>NC_057851.1:40976799-42343882 GCF_015237465.2 Chelonia mydas
TATTAATATATAGCAGAATGGGGTTGGGGGCTAGGGCAGATTTAGACATTCTAACAGAAGGCAAGGAATGGTGCTCTTCAAGGTACAAGTATGGGATGGGAAAGACTCCTTTGTACACCTACACATGATTGGCAATGATCTTGTCCTTCTTTCTTTGTTTTTTTTGTTTCCTTATTTTTCTAAAATAACCCTCCTTCTTCAGTAATAAATCCCTCCAGCCACTTAATCATTATTATCTTTGATTTGTATTTATGACATTCTTTCAATTTTCCACATCTTTTTAAGAACAATTAACTGAGAACTCAATATTTTATTCTATCCACTCGCTTCCTTTAGAGTGAAATTAATACCTATCTGTTCCATGTCACGATGCAGCCCATAATACCATGGACTTTTATGTCTCCATATTGTACTTCAAATTGATGTCTAATTTGTTGTCTGTTATCATCACGGCATCTTCTTTTTGCATTGCTAATTTCCAGACATCTCTTATTAAATTTGTATTCCACAAAGCATTAACATTGGCTAAACAGCATGTGGAAGTATGTACTGGCACTCTTCTGCTATACCTATTTCTGTAGATACTTTATTCTCCAGTGCCACAGGAGGTTCAGCCTAACTCACAGAGCCAACAAAGCACTTTATATACCACCTGTTTTCTTGCTATTGACAGAGTGCATAACTGTAGCAAAAAAGGAAGGCTAGGGCTTGCCTATCCCTGGCCAGTTCCCAACTGTGGTTGCAGCCCCATTAGGACAGTGGTAGATAATGGCCTAGAGGCTATTCTAACTTACAGCAGAGAAGTGGCCCTTCACATAGTCAGCCATAAGTTCAGGGGAGTACAAAGGTGACCTCCATACCATCTCTACTTCTCATCCATCCCACCTGTCCTGCATATTTTTTGGCTGAAACTGATGATCTGGTCCTACATTTACCCACTTTTCCATGACGTCTTTTTACATATAAAACAATGCTCTTGCTTAGCAATGCACCAAAGCGAGTTAATTAAATTAGACACTGACACTAATTTTTGATGTAAATACCTGGAGGCTTGTATTTGCATTGGTGCCAAATACCAAATCTGCAGCATTCCTGTGGCGAACTGAAACGAGTCATGATGATTTTTTAAAAGTACTGATGCTTTTAGAATCAGTCAGTGTTTTTGCTCCAAATACTTCAACTATCCTCTTTACATCACTGTTAAGAATTCTTCACTGATCATTTGCCTACCCATTATCAACTGTCAGTTTCGTTCAGGCATCATAGTAGAAGTGGTGGAAGGATTTGAAAGAGATGAAAATGGGTTAGTGACTTTACTGACTAGTTAAACGAGGAGGTTCCATGCATAATGGGTGAACCAGGGAAGAATGTGTAAAGATTACAGGGTTTTTTTTTAAAAAAAATAACTTGAAGGGAATCGTAAAACAGTCATTAAAACTAAAAAAATAAAAATATTTCAGTCATAAAATGTCAAAATGACTTTTTTTGGATTCTTCTCCCACCGAACTGAAACAATTTAGCAAAATCAAAACAATTTCACAAAACATTCAGTCCTTTTTCACTAAGAAAAGAAAAGGTTAGTATGAAAAATTTCACCCAGTTCTAGTAAAGATACTTATGGGGAGGTGAAAAGTTGTCAGAACTGAAATAACTGGAAGAGGGATGACAGTTCAAGTTTAAAGAAAGACGGAATAATCTATCTGAAGATACCACACTGTAACATGCTGTGATGCTGACAGACTTGTCAATGTGGGTATGAGCCATCACCACTTAACGAGAGGTTTCAGAGTAACAGCCGTGTTAGTCTGTATTCGTAAAAAGAAAACGAGTACTTGTGGCACCTTAGAGACTAACCAGTTTATTTGAGCATGAGCTTTCGTGAGCTACAGCTATGCATCCGATGAAGTGAGCTGTAGCTCACGAAAGCTCATGCTCAAATAAACTGGTTAGTCTCTAAGGTGCCACAAGTACTCCTTTTCTTTTCACTTAACGAGAGGCACTGAAATGTAATCAAGACCATCTACTTGTATGTGAATTTCAAAGAGATATCCTAGACCAGCAATCATTAACCCATATATTTGTAGTAATAGAAATCAAGGGGAGATGCTAATTTTATTTGTCTATGTTTACATATATCTTGTTAGAAGTTTAAAAATGTAATTTTATCTTGTAGGTGATAATTCCCTTTCATGTCTTAATGGTCCTATATTATGTATGTGGATGCTTCAGTTAACTTTAAGATCAAAGATGTAAGATATTGCAGGAACTAATGATAGTATTTACATTGTCTTCAGCTTAATTATCTATGCTATAATGAACTGTCTTGAAAGATTTAATGGCTAATTGCCTTATGATAATGAATACAACTAGTTTACCTGTTGTATGCATAGGAAATAGAAGATTAGCTTCAAAGCAACAATCTGCACTACCTATTCTTCATTGGGGAAAGGTCCTGCTGTGACAATTGCTGTCAAGAGGCTTGTCAGCTTGCTAGAAGACTATAAAGAAAAGGCCCCAGGCCTGATCCCTTTTATCTCAGGGGTGCTTACACTTTGTCAGAAAAAGTATAAGTCGTAAAACTGAGATCTTCCCCAATAATGATTTGGAATAACCTGGAATTCTCATGGAAGAGCTAGAACAAACTCTGCATCTGAACTATAACCTTTTAAATCGATTCCAGAAAGACTTTTACAAATAAGCAGCCTCACCATCGCTGTTATGAAACTGATCTATGGATTTTTTGCACATCTGTATTTATATTGACCTATTAACAGCTGCCACTCTCCTCTTTCTTTTTCATTTTAATATTAAAAGATTTAGTTTTAGTTACCAAAAGATTGGTATTAGTGTGATTTTGAATAATATCTGAGACTCATATTGACCTGGGGATCAGTGTCTGGTCCTTTGGGACTCGTGGACCTAACATATGGTGAATCTGGTTTTCAGTAACCACTCGCTATATTAGACTTGGCTGTCTAGATGGGAATCAAAGGCTGGGATGCTTAAAGGGGACTGTATCTGGCTTCTTGGTAACCAGTGTGGTATTACAGAAATTGTTTGGTACTGACTTGGTGAATCTACTTATATCATAAACCATCAGTTTTGGGGATTATCTGCCCTATTCCTTGGAGTTTGCCCTCAGTAAACATTCTCAGTGTGGCCCATCCAGGCACCCAGTCACACATGGATAATTCATTGTATTATCACAGCTGTATAATTCTATTAATGATAGCTAACATGCTTCAGTCTTGTATTTGGAACAGATCCTGATGATGCTTACAATAATTATTTCCTCTAGTGAAAACTGTGCCAGGAATTAGCAATTTGTTCTCTTCTAGAGGTGAAAGATTAGGGAAATTCTAACACTCAGGGCCAAAGTCAGATGTCCTTATTGGGAGGAGATTTTATTATCTTCTGCGTAAAGTGGGTTATTAGAGGAAATGATCTTCAAGAGAAGGGCTCTTTTCATTTACTCTGCTCCAGAAAGCTGAAATAAAGCACCCTGAAAAGGAATGTAAATTATTGGCAGGGCCCGATTTTCAGAGGTGCTGGCTAAGTACCCATGCCCCACATGACCTCAATAGGAGGTCCTGTTGGGAACTTCCACCCAAAGCAAACACTGCTGCTTCTAATCCTTAAAGTTAGTTCTGTCTCTGCCATCCTATACCCAAGTCAATATTTGTTCCATTTCTAGAATGACATCCAATCACTATTATGATATGGGATTAGTAATCTTAAAAGAGAGCTGCACCATTTGTATTCAGCCTTGTATTTATTTAAATTAAAGGCCAGATTAGGGTTCATTAGAGTAGCTCAATTTCCTAGCACAAAATTGCCCTAAAGCAAACAGATCTGGCCAGCAGAGAAATCCTCCGTTGGCACATAGCTACTAAAGCAGCTCCTTCCTCTCACCTTGTACCACAGGAAGCATTGGGAAAAATGGGCATGCAATTATGGCAACCCCTGGCTTCTGGAACAGCCCCTAGAAGCCACTGTCAGTCAATACAGTTTATAACAGAGTAGGCTTCTCTAATCTATGTCAGTGAACAGCTGACTGAGAAATGATGGGTCCATAGAGGTGACCTAATGCTTTGTCCTGAAACCACCTATCCAATTTGCACCAAGTGCAGCTCTGCTAGACTACAAAATCCATTCCATAGTTAGGTTTTCTTTGGTTTGTTTTTTTTTTTTTTTTTTAAATTGGAATGGATAGATTTGGAGCCCATGCCTCTGCTTAAAAAAATGGCTTCTCGTGTGACACTGGCAACACTGGAGGACAATATCAAATATCAAACTACTGATAGCTCCATGTATTTGCAAACCCATTGTAGGGGTGGGAAGGAGACTAAGAAACAAAGGAACAAAACAAAAACCTATACATCAACGTTGTTTTAGACCTTCAGCAATGTAATACCACTGAATGAGCCTGATAACTCCTATCAAAAGTATTTTGAATAAAATTATCCTATTGAACAAAGAAAGCAAGAATTATAATACAGATTAAATTACAAGAAGTTTCTCATACACTAGAAGCGTGTTCAAATCCAATCCATATTCCAAGACTAATTTTTCTTGTGAAGAAATTATTTACATAAATTGACTGTATTCAAAGGGTATTCAAAGGGTGAACATTAATGAATTTGTATGTCCATATGTATAGGTGTTGGGGTGCTTTTCAGTGTAAGCATCAGGTTTTTTTTTTCTTGTATATGAGAGTTTGAATACATGGTGAAAACCTGTATTCAATAGTTTGTAAAATGTGTATGAACACAAGTACTGTTTCTCAGTAAGGAAGCTACAGAACTTGCAAAGTCTCCAGAAATGAACTGTTCAAACTGAGGGAATGGAGTTGTGCTGTGCACTGTGAATAGTGAGCTTCTAAGGAGAAAAGTTGGAGGTAACTATCTCACTCAAAATAACAAAATAATTTTATATAGGACAGTGGCTGAATTTATATGGACATATAATATCTACAATGATAGAAGTATAGGCATTTTCCATCAAAAATTACTTCTAGTAATTGTAAAAGGAAGAATTTTGAGTGGAAAAGATTTAAAACAGGAAAATATTACATACCATTATAGAAAGGTGCGGCTGAAAGGGACCTCAAGAGGTCATCTAATCCATCCCCTTCACCAGTGGCTCTCAACCTTTCCAGAATACTGTACACTTTTCAGGAGTCTGATTTGTCTGGCATACCCCAAGTTTCACCTCATTTTAAAACTACTTGTGTACAAAATCAAACATACAAATACAAAAGTGTCACAGCACATTATTACTGAAAAATTGATTACTTTCTCATTTTTACCATATAATTGTAAAATAAATCAATTTGAATATAAATATTGTAGTTACATTTCAGTGAATAGAATCTGGAGTAGTATAAACAAGTCATTGTCTGTATGAAATTTTAGTTTGTACTGACTTCACTAGTTCTTGTTATGTAGCCTGTTGTAAAATTAGGCAAATATCTAGATGAGTTGACATACCGCCTGGAAGATCTCTGTACCCTGAGGCAGGATTAAGTATTGCTCGACCTCTCACTGGTGTTTGTTTAACCTGTTCTTTAAAAACCTCTACTGATGGGGATTCCACAACTTCCTAGATAACCTGTTCCCATGCTTAACTATCCTTGAAGTTAGAAAGTTTTCCCTAATATCCAACCTAAATCTTTGCTTCAAGCTAAACCAATTGCTTCTTATCTTACTCCGGGTGGACTTGCAGGACAAATAGATCAGTCTTCTTTATAAGAACCTTTTACATATCTGAAGACTGTTAATGTGTCCCCCTTCAGCCTTCTCTTCCATAGACTAAACATATCTCATTCGTTCAGCATTTCATCATAGTTCTTTTTTTCCAAATCTCTTATTTTTGTTGCTCTCCTCTGGCCTCCCTCAAGTGTTTCCACATGTTCCTTGAAGTGTGCTCCTCAAAAATGTAAACAGTACTCCAGATGAGGCCTCACTACTGCTAAGTAAAGTGGAACAATTATCAACCATGTCCTACATATGACACTCCTGTTAATATATCCTGAATATTAGCCTTTTTCACCATTGCATCACATTGGTGACTCATATTCTAATTGTGAACCACTATAACCTTCAGATTTTTTTTCTGCAGTGCTACTGCCTGCTAGTTATTCCCGATTTTGTATTTGTGCATTTGAATTTTTCTTCCTCAACATAATACTTTGCATTTGTCATTAATGAATTTCATTTTGTTGATTTCAGACCAATTCTTCAATTTGTCAGGGTCATGCTGAATTTTAACCCTGTCCTCCAAAGTGCTTGCAACCCTTCCCAGCTTGGTGTCATCCATAAATTTTATAAACACATGCTTTACTCTATTCTCCATGTCATTAATGAAAATATTGATTAGTACCAGACCCAATACAGACTTGCAGAGGCCTCCATTTGATAAGTCCTCCTAATTTTGCACTGAACCACTGATAACTACTCTGAATACAATCTTTCAACCAGTTATGCACCCATTGTAATCCCAACTGACAGAGAGCACAGGGGTTGCATAGGGATTTACAGGGATGCAAAATATATGCATAATAATTCATTAAAGGCATGCAAAGACTCTACTAAGGGTCAGTACCCTGCTGGTCATTATAATCATTGCAAAAATGTATGTTCAGATATTTCAGGAGTTATGTATTTCTAATAAAATTATGTTCTTAAGGTCTTGGAATTAAGGAAGGTCACAAGGAGATGACATACCTCAGAAATGTTCCTTTTAGACACAAGGTAATGGACACCTATCTCCCTGTCTGGTTATTTGTGTATTGTATTCTTGACAACATAGCCATTTGCATATTGAGCCACAGGCAAAAGAAGAGATTATGAAATATACAAGAAAGGAAATCTACAAGATGAAACAAACAGCAGGTGTCCTGTTTATGAATAAAGACAAAAAAGATTTTTTCTGGTATAGCTTGGGGTGCAAAGAAACACATGCAGTCCTTCACTAAGGAGCAAGCTGACAGAATGTGTGTCTCATGAAGGAGGGTCATAGCCAGTCTGGCTGTAAAGCACTGCAAGGATTTTGGCTGAGCAAAACTTGAATAGACAAAAGAGTATCTTCTTAATGAAGTCTAGGCTCTAGAATTCTTGTTATGATTTTAGTTTATAGGTTACCATTTGTTTCCAATAGCTTTACTTGCTATTACTCTATGCTTTGTTAAACAAACATACTTGATTTAATTATAACCATATTAAAGTGCTATGTGTTAAGTGGAGTGGTGATCTGAGGTGGCACGGGTAAGCTGGAGCTAGGGTGACCAGGTGTCCGGTTCTCAACCGGAACAACCAGTTGAAAAGGAACCCTGGCGGGTCTGGTCAGCACCGCCAACTGGGCCATTAAAAGTCTGGTCAGTGGTGCTGTGGAGCTAAGGCAGGCTAGTCCCTACCTGTCCTGGCTCCGCGCTGCACCCCAAAAGCGGCCAGCAGGTCCGGCTCCTCGACAGGGGGGCCACGGGGCTCTGTGCACTGCCCTGAGCACTGGCTCTGCACTCCCATTAGCTGAGAACTGCAGCCAGTAGGAATTGCAGCCAACTGGGGACGGGGGTGCCTGCGGGCGAGAGCTGCACATGGAGCCTTCTGCTCCCCCCCCCAGCCCCGGATCCAGACCTGCTGGTCACTTCCAGGGCACAGCGCTGAGTCAGGACAGGCAGGGAACTTGCCTTAGCCCTGCTGCGCCACTAACTGGGAACCATTGAAAGTAAGCCCAAGCCCCAACCCCGAGCCCCAACCCCCTGCCCAAGCCCTGAGCCTCCCCCCCCCCACACACACACACCTGGAGCCCTCTTCTTCACCCCAAAGCCCTCATCCCCGGCCTCATCCCAAAGCCTCCACCCCCAGATGGAACCCTCACACCCCTGCACCCAACCTCCTGCTCTAGCCCAGAGCCCCCTCCCACACCCTGAACCTCTCTGCTCCACCCCACAGCCTGCAGCCCCCTCCTGCACTCCAAACCCCTAATCCCTGGCCCCACCCCAGAGCCCGCACCCCAACCCCCTGCCCCAGCCCGGAAACCCTCCTGCCCTCTGAACCCCAAACCCCACACTCCCAGCCAGAGCCATTATCCCCTCCTGCACCCCAACACCCTGCCCCAGCCTGGAATCCCTCCCGCACCCTGACCCCCTAATTTATGGCCCCACCCCAGAGCCTGCAAGCCCAGTAAGAGGCCTCACCCCCTTCCGCACCCCCTGCCCCAGCCCAGTGAAAGTGAGTGAGTGAGGATGGGGGAGTGAGCCTCCGAGGGAGAGGGAATGTAGTGAGCGGGGAGCAGGGCCTCAGGTAAGGGCAGGGCTAGGAGTTCAGTTTTATGCAATTATAAAGTTGGCAACCCTAGCTGGGGCATACAGTTTCCCCAGAAGCAGTGAATTTGTGAATACTGCAAGTGTCTAGTGGACAAGGGGGTGGACATTCCAGGGAGATGCTGGGAGGGCTTGAGATTTGGGGTATGCCAACTGATAACCTGAAAATTAACAGCGGGGCCTGCAAAGCCTAGAGGGGAGTGCTTGTGCTGCTGATGGCCAGTGGAGTTGGAGAATTGACCCCCAGACAAGGATTCATCATGCAAGGGACAGATAACAGCAAGGTGCCTCACAGCCCTAGATACCTCCGAGAAGTGTCACATCCACCTTATAATAATTTAGACCCATATTTCCCTAGTTTGCTTATGAGAGTATTGTGTGGAACTGTGTCAAAGGTATTACTGAATTCCAGATATATCATATTTGCTTCCCTGCTGGCTACTCTGTCGAGGAAGAAAATTAGATTGGTTTGACGTGATTTGTTCTTGACAAATCCACATTGGCTATTACACATCATCTTATTATGCTTTAGGTTTGAACAAACTAATTGTTTAATAAATTGTTCAGTATGTGTATGGGTACTGAAGTGAGACTGACTGGTCTATAATCCCACAGGCCTAGGAGATTATTTGACCAAATACTTCTTTGGTGAAAGACAATGTTGACTCTCTGTCCCTGCAGCATTTTTTTTCCAAACCAATGAGGAATTTGGTTTATGCAGATTTACAATTAGCTAGTAATTAATTTAAGTCCGTTGTGCAACTCTTACCTGTACAAACAAAAGTATATTTCATAGTCTACATTTTTATATTGATTATTAGATCACTAAAAAATGGAAGACTCCTCACTTCCCATTAGTGCCCAAGACTTGCTACTAGGTGTGGGAGGGACTTGAAATGCCAGATGTTGTGTCATATTTCTATGTTTAAAACAGCAATGTTGGGTCTTTTTGAGAGTCTGTATAACACCCTCTAAGCCCTGTACAGATGTTAATCAATCTTTTATGCTATACCACACCGTCATGCATTCACTTTCTCTGTAGTCTGAATGCTTCACCTTCCCTCAACAGAGCATTCACATCCTAAATAGCACCCAGATAATGACCTTTCTGGCATGCGGTTTTATTGGTAACTCTCATCCTTCTCAAGGTTAGTTGTCCCTAGGTTTGTTTCCCTCCATAACCTCCTCTGTCCTAAATCGCTATTTCCCTCTTCCTAGACAGTCATTTCCAATTAATTTATAGCAAGGTGAAGTTCACAAGCCACTCCTATCACAATAATTCAGCAGATTTGCAGCACTGTTATGCTACCAGGTTGTATCCTGAGAAGACCTAAGTGACTGCAGTGTTAGGTCAAAGTCCTGAGTTCCACCCCTCCTTGTGTTACAGCATCTTGTCCCATAAGCATTCAATAAATAGAACAATAAAACACTACTCTCCAGCTATACCATCATGCTGTGCTCATGTCAGGTCTTATAAAGTAGGAAAGGTCACCCTTAATAAAAATAGCACCATATTCTACACCATTTATCCAAAACACTAAAATAACACTATCGTCAGATTGTTTTAGATAATTATTCTGGCTTGGTTTGTTCATTATATTAAACAGGACATATTTAGGCTCTGGAAGCTATTTACATTTTTGCTATAATTCGAGACACACAAGCAGAATTTTACATTATTGCATATGCTCTTAAAGTGAATTTTAATCTCAGATTGCTAATAGAGTAAATTACATAATAATGAGGTACTGTATGTCTAAATTGCACCTTTGCCTGTTAGCTGACATGCATGTGTTCCATGCTGTGGAACACAGAGTATGCTATGCATACATGGGGCTAGACAGAATTAAAGTTACCTTGGGACTTTTAGCACAAATTTCATGATTTTTATGAGAATAAAATCTAAATTTAATGCTGCAGTATCAGTTTTTGTACACAATATGCTTTGTGACACTGCGTACTGAATACGCTGAGTAGGCAGAAGAAATTACACAAGTGTAATTCAAAAAAGGAAAGAAGTCAGTCAATTTAGAAGTTATTTCTATCATTACTTGTCCTCAAGACTCCTCTTTTTTTTTTAAAGTAATCTGAGTGAAACAAAGAAGCCACTCACGCTGAACCAATCCTAAAATAGCTGGATCTGTAATCTGTGTTTCTAAATTATCTCATGTTCTCCTGATCATTTCAATCATTCTTCCAGGGGGCAGAAAAAAAAATAAAAGATCCACACTATTTTAAGTGCTATGTTAAAAGTCAAGTAACACCGTGTAACTATTATAAAATGTACTTTTCCGCAGCTTGAGAAGAATGTCTCAGGTTGCCAGTTACTCATGCAATCTGTGAATAGAGCTTTCAAACTGTTAGGATCTCTGCCAGATCTTTACACAACACTACACACTCAAGGGGAAAAACATCCCTCACTGTCTACCTGGGGACTCTCAAGAAATTAAGACAAAGTAACTAATGGTGTGACATTAAAGGGGATTAGTTAAAGCACGTTAAACCCTGTGGGGATGCTTTCATTCTCAATCAGAGTGGCCTTAGATCCCTGTAATTGAATCCCTTTCAAAGTGTATTCAGTTGTAGTCAACTACTTTTCATTACTTTTGAATGAGCACATCAACATAGGGGTTTAATATGCTTTAACTTCACACCATTAGTTATTTTGTCTTAACTTTCCTGAGTGTCCCTGTGTAGACAAGCCCTAATTTAACATGATTTCTTACCTCTAATGTCTGATTACCACCTCTAAGTGTAACTTTATACTCCCTTTAGTTACTGGCTGATAGTTCAAAACTCAATCTAACTACAAAGAATTAATCAGGATGATTTATATATATATATATATATACACACACACACACACATTATTACTAGTTATAGTGTGACTGGATATAACAATTATTCTGTAATTAAGTTGTACTGAAGTTAAACTGGGACACAACTAGCTGAAGAGAGGGCAGTAGAGAAGTATTTATTGCAATTAAAAAAAAACATTAATGCCATTTTAGGAGTTAATCCACTGCCATCTGTCTTTATTTTGATAACCCACTCGATCAGTCATACCATGCAGTTTCCTATTCTGGCTTTAAAGCAGATAAGGAACCTATCGGTACTGCAAAGTTTACAGAGAATTCAAGGTACTGAGCCTTAGCTTCTTAAAATTTCTGGAAATCTCATTTAGGGCTGTCTGAGGCATTTGAAAGGGAGCATGCCTAGAAAGATAACTCTGGAAATATAACTTTTTGAAAAGAAAAAATATGTTGCCGGATGTTAAATTTGACAAATAACAACTGCCTAGTTTTTCCATATATGTGCGTACGCAAACTCCAGATAGATAATCTGGTAGTTCATATCCTTACCAAAATACTTCAGATTTGTTTTTTAAACAGTATGCTATAACAACACATAAAATTGTTGTTGTGTGAAATACTCTATAATCTGGGAATGACTTGGTGACACCCAAGGGAAGACGAAAGAGAAGAAGCTCAGACAATTGATAATGAGTGCAATGGTTACTGAAAACTATAGTACAGATATTTTAAAATAAATGAAAGTACTTAAAATAGGACTGGATCAATTACATATGCTAGATCCTCTCCAAAATAATCCCAGTTTTTACTTTATTTTAAAAAAGTTTCCAGTATGCAAGACAGATTCTGAATCTTTTATTCCATCATCCTTCACCCATAAATAGGGGAAAGGAAGAACTGTATATAATTTCCCCTCTGAAAGAGAGATTTTAGTACCTTTACTATGATAAAGTAGGACACTTACCATGCAAGCAATTCCACTAAATAAATGAGACTACTTATAAAGTAATGTACCACTGAACCTGAGAAAAGGTATCAGAATCTGTTTTTAAAGCATCTTCTCACTATGTCTTCTAACAAATCAATATTGAACTGTTCTGTGTTTCCTTATAGCAGGCCTTGGGGCAAATCCTAAAGTAAAGTATTATTATTAATTATTTTCATTGCATCTGCTCCGAGGACCTTCCTGTCTAGTCCCCTTGAAGCCAGTAAGACTACTTATGTGAAAAACAGTGGTTTCAGGTTTGGATCTGTGAGCAAGCCTTCACTCGTTATGAAGTGGTAATTCATGAGTTCTAGAATTGTCTTACTGCAGGACTGGGACACAATAAGGAATTTAAGTCTTGCTTTCCTAAACCAAACATAGCTTTTGTAGGGTTCTCTGCAAGTAAGACATGCAGAACCCCAATTCAGCATCTGATACGCACCCTGGCAACTTTTGAATACATGTGACACTCCCTTTATTTGTTGGTCAGAGTCTGTGCCAAAGTTGCCACTTAGATTCCACCAGCAAAATCACCATAGGAATTAAGGAAGAAGGAACTATCAGGAAAATGAAGTGAGATATGGGTGAGAACTGAACCAGGAGACAAAAGAAAACATGGATGAAAAAGCTTATATGCGAGAACAAAATAAAAAATAACCAACCAACTTCAACAGATATTTTAAAGGCACCCATTGCAGGCACAGGGAGAGATGAGAGTTTAAAAAATGCAGCTCAGGTCAGCATTGGAAAACCACCATATACAATATTTTTATTTTAAAATACAGAATTGACTTTCCATGATTGCTGAGACAAAGTTAGAAAGCAGGATGAGCTGAACTATGATGCAGAAGTCAAAGACCTCCTGGAATACTAGTCAACTGTATCTCCCTCTGCTTTGTCTTTCTGAAAGTCTAAGTGCATGCACCAAGTGGAAAGCTTGAACCCTCCAATAGTTTGTTGGTTTTCACCCATCAATCATGCTTGGGAGGCAACTGCTAAAGGTATGCAAACTGACTGACTTGCCAGGATTCCAATCTATCAAGTGGAAGAGGAAATATACATTTATACCTTGAAAGAGGAAGAGTTTGGATAGGAGAAAGGTCTGGGGCACTAGCGGAAGGAGGACAGTGACCAGGAAGGTGGGTCTATATGTGCAGTGTACCTGCACATATGACTCTCTTTAAGCATAGACAACCATACAGCTAAGATCACCAATATTCCTGTGTTCTTATATTGAGAGAAAATGGTAAGACTTGTTTTGGACTGTAGGAGTATGTATTTTTTTCCACCCAATGTTCTATTGTATTCACACACTAAAAGAACCCATAGGTAGCTCTGCAAAACAGAAATGATATAAGAAACTAAAATAAGAACATTTTTGTCTCCAATGTAATAAGTAGGAGAAAGTTTTAAATTTTCAAATATTTTACAGCGGCAACTTTAAAAAGAACTGCAATGTGTGTTGGCCTAAACCTTTTGTGTATATTTAAATGTGTGCCAAAGTTTAGTTGTTAGACTGTATCAAGGACGAAAGAACGCAGTCAGACTACTGGTCTGTTTCCCCAGCTCAAGAAGGTCTGACATCAGCTACAGGCCTTTTTCAAGCTGTTCCCTCAGGCCTCAGTTTATTAAGTCAAACAAAAGTTAACAAAGGAAGACAAAGATATTTCTAGCTATTACCCTGATTGACACAGGCGGAAGGGGGCCGGAAACCTTTCACTCTGCACCTACCTCTCTGCTCTAGAGCCAGTCACAGGAGCAAACCTCCATCCTGCAGCTCTCCTCCTCAGTGGAGTTCTCTAGTCTCAACCCTTTATAGGCATGACCTAACCCCTTTCCTGCTGGGGCTGATAATAAAACAGGGCTGGCTGCCCAAACACCTTCACCCTTAAAGGAGCAGACCACCTATTGCAAAACACATATCAAAATGGCTTTCATTTTCAAAACTCCACAGGAATCCACAACAAAATAGCCTGAGGATTTCCAGTCAAAAATGAGTATTACACAGAGAAATATTATTGCTGTATATCCTTTCATAGGATTCTGAGGGTTGCTATATGAACTGTATGGCAGAGGATGCACCGGTGAGAGTCTATTAAAATTTGGCAAAAAATGGATTTTTCCCAGTCTATCACAGTTATCCTTCTATGAAACACTGAAAATGTTGTCTGTCACTAGCAACACACGTAGAAGTTTTCAGGGATACACAAAAATGTAAGAGGTAGGTCTTAAAGATCTAAGCATTTTCTGTTTTCATGGTTTTGAGAGTTAAAAATAACTGCTTAACGTACTTTATGAATAAGCTATAACATATCAAGATATCCTCACTTCTGCAAGCTTGTCCCTGATCCTGCAAATCCTATGCATGTCTTTAATTTTCAACAGATGAATTAGTCCCATTGACACCAACAGCACTCTTATTTGCTTAAAATTGTTCACATGCCTATGTTTGCATAGGATTGGTGCCTGAAATAGCATTTTGAACTCTAACAAATTTGATGCCTGGCTTTGTGGCTAATCACTTGCCACGAATTACAAGTGGAATTAGAATCAGCCAATGGGATGTTTTTGCAGTGCATATGATTAAACTGAATTAATTTTAAGATTGAGGTGTGTGGACTGTTGTTGCAGCCTTAAACACACAAAAAATAGTAAGATAAGTAGCTGCTACTTTGGTCTACAGGCTAGAAAAATGCAATATGAGGCAAAGGACAGCTTATCTACACTTGGGGTTTGAAACGAAAGGGTAAGCAGGCACTTTCGCCCAGATCCACAAAGGGAAGTAGGTGCCTAAGTCCAAAATTTAGATCCTAAGCCCCTACTCAGCTGCTCCTTAACCCTGTAGGCCCCTATATTTTCAAGGTGCCTACATTTCTGCTGGAGATAGGGTGACTACTGCCACATTCTCAGAATACTACACATTACAGTACTTCCAGAAACAGTGTGAACCTACCCATACCGGTGTGATCTCAAATACATGGTGCATGTGAGGTCATGGCACATGGAGGATGCCATTTGGAAGATCACTCCGCCCACACGTGTGTGAGGTCATGCTGGCAGAACCGGAGTGGTGCACTCTCCAAAATGTAATCCCTATCTGTGATACCAGCCAAAGCCAAATCTGGTTTTATCTTAGTACTAGATAGGGGACAAACGTTAGGAAAAAAAGAGGATTGTCTGGCCTAAGACCAGATGAATGGCCTGCCTAGCCAGTGCTCAAGCACAAAACTGCTAAAGTACTAATGCTGCCAAGCTGCTCAGAGTCTACCCCTGTCAGGATTCTCAAATTAGGCTTTGCACTATCTATCTTGGTTATGGGTCCCTATCCAGCAGGTATACTCATAGAGGCCACCTAATAGCACATCTACGGGATTGGGCCCCGCACGAAAAACAGACAGAGGAGAAAGTGGACACAAGAGATAGAGACTAGGACTCTGTAGCCCAGTGATTAGGGCATTCTCCTGGGATATGGAAGACCCCATTTCAAGTCCCTACTCCATATCAGGCAGAGGAGGGATTCAAAACCAGGCATCCCACATCCTAGATGAGTGCTCTGACAACTGAGCTGTTGGGCATAAGGCTGCTGCAGTCACCTTCACCATTTTTTGAAAGACAGGATGGACCTGGCTTAGGCACCTCCTTCCAGGAAAGCACCCGCTGCTGTGAATCCTAAGTGGAGGGAGGTGCCTCCTTCTGAGCGAGAATGTGAAGCCTAACTCCTTTTGCGGCAGGAGGGGCTTAGGCTATCCCTCTCCCTTCTGTATTTCATACTGTCTAGATTAGGTGACTCATGCTCACTAAGCGTGCTAGATTTTATGAATCGCTTAGGCTCCTAACTCTGCTCATGCACTGTATAAGGAGCCTGGACCCCTAACTCGGGGCTGAGGATTCCACCAAGCAGCAGGGCACCTAAAGTTAGGCATTGCAACACTTAGCCTAAGTCCCCTTAGCGAATCTAATCCAAGATCTTTGGGACTGTCTTCATGCATGTCTGGATAGTGGTTGCATGCTGGCTACTACTGGCATACAGTAGGCCTGATTCTGCAAGATTTACTTATTTACTCTGAGTGGTATCTTACTGTATGAGTAGGCCTTGTCATTTAAGTGAGATGACTTCCAGAGCAATGTACTGCTTCCTGTGATTATAAGTGTATGAGAACCTGGCTCCCAATAAATAATAAGCTGATTAGAAGGGGATACTGTTGTTCTGAATGATGGTAGCAACCAGAAGGAACCTGAAATGATTATTTGTAATTTTAAATGACTATAGAGCATTGCCCAAAGTCAGAAGGGAGTTATGACTTTTGTTAATCCTTATGACTTTGCAGTCACTAACAATGAGGTATTTTAAAACTATACACACATGCTATTAGTAAGGCAAATTATCAGAATAGAATATGCCCCGAAAGCGATGTTATTCTATATAGTAAAATTTTCTTTCACTACACAAGTGTAAAAAGGTATATGAAACTACAAAGAGACATTTTATTTTCATTCATATTATTTCAAAATCACCAAGCTTATTTAAATTAAAATAAACAAAATTGTTTTCAGGCTGAGATGTATGCTATATTCTTTGGGAAACCAATGTATACAGACAACATATAAACCATTAAAAATGGGAGGGATAATGGAAACACACTGACTATTTACAGTAGATGTTGTTAGGCAACAAAATAGCCCAGCACATGAATCAGCACTGAAACATCCAATAAATAATTTCATTAACATATTATTAATAACAGAATCATAGAAATAACAGAATCATAGAAATGCAGGGCTGGAAGGGACCTTGAGAGGTCAGCTAGCCCAGCTCCAGCCTCCCATGCTGAAACAGGACCAAGTACACCTAGACCAGTGATTCTCAACCACGGTACACATACCTCTGGGGGTATGCAGAGGTCTTCCAGAGGGTACATCAGCTCATCTAGAGATTTTCCTAGTTTAACAACAGACTACATAAAAAGCACTGGTAAAGTCAGTACAAACTAAAATTTTGTACAAATAATGACTTGTTTATACTGTTCTATACACTGAAATGTAAGTACAATATTTTATATTCCAATTGATTTATGTTACAATTATAATGTAAAAATGAGAAAGTAGGCAATTTTTCAGTAATAGTGTGATGTGACACTTTTGTACTTTTATGTCTGATTTTGTAAACAAGTAGGTTTTAAGTGAGGTGAAACTTGGGGGTACAAGACAAGACAAGACAAATCAGTCTCCTGAAAGGTGTACAGTAATCTGGGAGGATTGAGAGCCACTGACCTAGACCATCACTTACAGAAGTTTGTCCAGCCTGTTCCTAAAAAAAATCCAGTAATGCGGATTCCACACCCTTCTCTGGTAACCTATTTCAATTTTTTAGTTTTATATATATAAATATAAAGATATAGATAGATAGATAGATAGATAGATAGATATAGATATAGATAGATAGATAGATATCCTTATAGCTAGAAAATTATATCCTTATAGCTAGAAAATTTTCTAATCTAATCTTTCTTACTGAAAATTAAGCCTATTACTTCTTGTTTTACATTCATTGGGCATGTAGTATAGTTGATCGCTGTCATAGAATCATAGAATATCAGGGTTGGAAGGGACCTCAGGAGGTCATCTAGCTGTCCTCTTTAGAACAACCCTTAACATATTCTGAAGACTATTATCAGGTTCCCCACCACACACCTTAGTTTTCTTTTCTCAAGACTAAACATGCCAGTTGTTCTTTTTCTTTAAACTGTTCTCATCGATCAGGTTTCCTAAACCTTTTATCATTTTTGTTGCTCTACTCTGGACTGTCTCTAGTTTGTCCAATTTTTTCCTAAAAAGTGGCACGCAAAGGACACAATATTCCAGAGGTCTCACCACGAATGAGCAGAATGGAACAATTACCTCCCACGTCTTAGATATAATAGTCCTGTTAATAGACATAAATTTAATTGATTTTTTTTGCAACTGCACCAAATTTTTTGTCTCATATTCAATTTGTTCCCCACTATTACCTCTAAATCCTTTTCTGAAGTACTGCTGCCTAGCCAGTTATTCCCCATTTTGTAGCTGTGTATAGCAAGGGGGTGTGGTCTCCCTCCCTGATGGATGGGGAGAGAACCACGACCACTCCCTGGTGGGCAGAACCAGGATACCTGCGGCCACCCTGCAGAAGCAGAGGGGCAGGACAGGAACTGGAAATATAAAAGATTGGTCCTCCAGCTCAGTTGAGAGAGAGCTGCCAGAGAAGCAGGATGTCTCCCCTTCCCCTCGCTACTGGAGCCCAGATCTGACAGAGGCCGCTACAGTGCCAGAGACCCAGAGGGGCTGCCGGAGCTGCCAGACACCGGGGACACCAAGGAGCTATTGGGTCTGCCACTCACCGTTTACCCCAGACAGGCGAATGACAACCCGGGAACCCAGGTACTCCCTGACTGGGAGTGTAGGAAGAAGCCCAGGGAAGTTGAATAGGGTTCGGCTGTGTTAGTAACTGCAAGCCAGCCAGTGTGTTGCCACTGGATTTCCCTGCTGACCCTGTGGCGGACCACTCCACCACTGTTAGGGTCCTGGGCTCGGAGGCAGTGGAGTGGGTGGGCCTACATCCTCCTACCCTCTGCCACCCCACTGTTGGGGTGGCAGCCTCCCCATCTTTAGGCCAGGAGGCCTGCATTGGTCTGGCACCCGCCCAAACTAGAACGGCTCTCTTGCCAGAGAGCTAATCCCCTTCTAGACTGCTGTGTTGCTCTACTTGACTGAAGGCCAGAGCCATTAGCAGATTGCTGCCCTGCCCTGCCCTGACTGAATGCTCTGAGTAGATAGACTCACTACAGCTCTGCCTGACCACAAGCCAGAGCCATGTACTGATTATGGTCCCACCCTGATTGAGAGTGCTGGGCCTATAGAATTACTGTTGCCCGGCCTGGACGTATTAACTGTCGTCTAATGCCCCTCAGAATGGAGCTGCTCTAGAAGCATTGCAGTGAGAGGGTGTGGTCTCCCTCCCTGATGGACGGGGAGAGAACCACAACTGCATTACATTGTGCATTTGCTATTTCCTTCCTAAGAGGTGAACTTTGCACTTATCTTTATTGAATTTCACATTGTTGATTTCAAACCAATTTTCCGATTTTGTCATTTTTAATTCTACTCTTGTCCCCTGAAGTGACCCCTCCCAAGTTGTCTTCCATAAATTTTACTCTATTATCCAAGTCATTAATGAAAATATTGACTAGTACCAGACACAGGACAGACCTTACAGGCCCCCACTTTAAATGTTCCCCCAATTTGACAGCAAACCATTGCTAACTACACTTTGAGTATGGTCTTCCAACTTGTTTTGTACCCATCTTATAGTAATTTTATCTAGAACACATTTCCTTAGTAGTGTGTCAGGTAACACTGTGTCAATAGACTTACTAAAATCAAGATATATCACAACTACTGCATTCTCCCTGTCCCCTAGGCCACTAACCCTGTCAAAGAAGGAAATGAAGTTGGTTTGGCATAATTTGGTCTTGACAAATCCATGTTGGCTCTGCCTTATTAATCCTATTATCCTCTAGGTGCTCACAAATTGATTGTTTAATAAATTGTTCCAGAGTCTTTGCGGCTATCAAAGTTAGGCTGACTGGTCTATAATTCCATGGGTCATCTTTGTTCCTGTTTTTAAAGATAGATACTATGTTTGCCCTTCTGTCCTCTGGGGCCTCTCCAGTCCTCCATGAGTTCCAAGCGTGTTTCAGTTACTTCTTTAAGTACCCTAAGGTGAATTTTGTCAGATCCTGCAAATGTGAATATATCTGACCTATCTAAATGTTTTTTACTCAGCTTTTTTCCCTATTTTGGCTTGCGTTGAGTAATAGGCCACAATTAAAATTAGTAGTACACACCGAAGCAAAATACTGATTAAACACCTCCGCCTTCTCGATGTCATCCATTATTAGCTCTCCTTCTCTGCTAAATAGTGGACCTACACTTGCCTTCTTCTTTCTCTTGCTCCTAATGTGTTTATAGAATCTCTTACTGCCCTTGATAGTTATAACTTATACGTTCCTTGCTATTAACTCATTTTTGTGCCTTAGCATTTCAGAGTTTGTCCCTAAATGCTTTCACTATTCTTTCATAGTCAGCTCTAGCAATTTGTCAATATTTACACTTTTTGTATGATTCCTTTTTGATTTTCAGGTCATTAAAGAGCTCCTGATGCAGCCATGCATACTTTCTCGCTGGAAAGTATTAAGGGAGACTATGCTAGGCTGGGGAGGACACTTAAGGAAATTGAGGCTCAGGTGATCTTTAGTGGGATTCTGCCTGTTCCTAGAGAAGGGCAACAAAGGTGTGACAAGATTATGACTATCAATAGATGGCTTAGGCAGTGGTGCTATAAGGAGGGCTTTGGGATGTATGGCCATTGGGAGGCATTCATGGATAGAGGACAGTTCTCTCGGGATGGACTTCATCTGAGTAGGGAAGGAAATAGACTTCTAGGATGGAGGCTGGCACAACTGATTAAGAGAGCTTTAAACTAGGAATTTGGGGGAGATGGTTGGGAGATGTCCAGGTAATCTCCACGCCAGAATTCAGCATAGAGTGGAAAGAAAATGAAGTAAGAGTGGATACAGCTGTAGGTAGGAGGAAGGGCAGTGTAGATACAAGTCTAATAGGTTATACTGGTAGTAAAATAACCGTGCCTAATAGGGTACAGAATGTGAGTGAGGCTAAACAGCAAAAATTAAGATGTTTGTACACTAATGCAAGGAGCCTAGGTAACAAAATGGAGGAACTAGAGTTACTGGTGCAGGAAGTGAAACCAGATATCATAGGTATAACAGAGACCTGGTGGAATAGTAGTCATGACTGGGCTACAGGTATTGAAGGGTATGTGCTGTTTAGGAAAGACCGAAATAAAGGTAAAGGTGGTGGAGTAGCACTGTATATCAATGATGAGATAGAATGTAAAGAAATAAGAAGCGATGAAATGGGTATGACTGAGTCTGTCTGGGCAAAAATTAAATTGGGGAAGAAAACTATTAAAGCCTCCCCTGGGATAGTGCTTGGGGTGTGCTATAGACCGCCGGGATCTAATTTGGATATGGATAGAGCCCTTTTTAATGTTTTTAATAAAGTAAATACTAATGGAAACTGTGTGATCATGGGAGACTTTAACTTCCCAGATATAGACTGGAGGAGGAGTGCTAGTAATAATAATAGGGCTCAGATTTTCCTAGATGCGATAGCTGATGGATTCCTTCAGCAAGTAGTTGCTGAACCGACTAGAGGGGATGCCATTTTAGATTTGGTCTTGGTGAGTAATGAGGACCTCATAGAGGAAATGGTTGTAGGGGATAATCTTGGCTCAAGTGATCATGAGCTAATTCAGTTCAAACTGAATGGAAGGATTAACAAAAATAAATCTGCAACTAGGGTTTTTGATTTCAAAAGGGCTGACTTTCAAAAAATAAGGGAATTAGTTAGGGAAGTGGATTGGACTGAAGAATTTATGGGTTTAAAGGTAGAGGAGGCCTGGGATTATTTTAAATTAAAGCTGCAGAAGCTATCGGAAGCCTGCATCCCAAGAAAGGGGAAAAAATTCATAGGCAGGAGTTGTAGACCAAGCTGGATGAGCAAGCATCTTAGAGAGGTAATTAAGAAAAAGCAGAAAGCATATAGGGAGTGGAAGAAGGGAGGGATCAGTAAGGCAAGCTACCTTATTGAGGTCAGAATATGTAGGGATAAAGTGAGACAGGCTAAAAGTCAAGTAGAGTTGGACCTTGCAAAGGGAATTAAAACCAATAGTAAAAGGTTCTATAGTCATATAAATAGGAAGAAAACAAAGAAAGAGGAAGTGGGACCGCTAAAAACTGAGGATGGAGTGGAGGTCAAGGATAATCTAGGCATGGCCCAATATCTAAACAAATACTTTGCCTCAGTCTTTAATAAGACTAAAGAGGATCTTAGGGATAATGGTAGCATGATAAATGGGAATGAGGATATGGAGGTAGACATCACCATATCTGAGGTAGAAGCGAAACTCAAACAGCTTAATGGGACTAAATCGGGGGGCCCAGATAATCTTCATCCAAGAATATTAAAAGAATTGGCACAAGAAATTGCAAGCCCATTAGCAAGAATTTTTACTGAATCTGTAAACTCAGGGGTTGTACCGTATGATTGGAGAATTGCTAACATAGTTCCTATTTTTAAGAAAGGGAAAAAAAGTGATCCAAGTAATTATAGGCCTGTTAGTTTGACATCTGTAGTATGCAAGGTCTTGGAAAAAATTTTGAAGGAGAAGGTAGTTAAGGACATTGAAGTCAATGGTAAATGGGACAAAATACAACATGGTTTTACAAAAGGTAGATCGTGCCAAACCAACCTGATCTCCTTCTTTGAGAAAGTAACAGATTTTTTAGATAAAGGAAACGCAGTGGATCTAATTTACTTAGATTTTAGTAAGGCGTTTGATACGGTGCCACATGGGGAATTATTAGTTAAATTGGATAAGATGGGCATCAATAGGAAAATTGAAAGGTGGATAGGGAATTGGTTAAAGGGGAGACTACAACGGGTCCTACTGAAAGGTGAACTGTCAAGTTGGAGGGAGGTTACCAGTGGAGTTCCTCAGGGATCGGTTTTGGGACCAATCTTATTTAATCTTTTTATTACTGACCTGGGCACAAAAAGTGGGAGTGTGCTAATAAAGTTTGCAGACGATACAAAGCTGGGAGGTATTGCTAATTTAGAGAAGGACAGGGATACCCTACAGGAGGATCTGGATGACCTTGTAAACTGGAGTAATAGGAATAGGATGAAATTTAATAGTGAGAAGTGTAAGGTCATGCATTTAGGGATTAATAACAAGAATTTTAGTTATAAGCTAGGGACGCATCAACTAGAAGTAACGGATGAGGAAAAGGACCTTGGAGTATTGGTTGATCATAGGATGACTATGAGCTGCCAATGTGATATGGCTGTGAAAAAAGCTAATGTCGTCTTGGGATGCATCAGGAGAGGTATTTCCAGTAGGGATAAGGAAGTCTTAGTACCGTTATATAAGGCACTGGTGAGACCTCACCTGGAGTACTGTGTGCAGTTCTGGTCTCCCATGTTTAAGAAGGATGAATTCAAACTGGAACAGGTACAGAGAAGGGCTACTAGGATGATCCGAGGAATGGAAAACTTGTCTTATGAAAGGAGACTCAGGGAGCTTGGCTTGTTTAGCCTAACTAAAAGAAGGTTGAGGGGAGATATGATTGCTCTCTATAAATATATCAGAGGGATAAATACCAGAGAGGGAGAGGAATTATTTAAACTCAGTACCAATGTGGACACAAGAACAAATGGATATAAACTGGCCACTAGGAAATTTAGATTAGAAATTAGACGAAGGTTTCTAACCATCAGAGGAGTGAAGTTTTGGAATAGCCTTCCGAGGGAAGTAGTGGGGGCAAAAGATCTATCTTGCTTTAAGATTAAACTCAATAAGTTTATGGAGGAGATGGTATGATGGGATAACATGGCTTTGGTAATTAAATATTCATGGTAAATAGGCCCAATGGCCTGTGATGGGTTTTAGATGGGGTAAGATCCAAGTTACCCGGGAAAGAATTTTCTGTAGTATCTGGCTGATGAATCTTGCCCATATGCTCAGGGTTTAGCTGATCGCCATATTTGGGGTCGGGAAGGAATTTTCCTCCAGGGCAGATTGGAAGGCCCTGGAGGTTTTTCGCCTTCCTCTGTAGCATGGGGCACGGGTCACTTGCTGGAGGATTCTCTGCTCCTTGAGGTCTTTAAACTACAATTTGAGGACTTCAATAGCACAGATATAGGTGTGAGGTTTTTTTTGTAGGAGTGGTGGGTGAAATTCTGTGGCCTGCGTTGTGCAGGAGGTCAGACTAGATGATCATAATGGTCCCTTCTGACCTAAATATCTATGAATCTATGTTGCTCTACTGTTCTTCCTCCTTTTCCTCCACACTAGGGTAGTTTGCTGTTATGCCTTTAACACTGTCTCTTTGAGATACTGTCACCTCTCCTTTTGGTCTAAGAGAACTCTTTTGTTCCCTTAGATTTTCTTCCCATGGGATGTTACTTTTCAGATCTGAGGTTGTTGAAGTTTGTGTTTTTGAACTCCATTCTCCTTAGTCTGTTACTCTCACTTCTTCCTTTTCCATAAGCTCATGAAACCTGCACCCAAACTGTCTTCCACCTTCAGATTCACAACCAACTCCTCCCTGTTCAAGATGTTGTCACCAACACATTCACTGGATATTTTGTTTTGCCATATTATTTTTCCCAGATAGATCTCTGCATAGTTTAAGTATCCCATTACTACCAAGTCTTGAGTTTTGGGCATTAATGTTGCTTTTTCTAAAAAAACCTCATCCTTCTCTACCTCCTGATTTTGGTGGTCTATAGTAGTCCCCTACCATGACACTATCCTTGTTTTCACCCCTCTTATCTTCACCCAGAGACTTTCAACTGGTCTGTCACTCATCTCCTTCTGGACCTCAAAATATGTGAATACTTTCTTGATGTACAATGCAACATCCTCCTCCCTTTTTAATCTGTGTGTCCTTCCTGAACAAGCTAAAGCATTCTATTCCAATATTCCAATCAAGATATATATCCCACCAAGTCTCTGTGATGCCAATTAAGTCTAACTTAACATGTTCAAAGCACTGGATAAATCTTATGTAATTAACCCTTGTGAGGTAGGCAGGTAAGTAGTAAATGCACACTAAGTATTAAGGACTCAATCATGCTGACATAGGGACTAGAGTCCATTACTACACACCTTCATGGGCTGCATAATACTTTCTGCTGGCTCGTCCATGAGGGCAAGGGTAGAGCTTTGGCCCTGCTTCCTGGCCCATTTCATCTCCTTGAGAGAGGCTTCCACAAGGGAAAATAAAGAGCGGGGAACTCCTGTGTTTCAACTGCAGGTAGGGGCTTGCGTAGGCTGTGTACAGTTTGGAGGGAGCTTCTTACACTCTCCTACCTTGCACAATTGTGTCTGACTCAGGGCATTGGTTCTCATCTAGAGGTAATATTTTTCAGAAATGCCTAAGTGCTTTAGGAGCAAAAGTCCAATTGACTTTCAGTGACATGGGCTCTAAAGTACTAAGTCACTTTTGAAAAAGGGATTATGCTCCTAACTCCCACAGGCACTTTTGAAAATTGTATGCTAGAACTAGAGAAGAAAATTAATTTGTATTACTCTAATTCAGCAAGGCAGAGTATTACCATGGTTCTGTTAGTGGCAATGAAACAAAACTGGAGCACAAAAATTATAAATTCGCTGTTCAATAGTTCAGACAACCCATGATTTAGCTAATATGTCAGGATATTCTACTGCCAATTATATTACATTCATACGATCAGGCAAATTTGTCTAAGAAGTATTTTATTTTGCTTTTTTTAGATCAATTTAATTTTTGCTATACGATACCTATTTTTCTATTTTTTTTCTGATAGGATTGATATTCATGGTCCAGGATGGTTTTGATTTCAAGAACTTTTTGGCAGTAGCAAATCAAATTATCAATAATAAAGTCTATGATCTTTATACCAAAATCAGTTTCAAAGAGTGTCTCTACAGTTATGATCTGGAGACAGAATTACAAGAAGGGGAGGAAACAAAATCAGAAGGCTATCTATGTATGACTAAGTAAGTGGTGAAATTCACTTTGGCTATCTTTCTGTGGAACTGGTAATCTTCTTCTGATTATTCTTTTCTAAAAATGAGTCTTTTACTGTGTTCCTAGTAAAGCTAGCAATGCTTTTAATTTTTTTCGGTATGGCTGCTTTAAGATGGTATTCTCCCTTCCACACACATAGACAACCTCTCATTGACATCTAATGCAAGTTAAGTTTTATTAAGGACACTACATAACAATCTGTAGTTTATGCAATTGTTTTCAACAAGTTCTGTCCACTTTGTTAAGGGAAGTCCGTTCTAAAAAAGCCATACTACTTACATGCTGATGTCAAATAAAGGTATAAAAAATACTACACTATTTTCAAATCAAGACTTTAAGAGAATGAGGACCAGGAGAGCCTGTGTAAATGATCTGCATAACTAATGCAGAGAAATAGAGGCCAAGGCTGCTTCATAAGGCTCTGTAGAGAATCCATGCACTGGGAAGCCGTCCAGTGAGCAAGACAAAATAGTGGAGTGGGAAATTTCTGCATAGGACTCTATTGCTGACTAATGAGAATTAGAAGGAGTATTCCTTGACTCCATATGTGTGTTATACTGAAAGGGTACTTTAAACCTGACCTGAATTCAGGCTTCTATGGCATTTATTCCAAGTTCTGGGCTTGCAATACAATAGGCTGGCAAATTTAAATCACGATATTAATGAAAAAACAGGACCTGAAGCCACAGACACAATTGCCTCTCCTCTCATATCAGCACTGAATGTGAACATCCACTTTTTAAAATATTACCCTGGATGTTTATGTAAGTGATTAATAGAACTGCAACCAATTGTGTGTGAGAGAGAATATTGCAGCTTTTACCGTAGCTTGTCCTATACTGCACCACTGTTAAACAAAAACTAACTTTAATTCCTGCACCTGGATTTGTATATTAATCAAACACTACAAATGGTAACATTTAGTGGGTTAATAAAACATGGAAAGGTCAATTACGTTAGTTCCTGATTTCATGGAACAATACTTTGCAAATCACCCTGCATTAGTCTCATGACAACAGCCGCCTCCTCACCAATATTTCACCAAATAACAATGTCTTGAAGTGTAGGGGGTGACATAACTAGTATCAGACGTGTATGCTGAGTACACTGAGGACAATTTTAATGTGTAATATTCACGGAGAAATATTAGCAGCACAGAAAACTGCAGGGGTATATGTTTTATACCAAGTGTAAATGTGTTAGGTCATCAATGGGCTACAAGTGAGCTACCTCTAATCTACGTATCCATCTATAAACCACCAAGACAGATTCATAAGACTTGCATAGGATTGTTTTCTCAGATGCCAAAAATAGAGCATTCTCAATAGGGGGACTCCAGATAGAAGATGCTACAAGAAGAGATTAGACTGAGACCAGTGTTCAGATCCAAATGAAAGATCTACCTCTTTAATAAGTCTGTTCCCCAGTAATGAGCACATTGGTTAGCCAATCAGTGTCCTGAAAAATCAATAAGACATACAATAATGTGCTTTAGTTTGCCAGGGGGGGAGTATGGCACAAGTCAATCTTATTAACAAAGCACGGGCTTGGTTCAGCCAAAAAAAAAAAAAGGTGAGTAACTTTTTCACCGGAGTAATCCCATGGTCTTCAGTGTGGCAACTCACATGCATAAGTATAAGGTGAGATAAAATGGAAAGACTGTGTAAAAAGACAACGTTATGGTAAAAGCCAAACATCACACGATTCATTGACATCCATGCTTTACAGTGCTGCAAGTACATTCTTCAGAGAGAAAAACAAAAACAAAAACAAAAAACAACTTGTAAATGGGACACACTTTTTTTTAAACAGATCATTAAACCAAGAATTACTGCAGCCCTAAGAATCCTATAGTCACTACCCAGTCAGGAAAATGTGCTAGACTAGGAATTGCTGCCAACACCAAGACAGCACCTGGCCATCCTAAAGACATTACCACTGAAAACTAGCACCCCAGTGTCTAGTAATGTTAGCATGGAACAGTGAAAGCAGCTGGAATTCTGACAGTCAGTAAGCCTTAGGAAAAAAACTGCACAGGCAGGAGGAATGAACTGAATGAGAAGGTAACAGTGGCGTTTTTAGAACATACTAGAAATACTGTATTAACAGAAAGAAGTGGGTAGTAGCCGATCAGTAAGATTTCTGGAGAATATCCAGAAGTAACATCCACAAAAAAGGGAGCAACAACAAGCCAAGGAAAGAACTCCATACAACTTCAGAAATTACCAAGAATTTAAATCACCCACCACACAGCCTAGCTGAAGAATCAAAACACCACCATGAAGAAGCTATTCACAAGCAGTAAAGCTCTAATGAATGACTCAGTGAGATAGTGATCAGTAGGCAAGTAGTGGGACCCAGAGGAAAGAAATGCATGGCAAGTGAGGAGAAACTAGTCTTCAAAATAAGCAGAGCATTAAGGAAAAATACCTTTGAGCAGAAGAACAAACTTAAGTTAGTACTTCCTGTTAAACAGAAAAAGGACAATAATGCTGGGAAAAGAATCTAACTGATGATGATTGTTAGGATATAGATATTCAGGCCTGTCTGTAAAGGCCTGTACTTTAAGAATTTAGGGGTATTCTTATTACTTGGCTAGTTAGAGGTATAAAAGAATCAAAATCACTGTCTGCTGGTGTAAGGGCCTTCTTTTACTGTGACAGTTTGAGGCCCTGTTCTTAGGCTAAGGCCTTTGGCTAAGCAGCAGAGGCAGCCATAAGCCAGGAAGCGAACAGTCACATCCTCACATTCCAAACTAGCCACATTGAAAGAAGGTGCTATTGGGCTGTTAGGAATACAATCCTGTCCTGAATACAATCCTGTCCTGATAAGTCCTATCACCTCCAAAGAAAGGGAAGTGCCTAGAAAATGTAAAAGGAAACTTAGTTTGATAGCATCCTGTCTGGCAAGAACTCACTTATCAATAGCTGGGATGTGAAATCCTCACTTCTGTATTGTTTTCCCACTTTGCTATTGTTTGTCTGTATAATCTCTGTCTGGTCCTGTGATTGTTTCTGTCTGCTGTATAATTAATTTTGCTGGGTGTAATCTAATTAAGGTGGTGGGATATAATTGGTTAGCTAATCATGTTACAATATGTTAGGATTGGTTAGTTAAATTTCAGTAGAATGATTGGTTAAGGTATAGCTAAGAATATTACTATATAAATTAGGGGCAAACAGGAAGTAAGTTGGGATTCGAAAATAAGGAAAAAGGAACTTGTATTTAAGCTTGCTGGAAGTTCACCCCAATAAACATCGAATTGTTTGCACCTTCGGACTTCGGGTATTGTTGCTCTCTGTTCATGCGAGAAGGACCAGGGAAGTGGGAGAGTGAAGGAATAAGCTCTCTAACAATGATGTAGACAGAGCTGGTCAAAAATAGGAATGTGTCTGGGAAAATACCAATATTTCAAGTTGTTCTGAATTAGGAAACTTTGTAGTTTCCTCGAATTTCTTAATATTCCTTTATTTTCTTTGTTCTTAGGAAATGCTTCACAAGACTAAGGACTTAGCCCTGGTCTACACTACGAGTTTAGGTCGAATTTAGCAGTGTTAGATCGATTTAACCCTGCACCTGTCCACACAATGAAGCCATTTTTGTTGACTTAATGAACTCTTAAAATCAATGTATGTTCTCCTCCCTGACGAGGGGATTAGCGCTAAAATCGACATCACCAGGTCAAATTTGGGTTAGTGTGGATGCAATTTGATGGTAGTGGCCTCTGGGAGCTATCCAACAGTGCTCCATTGTGACCGCTCTGGACAGCACTCTCAACTCGGATGCACTGGCCAGGTAGACAGGAAAAGCCCTGCAAACTTTTGAATTTCATTTCCTGTTTGGCCAGCGTGGCAAGCTGATCAGCACAGGTGACCATGCAGATCTCATCAGCAGAGGTGACCAAGGAGTCCCAGAATCGCAAAAGAGCTCCAGGATGAACCAAACGGGAGGTACTGGATCTGATCGCTGTACGGGGAGATGAATCCATGCTATCAGAACTCTGTTCCAAAAGAGGAAATGCCAAAATATTTGAAAAAATCTCCAAGGGCATGAAGGACAGAGGCTATCACAGGGGCCCTCAGTAGTACCGTGTGAAACTTAAGGAGCTCAGGCAAGCCGACCAAAAAACCCAAGAGGCAAACACCCACTTGGGGTCAGAGCCCCAGACATGCCGCTTCTATGATGAGCTGCATGCAATTCTAGGGGGTGCCCCTACAACTACCCCACACCTGTACGTGGACTCCTGCAAGGGAGTCTCACACAACAGGGATGAGGATTTTGAGGACGAGGAAGATGATGAGGAGGGGGAGGTTGAAGATAGCTATCATAACCCTAGGGGTAGTCTAAATTCCTCCTTACCTGTAAGGGGTTAAGAAGCTCAAGTAACCTGGTTGGCACCTGACCAAAGGAACCAATGGGGACAAAAGATACTTTCAAATCTGGGGGGCGGGGAGAGAGGTTTTGTTTTGGGTTCTTTGTTTTTCTGTGCCATTCACTCTTTGGACTAAGAGGGACCGGACATCAATCCATGTTCTCCAAATCTTTCTGAACAAGTCTCTCATATTTCAAACTTGTAAGTAACAGTCAGGCAAGGCGTATTAGTTTACCTTTGTTTTCTCAACTTGTGAATTTTCCCTTTGCTAGGGGGATGTTTATTCCTGTTTTGTTGTAACTTTGAAACTAAGGCTAGAGGGGGTTCCTCTGTGCTCTTTGAATTTTCTGATACTCTGTAAAGCTAACTACCAGCCTAAATTTACAGAGGTTATTCTTTTACCTTTTTCTCTTTAAATAAAATCCTTCTTTTTAAGAACCTGACTGATTTTTCCATTGTTCTAAGACCTAGGGGTTTGGGTCTTTAGTCCTTTTGTAACCAATTGGTGAGGATATCCCTGGGAAAGGGGGTGTAGGCTTGGGGGAATATTTTGGGGAGGAATAGGACTCCAAGTGGTCCTTTCCCTGATTGTTTGTTAAATCACTTGGTGGTGGCAGCGATCCCAAGGCAAGAAAGAAAACTGTGCCTTGAGGAAGTATTAACCTAAGCTGGTAAGAATAGGCTTAGGGGGTCTTTCATGCGGGTCCCCACATCTGTATCCTGGAGTTCAGAGTAGGGAAGGAACCCTGACAATAGCACACACCAGGCAAGCGGAGAAACCATTCTCCCCAACAGTCAGGAACTGTTTATCACCCTGGAGACAGCACCCAACCACTCTACCCCAGAGGACTGCCCAAGGAACAGAAGACTGGTATTCAGTAAGTTTTGAAGTGCAGTGTGGCCTTGTCCTTCCCTCCTCCCCCATCCCTCCCGGGTTACCTTGGCAGTTATCCCCTATTTGTGTGATGGATTAATAAAGAATGCATGAATTTGAAACAACAATGACTTTATTGCCTCTGCAAGTGGTGATTGAAGGGGGGAGGGAAGGGCGGTTGGCTTACAGGGAAGTAGAGTGAACCAAGGGGACGGGTTTTCATCAAGGAGAAACAAACAGAACTGTCACACCATAGCCTGGTTAGCCATGAAACTGGTTTTCAAAGCTTCTCTGATGCACAGCGCACCCTGCTGTGCTCTTCTAACCACCCTGTTGTCTGGCTGTGTGTAATCAGCGGCCAGGTGATTTGCCTCAACTTCCCACCCTGCCATAAACATCTCCCCCTTACTCTCCCAGATATTGTGGAGCACACAGCAAGGAGTAATAACAATGGGAATATTGGTTTCACTGAGGTCTAACTGAGTCAGTAAACTGCGCCAGCATGCTTTTAAACGTCCAAATGCACATTCTACCACCATTCTACACTTCCTCAGCCTATAACTGAACAGTTCCTGACTACTGTCCAGGCTGCCTGTGTATGGCTTCATGAGCCATGGCATTACGGGGTAGGCTGGATTCCCAAGGATAACTATAGGCATTTCAACATCCCCAATGGTTATTTTCTGGTCTGGAAAGTAAGTCCCTTGCTGCAGCTGTTCATACAAACCAGAGTTCCTGAAGATGCAAGCATCATGTACCTTTCCCGGCCATCCCACATTGATGTTGGTGAAACGTCCCTTGTGATCCACCAGTGCTTGCAGCACCATTGAAAAGTACCCCTTTTGGTTTATGTACTGGCTGCCTTGGTGGTCCAGTCCCAAGATAGTGATATGTGTTCCGTCTATCACCCCACCACAGTTAGGGAATCCCATTGCAGCAAAGCCATCCACTATGACCTGCACATTTCCCAGAGTCACTACCCTTGATAGCAGCAGGTCAGTGATCGTGTTGACTACTTGGATTACAGCAGTCCCCATAGTAGATTTGCCCACTCCAAATTGATTCCCGACTGACTGATAGCTATCTGGCGTTGCAAGCTTCCAGAGAGCTATCACCACTCATTTGTGAACTGTGAGGGCTGCTCTCATCTTGGTATTCTTGCACTTCAGGGCAGGGGAAAGCAAGTCACAAAGTTCCATGAAAGTGCCCTTACGCGTGCAAAAGTTTCACAGCCACTGGGAATCATCCCAGATCTGCAACACTATGCGGTCCCACCAGTCCGTGCTTGTTTCACAGGCCCAGAATCTGCGTTCCATGGCATGAGCCTGCCCCATTGCCACTAGGATGGCCAAATTGCCAGGGCCTGTGCTTTGAGAGAAGTCTGTGTCCCTGTCCTCATCACTCTCGTCACCGCACTGCCATTGCCTCCTCACCTGCTTTTGCAGGTTCTGCATATACTGCATGATAATGTGCGAGGTGTTTGCAATGCTCATAACTGCCACAGTGATCTGAGCGGGCTCCATGCTTGCCGTGGTATGGCGTCTGCAAAAGAGCAGAGTTACAGGGGAAGCGGTGGTTGGATGACCAGTTTTGCAGACCTACTGCACCGTCTGCTGCCAGGACACAACAGCTGAGCGGGCTGCATGCTTGCCGTGGTATGGCGAGACAAGAGCAGCCGAGCAGAGTTGTGGCGGAAGCTGCCTCGCGAGACCACCAGGAGAGCAAAGTGGCAGCAGAAGCAGTTGTTCAATGATGATGGTTTGCAGACCTTCTGCACCGTCTGCTGCCAGGACACAACAGCTGAGCGGGCTGCACGCTTGCCGCGGTATGGCGAGACAAGAGCAGCTGAGCAGAGTTGCAGTGGAAGTGGCCCTGTGAGACCACCAGGAGAGCAGGAGAACAGAGTGCTAGCAGAAGTGGTGGATGACGTCGGTCATACAGAGAACCTGCGAGGTGGATTCATAGCATCAGGAGAGCAGGAGAGCAGAGTTGCAGCGGAAGTGGTGGATGATGACGATGGTTTGAAGACCTACTGCACCTGCTGCTGAAAGCAGTATGGCGCCCGCACGGAAAAAAGGCGAAAAACGATTGTCTGCCATTGCTTTTATGGAGGGAGGGGCGACTGACGACATGTACCCAAAACCACCAGCAACAATGTTTTTGCCCCATCAGGCATTGGGAGCTTAACCCAGAATTCCAATGGGCGGTGGAAACTGCAGGAACTGTAGGATAGCTACCCACAGTGCAATGCTCCAAAAGTCTAGGCTAGTGTAGACCTAATTCGTGTAGACCTAATTCTACCTAATTTCATAGTATAGACATAGGCTTAATCCAGATACAATATTTCACAAAGTAACTAGACAGAAAGAAGCCAACACTTTATTGGGGCTGACCTAGTAGCATGGGTAGGAAAATGTCTTCTACTGCCTGGATTTACTTACTTTGAAAAGAATAGCAAATATAAGCAATTTGGTACTATGACTCAAAATTTCATAACTGTAAGGCAAAAATTAGGCCTCTAAGTCCATATTTAAGCTGTCAGACTGCCTGATTTGCAGGTGCGCTAAGAATTCAAAACTCCAGCATAAGTCAAGGGGAACTATAAGTACATCAGCACATCTGAAAACCAGGCCACTTATTTAGGTGCCTAAATATGGATTTCCACCTTTTTTAGGGCCCCCAGGTTTGAAAAGGTGAGTCATATACTCTTTCTAGAAAGGCAGCAGAAGCAAGGTTACATTTCTGTCAGACATCCTGTTAGGTAAAAGGGATGTTCTCATCACATATGTTATTCTTCAGAAAGCTATCTACTAAAGATGGAGTCAGTGGTTTTGGGATACAAATGCTAGGATGATGTCCCAGCCTCAAATTTGTTGAGACAACTTCAGATACATACTAGGTAAGGTGATTTTAGCCCTGTGACATTAGTAAAGAGAATCTGCAATCAGTATATATATTTGACCTCATATCAGGGCTTCAAGTTCACAGGGATCACAGTCCTAAAGCCACTCATCTGTCTCCTATATGCTTCAAGTCAAAAAAGTCCCCCATAGATGTATGGCTAATCAAGTACTTACTTAAAAGGGTGTTTTGTACTACCTCTGCTCAGCTCTTCTGATAACTGGAAATAATAGAGGTAAAACCTTGTCTGCTCTTGTCTGCACTGTGTGTGTCAGTCTCTACACAAACATATTCATACCTCCAACATAAAAATGTGGCAATAAGAGGAAATGAAGCTCCAAATCTTGTGAATAGAAGCTCTCAATTTTGAAGTTGTCAATAAGGAGTTCTCTTTTGGGTGTGTAAAATCTTTAAGGTTCTCTCATGACTGATGAATAGTCAGCCATTAGGAATCTTCCCCTCTGGACCCCCTGTGGTATAAGGAGATCTATTATGATCATGGCAAAGGACCCGGGTGTCCCTTCAGAATACTGATAGGTGTCATGGCTAGCCAACCCACACAGCCCCACCTCCCCCTTGACCTTTGTGCTACAGACATGCTATGGCTATGAAAAAGTAATTGTTATATTATACTGAACACAGAATATAACTCTATCCCTCCTTGCACAATATTAACCTTTTATTAGGGGTTGTGTTTTTCTTTTATGCTCTTTAGCTTTGTACATTCAGAAATCAATCAAGCTCTACAGAAGCAACACACATCCTGCACTGTTTAATAAATCCACAGCTCAGTCAAGACTGGTTCTATGCTGTGTTTGTGGACTTTTCTTCCAGCTATCAAGCAGGTTAGCTTCTTCAGTACTTTATACATATGAAGTAAAAATGTTTATCTATGAATTTATATGGTGCTCATCATGAGTTAATCAAATAGGATGGTTACTAGTTTTTAACACTTTTCAGAGGTCAACATAAGAAAAATCCAATAGAAAAGAGCAAGTGTGTTAAAACATCATCCATTCAGTAATTAATCTCTCTCTTTGACATAGTATTTCCTTTCCTTTCATGAAATGTATTGTATTTTTCAGAACCAAATATGTGGCAAAACACATCACTGAAAATATATTTCTGATTCAGTGAATTTGGCAAGTGTGTCTCAGAAACATTACCCAAACAATTTCTCCCCAAAATAAAATTTCCATTTATTTAAAAAGACAATTTTATTTTATACTTTTTAAGACAATTTAGATATTTTGAACTCTAAATGCTGTTTACAAATCACTAACTCCAATTTCCATAAGAACTAGATGTGCATCTTCAGGGTGCTCTGCTTCAGTTGTCCATGCACCTCTTGAGCCCCTGATCAGAGATTTTCCACTAGCAGTGTTTGTTCAGTCCGTGCATGCACGGCATACAACCTAGTGCTGCACCCTAAATGGTATGTAGAGCTCCACAAATGAACCATCCTCAGCTCCTTCTTCATCTGAACATCCAGCAAAGAAAAGTCTGAGGCAGAGGGGAAAGATGGCGGGTAGTGGAGCACCTATAGGAAAACACACCTTAATAAACAGGTGAGTAACCTGTTCTTTGAGTAGTATCCCTGTGGTACTCCACTTCAGGTATCCACACAGCAAAGAGGGAGCTTTGGGATAGAGTCCAAGATAAAAGACAGTACGGCAGAATGAAGCGCCACATCAGATCTGATGGTTTGGACCAAGGAATAATGATTAGAAAAGTTATGCACTGAGGCCCATGTACAAGCTCCGCATATCTCAGCCTTTGGAATGTTCTTGAGTAAAGCTGCAGAAGTTGTCTGTTATCTGGCAGAATGTGATGATATCCTTTGAGAAGGTAAAATACCAGAACACCAGCTGTGACATAGCAAGCAACTATATGCCCAGAGATCCACCTTGAAAGTCTCTGTGTAGAGATCGTGGACCCCTTAGATCTTTCCACAGTTGAGACAAATAATCTGGATGATTTCTGAAATTGCTTGGTCTTATCTAGAGAAATGGTCAATGGCCATCTTATATCTAAAGTATGAAAGAAGTCTAAAACTGAGGTTTATGTGGTTTAGGGGAAAAAACATACTGGTAGATAAATGTCCTGGTTAAGATGAAAATCTGACTGCATTTAGGTAAGAATTTAGGGTGCAGCCAGTAAAGAGACCTTGTCCTTGAAAAATACCATAAATGTGGTCTGTCATAAGGGCCCCAATCTCCCCAATCCTGTGAGTTGACATGGTAGCTACTAGAAAGGCTGTCTTCCTAGATAAGTGAGGAAAGGAACAGGTTGCCATAGGTTCAAACAGCAGTTCCATGAGGTATCTAAGTACCAGGTTAAGATCCCAGGAAGGAATAGGATCCTTAACATGGGGCGAGAGGTTCCCAAAACCCATGTCATGAGGACACAGGGTGAACAGATATGGAAAACCATTCTAGTGGGGGATGAAATGCTGATATCACAGCCAGATGAACCTCAATGGAGCTAAATGATAACCCTGATTTCTTCAAGTCCAGGTAATCCAAGATGTCTGAGAGTGAAGAGGATTCACGTACAAGATTGTGACAGTGACATCAGTGATTGAACCTTTTCCATTTCTGAAGGGAATTCAAATTGACTCTTCTACCTGTTTTAATATCTGTAGTACTCCTGTTGAGCAGGTGTATTATAATCACCTAGGAGCCATACTCAGAGGTGGAGGACTTCTAGGTTTGGATGACTCGTGCAACCTCCACCTTGGTAGAGATGAGGGATGCTCAGAAGCTTAAATTGCAAATTGGACACAGGCGAAAAATGTAACGGTACTGAGTCTGTCTTGGCCAGATCAGTACTATAAGGATTATAGTCCTTTATGATCTTGTTTGTCACCCTTAGTATTAGTGGTATTGGAGGGTATGCATAGGAAATGCATAGGAAAGGTCATTGACAACTGAGGCCTCTATTGAGCAGTGTAGGGGGTACTTCTTGTTGCTGAATGTAGTGATTAGGTCCACCTGTGCAAATTTTCCACCTTTGAAATATCTCATGAAGAATTTGAGTCACCAAATCCCATTGCAAGTCCTGGGAAAAGCACCTGCTGAGCATATAGGTTGTGACATTCTGAACTCCAGAAGGTAAATATATGAGATGTGAGTCTGATGGGCTATATGGCAGTTCCATAACTTTAGAGTTTCAGAGCACAGAAAGGGGGATATTGCTCCCCCCTGTTTGTTGGTATAAAACATGCAAGCCACATTGTCTATCTGAATCCTGATTGATTTACCATTCACAATAGGTAGAAGATGAAGGCAGAAATTCCCTGACTGCCTTGAGTTCCAAGAAATTGATACAGAGACCTGTTTCCAGAGGTGGTCATCTGCCCTGAGTTTAGAGGGTACTGAGGCATGCTCCCACCTGAACAGGGATGTGTTATAGCTACTGTTGGAGCTGGGCAGATGAAAGGGACACCCACACAGACAGAGTTGATTTTTCCACCACTCTACAGAGTTCTTCACCTGGAAGGGAACTGTGACCTGTTTGTTCAAGCTGTTTCTGGTTGAGGACTACATACTTCTGAACCAACTCTAAAAGTAGTGGAGGCATAGTCTTGCATGTTCATTCACAAAGGTGCTTGCTGCCATAAGACCCAGAAGCTGTAAATAGTTCCTTCCTGTAGTCTGGGGGCTCTCTTGAATTGACCTGACCAGATTTGCCGAAGTTAAATCAATCAGTCTGCAGAAAGGAAGGGTCTGACTGCTAATTAATCCAAGTATGCCCCTATGAATTGTATGCAGAGGCTAAAGTTGATTTTTGTGTTTGTTTTTTGTTTAGCTAGACTCCCAATTTCTGGAAGACAGAAACGGCTGCTTCAGTGGAAATCTGTGCTGCTTCATAAGATCGGGCTTTGAGTAGGCAGTCATCAAGATAAAGGAAGACTAAAATCACTTCTCACTAAAGGTAAGCAGCTACTATGGCTAGAACCTTTGAGAACACCCTTGGGGCCAAAAATAGACTGAAAGGAAGTACTTGGTATTGAAAGCGTTCCTGGCCCAGGGTAAAATGTAGCTATTTCCTGAGTGTGGTTTGTATCCCTATAGGGAAGCAGATGTCCTGCAGGTCAAAGGCCAAAAACCAGTTTCCTACATCTAAACAAGGAATTATAGCTGCCAGAGTCCCCATCCTGAATGTTGAGATTTTAAAACTTCTGTCAGTTGCCTCAGATCTAAGATTGGTTTCCACCCTCTATCCTTCTTTGGCATGAGAAAATACTTTCAGAAAAACCCTCTTCCATGTAAGGAGACAGTACTGGCTCTACTGCTCCTAAATGAAGGAGAGGGTTGCACTTCTTGACTCAGTATAGTCTCATGAGAGGGATCCCTGAAGAGAGATGCGGAAGGGGGATGGGGAGGAAGGGATGTGAAGTATATGATGTCATCTGATGTAATAACCTCCATAACCCACTTGTCGTATTATTCCACCAAGCCTGTTGGAAATGGGAAAGGTTGTCTCCAAAAGTGGAAAGATGAGTGAAAGGTGGCAGCTTCCAAACTAGAGACAAGGGAGGAATTGAACCCTCAACCAACCTGAAAAAAAACTATTGTTTCGATGACAACTGCATAGTCACTGAAGGAGGGTGAACAGCTCTTCCTCTACAGTCTAAGTCTCTTTCTATCAGGTTCAGCGGTTCTGTGAAATCCAGAGAACTGGACAGGGTGTGATTTTCGGGCTGTTTGAGACCTGCTAGATCCAATTGATCATGGCGTGTATATATACCCAAAGTCCTCAACGTGGCCCTGGAGTCATTCAGTGAGTGTAGGAACACATCCTTAGTCCCCAAGAAGATCTTCCAACCAAATGGAAGGTCCACAACAGTATTCTGAATCTCTCTTGGGAACCACAAGAGCTGGAGCCATGACGCCCCACACATAACTGCTGTTGAGATAGATGTAGTGGTATTGGAGTATCTAAGGAATCTTGGAGACATGTACTTGGTAAATAATTGACCCTCCATGATGATGATGTTCTCTGCGCTCCCATGGAAGATATTTAATCAAGGCTGCAAACATGTAATTTGTTAAGTCATACTTGGCCACAATCACCTGATAGTTTGTGATCTGAAATTGGAGGGTCACGGATCAGTAAGTCTTTTGTCCAAAAAATCTAACGTCTTCTGCTCCTTATGATAAGGGGTCGAACTAAAATAATGCTGTTTACCTCTCTCATTTACAACATCCACTCTCAAGCTATTAGGTGGGAGGTGGGAAACCAAAAATTCTGAGTCTCTGGGAGGAACAGAATATGTCTTATCTTCCCATTTGAAAGTCAGCAGAACGGTGGCAGGAGTTTGCCGTACAGTCTTTGCTGGATCTAGGAGCGCTTTATTAATGGGTAGCGCAACATGGGTGGGTGTCGCCCACTGCACAATGTCCAGGAGCTTGTGTTGTGAGTCTTTAACCTCCTCAAGAATATTTGAAAGGCATCAGAGAATGACTGCCTCATTCAGAGAAGAGGAAGAAATAGGAGTTTGAGGGTTGAGCCTTCTTATACACCCTTATCTCCTGTTTTTCAAAGGACTCCTCTTGTTGGCAGTTGGTAGAAGAGACTGTGTAACCCTAGCCACTTGGTGCAATGACACTGGCAAATTGCTGCTGACTTGCCACCCACAGATCACCATATGGTCACTGGGGGATCCATATGGAAAGCGGGTGGCACCCAGGACTGATCCCACCATCCCTGTCATGGACGAGGATCCTTATCAAAGTATGGGTGCCTGTACTGATGTGGAGAGAAACCTGCACTGATAAAGAGGAGACTGATTGAATGTTTCCTTCATACCCCCTGGTGTCCTTCAAAAGGGGGGACCTAGCAGAAAAAGATAGATAATCTTGTGGTACCAGGAAGCAAGTGGTAATCCAGAGGCTGGGGTCTCAGTACAAAGAGTCATTCAGAACCCATATATAGTGGGGACTCTGGCTCATCTAAAACTGACAAGTCCCTGGAGTAGCAGAATTCCTGCAGTACCAAATGGATTGGTAGCAATGCAGCAGTTGAGGTGGATGATACCATTGATTTGGAGTGCGTAGGTGCTGGGGGCTGAAGGTGTCTGGTGCTTCAATTTTGCCAGTACTGGCAGTTGTGAATGAGAAGGCATTGATAGTAAGTCTGACATAGATGATGCCATTCTAGAGGACTGTATGTTCTTGGCCTTCCTGACCTTTATACATAGTACTCTGGAGTAGTGCTTCTCTGAAGCATTCCAGGATCTACTGGCACCAGAAGAAGAGTCCTTTGGCTCCACGATACCAAGTGGAGAGGTCAAGGCCTCCAACTCCACAAACTTAACAGGAAACCAGGACCTTTTGGGAGCCAACTCATTATGATGGGAAATCGAGCTCCTCTTCAGAGCTATCTCTGCATCCTCTGAAGTCTTCCCCCTCTTAGGGGAGACCTTGGCCTAGGATGAAGGGGAACTGGATCTGTCTGAAGACAGATGTATGAGGAGGAGGTCCTGACCTGACTTGTGCTCTGTATACAACCTTGTGTCACACATTGAGTGTATAAAGTGCATGCACATGCCAACAGGCACATGCCAACGGACACTGCTAATGGACAATCTCCAATCAAGGGCTTGAGAGGCGCATGTGCATCTCAAGCGGAGCACCCGTAGGGATACTACATAAAGAAGAACAATATATAAGGATGGTGCACACCTATGTTTGCTTACAAAGTGTCCATCTTCTGGTGAGACATGCTGTTGGTTTCTTTTTTTTAATATACTAATAGAAACAAAAATACATTGTTGCAAATAGAAATTGGAATAGTTAACATTTGTAATGCTGAAAATATATATACACATTGTTCACTCTCCAGCTTTGCACAGCTGAGATATTCAGTCTTTTAGTGAAGAAAAGCAGGGGGAGTTTTATTCTGTTTCTTTATTCTTTCACAGTAGGGGGTCTCTATTTGACTTACATTGTCAGGAGATTGATTTTGCAGCAACACAAAAATGCATTGTGATAACATAACAGTACAAGCAGCAGACCAGGTTTTGCTTTTTGTGTACTATAATTAATCAGAATTATGTATGCAAAACTCTTAGGAAATACTAACTTTAAAACCCACAGTCATGTGTGTCAAGAAAAATAAAATAAATGAAAACCATAGTAACTAGGTAATAATATAAGGAACAAGAGTAGAGAAAATAATTTCCCCCCTTATCCATTTTAAGGCTCCTGAATAATGATCATGCCCCCATGGCGTATCTTGCAAAATCAGTCCCCATTTGATATATTGTTGTACCTGATTTTACATAACATGCTGGGACATTTATTTACATTTTGGAGGCTTGGACTGAAACCTACAATTCAAAAGGGACAATATCTTAGGTTTTAGTCATTCGTATTTTGTTTTGTTTTTTCAAAATCCTATATTTATTCGTAGCATCTGGATATTAGGAATCAGTACATTCATAACATACTTTGAAGCAAAGATCCCTTAATCCCATGTTCACCAAATCTACATGTTTGGACAATCAGACAGATAAAAGGCATACCTTTTCTGGGTCTGTTGTTGTGATAACCCACACACAGTGTGCGTTGTCTTCATATTGAACTGGGTAATTAGGTGATGTAATAATTCCACTTGGTCCACGCAGATTAGAACCACATGTTCTAGCTAGAATAATTAGCACAAAGAGAAAAGGAATTATTTTTTGCAGTGGAAAGTAATTTTGGGGAAACTATTTACAAAAAACTATTTTATCATTAACAGTTTATTGTACAATAATGACTACAATAATAGTCAGTAAAATAATCCTGTGCTGAAGAAGTTAGAATGGATTTCAAAATCCTTGAAAAAAAGATTTAAAGAAGAAACACAGGAGTGCTTTTCAGTTCATGAAAAAAAAATACTTACTCTACCTTATCTTTATTCTTATTGTAAGTGAATTCCCCACATGGCAAGGGGAAGTTTCACCTCAGTGGCACCACTGTCCACTGACAGGCACAAATGTTCTTTCAAGGTTGCTCTGCAGGTTTTTTGGCATAGACAGCAGAAACGTTAGATGAGAATGTATTGCTCTTTGTAACACTTTCCCCTGCTCTACACATGGATTTCTGTGATCTCTAAATCCCTCCCATTGCAGGGGATGGTCCAGGCATTCCTGGGTTCAACTCCACGCTCTCACAGATTTCCTATGTGACCTTGGCCAAATGTATAGGGGTAAAATGTTCAAAATCTCCTTAGTGACTTAGGGTATGTCTACTCTGCACTCCAAAACCCACAGCTGGCCAATGCTAACTAACTTGGGCTCATGGGGCTCGGGCTAAGGAGCTTACTTGCAATGTAGATATTTGGGGTTAGGCCGCAGCCCAGACTCTGTGATCCTCCCACCTCATTAACTTTCAATGAGATTTAGGCATAGCATTGACTAGTGTTAATGCCAAACTTTTAGGCATCCTGCAGCCTAATGGAATTCACAACCTTGAGTTAGGTGTATTATGCATTAGGAGAATTGGGTGCCTAAATTAGGATTCTTAAATGCCAGTACACTGAATCACTAGCCAGTAGAAAATGCTGAGGAGAGGGGTGGAGCTTAATTGCACTCCACTCAGGGAGTTGGGTGCCTGAGTCCAGAGTAGAGGGCGGCACCTATCTCTACTTGGGATTCACAGCATGAACTCTTCCCCGGAGTTAGGCAACTAAGCCATTTTTGCAAGAGCTGCCACTGGGTCTCCTCCCAAGGGAGTTCCCTAACTACTGGCATATAGAGTGATTCTCACCCTCCCTCTGGCCTAATGAATATTACGTTTATACACAGTAGAACAGCTTAAACAGGAGAGCACCACCCCAAAATAACCCCTAGCTCAGTGGTGAGGGCACTTTCCTGAGATGTGGGAGACAAAAGTCAAAATTCCCTTGCCATATCAGGCAGAGGGAGGCAACTGAACTTGGGTCTCCCACATCTTGGGTGAGTTCCCTAACCATGGGGCTAAATGATAAAAAGGGGGGAATGCTATCTTCTGTCTGTTTTGTGTGGGTTTAGGCCTTCTCTGAGCAGACCTACTGGATTAGGCCCAGAAGGCAAGATAGGTGGAGGAATGTCTACTCTATGAATCTTGCTGTGGCTTAGGGATGAGTTAAGCACCAAGCTGCCAGACAATGTCAGGACTTAGATGGCTGATCACCTGCCCAGCCACTGAAATGTAGTCATGTTTGGGGACATTAATGGTGGAAATGTAGGCGCCTCAGGATTTTAGGCACTTACAGGGTTATGCAGCAGCTTAGTGGGGGTTTCATGAATGCCAGTGGTGCCTAAACTTTGGACTTAGGCTCCTAAAGTGGCAATAACAACAGTGTCAGCAGAAAAGCCAAATGCACCCTTGCATCCATATAGGTAATTCTACCAAAGCATGAATGAAGAACACTAGCAAGCTAAGCATGTCTATCATATGGAGAAGTATCAGTGTTCAGATTTAACAACATGAAAGGGAAATAACATATTTAGCAGATCAGCATCTCCCGACTGTACCAACCAAGAGTAATTTTAACCATTAGAATAACAGGACCAGAATCATGAGATTCTGGAGGATACTGGAGGAACTGGAGGATACTTTGGCTCCATGACCCAGTAGATGCATCATAGCTCCAGTAGTCCAACCAGAAGAAAATTAACTTTTATTGTGCCCTTTCTTAAATTTTAGCATATTTCTTCTATAAGTCTGACCATATTTTGGCCTTGATTCCAAAGGTGATACAAATATTTGGGCAGAGCTAGGACCCTAACAAATTCACGGCCATGAAAAATGGTCACGGACCGTGAAATCTGGTCTCCCCCTGTTAAATCTGGTCTTTTGTGTGCTTTTACCCTATCCTATAGAGATTTCATGGGTGAGAGTCTCAAACTGGAGATCCTGACCCAAAAGGGGGTTGCAAGGTTATTTTTTGGGGGCGGGAGGGTCACAGTATTGCAACCCTCACTTCTGCGCTGCCTTCAGAGCTGGGCGAATAGAGAGTGGCGGCAGCTGCTGACCAACGGCCAAGCTCTGAAGGCAGCAGCACTGAAGTAAGGGTGGCAATACCATACCATGCCATCCTTACTTCTTCACTGCTGCTGGCAGCAGCTCTGCCTTCAGAGCTGAGCTCCCACCAGCAGCCACCACTCTCTGGTCAACCAGCTCTGAAGGCATCACCACTGCCAGCAGCAGCGCAGAAGTGAGGGTAGCAGTACCGCAACCCCCGCGCCCTACAATAACTTTGTGACCCCCCTCCCAACTTCTTTTTGGATCAGGACCCAAACAAGTAGAACACCATGACATTTCAGATTTAAATATCTTAAATCATGAAATTTATGTTTTTTTTTAAAATCCCATGACCAAGAAATTGACCAAAATGGGCTGTCAATTTGGCAGGGCCCTAGCCATAAGAAAATCACCCAAAATTGTTCAACGCAGTTACTTAATTGTTATGTCTATTTTTCTACATTAAAGTATATGCAGATAACTTTTGTAAGTAATTTGAAATTGACTTATTTGTGCCTGACGCTTTGGAGAGGCAAAATTTTAACATTAAAGAAATACATTAATTAGAAAATCTGGGAGTTGGATTCATAATAAAATTAATAGTCAAGGCTAGACTGTGGCTTTTAGTTGCTGCCCGCCATTTGACGGAGTGTGGACCTCCCCCATCCAACTGCAGGTACAATGTTTCCTGGAGCTTAAAGTCACATACAAGGAAAAGCCTGCTGTGTCAATTTGTAGGAGGGTGTAGTTTGTGTTTCCCACACTGCAGCTGGCCAAATCTCCTTGGAGGCATGGAGAAAAGGCCTGGGCCAAGTTCCATCTCCTCCCTGGTCCTTCTGCCATTGGCTTGCAATCTAACTGTGATAATAGTATCTAAATGTAAAAGAGAGAGCAAGGACCTCAACTGAGACTACACCTAAAGATAGCTTTGGAAACCAAAGCTAATGCAAAATACAGTGACATAAAGGTAGAATTCATGGTTTACTAAATAGATTAGCATAGGCAGTCGAATCAGAGTCCTTTAGCTATAAACAGGAGTTAGGGTAAGGTATACTTTCTATGAGAATTCAACTTTGAAACTTAATCCCTGTCTGTCAGCCACAGCCTACGTTTTCCCCATCAGGCTTTTGAAGATGGGGAGGGCTGAAGACTTTGGTGGGTTGTGTTTGTTTTATTATCCACATGGCTACTTGCTATTTGTTTAAGGAATTTGATGAACAGTCCAAATTCAATAAGGAGAAATGTAAAGTACTGCACTTAGGAAAGAACAATCAGTTGTACACATACAAAATGGGAAATGACTGCCTAGGAAGGTGTAATGCGGAAAGGGATCTGGGGGTCATAGTGGATCACAAGCTAAATATGAGTCAACAGTGTAACGCTGTTGCAAAAAAAGTGAACATCCTTCTAGGATGTATTAGCAGGAGTATTGTAAGCAAGGCACGAGAAGTAATTCTTCTGCTCTACTCCACGCTGATTAGGCCTCAACTGGAGTATTGTGTCCAGTTCTGGGCACCACATTTCAGGAAAGATGTGGACAAATTGGAGAAAGTCCAGAGAAGAGCAACAAAAAAATTAAAGGTCTAGAAAACATGACCTATGAGGGCAGATTGAAAAAATTGGTTTTGTTTAGCCTGGAGAAGAGAAGACTGAGAGGGGACATGATAACAGTTTTCAAGAACATAAAGGGTTGTTACAAGGAGGAGGGAGAAAACGTCTGAGGACAGGACAAGAAGCAATGCGCTTAAATTGCAGCAAGGGTGGTTTAGGTTGGAGATTAGGAAAAGCTTCCTGTCAGAGTGGTTAAGTACTGGAATAAATTGCTTAGGGAGGTTGTGGAATCTCCATCATTGGAGATTTTTAAGAGAAAGTTAGACAAACACCTGTCAGGGATGGTCTAGATAATACTCAGTCCTGCCATGAGTGCAGGGGACTGGACTAGATGATCTCTTGAGGTCCCTTCCAGTCCTATGATTATAGTGTATGTTGCATTGTACAGTTTAATTTATGAGATGGGAACACAGAGTATTGGCACCTTTGGAAGCCTGTCTATATAAATTGAGGTTGGCCCCCGGGTAGTGATGGAGCCATATTTTGCAACCAGGGAGGCAATGGGTCACTAATAGTGCCATCTTCAATTATACCCATTGGTTTGCTAATTTCACCCATTATCATGCTTGTGTATTAGGACAGCAATATGGTATTACTGCAACTATTCAATGGGTACACTTCTCTTCACCCTGCCAAGGGTACACAGAGAACTCGCAGCATCACTTCCATCCTGGCACCACAACCCTAATAGCAGCCCAGTAGGCTCACTCTCCAGCCTCATCCCTCCAGTCCTCTCGTTGCAAAGGTACTCCACGTCCATGAGAGGCAGTAGCTATGCCAACAGGAGAAGCCCTCGCATTGACAAAGCACTGTCTACACACTGGGTTAGGTGTGTATAACTATGTTGCTTAGGGGTGTGGATTTTTCACAGTGACATAGTTATACTGATGTAAGTTTATAGTGTAGACTTGGCCTAAAACAATAAACCTTGCAGCTCCATAGAGGCTGGCTGCAATCTGATCCTCAGAGTGTTGTGCAGTGTTTTAGTGATGCAAATCACATTAATCTCTAGTTTTGGAAGTGTTTCTAAACAGATTATTGTCCCTTTAGAACTGAATTATACTATTTTTTTTCTTTTAACAATAAGGAAAATAGAGGATTCATTTAACATCTTTCTTAATTATCAGATGGAGGGAGTTAAAAGCACTTTAAAAAAATTTGCAGATGATATTAAATTGGAAGGACTTGCAAATATCAGAAAGAGCAGGGAAATAATACAAAGAGACCACGTTAGATTTTTTTAAAATGGAAAAAATGTTAAAGGAGTCAAATCTTACCACGACAGATTGGCCTGTGGTCACTCCAAGCAGCTAGTGTATCTGTCACTCTCTGGCAAGTGATGCTCTTAGAACCCTGGAGCACATAATTATCCTCACAGGAGAACTGTACACTTGCACCCACCCTGGGGATAATGGAAAGAAAAGGAGAAAGATTAAGCTTATTACAGAAACCATCAGGAATCCTTCATCAAACAACTACAGCACCACTAATTAAAGATCCAAACACGAATTTAAGGAAAAGTTCTCTTTTTTCAGATAAGAAAGAGCTTATATTCTACAGCAGTGTTTCCCAAACTTGGGACACCGCTTGTACACGGAAAGCCCCTGGCAGGCCCGGCCGGTTTGTTTACCGGCCGTGTCTGCAGGTTCAGCCGATCGCGGCTCCCACTGGCTGTGCCCAGCCAATGGGGGCTGCGGGAAGCGGTTGCCAGTATGTCCCTCAGCCTGCGCTACTTCCCGCAGCCCCCATTGGCCGGGCACAGTGAACTGCGGCCAGTGGGAGCCGCGATCAGCCGAACCTGCGGACACGGCAGGTAAATAAACTGGCTGGGCCCACGAGGGGCTTTCCCTGCACAAGCAGCGTCCCAAGTTTGGGAAATGCTGCTCTACAGAGTAAGAATGATGAATGTAATCAGCCACCATTGAGTGAAAAAAAGGAAAACTCACTGTGCTGAACAATCCTCTTCTGAAACTTACTTCAGAGGGTTAAACCAGGGATAAATTTAGTCTCAAATGTAGTGAAAGATGATTACTGTTACCAGAGGTGAAAGTGGGCTGGTATAGGCCGGTACAGCATACCGGTAAGAAGTGGCTACCGGTACGGGCCTATACGCTGCCCCTTTTGCCAACAGAGGGGGGCAAAAGGGGCAGCTGCCCCAGGGCCCAGCAATTTAAAAGGGCTCAGGGCTTGCGGCACTGACCAGAGCCCTGGGCCCTTTAAATCACTGCTGAACCCTGGGCAGTGCGGGGCCTAGCAGCACAGAAGGGCTGGCCGGCGGAGGCTGACCCCCAGCCCCACCCCTTCCACCCAAGGCCCTGCCCCTTCTGGGGGCCTGGAGCCAGGCCCCGTACCGGTAAGTCTTTTATGTTACTTTCACCCCTTACTGTTACTATACATGGAGAAAACTTACTATAAGTAACTTCAGAACCAATGCATACGGTCTAGACAACAGTCTAAAGAACTTTTACTTCAGTGTCAGATAAAATATCTAGATATTTTAAAGGTCCTACTAAGCACTGGCACAGAACTGTAACAATAAAGTCTCAAAGCTATATGAGGGGCAGTTTGGGGCATAAAGCAGCTATGGCAATATAGCCACTACTTTAATGTTACATCCTGAAATGCTATGCAAGATAGCTACTTGAAAACATTTCTAACAATATGTTTTCCCATCAGAAAAGGCTGATTCAATTAAGATGTCCACATTATGCCCTGCACCCTGGATTCCACAAAGCCCCATGTGAATTAAGGAACATGGGAATTTATTTATTAAATCCATTGTATATTTCATTTTTTTTATTTTTTAAAATAATTAGGTAAGTTGCCACTTCCCACAAAAAAAGAAAAAAGTTGTAATTGACTCAATATTGAGTTGCTTCTGTTCTCATTAAACAAATATTAAAATCAGAGGAAAATATGGTGGGAGTACAAGGCTGAGCATTAATTTAAACGACATTTCTTCCTCATATTTGAATTCACAGAGAGACACTTTCTCTCTTATTAAACTTAAGTAAAGTGTTAAGTGTTGGGCTTGGGGGTGGGAGGGGAGTTCGAAGAAGGAACTAACAGGTGAAAATCACAAAGCACACAAGATGATATTGTAATATTAGAGTGTCATTATTATGTTTAAAACTATGAAACCCTCGTCAAAGGACTTGTCACCACTGAATCAGCAGTGTCTCGGCTGACTTGAAAATGAACCCTCTCCCTTTCCATCAATCTAAATCACTAAGTGTCTTTATGCAGTCTTGGGAAGCTGTTGAATAATGTGCCTTTTCACATATTGCAGCTCAGCATAATATCCACAGTCATCATTCTCCTGATAAGTGCAATAGCAGCTTCTCAGACCTTTACTTGAAACTACAAAAACATATTGCCTTTCTTTTGTTCTCCACAAAATATTTCATTTTTTTTCTAAAATCAATGTGAAGCAAAGAACAGCATTATTTTTCCTAAGAGAAAAGCTGAATGTGTTATTACACAGAGGGAAAAAATCAAATTGATTTTTCTTTTATTTTTGTATATTCAGCAGCTCCTTTACGTAGCCATTAAAAGGGAGTCCTAATATACATAATAGTATTAGTTTCATGCTGTTTGCAGGTGAGAAGTAAACATTTAGGAGACAAGGAATAATCTTGGTCCCTTCATAATCCTACTGGCTACAACTGAGGAGGCTTTAAGACATTCAGAAAAATAGGACTTTGGATAAATGATGAATGAGTGAATGCACTGATATATGAGTTTTTATGTACAGGTGGTTATGCGCTACTCACTGTACTATCGGAGTACCTTAAAAAACATGAATGGATTTATCCTTACAACAGTCCTGTTAGGTAGCAGAGTATTATCTCCTCAAGGTCAAATGTGGGGGAGTGGAAGATAGAAGTAGCATGATCCGGCCACAAATAAAGCTTCATCCACAAAAGGCGATCCTTTCACCGGAGACACCATTCACTTACAGCAGATGTTTAAAATATGATTACATCTGCTCTATGGTTCCTTGAGGTTAGCTTCCCTTCGGTGGGATTCAAATACACCCATGGGCTTGTTGGGTTCCTTAGGCCTGGCTCCAACTAGGTGAAGCTCAGAGGCCTCCCTGGCATTACAGTAGTAGACTTTTTGGAATTGACTCCTTTTTGAGTTAAAAAAAACAGCTAATCGTGGTAACTTCAAGACAATTGTGGTGCCAAAATAATACATTACTCATAGTATAAATCTTTTTAATATGATCCTCCTTCTCACTTTTCACATGCTTTGATTAGAGTGAAGTAGTTAACAATATTGGCATTTAAATGATCATTGGGTTCTGCATTAACATTTGTTTGAGATGAATGGGGCAATACATTCCTCAGAGCTATTGTTTCAGGCTCTCAGCAGACTCAGAGAGAGACGACACACGGATCATATTTTGAAGATTTTCTCCCTATCATAAGTGCTAGAGTGTTCCTTTTCTACAAAAATGAAAGCTTACATTCTGGAGCACAATGTGGCAGCTTGGGAGAAGCATTAGTGCCCTGTACACGTGCATGCTTCCTCTCCAGGGTGATTCCTACTATCCCCAGTTTATACACGGGAAACTGAGACACAGAAAGAATAAGTGCTCATATAAGAAATCTCTGGTAGAGCCAGAAACTGAACCTAAATCTCCTGAGTCCAAGTGCAATGCCTCAAACACAAAAGCATCCTTTCTCCCCCATATAAGGAGATTATCTGGGTTGACTGATAATTGTGGCAAAATAATCTTACCATAAAGTTAGAACTGGAATATTTTGATAAACTGAAGCTAAGAGTGAAACATTAGAACCACACTTTTGGTATTATTATTACCACTATCAGTGGTTTGAAAGGAAATAACTTTTTTTTCATAATCAATTTGCTTAAAATTTGGTTCCACTCTGAAAAGTGGCCCTCTGAAAATGGCACTGTGGAATTGTGGGGGACCATATTTATTGTCTCCATTATTTTAGGATGAAATTCTCAATTTACAAGTAAACAGATAGGCCATGGAGGAGAATGATGGGTTTTATTTTTCCCCACCAACTGTATACAGCTTAGGATCTCACAGTCAAATTGAGTTAATCCTTTGTTACAACCCCATTTCCAAAAATGATTTGGCAGACAATATTCTGTCTAGAGTTACATGTACACATTTTTTTGTGTTTCTGTAAGGTTACAATGTGAGTCACAATTCCTCCCTGATTCTTCCATTGCACTGGGAAGGAATTAGTTACTACCTTCCTATATCTGGAGGAGCTTACTTCTCCACTGCATAGCAAGCTGCATGGAACGTGGAGGGAGGAGCACAAGTTGGAGGAGGGAAGATTTTGGAGATGGTACCATAAAGTCAGTGTGTGACCGGCTGTGACTAGAATGTTAGTTACAGTTGCAGCACCTCTGTAAATAGTTCTTTTTAAAAAGAGAGTTTGTTTAAGAAAGTTGGAAGTCCTCATGTTATTACCCAGCATACAGTACACGAAACACCCTGTGCACCAGGCCAGCTACCTCAGCCAGCACGTGCGTGAGGAGCAGGGAGGAAGAACAGAAGAGAACATTCACATCATGAATAAGTGTGACAGAATTTGAGATTACAAGTCTTCTGTGTGGTTGCTCACACAGGGCAGAATTTAGGGCAGAATTTTATCCTGCAAATGGAACTATTTAACAGTTCTGCTGAGGAATATGCAGAAAATAGAATCTAGCTCATTCTGTCATAACTCCACATGCTTCAGAGGGCTATCAGGATATAGCAAAGAATGTATTATTTGCCATTATAGCTGTCTGATATGAATCACAGGATGTAGATCTGAGTCAGAAGGTGCCATTTTTATATTGTCTCCAGAGTAGACTAGCCCCTGGGAACTTAGAGTGCATGTTTGTGAACCCCTTACTTACACTGAGGTGCAGTTACAGACAAGCAATCCCACTGACTGCTCACTGCTGTGAGTAAGAGGCTCATAATAAGGACATATTAGGAGCAAAATCTTAATCCCATTGAAGTTACAGGCAAACTTCCCATTGAAATAATTGGAATCAGGATTTAGCCCTAAACATGGCCTGAGTCTATGACTCTTACTTTCATTGAATATTATCTTAGTCAGAATGCAGTCCCATTAAAACTTCAACAGCTATCATAAGTAAAAACAGAGAACCTGAACTCATGTCTTACTAAGTAAATTCAGAAGGAACTCTCACATATTTTGGGTTAAGATGGATATTTAGCAGTTATAGAACATTACATTTTGTTTTTGTAATGTTTCCATTTATCTATTTTGAAAAAAAAAAGTCATTCTATGGAGTATTTCATGCCTGTAACAGAGCTATAGTGTTTTGATGATATTATACCCAAGAGTCAAACAAACATCTAACAAGTGGAAAGATAAAAAGACAGTTAATTATATTTATTGCAATAATCCACTGAAAATTAAAATAGCAAGGAAGATTTATTTTCCCAAACTTTCCCAATTAATATGTCCCTGTCATAAATATAAAGGGAAGGGTAAACCCCTTTAAAATCCCTCCTGGCCAGAGGAAAAATCCTCTCACCTGTAAAGGGTTAAGAAGCTAAAGGTAACCTCGCTGGCACCTGACCAAAATGACCAATGAGGAGACAAGATACTTTCAAAAGCTGGGAGGAGGGAGAGAAACAAAGGGTCTGTGTCTGTCGGTATGCTGCTTTTGCCGGGGATAGAACAGGAATGGAGACTTAGAACTTTTAGTAAGTAATCTAGCTAGGTATGTGTTAGATTATGATTTCTTTAAATGGCTGAGAAAAGAACTGTGCTGAATAGAATGACTATTTCTGTCTGTTTGTCTTTTTTGTAACTTAAGGTTTTGCCTAGAGGGATTCTCTATGTTTTGAATCTAATTACCCTGTAAGGTATCTACCATCCTGATATTACAGAGGTGATTCCTTTACTTCTATTTACTTCTGTTTCTATTAAAAGTCTTCTTGTAAGAAAACTGAATGCTTTTTCATTGTTCTCAGATCCAAGGGTTTGGGTCTGTGGTCACCTATGCAAATTGGTGAGGATTTTTACCAAACCTTTCCCAGGAAGTGGGGTGCAAGGGTTCGGAGGATTTTGGGGGGAAAGATGTGTCCAAACTACGTTTCCCAGTAAACCCAGTTAGAGTTTGGTGGTGGCAGTGGATATTCCAAGGACAAAGGATAAAATTAATTTGTACCTTGGGGAAGTTTTAACCTAAGCTGGTAAAAGTAAGCTTAGGAGGTTTTCATGCAGGTCCCCACATCTGTACCATAGAGTTCAGAGTGAGGGAGGAACCTTGACAGTCCCAATGCAACACCTTAGATGTACTTTTCAAATGAAGTTCTTTTCTTTGTTTTATAGGCTTAAATATGAAAATGATCAGAAAAATGTGTACACAAAAAGTTAAACATTTTAAAAAGTGTTTAAAATGTGTCCCCAAAGAGCAGCAAAATCTGTGATAGGTTTAGATTAGCTCATACCACATTAACCCCATGTGTCAGTGATATTTAGTAACCATACCTGTCCTGCAGACATAACATAATCAGGGTGCAATTGCGCATGCCTGTGCAGGAGGTTTGGAGATCGTGGTACATTAGCAAACTAGTTCAGTAGCGCTTTTACCATGACACATGGCTCTGTGTGTGCAGTAGGCTTATGAAATCAATAGCAATTGTTGTTGTGATGGGGCACCCATTATTTTAAAACCAGCCTCAAAGAAAATGAACACAATTTGCAAACATAGGCCTTGATACTGCAAGAGACATGTTTAACTTCACCCAAGTGGATGAAATCCTGGCTCTATTGAGGTCAATGGCAAAAGTCCCATTGAAATCCTGGCTCTGCTGAAGTCACCCTATGAGCAGTCGCTGCTGAAGTCAACGGGACTACTCAGAGGATGTAATATAAGGAATATGAATAAATCCTTCAAGTACTGACAGTTAATTTACAGTTTTAGAGCCTTACATTTCTTAATGGACTTCAGGAAGTTAGTGTTTTGTTTTTTTAAACAGGAACTTGTTGTTCTCCAAGTATTCAATGGAATTTTTCTGAAAGGGAAAGGAATTCCCCAGCAGAACAGGTGGAATTTTAATGCTACAAACCTTTTGCTTCAGAAATTAATACACATAATTGTCTTGTTTTGGTAGAAACATGTGGATTACATAATATTAGTTTCTTTGGTTGACTAAATCTCAAAAATCATGGCCAATTCATTTAACATATTGTCTTAAAAATGTCAAGCCTACATCTTGATACTATGTATATTTTTAACTAATAGTTTCCAACATTTGTTTATTTTAAATCTAAATCCTCACAATTCCATGTAACGAATAAATGAGATAAGGTAGAAATTTTCCCTTAAAGGAACAAACAGTGTACTGTCAACATTATTTGATATAAATACTGTGTAATGAGAGGAGACTGACATTTCATTTGACTGATGTAAGTTGACCATGACTTTAGAGATGTCTTGAAGTTCGGGAGTATCAACAAGCCTATATTTCAACCATGGTAAGAACAAGAAGTCTCTTGTTTTTCTACTACTACTCAAATTAATTTACCAATGGTGGGTGCTGTGTGTATTATTTTTTTATTTCCTGGACATTGAGATCTCTCTCTATCTGAAATACTTTTAAAGCTTCCAACATGATCCTCTATTTCCTGTCCTTTTCCTACTGCTCATTCCCTCCCCAGGTACAACAGGCACTATTTAAGACCAAGGTATTATTCACATTGGTCTTTTCTAAATTCCTTGAAATAAAATACATTTCAGATGTCAAGTCCCAGATTGGGTCCCTAACTAAATTGCAAATGCATGTCTAGACCGGCAAGTAATAGTTAGCAGACACTTTAATTAGTAAAAACTAATAGTTTTTTTACAATTTTAACAATTTTAACCTAATTGTTTATCAGTTAAGCTACCAAATTTTGAGACACAACTGGCCCTAAACATGTGTTCAGTATGTACTAGGTCTTTGGAGTAGTGTTTGTCTTTTCTTAATCTCGTTCACCCAACATCTTGAAAGAAGAAATGCAGGGGTCCATATTATCCTAGTTTATGAAACTCTCCCCTCTGAATTGGGGCAACACAATAACCCTTCAAATGAATCACTTCTGACCTGTTCAGCTGCCAAACCTTCATACACAACGTGGATCACAATAGCCTGCAGGAGGATTTCATGCCTTATATTAGTCAGGGTACCACAAAAACTAGACATGACCTCCTTTGAATACTGTCTAGAGGAGAAACATGCATATATATTGATAGAGGTCCTAACCTAAACTTCTTACACTGTTCAAATATTTCAATTAGCCTTTATCCATCTAAAAGGAAAATTATACAGGGAATACTATAGGGCAGTTTCTTTGTTCAATAACTCATAGCACTAATGAGCATTGAGGTGTTAAAGAACTGTTGAAACACTTTTGACTATAGGGATTGATTAGCAAGGCAAATTGGACTATTTAGATGAAAGTAATAAAACAATGTATATTTGCAGTTCCAATACATCAATTAGGCAATATATTAAAAAAGAAGTACTGAAAAAGACAGTTACCTTTTCCGTAACTGGTGTTCTTCAGGATGTGTTGCTTATGTCCATTCAATATTAGGTGTGTGTGCTTGCCACATGCACCGGTGCTGGAAGCTTTTCCTTCAGCAGTATCCGTAGGGGACCAGCTCTGGCGCCCCCTGGAGTACCGCCTGCATGGTGCAGTATAAAGGGTGCCACTGGCTCCCCACCCCCTCAGTTCCTTCTTGCCGGAAACTCCAACAGTGGGGAAGGAGGGCAGGTCATGGGAATGGACACGAGCAACACATCCCGGAGAACACCAGTTATGGAATAGGTAACTGTCTTTTCTTCTTCAAGTGCTTGCTCCATTCCATATTAGGTGACTCCCAAGCAGTACCCCTGGAGGTGGGTAGGAGTTCACGAACGTGTAGATTGCAACACAGCTCTGGCGAACCCAGTGTAGTCTCTGGGCTGCTGAGTGATGGCATAATGCACCGTGAACGTGTGGACAGAGGACCACATAGTGGCTTTACAGATGTCTTGGATAGGGATGTGTGCCAGGAAGGCCACCGAAGATGCCTGAGCACTAGTCGTCTGGGCTCTGACAATCGGCGGCGGCGGGACCCCCGCCAGGTCATAACAGGTCCTTATGAAAGAGGTGATCCAATTGGAAATCCTCTGCAAAGACACTGGAAGGCCCTTCATCCTATCTGCTGTAGCGATGAAGAGCTGAGTTGATTCACGGAAAGGCTTGGTACCTTCTAGGTAAAAAGCCAAGGCCCTTCAGACGTCCAGCATGTGAAGAAACCTCTCTTCACTGGTCTTGTGTGGTTTGGGACAGAACACCGGGAGGAAGATGTCCTGGTTCATATGGAAGGTAGACACCCCTTTCATCAGGAAAGGCCGGGTGGGCCACAGCTAAACTTTGTCTTCGTAGAAGACCGTGTAGGGCGGTTCTGAGGTCCAGGCTTTAATCTCATCTCATCACTGTCACCACCACCAGGAAAGCAACTTTTCATGACAGGTGGGAAAGGGAGCAGGAGCCCAGTGTCTCAAAGGGTGGGCCCATGAGCCTAGAAAGGACCAAGTTAAAATCCTACTGCGGGACAGGGGTCTGTACCTGTGGGAAGAGTCTCTTGAGTCCTCTCAAGAATCTAACTTTCATGTCATGGGAAAACACTGTCTGGCCTTGGATCGGTGGGTGAAAAGCAGATATGGCCATGAGAGGCACTCTAATGGAAGTGTGTGCCGGGCCCTAGTTCCTCAAATGAAGCAGGTAATCTAAGACAGACTGTATGGAAGAGCGCAAGGGAGAGATGCCACCCAGTGTGAGAACTTCGTCCACTTGGCCAGGTAAGTCAGTCTGGTTGAGAGCTTCCTACTTTCCAGAAGGATCTGTTGGACCTCCTCTGAACAGGTCTGCTCCGGGTTCAGCCACGCAGCATCCATGCCAAGAGGTGGAGGGATGCAAGGTTGGGGGTGTAAGAGCCGAGCGTGGTTCTGTGACAACAGGTCCGGTTGGTTGGGCAGGGGCCAACGAAGAGCCACTGTTAGATTCATGAGAATGCCGGACTAGTTCTGGCAAGGCCGTGCCAAGGCAATCATGATGACCTGCGCCCTGTCTCTCTATCTTTGCCAGGACCTTGGTGATGAGTGAAATTAGAGGGAACGTGTACATCGGGCTCTCCAACCACAACATGAGGAAGGCATTGGAGAGGGAGTCCTTGCCCAGAACAAAACCAATGACATTTTCAGTTTTGACTGGTGGCGAACAGGTCCACTTGGAGTTTCCCATCTCTGAAAGATCATGTAGGCTACTTCCAGGTGGAGCGACCACTCGTGGTGAGAGGAGAAGGCCCTGCTGAGGTGATTTGCTAGCATGCTCTTGATGCCAGGGAGGAGACAAGCCTCCAGGTGGATCTCGTGGTCGATGCAGAAGTTCCAGAGATGGAGTGCCTCTTGGCAGAGAGCCGACAAGCATGCTCCCACTTGCCTGTTGATGTAAACCATCGAGGCTGTGTTGTCCATTAGGTCTCTCACCACCTTTCCCGATAGGTGGGGCAGGAAGACCCCACATGCCAAGCAGACCGCTCTGAGTTCTTTGATGTTTATGTGTAGTGCTATCTCCTCTGGGTACCACATACCCTAGGTCTGGAGATCTCCAAGGTGCACATCACAGCTGAGGTCTGAGATGTCTGATAATAACTCAACAGATTGAGGAGGGTTGTTGAACAGAACTCCCTCTAGGACCGTCTAACGATCGGTCCACCATCACAACGAGGTGAGTATCACCAGGGGGATGGTAATTATCTTTTCCAGGTGATCCCTGGACTGGGAATAGATCGTCGCCAGCCGTTGCTGCAGGTGCTGCATCCGGAGCCTCGCATGGTGGACAACGTATGTGCAAGTTGCCACGTGGTCCAGCAGATGCAGGTAGACCCTGGCTGTAGTCGGGGGAACGTGGACACCTCTGTGATAAGGTCTGACAATGTCCAAAACCTTCCTAATGGCAGGAACACTCTCACACAGGTCGAGTCAAGCACCGCCCCGATGAATTCTATACTTTGTACTGGAACTACTGTAGACTTTTTGTCATTCACCAATAGGCCCAGAGAGCAGCACGTGGCTTGCAGTACCGCAACATCCTTTTGGACCTGAGACCTGGAGCTGCCCTTTACCAGCCAGTGATCGAGGCACGGATATATCTTGATACCCTTGTGCCTGAGGAAGCTGCCACCACCGACATGCAGTGTGCAAATGTCTTTGGTGCTGTTGCCGGGCCAAATGGGAAGACCGTATATTGGTAGTGGCCAATAGGAGCATGAATCGAAGAAAACATCCATGTCCTTGGAAGATCGTTATGTGGAAGTATGTGTCCTTTAGGTCAAGGACAGCATACCAGTATCTCGGATCCAGGAAGGGGTTGATATAGGCCAGGGAGACGATGTGGAACTTCAGCTTTTTTAGGTACTTGTTGAGGTCTCGCAGGTCCAGAATGGGACTTAGTCTGCCCTTGGCCTTTGAGATTAAAAAAGTATTGGGAATAAAACACTCTGTTCCTGCACTTGAGAGGAACTTCCTCCACTGCTCACAACTGCAGCAACCCTTGAACCTCCTGCACGAGAGACTCTCATGAGAAGGGTCCCTGAAGAGGGACGGAGAAGGGGGCTGGGGAGGGGTAGAAAGAAACTGGAGGGTATAGCCCTGCGCCAGTGTATTCAGGACCCAGCCATATGAGGTTATAGTGGTCCATGCAGGGAGAAAAAAAGAAAGGCGGTTGGAAAAAAACTGGGGAAGATGGATCTGGGGAATAGGCTGGTAGTTTTCCCTCAGGCGCAGCCTCAAAATGGTCACGTGGTTTCTTGCTTATTTCAGATGGACCCCGACTGAGCAGGGGATGAAGGAGGGTGCCTTGGTCAGCGTTTATAGCCCTTGGCCTTCTTGTGAGGCGGGTCCTGCCAAGGATGGCTCCCTGGTCCCTGAGGCTGTTGCAGTTTGAACCACTTATGTGCTGGGCCTGGGACGTACAGCCCCAGAGTTTTCCAGGTGGTATAGGAGTCCTTTAAACCATGCACCTTGATATCAGTCTGTTCTGCAAATAGGGTCTGGATGTTGAAGGGAAGGTCCTGTATCGACTGCTGAGCCTCGGCGGACAAGCCCAAGAAGAGCAGCCAGGAAGCTCGCCGCATAGAGATGGCAGAGGCCATGGTGTGGGCTGCAGAGTCCTTTACATCTGAAGCTGCCTGGAGGGCCGCTCTGGCTACCGCTATACCCTCCTCAAGGATCGCCTGAAATTCCTTCCTGGATCCTTTGGGGAGCAAAGCCTCAAACTTTGCCATGGTCTGCCGCATGTTGTAATCATAGAGGCCAAGGAGAGCTTGGTCATTGGCCACTCTCAATTGCAGGCTGGAAGATGAATAAACTTGGCGTCCAAAAAAATCCAGCCTCCTTGAGTCTTTGTTTTTGGGGGTCACCCCGGGTTGACCTTGCCTCTCTCTGTGGTTAAGTGCCTCAACCACCAGGGAACTGGGGGCCAGGTGGGAATATAAATACCCATGCCTCTTGGTTGGCACAAAGTAATTGCGCTTGACCCTTTTGGAGATGGGGGCAAGGAGGGAGTCTGCCAAAAGGCAGTGGTAATCTTTGATACCCCTCATGAAGGGGTAAAGTCATCTTGGCAGGAGCCAAGGAGCAGAGGATGTCAAACAGGGAGTCCGAGGTCTCCCTCAACTCCTCGGCCTGAAGCCCCAGGTTAGATGTGACCCTCTTCAATAGTTCCTGGTGTGCCTTAGCACCATCCTGAGGAACTGGGTGAGGGGGCTCTGTGATAGCCTTGTTTGGCGATGACGAGGATGATGCCGGTACTGCGGGAGCCTCAACGTCCATTAGTGGTCCAGCAGGCTGTTCCCCTGGGTCCTCCTGGACCTATGGGATCCTTCCCCCCAAGTCTCAGGCACTGGAGGGGATCAGAATGTTAAGGCTGCTGGCCTGTCTGAGGTTCCTGACACTGAGCAGGGAGCCTGGGAAGGCTGGGTGAACCCACGGGGTTCCATGGGTACCATGGTGCCAACCACTGTGCCTGGGACCATAGGACAGGTTTCAGTGCTGATGATGTATGTGGCACTGCAGGCACCAGAGGCTGCCCCACAGTTAGGGAACCCTGTTCCATGCCAGAGCTATGGCCAGAGCAGTCACTACCTAGCAACCAGGATTGACAAACTCTTGGCTGGGATGATTTAGTTGGGGATTGGTCCTGCTTTCAGCAGGGGATTGGACTAGATGACCTCCTGAGATCTCTTCCAACCCTAATCTTCTATGATTCTATGACTGGGCAGAGCAACAGCTCTTATCTGACTAGTACCAGTCGCTGTTCCTAGAGGTAAATCTGTCCGAGTGAGACGAACGTCTTGGTTGAGGGCCTCAGGGACTGATAGTGTTTGGTGGATCAGCATCAGAAACCTGGCGATCTATGCCTTACACTACCCGACCAGTAATGGGACATTGAGCGGGATCAGGAGCTATCACAAGCCGGTTTCCGGGAAGAATGTCCCAAACATGGTGGTCCCCGCCTTGGATACCAATGACAACAGTCAGGTGACCGGTGGCTTCAGTCCCCCAGTCGGTCCCGGCATCTGTACTGAGCTCTCAGCAACGCGAGGGGTCAGTCTTGGTGATCCTGCCGGGAGGCGCCTGCCCCTGTGGGTCTGCGCCAGGCTACTGGTGAGATACTCCTTGAATCCCGCTGTCGGTGCACAAGGTCTGGGGACTGAACAGGGCTCTGCTGAGCCTGCCTCTCTAGTCTCTAGTGAGCATCATACAGCCTTTGGCTCTTGCCCCTTTAAGTGGTAAAAAACACTACTTGGGGCAAGGGGTTTGGTTGGTTGGTTTTGGCTGATTGAAATAATCAACCAGATTTGTTTAATTTTTTAATGTATTGTATTTTAAATTAGAGTATCCATTTTAAGATAAACCTATAACTATTATGTAGAAGTAACTGTATATTACAGTCACTTACAAGTTCTCATAGTGGAATGTCCCAAACACTCATCCTATCATGTTGCCTGGCCTTCCCAGTAGCTTTACCTTACCAGCTTTCTCATCCACTCCCCACTATCTTCTTTCTCTTCACACCCTTTCTCATTCCCCTTCTCTATCCTTTGCATGCACAGCAGGGTGAGAAAAGTACATCTCAGTCAAAGCTGCTTTAGAAGAGTTAGTTAGTGGGAGGACTGCAGATAGGAAATTGAAATAATTGCAGCTTCTTTCATGTTTATTTTATATGTGCAATATACATTTTTGTATTTTTCCTTAAAATTGGAGATCCCCCCCCACTTACAGTCATTGTCACAGGGTGACACGGCCCCTTTCAGAGGGAGCAAGGCCAGTGCACCCATGCCTTATCAGTACGCACCAATTAACTGAGCTTAAAAGAGCTCTAGGTGGGGAGACCTACTGAGTTGGAGGCATCCAGGGAGTCAGGGCCTGGGTCAACCAGGAGAAGGACAGGAGGTGAGAGAGTCAGGAGATTGATTGTGGTCCCAGGGGAAGGCTAATGGCAGCAATGCAGCAAGAGGGGTATCCCCAAGCCAGGACCAGAACGATGAAGGTCAGGGAACAGTAGAAGGATTTGCCTGCTGGCTCTAAGCCAAAGAGCTGGAGCCAAGACAAGGGAGCAGCAGAGGAACTTGCCTATTGATGTCTCCGGGACAGGAGACCTGAACCCCTAGGAACTATGACAGGGTCGAGGAGAGTGGGAATGCTGTCCTGGCAAGTATGCTCCCAGCAAAGAGTCTGTGGGGGTTCCCACTAGGAAGACTGGAGTTGCACTTCAGCGGGAAGGACTGGGGTAGCTGTCCAGGGACAGAAGAAGACTGACAGAGTCTTGACATGGTCAAAGGTGCCAGGGTTTGATACATGGGATACTGTGGGACAAGATGTGAGCTGAACTTAAATTTGTACTTGGGGTAATGAATTGATTTTATGCTGGGACCTTTATTATGGACAATTTTTGTATAAGGTTTTAACAATAAACCAGCCCCAAGAAGGGGCATTATTGAAAGAGAAGATCCTGAAGTGAAGATATTGGGTTACCAGAGAGGGGAGACTGAGCACATATGTCATTCAATGGCTTGCCACAGCGGGTGCTCCAGGCGGGGCTGCTCTATGATAGAAGCTTTGTTTGCTTTATCAGTCTATCAGTGTCACTAATATCAACAAGAAAAGGAGTACTTGTGGCACCTTAGAGACTAACCAATTTATTTGAGCATAAGCTTTCGTGAGCTACAGCTCACCGATGAAGTGAGCTGTAGCTCACAAAAGCTTATGCTCAAATAAATTGGTTAGTCTCTAAGGTGCCACAAGTACTCCTTTTCTTTTTGCGAATACAGACTAACACGGCTGTTACTCTAAAACCTACTAATATCAACAGAGTTAAAAGCATGTTTTTGGTGTTTGTGCGAGTTCCTTCGGCTTTTTGTGAAGTCGTATTTATTTTAAAAAAATAGTTTTGGTGAAGCAGAAGTGGGAAGTACAATATTTCTTGACAATCCATTGAATGATAATTAATCTTTTGTGTTGCTAAGTAGTATTTAAAACCTGGAGGACACTACTTGATTCTAACTTTTAGCAAAGACCAAGTTGTGGGTGCTGACAGTGTTCCTTTCCATTTACAATGGGGACACTTAGGTATATTCTACAAAATCTCCACCATAATGCACTGTATTTCCCAGAAACCTAAAAACAGAACTCAAACTCTGCAAGAATTGGAGCATCTTCTAGCAACTTTCAGAAATGGCCTCTTTTGTAGCTTTTATGCAAACTGCATCCATCTGTAGTTTACCTTACACCTAAAAGCCCCTTCCACTTCAACACACATGCAGTTCCTACCTGAAGTCAGAGCCTGCCCTCTTCCCATTCTCAGGAATTCCAGGATCAGGACACATGTCAGATGTGACTGCATCCCCACCTTGACTCACTGCAGTCAGAATTAAAAAAGAAGAAGGAGAAACAAAAAGAACAGTTAGTCTTAAAACTAAGTAAATGATTCTTCAGACATCCACACTTCGAGTTCTACAAGAGGAACATTATCTATATGCTCAATATATTTTTCAGGACGGTAATACAAATAAAGACAACAAACTGCATCTTAATATACATTTGTTTCATAGATTCCCAGGCCAGAAGGGCCCATTGTGATAATCTAGCCTGCCTTCCGTATAACATAGGCCAAAGAACCTCCCCAAAATAATTCCTAAAGCTTATATTTTAGAAAACATCCAATCTTGATTTAGAAATTGTCTGTGACAGATAATCCACCACAACCCACGATAAATTGTTCCAATGATTAATTACTCTCACCATTAACAATATACACAGTATTCCTGGTCTGAATTTGGATGGCGTCAATTTCCAGCCATTGGATTGTGTTATACCTTTCTCTGCTAGACTGAGGAGCCCCTTATTTTTCCTCATGTAGATACTTATAGACCAGGGTACCCAAACTTGGTTCACGGCTTGTTCAGGATAAGCCCCTGGCGGGCTGCAAGACGGTTTACCTGGGCGTCCACAGGTACAGCTGCTCGCAGCTCCCAATGGCCACGGTTCACCGTTCCCAGCCAATGGGAGCTGCAGGAAGCAGCGCATGCCGGGCCACCACTTCCAGGATCGGCAAACCGCGGCCACTGGGAGCTGCAAGAGGCCGTACCTGTGGATGCTCAGGTAAACAAAGTATCTCACAGCCAGCCAGGGTCTTACCCTGAACAAGCCATGAACCAAGTTTGGGAACCCCTGTTATAGACCAATCAAGTTGCTCCTTAAGCTTTTTTGTTAGGTAAATAGATTTTGCTTCTTGAGTCTAGGCATGTTTTCTAATCTTTTAATCATTCTTGTGGCTTTTCTCTGAACCCTCTCTAATTTATCAATATCCTTCTTCAATTGCAGAAACCAGAAACGGACACAGTATTCCATCAACAGTTGCCCCAAATCTAAATACAGAAATAAAATAACCTCTTGACTCGTACTAGAGATTTCCTGTTCATGCGTCCAAGGATAATGCCAGAGTGTTGCATTATACATCATGAGCCCCAAATCTTTTTCAGGGTACTTCTTCCAGGCTAGAGTCCCCCATCTTTTAAGTAGGGCTTACAGTCTTTGTTCTAGATGTATAAATTTAGCCATATTAAAATGCATATTATTTGCATGAGGCCAGCATACCAAGAAATCCAGATCACTCCGAATCAGTGACATATCCTCATTATTTACTGCTCCCCCAATTTGTGTGTCATCTGCAAACTTATCAGTGTTTTTAAGTTTTCCATCCAGTTAACTAATAAAAAAGTTAAAGGACCAAGAACCAATCTCAGTAGGACCCCACTAGAAACACATGTGTTCAGTGGAATAGTATATTGATTTACTCCTGGCCAACTCAGGAATATGTGAAAGCGCTAAGGCGGCTTGAAGTCTCCATTGTGCCCTTTCCCCCACATCAGGTAGAATAGAGTCTGTATTCTCCCCTCACACACACCCACACAGCTGTTACAGACAAATTTGTATAAAGTTATGGTCCTCACAAAACTAAGACTCTGATTTTACTTGTAAAGTGTGTGATTATGTTTTTATCTTCTATCTAGAAAGTGGTAACTCTTAGTTATTTATGTAATATGCTTAAATATTATATTGATTACAAATATACAGATAATGGCATACAAAATACCTTTACAGTTTATGGCCCTCACAAAAATGAATATAAATACATTCAGTCTCTCTCTCTCTCTGTCTATCACATACACACACCTTCCGTTTCTTCTTTGCTTCCCTCCATGAAGGATAGAGGAAGAAAAAAAACATGTCATCTTCAGAATCTCTGAAAACCCTTTAAGGATAAGGTAGTACTCTCTTCCTGAATATAGAAAGTGTAGTTAGTTGGAATGTTTTAGCAGCACAGATTGAATTAGACAGGCCTGAGTAGATTACAGATGACAGAAGACACCATTGCGATTGAGAGGTGATGGGAGATTAGATGTAAATTTCTCAAGCAGTGATAGGCTTTTGAATGGAATAAGGTGACATAGAGGAAGCATAGTGACAAACAGGTTATGTACAATCAGAAGATAAGAGCTATAAATCCTGACTGACTGTTCCAGCAGAATCATGGGCAATTAATTTATCTGAAAGCTAAAGCTTTATACAAGATGAGAAATACTCATGGAAATCAATTCATATAAAAAAGGCATTGCAGTGCTACAAAAATACAGCTAAGTAAAAAGCTCTTGTAAGTGCAGAATTGCTTGCCTCAAGTATAGCTTCCTCCTAAAACTGATAAAATTGCAATAATTATGGCACATTTAAACGTCTGAATCACCTCCATTCTTGTCTCAGAGATGCAATGATTTTAAAGATATAGAAAATAGCAACACCCACCAGCCTATCAGAGTTAAAAACTGTATTTATCTCCTTTCTCTGTCTCTGATACAGTATATTGTCTGTTCCAAAAATGTTCAAAATCAGCTGATGAAAGATTATCATAATGTGAGAGATGTATTTCCGGATACAGCTAAAAAAAATGAACATTCTAGCTATGAAACATAACAGTAACTTAAAGGAAGTTCCTTCCTGGTATATTGTGACATAAATCAAATTGTTATGAGTAAAAATCCAATTCTGGAGCTTCTGACTCACAGTATTTCCATATTAGTGTATGCAAGGTGAACATTTTCTCTATCCAAGGTGATGATCAAGGAAACATTTCCAGGCTAAGGGCCTGATCCTCCAGTAGTTAATTTATACAAATAAGTCTTATTAAATAGTACTACTTATGTGAATATGAATTATTTCATGTCTGCATTGTGATTAAGAATGAGACAAACTAGTGTATAAACAAAAATATTTATTCTTAGAGTTCAATTTTGCTAGCTACATTTATTCTTCCAGAAGAGTTCATCTCTAAATATATACAAAAAGTTTGTTACAAGAGTCAATTTTAAAGCATGGTTATAGTCAGAAAACTACCCTTGCTAAACTAACCACTTCCTGTTGCATATATGCTTCTAACAATATCTAATCTTCTTATATTTCCTCAGGTTTCTGACAAAGTCAAGTATTTACTACTGTCATAAGAACAGCCCTACTGGGTCAAACCAAAGGTCCATCTAGCCCAGGATTCTGTCTTCTGACAGTGGCCAATGCCAGGTGCCCCAGAGCAAATGAACAGAACAGGGAATCACCAAGTGATCCATTCCCAATCGCCCATTCCCAGCTTCTGGCAAGCACAGACGTGTCACTATAGCTATGTTAGAGTAAGCTGGATTCTATTCTGTCCCACACATCCTCAACAGAACAGGCAAACAAATTCTGATTCCACAGTGTTAATGCTGATAGCAAAGCAGAAATCTTTATTTTCAGATATAAGGTTTAGCAACCAGGAAAAAAACCCCCACAAAAACAAAAAAAAATCCTGACCAAAAATGTTTTCATTTGTCAAGGCTGCAAATTTGACAGAGCTATTTTTCAAGAGTAAGAACTAGGAAACCTCAAGATAGTCTTTTCAGTCACTTTAAACCTTTATCATAAGCACCCTTACAACAACAGGAGCAACTCTGCCTGTGGTATGGTGGTTTAAGTTTGAGTTCAGAGGTCCGTAATTATGGAGAATCTTTTGTACTTTCCACGGAGGACTAATTTGTAGCAGTGTGTTGAAATAAGCAAGCTAAACATAATTTTTTAAAAAGCTGGAAATTTTACTCCAAGTAATTTCATTGTTCAAAATGGTTTTACTGTATATCATTCTCCACAAAGTGGCTTGATTTTCCTCATAAAAACGGCTGTACTGGGTCAGACCAATGGTCCATTTAGCCCAATATCCTGTCTTCCAACAGTGGCCAATGCCAGATGCTTCAAAGGGAATGAACAGAACAGGGAAATCCCCCATCCTCCAGTGATCCACCCACCATCCTCCAGTCCCAGCATTTGGTAGTCAGAGGCATAGGAACACCCAGAACATGGGGTTGCATTCCTGACCATCTTGGCTAATATCCACTGATGGACTTATTCTCCATGAACTTATCTAATTCTTTTTGAACCCAGTTATTCTTTTGACCTTCACAACATCCCCGGCAATGAGTTCCACAGGTTGACTGTGCGTCATGTGAAGAAATACTTCCTTTTGTTAGTTTTAAATCTGCTGCCTATTAATTTCATTGAGTGACCCCGCTTCTTGTGTTATGTGAAAGGGTAAACAGTACTTCCTTGTTCATTTTCTCACACCATTCATGATTCATATCCCACACCCCTCAGCTGTCTCTCTTCCCAGCTGAACAGTCCCAGTCTTTTTAATCTCTCCTCATGTGGATACTGTTCCATACTCTTACTCATTTTCGTTGCTCCTCTCTGTACCTTTTCCATTTCTTTATATATATATATATATATAAGATGGGGGTGACCAGAACTTCACACAGTATTCAAGGTGTGGATGTATCATGGATTTATACAGTGGCCAAGCATGTTTCAATGCAAAACCTGATGTTCCTGCACAGGAAATTTATAACTTTTTAAATATCTGATTTTTCTCTGGAAAATACTATCACATTTTTAGTGAAAATTTGCCTGTTTTCACTTTCAAATGAGCCTGGTTCAAAGATGAATACCACAAGTCAACAGGTTCACAGTGTCTCCATACCGATGGCTTTTGACTTATTCAGGTACTATGGGATTTGGATGTTCTTGTGAAAGAACCGCTGCTTAGTCAATTAAAATGGAACTTTCCCTAACCCCCAAATGAATGTTCTTCACAAGAGAAGTATTTCAGAATTTTCCTCTTCACCACAGCCCTTTCTCCTCACATTTACAGGTACTTTTATGAGAGGGCGGATCCAGGCCAGTGTTCATCCAGAGGTGTACTGCTCCTTTAAATATGGCAAGGATCATACCTCTGGGATCTACCACATCTTGCAGTACAGGATTTGTTAAACATGGTCCAAGCTCTTACTTTGTGTTTTCCACTAGGGAAGATCAAACATCTTGATCTTGTTACAGTCTATAGAGGCATGATATGTTGTCATAACAAAATAACTCCTGTTCCTTGCACAAGACAAGCTTGTCTGATCTTACCTTTCCAGGTTGTTGGTGGGGGCGGGGGGGAGAGAACAAGTTGCTCAAATTAAATCAAGCCATTGATTACCTTCAGTAGTTTAGATGTCTTGAAGGTTCTCTATAAATTTTTAATATTCAGATGTACTACAAGTCTTTTGCTTGTTAACATTGTGGTATTTACCCAGAATTTGCCCTTTATCAACACTTCTCTCCATTTTCCAATAATTATTTCTTTGGCATCAAGATTTTTGACCTCACTTCTACTGAAAACTTTTGAAAGACACACAAGTGGACCCAACTAAGAGTTTCTTATCTCCCCCCACAATCATTGGGGACACCACCACTATCCTCCCTGAAACAGAAGTCTAACATGGTCATCATCTTCATCTATGACATCTCTCCAGAACCTCACATCCAGGCTATGTCTAAATCTTGCTTATTGTTTTTGCATTAGAAGATATGGCCTTTTCTATTCAGCCACATGGCTAAAACTCTTATCATCTCACATCTTGATTACCACAATATGTTTTTATTTGGCCTTGATAAATGAGTCTTGTCTCACTTACATCCATTCAGAATATTGCTGCAAAGATCATTCTCTTAACCTGTTTATGTCATCTGTCTCTTAACATTCCTCCACCAGTTTCCCTTTCTCTATTACATCAAATATCAGATGCTAGTTTTCACTTTCAAAGCCTTTCAGGGCCTAATCCCATACTAGCTAGCATCTCTCAATCAGTATCAAAATGTTGACCCCCAACCTCCCATTGATCCATGATGCCAGTCTCCATCACCACTTGTTAAATGTTTCAAACAGACACCTTTGTCCTTTATCTCATGATGCCCCTCACAGTTAGACTCATAGACTCATAGATATTAAGGTCAGAAGGGACCATTATGATCATCTAGTCTGACCTCCTGCACAATGCAGGCCACAGAATCTCACCCACCCACTCCTGCAATAAACCTCTCACCTATGTCTGAGCTATTGAAGTCCTCAAATCATGGTTTAAAGACTTCAAGGTGCAAAGAATCCTCCAGCAAGTGATCCATGCCCCATGCTACAGAGGAAGGCGAAAAACCTCCAGGGCCTCTTCCAATCTGCCCTGGAGGAAAATTCCTTCCCAACCCTAAATATGGCGATCAGCTGAACCCTGAGCATGTGGGCAAGATTCACCAGCCAGGTACCCAGGAAAGAATTCTCTGTAGTAACTCAGATCCCACCCCATCTAACATCCCATCACAGGCCATTGGGCCTATTTACCATGAAAAGTTAAAGATCAATTAATTGCCAAAATCATGTTATCCCATCATACCATCTCCTCCATAAACTTATCGAGTTTAATCTTGAAGCTAGATAGGTCTTTTGCCCCCACTGCTTCCTTTGGAAGGCTATTCCAGAACTTCACTCCTCTGATGGTTAGAAACCTTCATCTAATTTCAAGTCTAAACTTCCCGATGGCCAATTTATATCCATTTGTTCTTGTGTCCACACTGGTACTGAGCTTAAATAATTCCTCTCCCTCTCTGGTATTTATCCCTCTGATATATTTGTAGAGAGCAATCATATCTCCCCCTAACCTTCTTTTGGTTAGGCTAAACAAGCCAAGCTCCTTGAGTCTCCTTTCATAAGACAGGTTTTCCATTCCTCGGATCATCCTAGTAGCCCTTCTCTGTACCTGTTCAAGTTAGAATTCATCCTTCTTAAACATGGGAGACAAGAACTGCATGCAGTATTCCAGATGAGGTCTCACCAGTGACTTGTATAATGGTACTAACACCTCCTTATCTCTACTGGAAATACCTCTCCTGATGCATTAGTTTTTTTCCCGGCCATATCACATTGTCATCATAGTCATCCTGTGGTCAACCAATATTCCAAGGTCCCTCTCCTGCTCTGTTACTTCTAATTGATGCGTCCCTTTAGTTATAAATTAGCTTATAACTAAAATTCTTGTTATTAATCCCTAAATGCATGACCCTGCATTCTCACTATTAAATTTCATCCTATTATTATTACTCCAGTTTACAAGGTCATCCAGATCCTCCTGTATGATATCCCGGTCCTTCTCTAAATTGGCAATACCTCCCAGCTTTGTATCATCCGCAAACTTCATTAGCACATTCCCATTTTTTGTGTCTAGGTCAGTAATAAACAGATTAAATAAGATTGGTCCCCAAACCAATCCCCGAGGAACTCCACTGGTAACCTCCCTCCAGTCTGACAGTTCATCTTTCAGTATGACCCACTGTAGTCTCCCTTTTACCCAATTCCTTATCCACCTTTCAATTTTCATATTGATCCTCATATTTTCCAATTTAACTAATAATTCCCCATGTGGCACCATATCAAACGCCTTACTGAAATCTAGGTAAATTAGATCCACTGAGTTTCCTTTGTCTAAAAATTCTGTTACTTTCTCAAAGAAGGAGATCAGGTTGGTTTGGCACGATCTACCTTTTGTAAAACCATGTTGTATTTTGTCCCATTTACCATTGACCTCAATGTCCTTAACTACTTTCTCCTTCAAATTTTTTTCCAAGACCTTGCATACTAAAGATGTCAAACTAACAGGCCTATAGTTACCTGGATCACTTTTTCCCCCTTTCTTAAAAATAGGAACTATGTAAGCAATTCTGCAGTCATACGGTACAACCCCTGAGTTTACAGATTCATTAAAAATTCTTGCTAATGGGCTTGCAATTTCATGTGCCAATTCCTTTAATATTCTCGGATGAAGATTATCTGGGCTGCCCAATTTAGTCCCATTAAACTGTTCGAGTTTCGCTTCTACCTCAGATATGGTAATATCTACCTCCATATCCTCATTCCCATTTGTCATGCTACCATTATCCCTAGATCCTCATTAGCCTTATTAAAGGCTGAGGCAAAGTATTTGTTTAGATATTGGGCCATGCCTAGATTATCCTTAACCTCCACTCCATCCTCAGTGTTTAGCAGTCTCACTTCTTCTTTCTTTGTTTTCTTCTTATTTATATGGCTATAGAACCTTTTACTATTGGTTTTAATTCCCTTTGCAAGGTCCAACTCTACCTGACTTTTAGCCTGTCTCACTTTATCCCTCCATGTTCTGGCCTCAATAAGTTAGCTTTGCTTGCTGATCCCTGCCATCTTCCACTCCCTGTACACTTTCTGCTTTTTCTTAATCACCTCTCTGAGATGCTTGCTCATCCAGCTTGGTCTACAACTCCTTCCTATGAATTTTTCCCCTTTCTTGGGATGCAGGCTTCCGATAGCTTCTGCAGCTTTGACTTGAAGTAATCCCAGGCCTCTTCTGCCTTTAGATCCATAAATTCTTCAGTCCAATCCACTTCCCTATTAGACTGGTATCCACACTGCCCTTCCTCCTTATGTCCATTCTCCTACCCATGGCTGTATCCCTTCTTACTTTGTTTTCTTCCTTCTCAATGCTAAAATCCAGCATGGAGATTACCTGGACATCTCCCAACCATCTCCCCCAAATTCCAAGTTTAAAGCTCTCTTAATCAGTTGTGCCAGCCTCCATCCTAGAAGTCTATTTCCTTCCCGACTCAGATGAAGTCCATGCCGAGAGAACTGTCCTCTGTCCATGAATGCCTCCCAGTGGCCATACATCCCAAAGCCCTCCTCATAGCACCACTGCCTGAGCCATCTGTTGATAGTCATAATCTTGTCACACCTTTGTTGCCCTTCTCTAGGAACAGGCAGAATCCCACTGAAGATCACCTGAGCCTCAATTTCCTTAAGAGTCTTCCCCAGCCTGGCATAGTCTCCCTTGATACGTTCCAGTGAGAATCTACCGGTATCATTTGTTCCCACATGAAGGACAACCAGTGAATTCTTTCCCACTGCCTTCAGGATCCTTTTCAACCTCAGGTCCACATCCCATATCTTAGCACCTGGAAGACAGCATACCCTTCTATTCTCTAAAATCAGCTCTGGTTACAAGCCTGTCTGTTCTTCTCAGTAAGGAGTCCCCGATCACGTAGACCTGCCTTTTCCTGGTGACAGTGCGATTCTCCGGTCTATTCCCTGTTCCCTCTGGCTGCAAGTTCTTTCCATTCCTATTCTCCCTTTTAATCCTCTTCAACCCATCCTGTATCCTCCTGGGGCTCATATTTGGTGTAGTCTCCATTGACTCTTCCCCTTTTCCTAAAGGACTAGCTGCTCTTCTCTTCTTCTTTGCCCTTCCACCTTCAGTGACCACCTGCTGAGCCCCTTCTTCATTTTCCAACTCTGCAAACCTGTTCTTGAGCTCTATTTCTCCTTCACTATCCAGTCTTTTCCTCTGCCTGGTTCTCTTAGTCACATGCTTCCACTGTCCAATTTCTTCACCCAGCAGTCTCCCCTCAGAATTCTTCAGTCCTCCTTCCATCTGCAAGTCGGAGCTTTTCCCTTCAGCTCCCTCATGTCTTTGCTCCATAATCTGCTCAAACCCCCTTCTAAACTCAACCAGACTTTCCACCTGCATCTCCAGTCCTAGGATCTTCTCTTCCATCAGCTTTATCAGACGGCACTTCATGCAGACAAAACTCTTTCCAGGTACCCCCTCCAGGATCATGTGCATACCGCAGCTTCCACATCCAGTCATCTTCGTTGTGTCTTCCACTACATGGGTCATTCCCACTGCTGCCTCTGTATCTGTCATAGCCTCCCCACCTAAATCCTGTTAATCTGGGAAACACAAACCACACCAAAACACCACCACCCACAGCAAAAACCAAGCCCAAACAAGCACCACAATACAAACTCCCACTGAAACTCCCCTGTTTACAGCTCAGTTTGCTGGCTCCTGTGCCGCTGCAGCTGTCTGTTGGGAACAGCTCCCTACTAACATTTGCAAAGCTACCTCATCATTCTTCAGAACCCTCTTTTCAACTCTCCTGTGATGTCTACAAAAATACCTGACAACAATAGGCCATTGGTGTACTGAGACTACCACTTATTGTGTTGACCAATATTGTCTCACTGTTTTGTTGTACTCCGCACTGCAACCATCTCATCTCATGTTTTATTTATATTGGAAACTATTTGAAGCAGGAGCCACCTTTTTTGTTCTGAGTTTGTACAGTGCCTGGTCCATGACTATGGCTTCTAGGCACTATAAAAAAATAAAAGTTATTTGTAATGCTGGAACATGTTTAACTTTTTCTAATCTGATCATCTCACTTCAATAATCTCACTAGAAAGTTTCCATTGCTAGAGGCTACTGGAACAGTTTTTTGTCTTAGAAAGTTTGGTAAGCATGCACATGTTTTCAAATAGTCTGAAAAGAGCTCAATTTATTTCTTTTTTTAAAGTTGTTTTTTCTCCCTGATCATTTGCATTTCTCATGGCTTTCCCCCGTAAATTTAATGCTTATGATGTTCTAGATTACAGTACTGCAAAGTGGGATTTTTCTGTTTATTCACAGAACATTGCAGAGCACTTCTCGAACTGTCAAAAGGATTGATAACTGATGGTAATATGTGTGATGTTGACATCTATCTTCTAGGACCTGTATGGAGACCATCAACACATTTCACATAGAATAAAGTCAACAAATGGCACAAAATTTTGATTCTCCAGGACATATTCACTCTAGTGCTAACAACGTACAACACAGAAAAGAATGGGCTCTCCTGCAAGGGTTTATATTTTTGCCTATTCAGATATTGAAAAAAATGCACATACTGTTTATTAGTACATATCTTGCTCCCAGTTCAATATACCAAAAACATTTAGACGATGTAACTGACTGCCAGAGTCAATTAATGAATTCAATTTTAATGAACTAATGTAACTTTTTGAACGCAAAAGTACACTGCATCTTGTACAGTGTCCTGTTTCAGACACTGTGTCACGTTTTTCAAATTGTGATGAAATTTCCAAATTCAGAAAAGAAATAAGTTGAATAGTTATTTAAAACACATCTGTAGATCATTCTTCACTAATGTTTCTCACATGCATATAGATCTGCAATGAACCATCACTCAGAAAAGGCATATATGCTTTTGTTTTCCAGTTAGACTGCAGCAACAGAACATGGATGCATGGAGATTTGGGAATAGAGGGTGCGGGGAAAAGAAACAAGATTCTAGTCATGTTTTTTAAAAATATTCCTTATTTTAAAAATAGCAGGACTTCTCTGTTACATTCTGAGGTGCAATCCAGACCAGTGAAGAATTGTATGACCAATTACCCTGAGTGCCTCAAAATGCCTTCCTACTATAGCTCTCTGTGTGGGATGCCCATATCCACAACAAGCATGCACTCTATAGCTGTGTATTAGGTAGCCCATGTCCAATGCTACCACAGATTTCCATTGATCTTCATTAGCCTCGGTTAACAACTGGTCAGGTGACTCCTCACTCTTCACAACCCTGTTTTCCCAAAATGTGCAGCCCTGGCCTGGGACAATCAGAGGAATGTTAAGGTTTGTTGATCCTTTAAAAAGAATCAATACCCAATAACTTGCTATCTTAACAGGATTTACCACACAGTTCAGTTCAAACACAGCACTCAATTGGTTTAGATTAAAAATAAAGCTACTTTATTTCATTCCAAAGAAATAAATTTTGAGTACAAGTATTAAAGTCAGAAATGATTACAAGATAGAATGCTTTCTAGTAACTAACTTAACAAGCTAGACTTGGTTCAAGATAAAATCCTCACCACATTTCCATCAAGATGGCTGACTGAACCCCTGTGTCAACATCTATCCCCTCGAAATCAAAGAGCTGGTACCTTTGTCGTCTTAGGTGAAAGATTTTTGACTGGAGGTATCCTTCAGAAGAATACATTTAAAAGGTAACTTGGGGGTTTTCTTTGCCCTTCTCTTGTATAGTCCTAAGACAGTTGAAGAAAGAGCAGGGGGTCCTGGGAAGTGACTGGGGTGCAATCCTTGGGCTCATCCTCAAAACACCTGATTCTGGCTTCCTTGGCCTCTGGAAGAACGAGACTGGGTGGAGGAATGGGAAGATGAAGGGTGGCGCTATTTAAATCCTTTGTGGCCATTCTTTTTGTAGGAGCTGGACCGGGGGATACCCCAGGACCTCAACAGAGGCAGGGGATGGAAAGGCTTTCTAGCCTGCCAAAAGGTTGTGAAGGTGCAAAGAACGGAGGGTGGAATAGGAGTCTTCAAGGCCATGGAGCTATGAGTCAGTCAGCTCTGAAAAGAGCCCTGCTCCCTCAAATGGAAGGTCCCGAAGGGTAGTCTGCATCTCCTGGGACAGCCCAGAGGACTGTAACCAGGAGCTGTGCCTCATGACCACTGCGGAGGTGACTTCCCTGACCACAGAGTCCATAGCGTCCCAGGACATCTTGAGGGAGCCTCTCACCATCATTTTGCCCTTGTCCACCAAGGTGACGTACTCCTGGGCTTGGTCCTGTGGTAGGTCCTCCTTCAGCTTGCTGATGGAGTCCCACCGGTTGAAGTTGTATGTGCCTAGCAGGGCCTGATGGTTAAATACCTGAAATTGCAGGCTGGGTATTGAATAAATGTTCCTGTCAAACAAATCCAGCCTCTTGGTGTCTTTATCTTTCAGTGTGCCACTCGCCTGTTGCTACTGGTCCCTTTCGTTGACCAGGGATTCTGCTGGAGTGTGGGTGTAGAGCAGGGGCGGGCAAACTTTTTGGCCTGAGGGCCACATCGGATTTCCATAATTGTATGGAGGGCCGGTTAGGAGAGGCTGTGCCTCCCCAAACAGCCAGACGTGGCTGAGCCCCTGGCCTCCTATCTGACCCCCCATGCGTCTCACCCCCTGACTCCCCCACCCCCGGGTCTCCTGCCCTGTCCACCACCCCCTGCTCCCTGTCCCCGACCGCCCCAGACCCCCCCTGCCCCGATGCCCCCCCGCCTCCCCATCCAACCCCTCCTCTCATTCCTGACTGCCCCTCCAGGACCACTGCCCCATCCAACCACCCCTTCTCCTTGTCCCCTGACTGCCTCCAGAACCCCTGCCCCTGACTGCCCCCTGCCACTCCACCCAACCACCCTCTCCTTCCTGACTGCCCTCCCGGGACCCCTGCCCCCATTAAACCCCCTGTTCCCCACCCTTGATCACTCCACCCCCATCCACACCCCCGCCCCCTGACCACTGCCCCGAACTCCCCTGCCCTCTATCCAACCCCCCTCACCCCTGCTCCCTGACCCCTTACCGTGCTGCCTGGAGCACCGGTGGCTGGTGGCGCTACAGCCACGCCGCCCAGAGCGCCAGAACAGGCAGCCACACCACCCAGCTGGAGCCAGCCATGCTACTGCACAGCACAGAGGACCTGGTCAGGCCGAGGCTTTGCATCTGTGCTGCCCGGCCGCCCAGAGCATTGTGCCAGCGATGCAGTAAGCTGAGGCTGCTGGGGAGGGGAAACTGCAGGGGAGCGGCCGGGGGCTAGCCTCCCAGGCCAGGAGCTCAGGGCCAGGCAGGAGGGTCCCGCAGGCTGGATGTGGCCCGCGTGCCGTAGTTTGCCCACCTCTGGTGTAGAGGTACTCAAACCCATTTGCGTGGACACAGTACTTCTTTCCCACCTTCTTGGCGTTAGGCAAGATGGAAGAGGGGGTCTGACACACAGACTTGGCAATTTTAAGAATGCTTGGGTGGATGGGAAACGTGACCCTGGCCGGGGTGGAGGAGAGTATAATATTAGAGAGGTTGGACTCCTCCACTAGTTGCTTGACCTCCAAGTTCAGGTTGGCAGCCACCCTTTTGAGCAGGGCCTGATACTCCTTGAAGTCGTCAAGGGGGCTGCTCGTTTGCGAAGGGCCCACCACCGCTTCGTCCAGAGACGATGAAGATGACTGCACAGCAGGGGGAGAGGCTGCTTCCCCTTGTTTATCTGGGGACGGTTCCTTGGATATTGGGGTCTGCTGTGTTACCCCCACACCAGATTTGTCACCGTGCTCTGACTAGGGTGCCAGCTGTGCCAGGGGCAGCTTGTCTGATGAGGCCTGGGAGGAACGATGGGAGTACGGGACCAGCATAACAGGTACACCCCACAGATTCCAGTTCTGCCACTTAGCAGGCCACTGCCCTTGACTCCACAGTGCCACTTCCGAAGCCGTGCCGGTCTCGTGGGACAGTGGAGATTTGCCTTTTATAGGCAAAGGGCTGACCTCCTCTTCAGGGTCGGACCATTGCCCTTCTGGTGACCAGGGCGAAGCCTTAGATGCTTGAGTCTGCCAACTGACCCTCATCTGTGACGAGTAAGGAGAAGGCCAGGATGGTGCCTGCCCGAAGAGCGGTACTGGGGAGCCAGAGACCAGTTCTGTGAGTCCATGACCAGGAACAATCACGCACCTGGGGGATCAACGCCTGAGAGACCACCTAGGTGATGGTGATATGCACCAGGGCAAACTCTGGCAGGAGGCCCAATGGTACCATGGGTATGAGGATCAGCATCATGATTCAGGTATCCCGTGCCTTGCAGGTGGAGATCTTGGTGTCAGGGACCTGTGTTTTCTAATCGGGGACCAAGGCTGTGGTGCAAGGGTCCAAGGTCATGGTGATGGTGACCGATGCTTGCAATACGGGAATCAGGGATGCTCCATTGCTTTAGGGAACAGTCCCATAACCAGCTTGCCTGTAGATGCCAGGGCATTGGCCGGGTCTGTCACCTGGCTCATTTTCTGCAGTGCCAGTCAGCCTGCTTGCTTTTTGGCTGCTGGACCCTGCTAGGGGCTGGGACCCCTTGTTGCTCCCAGGAGTTGGAGGTGGGACCCTGGCTAGACGATGTGGTCCTACCGCAGCGGTACCCAGGAGCAGCTGCAGTGTGGGCATGTAGCCTGACACAGGTCCTTTGCCCGAAGCTCCCTTTTTCGGAGGTGCTGGTGGGCCCATCGACTTTGACTGCTTCTTAGGCACCGGGGATGGGGAATGGAGCTGCAGTGCTGGTGGTGTGCTGTGTGCCAACACTGAGGTGCCAGGCGTGGTGTCCGATCGAAAGGGCTCCAATGTAGGACAAAGCACAGTCTCTATGAGGAGGGCCCTCAAGCAGATATCCTGCTCCTTCTGAGTTCAAGGGCGAAAGTTTTTGCAGATCCTGCATTGGTCCTTTCTGTGGGACTCCCCCCAAATGCTTTAAACAGCTCTCATGGGGGTCTCTAGTGGGCATCATCTGACTGCACGATGAGTATGGCTGAGAGTCTGGGGAATGGGGCATGCCCCGCTCCGAGGTGAAGTCCCAGCCGGAACTTTAACTCCTAAACAACTACTCTAACACTTAACGTAAAGGTCTAACTAAGTACCTTTCAACTAACAAAGGAGACAGAACAATGGACCGCTAATGGTCTTGCGATGCAAGACAAAGTGCTCTGACCAACCATCGCGGTTGGTAAGAAGGTACTGAGAGGGCGTAGGGTTGGCAGTGCCTAATGTACAATTGCATAAGCGTGACACTCAAGAGGGTGCTACAGCTGACCCCATGGGTACTGCTAAGTCAAAAATCTCTGACGGCTGTGCATGTGCGTGCGCACACACCTAGAATGGAATCGACATAGCAAAAACTCGAAGAAGAGCTACATTCTTTTCTCCGGGATAGACCCATTGAACAACTTTACCAAGGCAAGGGCATCTGATCTTGAACATATGCTAGTGACATTTTATAAACGGAATTCATAGGTTTAAATATGATGTTGCTATATTTATTTCATCATGATGTTATTGACCAGCAAGTTATTAGTTTTCAAATGATACCTTACAAGGCATATTTTGTACAAAGGTTATTACCTTTGCTTAGGGTCACATCCTCTTTCTTTTTTAACTGAGAAGTACATCAAAGATGATCAAAACCAACAGACACGTCTTTGTTGGACTGGAGGTACAGCATTGTCAGTGGCGCCTACATAACTCTGGAACTAGCTTTTCATCCTGTCTCAGATCATGCTAAAGTATGCTGCTAGACTTCTCTATTGTCAAACTTTTACTGAAGGGAAAATTTGAGGGGAGCTAGGAATTTGTTTCATGGAGTATTTTTTGCCCACTGCAACCTCTATGATTCAGCCTGAAAATACTGATGTCTGTTTCCATTTGGTAAAAATGGATATTCTTTCTATGTTTTTGACTAAGGGTAAGCCAACATGTCTTCTTTTGCTTACTCTAGCATGGTCATTCCCAGGGGAATTTTCACAGCTCTGGGAATAGTGTTCATTGGTTAATTGTGGGTACAATCAGAGCTAGCAGAAAGCAGAAACTTTGCTATTTATTCAATGCCACTAGCTGTGGCCACTTGGCTTCCTTTTTATTTTTTTCTCTTTTGATGTAAAAGAAATAACAATGTTGTACTGTGTCTAACTACTGTAGATTTTAATATGTATTTTTGTGGTCAAGTCCATCCCACTTGGGTCAATTAGCATTTTGCCACTAAGTGCAATGTCCCACAATTTTTTGCCCCAAATATGAGTTGTACTTATGTTTATTTGTTGAATGGGCTTGTTCTGCCTGTCTTTCTGCAGTCAGCCTACTTTTCTGTCTCACCCATGGTCTGGAAACTAGAAAAAGGACAACTCCGGTGCTCACACCAAATGTTCTGCTTCTGGAGGTACTGATCCAACATAATGGAATAAGCAGGTTAAATGGATATGTAGCAGAAGAAAGAGTCTTTCAAAAGTTGTAATTACAATTCTAGACAACTAGCATAAACACTAACACCCCACTCCAACAAAGTACTCAGGAATATCCCTAACTATACACTGGTATGTAATCACAACTGACATCAAACACATTATGAATGTGCTTCCATTAAGCATGTGCTTAAGCGCTTTGCTGGTTTGAGCCTAAAAGTAAAAGTGTGTTTGTCCAGGATTTTCATGCTATGTGCACACTTCTTTTTTCAGTGTCTATCAGGTTAACATGTACTTCTACTGCCTGCCCCACTCGAAGGCACCTATAATTTATATTTAGTAGTTTGACACTTTTATAGTCTCCATCATCTCTCATTGTATTATCAATCCAATGAAATTTTTTGACAGATTAGATAAACTCATCCACCCCTTGTTTATGCAATAATCAGTTTAGAGTGTCCTTCAAATTAAACTGAAAGTTATAAGAACTGCCTACAAAATGCCCTTCTCAAATAATGCCTTGAGGTCAAGAGAAAAGGAAAGACCCAGAAGTTCATTGTGTGGAAAGGTGACACCAGGAGTGGCAGATTTTCTAGTGGAGATTGAAAAGTTTGTAAACCAGGCGAGACTTGACAGTGAAAGAGCACTATGTCTCCCTATACTGATGCAAATCAAATCTGACATATGTAAATCCCAGTCTCTTACCAACTGAGACGTTGCAGATAAATGCAATGAAAGTAAAATATACAGTACTGGTAAAATTAAGTGGTAATAAATGCATGGCTTCAATATATTACAGTTACATTTCTTGATTATTATTAGCTACCTAAATTTAAAATCAATTTGCATTTAAATTTTGAAAAGGTTGATTGATGTTTCAGAAATCAAAGCAAATTCTAGATATAATTTTGCTCAATAGAAAATTATGCTTTGAAAATTAATTGAAATTGAAAACAATCCTAATTACCCTTATTGTTTGTTGGAAAAAGGAAAACCCATGCATTCCAAACACAGGGGAAGATGCAGTCCCCGCTCTGAAGAATATATAACCTACTGGCATTTATGAATATGATCTCTTCTCAAAACATTAAAATATTACAACCTTAATATTAGTTAGGTGCATGGAATTAGAAGAAACTATGCCCCTTAACTGAGTAAAACAGATGCAGTTCTTTAAAAGTATCTCACTGCTTGAGCTGAATGAATGAATGTGGCACAGCAAATAGTTTGATTAATTTAGCCTCCCTTTCTGCTTGTGGAACATTTATGAGCAGATTAAATTTTTTTGTTATGCAATGGAAGGAATTTTCGAAAGCACCTAAGCCACGCACGTTAAACCTAAACCATTTCTATGCTATAGATTGACCATAAATATTCAAAATTCATTTTTTTTCCTTGTGATTGGTCAACTAATTTATGTGGTACTATTTTTGATCCCTGGTCAAATGAATATATAAACACTTCTGGCACAAATATGTGGTGCACGTGACTTTAAAACTCGGATTCCAAAAATATATATGTGCATGTGACTCAAATTCACTTTCCATTAACATTTCTATCACTAAAACGCAATTATTCCAGTGTTTGTGGAAAGCAAACAAAGCCAAGTGGGAGCAGGTCCAATGCATTTTCATTTTTAAAAAAGTCTGACTATTTGTAGAAAATATTTTTGCATTATTCACTCACTACTAAGCACTCTCAGCTTTTGCTACCAAAAGTATTGATTTGGCTAACAATTGTACCAACATAAGTTTACTCTTCCAAATATATGGAACTATAGTAATTCCAGCTTACAGAGAGTGAATAAATTTGCTAGTTTATACTATTTAGGAAAAAAGCTGCCACTTGTATCCAAACAATTACTGGGATTATTTTCAGAGGATATTTTTTAAATTGATGTAAGAAAAAAGTCTCTCTTACCAAGTTATAACTGGGATGATATTTAAAATTAATTTCATTAGAAATAATAAACTCCTCATAAGCCAACTAAGAAAATCTGCACAAAGTGCCACTTGTTACACTTCTGCTATGACACACTATGAAATTTGTGTATGATTGAACATGATTTACTGAGGTAAAACAAAGCCTGTTAGAACAAACTGCATCTTAGAAATGATTTGACCATCTGAAAAAGGTGTTTACATATTAATTCTGTTTCATACACATATGAAATGAATAAAAAATAAGCACTTTGATACATTTGTGTAACAGTAGTTACATTAATTAATATTTCTCCTTGCAGTGTAACATTGAACACTTCTGACTACAATGGGAAGTGATTTCTGTTTTTACTTGTGTCCTATAGCAGGGTGACAGTTAAAAAACAAAAACAGATTTTTCTTAGTTGTTTAAAAGGCAGATGTGCATGTGAGTAGAATAAGACCACAACATGGCTGATGTGGCACAAGATCACCATATTTAATATGGAAGGAGAGAGCACTGCTTACAAATGAATCTCTCACAAAATTATGCAGAAATCATTTGAACAGAAGTAAACGTCTTCTACCAAGACAACAAGGTAGAGTGGTGTTTCAACATGAGAGAGAGAGAGAGAGAGGAACCAAACAACACTCTTTTATATGGAAATTCAATCTGACTGCTAAAAACCAAGAACATGAAGAAATCCAGTTAACAAAACACAGTAAATGGCTTCAAAAGAACAGAATTTATCCTGAACCTTTGACAGAGTTTAAATCTAAGGGGAAAACCAAATCAACCTGAAGTACTCTATAAATGAGACGGAGGTGGGGGGTGAGGTAATAGACTCATAGACTTTAAGGTCAGATGGGACCATTTTGATCATCTCATCTGACCTCTTGCACATTGCAGGCCATATAATATCACCCTCCCACTCATGAAATGGACTCCTAACCTCTGGCTGAGTTACTGAACTCCTCAAACCATGGTTTAATTACTTCAAGTTCCAGATAATTCAACATTTACACTAGTTTAATTCTGCAAGTGGCCCGTGCCCCATGCTGCAGAGGAAGGCGAAAATCCCCCAGGGTCTCTGCCTATCTGACCTGGAGGAAAATTCCTTCCCTGCCCCAACTATGGCAATCAGTTAGACCCTGAGCATGTGAGCAAGACCCACCAGGCAGATATCCGGAAAAGAATTATCTGCAGTAACTCAGAGCCCTCTCCCTTTAGTGTCCAGAAACTGGGGATTTTTGCTACTGGCAGTCGCCAATGAGCCACATGCCATTATAGGCAGTCCCATCATAACATCCCCTCCAAAACTTAAGCTCAGTCTTGAAGCCAGTTAGGGTTTTTTTGTCACCAATGCTTCCCTTGAAAGGCTGTTCCAGAATTTCACTCCTCTGGTGATTAGAAACCTTCCATTAATTTAGAGCCTAAACTTGTTGGTGGCCAGTTTATATTAATTTGTTCTTATGTCCACATTGGCTCTTAAATACCAAGGAGGGAGAGGAGTTATTTAACTTATCCCTCTGAAGTATTTATGATTGCTCTCTATATCTCCCCTCAGTCTTCTTTTGCTTAAGCTAAACAAGCCAAGCTCTTTGAGTCTCCTCTCATAAGGTAGGGTTTCCATTCCTGAGCTCATCCTAGTAGCCCTTCTCTGGACATGTTCCAGTTTGAATTCACCTTTCTTAAACATGTGAGACCAGAATTGCACACAGTATTCCAGATGAGGGCTCATCAGTGCCTTGTATAAGGGTACCAACACTTCCCTGTCTCCACTGGAAATACCTTGCCTGGCATCCCAGGACTGCATCAGCCTTTTTCATGACAGCATCACATTTATGGCTCAGTCATCCTGTGATCAACCAATACAGCCAGGTCTTTCTCCTCCTCTGTCACTTCCAACTGATAAGTCCCCAGTTTATAGCAAAAACTCTTGTTGCTAGACCCAAAAATGCATGACCTTGCGCTATTAAATCTCATTTCATTTCTATTCCTCCAGTATACAAGGTCATCCAGTTTTTCTTATATGATATTCTGGTCCTCATCAATGTTCCCTCTAATTTTTAACAAGCCGTGTGCACAAAAAATTTCTTCTGTGCCGCCGCCGAAGCAAAAAAAAAAAAAAAAAAAAAGGAGCCACCGAAGCCAGAGTGTGCGGTGTTTAAGATCTGTGTATGCGCGCACACATGCACAGCTTAGAGGGAACAGTGGTCCTCATCCAGATTGGCTATACCTCCCAACTTTGTGTCATCCACAAATTTTATTAGGACATGCTAACTTTTTGTGCCAAGATCAGTGCTAAAAATAAATCAGATTGGTCCCAAGACTGATCCCCAAGGAACTCCCCCAGTAACCTCCCTCCAGCCTGACAGTTCACCTTTCAGTACGACTGGTTGTAGTCTGCCCTTTAACCAGTTCCTTACCCACCTTTCAATTCCCATATTAATCCCGTCTTCTCCAAATTAACTAATAATTTCCCACGTGCAACTCTATCAAATGTCTTCCTGAAATCCAGGTAGATTAGATCTACTGCATTTCCTTTGTCTAAAAAAATCAGTTATCTTCTCAAAGAAAGAGATCAGGTTGTTTTGACACGATCTACCTTTTGTAAAACCACGTTGCGCTTTATCCCAATTACTGTTCACCTCTATGTCCTTACCAACTTTCTCTTTCAAAATTTGTCCCACTACCTGGCATACAATTGAAGTCAAACTAACAGGCCTGTAGTTTCCTTGATTGCTTTTTTCCCATTCTTAAAAATAGGAACTATATTAGCAATTCTCCAATCATACGGTACGACTCCGAGTTTACACATTCATTAAAAATCCTTCCTATTGGGCTTGCAATTTCATGTGCCAATATCATTTATTGGACCAACTTCTGTTGGTGACAGAGACATTACCCACCTTCTCTCTCTAATAACCAGGGGCCAACACAGCATACCCTATACATAGCATATAAATACACAGCATACTCTATAAATGAGAAAGAGAATGCAAAAACTGATATAATGAAGAGAAATGCATAATATTAAAATACAAAATAAAATGAGAGAATGAGGTCTAGTGTTGAGATCAAAAAATTTTGAGTCAAGACATGCAGCTTATAAAGCAAACTATAGTAACTCATTTGGGAAGCCACTTATGCTCCTCATCCATAAAATAGTTATATAAATTCTAATTATTATCATATCATGTACATCTGCACTGTATCTCTTCACAAAGGTGTTAGGATCTCAGAGCACTTTACAAACTCCTCAAATGTAAGGCACTGTTACACTGCTTGTGCCCTGTGCACAATACAATTACCATAAGCAGAGCTGGTAGCTCTGCGTATACTTACGGTTGCCCCAAACTTCCCATTAAAAGACCCTATTTTCAGTTGCTTGCAAATAGGCTAAATTTTAACCATTTGGGCTGACATTTTCCATGCCAGGGAACTTCCTCAAGGAGAGATTTTTTGCATGTTTCAGCTCAAATAAATTCAGCCATTCCGAGAATGAGATTAGGGCAATATTGCTTTGCCTACATCAAAAAACATCCCTCAATCATTTAGTTAAGGATCTGTAGCACCTTCACACTTTGAAATAGGGACCTGAAATTTGGGAGGGTTTGTGCAGGAGGTGCCATGCTGGTGTCAGTGATGTGCCTTTTACCATACCTGTAAACATTTGCCCAAATTTGGACAATGTATAAGCAGAGCTAAAAGAAAATTGGAAATTCTGATATTTTACCACTTGTTTTTGACCCAATCAGAGTAAACATTGAAATATCAAACTTCTCACAGAACTAGATAATTAAAAGCATTCATTGTTAAATGATGAAACATTTTGGCATTTTCAGTAGAAATGAAATATTTCAGTACTATGGATATTCATTTAAATGGTCCTGCCTCAGCACATGGGGCTAGATTAGATGACCTCTCAAGGTTCCTTCCAATACCACATTTCTGTGATTCAGTATGAAACATTTCACATCAGTTCAACAAACTGGAGTCAGTTCAACATGAAATAGCATGCTCCTGTGAGGCCACATAGACTCATGGGAGTTATAGTTCGGGTGCCTGTTACCCCCATTTTTCCGTATGGGCTTGGTTAGACGGAAGACCGAGTTGCATCACAATAGATGTATTCCAGCCAAGGAGCCTGGCCCGTAGGAGAGAATGGGGCCATCAGATGCCAAAACTACAACCCCCATGAGGCAATGCACCTCCATGTCAGATGAAATGTTTTGCATCAGTTCAACCAATTAAATATTTCAATTCAGGTCAAATCAACCTGAAATAAAATATTTCATTTCAGTTTCCCCCTTCCTTCAACAGAATTTTTTCAGCAAAATCAAAGTTTTTCCATGAATTTTGATTTATGGGAAAACATTTTCCATTGAACCATTATTTTAATGGAAGAATTCTCAGCAGCTGTAGTTATATGCCTCCAAAAAAACCCCAAACAAAACAAATATAATTGCATGTATTCGGTAGACATTTGTTAAAACTTGGCAGTTAAATTCTGTGAAGATTCCATCTGCACTGAGTATGCTCCAACCCAGTGCTGCACAAGCTGAGCAGGACTTTCCCAGCAATTGCTCCTCTTGGCTAACAGTGGCTGCTTTGGTGCTAGGGAGCAGAATTAAAGACAACAAGACTGTCTCTCCTGTGCTCTCATTTCCCCCTCTGCTGGTGCCCAAGCAGCACAAAGGAGGAGGAGGAATTAGTCTGAGTGAATTTCACAGATGGTGAGGGGGGGGATAGGAAGGCAGTAGGTTATAGGACCCAGAGGGTTGATAGGGGTAAAAGCAAAGGAGGGATATACCGGTGCAGAGGGAAAAGGGAGTCAGGGGTCACAAGATTGGGGTGTGGGGGGGTAATAGGGGCAAGAGCCAGGACTGGGTAAGGGTGGCAGGAGCAGAGGTGGAGGGAGGGCAAGCACTGGGGTGAAGAGAACATGAGCCAGAGTTGGAGGAATAGGAGAACAAGGAGACAGACAGTCTGGGGGCAGAGGGTGTATAATCACTAAAAGCACAGTCCCCTACAAAACCTAGAATTGAACCCAGGAGTCCTGAGTCCCTACATCCTGCTGCTGTCAGCAACTAGCTGTGATACCCAGAAGCAAAGCGTGCATCTCATCCCATCTAGAGGATGGTCCATAAGGAGGATAACAGGCAACTATTGCTACCAATTATCCTGTTAACTCAAGTGGTAGAAATCTGTGCTATGGGTCTAAAGGTCCAAACCTTGGGGGTCAGTAGGGTTCCACATGATAGAAATTCTATGCTTTCAGTTTGGGTTTTTTAATTAGGAAAAAAACATCAAAAAACTACATTAAAGAACATTAAAGTTGACAAATCAAGCACCCAGAGGTTAGGAACTGACAAAAATAAGTTTGCTCATGAAATCTTAATTTTGTCCTCATGTACATATGCATTATAATAATCTTTAATTACATGATGACATATTAATTTTTCCATGGGATCCCTGCCTCATTCAGTGCACAAGATGCACTGTGCTATGAGGATGAAATGGAGTTGTATAGTGAATCACTCTATTGTTTGACAGACCTCTGACTCATTTGTTGCAGATGTCATTTATTACAAATGAGGCAAGAGACTGCAGGCAGAGAAAGGAGGTGCTCATGGTCAAGGTAGTTGAATGCCACCCACGGTAATTGTATTCTATCCTTGCCTCTGCTGCAGAGTTCCTGTGTGATGCCGAACAAACATCTAAAGCAAAATGTTCATAGTTGGCCACTAATTGTATGCAACTGAAGGTAATGGGAGCTTTGCTTTGACCAGATAGAATGCTATAAAAATGTTAACATACTCTGAAAAAAATTCATAATCAGGCTCTAGGTGTCTCAAATGAGTCATGTGAAGTTAGTGTACTCTTGCAAATGTTGGCCTTGATCTCCCTATGCCTCGGTTCCTCAGCTGTAAAATAGGCATGATAATCCCACCCAGTCTCAGTCATCTTGTGACTATAAATTCATTGAAGTACTCAGATACTATGGTAAGGGTACCTATTGGGGAAGTTAATATTGTATTTAGTGTATTAAGTTAAGCATGGAACCTTGAATGAGGAGGCTAAAAAGTAATACAGAACAGCTGCTCATTCAGTGAGCATCATCCATCCTATGCACTGAATACAGCAGGGATCCTGTGGAAAAATAGTACATCATATAATTAAAGGCTGCCTCATAACACACACACACACACAGAAGCTGAATTAAGTTTCCCTGGACAACCTTAGTTCTAACATTTTCTAGTTTTTGAGAGCTTAACTTTACAACCTTAATATTCTTTTACTGTAAATTTCGGTATGCAATATCAAGTTGAGTGCATAAAGAAAATACCCTATGGAGAGCACTGAAGTGTGAAGAAGAAAACCAAGACACACATTTGAGTTGTAAGAGCCACATAAGCTCATCAGTTTGGACATAGCAACTTTTGTTAAAAATTTAGTTTTGAAACTCTCACCAGATAATCAAAGCAATTTGTACATCATCTTCAGGATCTAAGGAACTTGAACTAGTACAAAAAGCTTTTGTTGTAACTTGTTGCCTTTTTAATTTACTGATTTATGGAGAGTTCCAAGTTCAGAATAGTAACCTTTTAGGAACTATACTATTTAAACAGGCCAGATCTTTCCTCCCTTTTGCACCTACACAACTGGAAGGTAAGAAGATGTAAAAAGTCTGCTCCATGCCCCTGCACAGCTTCCAGAAACAATTTCAAACTTGGTGCTGCCTGGGACTCCCATAGCTACTCAATGAAGTTTTTGCGGGGGGAGGGGGGCAGAGGGAAAGGAGTGATGATTCTGTCCCAGTTCACAGATCTCTCTTTTGCACAACACTAACTCAGGCTTTACAGAGTCCAGGATCTAGCCCTAAACCTCTACCTGCTAATCCTGCACCAGCAATCTACTCCTTGAACAGTTGTGTAGTACAAAACTACCATCATTTTGACGTTAGCTTAAATCCTGGCCCTGCCGAAGCCAATGGCAAAACTTTCAGTGACTTTGAGGGGGCCAGGCTTTCATCATCTGTGCCAGTGAACTAAAAGTTTGCCTTTTTAACAATGAAAATTATTTGTTTTCCAGACTAGGTAATATGTAACAAAGTTCTCAAGGCAATGCAACTGTCATCATTTATTTACCCTGTGCAGTTATGCTCAGCACTGTAGAATATATGGAATGAAAACTGCCCTTTGTCCAGTAACTCTTCATTCAGAAGTGTAAGAAGTTCAATTATTTATTTTGGGATGACAGAGCTAATGAAGAGTTAATAGTGAAGAACTGTTTTATAGGGTAACCAGAAGCAGTACTTTTTTTTTAAACAGGCATGAACCCCCTCCCCCATTTCTTTGGTTCAGAAAATTGGAAAACTCCATTTTCCATCAGCGTTTAGTTTATAATCCACTACAAGAAATGTTCATTTGTAAATATACCACCACTTTGCCTTCTGAATCCATAAGATATGTTGTAATCACTTTTCCCCTAGAAATAGTTATTAAATGTCTTACAGGGTATCAGCATCTCTGCAGTTAGCATTGAGGTGAGCATAAATTTAAAATGTGAAAGCAATAAGTGGTACAATTACCTTGTTAAAATAAAAGCTCCATCTTCTTATGTTTTATATACAGTTTTAATTCAAACTGTTACCTGCTTATTCTGACAACTGATATTAACTCTTAGCTAGCTTTTCAGAGTAAATGTTGAGAATTGTGACAAATTCCAAGAGGTTACAAAATTAGCAGCCAGTGGCACACAGCAATGATAATTTAGTTTTGCAATCCAACATTTAGAATTTTATATCCAGTTCACACATCTAGTTCACTGACCAGTGTCCAAGGTTTTTAGAAATTTAATTAGACGGGCTTTTATCCTGCTCAGGAGTTCACCCTAGGACAGCATTTCCCAAAATATGGGAGAGACTATCTGGGGAAGAAGGGATGGCATGGATGATGTGTAAATTAAGATTAATAGGTATTTACTTTTTTTAAAGAACTGTCTTACTGTTAACAGTCATGTTACCCTTCACGTGAGTGGGAGGAATCAGCTTTCAAACATTTGGGAAATAGCCCTATAAAAATGCTTATTTTCCTGTCCTAAATTGGCTTCCAGGCATTTAAAAGATGTTATCTTTCTCTCACTCATTTAACTTTTGTCTTACCACCTTCTCTTTTTCTTTCTCTGCTGGCACTGGCTTTCCATAGGATTAGTATTTTATTTCCCATGAAAATACTAGTTTATTTATTTGATCATCTATCCTTTTACTCACATTTAACATTTTTAATTGTAAACACTATTCTTCATTATGAGTGGTCTTTTTTCTAACCTACAATTTCCTAAACCAAAAATATTTCCTGGATTTAGAAATAATCTTATGTTATTCAACTCCTAATTAAACAGTGTGTTCACCTAATCCTTCTAGGCTTCTCCATCAGATGTGACTTTGTAACCCCTTCAGCATATGTATAATTGTCAGCTGTCTAACATTCTGCTAATGAAATCCTCCTTTCAGAAAAAGCCAAAGACACGATTCTTCAAGGATACAAGGAAAATGATGTAGGCAACCCAGGATTGTGTCTAATGCAGAGGTTCTCACCACCTCGGAACGTGGCCACCAATTCGTGCTGGTGGCTGCTCTGACAAACCTGTCTCTCTGTCCCTGCCTCCCACAGCCCTTTAGTGAGAGCCCGCCCCAGGGAAGGTGGGTCAGGAACTCACCAGCTGCCTGCGGAGTCCCAGGCTTCTCGTGCCTGACTGGGCAGGGGTAGGGGAGCTGCCTGGGGAAGCACCCGAGCAACTGAATGCTGCAGCCACCTCCTCTGACAAGAGCTGCCTCCAGTGCCGTGCACACCATGTCTCCAGAGGCACTGCCTGGAGCCCCCCGTGAGGCTGTGCAGTGCAGGGCACTGATCCCTGCGGGCATCGCAAACACCAAGGCAGTGCATCTCACTGCCCTCGGTAACAGCTATTCAGGATCAACAGCTGGGAGCTGTAGGGAGGAACTGCTCCTTTGCTCCCCCAATCTGCTTTGTCCCCTACTTGCTTTGGAGGCTATTGTGGCCACAAAAAAATTTGCTGGTGGCCGTATGCGCATTTGAGAAACACTGCCATAATGCCTCTGTAGTGACCCCTTTTGTTCACACTGGAGAGTGTAGGATGTCCTGTGCTTCTATCCTCTGTAGTAAGGAAAGACAACTTCTGGCACAATGCCTATAGAACACTATCAGATGACAACAGGTAGGCAGGTGATGAGATATACTTGTCACATAGCTAGTCTACACAAATCATGCTTGCTTTACTGATACCAATGCCCTTCTCTCTTCCAACCTCTACCAACTGTTGGTTGCAGCCATTAATCAAAATTGTAAGCTCTTTGAGGCAGGAACTGTCCTCCACTGCAGGCATATACAACACTAAGCACAATATGGCTAATATATCATATGCATTATTATAAGACAGAACAACATGACTTTAAACATGAGGAGTGAGAACACAATTGCTCTGGAAAGCTAGAGCAATGCCCTGACCAAGGAGGCATGCTTCTCTCTGTAGAGATGACTTTGGTTAAAATAGATCAAGGAGTGGGAGCTCATCAGTGGATTCCTGGTGAATAAGGAAATAATAGTTTAGCCTATAATTAGGTAAGGAGCAAGTTAATCCTAAGGAAATATAGTTTAATTTTCCATTCACAATATTTTGCTGACCTTCACTTCTACCTTTTCCTCATTGAGCAATATGAGCTGTCTAGAAGCTACCCACTTTCCCAAAGCACCACTGAGAGAACAGCTCATATCGCCCAAGCAGGGTGACCATGGAAAGCAAGAAACATCCCAAGCCAAACTGCTACATGGCCTTCAGCTATTAACATTATAGAACTGACATGAAAGTGCCCACTGTCATTTAACAGTGTCTCTTATCAAACTTCTAGTTAGATTAATCACTGTTCACACAGTGGTTTGTTTGTTTTTTTAATAGGTGCTCCTCCCCAAAGCCTACTTTGTGTGCAAAACATAAAACAACAGTGTTCATGAGGACAAAAAGAAAAGGAGTACTAGTGGCACTTTAGAGACTAACCAATTTATTTGAGCATAAGCTTTGGTGAGCCACAGCTCACTTCATTGGATGCATTCAGTGGAAAATACAGTGAGGAGATTTATGTACACACAGAACATGAAAAAATGGGTGTTATCATACACACTGTAAGGAGAGTGATCACTTAAGATGAGCTATTACCAGCAGGAGAGTCAGGAGGGAGAGGGGGAAGAAAACCTTTTGTAGTGATAATCAAGGTGGGCCATTTCCAGCAGTTAACAGGAAAGTCCGAGGAGCAGTGGAGGGGGGAATAAACATGGGGTAACACGGCTGCTACTCTGAAACCTGTCTTCATGAGGACAGTATTTGGAGAAGTACAGGTAGCCTAGAAAATGCAAAAGTCTTCACCTCTGCCTATTAGAATCTTACTTTCTTTGGTACTCTTCCTAAGTTAAATTAAGTGACCACACTGGACATTTACAATTTTCTGCTCAGATATTGTTAGATTCTACCTGGAGAGTATTTTGGATCCCTGGAGGATACAGAAGCACACATTTGGAAGATGTTTGTATTGTTGCTAATTGCTTAGCAGGACAAACTGGATACCATTTGTTTTGCTACTAAGAGAGTGAAAATGAACAAAGAACTATGATGTATAGTAACTTCCATAGCTTTTCTTCCTAATCATTGTTTTGTTTTCAAATTTCCCTTTTATTGTTTTTTATTATGTGTGGCTGCTAAGACAATGCTCAGTCCAGCTTTTACAGACATCACCCTAAGTGCAGTACACTTACAATGTTGATGGACCAAGTTAAAAGCAAAATGTGTCAACAACTCAGCTGACTGAGGATTAAGATCTCTCTTGCCTTTATTGTCAAGTTCCTGCTACAGATAATTGACTGTATGACATTAACAGAATTTCTACTAATCTGGACATTCTGGTGTACAACTACTCTTTGAATAGCATGAACAGTGTGATCCATACACAACAAATTGGCACAGTAACGATGCTATATTGCCCTGGATTGTAGTTTATTTTTTAAACTGGTCAATCATTACTCAATGGAAGGATCCAGAAATACTATAATTATATATGAAACTGAGCCAAATCATAAGAGGTACACAGTCTCTTGGTACATATGCTTAGATAAAATAGCCATCATGTTTGAATCAATCAAGATCACTGGTTAGTAGCATATTGTGTCCATTATGAAATATAAATGTTTCATCACTGATCTGAAATTGCTGCTGGAAGAGGAAAAGGTGGAAGTGGTGGTATCCCACATGATCTAAAAGCAGAGCTAGGTGTCTGGAGGCCTGATTTCTATTCTCAGCTGTGCTGCTCACTGGCCTTAATACTGCTTTACTCTAATACAACACTCAAATTTACCTACTTCACAACTGAATAAAAATATTATTGTATGCAATGTTGTTGCAGCAGTGTTGGTCCCAGGATATTAAAGAGACAAGGTGGGTGAGATAAGATAAGTTGATCCAATACCTCACCCACCTTGTCTCTCTAATATATTGTAACTCAGAATTCACAGTTAGGGAAATTGAGTCGTTCAAAGAGTTCAAAGGACTTGCCTATATTTCCACAAGAAGTCATCTTAAAAACCAGGATTAGAGCCAGGCCTCCCAAGCCTATACCTCATCCACAGTGATCTCACCCCCATGCAAGTCACTTGGCCTTTGAGTTTCATGTTTCCATCTGTAAAGTGGGAATAATGAAATTTGACTGCTTCAAAACCCATTATTTTGTGTGTACAGATGGGATTATTTTCTCCAACATGCACTTCTTTGTATTTATCAACATGGAAATTCATTTGTCATTTTGTCACCCCGTTTAGTGAGATCCCTTTGTAACTCTTCTCAATCAGTTTTGGCCCCTAATGATTGAGTAATTCTGTATCATCTGCAGATTTTGCCACCTCAGTGTTCACCCCCTTTCCCAAATAATTTAAGAATGCTAAACAGCACAGGTCCCAGTACACACCCTTGGGAGACTCCTCTATTTATCTCTCTCCACTGTGAAAACAGATCATTTATTCCCACCCTTTGTTTCCTACCTTTTAACTAGTTACTGATCCATGAGAGGGCCTTCCTATGGCTGCTTAGTTTGCTTAAGAGACTTTGATGGGGGACCTTGTCAAAGGCTCTCTCAAAGTCCAAATATCAACTGGATCACCCTTGTCCAATTGTTTGTTGACACCCTCAAATAATTCTAATAGATTGATGAGGCATAATTCCCTTTATAAAAGTGGTGTTGACTCTTCCCTCACATATCATATTCATCTACATGTCTGATAATTCTGTTCTTTACTACAATTTAATCCAATTTGCCTGGTACTGAAGATAGGCTGACCACCCTGCAATTGCTAGGATTGCTACTGAAGCCTTTTTGTCAGTGTTACAGCTATCCTCCAGTCATCTGGTACAGAGGCTGATATAAGTGATAGGTTTTGTACCACAGTTAATAGTTCTGATATTTCATATCTGAGTTGCTTCAGAACTCGTGGGTGAATACCACCTGTTCCTGGTGACTTATTACTGTTTAATTTAGCAATTTGTTCCAAAACCTCCTCTATTGACACCCCAATATGGGACAGTTCCTCAGATTTGTTACCTATAAAGAATAATTCAGGCGCAGGAATCTCCCACACATCCTCTGCAGTGAAGACAAATGCAAAGAATTTATTTAGCATCTCTGCACTAGCTTTGTCTTCTTTGAGTGCTCTTTTAGCACTTAGATTGTCTGGTGACCCCACTTACAGTTTGTCAGGCTTCCTGCTTTGGTGTAATTAAAAAAAGAAAAAAAGGCTGCAGTTTCTGTATGTGTGTGTATGGGGATGGGGGTGGGTTGTAATTTCTCTTCAAATTCTTTTTTGGCCTCTTTTTGCCTAATTATACTTTTACGTTCAACTTGCCAGAGTTTATGCCCCTTTCCATTTTCCTCAGTAGGTTTTGAATTCCAAATTTTATAGGATGCCTTTTTCACTCTAACTGCCTCTTTTACTCTTCTGTTTATTCAGGGTGGAACTTTTTGGTCCTCCTACTGTTTTTCTGTTTGTTTGTTTCTTTAAATATTATTCGGATATACCTTGAATTTGAGCCTCTATTGTGCCGTCTATAATGAGTCTCTGTGCTGCTTAAAGGCATTAAGCATTATGAGTGTTACTTTTAACTACCATTTAACTAGCTTCCTACTGAAGTTTGGCGGTGGTGTAATTCCCAGCTCAAATAGACATTGCAGCAAGGGCAGTTTAGGTTGGACATTAGGAAAAACTTCCTAACTGTCAGGATAGTTGAGAACCGGAATAAATTGCCTAGGGAGGTTGTGGAATCTCCATCATTGGAAATTGTTAAGAACGGGTTAGACAAACACCTGTCAGGGATGGTCTAGAGCAGTGGTCTCCAAAGTGGGGTGCGCAATACCATCCCTGGGGGTGCACAGCAGGAAGAGCGCTGCCGAAGAAGCACCGCCGGCACGGTGGCAGCAGCACTCCCGGACCTTTGATTCTTCGGCAGCACGCCGGCGGCAGCTCTCCTTTTTTTTTTTTTTTTTTTGCTTCCCTAGAGCTGGCCCTGCGGGTGCGCGATTCAGAAAGTTTGGAGACCCCTGGTCTAGATAATACCTAGTCCTGCTACGAGTGCAGGGAACTGGCCTAGATGACCTCTCAAGGTCCCTTCCAGTCCTATGATTCTATGATTTTACATACATATGCTAGCTCGGGATATCTGCCCCAGTGCAACCCCATCCAAGAACGTAGGTATGTACTCAGGCAGTTAGCTTGAACCTCCATGGCGACACTGCTATTTTTAGTGTGCTAGCTAGTACATGTTAGCCTATTCAAGCTGCCAGTTACCCCTCCCAGTTGTTGTGTACCCATATAATGTTCCCATGGAAAAATTCATGTAACTTGTAAGTGAAGTAGTTAAGAGCAAAAGATATCTCTATATCCTCAACTGTGCTTCTACACTTTTGCTCACCTACTACCTTATACATTTACTTACCTTATACGTCTCACCCATATAAGTTAGGATAATGTTAACCTAGCATTAAACAAACACATTCTTCCTTGGCAAGTAATGAAGTTTCTGTTTTGACTTTACAACATGCAGAGTACAAAATGTACATTTATATTTTTACTCCGCTCTGAATTCCCACTCTCCCCACTTGAGTCCAGCATATTTTTTAAGCTGTCAGCTGCACAGGTGCATCAAGTTTTGCTCTAGCTCATCCATCCCACCCTCTCCACCATGACAATATTAAAAAAAACTTAACTGTGATTTATCACCATTATCTACTGCATCCATGTGTCAGGCTCACAACTCTGTCTTGAATATATACACTTCAATCACTTTGGCAGGCTTGTTTATTCAGGTTAAATGCCAAACTGATAATATGTAATCTCCTTTGCCTCACCCTAGGTGGAGCTGGTGGCTTATTTATGTCAAAATATTAATTCCCAGTTTTTATTTTGCCTCCTATACTTTGCCCCAGAAGGTGAAGCAAATTCAGATAAGCTTTGAGTAAGTATCCAGTGTTTGGGCCCTTATCCAACATGAACAGAAACACCAAAGCTTCCTTTAGAGTTTTGCCCATAAATAATTATAAGCAGGCACCACATCATCCTAGCAGTTGCACATGAATGTACAGTCAAAGAGACTAACAGTGTTTAACCTTCAATTGTGATTGATAAGGCCATGTTTTCCAGAGTGATACACTGATATGGCCATCCATACCTAGAAGTAAGGATGGGTTATGCATTTTAATAAGGAATGTACTAGTAATATACTATGAACAATTACCACCTCCTGCCCTTATGATTGAGAAGAAACAGTATTACTAATCCAACTAGAAATACAATTAACTTTGGATAAAAAGCCTAGCCTTTCCTAATGTAATAATGTGTTAAGCAGGGAGGGAGGACAGAGCCAATAAGGTCTCCACACTCTTTTCTTTCTGCCAGATCCTCCCCCTCCCCTATTAAAGCAGGCCATATGAAATTTCAGTGACCTATTTATGTTCAGCATGACCGTAGTTCAGTCAGGTGGCGTGAGTGTGAATATTTGTGTAAAATAGGGTTTTTAGAATCTAAATGGAAAGAAATGCTCAAAAAAGGACTACTATGAGGCGAGCCTATTGAAACAAAAATATCACTGGAATTTAACACAATCTGATTATATTCTCCTTTGATAACTTGAACCAGGTATTTTATAATGTTGCTGCCATAGTTCATCGTATATGAATAGCACATCCCCTAATAAAATGCATAACCATTAATAGTACATCCTTACTTACAGGTGCCTACATCAGCGAATCAGTTGTAATAATTTGGCCTACAAATGTTCCCTAACTTCAAGCTCAACTGTGAAAAGTAAGTAGACTTCATAAAGTGTCACAGTAGCCTACCACAATGAATGTTGATGGTAAAAGGTACAAAAGGGAGACAGGCTGAATTACTACAAATAGAAAAACCTATTGATATAATTCCAGGACTGTATTAAAATCATGTCTGGTAAATAATAAAAGTGTGGGACTGGAAATCAATGAACCAAAATTGGTGTGCCAGAAATCAGTCCTAATTGGTGGACAAAATAATGAAGGGCTGGGCGATTCCATCCATCACTCCCTTTGGAGATTCTTAAAAAGAAAATGAAAAAAAAATTAGTGGAGGTAAAGCAAAGGAGGACAGTAGCTGACTGACAAAAAATGGGGTAGGAGAGAGCTTCATCATCATAGATGCCATCCTCACCATCTCTTGGAACCCTGGGATCTACTGCGGCATTGCTGGGCCTTCCTCATCCTGATCCTGAAAGATGTCCTAAGCAGACTGGGCCAAAGAGAAGGATACAGATGACATTACTACTTTGAGTGGCTGAATCCCAAAAACTATCTGGGATGTGAGACTCTGTGTGTGTGTGTGTGTGTGTGTGTGTGTGTGTGTGTGTGAAAGAAAGAGAGAGACACACACACACACACAACAACTCTTGTGTTGTCCTTTTTCCTGTCCTCACCTTATTTCCTTATTTCTCCTGTTTCCTATTTCTCTCTTTGTTTCATCTTATCTAATAAGTGTTTAGCTCAGCTGGCCAACACAAGTTTGCCAGGTCTCAGCCTGGCTAATAATGATGTGTGCCAGGCTTGTGTTTTTTCAACGATCAGGTTGGAAGTGAAAGTCAACACCAGAGACAGAAGCTGCATTTTCTACCTTTGCTGTTATTTTCTCTCCCCTCTTGTATTTGTGTTGTTTTGTCTTCAATATCATCAGACTTTAACAACAAACAACAAGACCAATAGCTCCAGTCCATCTAAACTAACTTTCCCTTTTTTCCAAAAGAACAGTTTTTAGCATCTAAGAGACAGGCAAACACGGTTTTGTTTATTTGTTTGTTTGTTTGTTTTTAATCTTTTAAAAACTGTCTATAACTAAAGAGAAAGGGAATGAGAGATGTTGTTAAAATGAAAGTCTTACTTAATATTTTGCATTTCAAATGATTTATCTGTTTTTCTTTCTTTTTTTTTTCTGTATCTTCAATAAAAAGGTTTGCAGCAGGGTACCAAGCAGGAGGAAATCTCTAACAAACCCTGAACCTTGTTTAAAAGCTGTTTAGTGTTGGAGAGTGACACAGTCAAGTTAACACCTTTAACTCTTTGGGTCCACATATTCCATCTACATGAATACAATATCACACTTGGGGTTTTGTTAAAGTTGACAACTTCAATTTTGGATCATCTTAGAAATGCAAAATTTAATCCTGTTTCTGACTAGACTGACAGCTTTCATTTCACCCATGATAGCTTACAGCTGTTACATAAAAATATGATTTGAACTAGGATCACCGATGTTAAAAGCCAATGCCATTGTATGGTCATATTAAAATGGCTAGTAAGGCATTGATTATTATAATCACATTTTATTACTGTTGTGTGATTTGGTTTTGTCAGGCTGTAGCTTCCCCCTCCAATAAATGAATAAAATATTTTAAATAGGATTATAATATCAAACATCTGTCTGAATAAAATGTCAACTGTACCCAGTAACAACTGCCTTAATTTTATTATGCCCTACAAGACAACACTTGATGTTATTTTGGCTGCAACTATATGGATATTAGACATACAACAATGCTCAGTTCCTCTACACTGGTAGTGCCGAATCATTCAGCTTGAGGGATAAATATTTCAAAAAGTTGAAGGGGCCATTGTCAATACTTAAGGTTAGATTCTCTACCCCAGACTGCTCCCTTTCCACTACCGAGATGGTACAAAAGGAGCAGAAACCCACCAAAGTAATTGTTTCTGCTGGAAACACTCTCCCATGGAGGAGTTCTCAGAATGTGAAGTCCCAGCATAGCCGACTCCTGTGCATCACTCCACCCTGTCCCTGGAGCTGTTGGGAATGTGGTAGGATACTTCTCAGAGGGAGGGAAGCTGACTGGCTTTGGGTTTCTCCAGCTGTGGTAAGGTCCCTAAGGGACCACTGCCAACTCATGAAAGTTAGAAGAAACCCACAGGCTGCTCTAACCTGGATTGGGGTAGAGAATCAGGAAGCTGCAACTAATTGTTATATCTCAGATTTTTAATTAATTTAATTTTACCCTTTTCTGGGATCCCTTGGATGGCTCTATAGAGGAGGGGAGCCACCCTTTACTAGAAGATTATTGAGGCCCATGGGAGCCACAGAGAACACAGTAATAGTGCTGCCTTCCCTCCTCTGTGATGCAGCAGGTGGCCAGCAGAGGAGCTGCTGAATAGCTCTAGCAGAAAAGGAAGAGTGCTCCCAGCTTACAACAGAGATGCTTCTAGGGCTGCAAAGAGGTAATGCCCTCTCCCTCTTCCCTGTAGATACAGTGCTAGTTCAAACACTTCCGTTTAAAAATCACTGGGCCACAATTTTCAATTCATCATCAAATACACATTTTCTTCTGAACACATTTGCCGTCAGGGGCCAGACGTTACACTCTGATGATCTACATGTAATGCTCATTGTTGTAAATTCTTATCCTGTGAAAGCCAACACTCATAATCAAGTTAGATATGTGGAGACACAATAGTTAGGAAGTACAAACTCATTGATGTCTGTACATTGTGGGCAAGTTCACAATGAGAACTCATTTTTCATTTCTTGACTGTTTAAATTGCAACATTTGCATTAACATAGTTTTGTTGCAATTGGTTTTGTTCTGCATTAAATGGAAAATGAGAGATCAGACAATTACAAAAACATCATCCTTTATTGGCTATTCTGCAGTGACTTTATTCAAGGAACTCCAGATGAAGTTAATCATTGTTTTGTGATGTCATTGTCAAAAGTCCTGTTGACTTCAAAAGAAACAGGATTGGGCCCTTGCAGAATCAACTCCTAATGCAAGTCCCACCTGACTGTTCCCTGCATAAATCTCCCAGGAGGGGGCTCATTAAGAGCATTCTGTGAGGATCTTCCCTAAGAGTTCCACCCTCATCCTTCTGTCAGGGACTAAGGTTTGTTCACCCCAAAGATACACAGATGCTCTGAAACACCTGTGGTCCCTGGCAGCAACCTAGGTCTCCCTGCCAGCTCAAGGGAAACCCTTAAAAGGGGAATCTCCACCTTAAGGGACTCTGTAGGAGTCCCAGGCTGTATAACTTTTTCTGTGTCCCCACCCACAGCATGCCCCATCAATTCTAGCTAGTCATCCCCCCTCATCCCATCAATGCTAGTTACTGCTCCCTCCACATCCCTGAGACCCCCTCAATGACACATACTGCTCTTCCAAAATCTTAGTGCCTCCCCACATAGCATTCCCCCTCAATGCCAGTTAGTGCCCCTACCGTCCCAGCACCCCTCAGTGCCAGTCCCTGCCCCCCTCACATCTTTGGGAATATGGCAAGACTACTTTTTTGTTAGTTAACAAGAGTGTGAATTAGTACATTTCTATTTAAACAATATTCTCAGATGCATATTCTAGTAACAATTTTAAAAATAAGTTTAATTTAAAATACAATACTTTATTAACCAACCAAAAATCACTTGCCAGCTTTTTTTAGGTGTCTAAATTGTTATTTGAAGACTTAATTTCTACAAAACAAATCTTACTGTGCATAATATGCCAGAAGCCATAAAATTTGTACCCGATTTAGAGATTCTAAAACAGAAACAAAATTGTTAGGACTATGAAAAATGGGACAGGTAGCTAGCAGCAGCCTGGCAAATGTCTTGCTGCATTTTATAGCAGAATTACAAATGCTGCCAGGTTTGCTTGGCATTATCTTGGGATATTATGTTTTAGCAAGACATTCTTGTTTGTATAGCTGAAACTTTCCTTTCCTAAGTTTGTGGAACTTCTCATTCTCCCTGACCACAAGAAAAAATGTGTGTACCATTTGGTATCTAATAATACATGGAAAAGAGGTGGGGTGGGCTTTTAACCAAGTTATAGGAAGATTTTTAAACCTTTTTTTTTATATTAGTGGTGGTGGTACTCCTCACTTAATGTAGATGCACTTAAATCTATTTAACCCTCATTTAAATCAGTTTAGTTTAATTTACTACTTTGCTAGTACATGCTAAACAGGGATTAAATGGGTTTAAGTGCATCTACATTAGGGGGTATCACCTATTTAACAGACTTCTAATTAATTTAGTTAACACTGTACAACTTTTCTAATGTAGACAAGCCGTAAGTATTAGGACACAATTGTGAATAGATGTACATTGATGTCAATATGTATTTGTATAATACCACACTGAATCTGCTCATTAGGTGTGCTTCAATTGAGTGTGCAATCAGTTTTCTCTTTTAAAAATAAAAAAGGTGTGAAGGTGTGTGGGGAAAGCCTACCTACAGAACAAGTGAGACATTTAATGAATGCTGCTAAGGCTAGAGGGTTTTTTCTACATGATTTTTCTGTGGAGTTTTGTTGTAGAAAGGAATCAAGTATGAGAAAAAGGTTTTCCAAAAGGCAAAGAACAAATACTTCTTTTAAACCTCTCATGCTGTTCTAAGTCTCATGAATCAGCACTATCTTGCTCAATCTCACCAGCTTCCTGGGAGCAAGCAGAGGGCAGGGCCTTGAGGAGTGCGGGGGAGGGGGGAGAAGTGGGCAGGAGGTGGGGCCTTGGGGGAGGAGTAGGGGAGATAGGGGGCAAGGCCTCAGGGAAGAGGCAGGGCAGGGATATCTGGTTTTCAGCAATTAGAAAAGACATATCTGAGTAGCCAGGGGATTGCTGCATGCCTGCTCTAGTCTCACTTCCAGCCCCACTCACAAGCCTGCTGACTCTCAGCTTATTTCCTCTCACATTGCTCCACAGACTTTAGAGCGACCGTCCAGGGGACAGTGCTGTGGAACCAACCAAGTCCCTGTTTCATGTCAGTGTGGGGAAGCCAGGAGTTTAGAGTCTCCCACATTTCATGGATTGGAGGGCTGCGGGAGAGAGGGACAGGCAGAGTCTGCGTCATTCTTTTACATGGATGGACTCTGTGTTCTAAGGTTTTTCAGGCTTACTGCCTGAGCAAACAATGAAAATGGTCCTAGTTAGAATCACTTATTCTATTTAACAGTTACATTATGTAAGGTAAAATGAGTTACTGTTACCTCATAGGATAATTCCCACACGATATATCGGGGTGGCCACACTTACTGACCTTCCAAGCTGCATACAACAATCTTCAGAAGTTTGACAGCCGGGGAGCACCTGCTGGAGGTTGGGGTTTCAATCCTGCAGGACTCCTCTCCTGGGGCTTCTGCTCCTGCTCCTGCTGAAGCACCAAGCCCCAGCAGGCACAGAGACCCCCATCCCCATTGGGCAGAAGCCAGAGGTGATGCATGGGGGGCAAGTGGGGTCATGCCCCCGCCCCCCAGATTTTTGCCAGGGTTTGCTGGCCCCATTCAGTGACATGGTGCAGCCAGGCCACCTCCCTGCAAGGCAGCTGCTGGAGCTGCTGGAGCTGTGGATAGAGGCAAACAGCTGGGAGCTGCAGGGAGAACCGCCGATTTTACTGCTGCATCTCCCCAGAGCTAAAGCAGCGGCCCCTACCTGCAGCTCCAGGCTATTTGCTGCTGCCTCTCCCCAAAGAGCTAACACTTGGGAGCTGCAGGGAGGGGAGCTGAGGGTGATGTGGGGAATGCCTGAGGAGGGTGTGACTCAAGCTGTTGTGGCGGGGGGGAACCTTTACATGTTGTATTATATTTCTTAAAGGTTGTTTTGTTGCTTTTACAAAAAGGTAGAATAGTAAAAGAAAAGTTTATCAATCTAGAATTATTTCCTATCACATGAATTATAACTCAAATATCTTCAAGTTTTTGTTTTTAGGTCTTAGGTTTTTTAGTTAAATTTTTCTAGGTCTTGTTTTTACTTTTAAAAAAGAATGTGCTACTGCAAGTACAACTAACTTTTTCATCTTAGTTTTCTTATACTTCATTTTAACACTTTCAAATTCTGTGCTAGCCCTCATGAAAAAGTAATATATCTTAGGGCTAATCTACACAGGGAAATTGACTGGCACAGCTATTCCACAATAAATATTCTGCAATAGCTATTCCAGAATAACTCCTGTGTAGACACTTATTCCAGAATAAGAGTGTCCCTTTTCCATTTTAGCTTAATCAATTTTAGAAGCTTAAAAAGGCATTCAGCATGGATAAAAGTGTCTGCACAGGAAGTTATTCTGAAATAGCTATAGGGTTTTTAATTCATACCTTACCCTATTATGGAAAATACTTCCCCATGCAGACAACTCTTCACTATGCTTCGGGCTAGATCATGTTTGTTAAGGCCAAGTTGCATTTGACAAGTGCAGCACCCTAGCAGTATTCACTAGAGGGGATATGCTAATGTAAAACAAAGACATGTACAATGCCTCTGAGGGTGATGATTATGTTTGATTAGAAACAGCATTTGAAACACAAGAGAAAAGTGGTGTGCAGAACCCCTATCCTGCCAGTATTTGTTTCTACTGCACTTTATACTATGATAGGTGAAGGGATCTAGTCCCACAGAAGGTGAGTGTGGTAGAGAGTGCTGTGAGCGTGTCTGTGAAAGAAACTGTGAATGGATGCTCCCCGAAGGAGAAGAGAACAAGTGAAATGGCCTAGCTGGGCCACAACAAACAGAGATATACTGATGCCTCTGAGTTCAAGTTATCTCCCCAGTTTTTTGTCAGTACAAAGCAGCTTGCACTTCACAACCATAGGGCCATGGACCATGATCAGTAAACCACACACTAACATTGGTGGTGCCCCATGAGACTGCAAATTTGGCAGCATACACTGAACCTGGGCTCCATAACTCAATGTGTCAAAATTCTAAATTATCTGCTTAGGTCAGACCAAGAGGTGGCAGTCTTTTTGAGTACCAGTTCAGCTGACTGCATTTCATAGAGTTGCAAACATTAATGGATTTTAGATCATAATTTCTTTAACTTACTCTTTTTCCTTATATTAGACTAGAGTCCTTAATGAACTTCATATTATATCTTCAAAAATGGGCTCCCTACCACTCCTGTTAATTAGGCTGTTGCTCCAAGAACATTTTTTTCAGGCCAGTAAAGAGCTATTTGGGAAAAAAGGATGAAAAAGCAGAAACTATTTGGGAGAGAGATATCTAGTACATCTTCACTAGAGAGAGGCTTATAGGTTTAAAGCAAAACCATAAAGCATATACCCTGCTATTGGTACTTATAATAAAGTCTACTGGAATTTTGTATGAAAAGCAGTGCTGAGATTTTGCTCCATTAACATAAATTATGTAGTACCAGTTTTCATAATTGACAGATAAACATGGTAAATATGTTGTGATAACTTATGAAGCGTGAAGTATCATCATAAAAATGCAGTATAGGGAACTACAATATGTTTTTATTTTGCCCTTTAAATAAAAAGACTAAAGTTCTGCCAAAATAAAACCAATATTGTGACACGTGTTTAAAAGCAAATAAACTAAAAGGCTGTACCTCTCTGTTAACTTGCCACATAATATCAAAACATTGCCACATTTTATGATCAGTACATGAAGCAATGTGTATCTTTTATCCTGCAATATTCAGGAAAAATAGAGAAAGTCAATAAAGGAGCAGCAACTAGTTAAGAACAGATCACAAAGGATAGTCCTAGTCCAGCAGTGAGAATGCTACCCTGGGATTTAGGAAACCTGGATTCAGTTACCTGCTCTGCAGACTTCTTGTCTGGCCTTCCACAAATCATTTTGGCCCAGATTTTTAAAGGTAATTAAGCATTACTCTGCTAAGCGTTGCAACACCTAACTGACTTAGGCTCCTAAGTCTCCTTTCCAAAGACACTTAGCCTGTTAGGAGCATAAATCCTGTTGACTTTCAGAGAGACTTAGGCTCCTCAGTGCCTAACTCACTGTTGGAAATGAGACTTAGGAGTAAGTCAGGTAGGTGTTGCAACACTGAGCAGGACGATACCCTTTAAAAATCCGGGACTTAGTCTCTGTATATGTCTACACAGTGTTTTGGAGTCTGTAGGAATGAGCATCCCAGCCCAGGCTGAGAGAATTGGACTAGTGGGGCTCATACTAACATTCTAAAGAAATGGCTGTGTACACGGTGCTTTAAGGTTGTGGCTCAGGCTGGAGCTTGGGCTCTGAAGTCTAGGAAGCAGTGGTAGGATTCAGAGCCCAAACTCTAGCCTCAAGTGTGATTTCAGGGTAGCACTGCCTGCCCAGCTAGAGCACTCCCACAAGCCCTTGCTAGTCCAAATCTATCAGCAGGCCCACTGACAGCAATTCCGGGCCCCAGGGCAGAACAGTCAATGGGCCCGCACACATGCACAAGCCACGTCCATACGGACATGGTCCGCCTGACAGGTCCATTCAATATAGCCAATTGAAAAAGTGAAATATATTCCATGTGTAATCCAAAATCAGAGATGGGGAGCAAATGCTATGTTATATGCCTCTTCCCTTGTCCCTGAGCCTGTTGAAATCCATCTGCATGAACACCACATAGCTGAGGTTTGAAGGGAAAGCAGGACACCTGGACAAGTAATCTCCCCACACACACACACACACTTGTGTGTGCGTGTGTGTGTGAGTGAGTGAGAATGCATGAAATGTGGAAGCTAGGGAGCAATCCAAAGCTGCATGCTCCCAGAGGATGAAAGCATAGCTTTTGCCTTTATAGAAAGCACAAGTTAAAGTTATCATGGTCAACAACATTAACATACACAGGTATCTCTGTGCAGTAGGTTTTTCGGTTGTGTGACAATGTCACAGTGGTTTCATATGCCTACAGAGTTGTCACTGGCCTGGCATTAGCTGGCTATATACATGGCTACAGCAAGTGTTTTCAGCACATTGGGAGTTCACATTTGAGTTCACCAGTATGCAGTCACTATTCACGGATGAATCTGTCAGGCTGTTCTCTGGCCACAGTTTCTCCCACAGGAATTTTGAGACAGGTCTCTTTCTCCCTCTGTGTGAGTGATAATTCCTAATCTCTGCACCCGTTTGGGGTCAGTATATTGATACAACCGCATTTGCTCCAACCCCTCAGACAGAGACAAACACCTACAAGATCTCTATCAAGCATTCTTACAACTACAATACCCACCTGCGGAAGTGAAGAAACAGATTGATAGAGCCAGAAGAGTTCCGAGAAGTCACCTACTACAGGACAGGCCTAACAAAGAAAATAACAGAACGCCACTAGCCGTCACCTTCAGCCCCCAACTAAAACCCCTCCAACGCATTATTAAGGATCTACAACCTATCCTGAAGGATGACCCAACACTCTCACAAATCTTGGGAGACAGGCCAGTCCTTGCCTACAGAAAGCCCCCCAACCTGAAGCAAATACTCACCAGGAACCACATACCACACAACAGAACCACTAACCCAGGAACCTATCCTTGCAACAAAGCCCATTGCCAAATGTGCCCACATATCTATTCAGGGGACACCATCACAGGGCCTAATAACATCAGCCACACTATCAGAGGCTTGTTCACCTGCACATCCACCAATGTGATATATGCCATCATTGCCAGCAATGCCCCTCTGCCATGTACATTGGTCAAACTGGACAGTCTCTACGTAAAAGAATAAATGGACACAAATCAGATGTCAAGAATTATAACGTTCATTAACCAGTCGGAGAACACTTCAATCTCTCTGGTCATGCAATTACAGACATGAAAGTTGCGATATTACAACAAAAAAACTTCAAATCCAGACTCCAGCGAGAGACTGCTGAATTGGAATTCATTTGCAAATTGGATACAGTTAACTTAGGCTTGAATAGAGACTGGGAGTGGCTAAGTCATTATGCAAGGTAACGTATTTCCCCTTGTTTTTTCCAACCCCCCCCCCCAGACGTTCTTGTTAAACCCTGGATTTGTGCTGGAAATGGCCCACCTTGATTATCATACACATTGTAAGGAGAGTGATCACTTTAGATAAGCTATTACCAGCAGGAGAGTGGGGTAGGGGGAGGTATTTTTTCATGCTTTGTGTGTATAAAAAGATCTTCTACACTTTCCACAGTATGCATCCGATGAAGTCAGCTGTAGCTCACCAAAGCTTATGCTCAAATAAATTGGTTAGTCTCTAAGGTGCCACAAGTACTCCTTTTCTATATTGGTATAGTCCTTAGATTCTTGCAGCAGATTGGAGGAAAATTTGAGAAAGCTTTTAGACACAAGGGGTCAATGCCAAGAATGAATTTGGCCTATTATCTTAGGAGAAATGGGATTCATTTGTAAACCAGAACATTTTCCCATAACAGGTCAATGTACGTTTTCATATGACTAAGGAAAACAATACTACATGCTTTGTGATATGGTCCATCAATAAAAACAGAATAGAATAAAAGAAGGCTCTACAGGCAAATTTACTGTCTAGCAGAAATATATAACAATTCGCCATCTAAGGTTTTCTTGAAACAGATCCAGAATATCATGAATGATCATTGCACCTTCAGTAATAAAAAGGAACTGGACTTCAGGAAGAGCAACAGAAGAGTTAAGAGGTAACAGTGAACTTTGGGGATTTTGTTTTGTTTTGTGGTGGGTTTTTTTTGTTTTGCATTTCTCCTTCCTGCTCTCTCTCGCTCTCTTTCTCTCTCTTTTTTAAAATGTTCTGTGCCTTTCTGTTAAAAACAAACACCTTCCTCCCACCCCACAAGATTTTGTAAGAGGAAAATAACTAATGTGTTCCAGATCACATCTGTTTTGTGTTTTAATGTGCTCAATATATTTGGGGTATGCAACTAGCATTATAGTAGGATACCCTAACCTACATCCAACCTCACTGCTCAGCTGCTGCTCCTATGGAGCTGTCAGATGTCATGTATCTTGTAAGATACAAGAATTTGGCAGTCATGTCATGGCTGCCAAATCTCAGGTATCAGATGCATGGGGGAAGGGAGGAAGGGAGAGAACAGAAAAACAGAGACACTCACCCCTGTGAAATATTCTTTGGCCTGGGGAAAGCATGCTGTGCTGGAAGTGAGGAGACCATGGGTGGTTCTTACTAATTTTAATCACTGAATTTAGCATTTCACAACCCTTATTAATGACCAAGGCATCATTCTCTTGCCATAGTAGGCAGGGGCGACTCTTGCCATTTTGCCATCCCAAGCAGTGGCCGCCGAAATGCCGCCAAGCCAAGAGCGGCGGAGCTGCTGCCCAAAAGCCGCCGTGGCGGGAAAAGCAGCGGAGCTGCCACCGAATTGCCACCGCGGGACATGGACTGCCGCTCCATTCTAATTGCCGCCCCAAGCACCTGCTTGGAAAGCTGGTGCCTGGAGCCGGCTCTGGTAATAGGCCAGTGAATGACATTCACCACTATTACAATATAATATCACAGAGGGTGCCCAGGGTCACCTCAACAGTGCTGGCAATCGAACCCCGATATCTAATACAGAACACCCAACTTTCATCCACTTTGCCACACTACCTCTAATAATCAATGTACCAACATATTGTTTGGCTATCATGTTTGTAACAAGTGTACCAAGACAGACCTAATTTTATGGGCTTTTTTGTCATGGGCCTGGGCTTAAGACTTCCAAGTCCTTGAGTCTGAATGATCAAGCTTGCTCAATTTCAGCAGGTCATATTGACTTTGAAGCAGACTTAAAAGATACCTGCCCTTATGCTTATGAGGCCATTCCCAATCTTCCCAATCTTCGACTGAGGGTCTGGGGGTATGGATTTCCTTACACCAGAGTGAGACCTCATGGCAGGATGTGCATTCCATGTCAATTCAGGCTGATGTACCAGGGGTGGGGGAAAGGGGAAGGATCCCTCAGCTTGTGTCCATCTGCCGTATCATGGCCTCTTCCATGAGATGCTTTCTAAGACAAAGTTCCTGTACATCATTGGTACAGCTAGGGATAGAGAAGCAGATATTGCACCTAACCATATCATGTGTCTCCCTGAGACAGTACAAGCAGTGTTGATGGTTGTCACTGACCAAGAAGGAACAAGGGCAGGAAACCATTTTTGAAGCCTGAAGTTCTGGGAATAGTTCAATACCCATAACTGGGGATGGGGGCTCTGTTAAAACTCTGTTAAACTATAAATTCATTAAAAGCTATTAAGAACTATGTACAAAATGCACTAAAGTCAAAATATTTACAGATTGAATTGTGATGATGATGATGAAGGAGCACCTCAGGACGCTGAAGGTTCCAACCCAGGCCTCACAGTGGCTGATGGAACAGGAGAGGCCCTCTCCACACCTTATACCCTTGGTTTGAGGCACAAGGAGAACAAGGGTGCATGCATGAACCAACAGACACAGCTTGCAATAACTCTCTAACACTGGATGCATGGAGGTCATGTGCGCACAGAGTGGAATACACATAGCGACAAGCAATCAAAGAAGAATGCCAGCATTCTCTTTATGCTATCAGGGCAATAGGAGTTAATTTACCCTATTCATTTTAATTGCTACAGGAATGGCTGCCAGAGGGATCTCTCCAAGTGCACTGTTACCTTTCAAGCTAGGAATAGGTGAAGTTATTTGCATAAAGGTACATTTAACATTACCCAAACTTTATTTGGACTAAAGGTTTCAAGAAGTTAAATCAACATTTGTGGGGGAAGAGTTGCTATCTTTCAGTTTTCATGCATTCTCACTTTCAGAGGCCAAGCCAGGAGCAGGAAGTACTAGTCTTTCAGCAACACAGCCTGATTTTAGGAGATTTACAGCCTCACTTTACAAACTCAAAAGGCTCACTTAAAGTATCTAGATTGTTGGATGCATATCTCAATCCAAACTCCAAAACTTTTGAGCTATATTTATCACTAACCTAATGTTATCAATAATGCCACCTCCTGTTGCCACCCACATGGTTATCGTCCTGAGTTCTCCACATGCAACATGAATTATGACTCCCGTCACATAATATATTGTCTGGAATATATGGACCACGAAGGGCCAATGGACAACTATAGGCATCTTAAGTGTACAGATATATGAAGCAAGTTCTATTTACCCAGAAAGAAAATCTGAATTATATGTTCATGATGAGCCAGCCAGAACAACATACTCCAAAATTATCATATGCCATAATAAGACCAATCATCATACAACACTTGCTAGAAAGAAGGCTAGATTCCACATAAAGTCATCTGCATGTAGGGCTTGATCCAAAATTCACTGAAGTAAATGGATAAATTCCCACATACTTGAATGGTCTTTGGATCATAATCTTAGTGTTTGTCTACACTACAGAGCCTTTGTTGGTATAATTATGCCAGCAGAGCCCCCTAGTGGAGATACAGCATGTGCCCATAGAAGCAGTTATTTTGCAGGCACACAGGGGATGATCTCCTCTCCCCACCACCCTGCCAACATAGTTATGCCAGCAAAACTTTGCAGTATAGCCCAAGCTTTAATGTTCTCCCTCTCTAGTTTTCACTGCCATCTTATGTTAATGATAAAAGTTTTTGTATTATCACTCCAATAATAATACACCCTAAAAATACAAGTACAAAGACTACATTCGCAAAAAGAAAAGGAGTACTTGTGGCATCTTAGAGATTAACCAATTTATTTGAGCATAAGCTTTCGTGAGCTACATGCTCAAATAAATTGGTTAATCTCTAAGGTGCCACAAGTACTCCTTCTCTTTTTGCGAATACAGACTAACACGGCTGTTCCTCTGAAACCAAAGACTACATTGTGATTTATTAGATTAAGCATGATACAGGAAGCAAAACCTACAAGCTATCAGTACAAGGACACAATGATACAAAATGACAAGGGCTATGTCTACTCTATAAGCATTCTACTAGTATATCTAAACTGGTACACTACACTGGCAAAGCATTCCTAGTGTGGATGCAGCTACATGTGCAAAGCTGTGATTTGTACTGGAATTAAAAAGAGACCACCAAGACCACCCCAACCGCAGAAGCAAAAGCTATATCAGTAGATATGCAGCTTTGCTGGTACACCTATGTGTACACTAGGGACCTCTGTTGGCACAGCTACATCAGTTACAGATCACACCTGTGATTCACCTCGCCATGCTGGCAGAAGTTTGTAGTGTAGACATAGCCTGGAACTCTGTGAAAAAACAGCACTTTCCCTTCAGGGCTTTACATTGTTTCGGTGTGCTCAGAATATTTCTATTAGATATGAAAAGATTCCTTCACTATATTGTGTCTTACCACTGAATTTGCCTGACTTCTAAGAATACCTCTCAAGCCTGAATTTTGTCTAATACTTGAAAGGAGATACTTTGCCAAAGGGATAAACAATCCACATAACCTCCCCTCTCTGGTTAGATATTCCACAGCCTTAAAATTGATCAGATGCAACATCCTTTGCTAGAGCATACAATTTTAATTCAGCCAAAGATTTAGAAAGATGTGCCAAAGTAAACTGTGGAGGAAAAAAAAAAAGAAATAAAATGAATCAATGTCTTTTCAAGAGTTAGAAAAAAACACTTTGCAGTAATATGGGTTTTAGGTAATGCAGCATCAAGAATTACTTGCTGCTTTTATCTTCTACTATCTTACAGCTATTTCCAATATCCCCTCAGCTATTTATCAAACATAGATTGCAAAAATGTCATTCAGAAGATTTCCTTGGAGATGTCCTGCATGTATGACATCTGGAGTTCAACTATGCTCCCTTATTTATGGGATATCAATGCTAAATCTCAGAAAATGTTGATTTAAACCCAGACCTCTTAAGCAGCCTATTTCTTTGTATCACATATACTGCAGAGTTTTTGCCTTATAGTACACTGCTTTGAATTCCTATTCAACTATAAAAAGCCTTAATGCACTGCTCCATGTTCAGGTATGCTAGTGCCAATTATGAATCCTCTCCCAAGACAACTGTTTGTGAAACCACAGATGTGAGGCATGACAAATGAAACACTGGAAGGATACAAACAGTAAGAAGGCTGGTGAAAGATAAATCCACAAAGTTAGACAAATAAACAGACTGAGCTGGATTCTGATCTCATACTGGTAACTGTGTTCAGATGCCAGGCAGTGCTGAGGAAATGCTAGGTGACATGAATTTTGTCATATCTTTCAGCATTATCACAAAACCTGGCTAATTTGTATTGAGCTCATAAATATCAGAATCTGTGAAACTGGATAAGGCAGCTCTTCTGATAGTTCACTATCAAGATGTTCCGGGAATGGGAAGGTTCAGTGAGTGAGATGAGATGCCACCTCATAAGATTGCACCTTTGCCAGTTAGATTGTTCAGGCACCCATACACCTGCAAGCTTTCTTGTCACGGGCTGGCTACTGAGATGATCATCAACTTTGTCAACACCTAAGGAGCAGATGACAGGCTGGAGGGCACTGTCTGGAACTGATAATGAACAGTGCTGATTGCAAAGCATAAGAACCATTGGTGGCAGGGGCATATTAAAATAGGAAGAAAAAACTCTTGAAATCTATTGACCATAAGCAATCTTGAAACATTATTTCTTGAATCTAAAGAGCTAAAAATGAATTTCCACATGGAAAAGTTGAGGATGAACAAATACAGAATAGGACAATGATCTCCAGATATTTTTATCACCATGCAACCAGGATTATTTCTACAAGGAGAGCAAATTATCTGCGCAGGCTAGAAACCATTACCTTTCCACAGTCCTGAGAAAGGGGACAGGGATGAAAAAATGTCAGAAGGACTGACTACTGAATGTCTCTTGGAAGACTGAGAATCTTGAAAGACTATATGTTGGATGTGGTACCAGTCCAGGAAACAGTAGAAGCTGAGACAAAGATAGGCTGCCAATGAATGGCAATTAGGGGCCCTGGGATGTTACAGGGGAGTCCTGCTTAACTGCTGAACTATTGTAGTGGCTGAAGATCTATCACTTAGACTGGGGAAATTTGGGGACCAAAGTGTTTGCACACAGAAAGCCTTCTCCTGACAGATGGAGACTATGCTGGCATAGGAAAGAGAAGAGGGAAAACAGTCCTGTGGAGAATAGCCCTCAGAGAGAAACTGATGAGGAAACATTCTGCCTTCAGTACAGAGACAGAAAACTGAGGGGCAACGCAAATGTAGTTCAGCAGACATACCGCAGGGATACTCAGCCGAGCCATGAGTGGCTCTTTAATGTGTCTCCTGCGGCTCTTTGCAGCACATGATATTAAAACACTATGATTTACTTATTAACCAATCTAAGTTCTGAAACAATCAGGATGCTTTTACTGTGTTATTAACCAACTGTAGTTGATAAAATAATAATACTTGGTCAGTCATTTTGCTGTGAGATTATATATATTTTATAATACATATAATATATAGTTTTAGTAATATTTAGTGTATGTACAGATATAAACTAAATATTTCCTGTCATACTGTTTAAATATGAATATATAGCACTAGAGCAGCGGCGGGCAACCTGAGGCCCATCAGGGTAATCTGCTGATGGGCTGCGAGACAGTTTGTTTACATTGACCGTCTGCAGTCAGAGCCGCCCACAGCTCCCACTGGCTTCGGTTTGCCATTCCTGACAAATGGGAGCTATAGGAAATGGTGGCCAGCACTTCCCTGCAGCCTGCGCTGCTTCCCACAGCTCCCATTGGCCAGGAATGGTGAACCGCAGCCACTGGGAGCTGCGGGCAGCCGTGCCTGCAGACGGTCAATGTAAACAAACTGTCTCGTGGCCTGCCAGCGGATTACCCTGACAAGTCGCATGCAGTCTGTCGGTCACATGTTGCCCACCACTGCACTAGAGTAAATAAACCAATGAATTCATACTACTCACACTTTTTTGGGTAATCATGATTGCTAATTTGGCTCCTGAACCATTGAGGTCTGAATATCACAGCTGTAGAGGATACTGACAAGCAAAAGGGGCAGAGCAGTGGCATGGGACTCTTGCCAGCTTCTGATACTGAAGAAAGGAAAAATAAATAAAAATATCCAGGAAACCCAAGCCTGAGAGAGAAATGGAATCCCATCACTGAGAACATAGATTTTCATCTTTTTAACCTATGTTTTTTCTGAGGTGGTAAAAAATGTCCATTCTACTAAAAAGAAAGTAACTCCACACACAGTATAATACTACAACAAGTCAATAAAAACATGGGTTACATTTCAGCAGAAAAATATCACTTAAGTACTTCACAACAGACTGTTGGAAGTCACACACATGATTGAATTAATTGTCTCACTTTCCTGCAGCTCAACAGCGAACTCTTACAAGGTTACAACTACGAAGTGCTTCCGTGCTTCATAATTAAGCTCTAGATTCATTTCAACCCTTACTTTTTGAGAGGAGAGGAACTTTATTGCTAGATTTGTTTTTAAGCATGGTGAGAAATGAATTATTTTCACATATTTTGTCAAAAAAACCTGATTTGTCTAGCACTGGAAGAGATCTGTGTTGTACGTAGTTGTTTGATACAGAATGTTCACAATGACAGTCCGTCTCAGTGACCTCGAGGGCACAGGAGACTTGGTTACAAGGCTTTTATTATCTGAATCATCTTTGATCTGCACACAGAGCCACCTTGTTTGTCACGAAATATTTGTTACCGATTTTAGCACATAGAGCGAGGTAACAGAGATATACCCAAGAGAATGCTGAAAACTGCATTACATAACTTCATTGTAATTTAACTTATTTATAGTGTAATGTTCTCTGCATAAAATATTTAACGGGGCAAAGGAGACATTATGAGAAGAGACACAAATTCAGAAATGACAGAGAGTGGCAACTTTTGTCGTTTTGTTTTTTGTTCTTCTTTCCCTCCAGGGAATCGTTATATTGAAATGTTAAGGAATGTTACATGATATAGCAACTATACCTCTATTAAAACCCTAAATTTAAATGTACTTGGATGTAATTATATTAACTTGAGATAATTCTCCTTAGTAACGGTTAAATATTTAGTGTGTATATGCCAACAGATATAGATAGTTTCTCCTAAATAGCTAGACTGAGATTATGTCAGAAACAGTTATCATTCAAACTAGCTTTAATGATTTACCTCCCAGTCTTTCAGAGTGCTGACTGCCTGCTGGAAGGTGTTGAGCCCTTTCAACTCAAACTGACTTCTGTGTCTACCCAGGGTGCTCAGCATCTTACAAAATTATACTGGTAAGCTACCAAAAGTCTTGTCTAATGCTGCGGTAAATCAATCTGGATTGATCATTAGGTGGATCATTAAGAATCTGCTAACAGTGTTTTACAGAAAGGATTCTGACTCCTTCTCCTGCATTTGTATGTTGCTGTGATATAAACAACCCAGGAGAAACTGGGGGAGAATTCCCCTAGTACAGCTGCTTCATTTGCCCCCCTGCAAATCTCAGTGTAGGGAGTAGAATTAGGGGCTGGATCGGATACAGCCATCATGTACACCACTAAGACCATTTTGGCTTGTGCCACAAGCCACAGACAGTACTACAGAAACTGTAGTAATTTAGAGCAGCCCCTGGCACTTCCTTAGCTCCACTTGGAACAGTTTTGTTCCCCGGAATAGATCTAAATTGGAAGGGGGCAAAGCCACGTCTGCTCCTCTATCTTCTGAGCATAGAAACTGACCTCTGTCCTTTATAACATTTTTTATTTATGCCTTAGAATAAATTTTAAAAAATTATTCAGTGCACTATCATCATGTAAAATTGGTGATTCAATTGACTGTGCACAGGTTTCTTAGAGTGGAAACTAGAATTGAACATAAAAGAGAAGTTAAATGCCTCAATGTTATTACTGTTCCAGGAGAAAGAATAGTGGAGGGGCTTCAGGCTGGGGTTAACAACAGGCCACCACTAAACATACAAACACAAATAGAAAGGGTTTTGTTTAACACACCTATTCTTTTCACTTCAGCTGATTAAAAATATCCTTTTCCTTTGCCATCACTCCCTTTAGAAGTACCGTATTTTACATCATGGCAGGCAGGGAGAAATTCTTTTGAAGAAAACGTAAGCACCTGACTTTTTGCTCTTGCACTGATCTCTCTTACAATAACAATACGTATCTGCCTTCTACCTCTACTGTGATCATGCTGTTAATCTTTGATTCAGTTGGTACCAGGTTGAAGGATTTTCTCTATCTTTCCCCAGTTCAAGAAAGGAAGGGGCATGAATGCTAAGAAGCAGGAGACACCTAATTTTGCTCTAGTGTTGCATTTCTTCTTTCATGAGATCTCAAAAGCCCTGTTTCTATTGGATAAAAAAAATGCTACCCTTCCTCAACTAGAGCAGTTACAGGTAACAGTGTTAGTCTCTAAGGTGCCACAAGTACTGTTTTTCTTTTTCTGAATACAGACTAACATGGCTGCTACTCTGAAACCTGCTTACCCACAGGCAATTCTAAATTACAGCACTGCCATTCAAGTCTTTATAGTTAAGCTTGTGAGTCAGCACTTTTTGGGGGGCTTAGCCATAAATGTTTTTCTTTGAGTTAAATCAACATGAAATGGAGAGTTCAGATAAGAACTTTGAAAATCTTTCAGTGTGTGTTTGGTTTTAATAAATCTAAAAAGTGAAAAGCTGAGTATTATGGAGTTCATTTTACTTGTGCTTAACTTAAAAATAGGTTTCAGAGTAGCACCCGTGTTAGTCTGTATCCACAAAAAAAACAGGAGTCCTTGTGGCACCTTAGAGACTAACAAATGTATTTGAGCATAAGCTTTCGTGGGCTACAGCCCACTTCATAGGATTCATAGAATGGAACATATAGTAAGATATATATATATATATAGATTATATACACACACACACATACAGATAAGTTGGAAGTTAGCATACAAACTGTGAGAGGCTAATTAGTTAAGATGAGCTATTGTCAGCAGGAGAAAAAAAACTTTTGTAGTGATAATCAAGATGGCCCATTTAGACAGTTGACAAGAAGGTATAAGGATACTTACTTAAGGAAATAGATTCAATATTTGTAATGACCCAGCCACTCCCAGTCTCTATTCAAACCCAAGTTAATGGTGTCCAGTTTGCATAAGTTAAAGATCTCTAATGCTTTCTAGTTGCTTTTAACCTTGTTATACTTTAAATGTTTGGGATGAAATTTTCCATGCTTTGTGTCTGCTTCAGGCTGATTTGTTTATTTTATTTATGAAAGTTTCAGCAAAAATGGTTCAGCCATTATTAAGAGTCATGCTGGGGAAAATAGGTAATTTTGCTCACGTTAAAATATTTTTCCAGCTATTTCTTGGAAGAGCTCTAGCACTTCCACAGTTCGGAGCAAGAACTTGAGATTTGGCCGAGGACTAGCACGGTCTTCAGACAGCTGCCTTTTTCTATCCCTATGAAAATTCACCCAGATTTGGCCAAATTATAAACCTCTAAAAATTGCTCTTTGTATATACTCAAATACAGATTTTTAGAGGCTTGTTGCTAAAAGCTCTGAATGTTCTATCTGCATTTAACATGCTTCCAGCCTCACTGACATTCCATCTGCACTGAATGTGCTCTACTGATCTTGAGCTCCAGATGTGATATAGTATCAGCAGTGGCAGCCTCTGAGGGAAGCTTGTTCAGCCAGGAGAAGACCATGAGCTCTAATCTGAGTTTTTAAACCATTTACTAAGTTTAATCGTTCTGTACATTTCAGAACCCTTATTATTAGGCAAAGCTGCATACCCTTGTTTTGAGAGGCAGGCCAATGTTCTCCCCATTTTACAGATTCTGTCAAGGAGAGGTTGCACAAGGTTCATTCAGGCAATGTGGGGATATGTGTATATGCATTATGATATAGTCTAATTACAGTATCTGACTCCAAAATCTCTCACTTCCATCTGACAAGGGGGTTACAAGAATTTCCTGATTATAGTATGTATATCCTGGTTCACCAAAGAATGTCATGTAAGGTATGAAAGAAAAGCCAGTGTCACACCGGTTATGAATATTGTTGTAAAATGTGTGTATTGCTGCTAGGTAAGGAATTAGGTATATATACTGGAAATATGTTCTTATGGTTTGTCTCAAGTGTTAAGCCCCACCGAGGTGAAAAATTGGTTTCCTGACAGACTGCAGATGTTTATCCAGCTTTCTGTTGAAATGTAAGTACAGTATTGTTTTATTCACAGTCACCAGTCTGAGCTCAATCCGGATGAAGGAGTGTGAGATTTAAGAGGAGATGACCAGCAGGGGAAAAAGAGACTTATCTGAGGGTGAACTTCAAATATCTTCTGGACTATAACTGGAGGTCCAGGAAACCACCCTGTTACTCTGCAGCTAGGAAGTAGACAGATATGTTTGCATTCATGAAAATGGGACCACAACCAGTCCTAGACTGGAAATACTGCAAAAAGCTTTGGGTGAGATAAGACTACTTTAGTGAGCTGTAGCTCACAAAAGCTTATGCTCAAATAAACTGGTTAGTCTCTAAGGTGCCACAAGTACTCCTTTTCTTTTTGCGAATACAGACTAACACGGCTGCTACTCTGAAACCTGAAATTAGACAGGAGGTACGCCTAAATTAAGTTTAGTCTCTAGAAAGCATGTGTTGATTTTGTTTAATATGTAATCATTTGTTTCCAGTATTTATACTCACTACTCACTTGAATCTTTGTTAATAAACTAATTGTTTTCCCTACAAATATACTTAAGTGCTATGGTGTTAAGCAGAGCAGCAAACCTGAGTTGACTCATACAATGCTGTGTATATATTGTCCGTTCGGTGACAGCTGACCTAATAATTCAATGAGTGATCAATGGAGAAGGGGCTGGATGCTAAGGGAGAATACGCCAAAGGGGCTTGGTTCTGGGGCACAACTATTGTTAACATGCAAGGCAATGGAAAGGGTGGCACAGCTCAGAGGAGATTGTTATGGGGGATTAACAACCTGGAGTTGTCAGGGAATTGACACCCAGTTAAGCACAAGCAAGTCTCTCTCTCTTTCTCATGGAGGCAGGGGTGTAACAAGGAGACTTGCAGCCCCAGGCAGACCCTGAGACTGTCACTCATGATCACATATTATTTATCCTACAGAACTTCTGCTGCATTCAGTGCACTGGATAGACAATGAAAGAAGGAAAAGCAAGGGATTGGAACTCAAGAGCTAGGTTCTATTCCTGGCTCTGCCACAGTCTCTCCTCTTGAAGTTGGGAAAGACAACCATAAAGCATACGTGCAAAGGGACCAAATTAAGGTTGCCTGAGCAGCTTAATTCTGGCCTTTCCTCAGTGCTTGAGTAGCAGCATTAACATTCTTTTACCGTAATCTAAAATAATTTGGCAAGAAATCACTGTATAATATGTGCGTCACTGCATATGGCATTAACATAAAAAAAGTCATTTCTCAATTAAATGCCATCCCTAACTTTGGATACAGCAATCTGCTGTACTTTTACTGGATACCTATAATTATCATGATGTTAGCATATTGCATTTATAATGTCACATGGGAGAGGTGTGCAAATCCTTTTCTATGCAGCTAGGTTTGATTAGACTCTTCAGACACCTTCCAATCATTTGGGTTAAGAACCCAATAAGGTTCGTATACTTATATATATGTTAACATTGAACACAAAACAGCTTCTGTAGTATTAGACTCCTCTAGCAAACTGGGCGGTTTTGCTACATCTCAACATTTCTGCTCAGCTTTTTCCCCTCTTCAAAGCTTGAGTTCAGCTATTTGGAGCAGAAATGGCCTTTTGGCCACTTGGTGGGGAAGAGTATTTGAAATCTGAAGGTGTTAAGAGAATTACTATTAGAACAGGTTTCAGAGTAGCAGCCGTGTTAGTCTGTATTCGCAAAAAGAAAAGGAGTACTTGTGGCACCTTAGAGACTAACCAATTTATTTGAGCATAAGCCTTTGTGAGCTACAGCTCACTTCATCGGATGCATAAAAGTTGAAAATGCAGTGAGGATATTTTTATACACACAGACCATGAAAAAATGGGTGTTTATCACTTCAAAAGGTTTTCTCTCCCCCACCCCACTCTCCTGCTGGTAATAGCTTATCTAAAGTGATCACTCTCCTTACAATGTGTATGATAATCAAGGTGGGCCATTTCCAGCATAAATCCAGGGTTTAACAAGAACATCTGAGGAACGGGGCGGGGGGGGGGGGGGGGGGGGGGTTTGTAGGAAAGAACAAGGGGAAATAGGTTACCTTGCATAATGACTTAGCCACTCCCAGTCTCTATTCAAGCCTAAGTTAATTGTATCCAGTTTGCAAATGAATTCCAATTCAGCAGTTTCTCCTTGCAGTCTGGTTTTGAAGTTTTTCTGTTGTAATATCGCAACTCTCATGTCTGTAATCGCGTGACCAGAGAGATTGAAGTGTTCTCCGACTGGTTTATGACATCTGATTTGTGTCCATTTATTCTTTTACGTAGAGACTGTCCAGTTTGACCAATGTACATGGCAGAGGGGCATTGCTGGCATATATCACATTGATGGATGTGCAGGTGAATGAGCCTCTGATAGTGTGGCTGATGTTATTAGGCCCTGTGATGGTGTCCCCTGAATAGATATGTGGGCACAGTTGGCAACGGACTTTGTTGCAAAGATAGGTTCCTGGGTTAGTGGTTCTGTTGTGTGGTATGTAGTTGCTGGTGAGTATTTGCTTCCGGTTGGGGGGCTGTCTGTAGGCAAGGACTGGCCTGTCTCCCAAGATTTGTGAGAGTGATGGGTCGTCCTTCAGGATAGGTTGTAGATCCTTGATAATGCGTTGGAGGGGTTTTAGTTGGGGGCTGAAAGTGATGGCTAGTGGCGTTCTGTTATTTTCTTTGTTAGGCCTGTCCTGTAGTAGGTGACTTCTGGGTACTCTTCTGGCTCTGTCAATCTGTTTCTTCACTTCAGCAGGTGGGTATTGTAGTTGTAAGAATGCTTGATAGAGATCTTGTAGGTGTTTGTCTCTGTCTGAGGGGTTGGAGCAAATGCGGTTGTATCGTAGAGCTTGGCTGTAGACAATGGACCGTGTGGTGTGGTCTGGGTGAAAGCTGGAGGCATGTAGGTAGGAATAGCAGTCAGTAGGTTTCCGGTATAGGGTGGTGTTTATGTGACCATCACTTATTAGCACTGTAGTGTCCAGGAAATGGATCTCTTGTGTGGACTGGTCCAGGCTGAGGTTGATGATGGGATGGAAATTGTTGAAATCATAGTGGAATTCCTCAAGGGCTTCTTTTCCATGGGTCCAGATGATGAAGATGTCATCAATATAGCGCAAGTAGAGTAGGGGTATTAGGGGACGAGAGCTGAGGAAGCGTTGTTCTAAGTCAGCCATAAAAATGTTGGCATACTGTGGGGCCATGCGGGTACCCATAGCAGTGCTGCTGATTTGAAGGTATACATTGTCTCCAAATGGTAACCTATTTCCCCTTGTTTTTTCCTACAACACCCCCCCCACACACGCCTCCGTTCCTCAGACGTTCTTGTTAAACCCTGTATTTATGCTGGAAATGGCCCACCTTGATTATCATACACATTGTAAGGAGAGTGATCACTTTAGATAAGCTATTACCAGCAGGAGAGTGGGGTGGGGGGAGAGAAAACCTTTTGAAGTGATAAACACCCATTTTTTCATGGTCTGTGTGTATAAAAATATCCTCACTGCATTTTCCACTTTTATGCATCCGATGAAGTGAGCTGTAGCTCACGAAAGCTTATGCTCAAATAAATTGGTTAGTCTCTAAGGTGCCACAAGTAATCCTTTTCTTTTTACTGTTAGAACATTCAGTGTATTCACTAAAAAGAACAGGAGTACTTGCAGCACCTGAGAGACTAACAAATTTATTTGAGCATAAGCTTTCGTGGGCTACAGCCCACTTCATAGGATGCATAGAATGGAACATATAGTAAGAAGATATTTATACATATAGAGAACATGAAACGGTGGAAGTACCCATACCAACTGTAAGAGGCTAATTAATGAAGAGGAGCTATTATCAACAGGGGGAAAAAAAGCTTTTGAAGTGATAATCAGGATGGCCCATTTTGGACAGTTGACGTGAAGGTGTGAGGATACTTAACATGGGGAAAGAGATTCAATTAGTGTAATGACCGAGCCATTCCCAGTCTCTGTTCAAAACTAAGTTAATGGTATCTAATTTGCATATTAATTCAAGTTCAGCAGCTTCTCCTTGGAGTCTGTTTTTGAAGCTTTTCTGTTGCAAAATTGCCACCTTTAAGTCTATCACTAAGTACTCCTGTTCTTTTTGCTGATACAGACTAACAGGGCTGCTACTCTGAAACCTGTCAGTTTATTCACTAATACTCTACATCCTTTTAAAGGTGCTTACATTTGTATTCATGTGCCCCCTGACAGTCTCTAAATGCATATCTTCCAACTTATCTTCACATTTCTTTCAATTTATAAAGCAAGGTTACTTGTACACACTGACTACACATTTTACTGGAAAAAAAAAATCTTTCATTCTCCCTGTAAATAGGCTCCCCTGCAGCTCCTTGAATGCCTGGCAGGTAAGCCCTGTTTGTGAATAAAGCATCATACACAGTCCAGCAGGCTACCTCCACACACTATTTGTATTGCTATTTATACTCCAGATACATCACAACATAGCAGCAGTTATGTAGAGCCCTCTTCCTGCTCCCTGATGCTCAGCCCTTTATACTGCTTGCTTTCTTCTCAGTGTTATACCACTGCTGAGCTAATTACCTCAACAGGCTCCCCACAAATGCAATTCCCTTTTACCCTTACAAACCAAACTAAGTTCCTCCTACTCTAACTACACCTAGTGCACTAGATGTTCTAAGTGACCAGTGTGCTGGCTTTCAAAATACTCTATTTATAGCTGCTAACAGCACCATGCCCCACTACCCTTTTCATTTTGGATTTAGTGCAGTGCTGTGGAAATGTATCAGAATTAATTGGTTCAGGATTTGTACCAATGGAAGATAGAGCAAATCCTAACTCTGTGTCCCTAGTGGCAAAAATTCACCTAAAGAAGGTTGTAGTGGCTCAAGGTACCCACAGCCTACATTCTGCCAAGGGTACCAATATCAACCAGTAGAGTCCCCAAAATAGTTGTCAGTGGTTGAAGTGTTCCCAGGATATGCTGAATCAGGCCATCCACTTGGTGGCCTCTGCTAAAGGAGTTCTTATGGAAGACCAAAAACAAATTAAGGTCCATTTCTCTTGTGGAACCCCAAGAGGATGGCAGTGAAATCACTGATTGACCTCTCCGCTGATGGTTAGTCTAACCCTGAATCTCTTGTCAGTCACCAGAATAGATATAGAATGTACAACAGTATGGACAGCCCCTTCAGTGTTCCCTATTCCTCTCCTGGCAGGAACAGTATTTTTTCAACATGGATATCTGTGCTCTAAGAACTATACTAAGACTGTTAAGGAAGTTTGAAAGGTAGAATAAGAGAGGAATGGTAGTTGAGAAGAGAAACAATGCTTCTATGCAATCTTTCTTTATTTTTGCTGAGCATCCAGTGAGGAAAAAATAACCAGTGATGCACTGAAGTAAACTCTCTTTACAGAAAAGTATGTGCTTTCTTGGTTTGAAGGTCTTTGGGCCTTTACCTCACACCACTTTAAAGAGCAAGCTATTACTCACAAAGTGAAAAATAATGTGGCATTATTCCTCAGGCTATAAAATGTCTTAAATTTACTTTTTGTGAGATATGGATTTTATTGTTTCATAATAAATTTTTAATGGACTGATTTTTAGAAATGCTCAGCACCTATAGGTCCTGTTAAAACATCACTCCCAAGTTCTAAATCTCCATGACAGTTATTCTGAATATTCCAGCAGGTCATCAGAGATTATATATATGATTTTTCCAAACCTTCATGTCGTAAGGTCTAATTATATCTTTGGGCAAGTCTAGTGAACTGAAAAATAGGAACTGAGAACTGACATTTATTAAAGGAAGGGTTGTAGCACCATCTAATAAGGTTTCCCAATGCCTCCCATTATAAGACCCTGTGGGAACAAAGAATACAGGCCAGTGAAGGGGCAGGCGTGACTGGAAGCCAGTGTGGGGGAGAGTTAGACATATCAGGTGAGGAGCCAGGAAAGAGGAAACTGGGATTAGCTGGGCAAGAAAATAGAAGACAAGGAAGTAGGGGTGGAGGGAACTGGAATTGGCTAGACAAGGAGACTAGAGCTAGGAGCATGGGGACTGGGACTGGGAGTCAGGAGTGGTGAGACTAGTACTTGCTAGGCAAGGTGACTGGGATGAGAAGCCCATGAAGTAGAGACTGGGACTGGACAGACAAGGAGAATGGGACTGGGAGGGAGAGCTAAGGCTGGGGGAAGAGACAATACTGGACAAATACAGTTTGGAGATGACTGGGGCAGAAGGGGTCCAAAGGGGCAAAAGTCTGTGCTCACTAGAGCATATTCCAGAACCTGAAATGGAATCAAAGATTCTTGAGTCTCACCATTTTCTGCTATCAGCAAATATCTATGAAGCCTTCTGGCATCCCCCTTTAGTGCCGGTCCATATACAAGATGACAATCTATTATTGGGACCAATTACTACCATTTGCTCAAGTGGCAGAGGTCTGTGTGGAACTGGTTTCCAGCCCTTCCTCTCTCGCAGTGCTCCTTTGTGACACTAATTAAGTCGCTTATGAGCAAACGTTTCACAAGTAGTCACTGATTGTGTATTCCTCATATTCTGGGTGCATGATGAGATCCTGGGGTCTCATTTGCAGAGGAGAAAAGCACTTAGAGCTGCAACTGAACGCAATGAGAGCTGGGCTCTGAACATAAGTAATATATAATGCTAAATACTCTGTAAAAATCAGATCCTATTTTAAAATCCACCCAAAATTAGTGGATACTTAATTTTTCTGTATCTGAGTTCCTCATCTTTAGAATGGGGACAATACGAACCGTCACCTCATAGGGATGTTGTAAAAATAAATGAATTCACGTCTGACAAGTTTGCAGATACTTTAGTAATGAGCATAAAAATAAAGCCTCGAGGAAATCAATAACTCTGTCTTCAAAGCAGGATTTGAATAGTATGCAGTAAATAAGGCCTAACACCACACATTGAACATCAAGAAGAAAATGAGATACTTAACAGCTGCTCACTAAGTGAACTCCATCCATTCTGTACAAGGAACGTGGCAGAGCTCCTTTGGAAAAATAGTAAGTGATCCATGTAATTAAGGATTTTATCATAATGAATATGGGAAAGAGGGCAAATTAAGCTTGCACAGTCCACCTTTTATATATAAGATATAGCTTATCAGTCCAATTACACTTTGGTGGTTTATTTAAAAAAAAAAGAGAGAGACCTAATCCCAATGGGTAATGATTGTCTCCTATAAAATACTTATCACACCCAATTAAATGTAACTGGGAGCTGAAGACTCTCAGTGCCTTGCTGGTTAGGATCAAAGTTCCTAAATATGTGTAATATAATTGAGTCAATATTCTTAGTTTCAAAACCTTGCTATGTACCCACTGTAAAGTCAACCTTTATTGACATATTAGACATAGTATATAAATGGTAATTAGGGACATTTCTTATAAATAGCTGATGAAGCCATATTAGATAGACTAGAGCTTTGAAAAACAAACCTGTATTGTTAGAGAATTAGCAGTAAATACCAATTATATGTGTGTTTACCTATATTGCGTTAGAGGTTAACAATGTAACCAGATAGTTCCTGTCCGTTACTATATTCTATTGATTCAGAGATCAAAAGGGAATATTAACATTTAGATGAAACTTGGGTGTACTAATATAATTGTCTTTTTTTCTCTTTGAAATCTGTAGTGAACTGTCCATGAACAGCTTAATGGATAATGACCTTATGCTGGTGAATGCAACTAATTACCTGTCTATCCATAGGAAATGGAAGATTTTACTTCAAAGCCACAATATTCACCCAAATAACTGCTGTTAAGAGGCTATTGATAGCCTGCCAGCGATCTATAAAGGAACCCTTGGGCCCCAATCTTGCATCTCGGATTTGCTAAAGCTTGGTCAGGGGAAGCTTGAGTCGCAAGACTGAGGTTTCTGGCTCCAGTCTGAATTACCCTGCCACTCCTCATGGAAGAATTTGAACAAACTCTATATGGACTGCCTATTTGGACTATAACTTGATGAACTGATTCTGGAAAGAACTTTTTGCAACTCAGCAGCTCACCATCTCTACAATGAAACTGATCTAAGCACTTTGTTCATATCTGTATTTATAATGATCTTTTAACCACAATGCTCTCTTTCTTTTTTAATAAATCTTAGTTTATTTAATAAGAATTGGCTGTAAGCGTGTATTTGGGTAAGATCTGAAATATTCGTTGACCTGGTGTAATGTGTCCACTCCTTTGGGATTGGTAGAACTTTATCTATGATGAACAAGATTTTCAGTAATCCTGATCATATTTGACTTGGCTGTCTGGGTGGGTTGCTTTAAGGAAACTGGGTTTTGGCTTCTGGGTAACCAGTAAGATATTGTAGAAGCTGTTTTGTTGCTGGCTTGGTGAATCAGAGTATTAGAATAAACCACCAGTTTTGGGGATTGTCTGCCCCATTCTTTGTAGTTTGCCCTGATTGAACGGTCCCAGTGAGGCCCACCCAGGCACCAACGGTCACAAATGTAATCTCTGTCTGTCTACTTATGCAGTCGCTATCGCACCTTCTAACACCTCCCAAGTCCTTTGTCATGAAAACTCCCTCAATATTTTAGCCCTTCTATTTCAGGGCAGGACCAGAAAGGGTCAGGATGAATTAGAATGAAAAATAAAATAGAGAAAAGGTAACTTTTTTTTAACCTCCCAAAAGTTCTTTTCAATTGTGGTCAGGATTTGGGTTAGTTTTTTAATTTATTCCATCCAGTTTTGCCATCCCTACAAAGCTGCACTACCTAAACACAGCTGTCTGAGAGCAAGGGGTAGACTCATGCTCCATTTTTAACAAGATCTGAAATTCCTGAGCATATTTATCTGTGTGTTGTTTTAGAGCAGCCTGTTCCAGTCTATGCTATTCTGTACTGCTGCTCACACTGCACTTCAAAACTTTTGAGAAAAAGTCTAGCAGGGAATTAAGGAAGGAACGTGACTTTTCAGCATGACACAGGTTCTCTGGTGCTTTAAGGAATAGAAGGAGAGCTGATATGCTGAGATAAAAAGAAGCAGCCTGAATAAAATAACCTATGCTACAATAAATGTCAGCTGTGAGAAGACTTTTTTTCCGCTTTTTGTTAATTTGGTAATTAACTTCCTTTATTTCATGCAACAGAAATGAACTTCAGTTCTTGGCGTGCTGTGCTGATTGAGTCTGAAGACTAGGGAACATAATATGCACAACTGTGACTCATCTAATTTACTAGAGCTTATATCATATTATCTTTTGATGTTAGGAGTATGGAATTGCAAATATACTGGCAATGGGGTGATAGGAGTCAAATAAACACATCAGCAAAGTAACAAGCACAACAAAAGCACAGATTAGATATGCTTTCAGTTTATAATTATTTTCTGTTAAATGATAACTCAGCTAGCCAATTTGGGTTCTAAGGACGGCATTGGTTGTTATATGGGAAATCCTGGTTTAGGAGTGACTTTGGGATCCCTATCTGCTAGTCTACAGTAGATGGTGTATGTTTCAAAAGCGTATCTCTGACTCACGGTGCCTTAAATGGAAACCCTGCTAGTCTATTAGCTAGCATAGATAGTGGCACCAAAATAACACATTTTTGGGGAGTGAGGCGTGGTGGTAAATGCAGTTAGGTCATTCTCTCTCTCTCTCATGTATGTATTTGAAAAGTCAATATATTCAAGCAATCAATTTTGAAGGGGGTTACTGTATCTGCTGTAGATAAATAGTGGACTTCAGTTCTCAGCAGAGCTTGAATCAGCATGAATATTTCCCTCCCCTCCAAATCAACAATTAATCTTTCCCTTTTCATGGCAAAGCTATGTTGTAATTTATCAGCTAAGGTTCTTAGAGTAGCACCTATCACTGTAGAAAGAGAACGACAGAGATCACAACAGGGAAGTTTTTGTATGGTACACTGGTTTCACTAGGTTTCTGTGCATACCCAAAATGTCCATAAAATCAAGGCTGTGTAAAATGAGAATGTGGAATCATCCACTCTCAATCTGGGAGACACAAAAACATTCCATATTAAATAATTTGGTAAGTTAGGGTTACATAAAATAGAATTCTACTATAATACAATGTAGACATTTAGTTTAAATACAACTTATTAAGCTTTAAAGGGTATGTAACTTGCTTTTTCTTGTTTGTTTTCTCATTTCTTTATTCCCTCTCGCTCCTATTTTCATTCTTTGCCTTTATTTCCATTTCTCACCATCTTCCCATACGGTATTCTCTCTCTGCTCTTTCCTCTTGTTGTTTTTGTACTTCCCTGTTCTTGTTTTTCTTTTTGTCCCTCCCCTTCCTAGGTGCAGGGGGATTTTCCTCTCCCCCCAGAACCCCAGCCCTTCACCCTATTTTTTTCTCTGTTGTCTGAACACTCTCCTTTATCTCATCTCTTTTTTCCCATTTCCACTCAGGTCTTTACTAATCCCCAGTTTGTCTCTCACACAAGGCCCCATGAGCTCATTTCCCACCCAATTTCTGAACATATTTTAATCTCTTCTATGCAACTTACCATTGACTCCTTCACTCTGAATGCTGGGGAAACAGTGAAGCCAAACTACCACAGAACTGAGTAGAAAAAGCAGTTGCCACCCACTGAGGTAACCCAGCCCTACCTGACGACAGTGCCAGGCACTTGTAGCGCAGGGTAACTAGCAGATCCAAGGCGACTCAGGGGAACAGCTTGAGTCAGTATCATTCAAAAACACTAAATTCAGTAAAAATAATGTAAAGAACTACAAATTAAATAATACCTAGCAGGAAAAACAAAACACCTGAAATGTGATATATTTGTTTTTTGATGGCCCTCTGTTGTGTAAGTCTTAATGTACATTTTATTTAAACCACACAGTATTAAAAACTAGTCAAAATAATCAATAATAAACTGATATTTTACTATACATTGACATTTTTATAACAGAAAATCAGGAATATGTTTTAAGTTATTTAATGTACAGTTAGAGGATGTTTTAGTCTTTGTCTTACCTCCATAGAGTTATTCAAGGCAAAAGAAAATAAAAAGAAAATTTGTCTAAAAAATTATAAACCCCCCCACACACACTTCTATTTCCCAGCAAATCCCATCCAAATCAAGCGAAACTGTGCTTCCATTGTGTTTCAGAATTGTGATGGTGTGTTTCGTAGTGATAGAAATTATAATTGGCTTGTGGAAGACTGGGGGTTTTTGAAGTTGAACAAAAACTACACATGAACATTCATGTGCTTAAAACAGAAAATTGACTAAATGAAACTTTTCATGAAAGTATCTGATTTCTATGGGAAAATGTCAGCTATTCATTCAAAAAATGAACTTGTAAAAAAATTGATTCAGAAATAGTGAATGCGGTGACTCATGGGAGTTGTAGTTCAGGTGCTTCATTCCCCCCTTGTTTCCTCTGGACCAGGTTCCCTAGATGGACTTAATCATCCATATTTCATCACAGCAACACAACTGCCATGAGACACTACCTATGCTCACCAAAGAGGGTAACCATGGTGCATCATGGGTGATGTAGTCCAATTAGGCAGTTTTTCATTCTGGTTTTCAGCTGAAATTTTGGACTGAAAATTTCAGGTTTTCAGTCAAAAATTTTCTGTGTTGATTGTTCATCAAAAAAGATTTTTTATTCAGATTTTTTTTTTTGACCAGCTCTACTATCAATTCCACCAGAGTAGTTTTCCCCAAAACCCAACAGGACAAACAGGATCTGAATTCAGATTCACTGCAGAATAACTGTGCAACAGGACTGTACAGCTGGCTTGCTAACTATTATATTATGTCCCTTTCTGCAAGGACAACATGGCTTAGTCTCCGCTGAAGTTTGACAGGGTATGTTTCATCTCAGACTTTGTCCAAACAGCATGTACATCCTGAAACATGGCTGCTCTACATGGTCTGATGGTATTGTTTAATTACCACTACCTCAAACTTTTTTTTTTAGGTTCCAAGAGTCATAACCCCATCCATATCAAGATTTTTTCTGCAAACCTGAACAACAGCTATGGATTACTTGTCAATTTACCTGCAATACTCTGAACCTTCAGGGACTAAATTTTGCCAGTTTACATCCTCCCTAGCCTGCCTCTTCAGTGAAGCTGCACAGGAGGTAGTTAGTGTAGTATTATGTCAATTAAGCCTTATCTAGGTATTAAGAAGTATATTTAAAATTCAAGTGTTGTGAACAGTTAATTTTTATACTGCTATATTCACCTAAAGAGCAGATTGCTGGTCACTGGGTATCTGACTTTCCAGATAACAGAATTGGCTGTTTATTTAGCTTGCAATATAAGATACTCACTTTGGAAAATCAATAATGTTACATAATTGCATATGAAAAATATTTAATGGCCGTTTCAGTTTTCTAGGTGGATTACAGTCCAGTCTAAGCACCTAAAATTCAATCAGATTACACACGTCTTGTTTAATATATTTTAATAGATGCTTTCTTCTGGTTATTTTAGAAATTATATATGCAAATTATGTGTTAAATAATTGATGAAGCACCTTGTTTTGCTTCTAGTTACAAGTGATGCTTTTCTTCACTAATATATTTAGACAGTAGTTCTCTTCACAGCAAGATTTTTGCATAGCATTTTAAAAGATATTTCAGCTCCTGCAGTGATGAAGGCCTATTTAGGAACAGCTAGTATAATTTACTAAGGTGATTTATTAAGCAATTTATACAATCTAGTAAAATAGCATTGTATAATATTATTTCATAGGGATATGTATCTTTGTTGAGAAAACTAAATTCTTTAACACTTGGGGAACTCTGTATTATTACATTTTATAATGGAACAAAGTAGATCAGGGTAATTATCCTTCTTGTTTTATTAAAGCTTTACACAACTGTTAGAGGTTAATGCTGCTATTTATTTTCCTACTGTCAAATGTTACACTATAATAAAATCTATGTTACTCAGTAAAATGAGGAATGAAGGCATTAATCCTTCATTAGACAACAAAAAGTGACGTAATGTAACTCTAGCTATGTATGTATCTACATCTAGATAAATAAAGCAAAAATGTTTCTAATACACAAAGATCAAGGACTGAAACCTGAAACATTTATTCATGTAAGTAAACTTCATGGCATGAGTAGTTCCATTAACTTTTCAAATTAACTATATGAATGTCTGCAGGATTAGGCCTTTAATCTGCAGCATATTAAGACTAGTAGGAGAGTTATCTCTGTCCATATTTATTTCAGGGGAAATGATCTGAGCAACCGAGTGTGCAGTATATGTTCTGTATTTCTGTTAAAGGGCATTCTGAAATAAAATAGGATGTCTATAGACATGCTAAGCTTAGAATGTTAATTATTTAAATCCATTGTTTCCTAGCATTGTAATTAGTCCATCAATAAATCATGTGGTGGCTCTTCTCATTTACAGAGAAGCCTGGTGTAAACATCGGCTTGAAAAATGCTTTCCTTCAGAAGCTGTGGGATTTGAAACTATGACAAACATTTTTCATAATTAGAATGGCTAGAAAGTTTGGGACTGTGTGTGGTCATTTGCGGAGTTTGGGTCTGTGTACTCTCAAATATGGTTTTGTGAGTTAATTCAGTGCAAGACCACACATACAAAACACCTAATTTCAATACTTACATTACTGAACAAGTACTAGACAGATAGTCTGTTACAGTTATTGTGAGAATCATTACTTCACATGGCCCTTCCAGAAGCAAGCACATGAGTGTCTGGAGCTGGTTTCAGCCATTGGCATACACCCCCTGCCCTCCCACCATTGAGCAGGTGTTATGATAATATTGCCTTAGTTTCCCCTCCTTCTGCCACTTCCCATTTAGCCTAGTGTCTGGTAGTTCCTCACTATGACTCTAGCACTCTGTCTGGACCATTAATACCCTCTCCCCTCTTGGGGTGCGCAAAAATGTCTAGCAAGTCAAGAGGCCAGTAACCCTAGTGAACAGTCAACAGTCTCCAGCCTCTGGGGGTTTGGATCCCTTTGCTGTACAGGTTTTAATAATATCTCTGTTGGGATTGGTGGAAGAGCCCAGATCCACTCACTCCTCTGGGTTCTAATCAAGGGACACCGTATAATGCATTTGGAACCAGTTTATCCCAATCCCTTGCTGTTTCCTACCACACCTCTCCTGTAGACTTTCCCAGACACTTCTGGATGTCCAACTGCCTGGTTGGTTTTCTAACATTGTGTTGCCGAAAGACCGAACTTTCCCTTTCCTTCTAAACTGCAGCTTTTTTACCACCCCAGCTGTTGCAAGGCCACCAACCAGCCACAGCTTAGGAACCAACTAGTCTCCCTGTAGATCTGTTAGCCGCTGGGACAGCTTGTCCTGTGTATACCCCATGACAATCAGACTCTCTAACTGGATAAATAACAGGGACAGGTCAGAAAGAAACTACAAAAGTATATTGTTGCACATTATGAAGACTGCAAGAGTTATCAGTTTTCAAAGCAAGACACCATTTCTTGTAATGGGAAAACCCTAGCATTCTCTCATAAATACCTTTTTAGAATGGTGTGAGGAGGCAGATGATCCTGGAAAAGAATTATGTTGGTGGGTTTTCTTTTCAAACCACTTTGTATGTCTGATGAAGGTGATGGTGCCATTTAGCATGTCAGGTTCCGGCATGACTTGTTTAGAAAAGCTCACATACACCACAGTCTGGCTCATGATAAAAAGCAAGTCAGAAAGCTACCAAAATTTCTATAGTTGCTTCAGTTCTTTTGGCTGAATGTAAGATCCGTCAAGGAGACAGGTAGACTTGCATTATTTTTGTTTTCCCCTTGCCTTTAATTTAACTTTTGCCTAGGATCACAAGCTTGAAGAGCTTTATAATGAGCAGATTACACTAAACTGGGAGGAATGGTAGATATGCTGGAAGGTCGGGATAGGATACAGAGGGCCCTAGACAAATTGGAAGATTGGGCCAAAAGAAATCTGATGAGGTTCAACAAGGACAAGTGCAGAGTCCTGCATTAGGATGGAAGAATCCCATGCACAGCTACAGACTAGGGACCGAGGAGCTAGGCAGCAGTTCTGCAGAAAAGGACCTAGGGATTACAGTGGATGACAAGCTGGATATGAGTCAACAGTGTGCCCTTGTTGCCAAGAAGGCTAATGGCATTTTGGGCTGTATAAGTAGGAGCATTGCCAGCAAATCGAGGGACATGATCATTCCTCTCTATTCGGCACTGGTGAGGCCTCATCTGGAGTACTGTGTCCAGTTTTGGGCCCCACACTACAAGAAGGATGTGGAAAAATTGGAAAGAGTCCAGCGAAGGGCAACAAAAATTATTAGGGGGCTGGAGCACATGACTTATAAGGGGAGGGTGAGGGAACTGGGCTTATTTAGTCTGCAGAAGAGAAGAATAAGGGGGGATTTGATAGCTGCTTTCAACTACCTGAAAGGGAGTTCCAAAGAGGATGGATCTAGACTGTTCTCAGTGGTGGCAGATGACAGAACAAGGAGTAATGGTCTCAAGTTGCAGTGGGGGCGGTTTAGGTTGGATATTAGGAAAAACTTTTTCACTAGGAGAGTGGTGAAACACTGGAATGCGTTACCTAGGGAGGTGGTGGAATCTCCTTCCTTAGAGGTTTTTAAGGTCCAGCTTGACAAAGCCCTAGCTGGGATGATTTAGTTGGGGATTGGTCATGCTTTGAGCACGGGGTTGGACTAGATGACCTTCTGAGGTCCCTTCCTACCCTGATATTCTATGATTCTATAATTCTATGATAAAAGAAAATTGCTAGGTCGGATTTTTGAAAATCTCCTACCTTTAGGATCATTCTGTTTCATCAGTATGTCGCTTCACTTACATCTCTCTTTCAAACATTGTTTCTTGTACTTTCTTGTAAAATATTCTTAATATCTTACATTTCTCTAGCGTGTTTCATCCAAGGTTCCCAAAGCATGTTATAAACAGTGATGATGTTATATTTTTTCAGGTCAATCCCTGAAGTCTAGATAATTCCTGTGTACAATACAAATCATGGCAGGTGTTTTTTTGCAAGGAAAATTCAGTGACAAATTCCTGGTAGAGATTTCCCTACATTGTTCTGTCAAAGGTTGGTGTTTGCCTCATTACAGAAAAGTTGCCAAAAATGATGGGCCCCAGGGATCCACATGGAGGCCCTGTATTCCCAAAGATGCTCTGGTCCCAGTGCCATGGCCTGCCCCTACCTCGTCCTCTGCCCAGCTCATTACACTGGCACGTGTATTGGGGGAGGATTTCCCAAATTCGTTAACGGTTGTAAATTTCTGTGGTGGATGCAGTTCAGGTTTGTTTTTTTCCTCTACATCCTCCCTAATCTAAAACATTCCTTTGAAGGTGTATGTACAACAGATATCTTTGTGAACATTTTGCATCCCCAGTCCACAGAGTAGTTCTCCACAAATGGAGGAAGTTCTTTGAAGATGCTCCTTTTAAACATTACCATTCCTGGACACAGATATTAATGTGCAAACCAACCCATTGCTGCCCATTATCATCATCTTGTCTCCGTAAGAAATACTAGTCATTCACAGATTAAAACCTGCCATATATGAGTTACAGATTAGGACTTTAGACTCGGGGTTTTTAAGCTTTTCAACATGGACAGATGCAGATGTACAACACCCCATTGGCTTCACTGGAGGCCTTGAGCAGCAGAACAGCTTGCAGGATCAGGGCCTGGGTATTTTTTTTTTACCACAACATGCCAGTTCCAGTTGAAAACTCCACTGACTGTCCTACAGCAAGTAATGAGAAGTTATAGAAAACATATTGCACAGATGTAGAGAGACATTTTTATAAGAAAAAATGACTTGATAGTTATGTGTACTGGCCCAAATTGTCTTTGGACTGAGTAATCATTGATTGCGCTAAATGCTTTCTGTTCTTCCTTTTTGCTAGTTTACAGATACGTGCCACACTTCGTTTTACCCCGACAGCATAATACAAAAAAAAAAAAAAGTAGAAAACAATATCAATTCCATTTGAGGTGCTGGTGTTTACACTATATGAACTTCAGTCCATGTGAGGTGTGAATTTTGGGATTATTCCATTGATTTTAACATTTTGGGGGAAGGATTGGAGCCTGCAGTGAATGCTTAATAACTCTGAGCTTCCACTACAGTATTTTGATGGAAAATAGTGAAACAGTACCTCTTTCACAGTGCTCCTTGATTGTGATTTGACCTGAGATGGGAGTGAGTAGTACATGAAAGTTTCAGCTTCATCAAAAGAAATGGCTTGTACAATAAATACAATGCTATATACACACAGCTAAAATGTTAAGGTTAGAGAAATGCAAAGAGAACTCAATAAGGTTGTGTGATGAAGCTATCAAACTGACCATGAAAATCACATGTAAAAATCAACAAAAATAATTCAGTCTGGTATTGGGATCCACTTTTTCACTTTACTGTTCCATAGTAATTTGGAAAAACATTGCAGTTTAAGGGCGAGGTGCTCTTTAAGGACCAACCAAAGAATTACATCAAAGTTCAAACCAGAAAAAAAAGAAACCAATATTTATTTCACAATATTATTTTTATGGTCCTTTAAACACAACTTGAACTTTAAACACATTTTAAAAAACCATAGAAATAATAGCAGCTTTCATAATTGTAAATTGATTGAGTTGAGATTCAATTGTTGTCATTATCAGTTTGCTAAGATCACTGCAGCCACATTAGTTGGCAATTAATTTTAAAATAATTATCTCCCCACCTTGTTAATATATAAAAAGTTCTTGTCTCAATGGTTCTCTATACTAGGGATAATTTAAAAAAAACAGATTAAAATGACACTATGAAGTGCAGTATTTCCTACCACCAGGCTTAATGTAAACTTACAAGATAGATCAACATAGGTACATTGATTGGGGTGTGAAAAAAACAACCTCCTAATCAACATAGCTACACCAATGTGACCCCCAGGGTAGACACAGTTATGACGATGGAAGAATGCTTCAGTCAACCCTGACAGCAGGATTGTCTGGCTATGTAGACTCCCTCCTCAGGCCCTACGCTACCAGCATTCCCAGCTGTCTTCCAGACACCACTGACTTCCTGAGGAAACTACAATCCATCGGTGATCTTCGTGAAAACACCATCCTGGCCACTATGGATGTAGAAGCCCTCTACACCAACATTCCACACAAAGAGGGACTACAAGCCATCAGAAACAGTATCCCCGATAATGTCACGGCTAACCTGGTGGCTGAACTTCGTGACTTTGTCCTCACCCATAACTATTTCACATTTGGGGACAATGTATACCTTCAGATCAGCGGCACTGCTATGGGTACCCACATGGCCCCACAGTATGCCAACATTTTTATGGCTGACTTAGAATAACGCTTCCTCAGCTCTCGTCCCTTAATGCCCCTACTCTACTTGCGCTACGTTGATGACATTACACGACAGTGCTAATAAGCGATGGTCACATAAACACCACCCTATACCGCAAACCTACTGATCACTATTCCTACTACATGCTTCCAGCTTTCATCCATACCACACCACACGGTCCATTGTCTACAGCCAAGCTCTATGATACAACTGCATTTGCTCCAACCCCTCAGGCAGAGACAAACACCTATAAGATCTCTATCAAGCATTCTTACAACTACAATACCCACCTGCTGAAGTGAAGAAACAGATTGACAGAGCCAGAAGAGTACCCAGAAGTCACCTACTACAGGACAGGCCCAACAAAGAAAATAACAGAACGCCACTAGCCGTCACTTTCAGCCCCCAACTAAAACCTCTCCAACGCATCATCAAGGATCTACAACCTATCCTGAAGGACGACCCATCACTCTCACAGATCTTGGGGACAGGCCAGTCCTTGCTTATAGACAGCCCCCCAACCTGAAGCAAATACTCACCAGCAACCACACACCACGCAACAGAACCACTAACCCAGGAACCTATCCTTGCAACAAAGCCTGTTGCCAACTGTGTCCACATATCTATTCAGGGGACACCATCATAGGGCCTAATCACATCAGCCACACTATCAGAGGCTCGTTCACCTGTACATCTACCGATGTGATATATACCATCATGTGCCAGCAATGCCCCTCTGCCATGTATGTTGGTCAAACTGGACAGTCTCTACATAAAAGAATAAATGGACACAAATCAGACGTCAAGAATTATAACATTCAAAAACCAGTCGGAGAACACTTCAATCTCTTTGGTCACTCGATTACAGACCTAAAAGTGGCAGTTCTTTAACAAAAAAACTTCAAAAACAGACTCCAACGAGAGACTGCTGAATTGGAATTAATTTGCAAACTGGATACAATTAACTTAGGCTTGAATAAAGACTGGGAGTGGATGGGTCATTACACAAAGTAAAACTATTTCCCTATGTTTATCGCCCCCCCTCCACCTCCCACTGTTCCTCAGATTTTCTTCTCAACTGCTGGAAATGGCCCACCTTGATTATCACTACAACAGGTTTCCCCCCCACCCCCGCTCTCCTGCTGGTAATAGCTCACCTTACCTGATCACTCTCGTTACAGTGTGAATGGTAACACCCATTGTTTCATGTTCTCTATGTATATAAATCTCCCCACTGTATTTTCCACTGAATGCATCCGACGAAGTGAGCTGTAGCTCACGAAAGCTTATGCTCAAAAAAATGTGTTAGTCTCCATGGTGCCACAAGTACTCCTTTTCTTTTTGCGAATACAGACTAACACGGCTGCTACTCTGAAACATAGCTAACTTCGTTCAGGGAAATTGTGTTCCTACACCCAAGGAAAAACCCCTTCTGTCCGTGTAGGCTGTTTGTATACTGTGGGGTTACGCTGACATAGCTGCACTGACGTAGCAATGCCAGTACAGTCTCTGGAGTGTAGACACACCCTGACATGAATTCATTAACAGTAATGGCCAACTCTTAGTACGGAACAGCTTGCTTCTACAAGAGGATATTTTTCTGCCAGCAAATATTGAGGGCCGAATATGAGCACGAGTGAAGCAGAAGGATGATTTAAAGTTCAATTAATAAAAAATTAAGAAATATAATTATATGGTAACAGTCTGCCATGAGTACTATTGTAGTTTTATATCACAATGCATTATGTTAGCCATTTCTTTCCTCAATTGCAGACCAGATAATGATTTTCTCTCCCCTCTCTTTTTTAACACTGAATCAGCAGTGTCATCCTGTTCTGGAATTAGCCATTGTGACTAACTACTGAGTAACACAGTGTGTGCCATTAATTTACCTAAATGTGTTCCAGTGATCAATACTGAATCTGTAAAGTAATTTGTTCTTTGACTCTACATGGCAAAAATAATTGCCTAAAAAATAACTCATTTTTTTTTGTTTCAGCTGTAAATCTGATGACTGTTCACAATAAAAAGCTTATGGGATAAAAAATAGTGATTCTGGTAGTAGTCAATTCCAAAATATATATCTATTTTTTAAATAGGTGCAAAATTATTTTTTGATATATAGTGAATCATGCCTTAGAATGAAGTTAAATTTGCTTCAGTGGAGTTTAAGGAGACTTTCACTCACATGAAAACATCTCTACATTCTGCATTTACTAATAACATTAAACACTTAGTGTAGAAAATGTTACCCAGTTGCACAGTAAATAAACAATTTTAAACACATGTCCCTTATGTACACTGAGTGTTTAACAGTGTGTTAATATGTGTATAATTTTCAAAAATGACTAAGTGACTTAGGAAGACAAGGTGGATGAGGTAATATCTTTTATTGGACCAACTTCTGTTGGTGAGAGAGACAAGCATTCGAGCCACACAGAGGTCTTCTTCAGATCAACACAGCAGTGGTGAGCTGGAGCCGGTTGTTAAATTTAGAAGCCCTTTTAGAACCGGTTGTCCAGCGAGGGACAACCGGTTCTAAAAGGGCTTCTAAATTTAACAACCAGCCAAAAGTGGAGCCTTAGGCGCCGACTCCGTGGGTGCTCTGGGGCTGGAGCACACGGGGAAAATTTGGTGGGTGCAGCTCCCCGCCCCGCCCCAGCTCCGCTCCACCTCTGCCACTGAGTTATGCTCTGCCCTGCTCTGCTTCTCCCCCAGCCCCCGCCCTGGCTTCCCGCGAATCAGCTGTTCGCGCGGGAAGCCTGGGAGGGCAGAGAAGCAAGCGGCGGCTTCGCGTTCAGGCCCAAGGAGGTGGAGCGGAGGTGAGCTGGGGCGGGGGGGCACGAGGAGGGTAGCCAGCGCCACAGCAGGTAACCGGGGGGGGGGGGGGGGGGCAGGGGAACCGGTCCCCACCCCAGCTCACCTCTGCCTGGGCCTGAGCGTGAAGCCTCCGCCTGCTTCTCAGCCCTTCCCGGCTTCCCGTGCGAACAGCTGATTCGTGGGAACCTGGGGGGGGAGGGCAGAGAAGTAGAGCAGGGAGGCATGTTCAGGGGTGGAGGCGGAGGCAGAGTGGAGGTGAGCTGGGGCCGGGAACGGGGCGGGGCGGGGAGTTGCCGGTGGGTGCTCTGCACCATGGAGCACCATGAAGTCGGTGCCTAAGGCACCACTTTTGTTGTGATTGGGGGGGGGAGTGGCCCCCCAGCTATGCTACCACGCCCCTAGGAGCCAGAGGGACCTGCCAGATGCTTCCCGGGACTCCCCACCTCACCCCCCGGCAGGTCCCTCTGGCTCTTAGGGGCGGGGCGGGGTGGGCACCCACTACGGTGGCCCACGAGACCCTCCTGCCCGGATCCAGGGGCAGTCAGGGGACAGGGGAGGGGGGTGGATGGGGCAGGGGTCCGGGGGGGGGGCACGAACCCCCCATGGGGTGAGGAGGGAACCGGTTGTTAAGATTTTGGCAGCTCATCACTGAACATAGGTATGTGCGGCTCGAATGCTTGTCTCTCTCATCTCATCCATCTTGTCTCTCTAATATCCTGGGACTGATATGGGTACAACTACATGGCATACAAGGAGTTACTTAGGGTTCATCTACACTGCAAAAAAAAAAGAAAAGACTCATGGTCATGAGTCTCAGAGTCCAGGTCAACTGAGTAGGGCTCATGTTTTGACTGGGGCTCTGTAGATATTCGGGCTTGGGCATGGACTGGAGTCTGGGCTCAGAAACCCAGTAAGGAGGGATGGTCTCAGAGACCTGGCTCCAGCCTGAGTCCAAACATCTACAGTGCTATTTTTAGCCCCGTAGCAATAGTCCTAGTCAGTTGACCTGGCTCTGAGACTCATGGCTGTGAGTCCCCCTTTTATTTTTCAGTGTTGATGAGCCCTAAGTAGATGAACCTTACATTGCTATTTTTCGTCCCGTAGCACTACCCTGAGTCAGCTGACCTTGGCTTTGAGATTTGCTGATGTGTTTTCTTATTTTATTTATTTTTGCTGGGTAGAGAATTGTACCCCATATGGGGAGAAGTGATGGTTTATAACCTGGATATGTATCCATTATTTTCTAATTGAACTGTATCATGAAGCTCTGTGCTGATAGTACCTAACACTGTGTTCCTAGCTGCCTCGTTATTTACAGTGGATATTAATACTGAACAAAAGAAGTTACCTGTAAAAATTTGAGTGGGAGAGCTTAAGGAAAAAAAATCCATTTTTATTATTGTTTACCCTGTAATTTTATTGATAAATTTCACATTAGCAGCTTGTGCAACGACTTTAATACTAACAACATTCTTTTTAGTTCTGTGTTGAAAAGTGAAGACATCATAAAAACCTCACAAGCAAAAAGAAAAAAAGAAGAAGAAAAAAACAATACCTTATTATATCTGAAAGTCAACAGCAGACTGCCTTATAAACATTTTTTCCAATAGCCAGCCTTACTTTGAATTCCTATAATTAAATGTGGTATCTGACAGGATATGCTTTGAGAGCATAAGCAGAGATCACACAATGCACAGCAGTACCTTATGAATAATGCAACAGCCACCCATTTGTATACACACACCAGAGACTGTGGATCAGCTATATTCAGCTAGACCTTGCACAAAAAGTTCCTCTTCTGTGTCATACCAGGAAAGCATGATCTTTAAAACAGACACTTTTATCAGTCATTTTTCGTTCAAGTGAGCACACCAAAAACACTTTGCACAAAAGGATGCACCGAAGAAACAAAGAATAGAATCATTTCCAATCTCTCCGTACTTCTAGAATTGCACACAACAAGCCAAATGCACCCTTGGTTTTACTCCACTGATTTCAGTGCAATTACACCAAGGATTCATTTATTCATATGGGTTAATCATTATACAAACACTTATAACTAGTTGTGAGTGAACCTAGGAGTCCCCTCTGGATGTTCTTAGGTCAGGGGACCCCTTGTATCCACAATTAAATTGCAGATACTGTTGTGGTTGTCATTTTAAACTTGGCCTGATTCATGGGGGCAAGATCTCTTAGGCTATAACTCAGATTGTCAGGTATTCAGGTGAAGAGGAAGGCACAATTACTTAAAACAAAAATAAGTTGGTGGTCTCTAGTTACCAGCCTTATCTTTCTCAGAGACTACACATTGGGAAGAAGGGTACAAGGGAAAATTATGTTGCTCCAGAATCCACTAGACACATGGAGAAGGGAAGGAACTGCTGAGCCCCCTGCCCCACCTCCCATCTTGCTGGCAACTTGAGGAAAGAGATTGGTAGGAATAGAAAGAGTTGCTAACTCCCCTCCCCCTAATACATGAAGGGAAGAAGCAGCCACTGAGACACACTGCATGCTGGTCACACATGGGTGGGAGTTTAAGAACTTCTGGGAGACTGAATTAACTAAGGCCAGTGGACGGGGTTAAAAAGTGGAAAACCTCAACCCAGAATCCCAGCAGCCAGAAGGAAAAGTGCTGCCTTTCCCCACATCCCCCATTTCCCAACAAGCAGAGAGAGTAATGTAAATACTATGATCCTCATCCCCCAGTATTATCATTGGAGATATAAAATGAGTTACTAACAAATGAAAAGACAGTGCAGCTTTCATAATTGTTCCCCAGCATTTCAGGGCTTTGTTGTTTGTTTGGTCTCCCTAACACTCTCTCTACCAATTTGTGTTTTTTAATGAGAATAACAATGTACACGATCATTCTAAAGATAATAATAATAATAATAATAATAATAATAATAACAATAGCAACAACTTACAGACAGAATTTTTGTGGTTACTGTCTTTGTTGGGTAGCATCTTGACTCCTCTTGACTTCAATTCAATTGCTTTTTTAACTGTTCAAAGCAAGCAAACAAAGACCAAGAAAGTTTATTAAGACATATAGTAAACACACACTGCATCCACAATGCATGTACTAAATGAAAACAAAGCAATATGGAGTCCTACTATGAAATGGAATTTACAGTTACTTCTCAAATAACCCAATTTTCTTACTTTTTTTCCTGAAACCATAACAATTTAATTATGTATCAGAAGAAAGTTGAGAGCCGTAGCATTTATTAGCAGTAATAACAGGAATATTTTGACTTCAAACAGAATGTTTAAGTTTCATTAGAGCCAGAAAAAAGACAAAACTGTCCTAATGATATCATGCTCAAAATGAATTTATGTTTTCTATTGTAGACGACAAAACTTAAAATAAAATAAAATTTAAAAAACCCTATTTTCATTGTACAATATACTCCCAACAGCAAACTTTTTTCATTTTTTATAAAAAATAGAATCAGACACATGCAAATATGCAACAAATCTACAAAATTTAAACCGAATGTGTCATAGTCCCACAAAAGTAATTGATTTACAAACAAACTTGAGTTTGCTCTATGTCAGAATGCTGAAGACAATCTTCAGATGACACCTTTCAAGAATGTTGTACATTCACTGAGAAGTCCTTCTTTATATTCAACCTTTAATCTTTTTCCTGGAGCTTTGTATGTGATGGTTAATAGTTTTAAAGTTTGCACATTCATACTAAACACTCATCCTAAAGTTTACACATTCATATATATGAACCTCATCTTCAAATAATTAATTCAAAATAGCAAAAGAAAAAAAAAACCCTGCAAAAATGTATTTATATATTTTCTCACCATATTAACAAGTAAAACAGCAAAACTAAGGTCAATTCTACTTTTCTGCTAATATATGGATCTATCAAATTGTACATTAGTTACAATATGTACATAATCGTATGAACATGTTAAGAGACAGAAGGCTAGGAACAGTATACTGGCACTTGTTTGTCATATAACAAAAGGGTGTATTAAGTTTGTTTCTCTACTACACTTCTTTGCTGCTCTTGCTTCCACAGGCACCAACTCCGTGGGTACTCCAAAAAAATTAGTGGGTGCTTAGCACCCACCTGCAGCCAAGCTGTCCCCCTCCCACTAGCATCTCCTGCGCACTGGGAGCCCCACCGATCAACTCCTCCCCATCCCTCCCAGTGCCTCCTGTATGCCGCAGAACAGCTGTTCAGCAACATGCAGGAGGCGCTGGGAGGGAGGGGAAGAGTGGGAATGGGCATGCTCAGGGGAAGGGGGTGTGAAGAGGTGGGGCGGGGGTGGAGCCTTGGAGGAACGGATGGAGTGGGAGCGGGGCTGGGGATAGGGTGGGGGTGGGGAAAGGCAGAGGCAGGGTGGGGCCTTGCGGAAGGGATGGAGTGGGGGCGAGGCCAGGGGTGGACCAAGGGCAAAGAGGCAAGGCAGGGGTGGAGGCTTGGAGGAAGGGATGGAATTATGGCAGGCTTGAGGCGTGGGGGGGGGGGGGTCGAGCACAACCTGGATAGAGGGGAAGTAAGCGCCTACACTATCTTCATCAAAATGTTGTTTGTAGTATTCTGGTTGTGTTGGCCCGAGGATATTAGAGAGACAAGGTGGATGAGGTAATATCTTCTATTGTTAACCCACAGATGACATGGCATTTTTATCTTCTCATTTTTCTGTGAGAGTTCATTCAAAAGCGTAGTGGTTGTTTTGTTTCATCCACCTACTAGTTGTTATTGGGGGCATTTAGTACACTGGTTGAGGTACAAAATATGTTGTGATAGGTATGTATAGGACCCACGGATCTTGAAAGATGTGTTGGGGCAGGGTGATCATCGTAGCAGTGGAGATATGTCTACACATTCTGCATCTGTTGTTATGGCAGGGTCTGGAGTTGCTTTGAGTTGGTGTGTCTGTATCTCCAGTAGGTGACTGCTTTTCACAAAGCGATCACTCCATATCTGACCTCTCAGTTCTCATCCTCAAAGAATCCTGAACAACACCTTCAAAAGACAAGCCTCGGAGCTTAAGTTCATAACTTTCTTAGAAACTAAAAATCATGTGCTTAAGAAAGACACTGGATTTATGGTTTATTATAATAATCTGTAACTCACTAACCCCCTTTTTTGTCCTCTGACGGCAAAGGTGTCCACTTCACTTTGAATGGTCTCCTACAGTATGTGTATATTTACTTATGCTACATACTATTGCACCTTGCATTTAGCTGTGACACCTTGAGTACATTTCCGAGACCTGAAGAAGACTTCTCTGTTAGCTTGAAAGCTTGTCTCTTTCACTAATAGAAGTTGAACCAATAAAAGATATCACCGCACCCACCTTGTCTCTCCATGAAAATGTGGCAGCCTTCTCTGAAGTGTTGACATTCTTTGGGCAGGCACCATAGGAAGTGTATTGTGTGCTATATATGTTGTGCCATGCTAGATAGAAGCACATGCTTAAAACTCAGGAAATGTGTGTGAAAAGTCATAAAAGGAAAGTTAAATATCCTTTTACCCATATGGGCTGAAATTAGTTTGACCCTGGGCTTAATTTGACGTGATCTTTATAACAATGAGAGTAAATTGTGCAAAAGCTGTATCCATCTAGAGACACTAAGACTGCTATATAATTTACTCCCAGTAAACAAAAGGATTTCTGTCAAAAATGTTATCATTTACACATATGCTGATGAGAAAATGGAGAAAAGAAATGAGCTGATTTTGTGGAAAGTTAGCTCAGAAGGGTTCTGGAAATATATGACATATTATTTAATTCTTAATATTAAAGCACTTATATACTCTCTGCTTTTGTTTCCTTCAAACCATTACACAACCACAGTCTTTTACAATACATATTGTGAAGTATTTCAAAGGCAAAGTGATAGACAACGGAACAATTATGATAATGCTGGAAGCCACTGTTTGAGCTATCTAGTCTAATCTCCCATGTGACAAGGAAGCAAGACTCTACACTGCACTTTCCATAAATCATTTAATACCCACTTGAATGTCTCTGAGTTTGCAAAAGCCACATCGCTGGGCAAACTGTTCTACTGTCTGATTGTTCTTGCCATTATAAAGATTTTCCTCATTTCCTAGTTTAATTTTTCATTTAATAGTAAAACAAAGACCAATGGGTTTCAATTAATATAAACATCACTTTTCTACCCACAACTTATCGTCTTTTAAGTATTTCTCATATCTAAGCTTTCTCATATCTCCTCTTAAACATTTATTTAGGCTAAGTGAATTGAATTCATTTCCCTTTCTCCGTAATTCACAATCTCCAGTCCTTGTAAGAATTCAGTTCTCTGTCTTTGAACATTTTCCAACATCTATATTACAGTAGAGTCTAGCAAAATTTAGTACAGTAATCCAAATGCAATCTGAACAACACAATGTAAAGCCTAACTGCAACACTTCCTTTTATTACACATAAACTAAAATTAAACCCTAAGAAAAGGAAAATAATCACCTGACAACACTTATATGCGCCTTACAAGCTAATATAGACAGGAATCTCCTAATTCATCTATAGACAGAAAAGGATCAAAATGTAAAGAGGCTGTTGGGCCAGAAACCAGAGAAAGTAAATAGTGACAATAAAGGAAATTTCAAATTCACACAGCAGGTAGGTTCAGTGTTAATCTTTTACAGGGGTTTAGACTGAAAAGGCATACAAGTAAATGTAAGTGTACAGCCCCAACAGGAAGAAAGTAAGAAAGAATCTTCACCCTTGCCTTTCAGGGACTCCACTATTAAGATCTCTTCAAGTAAGGTAGCAGTCTTTTACCCACAGACAAAAGGAATAGGGGATACACCTCTTTTCGTTCCTTAAATTCATCTCTTACAAACTTGCATCAAAATATGACTCAGAAATGCTTATTATCTACCCCAGCCAATTGATTGCACTAACCAACCCATATAACCTTTCTTGTCCTGAAAATATACATACTTTCTAGAAAAAAAAGAATGTATTTGCTGAAGTATTGTTCTTCACAAGAGCATCAAACTGTAACTTACATTCAGTTTGTTTTCTGTCATTACCTCCAGATCACTCCTTACGATAGCTTTCTAAATAATACTTCCCTATCTTTTATCTAGGATGTGAATTATCATCAAAGGTATTTCATCCTTTATTTTAAACCTTGTCTCCCTTGGAATTGCCCAGTATCCCAATTTATCTAAATCACTTTAATTTTAATATGTCCAGTTCTGTGTTTTACTATACTTTAGTTTTGTACCAACCACACAGATCGATGCTCAATTAACCTTTCATGTTATTAATGAATATATTAAACAATATTAGTGTCAGTATTGAACAATGACCAACCCCACCTGACATTTCTCCTAATCAGCTGTAACATTACAGAAAATCACAGGGCAAAAAGGGTTATCTATAAACCTTTTGTTCACCATATCACATTGTTATTCACAAAATAACTGTAAAAGTAACTATAAATTTCCAGTATTTATAAATGTAGTACCATCCGGAATCTCAACATGCCTCTATGTGATTTGCTGCCCTACAGGAAGAATTATAATAATTATAATACCTATCTCTTATATAGTGCTTTTATCCATAGGTCTCAAAGCTCTTTCAAAAAAGAGGTGAGAATAATTATCCCTATTTTATAAATAGGGAAACTGATGCATAAGGAAGGAAGTGACCTGCCCAAGAACACCCAACAAAACAGTAGCATAACCAAGATTTGAAGCCGATCTCCTGAATCCCAGTACAGTGCTCATTCCCCTAGGCCTCCATTAAATTCAAGAGAAAAAAATGGACAGCCCCAGTGGTGCAGAAAAGGGGGAAATTTAAAGTTCCATGACTATACTATGACCAGATTTCAAGAAACCCCATAGTAAATTAAGATAAAATAACATGCCCTTAGGGGAAATTTCTTCTGTGCACCCATCAGCGAGTGGATGGCTTATGCCTTGGAACATGGGGGTCATAAGTATATCTATCTAAAGTCATTTGGATGTTGTCATTATCCACGTAAAAGTCTAATCTCATTTTGAATTCTACTGTGCTCTTCCTTTCTGATAATTTGTGATAACTAGTTGTACAGATATAATGGATAAAAATGGATATTTTTGTAAGTTTTAAATTTCAATAAAGGTGCATTAATGCATCTTGTATTATGAGAAACGTAAATAGGGTAAAAATATCAGCTTTCAGGTATGAACCACCTATTCTTTGGGACTTTTAAACTGACCTAAACAAAGCACCAGAAAATGAAATACAGGGAACAATTCTGTATGAACATGGGGTTGAATCAGAAGATTTATCTGAATCACTTATTCTTCCAAAACAAGTACCTTTGAAGCTCTCTCAGCACCCTAGCAATATTTAAAAGACTATGATCTTCAATAATAGAAATTCCTGAATATAAGTAAGATGCATCCAGATTGAGTTTTTGAAAATGAAAAGCCAAACCCCCAAATTAAGAAAACTCACAAAATACCAAAACTACATACAAAAGTTCAGTCAACACATATGAAAATAAAACAAAAAAAATAGAGTTGGGAGTGCAATATATTAATCTGCTCCTCTCAACAGCTACAGGGCTGCTCTGAAAGTGGCCCCTTGCCTTAGTTTCCTGTGTTGATATGTCAATAAACTCAGAAAGACCTCAGTCTGTTAAATAATACCACTCTTGGGATTTGGTTTTACTGGCTTTATTACGTACAAAAAAATCTTCCCCCTCTCCCACACAGCCTTAAGCTGAGCACAACCCCTTTTCCTTGGGGAATTGCTTTAAAACTCCCCTAGTCCCAAGATCTTCCCTGCAGGAATCACTCTCACTCTCTGCCACAGCTTCTTATTCCTGTTTCCTACTCTTTTCTGTCTCCTTATGAACACCAGCTACTCACCACAGGGCCCCATTGACAGTTGTTAATGAGGCCCATGTAAAAGCCCAGTCCACAGCCCCCACATCTGAGAAGAAACAGGAATGGTTTGAAGCAACTAATATCTTCTAACAGCTAAGAGGTTGGCTTAGAAAGACAACCCTCCTTTGTTTTTCCCTTACCCCAGGGTTTCTTTCATTTTTTTTTCACATACATATCCACACACATTTTATATATAAATAATTGATTTCTACTTTCAAAAGGAAGGCCAGGAACAGTCAGGAATAATTAGTAGTATGGAATCAACTGGATCTGATACCAAAATTTCTCCCAACCAGTCATCAAAATTAGTAGTTGTAATGGAAGCTTTGATCAGAGGAACAGAAAGTCCAACTGGAACATATCCAAGCTCTGGTACTTGTTGAAACTACAACTGATCCATATGTCATTTCCATAAAATACCTTTGGATTGTTTTTATCATGAATAAAACAGGTCCCAGACATTTTACATGTTGTCCAGGTACCCATTTCCCTCCACAACTGTCGTTGCGAGTCCAAACTAAGTCTCCTACTTGAAAAGAATGATGATGAGTTTCACATCCTCAATCAAGTTATGTAGCTTGGGATTTGGCTACATGTGAGGCAATATCAGGACATAGAAGGTCCCAAGAGGTATGTAAAGATCACTTCAAGAAGTGAGTTGCAGGTAACTCCTGGGGTAGCAGCATGTGCTGTGTTTCTGCAGACAAGCAAGAAATTGTCCAGTTTCTGATGATGACTTGGAATAGACTAGTTAGCTTTAAAGGCATACTTATGTGTTTAGCAGAATGCTTTGTACAGTCCATTTGTATCAGGATAGTGTAGAGCAGAACAAATGTGCTGAATCCCAGTTGAAGCCAGGAACTTCTGAAATTCTTCAGAACAGAATTGAGGTGCACTGTCACTCACCAACTGTACCATTAAACCAACTTGGCTAAACAAGGTATGAAGATGTCCAATGGTCATGGTAGCTATAGTAAAAGATATTCTGAAAACTTCTGGCCATTCTGAATGGGCATCAGCTACGATCAAAAACATATAACCTTCTTATGGTCCAGCAAAGTCCACATGAATATATGTAACAAGGATTCTGAGGCCATGATCAAGGGTGCAGACATGCTGAATTTGCTGACATATAATATAGCACTTCACCTTTCTCTCAGTATCTTTTTGATACCTGACCACGAGATATGGTACTGGGCTATGGCTTTCATCTCTACAGTGCCAAAATGATCATCATGGAGAGCTTCCAAAATCTGAGATGCGACCATAATTCACAGATAATTTACACTGACGTGACACAAATTGTGTAGTGACTCTTATGGTCTAACACTGTCAACTGTAGTATCATTCCCTTCAGAAGATAAAGCACATCATCATTAGTTGTTGATGTCTGTGCTAGTGATGGGTAACCTATCCATGAAACTGAGATAGAACACTTTGTCCAAAGTTTCTTTGGAATGATGGGCGCATGGACAGGGTAAATGTGACAGCCCATCAGCACTGAAGTGCTGAGTCCTTGTATTAAAGTGAATATAGAGGAATCAGCTGAAAGTAGCAATGTCCATCATTGAATAAGAGCAGCAGCTAAAGATGGAATTCCACGTTTCTGTCCAATAATTGAAACTGATGGGCAATGATCCACCAGCAACGTAAAATGTCTACTACTATACAGATATATATATGGAATTTCTGAATTCCAAATATAATGCTGAAAGCTTCTTGCTCTATTTTTTCTTGGGGTAGTGAGCGTCCAGAGAAATTCCAGAGAAGAGCAACACAAATAAGTAAAGGTCTAGAAAACATGACCTATGAGGGAAGATTGAAAAAAATGGGTTTGTTTCGTCTGGAAAAGAGAAGACTGAGAGGGGACAGGATCACAGTTTTCAAGTACGTAAAAGGTTGTTACAGGGAGGAGGGAGAAGAATTGTTCTTCTTAACTCTGAGGATAGAACAAGAAGCAATGGGCTTAAATTGCAGCAAAGGAGGCTTAGGTTGGACATTAGGAAAAACTTCCTGTCAGGGTGGTTAAGCACTGGAATAAATTACGTAGGGAGGTTGTGGAATCTCCATCATTGGAGATATTTAAGAGCAGGTTAGACCTGTCAGGAATGGTCTAGATAATACTTAGTCCTGCCATGATTGCAGGGGACTGGACTAGATGACCTCTCAAGGTCCCTTCTGAGTCTATAATTCATGATGCAAAGGCAATTGCTTTCTCCATGCCATGAGGAAAAATGTGGGAAAGAACTGCACCACTCCAATATGTGTAATGACCCAGCCACTCACTTTGAGGAGAGAAACTGCTGAGCTTGAACTCATATGCAAACTAGATACCATTAACTTGGGTTTGAATAGAGACTGGGAGTGGCTGGGTCATTACACATATTGAATCTATTTCCTTAAGTTAAGTATCCTCACACCTTCTTGTCAACTGTCTAAATGGGCCATCTTGATTATCACTACAAAAGTTTTTTTCTCCTGCTGACAATAGCTCATCTTAACTAATTAGCCTCTCACAGTTTGTATGGTAACTTCCAACTTATCCGTATATATACATATCTTACTATATGTTCCATTCTATGCATCCGATGAAGTGGGCTGTAGCCCACAAAAGCTTATGCTCTAATAAATTTGGTAGTCTCTAAGGTGCCACAAGTACTCCTGTTCTTTATACAATGTCTTTGTTCTTTGTTCACACATATTAGTATAAGATATAGGAGTATCAAAAAGTCAAACCCAGAATTCTATCTCATGCTGACAAACAAGCCTATATGCTAACACTTGTGTATAAGCACCATGCCAAAGATTAGGGCTTTTAAAACATTAAAACTGATTTTAATTGAATAATGACGTATTCTCGAGATGTAAGGTTAATTAGCAGTTTCTCCCGTTAAATCCAAAATAGTTGCTGGATAACCTAAACCATGGAGAGGAGACATAAACTGATTAATATAAAACAAAGACATGGTGTGGTGTTTAATAAAACTATACCATTCTATACGATTGTCTGAAACCACTCTACAAGTAAGTTTTTTGTTTAAAAGACGGTCTGAGATGTTAAGATACTATCTGAGTATATGTTTTAAGCAACTATTCCAGTTACTGAATTTCATGGGGCAATCAAAATCACTTAGCTAAACTAAACTAAACAAAGCACCAGAAAATGCAATACAGGGAATAATTCTGTATTAACATGGGGTTGAACCAAAAGACAAAGTCATTTTCCATCTCCAATTTATATGAATCACTTATTCTTCAAAAACAAGTACTTTTGCAGTACTCTAGCAATTAAAAGACTATGATCTTCTATAATAGAAATTCCTGAATATAAGTAAGATGCATCCAGATTCAGTTTTTGAATATGGAAAGACAAACCCCCAAATTAAGAAAACTCACAAAATACCAAAACAACATACAAAAGCTCAGTCAACGCTTATGAAAATAAAACAGAAAAAGTTGGGAGCGCAATAAATTAATCTGCCCGTGTCAATATGTGCGGTCCTCCCAGCCACCTCATCGCAGCCATAGGGCAGCTCTGAAAGTGGCCTCACACCTTAGTTTCCTGTGTTATGTCAATAAGCTCAGAAAGACCTCTGTCTGTTCAATAATACCCCTCCTGGGGATCAGGTTTTACTGGCTGCATTAAAGTAGACCCTCAGAGTTATGACAAACTTGGAATGGAGTTTGTTTGTAGCTGTGAAACATCTGTAGTTCTGAACAAAACACTATGATTGTTCTTGTAAAAGTTTACAACTGAACATTGACTTAATACATCTTAGAAACTTTACTATGCAGAAGAAAAAAGCTACTTTTAACCATCTTAATTTAAATGAAACAAGCACAGAAACAGTTTCCTTTCCTCATCAAATCTTTTTCTTAAACTTTCCCTTTTTTTTAGTAGCTTATGTTTAACATAGCACTGTACTGTATTTGCTTTTTGTTGTCTCTAAGCATTTGGATCATAGAATATCATGGTTGGAAGGGACTCAGAAGGTCATCTAGTCCAACCCCCTGCTCAAAGTAGGACCAATCCCCAATTTTTGCCCCAGATCCCTAAATGGTCCCCTCAAGGATTGAACTCACAACCCTGGGTTTAGCAGGCCAATGCTCAAACCACTGAGCTATCCCTCCCCGTGATTGCATGCTTCTGGTTCCAAATTAGGTGTGTGGTGGACTGGTCAGTTTGTAACTCTGGTGTCCATAACTCTGTACATACTACATTCTACTGTACATACATTAAAATCTCCCCCTCTCCCTCCCACAGCCTTAAGCTGAGAACAACCCCTTCTCCCTGGGGTACTGCCACTCATAAGTTGTCTCACTTTACTATCATAAACCAAACCAGATGCGCCAACTTTTCAACAAACTTCCCTTCACCTTCTATAAGCTATTTGTATTATCCATAATAATTAGACAGAATCCATCTATTAACTATGGGAATAATAAATATCTGTTTCAACTTGCCTAGGAAACAGCATCCGCACAGTAAGCAGCTCTCTTTCTTAAAAGAGAAGTAATGTCTCCACTAGAGACACACTCTTGAATTTCCTGCTTTGTTTTTAATATTTCTTTTGCAGAATAAATGACTTATTAGTAACTTTGATACAAAATTACTCAAGATAGTTAAGTACAACACTGATTGCAAAGAGTTAAATTGGGTGACTGGGCAACAAAATGGCAGGTGAAAATCAATGTTGATCAATCCAAGTAATACAGTCTGGAAAGCATAATCCCATCTATACATATAAAATGATGGGGTCTGCATTAGCTCTTACCACTCAAGAAAGACATATTGGAGTCATCATGGATAGTTTGCTGAAAACATCTGCTCAATGCGCAGCGGCAGTTGAAAAAGCTAATAGAATGTTAAGAACCATTAGGAAAGAGACAGATAGTAAGACAGAAAAATCATAATTCCACTATATAAATCCCTGGTACACTCACACCTTGAATACTGGGTGTATTTCTGACTGCCCCATATAGAATTGGAAAAGGGACAGAAAAAGCAATAAAAATGATTAGGTGTACGGAAAAGCTTCAATAGGAGTTGGGATTAAAAAGACTGGGACTGTTCAGCTTTGAAAAAAGATGACTCAGGGGCAATATGATAGACAGGAAAATCATGAATGTTGTGGGTTAAGTGAATAGGGACTTGTTATTTACCCTTTCAGATAACATCAGAACTATGGGTCACTGTGACAGGGTACTGGGCAAGAACTGTTGAGTCAGCCCTCTGTCAGGATAGCTTCCATTAAAGGAAGTAAATGGGAGCTGCTGAGAGAAAACCAGCTGCCCGCCCAGTTAGCCTAGGGCTATATAAAAGGTTGGGAGGAAGGAAGCCTGAGAAGGGGAATGAGAGAGTGGAAGCAGTGTGATAACTCTTCCCTCCAGGGTGCAGACACTAGAACCCAAGCTGTGTATGGTTAAAAGGTGGTGGGAGCAAAACCTGTTAATAAATGACACCAGTGATTACTGAACCCCAGGGTCTCCAAGTGACTTTGTCCCCTGCTACAGTCACCTAATGAAATTAATAAGCAGCAGTTTTAAAACAAACAAAAGGAAATATTTCTTCACACAACACACAGCCAGCCTGTGGAACTCATTGCCTAGGGATGTTGTGAGGGCCAAAAGAATAGCTGGTTCAAAAAAGAATTAGATAAGATCATGGAGGATAGGTCTATCAATGGCAATTAGCCAAGATGGTCTGGGATGCAACCCCATGCAAACGTCTGACTTCCAGAAGCTGGGACGGGATGACAGGGGAAGGATCAGTTTATAATTGCCATATTCTGTTCACTGCCCCTGAAGCATCTGGCACTGAGCTTTTGTATGTTGTTTTGGTATTTTGTGAGTTTTCTTAATTTGGGGGTTTGTCTTTCCATATTCAAAAACTGAATCTGGATGCATATTACTTATATTCAGGAATTTCTATTATAGAAGATCATAGTCTTTTAATTGCTAGAGTACTGCAAAAGTACTTGTTTTTGAAGAATAAGTGATTCATATAAATTGGAGATGGAAAATGACTTTGTCTTTTGGTTCAACTCCATGTTAATACAGAATTATTCCCTGTATTGCATTTTCTGGTGCTTTGTTTAGTTTAGTTTAGCTAAGTGATTTTGATTGCCCCATGAAATTCAGTAACTGGAATAGTTATATCTCAGAAGATAGGATACTGGGCTAGATGGACCATTGGTCAGATCCAGTATGGCCATTCGTATGTTCTTTTGTTATGTTCTTATAATGTGAGCACGCATTGCTAAAGGCTTACTCTGCCTCCTCTGTGTGACAAAGAGTGGCGTCACATCCCTGAATTCATATAATGGGAAACAATTATTTATAATTCACTTTATCTGTTTTTTGTTTCTCAGGACTATGGGCCAGATTCATGACTATTCTCTGGCTACTTTGTGCAGCTCCAGTGATGCAAAGCAGCTCTAAACCCAGTTTAACCAGCCTGTTAAACTAGGTTTACAGGTGCTTTGAATCACTGAAGCAGCACAAAGCAGCCAGAGGATAGCTGGGATTGTCGCCTTATAATTGTAGTTTTGAGATAACATTTCTTGGCACTTAGTGTCCTAACCCATGAAGAAAACACCCTTTCATGCCCACAAAATGTACAGCCAGCACCTATAACCTCTCAAGATTTTGCCTTTTGGAAATAAAGGGCAAGATTCTATTTTCCTTCTTGATGCTGAGCTTCACAAGCAGACTCATAATAGGCCACTCAATATGAGTATGGTTAGTAGGATTAGACAAAAATGACTAAAACTGTAACAGAAACAGATGCTGTTCCAAAAAAAGCTATCACCTCACCTGCCTTGTCTCTTGAAACTGTAATACCATTTTAATTTAAACTTTTACCTTTGAGAAATATTTCACAAATAAAATATGTTAAATCACTCAGATTTGCTGTGTGAAGATGGATCTTTGCTTCTGCATACAGCCCCAGTTATGTCAATGGGGCCCCAACATTCCACAGTTTCAGGAGTGGGGTCCTGTTTTATAGATCTTCAGTATCGGGCAAAGAGGCAAAATACTTCCCTCATATGTTTGAATATGCAACTCCATAGGAGCCAAACATATGTATTTAAGCACAGAATTTTGCCCATAGGTTCTAATTCGGGGCATGTGAATAGCTGATCATACTAGATGCACTAAGCTCATGTAGTGGTATTCATATATTAAAACTAAATTTCAAATGAGGAATTCTTTGCTAATATATTTCCTCTGTATATTGCATTGGTTGAGACACTGCTAGAATACTGCATCCAGTTCTGATGTGCACATTTCAAAAAGGATGATGAAGAATAGGAGAAGGCTCAGAGAAAAGCCAGAAGAATTATTTAAAGGCTGTAAAACATACCTTACAGTGTAAGACTTAAGAAGGTCAATCTATTTAGATTATTGGAAAGAATGATAAGAGCTGACTTGTTCATGGTCAGACTAGGTGATTTCAGTGGTACTGTCTGGCCTTAAAATCTATTAATCAGTCTGAACCATTACCGATTACGGAAAATAGCCCTAATACTGCTCTTTTTTCCCCGGTGAATCCATAGCAACTTTTGTTTGAACTTCAAGGGATTTATTTTATACTTAAAGCAGTATAAATGAAAGCAGAAAGCAGAAAGCAGACAATGGTTTCTCCTTCAGTTTGGAGCAATATGTTTTCAACACTTCCCATTTTACTTCCCTTAAATGTGTACCTCCTCCTTTATTGGCCCGATGGGGTAATGGATATTTTCTATTTTTAAAGTACCAGGTAATTCATAGGAGCATCATGTCTTCAAAATGGTACCAGTGAAAAGTTGCTTATTCTTCTGTGAATTACTTGATACTTGAATAAAAATGGAAACTATCCTCTCTCTCCCCCCACATATGAATGCATGCACACGCACACACACACACATACACAGTCATGTTATGGAAGCTGGTTACAATGTGAGCGTTTCCTAAGCTAGCTACAAACAAGGTTTGAGATGCAGGGGTATTTTTATTCTCGACATTCTTCTTTCAAAGGGTTGTTCTAACCTGAAAATTTCTCTACCCACTGTTGAACCAAGTTAAATCAGATGGCCTGATTCAGTTAAATCAGATGGCCTGATTCCACTGCTTGGTAGTCTGTGATATTCTTTTTTTTTTTTTTTTTTTTTTTTACAAGTGTTCATGCTGACTGCAAAGTGGGTATAAAACATTACAACTGTGATTTGGTAGAATTTTACACATACTTTGCCCAGGTGTAAATGACTATACGATGTGCAAAATAGTAGAGAATCAGGCTCTGTGCATGCAAGCAGTCCTGGAAGTATTAGCTGAACACTCCTTAGATGCAATTAAGTCTTAAAGGAAGACACATTTAAAGAGATAGGATCCAGGGAGGTCAATACATTTCCAAAAGTAGCCTTCAGCCTCAAAAGCTTTATTCTTTCCCTGTCTGTTTTAATTAAGTTTAGTGGGTTTGAGCACTATGGTACATTTCACAGCAACAACAGTGCATATAAATCTTTTATATTAGTTTGAAAGAAGGAAGTCTAGGTATATGTTTCTCACTGAACTCTTCATTGAAATACCTACTTTGTAAAATCTTTGTGACAATCTCTCTGAAAACTAGAGAAAGCTTAATGCTGCCAGTGCTCTCAGAAATACTCAATATATTTGCAATTAAAATTCTTCTGCTGCACTGCTGGGCGCTGTTGAATGACTCAATGCTAAAAAAGAACTTGCAATATCAGACAAAAGTTATCACCATTAAGTTCCTCAAATATAATTCCCCAGGAAGAAATCCAGTTTCCTGTAAAATATATTAATATATTTAGTGTTTCTTACTTTGAGTTTTATTTTTTACTTTTGCATCCTGTGGAGCCATTCAGTTTTATTTGAAACTTTATTTGAAATTATATTAAAGTACAGAGTTCTGACAGCACCTACAGAGGACTGCTAGCAGTGTATCTTTCCAAATTTGAGGGAGACTCTCAATTCCTCAGATAATATCACCTGCTGGAACTATTGTATTTGATTCTCTAGAATACCCATTAATAGGAAAACTAACTAAAACAAATGTAAAGATTAATGAACTGGGTTTCATTCTTCTCTCCCTTAGGATTTTCTAAATATAATTTATCCTGTTTTGCTAAAATCCAGTACTATTTTTGTTTACTCCAGCCAGTAATCAAACTTGTATTCCTAAGATTACATATCATATTAGCACAATTCAACTACAAAATATAATCATTCATAAAAAAGCCATGGGAAATGAATGTTAAGGTTGGAAAATTAAGCACTCAAAGTCAGGAAATGCCAAAGTTAAAGTTGTATGTGCCATGCTAACTTTGTCCCATGGTTTGTAGCCATTACAATAAAATCTAATTACATGTTCACATCCAATTTCTAAAATACATCATACAATATTTTCTACAACTTTCAACACATATGTACATTATTTAACTACCACATAGTACTGTATACATAAAGAAGAGTCTATGAATGTTGTTTATATACAATGTTATTTTCTGTGTTCATCCTCAGTTGATCTCAGATATTTTGTACTACTTTTTCAATTTATTTGACCAGAGACATTCTCCAAGGATTTGTTGATAATTTTTCTAGGTTTTGTTTGTTTTGGTTAAATCTTGTTTATATTCCCCAAGTTTCACTTTCAGTTTTGGGTTCCAACAAAAACTCAAACAAAAACAACCAGGCACACTGATGCAAATTTAATACAGTTTCTCCACTTATGAAACCATAATTTGGCCGGGTTCACCAGAAATTGGGTTAGGCTTGCCAAGAGGTTTGCAAACCTTGATTCAACAGCTGTTTCCCCTATCTTAGCCAATCTTCAGTTGGTGATGAAATTCAAAACCACGCAATCTTTTACTTTTCTCTTTAGGGAAATTAAAAATAAATCTGGGAATTTACTATGCTGCAGACACTTTGCACCAGTAAAACCCTATGGTATCCCTTGCTAGAGACTATATGCTGGAGCCACAGATCTGGCACAACCAATTTATACTCACCCACCCCTTCCAAGAGGTCACAGTGCACAGGGAGTTGAGGGGTGTGATGGAGGATATTGAGATTAGCTGGGACAGTCTGCACCATGGTAATTCTGTATCACTACAATGATCTTTTCATTATTCTTGGGAAAACATTACTAAGTTATAGGATTTATTAGCATTTACAAAGTAAATGGTCTACAAAATAGCAAAGTACTCCATAAAAGGAAAAATGACTTCAGTGTAATTTATTTATTTCCATGAGGCCACTATTTTTCACTCCATTATAAAGTTTCAAACAAGTATACTTCCAATATATTCTTCAATTAATAATAAATAATTACATGAAAATAGGATCCAAATAATTTGAAGAAATTGCACTTTTAATCCTCCCCTCAAAAACAAACAAAATAACATCCCTACAGCAAAAAACAAAAACAAAACAACCCCAAGCTTTGAGCACACCAGACTTTTAAATGAACAGTTCTTGGTAAATTCTATTCTTTCAATGTATAGTTAAGAGGAAATTTGTGGAGGTTTTTACAACTCCTGTCCCCTTATTATGCCTACATGTTAGATGAACTGTTTAAGCCTGGTGGGCTTTCTTACTGACTCAGTAAAAAAGGGGCGTTCATGTACTGCCATGTAACAGCTAAACTAACTGATATAATGAAAAAGCCACAGAAGAAAGTTTAATTATTTAACTGGAAAAGTAATGCTCTTTGAAGATCAAGAAATGCAGCTAAATCAGCATCTGTTCATAGTCCAGTGTTAGCATCTGTGCACAGTAGATAACCAATGAAGCCTGACACTGGTAGCTATTCCATGTAGGTGCTGGTATCCACCAGTACAGAACAGATTACAGGACTGCAGCTAAAAATATTAAACATCATTTGTTTTGGATATTGCCACAATTTGCTAGGTGAAGTACAAACACAAAGGGAAGTCCCAAATTCTGAGTGCCAGATTGTGCAACTCTTACAAGAAATCAGTAGGGCTACTCCTATGAGTAAATGCTCATCAGCGTGAACAAGGGTGATACAATTAAGATTAGATCTAGCAGATATTAAATTATTCACCTTTATAAATATAGATGGATATAGTTTGGCCAATGGTGTATGACTGCAGTTTCAAGGATATGTATGATGGATTCTGTTATTTTATGCCATATTGACTTACACCAGAAATCTTTATGCTGAACAAGATTCAGATGGCATTCACCCACAAATTGGCAGCGTTCATTAGGGAAAAAAACTGCTGAGCTTCAGGTGAGATAGGTGGAAGAACTACTTCTAAACATGCTGAAGTTCCTAGTATTGCCTCTTAGAATGGGCACAAAGATGGTGCTTTTGAATCATCTACCACTGGCTCTCTTCAGAGATATGAGATATGAGAAGTACATAACCCTGAACTATCATATTGTTGTCTATGCAGAGTATGGAAGCATTGTAAAAGACAACCTAATTATGTCACTTTAGATTGCAATTCTGCTGAAAAAAGAAGAATGCAGAGAAGAAGAAGAGGTCAACGTGGTTTCACAAAGGACTGCTAAAATATCTCAAAAGAAACTAAGAGAATTCTCCTAATTGATGTGAAACGCTATCTGGTAAGATTTTTAGGACTGTTCTCAGGACTACATTTGCCTGCAGGAAAAAAAAATTGAATGAGTGTCATCTAAAGCCCTAGAGTTGCCCTCCAAACTCCTTAATCTGCTTAGCAAATGTAGTCTGAAGATCTGCATGGCCACAGCAATTCCAGTCCTGGAGTCAATAACCAGATGTTTCCTCAGCTTCCAGCAAGACATCGTCTGTAGCCTGGATCCAAAGTGGCATAGACTCTGGGACACAGCCCTCACAGCAGATATACCTTAGTCCTACAACATACAGCCACCAAGTCCACAGGGCTGTCTGCAACCACCAATACTTATAGCCTTCCCCCACTGACAGCCAATTGATTTAGCTCTCACATGGTGGATGTGTGGAAGCTGCAAGACTGCTTGCCTGTAATGGAAGCTTTCAGCACAGCTAGAAGGAGAGCTATTGAGCATATCTGGTAATTGTACTCCTGGGGGAATTCTGCACCACTGCACAATGCAGAATTTTTCAGAAATTAACGTGCATGCAGAATTTCTTTTTATCCACAGAAATGAGCTGCTGATAGCTGCCACTAGGGGCCACTGGACCTGGCAGAGCCCAGCTTGCAGATAGATGACACTGCCTGGGGGAAGGAGACGGGGCTAGAGGGTTCCTGGCAGCTGCAGTGCCCAGCACGCCCTGAGGGAAGGAGACAGCAGTGTCACAATATAACTTCCCCCCTGCAGGGGTCCCCTGGGGAAGCACCAGTGTTATATATATATTGTCAGTACTGTTATATGTAGGGGAAAGGATCTTGGGAGGGACAAAGGTATAAGTGTGGAGTGAAAGATTTCTTTGCAGGTTGTGAGAGGCCAAAGGGGGGGGCGGGGAAGGACAAAGGAACAGGTTAACTCGACGTTCCAGCTAAATCCAAAGATAAGAAGTTGACTCCAGCCCAAGGCCACTGGGCACAACAATTTTTCTGCTACCCTCCAAGAAAGACAGGGCCGAGATTCCAACCCCGACCAGCTGTGAAAAAGGAGAGTTGCTGAACAAAATTACAGGGGCTGCGAAAACAAGTGAGACGGCGAGTGAAAAATAACTGTCTCACATCCCTGAAGCTGGTGTGTTTTGGGAAAGTTGAGGAAGCCGCGGAAAGCCAGTTTGAACAAGTACAAAGAGCATGGGGGACAGAGGTCCCTAAACGGAATGCCCCCAGAAGAACCAAGGGTTTAAAAATCCTCCCAAGAGCCAGGGAAGGTCAGAGATCAACAGCAGACCCTGGACAACCTGTGCATGGGACAAGAACTCTAGTCTTCTTCTTATGTTACACCCAGGCTTGGCCAGCCTCAGGTAGTGTGTGTGTAGGTATGAAAGTGGGTTAGGGCTTGGGGCACTAACACTTTCTTCTTTTCTTTGAGTGACGTGGGGAATCCTTAGCACTCTCCGCTGTTATTTTATAAGGTTATTATTAAAGCTTTAAAATGTAATCACTTGGTGTACTCCTTCATCCCCTCCCCTGATGATCCTGTGGCCTCAGCCTGATCACCTGACACCTCAGGCAGATTGGTAACATAAATCTGTCACAGTTTTGGTGGAGAATTGCGGAGGGGGAGAGGGCCCTGCGGAGCGCACCAACTGTTCTGCCCTTGGCATTTCATGTTTGCTCTGTCCAGCACTGCTGGTATTACATGTTGAGGATTTTATGTTTACAGGTGTGCCCCACCCTCAGTTGTAGCATGACTGAGAACCGGAGGGAGGTTTAGCATTCCTCTCTCCACCCTGGTCGGCGGGGGAAGGGTGCAGGTGGGTCTACACCCAGCCGTAGCAGTGCTGGGTAATAGGAGGAGGAGTTAGTGATCCTCAAGTGAGGTAAAAATCCTCGGTGCATACACCCTCAGACATAGCATGCCTGAGTACACGAGCGAGAACTTAGAGTTTCTCGCTCTGCCCGGAAGGGGCTTTGTATGTTGTGTATGGACCCCGGTGGTACTAGACCGAGTAATACGGTGGAGGCTTAGCGTCCCTCCCTCCAGCTCAGGGGGGTGAGCATTGTAAGTGGATTATGATGGAAGAGTTATAAAAGTAAAAGTGATTCATACAGAGATATGTTCAGGTGGTATTTTCTATGTGAGACCCAACTCTGAAGGATATAGGAGTGTGGGCAAATATTGGTAGCACCTGTGTAGAAAATGTTTAAAAGGAAGCAATCCAAAGATGATACTTGGTTCAAAAGATTACTCCTTTTAAACAGATCTTGCTCTGTTAAACCAAACTCTGAAGGATATAGGAGTTTGGGCAGTATAGTATTTCTTGTGCATGATATTGTGGTGATTTCATAATTTTGAAAAAAATGTTTAAGGAAAGGGACCAGGAGGGGTGGGGACTAATTAAGGAGCCCACCCTCCTTGCTAAATTGGTAGTGGAATAAAGCCTGTGCCCATGGAAAGGGGCGGTGCAGTGCGGAAAACAGGATCAGGCCCGAACAAGTGGGCAGGCAACAGATAAAGAAATTGGAAAACAGGTTGGAAGCCCTGAGGGCATAGTGGCAGGAGTAAAGGAAGCAGTAAGTACAGGCATGGGAAATTCAGATCCCTAGAATAATACTGGAAATGGTGAAACCTGAGTTGATTAAGATGTCATTTTGGAAGATAAGCAAGTGATTTAAGGAGAGAGTGAGAAGTTAACTCTGCAGAGGCTGGAGGGAATTAAGCAGCTGAACACCGTAAAAGTGTTAAAAAGGAAAAGTGTTATAAAAAGAGAATTCTTGGTTTCTTTGCAGCCATTCTGAAGGAAAAATGGGCCCTTTTCCAAAGGAATGTCTGTAAATAATCCAGGCAAAGAGACTGTCTAATTGAAATCATTTGGCTATGGACAACTTAGTCAAATTTGCTAAAAGAATATAAGGGGGTTTTATTGAAATGTAACTGCCCCAAATGTATAAAGGAACTGTAATCTATGTAAAAACAGAGCAGTCTAGAAGGAATGTGCATTTTCCCCAGGGCATGTGCAGTGTATATTGTAGAAGGGGTAAAACAAATGTAAACATACCATGCTACTTAATTAAAATCCTATTAGGGCTCCAAAGGAAGCCACAATATGTTGTGTTTTCTTTTTCAGATTTTTGTATGTATGTCAAAGCAGGAGTTGAAAGTGAAAAGTAACCAAAACTCTGGTGAAAGTTGATTGTGTCCCTTTTAAGACAGAGTGTCTGAGCTGCTAATGGCTTTGGATCCAAAAGCAAGCCAGAAAGTGTCTGTGTTAATGCAAATTACCTAATTGATAAAGGTAGAAGCCATTGAAACCTGGCCTGCCTATAGAACAAACACAGGAAAATATGGGGGTAATTCCTGTGTTTTGCCTGCAATCAGCAAGGATATTTGTCAAAGGAAGGAATATTTTAAGCAATAATCTGCCACCCCCCAAAGAGTAGAAACATGTTTTTTTGTCATTCAGAAAATCTGGAAAAGCTGATACCAGCTGAAGAGCAAACCAAAATACCGTGAATCTTCTGTCACAATAGAAATTGTGTTTTGTGTTCTATGTTTTGTCTTGTGTTTGTCTTGTTGCTAGCACTGTTGTGTATTAAATATTGCAGGGAAACATCCTCAGGTGGCAGACACCATATTAGAAGAAATTGGTTTGGGAACAGAAATTATAAATACTGTAGACCTTGAGGTAATTGAGAATAAATTAAGATCTCTGTCCCAGCTACAGGACAGCCTAATACAGAAACAAATGGGGAAAAAAAAACATACTGCTATAGCTATGGAATGTACTGAAATGCAGATATTTGCTTTGTCTACCTTGGAACATAAAATGTTTTGGGTAATATCAGGAAACACTAAGGTTTTAATACACTTCCTAAAGCAAAGAAAAAAGATCACTGTTTGATACTTATCAATACAAATAGATGCAGTATGTTTCTAGCATAGTAAGGCCAGGACTTTTAATTGAGCAAACTGTTGTTAAAAACCCACACCAACAAGCTCTGGAAGCAAAGATATGAGGGGAGGTGACTTGGAGGCAGAGTATAGTCCGGATGGGCACCGTAGGGCCACACTAATATACCTGGTGGGTGGCCCTGGACCTCCCTTGGATCCCAGAGGGACAAACCCTGTACCTCGTGTGGTGACCTGGAGCGGAATGGGAGGCCCTTTGGCGAGCAATAGCATCCCCTGATCCCTGGACAGAATATTGTTGTCGTGACCTCCTAAACCAGGCAAACAACATCCATGACAGAAGCCAGGAAGGGCTGTAACAGGATGACTAATAATTTCGGGAGTTTTTTGTCAGTGCCTCAGTTTCCCCAATAGGTGCATTTATGTTGTTCTTTTTCTTTCCCTTTTGCTTTGTTAACAGGATAAGGCAGTAATAGCGAGAGCTCAGGGACACCCCAAACAGGAGTGGTGGGACCACTGTTGCTGCTTCAGGCCTGCAAAATTCGTCAGGGCAAAATGATTTATGTATGGTGGCACATCTCTGTGGGAATCCTTGGGTTTCTGATGTTTTTGGCCTCCTTTGTTAATTTTACCATTGTTCAGAATTGGCCCTGGTGAATTATCCACTGGCAGGGGGGAGGGGATGGGGAGGGCGACTGTGGCACATCATCCTGGGAATATGGCACCATGTATTACCTGGGTATCTTCCCTGGGGCGAGAGCCCCAGGTCCCCTGGCCCTGCGATTCCCTCCCCAATGGCATCCCAGACGGGATCAACCCAGAAGGGCCCCTTACCTCGCCAGGCAACACCACCTGTGACAACACTCCATCCCATCGCCATCTGAACCCCACTCCCAAAGAATTTATTTCCACCTGGGAACAATGGCTCCTACCTTTGGAGGAAGACGATCTCTATCCCTACTGCCAGCGCTTGTGGTTCCATTGGGAAGGGGAAATCTGAGAGCGATGGCTCGATTGGACTACCAGTGGGAGGATATACGGGGAGGTTTTCAATATTACAGAAGGGTTCAATATGCCATTCGAATCAATGCTTCACATTGACAGCTGGCAGTGGGATGTGGTTGCAGTCTTAGTCCCTGGCTGGTGTAGGGTTCAACCTAACACCCACAGTTCCAAATGTTGGTATATCAGATATATCACACCGTCATCCACACACACATCCCAGCAGTGTGGGGAGGTAAATATTACATGCCCCGAATGATTTCCAGCATCCCGGTTAAATTGTAGCCTCCTCCGCCTAGCCTCAAGTCTTCAGGGAATGATTCTAGGAAAGCACCTCCACCTCACCCCCCACCAGCGGTGGTGGCGGATGTTACCGGCCACCAGATGGGAAGTGGCCACTCAATGCTGGATCCTCCTTAATGCCACCTGGGGAGCTTTAGATATTTACCTACCCCGACATGCTTTCAGGTCCCCACCTTCCTTCCCAATTGTACAAGGGGGGTCCCCTCCAACTTGCCCTCCTCAGGCAAATGTTGTCTTTGTCCCCCCGGAGGAGGCGGGCCTTAGTGGGCTCCTTGTGGGATGGGGCCAATACGGCAGCTAGTATTTGGACTATTCAGCAAGGGGCCATGAGAGACGAATGGTTGGGACAATTGAAAAAGGCCACGGGGCTAGTCACAAGTGCGGATCTTACCCACCTCCACCCTCAAACGCACAGTGTGCAGGAAACTCCATGCAAACTTGGGACTGAGCATCAGGTTGTTTCTCACTCTGGACCCCTGGGCTCTGGGGGGGAGGGTGTGCGGGTATCTGGGCTATGGGGCATGATTGGGCTCTGAGGAGGAGGGACTTTGGGTGTATTGGCTGGGGGGCCCCCGCAGATGGGCTCGGGGACCAGGGGTTGTGGGTGTCTGGCCTCCACCTGGGCTTGGGGAGCTGGAGGAGAAAGGGGGCAGAGAAATAGGAACTGGATTGTCATAGAGGTTTCTTGAACTCCCTGCTCCTGGAGGAATTTTTTTGTGTGTCTGTATTGTTACAGATATACTTGCTGACAGGTATTTTGAAATAAATTACCAAAATAATTGAAACTGGTGTGATTGTGTAACATTATTTTGACAAATAAAATTTGCAGCATTTTAAAATATTGTGTACAGAATTTTTAGGTTTTTGGCGCAGAATGCCACCCATGAGCATAATTGCCACACATTACTTCTGAGTATTTCCAGGCTCTTCTGAGTTGTTCTACCCTGTTCTCTACACATGTGCAGAGATGCAAAGAATTCAACAACAACAAAATCCATGTTTCCTCACTAATTTGGACTAAAAGAAACATCACATGCTCCAGTACAACCATGTGAGCTACGCATGCTCATTTGAAAATTAACATAATTTACATGTCAAGCCACAGTCCCAATCCCCCGCTACTGTACCTCATTTAAAAGTCTTAAGTCCATGTTGCACTTCCCTTTGTGTGTTGCTGCAAGCTGATGTCATTGTATTAGTTAGGATAGTGAGCAGAAGTCAAAGAACGAATAGCTACTTCTAGATCAGCATCAGTTAAGTACTAATGATGCTGACGCAGCTCATCTGACCAACAGTGACACTTGTCTTGACACAGTGCACTTGGGAGGAGGAGAGTTCCTCTTCGTCTGTAGTATCCTCCTGGCAACTGAACCATGTGTAGTGTTGCCACCCCATAACACCTCCTCCTCTTTACCATTAATCATGGGCTCTACAGTAGCATGTTCATCAATGATAATTACAGATTAACTGACACTTCGGCAGAATCCTCCTCTCCAGATTTAAAACAACCTCCCCCCACCCTGCACTCAGCCTAATTGTCTACCAAGTGCCTTGCTGGTCCTCACAATCAAGTTTGAGAAATTAGACCTACATTTTTGTGCTGCAGCTCTTTGAAGGTTGAGCTCTTTCTTGGCTGGAAGGATGCTATGCTGTGCTGCATGGGGTTGCCTGGCCCCTGTGTTCATGATAATTGTAGCTATTTTGGAGAAATGTCTTTTTCTTTTGTAAATGTAAGGCCACTTCTGCTTCTGACACTGCATTTTGAGAGAAATCTCTCTGATGCCATTACAGAACAAAAGATAACTTTCTCAAGGGTTGTGTTGACCTTACAAAACACTGTAAAATACTACTAATAAATAAGAGATATTTAGAAAGTTAAATATTGGGGGGGAGGAAGCAATAGCTTCCAGGGTGTATAAATGAGGAGAACAAAATGGCAGATAACAAAGGGAGTGCTGGCCTCAGTAAACATGCTAAGACACTTTGATTGGAATCTTAAAATAATGGAACAGCAGCAGAAACCTAAAAAAAAATCTGGCTCGGAAACAGTACACTTGTCCACAGAAAAAATGACTCCAAATGTGTTCTGCTACCCCCTCTCAAGCACATCAGGTTGATTCAGCTAATAAGGGAATTAGAAGAAACACCACGTGACAAAACCCAGGGAAATTCTCAGTGAAATTCAAAAGTGTACCATGGAAAGTTGCATTAAATTTTTTTATTACATTTGGATGGCAGAGAAATAAAATCATATCCAACTGTGACTAAATTGCCACAATTTTTTTTAAACTAAAATATTATTTTTGGAAGTGCAGCAGAAAATGAAAAATGGGGCAAATCTAGATCAAGGTTTTCAAACAATGACTAAATAAATATATATAGGCACCTACATCAGGAGTCTAATTTTGAAATAGTGCTGAGCACTCAACAGTTTCCACTGAAGTCAGTCAAAATCTGCCCCAAGCCACAGATGGCTCATCAGGCTGATGCAGCTTAAGGCATGTCAGATTCCGTAGCCAACAGTACACAAAGGAGCAATGTGGCTAGCATCCCATCTGAGCACCTTTGGCTTCCCTAGTCATATGGATTAGGTACCCATTTTACAGCTAGATGATCTAGAGGCAGCCATTCAGCATGAGACCAAGCGAGACACAAACCTGCTTCTGGCATTGCAGTCAAGCACCTTAGACACTCAGCCATCATGTCTTACTGAAGTCACTGCAGACGCCTATTTTTACAGAATTGTTCTGGATGGGAGGTTTAGTGTTCAGTCAATAAACATTAGGGTTTGGGAAACCTGCTGTTACAGTGTCCTATTGGGGAAGAGACTTTCAGTGTCAAAGGCTTCAAACGAAAAAAAAGAGGAACGAAGGAGAGGGAACAAGAAACAATGGATGTGTATGAATCTGCAAGTAATAAAAGTCATAGTAATTCAGATATGGATGTAGGCAAGAACCTGGATAATCATGGAAATGTAGGGCTGGAAGTGACCTCAAGAAGTCATCAAGTCCTGCCCTCTGCACTGTGGCAGAACCAAATATAATTAATTGAGTCCTTATGATGGTCACCCTACCATCTAAAATGCCTTACCTAACAAATTTACTAAGTACTAATAATGATTTTTGAAAAGATGCTGAGAACCAGGAAGGTACCAAAGAGCTGGGGGGGCGGGAAATGTAGGACCAATGTGTAAAACAAGAAAAAAAAAAGGCAATGCTGCTACTTACCATCTAGTAAATCTAGTTTTAATCACTAGTAATGACAATGCTACAAAATATTCAGAAGGAAAAAAAATCTGTAAACACCTGAAGGATAATGGATTTAGGAGTAATATACTGTATTATCTTAAAATGGCAGGGAGATAGACAATGTGAGCTAATCAATCTTTTCCAGTCTCTAATATCTAAGGTTCCATCATGTAATTATCAGTGTTGGCTACTAAATGATAACTCTTAGAAGATAAATGTGAAAAATTAGTAGATGAAGAGTATGTCTGCATTGAGTAAAGCACTTGATATACTGTTTTCTGAAAACTTAATTGAAAGATTAATTCAAACTGTCTTAGATAAGTGCTCTGAATTATATTATTATTTTTTTCTTTTATTATTAATATGAGCACTGTCATTTGGATCAAAAACTGTCTAAAGAATCATAATAAAGGGTAATAATAGACAGTGATGCATTACGTTAGGGGGGAGGTTGCTGTAGAAATTAGTTTGAATTCTATTTTTTTATTTAATTATTTTGTAAGTTAGAGTGGAAGAGCACCTGAAGGCATTAATTAAAGTTTGCAGACAATTCTAAATTGGAAGTTGTTGCAAACAACTGGGGACAGAAAATAATACAAATGGACCTATGGCCTCATATTTAAAGGGATTCAGGTGCTTAAAAAGAGCAGACACCATTGAGACAGAAGGGGCCAATGAAGTTTTGAGAAGAGCATGGCACCTTGGGGCCATTACTTCTACCAACATGGTCTCTGACTTGAGCTGAGCTTTATCGTGCTAACCTAAGGACTTTCCCATGCTGTATTCCAGGTGACTAATAAACTACTATGTTCTGAAAAGGCTGCCCTGCCTCACTGTAAATACTCCGCTGTTTGCATTGCTCCCTGCAAAAGTAAAGCCTCTCTCTGGAATCTGACCTCAGCTGGACTCACGGTTTAGAACCACAGTGAGAGATGGGGCATACTGGAGCCTGAAGGCTCAGTCTGGGTCACTGCCTTTGCATGCCACTGCAAGTCCTGCCCTTGTAGAAAAGTATTTACCCTTGGGGTTAGGCACACTGAAGGTGTCACTGCCAAGAGACTTTGAGGGCAAGGGTATAGCATAGACAACTGTAAACACAGAAGTTTCTCATCAGCTCTCCTCTAAGCCCTCCACTTGACCCAGTGACCCCCCCCCCCCATTCTGTCTTTCTGTCCACTCTCAGCCCCTCCCTTACTCTTTTCTTTAACCTCTTACTCTCCTCTGGCTCTTTCCCTTTGCAATATAAGTATGCTCTAGTCTCTCTCATCTTAAAAGCCCAACCTCGATCCCACTTGCCGCTCTAACTACTGCCCCACCAGGCATCAGAGGCAAAGGTTGGAGCCGGAGTCAGGATTTCGGAGTCCTGGCATTGGTGTATAGGCAATTAAAGAATTTCTTCTCTTCATGTCCTATGGCTCCTTGGTTAATTTATTCTCAACATCTTGGTTTTATACTGATTGATCATATCTTTCCTCTTTTTACCCTCCCATTTTATTATTTGTTTAACCTCCTGCTGACTACTCTATCCAGCCCGTCCCCAAGGAGATTGATTTTCCTTCTACGGAGATGGAGGCCATCCAAAGTATACAGCCCCTTATTCCCATAGAAGGTAGATCAATGTTCCACAAAACCCAATCCCTCCACTTCTTACCTAGTGTGGTGTTTAGATGTTGCTTGTAATTATTAGAATTGGGAGCACTGGCTGTTGGGAGTCTGAAAGGACAGGAAACAGGAAGGTGGGGGGAGGAGTGGAGAGGCTGGGAGAAAGCTACAGAGGGTGCAGCAGCGGCTTGGTAAAGCGGTTTCCACTTTGAAAATAAAGTCCTGTTGAAGCTTGTTAGTACCTTGCCTGGTTGATACAACACCTAGCCAACTGTTCACTTCCAGAATCTTCTGCCTTCCTCCACTTGTGAGATAGGATGGATCTCAGGGAAGATAGCTTCAGCCCACTTCCGAGTTCTCTGAAGTCATCTGTGAGATATCCCGTGATGCAGTATCTTTAGTGCCTATATGAATCACCACTAATGGATCCTTGCCCACTCACTTCAAAAGTTTATCCATTCTTACAGTAATGTCTCGTGTCTTGGCTCTGGGAAGACAATACACTGTTCTGTTGACTGCCTATCCCTTGCAGAATGTTCTTTCAGTTCTCCTGAGTTTTGGTTCCCCTATAAGGATTGCCTGTCTTCCTTGGGTGGCTGGAGAACTCTTTGTGGGTAAACTTGATTTACTTACTAGTTGGGTTGAGCTGCCATCCACAGCTCCCACACATCTCTTCATTCCCTTGGACCAGCTGGGTCTGGAGAGATATCTTTCAGAGTTTTCAGGGTGAGGACCTGGTATCTATTGGAAACTTCTAGATATGTGGAATTCTTCCTAGGCCTCTTCTCTGTATGGTGGTCCCCTTGGCTCCCTTTTCTGTGGGGGAACCCTTAGTCCCCCTATCCTTCTCTAGTCCCTCTACACTTTATCTTTGAGTACTCTCACCTGAAACACAAATTCAACTACCATATCTATGCTAATGATTCACAAATTTACTTCTACTCCAGACCTGTCTCCTTCTGCCCAAACTAAAATCTCAGCCTGTCTCTCTGACATGTCCTCACGGATGTCTAGCCATCAGCTCAAGCTAAACATGGCAAAAACAGAGCTCCTAATGTCTTCCCTCCTGAAGTCCTCTCTGCTACCTACTTTTTCAGTCACTGTGGACAACACCACCATTGTCTCTATCACCCAGGCTCACAACCTAGTTTTCACCTTCGACACTGACATCTCTTTTGGTCCTCACATACACGTTTTTATATATATAATATGTATATATATATATATATATATATATATATATATATATATATATATATGTATATATATATATGGATATCTTGAAGATTCTTTCTGCAAAACATCTCTAAGATATGGCCTTTATTATCCATCCACACATCTACAGCTCTCATCCAGGCTTTCATCATCTCATGTCTCTATTACTGTATCACCCTTCTCTCAGGCCTTGACAAATACAACTTTGTCCTGCTCATATCCATTCAGAATGCCACTGCAAAAATCATTTTCCTAGCCCATCATTTTGACAAAGTAACCTCTCACTTCGAATCCATCCACTGGTTTCCCTTTCTCTATCGCACCAAACATAAACTATTTTTGTTCAGTTTCAAGGCCCTTCACAGTCAATCCCCACCCTGTCTATCGTTTCTAATCCACCATTGAGTTTCCCATGCACACCTGATGCCAGTTGCCACTTCTCACTTGCTAAATTTTCAAAAAAAAGCATCTTCATGCATTCTTCCATGCATTCCAAGCATCTTCATGCTTTCTTCCATGCTTCCCCATGTACTTGGGAAGTGCTCCCTGTAAACATTTGCAAGGCCACCTCACTATCCTTCTCCAAATCCCTCTTTAAAACTCTGCTTTGCTGTAATGCCTATATTACCTTCATAACAGGCAGGTTACTGGCTTGAAGAGACCACTGTATCATGCTAAAAAAGATTTGTCTCATTGTTACCTTGTATTCCTCATCTGTCTATCTGTCTCTTGTCTGATACTTAGATGGTATGCTCTCTGATGCATTGCCATATATTTGTTCTGTGTTTGTGCAGCGCTTAGCACAGTGGGGTCCTGGACCATGTTAGGTCTCCTAGGTGCTATGGCAATACAATTAAATAATAATAATATTAATCATTTGCATGATTGTAAAATACATTTTAATGCAGCCAAATAAACATTGTACATCTAGGACCAAGGAATGCAGGCCATACCTAGAGAGGTGGGCAGTTTCTCCTGGAAAGCAGAGACTCTGAAAAGGATCTTGGAGTCATTGTGGACAAGCAACTCAACATGAGCTCCCAGTGTGATGCTGTGGCAAAAAGGGTTAATATGATCCTTGGATGTATAAACTGATGTGATAGGAATAGGGAAGTGATTTTACCTCTGCATATGGCACTGGTGAGACCAATATTAGAATTGTCCAGTTATGTTCTTCAAATTTTAAAAAAGCAGGTTGAAAAACTAATAAGTTTCAGAAAAGAGCCACAAAAATGATTTCAGGACTGGATAAAATGCCTTACAGTCAGAGAATTAAACAGCTCAATTTATCTAGCTTATCAAAAAGAAGATTGAGAGATGATTTGATTACAGTGTATAAGTACCTTAATGGGGAGAATGTGCTCAAGGGTTATTTAATGTACAGAGAAAGGCATAACAAAAAACAACGGTTGGAAAATGAAGCCAGACAAATTACAATTAGGAATAAGTCTCAAATTTGTAACCATTGGAACAAACTATCAAGGAAAGTGATGGATTTGCCATTCGTTGGTGTCTTCATTTGTAGACTGGATACCTTTCTAGAACATATGCTTTAGTGAGACACATGTTATTGGACTTAATACAGGGGTAACTGGGTAAAATGTAATGCCTCGTGATATACAGGATTCTAGACTACATAATGGTCCCTTCTGGCATTAAACTCTCTGAATAGGTGAACCACTTTTATTAATTCTGTTTTCTAAAGTTACCCTGATATATAAGGCAGCAATCACCAAAAAGTTATATTTTCCTAATTAACAGTACCTTGCTGTTAATATTGCAAATACTTTGACATTGTAACTTACTTGCAGACACAATTTTTAACATCTTTAGCAGTGTGTGTAAAAATATACATGCAGCGTAGTTGTAGCCATATTGGATATTGGAGAGACAAACTCGTTTACTGGACCTGACAAAGTGTTCTGTGTGGCTCAAAGCTTTTCTTTTTCACCAACAGAAGTTGGTCCAATAAAATATATTACCTCATTTACCATACCTCTCTAAAATATTTATGTAATTCTCATGTGCTGTTTCAGTGACTTTAAAAGAAAATCACAGAGAAATGTATTTTACCTTGCAATTTATTTTACATTATTTCACACACAGTTTTCCATTAATGCAGATTTATTTCTGCAGCCTCTATTATTTTCATTGTTTAACTTCTATTTGTTAAATCCTGAATTATTCAAGGTAGTCAAACAGAGCACACAGATAAGTTCTGGTGCATAATGATCAAAACATTTAATACCTTAATACCTTTCTGAACCCCTCTCTCCTAACTGACCAAATACATCGTATTTAATTCAAACACTCCTCTCCAGGGATCAACTTTACGCGATAGACAGTAGAATACAGTAATTGTTAGAAGAAAAGGAGGACTTGTGGCACCTTAAAGATTAACCAATTTATTTGAGCATAAGCTTTCGTGAGCTACAGCTCACTTCATCGGATGCTCACGAAAGCTTATGCTCAAATAAATTGGTTAGTCTCTAAGGTGCCACAAGTACTCCTTTTCTTTTTGCGAATACAGACTAACACGGCTGCTACTCTGAAACTAATTGTTAGAACTCTTTAGGCTTGGGTTCGAAAACTTTCTTTCAGAGAAATTTCAAGATAAATAATTTTGAATAAAATAAGTAAAATTAAAGAGATTTACTAAGGATTCTTTAGTTATAGAAAAATCAGCACTGTGACTTATGTTCTTTGCTTTTAAAATAAAAATAGGAATCCAAAGTCTCCTAATTTTTAAGAATATACTAAACAATTCTGAATCATTATCAAATATATTGTCACTCTGTGTTTCATAATAATCTCAGTTGCCTCAATGGCAAAGCTCCTGAGAAGAATTTACTTGCCTAGTATAAACCACTCAAAGAGAGAAAGAATGCTAACATTTTTATACTACCATATGTTACAGTAAAATAATATTGGTTCCAATTTGTCTCTGGGATTGTGTGTGCTCCCCCCCCCCCCCCACTCCACTAAGAGACATAATCAGCTAACACACCTAGAGGCAAAATTCTGACCCTGGAACCATGGCAGTGTCAGTGTACTTCTACTGTACAAGGTAGAAAAGAGGACTGGCTTCCAGGGAGCAGGAGCTGCACAGTGGATGTGCACTCCTTATGAAATTTAGAGCTCTGCTCCAAAGAAGCTCTTGCCTGTCAGTATGAGTGGGACATTGATTGCAGAAGGATGGAAATTGAGTGAATCTACCCTCTTTTCCCAGGGAGGGTGTGAGTCAGAAAAGTAGCTTTAGGGTACAATCTTAAAACAAAGAATCCTCCCTTGTGCCCTTCTCCTGTTCATACTCCCTGCATATCTGCCAGCAACCAGCCTGACTACTGAAGGTGGGTATTGGGTAGAGAATTTCCCCAAGTGCACCAAAGAGGCACGAACAAACAAAAAAACAAAAACACAGAAATGTTGAAATCAGTCCAACATTGTCACAATGAAATATTTCAATTTTAGATGTCAGATTCAGATTGGGATTTAGGCACCACTCACAAAACTGGATGAGGTGAGGTTAGTGCCCTTGTACCCATTAGATCAGCAGTTAGGGTACTTACTTGGGAAGAGGGAGATCTTGGTTCAAATCCCTGCTCCAGAGTGAACACTCACAGAAAGCAGGGGTTTGATCTTGGATCTTCCACAATACAGAGAAGTGTCCTAACCCCCAGGCTATGGAGGATTTTGGGTGGGAATCTGTCCTGTTAAAGTTGTTCCACTTTGTATAAATAAATATTTACTGGCAGAGGGACCGGAACTTGTCTGTTCCCCCTCCCAGATGAGCATCTGAACTAGTAAAAAGAAAAGGAGTATTTGTGGCACCTTAGAGATGCTCAAATAAATTTGTTAGTCTCTAAGGTACCACAAGTACTCCTTTTCTTTTTGCGAATACAGACTAATATGGCTGCTACTCTGGATACTGAACTAGTGTCATTCTCATTCTCTTTGTCTGGCACAATGCCTATTCAAACACTTTAAAGAATGTGGAACAGTTTCAACGACAAAGACTGAGAACAACTCACCTCAGAATACCCTTCACTCCAGTAATTAGGGCATTTACCTGAGATGGGGGTGACCTGGGTTCAAATTCCTGTTCTAGAGCAGGATTTGAACCCAAGTCTCCCTGCTTCCAAAAGGTATAAGGCAGGCATCCCCATTTTTTTATGAATCTAGCCTTTTATTTCCTTGGCTTTTACTTAAAAAATCAGAAATAAAATGATTTGTTTTGAATCAAATAATACACTTATTTTGACATGGAACATTTTGTTTCAAGTTGAACAAAATATTTTGTTTTATCCAAAACTTTTTCCTGAACTTTTTGATTCACAAAAAATTCTGAAAAAAAAAATTCATTTTGGTTTGACACAAGCAATTTTTTTAAAAACATTTTTTTGCAACTGCCAGTGAACTGAAATTAAATACCCCCTGCCCACCCTACCCACACACACATTTGCAGAGATCTAAATAGGAGTGCAAGGTGCTCCTGCTGAAGGCTACAGTAACATGCAGCACTCTGCGTTTTGTGTGGGGAAGGCTCCTATACTGGCCTGATTTTGAAGAGCCTATGTCACTGCCTATCCACTGCACCTCCCTCTTCTTTCCCATGACAATTTTCTGTGAAGAAACAATTTAAGCAGTCTCACATCTAGACAATCAACTCAATGAAATAACAATGGGCTTGGATGTATAGAACTGTTATTAAATGGTATAAGGGATTTATTTTCTGAGTGTAAAATGTAATGAACTAAAAATAAGTGACATCATTTTAGCTGGATAGTAGCTCTTGAGTGATCAATTTTAAGCTGGAGCTTAAATTTGAGCCTCAAAAGAGTAAGCAACAATAGCACCATTTCATTTTCAGTTAGCCTGTGTATTGCTACTTTTTGGAAGCATTATTGAGTAAAAGCTAAAATCTCAAGATTAAATCTTTTACTTATAAAGACAGTCTAAAATAGCACAGCAACAATAGCGCTTTAATCTCTTTCAATCAATCTTTCAACCACCTGAAACTGAATGAAGCCTGCACAACTCTATTTTTGATCAGATTGCTTGCTTAAGTCCATTAATTTATAATTTGTTATTATATGCTTGTTCTCGCATAAAAGTGAATATATTTAATTCTACAAATAAATTCTTCAAAGAAGGATTACCTTTCAAAAAGAGACTGCATGCTAATTATTGTTCAGTTTTGAGGAATATTTAAATATAGGTTATACATACATTTGCGAGTGTATGCCAACACAGACTGAGAAATGAAACATGAGCACGTATCGGGGGAAAACATATACACAGTATATAACAAAGAAGTTCAAGAGCAGTAAAATTGCAGAATTATGCACTCAAAATTTAGGACATGCCAGATTTCAGATTGCCCATGCAACCTTAATTCAGCCCCTTTGTGTGTATGCATTATGGTATGGTATTTAATTACATGCCGTGTAACAATTTTATCTGTGACACAAAGTGGGTGAAGTAATACCTTCAATTGGGCCAACTTCTGTTGGTGAGAGGGAAAACCTTTCAAGCTTGCACAGAGCTCCTCTTCAGGTCTGGGAAATGTATTCAGCGTGCCACAGATACGTACAAGGTGGAACAGATGTTTAGCACAAGTTCTAACCACATATTTCAATGGACCGTTCAAGATGATCTGGTCCATCAACACTTCTCCAGTCATGGGGAAGGGCAGCTAGCCTGGGAGTGGTGATAGTGGGTTATAGATTGTTGTAATAAGCCATAAATCCAGTGCCTCTATTCAGTCCATGATTTTATAGTGTCTAACAAAGTTATGAATTTAAGATCCCAGATTAGTCTTTTGAAGGTGTTGTCCAGGTTTCCTATCAGGATGAGGACTAAGAGGTCAGATACAGAGTGATTGCTTTGTAAAAAGTGTTCACCCAAGCTTATACGGTGTTTTTGTCTATTATCATTTTTTCTGTGTGAGTTTATTCAAGAGCACAGTGATTGTCTCACTTTACCCACATATTGAACCTGCTTCAAAACAGATATAACCCCCCCTCCAACTATACACTCCCAATTTCAGAGTAGCAGCCATGTTAGTCTGTATCTGTAAAAAGAAAAGGAGTACTTGTGGCACCTTAGAGACTAACAAATTTATTAGCGCATAAGCTTTCGTGAGCTAGCTTTTTACACTCCCAATTGTCACTTAATATCCCACACACTGGAACCCAAAGGGGGTAGCATAGTCGATGGGGACCACAGCCTGAAATAAATCTTTCCTGACTGACCCCCATTCTTGTGGCCTTCAAACAAACACCGAACCCCTCCAAGCTCATAATCAGAAGCAAGCTCCCTCACAGACTAGGACAGAGCAACAAAGTGGCACCCTGCCAAAATAACAGATGCAAAACCTGTAGACATATCTCTCCACTCTACAATGATCAACACCCCCACAACACACCTTTCAGGATTCATGGGTCTTACACGCTATCACAACATCTGGTGTACCTCATCTAGAGCAATAAATGCCTCAACAACAACTATATGGGTGAAGTGAGACAATTACCACTTCTCTAATAAACTCACACAAAAAATTATAAAAGACAAAAAAACACTTGTCATCTTTTCATGAACAGTTCTCACAGAGTAATCACTATATATCTGACCCTCACCCACAGCTCCCAACCCCCATGTTAATTGGTCACTTCACCTTGAATGGTCCCTTGAAATACGTATTAACTACTTATGCTAAACAATCTGTTCCAACTTGTATTTAGCTGTTACACTCTGAGTACATTTCCCAGACCTGAAGAAGAGTTCTGTGTAAGCTCGAAAGCTTTTCTCTCTCACCTGAAGAAGTTTGTCACCCACCTTTTTTTCTCTAATATCTTGCGACCAGCATGGCTACAAAAATACTTCCTACAATTTTATCTGTCATCCTATGAATTTTTATTTGTTTTATGAATATCACTTATGATCCTAACAGTCACTGTGAATTAAACTATCCACCTGCTAGTAGGAGCCTGGCACGTAGCAAATACTTTGTCTGGGGTGGTATAGCAGGCCCATCAATGGCCACTACCCATTGAATAGCATTATCCTGACAGGACAATAGAGGCAATCAGAGATACTAACTGATAATGTCCCTCTGTACCATCAACTGATAAACAGTTGGATGCCACAATTCCTCTCAAGGGCTGGATCACAGAAAACTCCAGTGTAAGAAGACAAGAGAAAAGTTATCACAAATTGACTTTAAAAGGGACATGTTTTCTAAGCATGAGGCAGAGGCCATCACCAAAGGAGAAGACTGAGCAGGAGGAGTAGGATGCAGGAAGATGCTGGACTTCCTGGAGCAAACTGATCAAAATTCAGGATGGATGAGGAAACTGAAGGAGGGTCTTATGTGCCAGTGATTTTTGCCTAGATCTGTAGCTCTTGTGCTTTTCTATGAGTAAAATATGAATATTTAAGATGTTCCTTCACAAAGTCTCTGTGTTACTTGCTTTAACTATCACATAGTCCCTGAAGAGAAACTGTAAAGCAGAGTATATAAGAATGACCATAAGGTCAGACAAATGGTACATTTAGTGCTGTATCCTGTCTTCCAACACAGGCTGGTGCAAGATTCTTCAGAAGGAGTGAACAGAAGAGGTCACTCTACTGAGTGATCCATCCCGTTGTCCAGTCCCAGCTTCTAGCACTCAGAGGTTTAGGGACACCCAGAGCTGCATCCCTGGCCATCTTGGCTAATAGACATTAATGGACCTATCTTCCATGAATCTATTTAATTCTTTTTTGAATCCAGTTACACTTTGGCCTTCACAACATTCCCTGGCAATGAGTTCAACAGGTTGATTTTCCTTTGTGGGACGGATACTTCCTTTTGTTAGTTTTCAAACAGCTTCCTATTAATTTCATTGGGTGACCTCTAGTTCTTGTGTTATGTGAAGGGGTAAATAACTCTTCCTTATTCACTTTCTCCATATCATTCATGATTTATTCCTACTCTTTGGTTCCTATCTTTTAACCAGTACTGACTTTCCCTCTTAGCCCATGAACTGCTTACTTTGATTAAGAGCCTTTGGTGAAGAAACTTGTCAAAGGCTTTCTGAAAGTCCGAGTACGCTATACCCAGTAGATCACCCTTGTCCACATGTTTGTGGACATCTTCAGAGAATTCTAATGGTACCCATGAGGGTTCTGGGTGGTGTACTTAAATAACTGGAGAGACTTGAAGGGGATCAGCATTTGTCTTGGGGCCTAGGGCCACATCCCCAAAAGGATACTAGACACGAAGTCTGTCTAAGAGGCCATATTTAGAGGCAGCATCTGCATCTACTGAGATACAGGAGGCTTAGAAGCATGCAGAATTCAAAGGCTGGGTCCAATATAGCAGTCTGGTGTCTACAGCAAGAGAAGATTCTGCCAGGGCTGTAACATGATCACATACTATTTTTCCAACAGGATCCTTGCCTCTGTTAATGCTGAAATATTCCCACAGAATGCAGTCTGAAGGAGACACCCAGCATTGAAAAGTTCACCTGAATGGCTGCAATTTGGCAGTTAAAAGCAACCAAAAACAGGATCTTATAATGGAAACTGTTTTCATATTTAACTATTAGACTTACTGACAGCTCTGCCTATCATTAAATACCTTTAAAGTGTTAATTAGTGTACTACCAAATAGAAAGACTATATGACTATATTCAGCTACGTATGATGAAGTGAATAATAATATTCTGATTTAAGTTAATAGATATTTTAGTATTTAAAGGCAATTTTCCTTACTTCATTGCTTGCTGTTGACACATTAATACACTCTGCGTTGCTGAGGTTCACCGAATTTCAATTTATTGGTAGTTTATAAAATGCCATTGCATTAACTTGCATGTTAAAAGGATGTGTTAAATTAGAAAAGGAGATTTCAAATAACAGTAAGAATTTGCAATTTATTAAGCTACCTCAAATTGTCATTTGAATACTGTTCTTTAAAAGCCAAGTTTTATATTGCCACCAAAAGAAAAATTGTCAGATATATTATACAGCGCAACAAATACCCATTTTGAGTTTATAGTCTCACTAGGTATTTCCTTTAAACTGCAATTCCATCTTATGCATTCACACATAAAATAGATTTTTTGTAAATCTTAGAATGTTGTCTCAACACTTTGCCCCAGACTTACCATGACTATTCGATAGATCCTTAACTTCCTGGTGGGTTGCCAGGATTACCCATAGTGTCCTTACAACTATTGGTGAATGAGATCCAGGATCAAATTTTATGTAGCGTCAGTGCCCTTCAATTACCAGGTGCCAAAAGTATCACTGCCCTCAGCCTCAGTAAGTTTTTTATAAACAAATCCTAAGTGCAATGACACAACACCTTCGCTGTCATGTTGTTTCACCTAAATAACCTATAAAGTGGTCAGGCATTATTAGTAAAAATTTTCAACTGAGAGAAGAAGAAAAAAATCCACCCTTTGTTCACAATGATTTTAAAAGTACAGGAGTACAAAGATGATAGATATTGTATCAAATACTTTTGATATGTTTTATTTTTACATATCTCATATAAATATAATCATCGGTAAACAGCACGCATGAACAGAGGAATACAGATCCTACTGTGGAGTGACAACTTAAGCTATGAAGATGTCTATTTGCATGTGGGGGGAAAAATAGTAAGAAATAGCTTGTGTAAGTACAGGGTTTGAAGGTATACTCAGCTTCTACATCATCTGTATTTGTGATTTACAGGATAGTCTCCTATTTCTTGCTAATTTAATTACAAAATCATTGATTCTGAGTGATGATTTATCAAGTGCACAAATCAATGAAGATTCCATTCCAGAAAAATTGCATTTTGATGCATATCCAGGTGGACATAGACAAAAACTGACAGCAGCATTGACATCCTCTAGCTTTCTAATAAAGATGAATATGCAGATCTATTCAGTAGTCTGAAATGTGATTTATCTTGAGTTGGGGAGTGGTTAAATCTCCAAGTGATAAATGTAACCCTCAGGGCAAGAGCTTGATTATGAGTAATGAAGGAAGACAACAGTGAGATAGGGCCTGTCTTTGCACAAAATAGATTTTCTGTGACCTGCATTCTACTCATGATTTAAAGCAAAGATCTGAATTAACACAAAAAGACGCCACACATACAATTTATCTAATGTAAAAAGGTCAAATAAGCATACCACTAGAGGTATATTTCACGGGGAATGTTGCTGCTTTATGTGTAAACAATGTTAAATGAATCTCTGAAAGGTATTTATTTTATAATATAATGATAGCTACTACTCAGCCTAAGGGCAGTAGAACCTAGACTTTAGCTTTTTACAGCACAGACCTGTGGTTTCTAAAGAAAAACCCACATCACTACCAGTTCTATTCACATTATTTTTGGTGTCACTCTGTATTTCCTACCTTGGAACTGGGCATTAAATCCTTTCCGTCGGTGGTTACTGTCAGATGTGAAATGGAGTCGTAACCAGTTTTTGCTGCTGATAACAGGAGAAGGCAGGTTCATACCAGTCAACCTGGAGGTGGGGAAAAAAGTTTTTAAGAGACAATGAAGCAAAAAACATGTATTTTAGACTGATTTAAAGGAAACAGACCAAGTGAAATTAAATATACTGGTCACACTGTGCATCATGCATCTGACAATTGTGATGCACTAGTACTATTACTGTATTTTCCTTTCCACCTAGTTCTTTGATAGTCAAATTGGTTTCTCCTTCTCTCATTATTATGGGAACTGTAATGGGAGAGAAAATTTCTAAAGTTTCTTGTTTCAGCTGCTAACTTATCTGCAGAAAAGTTGGCAAGTGATCTTATGACAAAACATCAAAATGCATAAGGTCATATTTATCTTAAATGTTGGTAAACAGTTGCAGAGAATGGTATTCAGTAGCAAATCGATGCACTCCCTTAAGTGAAATGTTATTAATTTTAGAAGAACAATATAAATGTTTCATCTCATATATCTCATTTACAAGGACATCAACCTAGCAAGAAAAACTCTCTGTATTATACATGAGCAAAAATGTGTGCGCACCTGAGAAGGGTCAGTTTTGCATATAATAAACCTCAGAAGCCATGTTTTTGGTTTTTTTAAACCTGATATTAGTGAAAGTTCAGATTCAACAACACCCCTCCCCCCCCCACACACACACACTTAATTCCCATTAAAAACTGAGCAAGCGGTCAGATAAACAGCCTGGATTTTGTGTAAATCTGGAATCTCTTCTAAATATATATGTTGTATGAACATTGCATTTTTACAATTAAAGACTGGAATAAAGAAGTCTGCAAAATGTTGCTTAGGGCCAATTTTTTCTCTTAGTTATGCTGGGTTTTTACCAGGATTAACTGAAAGCAGAATATTCTCCATGGAGTCTAAATTCTTACATTACAGGAAAAATAACTTTGTTCATTTGACAAATGAAGATTATTTAGATTAATGAACAAACGTCATAGCATGTTATAAGTGTGTGTTGTATAAGTAATGAACACTTAATAATATGATGTCTTCCTTGCTATATCACTGCTGTTAACACTTTACTGAAGAAACAGAAGAAACAGTTTTTGGTGTACAAATTTTAATTTGTACAGATTAGTGGAATGCAGATTAGATGATTCTATCACACCTGGTCATAATATCGAAATCTATTAATACTGGACCTTTTTGGCCAACTTCATTTTTTAAACATTTAAGTTACTTAAATGGTGCTATTTGAAATTTTAAAACGAACACATCCCATGTATGGAAAGGCTGCAGCTCATCACACAAACATTAAATATTGACCATAAAGAATAGGAGTAAAAATAAATTTACAAAAGGAGTACTTGTGGCACCTTAGAGACTAACAAATTTATGCATGCATCCGATGAAGTGAGCTGTAGCTCACGAAAGCTTATGCTCAAATAAATTTGTTAGTCTCTAAGGTGCCACAAGTACTCCTTTTCTTTTTGCGGATACAGACTAACACGGCTGCTACTCTGAAATAAATTTACAGATAACTTCATATCTAATCCTTCTAAGAATAACGAGAATGATGTCTCCAGATTCATATTTTTTGGTGATTTAATCCAAACCTCACTTGGCATCTCACAAGATTACATTGTTACAGTTCATAAGTGCACAGTCAAACAACTCTGCTCTTCAATTTAAGGGAACAAGGCCTCAGAGAGAGCTCTTGAAAATTTATAAAACTACCACTTTTTATAATGTATCTTTAACAATAACCTTTTACTATACCTTTAACTACAGATGAGTGTCTGTAAATTTAGGATATCTGGGAATATAACCTGTATTTTTTTCCGATTATGGTATTTTTCTGTTTAAATATTTTTACTTCATATTTTGAATTCTGAAAACACTGTATGGATCTTTTAATTAAGTTTCTTCTGAATAAAAATTTTAAAAGTTCTTTATTTCTGACACTTCCCTGCCCTCTATGTCCTGATTCTTCAAAGGGAGTCTTACAGATGGCTCTTCAGGCCTATAGCTTCAGTGGGAGTTTGTGGGGTTGTTGATATCCAACTACCTGGATACCTTTTCAGGGTCATGCCCTTAATTATTGTCAGCCTGAACATTACCACATGCCATAAAAGAGATATTTTGTGGTTATATATAGCATTCTGTATTCTAAAAGGGAAAAAAAGACATAGCAAATTATTTAATCTACTATATGACAAGTACTGTAATTCCCATGACCCTGATTGCTGGTGGTATTTTGCCAGTTCTGTTCTCACAAACAGTACCTTGAACAAACTTCAGTGCAAACTTTCCCCATTTCCTCATTGGATCAGAATTAGAATCAATATATGCATACAGGGAAAAGGCCATAATAATCATTACATTGATTTTTCTGAGGGAAGAGTATGCCCTTGGAAAGGGAGTAGCTATGGACATAAATATGAGATAGATAATGATACCAGTCAGTTCTGTGTTCTTGGGGAACCAGGGCACAGTATCCAGCCTGTCTGACCTCATGAAGGAAAATTATCAGGTATAATTTTCTATATCTGTAATCTTTAATGATGTAACTGTTATGTTTGTTTAGGCTCTCCTTGTGTGGTTATCACTATTATTCAATAAATAACTTTTTTGGTTAAGCTGGTTGATTCCCCCACCCCAGACTGTGCTTGAACCAAAACAGATCAGAAGAAAGACTTACAGAAAGCAATAAAAGGTGGTGGGAGACACACCTAAACCCCTCCTGACAAGAATGACAGGATTAAGGCAACTCCCCTAGCCTCATCTGCATCAAAGATTGGACAGGGAGGCATCTCCATTAGCGTACAGAATGGAGAACAGAGATTCCAAGGCAAGAACTGCACTGAACTCTGGGACCAGAAAATCAGGGAAGCACTGCATCATGGGGGATCTCTGCTGCAGATGTAATGAACATACACCTGCACACACCCAGCTTAGCAGTTATCAGACCAACTCTAGTAATGAATCCTTCATTGATATCCAAAACGCTGAAGCTGCCTAATTGCATTGTGAACTCCCTTGAAGGAACACGACCCATAGCCAGGAATGATCAGTTCCTATTGTCTAGCCTAAAGAAAACCCTTGAGTCACCAGTTTACCTCTAAACAAATCTAGTGTTCTCCCTTGAACCGTTGTTGTTTCCCTACAAAAACCCCTACCCACGTTCAAGTAAGGGTTCTGATGCCTGGATCCAAACTCTGCAGCAGTTCCACTGGGACTTCATCTTCTCCTCACTGATTGTGCTGGGGGCTTTCCTGTCTCCAGCACTCAGGACCCTGAGTTACCACCATCACTTGGGAACCCTGAACAGTTCAAGCTTCATGCAGTGTTGAGACCCCAGCGCGCGCTCTCTCTCTCTCTGTGTTTTCTTTTCCACCTCAGGTATAACTTTTAATCCTGACTTATTTGATCAGGTATAATTTTCTATGTCTGTAATCTTTAATGATGTAACTGTTATGTTTGTTTAGGCTCTCCTTGTGTGGTTGTCACTATTATTCAATAAATAACATTTTTGGTTAAGCTGGTTGATTCCCCCCTCTCTCTCTCTGAACTTCACTCTTTTGTGTTTTTGGCTTCCCCATTTACTCTGCAGCAATGCTCTTCTTACCTAAGCTAAAGATCCCTGTAGCACCCAAAATACTGTGGGGTTTGCTCATCAAGTGGGTTAGTACCAGAACAATTGTGATGTGAAAGTGGGGATAGGGACGTGCTGAACCTATGACATACAAGGGTGGCAGCTTGGAAGTGCTGCTCGACCCAGCCTATTGAGTCCAGGAGCATATAAGTGTGGCAGCTTGGAAATCCTGCTTGACTCAGTCCACTGAGTCCAGGGACATGGAAGGGGTCAGCTTGAGAGTGCTGATTGACCCAGTCCACTCAGACTTGCTCTTTTAGTGTGTGTGTGTGTGTGTGTTCATCTGATTCTGGGGCTAGAGTAACCCAGCCCTGGGGAACCTAGGTCCTGCAGGATAGCTCCGGGGACTTGCAGAAGGGAGAAGTAGAGCTCCATATGAAAATAAAAGTGACACAAGCAGTACATTGATATAATTACAGACATTCCACCCCCCCCCCCCGAAGAGTAACCCTAATAAATGAGCATACCCCAAAGTAACGGGGAAATCTGGTAACAATAATGCCACATATGATGTAGGATACAGCGCACACAGCGTGTGAAGTGTTCACAAACTAAACAACATATTAACCTTTCCCCTTATTCATGTCCATGTCAGGTTACAATCTAAAATGATTCCAAAATTAATGTCATAGACTCTAGAATTTAAGGCAACAAGGAACCATTAGATCATCGAGTCTGACATCCTCTACATCACATTACATTTCATCCAGTTACCCCAGTATTGAGCCTAATAACTTTGTGTTTAGCTAAAGGGTATGTTCCAAGGCATCCAATTTTGATCTGAAGACATTAAGAGAAAGCAAATCCACCACTTCTTTTGTCAATTTGTAAAAGTGCTTAATCACTCTCACTGTTAAAAATGTGTACCTAATTTCTAATTTGAATTTGTCTGTCTTCATCTTCCAGCCATTGTTCTTGGTATGCCTTTCTCTGTTTATGTAAGAGGTTCTGGTATTTTTTCCCCATGGAGGTACTTGTACAGTATAATCAAATCACCTGTCAGTCTTCTTTTTCATAACTTAAACAAACTGAACTCTGTATGACTGCCCAGTCCTTTATCAGTATTTACCACTCCTCCAATCGTTGTGTCATCTGATAGTAAATATTAACCTTTCATGATTTTTGTATGTTAAACTCTCATAATTCTTTTCTTACTAACTGTTCTCCCAGAAACCTTACAGTGTTACCAAAAAGCATGTCTGAATTCTAAGGCCTCAGAGTCTTGGTTCTTAACCTGAACCTAGAGGGTGGCCAGCATTCAAAAATGTTTATAATCATAGAATATCAGGGTTGGAAGGGACCTCAGGAGGTCACCTAGTCCAACCCCCTCCTCAAGGCAGGACCAATCCCCAACAAAATGATCCCAGCCAGGGCTTTGTCAAGCCTGACCTTAAAAACGTCTAAGGAAGGAGATTCCACCACCTCCCTAGGTAACGCATTCCAGTGTTTCACCACCCTCCTAGTGAAAAAGTTTTTCCTAATATCCAATCTAAACCTCCCCCACTGCAACGTGAGACCATTACTCCTTGTCCTGTCATCTGCTAGATCCATCCTCTTTAGAACCCCCTTTCCGGTAGTTGAAAGCAGCTACTAAATCCCCCCTCATTCTTCTCTTCTGCAGACTAAACAATCCCAGTTCCCTCAGCCTCTCCTCATAAGTCATGTGTTCCAGTACCCCAATCATTTTTGTTGCCCTCCACTGGATGCTTTCCAATTTTTCCACATTCTTCTTGTAGTGTGGGGCCCCAAACTGGCACAGTACTCCAGATGAGGCCTCACCAATGTCAAATAGAGGGGAACTATCACGTCTCTCAATCTGCTGGCAATGCCCCTACTTATACAGCCCAAAATGTCTTTAGCCTTCCTGGCAACGATGGCACACTGTTGACTCATATCCAGCTTCTCATCCACGGTAACCCTAGGTCTTTTTCTGCAGAACTGCTGCCTAGCCAGTTGGTCCCTAGTCTATAGCGGTGCATGGGATTCTTCCATCCTAAGTGCAGGACTCTGCACTTGTCCTTGTTGAACCCCATCAGATTTCTTTTGGCCCAATCCTCTAATTTGTCTAGGGCCCTCTGTATCCTATCCCTACCCTCCAGCGTATCTACCTCTCCTCCCAGTTTAGTGAAGTATTGGGCTGTATCTACTCATCCTCAATGTCTCTAAGTCTGTGAGAGTCTAGATATCTGGAGGAAAAGATCCCTTAAAACTAATGGAAGATATTGACAGATGTCTGTTACGATAAACAAAACTGGGTAATTGAAGAGGGTTGCTAATGATCCAGTTATGTTCTGTGATTGATGAGAGGTATTTGTTGTTGCAGATGTTTTCTGTGATAAATGAAATAATTACCCATTGAAAGAAGATTTTAACTCATCAGGGAGTGCTTGTTGCAACAGGTGCTCTGATTAACAATTGGGTTTGAAATCTCTTTAGTTTATTGATCATGTAACCTAAGATACCATACAAGAAATTCCATTAGTAATTAGGTAAAATGAGAATTTGAAAACAGAACACGATGAAATTAATTTTGCGAAAATAATTTTCCCTCCAAAAAGGGATACCTTTCTCTCAGACCCATACTCATAACAGGAAAGAGGATTTTGGAGTTAGATTGGGGAATGTATTCCACTAGCATCCCACCAGTGACAGAGGGAGGCAACATGGGCCAGCTCTTCATATTACTCAAAAGCTGGTAAAATAGGTTTTCCTTCTGTATTTGTTTGATAATCTTTGATTAAATAATTCCATTTAAGCCTGTTATTTTGACAATCTCACATTATTATTATTGTTAAATTAAACTCAAACAGACAACACATCTGCAAATTTTATCAGCAGTGATTTTATATTTACTTGTAGATTATTGAAGAAAATGTTGAATAGCATCAGACCTAGTACTGTTTAGGGTTGCCAGGCATTTGGTATTTGACTGGAACGCCCGGTCAAAAAGAGACCCTGGTGGCTCCAGTCAGCACCGCTGACCAGGCTGTTAAAATCCGATCGGCGGTGCAGTGGGGCTAAGACAGGAACCCTGCCTGCCTTGGCTCTGCGTGGCTCCTGGAAGTGGCTGGCATGTCCCTAGGCACAGGGGTGATCAGGGAAGCTCTGTGTGTTGCCCCCACCCCTAGCACCGACTCTGCAGCTCCCATTGGCCGTGAACCACGGCCAATGGGAGCTGAGGGGGCGGCAGCTGCAGGCACAGGCAGTGCACACCATACAGACCTGCCTGCCTTACCGCTGACCGGGAGCCGAGTGAGGTAAGCACTGCCCGGCTGGAGCCCGCACGCCAAACCCCTCCTGCAGTCCAATCTCCTGTCCCAGGCAGAATCCCCTCCCACACCCAAACTCCCACCTGGAGCCCACACCCCAAACCCCTATTTTAGCCCTAAGCCCCTCCTGCACCTCAATCCCCTGCCCATAGGCCCATCCTGCCACCTGAACCCCTCATTTCTGGCCCCATCCCAGAGCCTGCATCCCCTTCTGCACTCCAACCCCCTACCTCTGCCCAGTGAAAATGAGTGAGAGTGGGGGTGAGCCAGTGATGGAGGGAGGCGGGATGGAGTGAATGGGGGTGGGGCCTCAGAGAAGGGGTGGGGCTTCAGTGAAGGGGCGAGACAGGAGGCAGGGGAAGGGTGTCTGGTTTTGTGCAGTTAGAAAGTTGGCAACCCTAGTACTGATCCCTGTTGAACCCCATTCGAAACACTCCCATTCCATTATAATTCCCCATGTTTTTGAGATCTGTCAGTTAGCCAAGTTTTAATCCAGTTAACATCTGCTCAACTGACTCTGTAGAATTTTAACTTTCTAATCAGAATGCCATGTGTGCTAAGCCAAACACCTTAAAAAATATTTTAATGTATTACATCTATCCAGTTACCCTTTATCAACCAAACCTGTAATCTCATCAATGAATGAAATCGGGTTTGTTTGACAAGTTCTGTTTTCCATAAACTATGTTGACTGGCTTTAATTTTATTCTTATCTTTTTATTCTTTATTAATTGATTCCCATATTAAATTGTGAAACTGAAAGACTATAGAGAGGTACTCTTAACAATTTACTAATTTCATTGTGCATCTAAGTAAGGTTACAGGAATACTTAGGGAATAGTGCAAATACCGAGGTTGTTTTGCTGATTGTCTAAAAACAAATTGTCAAGGATTTCTATTTTCCTGTATTATTACAACTGTTTTTTTTTCTTTAAAGTGTGACTATGACAACGTTACCATTCTTTCAAACATAATTGCAATTTACTCCTGCTGTTACTATCAGCTCCTGGTGCTAGTACTCTGCCCCAAAATCCAGTAGAGGTGAGGGCAATAAGTATTTAAGAATCTTTGGAGGGTGGCTTTATCATTCCAAGAGGGAGTTATTTAAAACAAATATCAATAATGCCTTCACTCCACCATGCATGTTAATGTTTTTCTTCATGTAATGTATTTTGGTAGGTGGGAGGACATCGAAATTTGGAAAATATTTAGATTAAAAAAAATAACCAAAACTGTCTTTGCAGCTTGCAAGATTTGGACTACAATATTTCATGGTGGAAATTAACATGATATTTGAATTTATATTTTAATTTACATCTTTATATTCCAACCTAAACTGAGATGGCAGCAAATGAAATCTTTAGTCAAGCTTTTATTGAGGCAAGGTTTTCACCTTCAACAGAGAGTATAACATTCCAATATCAAAATTAGTGTACCTATTCAATGATAAAAAAAACCAACCTTGACTAGAAGAAATTTTTCCTGTAATCTGCAACTGAAGTGTTCATAACAAATCAACTTTATTCTCTACGATACAGGTACCTACTGATTCGTGACAATTATGCACTGCTGACTCTTAAACTTATGTAATGGCTCCAATTTCTTCTTAGCATGGACTTTTTCTGTAAGGATGTATTAGAAATTTTAAAGAAGACTGGGAGCATTCCTGTTCCCAGTGAACTGAAAGAAGTAGACGATTAAAACCGAAAGGAGTAGCTATGGTTTTGCTTCTCTTTTGTTACAAGATTGTGAGATGAAAAGTCACTGGGTTGTAAACAACAGAACAATTTTGCCCAGTTTAGCTTGTATGGTCCCATGGATAAAATATTAGATTGGGAATGATCTCTGACCTTCTGTCTTAACCTAGAACAAGTGCCTCTGTTTATCCACCTAATTTTTGTCTTGTATATTTAAATTACAAACTGTTCAGAACAGGGATTAACTCTTACTATGTGTTGGCATCACCTACCACAATGATGTGCTGAACTTGGTTGGGGCTTTAAGGTAGTCCTGTAATACAATTAAGAAGAAGAAAAATCCATGCAATAGTAAAAGGATTTAGTATGGTACTTTGTGCTAACACCTTGATAGGAAATGGTATGTTCTGGATATAAAAAGCTGCCCTGTCTCTTTAGAGCTGCTCATTTTACTTATAGTGACACCCGCTTTCCCCCAAACATTAAAAGTTAATTGCTGGAAAGATGCATTTTTTGTACAAAATAAATTTGCAGTAACACTTTATCTGGTTTGTCCAGAGCTGTGGGGTTAAAAGTCTGAGAGAGACCAATGCCGGAGCATTTTGAATTAAACTGTTATTTGAATTAAATGGTACATTAGCAAAGGAGTAAACACACACACACACACACACACACACACACACAGGGACACACAAAAGCACATTCATAGTATGTCTATCATTGGCTGTATTTTTTACAGTTGTTCCCCAAATGCATACACAAAATATCTGTCAATCTACAATGCATATCTATAAACTCCATATGTTTTGGCTAAAATTGCCTCAGTATTTTCCCTTACTTTAAGAAATGATAGTGACAATATTATGATATTGACACAGTGACATAATCCCCGTTTGATCTCTATTCTAATTTAGCTATATGTCTTCTGTGATATTTCAAACCAGAGAGGAATATGTTGATTTTCCATGTCTGACAGTCACTGACTGTTTATGTTTGAATTAAAGATGTAGTGAGCCATTGATACCCCATTCATATTCTAGTCTTCTGTCCTGTACAAATAAATAGTTGGAAGACTAGAATCAGGGTACGTGGGCAATAGATGAGTCTTGGTGCCTCATCATAAGTTAGTCTTGTTCTAATAGGACCCAAACATGCACATGCACTATTCACATTCAATAGAAAGAATTTTACAAACACAGGGCTAAACTGGGGGATCTTCACACACTCTGGTGTGTCAATTGGACTATTTGCATAAGTAAATACTCTTCAACATGTGTAAACATCACAAAATTTAGCCCATATGACTACAGTTGGATTCTGTTCATCTGAGTGCATTCAGTATCCAGATCAATTCCTTTTGCAACTGTCAAGGCTGATTCCCCACTCTGACACTTCAAGTCCAGGAGGTGGGGGCATGCAAGGATTTTAAAAATTAATACTGGACACTGCAGGCTGGTATTAAACTCCCAAGGTTACAGCTTTTATCTGACCTTAGCTTGGTAAATGCTGCCACCACTCAAATGCAAACCCCTTGGAATCCAGGTTGGCACACTTGGGAATTCCTTCCTGTGGGGTACCCTCAAGCCCTTCCACCCCTACTCTGGGGAAGAGCTGAGAAAGAAAACAAAGGAAATTATCTGTTGCCCCCAGCTAATTAAACATCATATGCACAAACCTCTTAGGACACAAAAAACCAATCCTGTTCTTAAAAAACGTAAATCTGATTAAAAACCAAAAAGAAAGAAAATATATCTGGAACTTAGGCTTTTGCTAGATTTTAAAAGAGCAATTCCAAAAACTAAGCACCCAAAATAGCTTTCTTGGGGGTTCAGCTTAAAGGTTACAAGCAAACAAAAGCATCTGGGGTTAGCACAGAGGAGTCCACTAGCCATAAGAAATAAACAGAAATAGATCAAAACGCATCTTTCTAAACATTTCTGATGTACTTACACGTTTGGGGGTTCCAAATAAGTAGTTCCAGGTATGATCTGATGGGTCTTGGTGACCTATGATCATTCCTGGCTTAAAGCTTCTCATAGCATAACTGTTCCCTGTTCCCCTCTTTCCCAAAGGACCACAAACAGAGACAAAGGGGAAGTTTTTTCCCCACTTTAAAAAGTTTTAGCCTTCCCAATGGCTCTTTTGGTCAGGTGCCCACTCCCTTTCCTTTACCTGCGGGAACTTTGTTAACCCTTTAGAGGTATAGCAAGCAGAGAACAGCCACCAAGAGGAACTTTATAGCTAACTGACTGGATGGATGTCCATAAAAGGGAGCTCCCCTCACCCTTCATTTATCATAGCAACTATTTCAGAACTTGCTTTATTAACTACATAAATGACATTTTGATTCATTTGCATAAAATTGATTTATTTCATAAATCTATTATTTTTGTATGAACTTAAATATTGTAAGGGACAGAATTGTGCAAAGTGAAAAAAGGAGAAAAGGAGTACACAAAGACTGTCTTTGCACCCCATGTCCAGGTTCCAGGCACAAAAAATGTTCCTACAGTCCGGAGCCATACAAACTGTGCCCAGACACTGATACTTTTGTCCCAGACACTGCAGGAAGACAAGACAAGAAAAGACACCAGGAACGTGGTTTAACTAGGCCACAATTTTATTCAGTAACATATCTGGAAACTAAAAAAAACCAAAACATTTATTCATGACTGAGTATTGGTGATATAATAGCAGAATTTTCAGGAGCCTTCACAATCCATCACTAACTTTGAGCACTCAGCAGCTGATCTTCACAGATCTGAGGCACACCATCCATTCAACTTCTCACTGGTCATCTTCTACAAGGATAACTCTCCACCATTCCTTCCATAATAACTTTCTCCAGATTATTTCCACTTACATACCTATTGTGACCAAAGTACATACATTTGTGTCTGTTGATTTCTGCTCAGGGTTGGCTTCCCTCCAATAATATTTCCATCAGCAGCAGATCTGGCTCCCAGCCTGGTTGCTAGGCAACCCAGTAAGCTCAGCTGTGCCCAAAGATCCTTCTGCAAATGGTCCTGCTTCCTGATTGGGCAGGAAAACCTGCAGCCTGCTACTTGAGCTTGAAGCAGCAGCAGTTGCGTGGTTGCTCAACGCATACCACACCTGTGCTTTCCCTGCTCCTGCCTCTAGCCCTTGTTCCAGCCTTGAATTCTGCCCTCTCCAATCTAGTCTTTGGCTCCCTGTCCTGTTCCCTATCCTGACTCAGGTTCCAACCTTTGACTGAGTCTGTCTTCATCCTCAGCATGGTATCCGACTACTGGATTTACACTTGCCACTACTCCCAACTGCCATGGCAATTGCCAGACAAGGTCCTGCTCCATCCACTGTGTAGATTACCAAGGCCTGGCAGCTTGCAATTTTTAACATAGGCATTCATCTTTTTTACTATCCAGGAGATATGTAAGAGTCTTCACCAGCACCGAATTCCAATAGCTTCCATTTTCTTCTTGTCAGCAACATTAACTTCTCACATTTCACATACATAAATCGCTATGGAAAAAAATTGGATTTTCACCAGTTCCCTCTTTTTACATTTCTAGATGCTATGGTTTTTTACCCCCACACTTTCTTTAGCAAGGCCACAGCTGAGCAAACCATTCTTAGCTTTCTTCTGGTTTCTTTGGAACAACCATCTTGGTTGGATATATGTGATCCAAGATAATTAATTTCATCTATTTTCTCTACGCTTGTCTGTTAATCATGATTTTTGCATCCTTTTTTTTCTTAGTTCTGTCAACGTACATGAATTTTCTTTTTTGTTGCATTAAGGAATATTCCGTATTACTCACTAACTGTTTTTACAGGCTCCACCATTTGTTGTATTTGCACCAATGGCTATAGCAAAGAGTGTCATGCCATTGGCATATCTGAGGTAGGTTAAGAAGTGTCCACCAGTTGAAATCTTAGCTCCTTCCACTTGGTCAAAACCTCCCAAGCCTTGTCTCTTAAACTCTGTGCATACATTCAAGAGGCTTGGGGACAAAATACACCCTTGTCTCATACTGTTCTCTGTAGAAAACCACTTGCTGTCAGCTACTGTGAATTATCCAGCAACAACTCACCCAGTGCAGGTCATACTTCCTATTATAATCTATTCAACCTGGTAGAGGACTACCAACTGCCATTGCTGGGACCCACCATCCTCTCCTCATATAATAGTTAAGGAAGCTAATCTAGAGAGGGTTGTTTCCTTGTTGTACCAGAAATTAGGGGCCCTAACCCTAGTCCCACATTCTTTAGGAGATGCCTTCTCCCAATCTGTTCCAATTCCAGTTTATCAGGGAACTGGACACACACCCCTGGTAATGAGTACCTGCACTAGGCACCTGCCAAGATTCGAAAAAAAAAATATTACAATGTAACCTACCAACCAGGTCCCGGGCTGTTGAGACAACCGTAACAAACCCAAACCCTGCCTGGGACAATTCCTTCCAGTCCAAAAAAGCAGCTATCACAATGACCATAGCAAGCCCCCCCCGCCCCCAATCTACTCCTACTCTAATCCTAAAGGGGGAGATTTTCTTCCTGGAGCCCCCTATTAAAGGGGAAAGGTTTATAAACTCTCCCCTTTGGGAACAGAAGCCAATAGGCTTAAGATGTACCTTACTGTCCAACCGATCAATTAATATTTATATTTTATCAATAATGCTCATGCAGACAGAGATATACTGCATATACAAATAGTCATACATAAGGTAGTGAACGTATTCCTATACAAAATAGACTGAGAGCACTATGTAAAGACTTTCTCCTGAATTTAGTAGTTAGCAAGTGTTTATCAGTAATGAACTAAAACAAAGTAATGAACTAAACAACTTCCAAATAGATACACACATATGATCGATACACACATATGATCTATTCTATTCATTTCATAGAAACTTCCAGGAGTAAATGTATTCCTTATTAAATGTAAGTCACATTGAGCAGAATTAGAAAGTCCCTCTTTGAAGCCTACATTAGATCATCAAGGGATTGCAATAGTAGCCATTTTAATAAAATCAGCATATATAACCAGGTTTGACCACTAAGCCAATAATTTATTTTTATTTTCTCAATTAAAATGCCTTAGTAATTGTGATATCTTGTTTGACTAAAAGATAATGCAAGGTGATTATTTAAATGGGGAAGACCTGAGAAAACAAGGTTCCTCTTGTTGTCTGTTGCTTAGCTTTGATATCGAGAAAGAAAATAATAGCAGCTAATGTTTTCATCTGAACAAGTATATAAAACAAAGTGTACTTTTGTTTCCTTTGCAGATTTGTTAAAATGTTACTGAATAAAATTAAAGAGCAATGCATTCTTTGCTATCATGTAATACTGCTGATAATTCACTTTCCTAAAGTTCTAAATCTATAAAAGAATTGAAGTAAATGAGACCTCATTTTTTTCTGCTCAATTCTCTTTGTTTTGTTAACTCATCTTTCCTCGTCTGTTTTATCTACTTTGTCAACCTTTCTGGTTTTATCTGACAACTAGACAGCAGGCTCTCTGGTGCAGGGACTGTCTTTATTATTTGTCTGTACAATGTTTTCCTTGCCTGGGGTTCCTATGTGCTACTGTAATACAAATAAATAAATACTAAACAACAACAAGTGAATTGACTGGGGACAAAAGTAGAGTAATAATATTCAGAGAGAAACACTATAGCATGGATGAACTGGTTCAGATTAAAAAAAAAAACCACTCCCAAACCATCATCCCCAAGTTAAACCAAACCCTCCCTCTACCCCATTTTCACATAGCTCTGCACTTCCAGGATTCACCTGATCACAAAAATATTAATAATTTTACCTAATTTTACCATTTTGAAAATGCTGTACAAACATTTTATCTAGTCTTCACAACACCCCTCTGAGATATGTATTATCTCCATTTTAGATAGAAAACAGGCAAAGATAAGACCTTCATTCTGAAAAAATTCCACCTTGAAGTTGCTACGGCATAAAAAAAAGAGAGATTCGCAAAATCATGCATACATTCAGATGCCTACCTAGTCGGAATGAGAACCCTGTGATGATCATCCATCACTGGCTGAGAGCAAATGAAAGATTAAATGACATGAGGTAGTTTTCAAAAAGGACACAGTGAGGCTGCAGGCACTACAAGACTAGACTGAATAAAACACAGAATGTTGAGTCCAGCACAGAGGTGCAACAAGGGATGGGGACCAAGAGACCTGTGGGCCTCTGACCAGAACTGGGTGGCATGACAGTGGTGCCCCTTCCTATGTGCCAAGTCACAATACCACTCAATCAAATTTGGCCTGGCCACCACACTGTCATGACAAAGAGACAATCAGTCCAAATGTTAGCGATGTTGTGACCCTGTGCACCTCTTTCCCCTCCCCCCACATATAGTTCTGCAGTTCTTCCAACATCCATAGGCACTCCCTGGAAAGAAGTGAGGCAGGGGGCACTGGGAACCCCCACACTCTAGGAGCATGGGAGGATAGGAACCAGACTTTATGTGCATCTTGGCATCTGGAGCTCCCAGAACTGCCTGGCCCCCGGTGGGGATGGTACTCTTCAGTCTGACTGCCTCTTTGGGTAAAAGCCTGAGCTGGGTGTAGAAGAGGGAGACTGCAGTGGGGAGAGCTCAGAGCTGGGTGTGGGCCACTGAGGGAGAAGAGTGTGGGGCTGGGACAGCAAGAGGGGAGTGTGTGTGTAGTTGGATTTGGGGGGAGAACATGGGTAAAGAGGAAGCATGAAATAATTCAGGTTTGGGTCTGGGGAAGAGAGCTTGGGATTGGATGTGGGATGTGTGTAGGGTTAGATACAAAGCTTCAAGCTCAGTGCGAGTGGAGTGAGAGCTCTTGGACCCCTATGTAGGAGATTTCTAGTTACAACCCTGTTCTAGGATAAAATAGATGTGAGAGACGAAAGCAAATCTGGGGGATGTGAAAAAAACCTCAAGATAAAAGTATTGCCAAGGGATTGTCAACTTTAGATAGCCTGGCTCCATTGCTTATGTAATTTAAAAGAACTTCTTTTTATTTTCCTCCATTTTTATTTCAAATTTCCCATAACATGAGTGCAAGAGGTTTAAACAAACATATGTGGACAGATTGTACTTCTCTTTAAAGTGAAACAACCAACTGCTAACTGAAAGAAGAAAACATTCTATAATCAAGTTTCACAAGATGGATCATCTTACACATGAAAAACATTGCCTTGCCTAAACTAATATTGCCTTGAAAACAGTTTAGCTTTTCACTCCACCTGGGATAATTAAATAAGAAAAAAACTATGCATATCTATTCAAGGGACACCATCATCGGACCTAGCAACATCAGCCACACCATCAGGGGCTCGTTCACCTGCACATCTACCAATGTGATATATGCCATCATGTGCCAGCAATGCCCCTCTGCCATGTACATTGGCCAAACCAGACAGTCTCTATGCAAAAGAATAAATGGACACAAATCAGACATCAAGAATTATAACATTCAAAAACCAGTAGGAGAACACTTCAACCTCCCTGGACATTCAAATAACAGACTTTAAAGTGGCCATTCTTCAACAAAAAAGCAGCAAAAACAGACTTCAATGAGAAACTGCAGAAATGAAATTAATTTGCAAACTTAACACCATCAAATTAGGCCTGAATAAAGACTGGGAGTGGCTTGGTCACTACAAAAAATAATTTTCCCTCTGTTGATACTCACACCTTCTTGTCACCTGTTGGGAATGGGCCACTTCCACCCTCATTAGTACTACAACAAGTAATTTTCCTCTGTTGATATTCACCCCTTCTTGTCAACTATTGGGAATAAGCTACATCCACCCTGTTTGAATTGGCCCCGTTAGCGCTGACCCCCTCCACTTGGTAAGGCAACTCCCATCTTTTCATGTGCTGTAATTTATATACCTGCCTACTGTATTTTTCACTCCATTCATCTGATGAAGTGGGTTTTAGCCCATGAAAGCTTATGCCCCAATAAATGTGTTAGTCTGTAAGGTGCCAAAAGGATTTCTCGTTATTTTTGCTGATACAGACTAACACGGCTACCCCTCTGAAACCTATGATTCTGCATGTGATAGAATCTAAAGGTTAAAACATGCCATTGTGGATCCTATTTTCAAGTCTTCTAAAATGTACCCAGCTAAGAGATTTATTCTATTAGCATTTATTGAACATTATGAATAGACTTGCTGACTATAATATACATACATTAATAAATAAAATATTAAAAGTTTAAGGGTCTATTTCTCCTTTGCATATTCACATGTAACTCTCAGTGACATTACTGAGAGTTATGCTTGTATATGAAGAAGCTATATTTCAAGTTATGTTACAGATTAAGGCCAAAGTTATTACCTTAACTGGGAGAAGTCTTCATTTGTGCTATACATTGGTCAGGGGTTGTGGCAAATTAACCTGGTTTATGGGGTCTGTAGTGTTATCAAATATTAGGGTTGGTATTTGAGATACATAATAGGAACAGAATTCTGTGATACTCTGTGTAGAACTTGCTTCCTTTGAGATAGTTACTGCTCTGAAGTTGACTTTATGAGAGTACAATAGTACCTGAGAGGTCCAGACTTTTGCTGATGTATGACTTTCATTGTCCAGTGAAAGTAGTACATTAAGCTCTCAGACATAGTAGATCAATTCGATTTGTATTGTTCAGAGCAGTGATATTCAACCCAAGGCTTGAGAGTTGCATGTGGCTCTTCATATAGCTCTGCATGGGGTTTTCCTGTCTCAGGGAGGATTTGAGCAATGTGCTCATGTTGATGTGGCAGCTGCCCTGAGTGGGGGAGCAGGGGGAGGAAATGAAAATTTAAAACAAAACCACAATTGCTAACACACAGACATTTAAGTCTGTGCTTTTGCTGTTAGAAACCTATTGTAACTGAAAAGTTCACATATGAAGTTTTAGCTTTAAGAAATCTGCCCTGGTAGGGATTAATAACCATTATGATAGAATTGTATTTATTCTACACAATGTATACAGTTGGGTAACAACATTAAAGTTATAGGGCTTACTGCCCTCACACAGATGAATACTTTTTTTTAATGTTTTAAACACTGTGACACTTTTAATTAGTCTGATTAGTCCCTCAGCAAATCCTTTGCTGGCCCATATGGGAAAAGTTTCGCTTCTCTACAGTAAAGTGTGGATTTTACAATATTGGTCATATAAAAAGGAGTTGTCAAACTGTGGCTTCACCCTCTAATAGCTATCAGTTCTTCTTACTACATTATTGCTTTAAAAACTAGACACAGGTCCGTAAAACTGAGCAGGGTTATCAATAACCAGCAGGTTTATTATGAAAACATGACTGTCATTTTACAATAATTTTAGTGTGAAAGATGCTGAATTCTCAAAACTGTTTTTTTAAATTATACTGCCTAAAGAAAAGAATACACTACAGAATTATAAAGAACTATTCTACTGAAGCAACCTAAAAGGAGTTTATTCTACAGATGGCATTTCAGAGCACACTAGTGTCAGAGCTGGCTGGAAATCAAAATTTTTCTCCCATGAGAAATTTTGAGATTTTGAAATTTGATTGTGTTTGGAATTATTATTATATAAATAATATTATATAAATAAAATCAATTATTTTTGTGAAGCAAAATATTCTGAAATATTTTATGTTGACCGTATAATTTAAAATATAATACAATACCAAACATTTTGATAATTTCCCACAAAAATTTCAACTAAATTGATACGTTCATGCAAAATGTTTTGATTTTGTTGAATCATCTTTTTCCACCAAAAAAATGCTCTGTTGGAAAATGTTTGACCAGCTCCAGTATCTGTTGAATAGTGTAACATTACAGCCAATAAGAAACAATAACTGAATACTATGAAATGTCAGTACTTGGGTACCAAGTGAAATATTTCTACTTTTATTTGTTTCCAGTAATGTAGTCTAATCAATGGCTATACAATTTCAGCAGAGGTCTCTGGTTGTTACAGCGTTTTCAAATTATTGTTTATCTCAATCTGTGCAAAATATTGACGAGAAAAATACTTTAAAAAATGAACTGAACATATGTGCTTATTTTGCATTATTTTAGTAACTATTGGCATCTTCACAGATACCATGCACTAAAGTTCCATTTTGCCTGGTAGCTTTATTAGAAATGGATTCCAATTTAAACATTTTAGATATATCTCAGTAATATAATACAAATGACAAACAGAAATAAATGAAAGGACTAATCCAAAAATAGAAAAGAAATGTTGTGCAACTCTTTTTTTAAAAAAAATTCTCTTACTTTTTGTTTGTTTGTTTGTTTGTTTGGAAGAAGGTTGTCTAGTGTCCTTTCTGACTGAGAAAACAGGCAGTTTCCTATGTTAGCAGTTGACTCATAGTTGAATAGACCGGTCAGCATGCTGGGATTTCACTCATATAGTCAGGATGGCATTTGAGCATTTCTTTACTGAATAGGGATGGACTTAAGTACATCCTTGAGAGCTTTGCTGAATTGGCCCCTTATATAGGTATTGTGAAGAGCGGGCTATGGACCAACCTATTCTGACATGCATAATAATATAAAAGAAAGAAGAAAAATCTTATGTTGCTTGTCTGCCTTCCCTTATGATCCTCTAATATGGCTCCTACAAATGATAAATTAGTGGAAAACTATGGTATAACCACACTATTAAACAGTATCAATTTAGGGAACATGACTCCAGAATTCCGTGATGTAGTACTGGTTTCCTTTTATTGTGGGGGGTGTGAAGATCAGGACTCCAAAAATCTTAAGACAAGATCATACATATCATAGCTTACATTGTTTACAAAATGTAGTTTCCTCTTTAAAATGTTAGGAAACTAAATTTCTGAGTCTCAATAGTATCTCTCTGAACAAATATCTTTTTTTTCCCACTGCTGTCATAGCTTTAATAGAATTTGATATGCTTCCATGAGAGAAACTGTCCTTATTTAATCAAGGGTATCGCAAGACTAGAGTAGAAAAAATACCAGCAACATGAAGTTTCATAAATATTCTTCAGTCCCTCTATATGCAATAAAGCAGATTAACTGATCAATGCAAGATGACTCCCTTTAATATTGTATCTGTAATGAATTTAGGGGTTTTTTTTTCTAGCAACAAAGTTTTATGTTACAATATGTTTTCTGTCCATATCATGCACTTTCTCCTTTCCCATAAATATACTATTATTCCCAAGAGCCCCCAAATTATCACAGTGACAGATCTAAATATCAATGTCTTGTTGATGTGAAAAGGGCTGATCATATTGTTTCATTTACCAGCTGCTGCTACAAAATGGCAAGTAGAAACTAAGCAGGGTTTTATTCAGTGATTGCACCACATATATTTCCGTTTTCTCAAGAAGAATTATGACCATTTATAGAGAAGTCCCCACACCCACCCTAAAAAAACAAACAAACAAACAACCCCAAGAACCAGCAATACCATTAACTCCAGATTTTAGATCAGACGCATGCAAAACTCCATGTATGGACAATTTTAAACCTATTCAGTCGTAAACATAAACATTCTAGACAGGACTGAAATATTTGTTGTTAGTAATATCACTGAGTAAAACTGGTGTGGAACACATTGTGATTAAATTTATCAAACAGATAGTTGAGTAATGAGAGACATTGTGTTCGAGAATTAAGATTAGGAATTGACAGATACAGATAAATGTATGTTTCTTGGAGGACTGAAGGAGAAAAAAATCTGTATCAAAACGGGGGTCTACAAGAACAGAGAGGAAAAGAAAACAATCTGGCAACCATAATGAGAGTGGAAAACTGATTGTTAGAACTAGATTCCAATTTTTAAAGGTATTTAAATACCTAAAGATGAAATCAATGGGTATTAGGCACCTAGTGACTTTTGAAAACTCCACTAAGCATCTGCCTGCATCTTTAGGAACTGGAATAAACTTAAAAATCTGGCCCCTAAAGTCTTGTAATTAAAAGGAACTTGAGAGATGGAGAAAGTGAGGAAGAAGATGAAGGGGCACTTGAGAGAGTAAGAGAGGAAATGTGTATAAGAGAGTAGTTCATAAGAAGGAAGAGAGAGAAATAAAGCAAAGATGTATTTTCCAAGTGATGTAATCCTGGGAGATGCATCTAAAACAAGAAGCCTACAAATCTAATTTTTTTATCTTAAATTGTGTTTTTGTTCACCAACCAGCTAGAAGCATCAACATGTGTACACACTGGTGTTTGGTAAATAGATTTTCCTCAGTCATTTTTTCAGCACTGCTCTGCATTGCCTCTCAGACAGAGATAGTTTGCTTTCCAGACTTTCACTTTAAAAGTCTTGTAATGTGTACTGTACTAAAATGCCGTACATTACATGCTCTGAGGAGATGCAAGATACCTTTGCCTGTGCTCTCCCCTTAACACAGGTGCCACAAAGAATAGTCCTACTAACATCTCTTGCGATGCATACTGCTCCAAAAGGAAGAGGAAAAGTGGAGGGAATTATTTAAATATCTATGCACATTGGGTCAGAATTATGGTTGAACGTTTAATCTTAGCCATTGAATCTTTGTGATTTGTGTTAATCTTATTGGAGCACTGTTTTATTTATTTAATTTTGCTTTACATTTACATACCTGCCTTTTTTTAAAGAAAGCATTACATAGAAAATGTATTTATTTGGTGTATGCAGTCTGGTCAAGCCAAGCCACAGTGTTCCTATCAACAATGTTCAAGGTACGAAGACCTTCAGACAGTTGGACCATTTTGCGGCCCTCAATAATGTGTGTCATGGTTTGTGGCTGCCCACATTGACATAGTGGAAAGTTTCTAAAAAAACACTGAAACACTGAAATTCCGCTGCAGCACAAATTCCATATCCAGTACAAAACCAGTGTAAATCAAACCTTGGTTGATGTTGAGTGGTACAAGACAATTATTTGTCATTTTCTCTCTGGACCATGAAGCTCGCTAAGGATCCTCTACTGTAAATCCCTCACGCGGTAAACTTATCCACAATGGATGCCATGAGCGCAGACAGCCATGTGGTGGATTAAACAGGTCTTTAATTAATTACAGATGTGGCACACCATGTAATTTCATCACGAGCTTTGCTACGCTTTCCTCTCCGCGAACACAGGGTGGAGCAATATTGCAATATTAAATAGAAAAGCAGAAGGACAAAGGGAAAGATCTTGACTATTCAGCTTTTGTGCACTAATAGGTGTGGGAGTTTGTAAAAGCTCTTATCTTGAGCTATTTGTCTTGAGTCCCCATAAACTCCCAGACATAGCCTTTAACAACTTACTGGACTTAGCCTTTAACAACTCTTGACCACCCCAAACTTTTTGGGGGATGCTGGGTGTCAACCGTAAAAGTTCTTAAGATGAAAGATAATTGACCGTTTAATTTCAAAATTAATTTGAACTTTATATCTTAATGACATCAAAAAAGCAAGCCAAGCTTGCCAATTTTATCATTCTGAAATTATTCAAATACAAATGTTGAGATCAGAATCTATGGAAAAAAGTGTGCATGCACACACACAAACTCACATACACACATCCCATAGCTGAAATGCAGCCACTTCTGGGGTAGATTGCAGCAGTATTTTCGCAGCACAAAGTAGCAGTGCATAACATTTTAGAGTAAGAAATAAACAAAATAGTATCTGCAGCTGAAACTGAATTTGCAACTTTGTTCAAGAGCTGGGTCTGGTAATAATCTTCCTGCTGCTTGCAGGAAAATGCTATGCTAAGGAGTAAAACTGTGTAGGAGGAAACCTTTCAGTTTAATCTCTGTTTATTCAGAATGGAGGGAACTTTTTTCACCTACAGCTTCCACTATTCTTCGTATTATATTTTCCAAATGAATCACGCTTCCTAGTATTTCTCTTTTGACACCTTAAAATTATTCATGTTCAGAAGTGAGTGATTCTAAAATTTCTGTATGTTACCCCTCCCCAATAGCTGCTCAAAAGTTTCTCCTTTCTAAATCTTTCCGATGTCCTGTCTTTTGTCTTTAATAAATTAATTGAATTTTCCCACAGTTTATTCTTCACAACACTACTCTGCAGTGATTTCAGTATCTCTTTTTCCTGATAAATCTGTAAAACCGTTGTTTAATCCTGGGAATCATAAGGGATTTAACATCCTCTTCTTTTCAGTACTTCCTGATAACTGTAGTGGCATACCATGGCTTCCCCCTAAAGCCATGCTTTTAAAATTTAGCTACTGCCCTGAGAGCTATTTTTTTTTCAAAGACAAAAATCCACTGAATTTATATGACTTGTCTCTTCAGCCTGCAAATACTTCAAAATCTTTCCTACAATATTATCACTTAAACTGTTGACTCATCAGAGAGAATTTCTATTCAGGAAAAAGAAAAGGAGTACTTGTGGCACCTTAGAGACTAACAAATTTATTTGAGCATAAGCTTTCATGAGCTAGAGCTCACTTCATCGGATGCATTCTGTGGAAAAAAAACGGAAAAAATGGTTTTGCTATAAAAAATTCATAAATTTTGATTTTCAGCTTGTGGGTTCTTTTCCAAACAGATTTTTGGAATTAAAATAAATTATTGTTCAGAGCTACCTGACCAATTTATTCTGTCAATACTAACTGTAGTGGAATTTGGGATTGAAATAATCTTTTTGTTGTTCACTTTAGATATATTTCTGCTAAGTACATAACAGATTGTTTTACTCTAACTCTCCATTCCCTTGTATACATATACACATAAGAATTCTGTCTTTGCACTCTTTCATGATTGAATGTCTGCAAGTAAAAAATATCCATTTTATATATGAATGATATTTGCATAGATGTCTTTTACATAGAGGTGAAATACAGTTTTGGCTCTCTTCTGTTATTAATATTAGATTACTATGAAATCATGATTTTCTTTTTTTAAGCCTACTGGATTATGATTTAAAAGAAATAGACCTTGCATCTGAATTGACCTTTACTGGATAAAGCTAATGTAGTAAATAATATAACTGCCAATAAGATTAAAATTTCTATAATCTTTACAATGTTTTGTCAGTAAGGCAAAGTCCAATTTTGGTCTCACTGAGATCAGTGGGAATTTTGTCATTGATTTCAATGGGATTGTATGGGCAGATTCCTGAATTGATTTAGGACACAATCCTGTAAATCCTTTATGTACTCAACTCCCATTGAACAGGAACTCAATATCCAGAAAGCTTGCAGTTAGGTTTGCCAAATTTCTAATGGCACGAAACCTAACACCCTAGCCCCATCCTTCCTGAGGCCCTGCCCCTACTCCGCCCCTTCCCCAAGGCCCCCCCCCCCCGCTTACTACATTCCCCCTCCCTCAGTCACTCGGTCTCCCATACCCTCACTCACTTTCACAGGGCTGGGGCATGGGCTTGAGGACTGGGAGGGGGTGAGGGCTCTGGCTGGGAGTGTGGGCTCTGGGGTGGGGCAGGGGATGGGGTGCCGGAGGGGGCTCCAGGATGGGGGGTGGGGCCAAGGGATTTAGAGTATGGGTGCGGGGGCTGTGGGTTAAGGCAGGGGATTGGGGTATAGGAGGAGTGAGGGTTCTGGGCTGGGGCCGGGGATGAGGGGCTTGGGGTGCAGGAGGGGCACCGGGTTGGAGGGCTCAGGGCTGGGGCTGGGTAGCTTGGGGTTCAGGATTGGGGTGAGGGCTTACCTCGGGTAGCTCCCAGTCAGTGGCGCAGCAGGACTAAGGCAGGCTGCCTGCCTGTCCTGACACTGCATTGTGCATGCCCCGGAAGTGACCAGCAGGTCCGATGCTAGTAGGCAGGGAGTCAGGAGGCTCCACACGCTGCTCTTGCTCACCCCTGGCACCGCTTCCCCCAGCTCCCATGGGCTGGAAACCAGCCCATGGGAGCGTGGAGCCTGTGCTTGGGGCGGGGGCAGTGCGCGGAGCCCCATGGCTCCCCCGCCTAGGAGCTGGACCTGCTGGCCACTTCCAGAGTGCAGTGCAGTGCCAGGACAGATAGGGATTAGCCTGCCCTAGTGCTGCAGAACCGCCAACCGGACCTTTAACAGCCTGGTTTGTGGTGTTGACCTGAGCCAACAGGGTCCCCTTTCGATCGGGTGTTCCGGCTGAAAACCAGACACATGATCACCCTACTTGCAGTATAAGGCATATCATTTCACATTAGGAACTTCCCACAGGTTTATATAGGGCCTATACAAAGCTGTTCCATTTGATGACATTGAGAACAACACATTAAAACCAGTGCAAACACAATAGCTAGCATCTGAATAATTGCTAAAAATTCAACTTGTGTAATATGATAGGCTTGCTGAGGGATCAATTCTCAGCCTCTCTGAAAATCAGGCCGCTTATTTAAGTGCCTTTACATGGAGTTAGGTTCCAAACTTCAGGCACCAGAGTTTGAAAATTTGGGGCCTCATTTGCAGATGTGCCAAGTCCCAACTTCTCTTTTAAAAGTCAGGCCACTTGGAGTAAGCACCTTATGAGATGAATGCAGCCAGGTAATGGTAACCAAACAGAACAGTCTTCATGCCTCTAAGCATTTTCACTTGCACATACTGACAGCGCACTTGGTTGTGTAAACAATTGCTAGATACAGCCATAGACATGTGGTGAGATCTTATGTGTTTTCTTTTTTTAAAAAAAGTTCTCCCTTTTAGATGGCTGCTCTATCCTATTGTGTCCCTTTTCCTAAACATGTTCAATACACAGACAGAAGAAAACATATATAACTAGACTGATAACCCTGAATTTACTGGAGTTGCTGATGTTTTAAAGAGTTGATTATATCGGTCCTATTAACAGTTACGAGTGTTACATTTTTAGGGCTTTGCTAATACTCGTATTAGCCTTTAAAGCATAAAGCTTTTCATATAAGTTCTGAAACTAGCATGATGGGGGTATATTTGACCTTTGTTGTAGCCCTGGGGCCCAACTTCACCCCATAGCCGAAAGGGAAAGAGCAGTGAGGGTGGATCCTCCAAGCTTGCCTAGAGAGGACTCTCTGGAGCAGTTATTTTGGAAACCACAGAGGTTTGGTCCTCCAAGGGCTAAAAGGGCTTGTAACAAAGAAAAGTCGATCTAAGCTACGCAATTTGAGTTTCGTGAATAGCTTAGATCTACTTACTGCAAGGTCCACACTATGCGACGTCGATGGGAGACACTCTCCCATCAACTCCCCTTACTCTTCGCGATCAGGTGGAGTACAGGAGTCGACAGGAGAGCGACTGATGGTCGATGTAAAGACCCGCTAAATCGACCACTCATGCACCGATCGCCGCACCATCGATTCTCTGGTAAGTGTAGACAAACTCTGAGAATGCTGGCCCTGAGAGAGGGCTGGAGATAAAAGGGCCCAGTAGGAAGAGGCCCAGGGACTTTGTGAGTTGGCTGGAGGGCCAAACCATTGAAGACCCACCAGGGTCAGCCAGCAGCTAGCAGGAGCGATCAGGGGTGAGAAAAGGACGATAGTACCATACCCAGAGACAATCAGTGAGTGCCCCTTTACACTAATTTTGATGGAGCATTAAGGCAAGATTGTTGGCCCATGGGGTTACTTAGTGGATGGCGTGATTTTTTAAATTTTATTTTATTTATAGAAACGTTCATCACTGTAATTTATTTTTGCATTCATAATGTTAACCATCAATTTAAGTTTCTGACACCTTATCTTATCTCATTTTTAAATGGTTAAGAGCAACTTTAATTCCATCTGTTTTCCCTGAGTTAATGGTAATGGGATAGTGATAATAAACTTCCTTTCATTTTCTATTTATTAGGGCTGATTAAAAAAAATTAATCACGATTAAAAGAATTAATTGTGACTAATCGCACTTATAACAATAGTATACCAATTGAAATTTATTAAATATTTTTGGATGTTTTTCTACATTTTCAATATTGATGTCAATTGCAACACAAAATACAAACTGCACAATGCTCACTCTACATTATTATTTTTATTACAAATATATGCACTGTAAAAATGATAAGCAAAAGAAATAGTATTTTTTAATTTACCTCATACAAGTACTGAAGTGTGAATTTCTTTACAGTGAAAGTGTAACTTTACAAATGCAGATTTTTTTGTTACATAACTGCACTCAAAAACAAAACAGTGTAAAACTTTAGAGCCTACAAGTCCACTCAGTCCTACTTCTTATTTTGTCAACTGCGAAGACAAACAAGTTTGTTTACATTGTTGGGAGATAATGCTGCCTGCTTCTTATTTACAATGTCACCTGAAAGTTAGAATAGGTGTTCCCATGGTACTTTTGTAACCACCATTGCAAAAGTATTTACATGCCAGATTTGCTAAACATTCGTATGCCCCTTCATGCTTCAGCCACCATTCCAGAGGACATGCTTCCATGCTGATGATGCTCATTAAAAAAATAATGCTTCAATTAAATTTGTGACTGAACTCCTTAGGGGGAGAATTGTATGTATCCTGCTCTGTTTTACCTGCATTCTGCCATATATTTCATGTCATAGAACTCTTGGATGATGACCCAGCACATGTTTGTTTTAAAAACACTTTCACAGCAGATTTGACAAAATGCAATGTGAGATTTCTAAAAATAGCTACAGCGCTCGACCCAAGATTTAAGAATCTGAAGTGCCGTCCAAAATCTGAGAGGGATGAGGTGTGGAGCATGCTTTCAGAAGTCTTAAAAGAGCAACACTCTGATGCAGAAACTACAGAACCCGAACCACCAAAAAAGAAAATAAACCTTCTGCTGGTGGCATCTGACTCAGATGATGAAAATGAACACGCATCATTCCACACTGCTTTGGATCGTTATCAAGCAGAACCCATCGTCAGCATAGAAGCATGTCCTTTCTCCTCTAGAATGGTGGTTGAAGCATGAAGGGACATATGTATCTTTAGCAGATCTGGCACATAAATATCTTACAACACCAGCTACAACAGTGCCAAGCAAATGCCTGTTCACACTTCAGGTGACACTGTAATCAAGAAGTGAGAAGCATTATCTCCTGCAAATTATAAACAACCTTGTTTGTCTGAGTGATCGGCTGACCAAGAAGTAGGACTGAGTGGACTTGTAGGATCTACAGTTTTACATTGTTTTATTTTTGAATGCAGTTTTTTTAATACATAATTCTACATTTGTAAGTTCAACTTTCATGATAAAGAGATTGCACTACAGTACTTGTATGAGGTGAATTGAAAAATATTTTTTTTGTTTTTACAGTGCAAATATTTGTAATAAAAATACATATAAAGTGAGTGCTGTACACTTTTTATTCTGTGTTGTAATTGAAATTAATATATTTGAAAATGTATTAAACATCCAAAATATTTAAAATAAATAGTATACTATTGCTGTTTAACAGCGCAATTAATCACATAAATAATCACAATTAATTTTTGTAATCACTTGACAACCCTACTAATTATATTTTCTTACATTTGAACACTGCATTTTGCCTGTGCCACTTGTATGCGTAAACTATGCAAAATATTAGTAATGATATCAATCATGCAGAGAACAGGTAAACAGTGTTCCGTCACATTGAACTATTCTTTATCTGTTGGCAAATGCTGAATATATAATGATAATCACTGTAACAGCTCTACACATACTACAAAATGCCATTTTATCTACCATGTGTTTACTAAAATTGTCATTATTTCTTTGAAGTCATAATAGCATGGAATGCAATTCATTGGTCATGTCAGCAGTATAATGTGATGCATAGTATCTACTATAACTTGACATCAAAATGGCAAATGCATCTTATTGAAAGAAAATTACAGCCTAAAGCTGAAGAATCTGAAATAAAAAAGTAACTTCCCAAAATATGGACTCATTTAAAACTTTGTCTTCTATTTTATGAAGTTGGTGCACTTTACCTAAACATATTGTTGCATGGTAAAAAAAAATACCAGCATCTTTTGTTCAAGCTGTGGATTTGTAACTTGGTACCTTACTAAACAAGCCTGACTTCTACTGGCTCGGCAGGAGAAATAGCTCCCAAATGTCAAAAGGGCAAACTTCTCCAGAAATAAAATCACTATACCATAGTACAAAACAAAACCAAAAAGCTTTATGCATCAAACATACTTGAGTATAACCTGCTAATACATATTGTGACAAACTAGCACACAAAGGATGCACTCTGCCCCCGCACCACGTACTGCTAAGATCTGAGTCCACAATCCATTTGTAAATGCAAAAAAATGTGTGCACAAATTGTGCCCACAAACAGGAAGCCTGGGACTCCTGGTTACTCTGTAAGCGACACCATTTCCCAAACTGTTGCCCCAGGTATCTCCTATTCTATAGATGGGGAAAAGGGCAATTTCAGTAATGTTAGTAATTTCAGATGTCATAGTGTGGCAAATGTTGACATTTTAAAGTGATCACTGTATAACATCCTATTCCTTTGCTAAATATATGAGAGAGGTTTCTAAAGAAGACTGTGACACCACTCAAACATTGATGAATTACACTAAATGCAGTGCCCTGTCTCATATTAAATTCCATTTAATAATGTGGTAACATTATTTTAATAATCTGACACTAACGTCAGTACATCAAGAAACAAGCTATTCTATTAGCATATTTTAAAGCAAAGCACAGAGCCTTCATTAGCTCCTGAATTTAAAAATAAAAATAAAAAATCACACCACCACCACCACAAACCCATAGGAATTGCCATACCGAATAAGACCTGAGGTCCACATAGTCCAGTATGCTGTCTCTGACAGTGGTTAGTACCAAATGCTTCAGACAAAGGTGTGATAACACGGCAGTAGATGGATGAGGGAGACTCTGTCCCCGACAGTACTTAGGGATTGGTTTAATCCCTGAAGCATGAGGTTTAATATCCTTTCCAAATTTTTATCATCACCCATTATGATAACTCTGAATATTCTTGCTACCCAGAAATGTCCAATCCCTTATGAATCTTGCTAAGCTATTGGCCCCACTGACTTCCTATGGCAATAAATTCCTCAGGCTAACTACACATCGTGTGGAAAAGGATTTCCTTTTATTAGTTTATCAACACAAATGGAAACTCCCTATGGGTATATTGCATGAACATTATATACATATCCTGTTCTAACCTCTTTCTTATCCAAGTCCCCAGTCCTACTAACACATAAGTGAGTACCTTTATGCACATAAGCAGAGCCATTGAAGTCAATGGGACTGTTTACACGTGTAAAGTTATTCATGAGCATGTTTGCAGGATCAGAGCCTATATTTGCAAATAACCTAACTGAATAATTAAATATCCCCTGAATTGCACCTCAAGGAAGGCAGTGCGTTCCGCTGATAGAAAATAAATAGTGTAACAAGTGGCTGATATCTTTCTACAGTATGGGTTTCAAAAGACAAGACCAGGTTATATAAGAAGTGTAAATAACAGAGATTGAGCAGACTAATATATAATAGAGTAATCAGACAAGATGAAAAGGGTGAGGGGGACCACAAGATGCCACCTGTGTATGTGTAAGGTAATACAAATAACACATTATAGTATACTCTATCTGAGTAAATATGACAGCATGTAATTAAACACTACTGTGAAGCAAATGCAATGTTGTCATTATCTTTGTTACAAGGGGGTTGGGAACTCACTACTTAATTAAATATTACTGGGAATCAGAATCATGATGTCACAAAGATCCAGATAAGCACTAGACTGTTAAGGGGGGGAAAATATTTTTATTCTTTGGATTCTTTCTTTCCAGACCCCAGAGGCCTCTTCAAATAGGTACAAATCTGAGTATTGAACTAACACTCTGTATGGGAAAATTAAGACGAAAAATGTAGTTCTGTTTTTCCCCTTTATTCTCCAGTTATAATAATATATTCTGCCTACCAGGAAATTCATTTACACTTTGGTCCCATTCCAAGGCCTAAGTCAACCAGAGCCTTACCATTGATTTCAAAGTGTCTTGGATCAACCCTTTTATGAGGTTACATTTAGCAATAACTAGCCAAGCAATCCAGCAAAGTGAATTAAAGACGTGCATAACTTGAGTAGTCCTATTGATGTCAATTCCGAAGTGAAGTGTGTGCTTAAGTGCTAGAATAAGGCCTAAGAATGCAATACTGTGGATGCAGATATGCCACAATGTATACTTAGACTAGCTCACATTGCTCTATCTACAGCTAAGATATCAATAACTTGGTTTCCATGTGAGAAGAAATTTTTTTGAAATCTCTCCAAGTAGTAGAAACAGTAATATTCCTATTTTAAGACCCAAAGCCTTAATTCTCTAATCTTTACCAAATAATTTATAAAAGAAAAGGTATATGGAGAATAAACATGGATATATGATGTATGGAAAAATCTAGAGGCGGCTGATTTTGGAGAAGAGGTGGCACCTCCCCTATAAGTTTCTATTAAAGATTGTCATGGCAAACCAGTATTTTAAGAAGCGTATCTCCCTCTTGAATATTTTTCCTTAATGATTCTTATTGGGGAAATATTGGGAAAGGGGGAAAAAGTACTTTTCTCCAAATCTCTTTGGAATGTCAGAAGTAGCCAAGTGGTGGTTGTGCATTGTAACAGAATGACTATGGTGGATGGGTTGGTTGGGTGTTTCCTGAGACATTCACAGACAGTTTTTGTAGGGTGTGACTCATTCCAGATGAGAACTCCTTCTCATCATTATTTTTGAGACAGAAGTTGAGGTATGTTCTTCCTGCCTCGGGAAGAGTGTGAAACTATACCAGAAACACCGGAAACTGGAAGGGAACTGCCTCTGTACCTTCTTTCAGTAATAAACAAGTTCTTTTGTTAAACTGAGTTTCTGTTTCTGCTATTATTCAAGAGATCTCAGCCTGGCTGTGCTAAATCAGCAGTGACATGACCAGAAGGTCACATAATAATATCCCTGATTCAGTTTCTAAAATAACTGGATCCAGACGGCTCCTACACATCCTTTGGTTGTTATACTAGGCCTCACAGTGTTAGTGGTTGACATACTGAGGAATGCTAAGTTCATTTTTCATCTCTTGGTAACAGCCATGTTCTCTGATTGGAAAGAAATATGAACAAAGAGTACAGAACTGTTCTAGTCCTTTAAATTGCAATGGGTGTGGTGGCAGAGATAATTTTCATTCCACCTAGGAATGAAGCTGGTAGGATTTTGGCAAATATAAAAGCCCTGCATCGACTGAGAGTGTGATATTTTTATCTTTGACAATGCTGAGTGATTTTCATTCTATCCAGTGCTTGCATACTTCACAGCAGGCCATATTTTCTCTGTGATGTTTATTGCCCACATCTGGCATGCTGCACCAGGTCAACTGAGATTGTTATTTATAGCTTCTTTTCCTAATATAATGAGCAAAACAAATCAAATCAACCATAATTTGCATATTTTAAAAACTATGTTAACATTCCGTGAGTTTGAATTATCTTTGTTTTGAAAGTTAGTTTTCTAAGTAGATAGATTGTGATTTATATCTGAGATTTCTCCCTCTCTGCCTTTCTTAACCAACTGTAAACTTGTCACTTTGTCTTAAATGCCTTCATCTGAACATTTCCAACACAGAGACATTGCTTCTCTTGGGCAAGAAAAGCTTAGAACTCCCTTGTCTTCTAGATGAGCAATACTGAAGTCACCCTTCACTGTTCTACATCTCCACATTCTCAAAAGCTGTAAATCTGCCCATTATAATCTCTGAAACATCACCAAAGTATTTTTTTTAAATTCTATAAAAGGTATTCTACTGGGTCCTTAAGGCATTTGGGATTTGGATTTTCAAAGGAGACTAAAGGAAATTAAGTGTCCTACTCTCATGGGATCTGAATGAGATCAGAGCACTTAGAACTGGTGAGCTCCTTTCAAATGCTTACCACATACAGTAACTATACAGTGACATAATGCTGTATAAATTGTTGTAATTGCTTACTCCACCTCTGCTGAAATTCACACCTGTACCTTCATCTCTTTTCATCTTGCCTGTTTCCACTCTACATTTGACTCCCAAATTTTCCTTTCTCAAGATTCCAAGATGTACAGAATAGTATTTCTACCTTCTCATGACATGCAGAGATGAATGTTCAAATCATCCATTTTTTCCAAACAACTCCACTGAGTGGTATATCTGAGTACTTTATCCCATATGCTTTATATCAAGAAACCAAGGTCAAACTCAAAATTCACCAACAGCAGCAGCTTCAAACTCTTTGCAGATATGGAAACAGAGCAATAATTTTGCACAAAATTTCAGTGGACAAATCAGCTAAGGATAGAGGGAACTGGTAGCAGAATCCATTAAAATTACTCAGTCTGTTAAAATAATTATTTTACATATATAGGTGTAGTGTTCAGCCTGAATGTTTCCCCTTTTATTTGTCATTTGTTCTTCTTTCAGGCTTTGAAAGGTTGCTTGCACATAAGATCTAGGAAAGATTCTACTTCCAACTGCTATTGATTCACCCTGGTGGTAGAAAAACATCCTTTTAAACTCCTTTTAAAGCAACAATGACTTTGTAAAGTAACGTATGGTCTTAGTCCCAATCTTGTCATCTGCAATATCTTCTGCTACTACCTAGAACACTAGAGCTGGCTTCAGCCTGATTCGAAGAAACCTTCCTGTCCCACAGATTGTTTTTAGCAGAAGAAACATCATGTTCCTTTGTTCTGACCATGCAGAAAGAAAGACAAGAAGCAACCACATGTGGCTTAATTAGGCCACAACTTTTACAACTTATTTGGGAACGCTCAGAAATAAATTGTACAGTGTAAGTCATCATTCTTTCCTTAATTGTTTCCTCCTGTTTGGGAGGGCTACCATCAGCCCTCCCGCTTTCTAATCTGACCCCATCTCATTACTGGCACCCTGCTGCCCTCCCCTTATATGAGGATTGACGAGGCTGAAAGAAGTGTGTCTGTGAGAGGGGGGAGGTCTCCCCAGTGTAGCAGATATTATCTTCTGTAGCAGTGGGTCTGTTTTCATACTGTTCCCAATAAACCTGCCTGTCCTGAGGTTTCTTCTTCAAACAGAATATTCCATTGCTGAGTCTGCTCACTTTTATGCAGAGAACGAAGCCTTTGAAACTGATGCAAGTCTCAAGGTAGAGTAAGGGACATTAAAAAAAATCAAACTTGCTTTCCCCTATCCTACCTTTTTCATTCTAAACAATTTAATTAGATGAAAGCTGGGGTGTTTTTTATTGCTAATTAATTTACCTGCTGTGTAATGATGCCACAACTATTTCAAAGACTTTCCCTTCCTGAACAGACTTCTGTGGGGATGGTAAAGGAAACACGCTTTGTCCTTTAAAAGGAAATGTGCATGAGTGGAGAGAACTTTAGAACAGAATCTAACAACCCCAACAGTTTAAGGAATCTAAATGGAGATGATGCATCAAGAACAACTGAACCAAAGAGGAGACTTTTTGAGATCATGCACTAGGAGTTAGAGGTGTAGTTTTTCACAGCTCATGTTGGACCAGGCTCAAGCAATCACAGAATTAAACAGTAGATAGAGGGAGGTACAAAATTGACCAGGGTCCAAGGTTTGTAAATATAAAACTATAAAAATAACTACAAAAGCCTTAAAAGGGCTTACTTTTTCAGTGTATATTTCATACCAAAGCATCTATATTAAGAGATCATTAAGTTTCCACAGTAAAATACTCGGAAGTCTGGAAATGGCTAGATGCAAACCAGCTGGAAATAGCTGGATAAACTCAGGCCCTTTGTGCGTATGCATTGTAACATGGTCTTTAATCATGGTTGCATATTAAATTTAAAAAAATAGTGCTGGACATTAGAAGATCAACATTTGCCAACAAATGGGTTGCCACTGTTATTTCCTGTTTGAAGATTATGAGGAAAAGTGATACAGTTCTATACTATTGGCATATGACAAGTTTTGAATGGGGACTACTTTATAATGCAATGCAGTTTTTTCTTCAACTGGGATAGAGATTACTTAATTCATTCTTACAATATTTTAACTTATTTCAGTGGCACAGTTGCTAGGACAACAATCAGTCTCAACTGTACATTATGTATTGCTAATTTGTTTCAGATACTTCTCACTACTATCCTACATCCCATTAAACTGCAATACTATACGCTAAAAAAATCAATTACTACCAATTCTATAAATTATTTCATTTCTTGCGGTAAAGCCAAATGACTGAATTTCATAGATTAAAATGTGCCCATAAATTAACACTGTAATGAATACTTTGTAAACACTTTCACATAAACTACAGCTCACTTGTATTCGTTTTCAGCTTGACAGGAAAAATGAAGGTATAGACCCACACAGCTGTGCTTTCCTAGATGGCTTGATGAAAAATTGCCTTTTTTTTCTGTTAAATGCATTTATTGTATAAAAATAACAACACAGCTGTAAGGTTTAATGCACTATGGCCCACAGAAATAAATGACTCTTAGAAAAACTAGCATGAAAACAAACTAATTAGCAGGATAAAAATAGATAAGCTAGATGTGAAATCTAGAATTTTTATGACTGACCTAAAACAACACACTTTCCTATTACCCATCATGAATACTGAATAAAAGATACAAATGTTAGATGAAGCTGTGGTAAGTACTTCTTTTTCAGTACCAGATGGAGACGGAAGTAAAAGCTTTATGGAGTGTTTTATCACCAGTATTGTAGGCAGTGTGAAGGTGAAATGCACTGTACAAGTCTTTCTGCTTAACTTAATTCCATGCTTGTAAAGGTTTGGAGTGGATGGATTTGTCCTGCTGGAGCCTTAACTATCTCTAAAACTAATTTTTGCTAGCAAATTTTCTAGGTATCTTTGTACAGCTTTAGTGTACTTCCATGGATAGCCCCTAGTCTCAGGCAGCAGATAAGCTGCACCCATGTGGGGATCAGAGGGAGAAACAGCTTCCCCTGAATTTATTAACCTCCCTGAACTGGGTTAGAAGCTGTGATGTGCCTCAGTAAATTCTCTGTATGTAATATTTTCTCTGAATCTGAAGTTACTGAAAGTACATATAGGATGATCAACCCACCATATTTAGCAGTGAGAACATAATCTGACAGCTGGATGAGACTTCTGTGAAGAAGTCTTTGTCATCACTCACTTTCTGAAGCACTTTGTAACTTCATAATGGAGATCACAGTGTTTTCCCCAGGAATTGAAATGATGGGGGGGTGTTCGAATTTACAGGGGTGTGTGTGTTCAGGGCCGATGATGGGTGATACCATGAGGGTGAAGGTGGGCTGTATGGCAACAAAGTAAAAACTGAAAAAAAATATTTCATGACCATTTTATTAGATTTAACTCATGTTTTAAAATCATCACACAAATTAAAGTTGGCTACTCAAGCCTTCTATGAAGCACTACATCTACATTCTTCTTGGTTTCTTGTTATAATTTTGCACAACTCTGTTAATGAACTTCTTGAGTGCAATGTGTTCATCTTTGGTGTCTTCTTGTATGTCCGGTACTTCCATTCCTTCAATTGATATGTTCATTAGTTCATTCACATGATCAGGCAGAAGGTGACTTCTTTCAGAATACAAAATTCTATTCAATGATGAAAAGGAACGCTTACTGTAGCTTTTGTGACTGGGAGTAGCAAGAGATGAATTCCTACTTCTTTCAGCCCAGGAAACATAGCACTAGTGATGATAAAAAAGAAGTTGAAGTCAAATCTTCATTCATTCATTGTATGATATTCCATTCTGTGTTCAAATTCTCTATTCTGTCCTGAGCACATGGCAGCCCCCTTCCTGGTAGTGCCTCACTCCACTCAACTGTTGGTGTTTTATAGTACAGGGATCTGTAAAAGCTACACAGAGATTGAGTAGAATCTAGAAGTCGCTGTTGTAGATTTTTAAGAGTCAAGTCTGTGTACTTTTTCAGTTGTCTTAACAAACACTTCTTGTCCTCTTCACTTAAGGATTCAATATAAATGCCTTCATTAGTCAACTTCTGGACTGAAGTCTTTGCTTCTTCCAGTACTTTTTTAATGGATAGCTCTCTGATTGATCCAAATGTAGCTTCTATTGCTGGACAAAGATCTACTACTGTTGTAGCAGATGCCTGGATGGCATTGTTTAATGACCCAAGTGGTTTCAACAGTAAACTTACAAGAGAGAGAATGGCAATAGTCTTCTCTGAACTTAGTAGCAAAAGTAATCCACCAGCCCCACTACTTAGATCCATCCCATCTTGGTAGATACTTTCCAAAACCAATAATAATGGCTGGAGTAATTTTAAGACAACAGCCAAGGATCGCTCATGAGAAAGCCAGAGGGTTTTCCCAGGTTGGACTAATTTGAACTTCAGTCACAGTGTATCTTCTATATTTTCCAAGATATTCAATCTTTTTGGACTCTTGCTGAAAAAAGAATATAGTGAAGACATTAAATTTATAGTTTTTTAAATGCCTTTTGAAGAGTCTGCAGCTCGTACTAGCACTAGTTGGAGTTGATGGCCTCTGCAGTGTGTATAGGAGAGATTAGGGTTACACTTTTCTCTGAGCAAAGCTTGTGCTCCACCATGTCTTCAAGAGAACTTTGCAGCTCCATCGAATGCACAAGCAGCCATCTGTCTGGGGTCCAACTGACAAGCATTTAACTCTTGTAAGATGTGGGTTGTCACAGATGCAGCCGATGTGTCTTCGATAGCTTGAACATCTACTGGCCTACGACTGACAACAAGATAATGTACACAATGACTTAATACTTGATGCCCATTTGCATCGGTGCATTCATCAGCCATGTATGCAAATTTTTTGAATGTGTTGAGAGAGTTCTTCACTTTTTCAACTGTTGAGTCTTTCACTGTTGCACCACATGCTTCTAGCCAGCCAGTTGAGTTTCTTGAAGAAAGATAGTGAGCATTTGCTGGTCTTGTTCAGAACCAGTGTTCAACTTCAGGATTAACAAGTACATTTAACATTGGCCTCCAGTTTGTAGTGTGTGTTATCTCTTGCTTAAATAGAAAGTATGATGCCACAGCCATGTGTGTTCACATGAACTGTGTTGTGTCTCCAGCATTCTTAACAGCCTCATTAACACTCACTGGTGTTGTCCTTGGTCAATGGAGACTCAGAGTTCAGAAGTGCTTTCGCATGTGTTCACCTCCCAGGTGGGGGGCAAGAAGGCACCTTGCTCGTTCCTCCAGCTGCTCACTCTGTTCACTCTGGCCACTGTTGTTCATTGTGCCACCGTTCACTCCATCTATCTGTTGCCAATGGGCCTGTGCCGTCACCTTCTGCTGCCACCTGCCAGTGTGACCTCTGCGAGTTGGTCTCTTGAGGTTCCACCCAGCTCTCAGTGATTTCAGCTGAGCTCTCAGTGGGGGAACCTCGCTGCTAGTGCAGACTGGGCTGTCTCTTCCACAGAAACACTGTCCCACAGGAGGTCTAAGCACTTACACCTGATTATCAATGATTTCAGCTATAATGGTCACTTAACAAAACAAAAGACTATCTATGGAGCCTAATCAGCTCTGTCTTTAAACAGTGGAGAGGGGCAGGTCTAATAGTGCTTGTGACTCAGGCAGACCATCAAGCAAAACACCTGTCCCCACCCTGTCTCTTGATGCCCTCAATCACCCCAGGCTAAGTACAGTTCTACTGCCCTTTACTCATACAATCAGAATAACAACATTTCATTACCCCCTCATTCAAATGATTTGTAACCCAACCCCAGCCAAAATCTATCACTTGGGCAACACAGCTTTGTTTGCTGAATACCCTGGTAGATTAGATGTAAATGTAAATACAATCTGGTCCTGAAGCCTTTCCCCCCAGCTCATCACTAGCGGTCAGGGAGAGCTCATTTAGACTTTGCTTACAAATCATAATTTGAAATTATTAGGTTGGCCAACATCACCAAAATGAATGCACTGACATTGTCATAAAAAAGAACAGCTGTATAAGGAAGCTAGTCTCTCTGTTCATACTTTTCAAATCTATTAAACTTTTTCATATACATGTATTTTATCATACACATTATATGCTTTTAAAGTGTGTATTAATGTTTCTATTTCAATTCAAATGTCCAAACAATCACTAAATTGGCAACACTGCATGTAACCAGTTCACAAAACTGGAGCGGGGGTGTTGGGTAAATTCAGGGGTGGTGTAGGGAAATCCCTGGTCAGATCCAGAAATTGGTTACAGCCAAGAGCAACTGTAGCAGCAGGGTGGGCATGCCTGTCTGACACCAGCAGATCTGCTGATTGCACTCCTCTCACCCCCAGCAATATGAAGCATACTTTTCAACCTTCAAACATGCTTGCTGATGTCTGACATCTGCAAATATGACAAATGTCATCTTGGTGAATAACAAGGATTGAAGCAATGATCTGCAGAGCTAAAATGCACAAATCTCCCATGTTTTCTCATTTTTAAGCCTCCCCGAGCAGTGAGTGATGGCATTCATGCCAAGGCAGAGTTGTCATCAAATTGTAGTTTGTTGGGCTTGATTTAGTGTACATTTTAAGCATAATGGGAAATAAGTTATTAAAAAAACTCTATAGCAAATTCTACTGATGTACAATAAATTTTCTAGGAATCAGCCCTAAAGGAGCAAGAATGTAGCCAATGGATAGGCCCCAGAGAGTTTGAGATTTCTTGCAAAATGATAGAAAGAAAAGTGAGAAAAATCCAGTGGAAAAAATTGCCAGCCAGGTTGATGGTTAAACTCCAGTTATTCTTCTTATATCAATTCGTTTTTCAAACCGTCACCATGGAACATACAAATAGTGCTCAAAGGTCACATTCTCCTTTGGTTTTTGCCACTTCAATTACCTTTTTACCAAATAAGGGTTTAAAGCTCCTGATAAAATTGAACTGTGTAACACAACCTAATCTAAAATGCAGTGACCACTGTACTATAATATACTAGCTCAACTAAAATCCAGTAGCTTGAAAAAAATGACTTACCTTGATCTTAATGATAGTCTTTATCTCTATGTGCCCTTAAACAAATCAATGTCTTGCCTGCCTGTACCGCTGAACATTTTTCTCCTCACCACTTTGTTTCTTTCTGCTCAGCTCCTCTTCTGAGCCTACTCCTCCCACTTCATCCCTAGGTCTGTTTTCTGAGGTGGAGGTAGCTACTACTTTCAGTCCCTGCTTTGGAGAGACAGTGAAGAAGCAGCAGGAGGAGGAGGGAATGGGATGCAGAAAGCACACCTACGGTGGAGCATAGCGGGAGAGAAGCCTTGGGTGTGAAGAAGCAGGGAGTACCATAGAAGAGAAAAGAAGCAGTGTGAGAAGAGAATGACTGACACCAGAAGAGATGTGTTTCTCTGGGTTGAGGGATTAGGAAGGGAGAGGTAGGTGTCAAGGACAGTGACTGTAGCTGGAACCAGAAAATAGCCTGAGTTCCAGGCCAAGGAGAGAGTAAAGAGGTTTTGCTGGGGACAAAATTATTGTCAGAGACACAGGGGTGGCTAGGCTCTTATATCAGCCCCACTAGGACGTTCACAGATGAGCTACCCTGCACTTTCAAAGAATTGGCACCGTATTTTTTTATACCTACTCCAAAAAGATATTTGCCTCAGGAAAGCAGGTGAATGGGATTTTACAGGGCTAATGTAGAGATCTATAAACTGGTCTGTATCTGAGTTAATCAGCCTATCCTTCAGTTTCTGACAATTTTAAAAATCAAGCTTAAAACTTAGAACAGTTATCAAAACACTTTAAAAATATTAATTGCAATAAAAACATCTTTAAGAAAAAAAAAAACTTCGGTAAATAGGTCAATTGTCTCTGTTGAATAAATTGGGGAATGGAGGCAAAGAGGTTAATCTGAACATTTTGAGATTTAGATTCCTCGGGTTAGAGATCAAATTTCATAATGTAGCACCAAAGTAAAAGTCCCCTAACTTTCAGAGGTACCGAGCACCTGAAGAATTAATTTGTTTTATTTGGATATCTAAACACTGTTTTACTGCATGTGCTGAATGTGCTTAAAATTAGGCACCTACATTTGAAAACTTCTGATAGAAATAGTTTGCCTAATCTTCAAAGGCATTAATGGTCTTGAATTGAGATTGAAATTGTAAATGTCTAACGCCCTCCTCTAACCATTCACTAAATATCTTGTTTTGTATTGAACTGTAGACATTTGATTTGTTAAAAAATACTATATTTTCAAAATCAAACCATAATCATATGTATTAATCTGGTAAAACATAAAATTTAACATCTGTTTTAACATTTGTTATTTTTATATCATAATATTAAGATATCTATAGTGCTTCTTCTCTTGGTAGTTTAGTTAGTAATTGAGAAGCCTAGAGGCACTAATACTACAGCTTACTGGAGAATATGCTTACAGATTTGATTCTGAGTTTGTAAATACTCTAGACTCTTGTCTCAACCCTGGCTGTGACTCCATGCAGGCAGAACCATGTGCCCATATGGAGTCCTATTGAAATCTGTGAGCAAAAGGTGAGCATGAGCAAAGGGTTTCACCTATACAGATTCACTTGCATGACTGAGGCTTTAATTACTGGTTTACTAGCTAGAAGAACACAAATTAGAAAGAACCAATTTAAACTGTCCAAATTTTCCTACTTTCAGATAAGTATTAATATTAACTATGAGTGAGGTTTTTAGTGAGGTAAAAAATAAATTTAGCAGTTCAGAGTAACATTTATCTGATGCACTCGGATTTAACCAGCTTTATTGTCCTAGTCATCTCATGTTTATCTACAGTGGAGTATTTAATAGTGTTTTAACAAGGCTAAATTCATCAAGGAACAAATGTGTCCACTGTATACTAGAATTTAAAGTTGTGAGTTATGATTAAAAATCTCAATGTAGAGTAAGCTCTCAAAGTGTACTATGGCTAAAGGACAGGAATATCTTTTTTATAGTAACTAAAAGGAATTTCCTTCCTTGGAGGCAGGCAAAAGATATACAGTAGAACCTCAGAGTTATGAACTGACGAGTCAGTCAACCACACACCTCATTTGGAACCGGAAGTACACAATCAGGCAGCAGCAGAGACAAAAAAAAAAAAAAAAGAAAAAAGCAGCAAATCAATACAGCAGTGGTGAGCAAATTGAGGCCCACGGGCTGCAAGCGGCCCATCAGGGTAATCCACTGGCAGGCCATGAGACAGTTTGTTTACATTGACCGTCTGCAGGCACAGCCACCCGCAGCTCCCACTGGCCATGGTTCACTGTTCCTGGCCGATGGGAGCTGTGGGAAGTGGCGGCCAGCACATCCCCATAGCCCATGCTGCTTCCTGCAGCTCCCGTTGGCCAGGAACAGCAAACCACGGCCACTTGTGTTTCTGGAGACTCAAATCTTAATATATAAAAAGCTTCCTACTGAACAATTTTATGTGGGATCTCTTTTAAAATAAAACAAAAAAACTCTGCACTTCTTAAAACTTTACTTCATCCTTACTGTCCTGGACATCTCATTAATAGTTAGAATAATTATGCATAGTCAAAGTGCCAAGAATGTTAGTGGCATAGTACAGATATAAGATCACTCAGACCATAAAAGAAATCATAAAATATAAGGGAGACAACAACAACAGGGCAATTAGGAGGCCGTTCTTAGAATCAAATAGAAGAACTTTATATCCTTAGAGAGTCTTTGATGTTATGCTTTCCAGACAAGACCTGTAAGGCCAAAAAACTTTCAGGGGCTCTGTTTAGTTTCAGAATTAACATTTTCTGATGCCTAAAGAAAGCAGTTGTATTTCCCTTTCCAAGCCTGGGAAATTCATAGAGACTTTTCCTAATAAAGCAGTTCAAAGTTCAGCAGGATAGCTCAAATGCTTCAAGTAATCAATGTCTATATAATGGGTTAAAGACGACATTTTTACTTGGAGTGTGTATATATATATATAAATTCAGTATTATTCAGATCAATACGTTCTAGCTGTTTCTTCCTCGAAAGCAACACAGATCAAAGACAAATAGGACCAAGCAGTTCAGTTTTAATTCTACAAAAGACTAAGTTGAAACAACAGTTGTCCATTTAGAATGAAATTTGTGAAGCACTACAATACTGCAAGAGGATATCTGAAACTTATCTTCTTTATGAACATATTATAAACATTACTGATTCTCTAAAAGTGGATTTCTTATCCTGAAGCCAATATCAGAAACCATTCTCTTAAGTCAGTTTCTGTAGCCATATTGCAGTTGTAATGAACTGCACAAAATACCATTATCAAGTTCAAAAATCCTAAAATGCTTCTAGATAATTACCTTAAACTAAAGTCAAACTGGACCATTTCCCATGTGCTTAAGATAATGATAAAGAACTTTACCTATTACCATCCAACTATTCCAGATGACAACAAAAAGAACACTGAAGGTGATGTACGTACAGGTGCTTTTCACATAAAACAGAAAATCCCTTTTGGTGACATTCTTATGGACAGATCAATCTAAAGGAAAGAAATTCAATCAGCTTCCCTCTGTGTTTTGCCACAGAACAATTTCCTCAATAATTGAAGTGTTTATAGGACATTTGGAGATTTGCAGACTGCGCAAGAGGCACTAGATAACTCTACAGAATTCAGTTAAGATTTTTTTAAAAACCCCTGCATTTCTAGTACTCTGGAATATATGAAGATCAATTGCCTACACCTTCACAAAAAATAAAATAAATCTGAAATTTGTACTGAAGCTGATCATGGTTTTAAGAGAGCATCTTATATAAATTATTCTCAAATTATGACTTTGCATAGCCAGTTGTTTTATAATTTGTAAAAAAGAATGGAGGATTTGTGTGTAACAAACATAATCCATACAGTGTTGTATCTGAAATAGTTACAGATCATTGCAATTAGATTTTTGCATTCCTTTCAATAAATACAGAGCTAGACAGTTGCTCTCCCTTGCACAGGCATACAACGGAGTGGATGGGTGAAAGAAGAGGTGACATAACTCCACATAGCCTTCAAAGCAAGGTTGTGGCTAAACGTGACTGAGCAAAAATGTTTTTGCAAATTTAGTCTCAGAGATTGCATTTAAAAAAAAAAGACTGAAGAGAATACACCTAATTTCATGCCACCATTTTGAATAATATATTGATGGTGACTACACAAATATTATGATTCTTGGAAACAGAAATGTGCTCTGATGTACAAGTGGATTTAGTAAAGGGAGGGAAGAGAGCGAGCAAGCAAGCGAGAGAGAGAAGCCTCTCACAATTACTAATTCCCTAGCTAACTATTTCTGCCATGGTGGTAGAGGTATGATAACAGTTACAACAAGATAAAAAGCCCTAGCTCAATTAAGTTCAGGCCTCCGCTGTATGGAGAAAGGAAATAAAAAGGACAAACTCAGCTGGGGTAAAATTTGGTGATATAATCCTCTTTATTTACTTCCTAGCTCTTCTGATGGTTGTAGGTCAGAGGCACTTTGTGATGACAGTGGCACTTCATAAAAACCTGGTCAATTTTTTTCCAAGGGTGTTTGAAAAATTGTTTGTGTTGAATAAATATTTTACAATGCATTGATTTTGATTATCAAACCCAATTACCTTATCTGTTTGTTAATAAGCAAGGAATCTAAATATTAGCACTTAATTTAATACTTATTTATTTCCATTCACTACAACATCTGTACAAAGCTCCACACAAGGGTTTTAACAAATTAAAAAACAACAAATAATCTAACTAAAGTACAATATACAAAGAATAAAACAGAAACACTATTCTGGACTGAAAATCAACACAAAAATGCTACTTCCATAGCTATCTCATATACCAATTTCATCTTAGCATCTGTACTTGCCTTGATGTAAGAAATTAATTCCTCCCATGGCATATGGAATTCTACAGTTGTATCATTTGTATAAATTAAATTATTTATATGATGCAATTTGTTTCCAACTCAGTACATCAGTTTTACAAACTGAAAACACATGAACACTTTCACTTTTCCCCTTGATTAATTTCTTTGCACAGCCAAGGGCAATTACAATACGCGTTTTTACGGACTTCATTCTCCTATGTCAGAGAGAAAATATTTAGCAAATATAGATCCAAATGATCCTCCCTTTCACTTCCATCGACAGAGGAAAATATTAGGATGTGAGTGGTTTGGGAGAGGAGCATGAGAAGATTGGCTGAAAGGGGTAAGTGATAGATGCATAGCATGCTCATTTCAACCCAACAACTCAGAAGTCCCCACAAGCACTGGTGATTAGTAAGGATTGGTCTTGATAGGTGGGGTCAGGGAGATTGTTGTTCATTAAAAGCTGGAAGAGGCAGACAGAAATTTGCTAAATCAGAAGTCATTATCTCAAAAGCTGCCTTTCTATGGATCCAATGTCAGATTGCCTCAGTTCCTTGAACTCTTAGGGGTGTATGAAGATTTGTTCTATACTGGTACAGAAGAAGAAGGTTTCTTGCACCCTCTTCCTCTCTTCCCCTGCCTAAAGAGGGCTGGGCACATACTTGCCATTGGGTTGCAAGGACAACCTGCATTCAAAACATAAGCTGATAGTTGTTACATTAATGAACCTGTGACCAGCCTTGATTATTTCTCCTTAAAATTTGCTGGTTCACATACCCCATGAGCATGTCTGCTTTAGATCATGTTTTTTATACTTTCCCCTTGAAATGTTACTCATAAAGCCAAACTCTGGCCTCAGATGGAAGTAGCTCATTAAGGGTCATATTCTGCCAACTTCACTCAAGTTCAGTAGTACCTTACTCTGTGAGTAATTCAATTGATTTCAATAGAACTATTGTGGAGTTATATACTGCTCAACATAAATGAGTAGCAAACTCTGACCAATAATGTTGTGCTGCAGAGGTTATAGGGTGCTCCTAGGAGTCCTTTGTTAAAAATCTGTCACCAAATACATATAAGGAAAGATTGTGGTGACTTCCCTATCCCTATTCCCTATGGGTATGTCTACGCTATGAAATTAGGTCGATTTTATAGAAATCGATTTTTTGGAAGTGGTTTTATACAGTCGATTGCGTGCGTCCCCAGTAAGTGCATTAAGTTGGCGGAGTGTGTCCACAGTACTGTGGCTAGCGTAGACTTTCGGAGCGGTGCACTGTGGGTAGCTATCCCACAGTTCCCGCAGTCTCCATTGCCCATTAGAATTCTGGGTTGAGCTCCCAATGCCTGATGGGGCAAAAACATTGTTGCGGGTGGTTTTGGGTACATGTTGTCAGTTGCCCCTCCTTCTCTCCCTCCCTCCATGAAAGCAATGGCAGACAATCGTTTCACAGCTTTTTTTCCTGGGTTAACCGCACAGACACCATAGCACTGCAAGCGGGAGCCCACTCAGCTCACCGTCACCACTACTGTTGTGGGCAAGTCTACTGTGAGGGCTGCTGTGATCCAAGTAGCCAATGCAATCATTGACATTATCAAGGGTAGTGACTCTGGGAAATGTGCAGGCCTTTTTAGATTTTAGGTGCATCATATTCCTGTCCTTTGTCACTGGTGAAGAAGTCTTGCAGGCGCACATTCCACATGAAACAGCTCCAGGGCTCCTGCTCTTTTGCCTTGTCCACACAGCAGCAGCTCCTGGGTGCCTTCGCATCAATGGTGAACGGCTCCACTGCTTCCGCTGCAACTCTGCAGCAGATGGTGCAGTAGGACTGCTAGCCGTCCTCATCAATGGTGTTTTGCTCACTCCACCGCTTCCGTTGCAACTCTGCTATCCTGATCTCCGGCGAGATGGAGGTTTCTGCCTCAGGCTGTTCTCCCAGCTGGCAGCACTGTGCAGTTTCACCTATCCCAGCCTACCCCTTGCTCCCATGGCTCATGAAGCCTGGACAGTAGTAAGGAGCAGTTCAACTATAGTCTGAGCAAATGCAGAATGGTGGTAGAATGTGCCTTTGGACGTTTAAAAGCTCGCTGGCATTGTTGGTCAGACCCCAGCGCAACCAACATTCCCATTGTTATTGCTGCTTGCTGTGTGCTCCATAATATCTGTGAGAGTAAGGGGGGGACGTTTATGACATGGTGGGAGGCTGAGACAAATTGCCTGGCATCCGATTTTGAGCAGCCAGACACTGATTAGAAGAGCACAGCAAGGCACACTGCGTATCACAAGAGACTTTGAAAACTAGTTTCATGACTGGCCAGGCTATGGTGTGACAGTTGTGCGTGTTTCTCCTTGATTCAAACCCGCCCCCTTTGTAGATTTTAATTCCCTGTAAGCCAACCACCGTCCCCCCTTCAAAATCAAGTAACTATTGTTTTGAAACCATGCATTCTTTATTAATTAAAAAAAATTGAGATACTGGACAAGGAAACCGCCAGTGGTTTTGGGTACGTGTCATCAGTGACCATTCCCTCACTCCCTCCCTCCGTGAAAGCAATGGCAGACAATCATTTCTCGCCCTTTTTCCTGGATTGCCCGCGCATACGCCATAGCACTGCAAGCGGGAGCCCGCTCCGCTCACCGCTGCAGTTGTGAGCATTGTAAACACTTCACATTTGCCCTTGGAAATTTTGGCATATATATTGGCATTACGTCTTTTGGAATGGAGTTCTGATAGCATGGATTCGTCTCCCCATACCGCAATCAGATCCAGTTCCCCCCGCTTTCGGGGGACTGCATGGTCACCTGTGCTGATGAGCTCGCCATGCTGGCCAAACAGGAAATGAAATTCAAAAGCTCCCGGGGCTTTTCCTGTGTACCTGACTAGTGCATCTGAGTTGAAAGTGCTGTCCAGAGTGGTCACAATGGGATAGCTTCTGGAGGCCAATACCATTGAATTGCATCCACACTACCCCAAATTCGACCCAGTGATGTCGATTTTAGCGCTAATCCCCTTGTTGGGGAAGAGTACCAAAATTGATTTTAAGAGCCCTTTAAGTCGACAAAAATAGCTTCATCATGTGGACGGGTGCAGGGTTAAATCAACCTAACGCTGCTAAATTCGACCTTGTAGTGTAGACCAGGGCTAAGATGGAACTACTTCTCTCTCTGGATACAGCTTAACCATCCCTGGCAGAAAATATATCCCTGGAGCTTGTGAGAGTATGTCTGAAGAATACTTTTATTCTCTTTTGGAAAACAGAAAGCAGAAACAGGTATTTACAAATACCCACAGAAGGAAACCCTTGGACTCCCCAAAAAGCTCTTCAACTTCCTCTTTCACATTTCTAGTTACACAGGTTCAATCCAGTGCTATATGCCATCTTTATACTCAGTTAGTATGGCCACCAGGGGCATGAGGGGAAATGTGAAGAAAAATGAACTGCAGGTAAGTTTGTCTGTCAGCTTGAGTTGCCTTCCTTTTTGGTTCTGAAGCAAGTATTTTTGTTTACACTGAAAAAACAGATTTCACATTCTGAGTCCCCTCTTACTCAATGATTTCAGAGAATACTTTTGAGGGAACTCCTTATGAAAACATTGGCCAACGATCACTAAGCAAGCACATCTGAGAGCAGGATTTGTTCCTTAGTGTGTTATATGTGGAGATGCCATCTTTCTATACATTATAAATGCAGTCTTTGGTTTCCTGGGATACACTTCCTGCTAGGGCAGAAATAAGCAAGCCCAGGACAGGGCAGTCACAGGCTGCAGTTACACAGAGCAACCAATAGTTTGTTATCTTCACACCACATGATCCATTGTCTATAGCCAAGCTCTACATTACAACCACATTTGCTCCAACCCCTCAGACAGAGACAAACACCTACAAGATCTTTATCAAGCATTCTTACAACTACAATACCCACCTGCTGAAGTGAAGAAACAGATTGACAGAGCCAGAAGAGTACCCAGAAGTCACCTACTACAGGACAGGCCCAACAAAGAAAATAACAGAACGCCACTAACCATCACCTTCAGCCCCCAACTAAAACCTCTCCAACGCATCATCAAGGATCTACAACCTATCCTGAAGGACGACCTATCACTCTCACAGATCTTGGGAGACAGGCCAGTCCTTGCTTACAGAGCCCCCCAACCTGAAGCAAATACTCACAAGCAACCACACACCATACAACAGAACCACTAACCCAGGAACCTATCCTTACAACTAAGCTGTTGCCAACTGTGTCCACATATCTATTCAGGGGACACCATCATAGGGCCTAATCACATCAGCCACACTATCAGAGGCTCGTTCACCTGCACATCTACCAATGTGATATATGCCATCTTGTGCCAGCAATGCCCCTCTGTCATGTACATTGGTCAAACTGGACAGTCTCTATGTAAAAGAATAAATGGACACAAATCAGATGTCAAGAATTATAACATTCAAAAACCAGTTGGAGAACACTTCAGTCTCTCTGGTCACTCGATTACATCTCTGGTCACTCGATTACAGACCTTAAAGTGACAATATTTCAACAAAAAAACTTCAAAAACAGACTCCAACGAGAGACTGCTGAATTGGAATTAATTTGCAAACTGGATACAATTAACTTCAGCTTGAATAGAGACTGGGAGTGGATGGGTCATTACACAAAGTAAAACTATTTCCCCATGTTTATCCCCCCGCCCCACTCCCCACTGTTCCTCAGATGTTCTTGTCAACTGCTGGAAATGGCCCACCTTGATTATCACTACAAAAGGTTTCCTCCCTCCATCCCCGCTCTCCTGCTGGTAATAGCTCATCTTACCTGATCACTCTTGTTACAGTGTGTATGGTAACACCCATTGTTTCATGTTCTCTGTGTATATAAAATCTCCCCACTGTATTTTCCGCTGCATGCATCCGATGAAGTGAGCTGTAGCTCACGAAAGCTTATGCTCAAATAAATTTGTTAGTCTCTAAGGTGCCACAAGTACTCCTTAAATTTCCTTTGCTTCATTGTGAACAGCCTGATCCGAAGTTAATGGCAGTTTATCTGTTAACATCAGTGGACCTTAGTTCAGGCCAATAGCCCTTTCATTTGTGCCTGTGCAATTCTAATTTATGGTTTCACTACATCTCTTACTCTAGAATGGTTTCTCAGATGGCAACATAAATCTCAAATGCTCCACATTTTATACTTGAATTTACTTGTAAAACATAAATCTAATATTTCACTTTTATTTCTATATATTTACTTCATAAATGCAGAATTGTAAAAGTTTAAGAAATTAAACTCAGTTCTTTTTAAACTTCTAGCACGAATAATTTTGTGTGTGTTCATCATCTTGGATCTTCGTTCCACACTTAGGCTTTGATATAACATTCAGATTCCAAAACTGAAAATAGTGTGACACGATTTGGCTATTTGATATTCAGAATTTGAGTTTGTTCCTTTTCATCCTTCATATGAATTTAAAATTTAGGATTTTAAGTGATTGAGTAGTACCTTATGTGCAATTTATTGTTTGGTACTTTGTAATCTGTCTCTTTTTGTTCATTTAAACAGAAAACCCAGAGGAATGAAAGTAGAATGGCAATAGTTTAACAGAAAGAAATTTATGGTCAGCATAGATAATGTTATTGTGAGATAGGAAAAACTGGGAAATATAATTAGTTGCACTTTGTAGGTGATTTTATTATAACACGTGTTACTACAATAAAATCTATGTAACTGGTTTTATTGTAGAAAGAAATACAACAGTGCCATAATTTCAATTTATTACATCATATTATAATACAAATTATAATGAGTATATAGGAATAAAACTTAATGTACTGCATTGCATTTATGGAATATGAAAGTACAATATCTTAGAGAAATGGCAAAATCATTATGATAATAGAAGATATGTCTACAATTAGCACCTTCCATTTATATTAAAAAATGCACCATTATGATATGTTGTTGTATTTTGCACTTCAGGAAATTATACTGCATAGTAATGTATTTTACTATAATTGCAAATACATTTCCCTATCATTACTTTGCATTAAACACCTGATCCAGGAGAAATATGCAGATACTCTTGGTTTACACACCCTGGAGGATCAGTTAACTCATTGATAGCTGAGCTCTTTAGCAGAAGGACCAAGAGCTAGACTTCCCATGCTGTAAGAAAACCACATCTCCATGGCCACAAATTGAATATTGGCTGATTCAGGACTTTGATGATTCAAGAGACTTTGGAGTCCTGCTGCAAACTTACATCTCCATCTGAAATCTTTTGATGTCCAGTAAAGTAGTCTGACAAATTGGTCCAGCTCAGGTTAAAATCATTCTCAGTGAATCAGGGATTTTATTTGTTTTTATTGTTTACTCAGACTGAAATTTAAGACACTAGCTAAAGCTATAATTTTACAGCAAATACAATTCCATTGGGATCTGAGTGATATACAGGGGCTACTTGTTTGGGGGTACTGTTTAATTATAAGTTTTTCAGCGTGTAAGGTGCATTCCTTAGCCATAACTTTATCAGTTTCCCTAATGTCTAATCATTTACATTGACCGTTAACAAATGCCATACAATAATACGGGAAAACTCTTTTCAACTGTTTTTCTACTAAACCCAGGCCCTAAGGAGACATGTTACTGGACAGAAAACCTTTGTGAACTATTTCTAGTATTGCTAGCAGAAGGGAAACTGAGGCAGGGTGTCTCAGGCTGAGGTAAGCCCAGGACATGAGGGGGGCAGTTTGGAAGTGGCCAACGCTGTTACATTATTCAATAATTTGATTTTGTTTTATATTTAATCAAATACAAGATACTCTCTCCTCTGAAATAATGCTGTAAAATAACAATATTTTGCTAACATTAGTACTATATTGTCTAGGAACTTCATAGACAACTGTACTTCTAGATATTTTCCCCCCTCTGGTGGTTTGTTTCTGAAGAGAGAGGAATCAGCATCTCTTTCAGAACGAAAAATCTTCATAATCTGAAATAGCAGTGCTGGAATGAAGCAAATGGAGAGTTCCATAGGGAAAAGGTGATATACCAACCTGGAAATGTCAAAGATTTGAGCAAGAATACAATCTCAAGCAAGTAGTATTTGAAGGAGAAATTGTCCATAATGAATGAATATGTCAAAACTGTCAGGGTACTGAGAGCAATAGATAGTACCTGTCAGTTCACCAAAAAGGGAAATAGTAAAGGAGGATATTCAATTATTTAAAAAGAGAAAGTTTAAATGCTCTCTGAAGGGATGCATGTGACCTATGCTTACGACAATGAGGGATAAGCTAAAGATAAAAAAAAAAATGTATCCTAAACGTGTTCCAGACTTTTTAAAAAAAATTTAACAACCCAAGTACAATCTGATTTATACAGAAGCATATTTCAGAGTTTTAGAACACCTGGATCAAATTATACCCCTATTTGCACCAGAATAACGTCACTGAATAACTGGAATTACTGCAGATTTACGCGAGTATAGCTGATAGAAGTAGATGGCCCACTTGCTGCACTATAATTTGTATGTCTAATGTATGAAGGCATTAAATATCACAACATTTAAATATTTACAGTATAGTTCCATGCTGAAAATGACTACAGAAAACCGGTGTCTGCACAACAGGTCTGCTTCCCCTCTGTGCATTTAGCATCCTTTGTACTAAGTTTTTAATATATTTAATAGCCCTGAAAAAACAGCACAGCAAAGGGAGAGAATGAGATGGAATCTATTTCTTCTTGGGTATCAACAGAATAGTTTAATACATTAAAATCACAGGGTCATTAAGATGGGAAGAGATGGGGTTTGCCAGACCAAGGAGGGTAAGTGCATTTTTGGATGCTACCTCATCAACCTAGTGAGGTGTGCTTAAATTATGTAAACGGGGGCAGGTGATAAAAGCCCATAGGTACATATAAAGAAGGATGACCAAAATAGAGGGTGAGATGTTGGGGGAGAAATGGAAAATTATAACAGGATCATAGGAGACACAAAAGGGAAAATGGTGGGGGGAATCTGCTCAACATCTTAGATATCTGTACAGAAACACAAAGGAATTCATTGATTCAAGGCCAAAAGGAAGCATCACCATGATCTTGTTTGACCTCCTTTATAACACAGGCCACAGAACTTCCCAGAAATAATTCCTAGGGCATATATTTTAGAGGGAAAAATACAGTCTTGATTTACAAATTGTCAATGATGGAGAATCCACCATGACCCTTGGTAAATTATTCCAATGGTTAATTATTCTCACCATTAACAATGTATGCCTTATTTCTGGTCTGAATTTGTCTAGCATCAACTTTCAGCCATTGGATAGTATCTTTCTCTGCTAGATTGAAGAGCTCATTATTAACTATTGTTCTCCATGTAGGTACTTAGTCACCCCTTTATCTTCTCTTTGTTAATCTAAATAGATTGAGCTCCTTCAGTCTATTACAATAAGATATATTTTCTAATCCTTTAATCATCCTCATGGCTCTTCTCTGAGCCCTCTCCAAATTTTCAACATCCTTCTTGAATTGCAGACACCAGAACTGGACATAACACTCTAGCAGTGGTTGCGCCAGTGCCAAATAAAGAGGTAAAGTAGTCTTTCTATTCCTACTCTAGATTCCCCTGTTTGTGCATCCAAGGATCACATAGAATCATAAAGATATAGGACTGGAACGAACCTTGAGAGGTCATCCAGTCCAGTTCCCTTCATTGAGGCAGATTAAGTATTATTTGATGACAAATATTTATCTAACTCTTCTTAAAAACCTCTAATGAAGGAGAGTCCCCAATCTTCCTAGGTAATTTGTTCCAGTGTTGAACAACCCTTACAGTTAGGAAGCTTTTGCTAATGTATTAACTTAAATCTCCATTGCTGCAATTTAAGTCCATTACTTCTTGTACTGTCCTCAGTGGTTATGGAGAAAAATTTATCAGCCTCCTCTTTGTAAAAAAGCTTGAAGACTGTTATCATGCCCCCGCTCTGCCCCATTCTTTTCTTCTCCAGACTAAACAAACCCTTTTTTCCCAATCTTTCCTCTTAGATCATGTTTTGTAGACCTCTAATAATTTTTGTTGCTCTCCTCTGGACTTTCTCCAATTTGTCCACATCTTTCTCAAAGCGTAATGCCCAGAACTGGACAAAATACTTCACTTGAGGCCTTATCAGTGCTGAGTATAGTGAAATAATTAATTCCTGATTCTTGCTTACAACACTCCTGCTAATACATTAACCCTTTTTGACTAGAGTGTTGCCCTGGGAACTCATGTTCAGCTGATTATCTACTACAACCCCGGTATCTTTTTCAGAGTCACATACTTCTCTGTAAGTATAACCTACATTCTTTGTTCCCAGATGTATACATTAAAACACATGTTTTCTCTTGCACCCAGTTTATAAAGCAATCCAGATCACTCAGTGACCAGTCCTCTACATTATTTACCACTCCCCCATTTTTTTGTGTCATCTGCAAACTTTACTACGGATGATGTTATGTTTTTTTCCAGGTCACTGAAAAAAAAAAATTAAATAGCAAAGGCACACTTGCTTAGTGATGATTCCCCATTTATCCATTACATTTTGAGACCCATTAGTTAGCCAGTTTTTAATCCATGTTAATTTTATATTGTTCTAGTTTTTTTAATCAAAATGTCATGTGGTACCAAGTCAATGCATTAGAGACATTTGAGTATATTATGTCAATACCATTACCTTTATCAACCAAACTTGTAATCTCATCCATTATTTTGTCCAGGATAAGTGCCAGGTTGACAGACCAATAATTATGTCACTTTGAGAAACTGTCACTTTGAAAGCATGAAATATATGTATATTATTGGTAAACAGGAAGAACTGGAAGTATTAGTACATAAACTAAATTATTGGTAACTAGCATAACTGAGAGTTAGCAGGAAAAATTTCATAACTGGAATATTGGTATAAATATTGGTATAAACAGTTGTATAATATAGTATGGCACCTACCTTCCATTGTATTTTGGTAGTGGGTAAGTAAGCCCTTCCTAGAGAGTCATAGTAATAAGCAACTTGGAATCTCTATAGATGGAAGATGCGATAATTAATAAATTATTTTTGTGTTTCATGGGAAGATAAATTATTGGGATAGATGTACACATATGTACATTAGAACCTCAGAGTTATGAACACCTCGGGAATGGAGGTTGTTTATAACTCTGAAATGTTAATAACTGAACAAAACTTTATAGTTGTTCTTTCAAAAGTTTAAAAGTGAACATTGACTTAATACAGCTTTGAAACTTTATTATGCAGGAGAAAAATGCTGCTTTTAACCATCTTAATTTAAACTACCACAGAAACAGTTTCCTTACCATGTCTAATCTTTTTTTTAAAACTTTCCCTTAATTTGTTTAGTAGTTTATGTTTAACACAGTACTGTACTGTATTTGTCTCCCTCCCTCGCCGTTGCAGCCTGATTGTGTATTTCCAGTTACAAATGAGATGTGTGGTTGGCCGGTCAGTTCGTAACTCTGGTGTTTGTAACTCTGAGGTGCTACTGTATATTTTCCACTGGCTTCAGTCACTCAAGGATGAAATTGGTCCATTATTATATCATCAGATGAAATGCCCAATCCATATATTTGTGGATATTTGAAAAAAAAAAGAGAATTTTTACTGTTCAGATAATTTCCCTCATTTATATTCATTAACTGGGGAGATTAACTGAAACACATTGGTAGCCACTAAGATATTCAATACTAAAATCAATCACAAGCTATTACACATTTTATCAAGCAAAACTGTTTAATTTTGACTACTTTGTTTTATGTAAATCCAGTAGGGAAAAGATGAAGATAGATACAGTAAGTACTTGTCAGGTTCCCCAGGTTTTGTTATTTCATAACAATGTATTGACTTTCATTGATATGGAATGAAAATGTTTATGCTTAAAGAGCAGAAGCACACAACATGATAGACATGTCTAAATATGGTCCTTAAATAATCAAACAATGTTCATCTATCTAATTATGAAAATGAGGGAAACACTTATTGGTAAACAGCTGCAAGAATTATTTGTCTATGCTTAAGAAAAATGCAGGGAAATGTAGTAGATGATTTTTTATTAACAGAAAGAAAAACAGATTTCAGAGATGTTATTTTGAGACCTTTTAGTTTAATATGCGCCATGCTGATTTTATATCATCAGAATTTCTTACTCATAATGTTCTGTGGTAGCAAGTCAAATGCCTAATCTCATTAAAGAATCAAGTTAATTTGATAAGATTTATTTTCTATAAATGCACATTGACTAGTATTAATTATATTAATTATATTTTAATCTGTTATCGAGTTTCAGATCATCCATTCCATTATTTTTCCCAGGATCAATATCCAGTTAATAGGCCTATAATTACCTGGGTCATCCCATTGTCCCTTTTAAAATATTGGTAAGCTGATAAGAATAAAGAAGCACTTCAAAGAATTTACCTCCTGTATTACAGCCGCCGCTATCAAATGTACTTGCACTCCGATTCTTAAATCTGTGCTCAGCGGCATGGTTCTGGGATCTTGTTGGGCTCCTCAATACAATTGAATGCCCAAATGACATAGGCAGTTAAAAACACTCATTCTGCAACTGGCTAACAAATAGCACCCATCCTACCACTACTAATCTGACTCTGGCATGTTGCATACTTTAAACCTCCAGGCTTGATTTTTGCAACCCATGTCAAGGAATGAAGCCACACACTGAAAAACCTCCCTCTGGCTGAAAAGTAGAGCAGACCATCTGCTTAGCATACACATCGCTGTGAACATATTACCCCAATACTATGCTCTCTGCTTTATCTTCCCATCAAATAGAATGTCCGATTCAAGGTCTCTATCCTGACATCAAAACCCTGTATAGGATTGGCGCCAGGGCAGGCCAGAGGAATTTTGAGCCCAGGGTGGAAAATATCGTCATAGCACCCTCCCCTGAGTGGCAGAGCACAAAAACACCACCACCACTCCCCACCCCCAAAAATTGTCTGAGTGGCTTAGCAGCGACCTCTCAGATGTTGGTTTGGTGTCTCCAAAAGTTGGCAGCCAAGGCAACCCTCTGATTGCTGATCCCTTAGGCCCCGCCTGACTGGCCCTATCTGAGAGATCATCTCTCCCCCTGAAAGGATAAACTCTCAAAACAGCTGTGTTGAACCTTTTGCCTGAGGGGGGAAAGCTCACAACTGCAGGAGACAAAACTTTAACAGCAGCTGGACCTAGACTATGAAGATCATACTCACAAATGATAGTGACCATGACCACAAATGACCGTGACCACAAATGACCATGTAACTGACCGATTTCAGAAGTAAATGCAAAGCTCATCGTTTGACTTAGCATGTGAAGAAACGAAGTGAAAGCTTTCACCTAGACATTAACAAGACAATACTCAAACTTATAAGTTAATTAACCATTTCCCATATAGAAATAATAATTCTCTGTCTTCCTTCCGAAACTGCATGGGAAATAGTTGACTAGGTTATAGGTTTGCGTATTGTCTTGTTAATGTCTAGATAATAGAGTGTGAATGTGTGTGTGTGTGTGTGTATTTCTACCTAATGAGCATAGCTACTCATTTATTTCACTTTTAGGTATCTCAAGGCAATTATTTTTTTAATTTTTCCCCATAAGCTAGAACTGTTCACAATTTGTTTAGGAAAGAAAAAACACCCAAAGCATTTGTCAGCTGTCCATTATAGCCTCCTGAAAGGCACCCACAGAATGTCTATTACTTTCTCATGTAAAGATGGACAGGCCTTTGGTCAGATGTTGTAACTAGTTTTTTTTTCCAAATGGTATTAACTTTCACCTTTCACGCCGTAAAAGATCCAAAGGCAATCCTCGATTTTTCAAGTCATCACAGAGAAAAAATATATATAGTTCTTCAAGGCCATGTGGCTCTCACAACTTGTCAAACAAGATATGCAGTCCTATTCCCATATCATTTGAAAGTGCTCTGAAATCATCAAAAACTCAAGCTGTATTCTTAAATTGGCTTTCCTGCAGAAGTTATAGCTGGCCTCAGGAGAAAATGGTTTGATTAAGAGAGTCCTTTTAGCTCTCAGCAATGTGGCATTCAATAGTTTGTCACTGTATGACTTTGTTTAACCACTTCACTCCAAAACTCAATTAAATTCAATCTTTAAATAGTGTTTCCTTAATCTATTTTAACTGTAAGAGCTGCCAAGGGAACAACAATACAAATGCTTTATTTCCCACCCCTACCACTTTTCAAATGAGGAAGTGTTTCCTCTTCTTTATAGCAAATGAAACCTCCTCCTGAGCATCACTAAAAACAGTTACTGGCATATACCATGGGTTTTCTTAGTCAAGCTTTCAGCAGTTTCCAATTGTCTTTGCTGCATTGCTAATTTAAATTGGCTTTTCTTCCTTGTAAGGTTTAAAGTAACAGAGTTCACAGGAGTTCAGTCCATTCCTACTGAAACACTCTTAACTGAAAAATAAACAACAGAATCACAGTGACAAAGAAATTTAAAGATTTTAATTCATATTGCCAGCAATAGACACATTCTTAGGATCAAATCATCCCTTCCCATGGAGATACCTGTGGGAAGAGGTGGGACAGAAAACTCTGAGTTTGTGTGTTTAGGGACTAGCTGCAAAAGGTTATTCAGATTTTGGGAATGCACATTCACAGGAATGGGAAGTCCACCGACTGCAAAGGTGTCCACAGGGTGGGTTAGCTACTACCTGCTGCTCCACTGCTACCCTATCCCAACATGAATATGGAGAGTCTGCCATCAGCTAAGTCCACTAAAGCTGTGCTGTCCTAGACTTAGAAAAGATTAATGGTATTTCACAATGGAAACTCATGGAGCTGTGTAAAACTGTGTTGCTCTAGTCTAAACCCTTCTGCTCCCTTGGCCAAAAAACTCCAGAGCGGACCAGTTCCCCACAACGCTTCAATGGAATGGCTTGTGCAGGAATCGAAGATGGGAGAAAATGCTGCATACTTTCATCAGGGGATCTGTCCATGTGGATCAGTTTACAAAATTGTGGCTTTAAATTTGAGAGCTCTTTGGGGCAATGACTTTGACTTTACTGTAGAGCTGCTACCACACTTTAGGATTCTGTCAAAACAATAATCAGATTACTAGATTATCCCTAGTGCACTGCAATTATACAGTAGTTGATACTGGGAACTATATTGTTTCCAATTACACCAAAGCTCTTATACTCCACAGTAATTTTAGTCTATGGTTTGCCTAATGCAAATCTTGATGCTGAAGCAAATGTTTTTGCTCTTTCAATATACTTTCTAAACTGAAAGAAAAAAAAACATTTAATCTTACCTACTGTGACAAAACTCTGTCCTTGCCTCCATGGGTCCCGCATTTCCTGGCGGATTTCGCTAGCCTCAGAGGCTCACTGTGACCCTCCATGTAACCCTTCTCTCTCTAGAAACAAGGGTCATGGTCTACTGAGCCATTTTCATCATAAGCCAGCGAGGGAGGTGAGGAGAAGTCATCCTTCCTTGCACAGTCTCTGTTGTCTCCCAGGCTCAGTGATTAATCAGGGGGCAAAACGGGAGCCCGGGTCCACCCTCTACCTCGGGCTCCAGCCCAGGGACCCTAATAGTATCAGCTATGGTAGCTGAACTTTTAGAAACATGACATGTACAATTCCCTGGGCTACTTCCCCCACAGCAGCCCTCACTTCCTCAAGTTCCACTTCACCCTTACCTCAGGGCCTCCTTCCTTGTGCCTGATATGGTGTGTACTGCTCAGTCTCTCCAACAGCACAACTTCCTCCCACAGCACACCCACCTGACTAACTGGGAGGCTTTTAACTAGTTTCAGCCAGCCCCTGATTGGCTTCAGGTGTCCCAATCAACCTAGCATTCTCCCTGCCTTCTGGAAAGTTCTTAATTGGCCCCAGGTGTCTTAACTGACCTGGAGCAGCTGCCATTTCACTTATCCTGGTACCAGGGATTTGTTTAGCCTGGAGCTAATATATCTATCTTTGACTACTTTTCTATAGCCATCTGGCCTTGCCCCGTCACACTACTCAGATACTAAATTTTTACTGTTGGTAAAAAATAAAGTAACTACAGTTTTAACTACAATTTAATTTCTTAGTATGATTGTATTATAAATATGATATGCTAAGCATGCTAAGTATTAATTGCTTAGTATGATTTCTTAACTTTATATTTATTGCAGATACGTTGAAAGGCTCCTCATCTAAGTGTACTGTAAAAAGTTGTTTTAATTTCTTCAAGTGGCATACTTGCATTCATTTTTAACATAGATATTTTCCAGCCCCTTATATTCCAAGAACATGCAAAAAATAGATCTGTTGAGATCAGCAATGTGTAAAAAGAACTCAGAAAAAACTCTATGCCTTCCCCACCCACCTCTTATGAAAATGTGGTTATGAGAAACATTGATAAGCAGAGAATATGTGTAGCTGTATTGGTCCTTGAGGGGGGGGGGAAGTATATAAGGTAGATAGTGACTATCTTTTATGAAACAAACAAATTGTAGTGCATGTGTTTCTGAGCCAAAAAGGTTCCCTTCTTCAGGTGGAAAAGAGCAATAAACTTATTATTTAATTCACTGTTGTCAAATAGGTTTCAAACAAATGATTTTTAGAAAAGGCACAGCAATCATACATTTCTTGCAACTTTCATATGAAAAAACAAAACAACCTATTAAGCTCTCTAGGTTATATTACAGTTTTTGTGCACTCAAAACTCTCACTGTCCTTGGATGTGCAAGGTCTGCAGAATCAGTCTCTAAATCAACAATGAACATTTGAATTCCCCTAAGCTAATGTGAAAAAAGCAACTGACTACCCCAAGACAATTTGCTGTTGTATTATGAGGACACTTACACGAGAGAATAAACACAAAGAATCTGCAATCAGCTGAACAGTCGTTGACTAAGAAGTCTGAATATTACCACAGATGGAAAAGAACTGGGGAGATTGGCAAAGCATGAAAATGACAACATAAAAGCTGCTTTTTATCTCAGTAGGGTCCATAAAATGCTACACCTGATCATTATTGCCTATTTCAATTAGTCATTAGTCCATCAATAGTAGCCATCTACTACATAGAATTAACTTTCCTTCCTTTGTGGTTGAAAAGATTTTTGCAGCATTTATTCCATCAGTTCCTAAATTAGCTGATGAGGAGCAGTTTAATGACATGCCAACTCTTTTGTGCCCATGATAATGTGTTTTGTCCTTTTTGATAACATCAGGTATCTATCATTATAAAGAGAAGAGGCAGTGCAATTTCTTTGGAGGAAATTCTGAATTAACTCTTGGGTTACTTAACAGGTTATGTCAACTGCACCAAAGAAAACAAACCACTGTTTGGTCCATTTAAAACTGTGATCATATACATAATATTTGTATGTTATAACAACATAAGCCATGGAAGAAATTCATTTTATAAACTGTCTCATTAATCTGGCTAAAATAAGCTTTTCATATGTATTCTTCATGCTGTTATTTCAACTCAGAAATCATAACTCTCAAAAAGGTCCACTAAATAATTGCTAACAGTTATCAATAAATCAGAATACTTTGCATATGGCAATCTCAAAGTGATTGGAGAATGTTAATGAATTCTCATCATACTCTTGTAAAATAAGCACTATTATACACATTTTATCATAGTGACACAATTGCAAACTATAACACAATACATAGTTATTGTCAGGTCTGGTGGAGTTTTTTCTTTGTAAATGAGAACACAATGCAGAACCCTGACTGTTTGTGAGACACAAGTCTAAACCTAAATATCTTTCTATTGCCTCGGAAATACAAATGTACTCAGTGTTATTCCATTTCTTGAAGTGTGTTACAGTAGAACCTCAGAGTTATGAACACCAGAGTTATAAACTGACCTGTCAGCTACACAACTCATCTGGAACCAGAAGTACACCATCAGGCAGCAGGGAAAAAAAGCAAATACAATACAGTACAGTACTGTGTTAAATGTAAGCTACAAAAAAGATAAAGGGAAATTTTAAAGAAAGATTAGACAAGGTAAGGAAACTGTTTCCGTGCTTGTTTCATTTAAATTAAGATGGTTAAAAGCAGCATTTTTGCATAGTAAAATTTCAATGCAGTATTAACTCAATGTTCAGTTGTAAGCTTTTGAAAGAACAAACATAATGTTTTGTTCAGCGTTAGGAACATTTCAGAGTTACGAATAACCTCCATTTCCAAGGTGTACATAACTCTGATGTTCTACTGTAGTAATTCTTTGTAATGGCCACAGACTGTGAGGTTATATCATACGCATGCACAGCCTGAGACAATTCCACTGAAGATGCCAATTGTATGTGCACAGTTAAGATGGGTTCTGTTTCAGGTTACACGGTGTGGTTAGAACAAAATACATAACACAGGATTCATGGTAAAATACTGCAGCACTCTATACAGTAACCATCTGCCGTTCTTGTTTGGTTGTTTACTTTTATCCAGAAACTTACCATACTGAATATATTTTGGAACAACGTTTTCACCTCAAATGAGTAAATTAATATTGTATGACTAATTAAATTGCTTATTTCCATTGATTTTATGCATTCTAGAAGCATTGTATTGTGCAATGCTGTCAGATGATTAATGTTGTCTGACTTGTAGCAGAAATGCCAAGGAGATAGCTAAGGATATAGAAAAGCCATGGGCAGAGATTTTTGATAACTCACTGATTATGGTAAAGTACCAGATGACAAGATGGGGCTTATTTAATTCTTGTATTAGGGATCATAAGACAAACAGTTACTACTCAGTAATTACTGAGACTTACATAGTAATTAAAGGAGCTGATTTTTTAAGCCACAGAGACACAAAAATAAAAATAATAATGATGCATATAACAGGAATAAAGCTCTCAGTAAATTGTAAGATTTTCTTCTGTCTCCTATTTTCCAGGTATAAATATAATTATATAGTTTTAAAGATTCATCTGATTTGTTAAGTGCCCTGAAGTAAAGGCTCCTAGTTTTCCCTTTGTATCAGCCAAACTCCCTGTATGTTTACAAATTTACTTCTATTTTTTTTAATATGTTGTCTGATACTCAGGGCCTGCCACTGACTTTATAATAACGGTACTAATCCTGCTTCATTTAAGGCAAAGGCCAAACACCCATATATTTTATTGGGAGCAAAATTGGGCCTAATATCTGATCTTGTCCCATTTTTGTATCCACCTTTCCTCAGCTATGAGACTTTCTACTTCTGTACAGCATTGACACTGATTCTATGCTGTCATATCCACCAAGACATGAAAAGTGACAGGTGATCTTAGCCTCTGCATATCTGATAGTTTCAAAACAGGACAGAAAGAAGTCCAAGCTAGTGAGAACTGTGATTTTGATAGTGGTGTAAGAGAGAAAATCCCAAAGATTATTATTGTGAAATTAGCCATTTACACAGAACCTGAGAGGACAAAATCATTAGCTATTCATCTTTCAGAATGTAAAATAAAACAATATTGTAAAACACATTGGCAATTTGAAGAAACTAAAAAAAATGGTTCTTGCACACTATTTTCTATTAATTTTCAATAAAATTAATATAATTTCTAAAAAAACACTGTTTCCAAGAGAAAAATTGAAATGTTGCTTTCCAAAAATGTTGACATAGAATGAAGAACTGGGCACAAAGTCTCAACTCCACTTCTGGTCATATTTTCATGCCCACATGGAGATCATGCTAGGGCCAAATAGGAAGATCCCCACAGGGAAAGTGTGGAATTCCTACATTTAAACTCTGTTTTTAGCCTCCATTGTATGGTAACTCTTGTCACTGTGGAGTTTCAAGGGACTTAAAACCCAATTAAGAGACAGCTCATGGATTGTTCTTTTCCAACAGTGCTTCTAAAGCTGAGGTTCTTATTTGATACAAATCACCAGGCAACTTTAAGGTAAATGCTTTTGAAATCAAATGAGCAGATTTTAAAAGTGAAAAACCAGGACTTCTGTCAGAGAAAAGGCTGGGGGACCTGTATGCAGGAATTTGAAAACTGGGGTGGGGGTGATGAAAAGAGAAAAAGGGATACTTTTTCATGCGTCCCTTGCCTCCTCAGTCAAACACTCCCAGTCTCTATCCTTTGCCACCCATCCTCTCACTATCAAAACTGGAAACATTATAATGATGACTGGGGATGAAGAAAGCTTTATTTTTCAGAACTGTTCAAAAAATTTTCAGTGGAATTGTTTTCCATCAGAAAACACTGTTATGTCAAAACCAAAACTTTTCGTGTTGGCTTCAACAAAATTTCATTTAAAAACAGAATTTAAAAAAAGCATTTTGATAAGGCTGAAACATTATATTAATACACTTTTGGAATGAAACATTTCAATTTTTCTTTGATTTTTTTAAATTATTTTTTTAATGAATGTCAAAATCAAAATTATTGAAAAAATGGATTGAAAATTTCATTTAGTGGGAAATGTTGAAATTATTTATTTTGTTTTGTTGGGTTTTTTTTATTTGGAACATTACATTTTGAAATTGCAGAATTTCGTGCAGGAATTCCAGTTCCTGCATATCTCTAATATTTAACCCCTCTGATATTTTGCTGTGTTTTCTACCCTGTGTAACAAGAGCCTAGCTCCTTTTTAATCTTTCCACCTCACTTAAATAATTTCACTTTTGTTCCTTGTGCCTTGTCACAATCCAGGCTCAGTTTTGCTGCAAGGATGGGGAGGAGAAGCATGAGCACTGGCCTATGTCAAGTCCATACCACCTGCATATGGTGAGGGTAGTGGTTCAACGGAGCTTCTTATAGGCTTATAACTCATAACACTGCCTGGAGTCAACACTTAATTGATTCCATGTGTATTTCATTCCATGTGGGGCTGAGGTCTGGCTTAAGGACTTGTGCAGATGAGGGGCCTCAGTCAGAGGCCTCCTGAGGGGCACAGGAAGCAGATGGTCCTTGAGGTATTTATCTGTTCAGCCACTTGGCTGTCAGTTTCACAAACTCAGATGCTCAATAAATCTTCGATGTAGTCACTCTTCAGGATTTACAAAATTTGGAACAGGATACTTATTTTACAAAAGTGCCAGACAATGGAACAGACCTTGAAAACCAGCATAAATACAACAAATAGGAAGGATGGTCCAGTTGTTAGTGTACTAGCCTAGGAGTTGGGAAGTCTGTGAGACCATAGGCAAGTCACTTAGCCTCTCTTTGCCTATAAAACAGGGATATCTAGTACTTCCCAACTTCCTGAGATGTCATAAGGATGATGCATTAATGACTGTGAGAAACGCAGACACTATGGTAATGGGAACATGTAAGTACCTAAAATGAATGGTAAGCTACATGGAAACATAGTAAATAATATATCATACTGTGTAACATTATATAACAGCTTTGCAAACTATTTAGCTTGCAGCAACCCTTGTATACCAGTTTGGATAGTTAAATAGTCACAACCCTGCTTTGCACAGCACTCCTACTTTTGGTTTTTTATGCACAGGAAAGACTACCCTGGTTTTATTCCCTAATTCAATCTGTGTTGTTATAAGAATTATCACGTATTTGCCCAAATGCTTGCTTAGCGTTATTCAGTTAACAAGCAAACTGTTTCATTACTTTAGATAGCAATTGTCAAATGTAAATGCAAACTCAGCTCAAAAATACGAATGCTGTTTATTGGTGAATAAAGTTCAATGAGCTGAAATAATGATATTCTGTAGCTTCGTAAGAACAAAGATATTTGAGATGTATTTTTCTAAAAACAAAACAAAAACCCTCACATACACTACCATTTTGCGTAGGCTCCAAAATTTGCCTAAAAATGAATGTACATCCCAGGTAAAGATAGTTATGTCTTTCAAAAGGACTTTGAAACCTCAGGTCTTATATCTCCACATAGAGCTGACATCAACACATTTTTATGAGTAGGGGTTTTGATACAGAGTTATTGGCCGGAGTTTCCCCTCCCATTCTATTATGTAATGTTCCATGCACCAGGGTCACTATCCTGCACTCCTGAAGCCAAATGGGAGTTTTGTTATTGATTTCAGTGGGAGCAGGATGGAGCCCCTGCTGTCACTAGCCTCTGCTACAGAAGTCACTACATGCTGCACGTATATAATATGTTAAATGCTTTGGGATCTTTCTTGCTGAAAGGTACTACACACGTGTAAATGTATACAGATGCTTTACTTGGTCTGTAGGTCTTTGGGGGCAGGCACTGTCTTTTTGTTAGTAGTATACACAACCTAGCACAATAGGGTCCCAATGTGAGTTCCTTGGGGTAGCAGAGTTTTTGTTAGGTAGACAAGGTGGATGAGGTAAAAAAAAGACCAACTTCTATTGGTGATAGAGACAAGGTTTCAGGCTTACACAGAGCTCGTCTTCAGGTCTGGAAAATTTACTCTGTGTCACAGCTAAGTACAAGGTGGAACATATTGTTTAGCATAAGTAGTTAATACATTTCAAGGCACCATTCAAGGTATTTCATAGATTCTATGGGCATAAGGGACGACTATGATCATCAAGACTGACCTCCTGCGTAACATAGGCCATAAAACTTCCCTGAAATAATTTCTATTTGAACTGTTTGTAAATTGCCTAGCACAATAGTGTCCTGCTCTATGATTGGGACCACCATATTACACATGATTAACATGTTTTCTTTAATGCCAAATGTTTTTGATTGGTGATTTTTTTTTAAAAAATGTACTTTACAAACATTGCAGTGAATGGAGGCATTTTACAAAAAAAATAAAATAAAAAAGGAAAATGAAATGAAAGATATGGAATTGCATAAATGAAACATAACAGGATACAATATTGTGTGTGGGCGTTTATGCAGCTGAAGAAATTTTGGATGTTATTATCAGAAATTCCACTGCTCACTGTACCTAAAGCTGCCCATTTTGTTCATTCTAGTAATAGGTTCTTATATATTTTTCATTTTCTACTGGAACACAATGGGACTTACACATTTTTATATGTGATCACTTATCTGATTAGGTCTGCCTCACACAATTAAGTGCTGTCAAAACACTACAGTGGCAGTAAGGCTAAAGGTTTCTGGCGCTGTTCATAAGGAGAATAAATACCAAAGAGCAATTTAGTTTTGTATTAAATCCTCTAACTTTGGTGTTTACATGCTTTGTACAAAAAGGTCAGAACAGGACTAGAGACTTCGGGGTTCAGTGACAGATAATAGGCCCTACATCTCCTACATGACACTGTACCTCATTAAATAAAGACTCCGTAAATCTATGTAAAGACACTAGCATTTCTTAAAAGAAGTTGGCAGAGAGAACTGAGAGTAGTGCTCTGTAAAACAGCAAGATAATCAGGTTTTACTGCAAAATATACAGCTTACATTACAGATATATGCCATTGATTCATGAGATTTTCATATTCAGGTTTGATCCAATATTTTCTTTATCCCTTTTTAGAACTTAGAGATTCTCATGCACAGGTTGTGCAAGGTCAGGAAAATGTATTGTTCCTTTGATCTGTAGCAGTTAGTCACTGGGAAAAATCTCAGGGGGATAAATTTCAGCCTTTGAAACACAGCATGTTGCACTAAAATTAAAGCCAATTGTACTTCATTCTGATTAAACTACATTATCATCAAAAGTAAATTGATGGGAGGGAAAGGAAATAATTTACTGACTAAAAATTTCATTTATTTCTCCAGTTCGTTTGCTGGATACAAGTACTGTATTGTAAATCAAACATATAATCTGTGAACAGATACTGTATGATGTTAGAACTCAGCAGGTGTCTTTCCTTCTGGAATTATAATTATCCTATTACATGTCATATGCTCCAATACTAAAGTGATTAGAACCTATACAGAATAGAATAAAATGCTACTACCTGCCAGAGGCGCCAATTTTCCAATGTGCCAGTGGGTGCTTGACCCCCCACTCTGCCCTAGTCCCCGCCCCCAATCCACCCCTTCCCCCAAGGCTCCACCCCTGCCCTCCTCTCCCTTCCTCCCAGTGCCTCCTGCAGGCCAAGGAACATCTCACCATGGTGGGCAGGAGGCACTGGGAGGGAGGGGGAGACACTGATGGGTGGGGCTGCTGGCAGGCAGGAGGCGCTGGGGGGCGGGAAAGGAGCTTATCGGGGCGGGGGGGGGGGCTGCCGGTGAGTGCTCAGCACCCACCATTTTATTCCCATGGGTGCTCCAACGCCGGAGCACCCACGGAGTCGGCGCCTATGCTAATTGCATTAAGGCTTAATGCTGAAGTCAACTGGGAAATTTGGGACGTGTAATTCACCTCCCATGCATCTCCAGAGGTGGCAGGAATGAAGGTAGCTGCCATATACATAAGGCTCAGGCACAGGGTTAGATGATATGGTGGTAAAAAAGGCCTGATCCTTGCCTTCAAGACAACTGATAATATTGCTACGTTTGGCATTGCTGGGTTAATTATGGGGTTGTTTACTTAGTGCAGACCAAGGCCTTGGACTCATATATCTGAAGGAACCTGGGCTTGTTTATATGACTATGATTATTACCCTGAGCTAAGTTAAAGTTTCTTAGAATCTGAATGATGCCCTGTAAATATCTGCTCTCCTTCATCTACCACACTCCACCCACTACGCCAGGGACATCAGCCTCATTTGCCTATTGGTGAGCTGCTTACATAAACATACTGGTGCCGTCTTCTATGTTGCCCCTTATTGGAAGGACCTTCCTGAGCTCATTTGGAAGAATGGTCTTACCATTTCCACATTCAAGTCTTTCCTGAAAATCTTCCATTGTAATAAGTCCTACCAGCTCTAAGTATAGCTGTGTGAATAACTGATTTTTCAGTTCACTGTCTGTACTGAAAAACATATCAAAGAAAATTTTAGTTTTGTTTTGTTTAGTTTTAGTTTTGTTTGTTTCTTGTTTAGTTTGTGTCCTGAATTTTTTTTTTGACAAAACAATTAATTCGACCCAAAACAAAACATTGTTTTATTAGTGGTTTTCAATTTAAAAAAATAAAATGGAAATAGATTTTGAAATGAAAAGTCATTTCAAATCAAAACATGTAGTTTTGAAAATGTCAAAACATTATTTTTGATTTGTTTGGGTTTTGTAAAGGGTGTGTGTGTGTGTGTGTGTGTGTGTGTGTGTGTGTGTGTGTGTGTGACAAACAATTTTACAAATTCTATATGAAAAAAAATCAGTTGAAAAACGTTGCCCAGTTCTACATGTAAGCCATAACTTGCTGATTGACACCACTCTTTACATGTACTATTTATTTAAATAACCATAAATATGTTGCTTCTTTTCCTCTGCTTGATATCTGCACTCTTCCAGTAAAGGGCTTTGAGATCTACAAATGAAGAGCACTATGTAAGACCTAGGCATGATCATTAACCTGGGCTTCACTCTCATGAAGGAGCAAATGCATTCACCACAGTATGTGCAGGGGGAGGGAAGGGCCAGAGAAAAGAGATGTTGCTCCTTTCATGGCTCCCCCTGCAATGGGGGAAGGGAAAGTTTACAAAGATAGGGCTGCAGGCAGGAAGCAGCTGTTGCCAGGTCAGGAGAGGGTCTACCCTTCCTGCTGATTGGAAGAGTGGGGAGGTATTTATACCCAATGCAGGCATGGAGAAACCCTCTTGTACCAGGACTGGGCAGCCACTATGAAATTTGCAAACGGATTGGATTTCCTCATGATCCACTCTGAGCATTAAGATAGTTGCCGCTTTTCTTGGGGGATGGGAAGGAATTTTCCCACACTGCCAGATTTGGCTGGGGTGGGATGGAGTTTTTTTCACTTTTCCACAGCAGATATGGGAGCCAGTGGGGTGGAGTGGGGGGGTTAGGTTATAATCTCACAAGTTTGTATGTGTAATTTAGGGTGAATGTTTGCTGAAGGAATTTGGTATGGAAGGGATATGGTTATAGCATAAAATGGCTTGAAAAGGATTTGAAGGAAAGCACCCCTTAACAGAACTGAGGAGGGGGAGTGGGGCTCCTGCATCGGGAACTGTGGAGAGCCTACCCCCCTCCTTTTATAGTCCCCTTTCATCTCATACGAGGGGATGGTGGTGGGGTCCCAGCAACAGAATGGCTGGGACAAGGTTGGGGATTATGTGGAAACAATTCAGGACATGATGGTGACCTGCACTGTGCATACTCCCAAATTGTTTTATTATGATTATTACTATTATAACCAATATATAGAAAAAATGACAGTGCTCTTGGCAATTACTTTAACCTTACTCCGAAGCTAAATATAAACATCACAACAATTTCACTCTTCTTTTAATTACTCCTGTAACTAATGAATCCCTTACAGTGGGTCAGAAGTAGAGTCTAGAGAAAGGATGCCACTTCTCCAGCCAATATAATAGGGTTTCTATGCATAATTGTATTGCATCAAATATAAGTCTTTCAAGATAGTGGCATAAAAATACAATCACAAATAATGGCATGGTAAATTCCTGTTGTAGAAGATAAAATATTGATGATGAACAACAATACACGTACAACACCTTTTATTGGTTAAGATCTTGTAAGGAATTTTACCTAAAATAGAGCAACCACTCTGTGGAAAAAATACAAAAATAGGGAAAACAATAGGGTAAAGTACCATATAGAAGGCCTGATCCTGTAAGAAGATGAACAGTGTTTCAATTCCTTTCCACTACAATGTTAGCTAAGGATGCTCAGCACCTTGCCCAAATGAGCTCAGAATTTGCTGTATACAGGAATCATGCCACACATTTTCACCAGTGTTTCCTATGTGTTCTTGTTGTTAGGATCCACTGGAAAAAGAAAGTGTTGTCTATGTAACCTGCAAGATAACCTATTCAGTTACAGTAGTTTCATAAATGTTTTCTGATTATATATTATAGGATATGCTTATTGTTATCTTTTGGACTTATTTTGGGTTTATGTCAAACCCTACTGATAAGTTTAGATTAATATCCATGTGGCATAAGTGATAGGTGAACCTGCCTCTTATTCCACATTTTATTTTTCTCCTTCGTGTGTCTTTATTTTTTAAACCTTTCCCTTTGGCTGCCTGGGACTCTGAGTGAGGTCATAAGGTTATACAGTATATAGGGAGAGGTGTATAGTTTATTTCAATTATAATGGATCTATGTAAATAAAAGGGTCCTTGCCAAAAGTTAAAAACACAATCAGAACAAAAGTAAAAACCAATAGTTTTTCAAATCCTCCCAAATATAAAGTAGCTGACCGCAGTAGACACCAAACCCAAACAAAATCTTCTTTCCCTCAAACAGCACACATATCCTACTCAAATACTTTGGTAAAGACTTTGAAAGTTCCCTTAAATATCAAATTCAGCTGTTTTTGCACCAGAATGGGTAGTTGGTTCCAAAGCTGAGTGTGCCTTATGGAGAAATCTCTACAGGCAGCTCTCTCCTTTTTACACTAAGAGTTCCAGTTTGATCACCTCTGCTTATCCTAGCTGCAGCAGTATGGCACTGGGAGAGAAGTGGCCTCTCAAGTAGACAAGTTCCCAGTCAAAAACATTACCTTGAACTCCACCTGTAAATATACAGGCAGCCACTGCTGATCTCAGAGTACTAGACATCCCATTCAATACGTGAGCTGCCATGTCCTGCACCAGTTTGAGCATTAGCTACACTATATATTTTGCCAATACATGTATACCAGCGAATCCTCCTAGTGGAGACGCAACTGCTACCAGCAAGAGTTCCATTGCTGATATAGCTTATACCAGTTCCCTGAATGAAATAAGCTGTACCAGCAAAAGAACTTTTTTTCCTGGTATAACTGTGTCTACACTAGGTTTTTCCTGACACAGTTATGTCAATTAGTAGTGTGATTTTTTTTCCACACTTCTACCTGACATAACTATGCTGGCCAAACTTTTAAGTGTAGATCAGGCCTCAGTTTCCAGATTGAATCGAAGTGTAGGCCTACAAATAGCACCTGGCGGTAGTCTAATACTGAAATTACAAACACATGGATCTCAACAGTAAGGTCCATATCTGAAAGAAACAGTCAATCTCAACAGCCATGTCTACACTTGAAAACTCGACTGATACAACTATGTTGGAGGTATGATTTTACTGATATAGTTACACTGATACAAGACCTACTGTGAGTGCAGTTATACTCAGGTATAAAGGTATATTTATTCCCCTTTTTATACAACTTTCTAGGGTCGACAAGGATTTAAGATAGAAAATTTAACAAACATTTGTGTTGCTGTATAATTGTATGTCACCATCACCAACACGATAGATATGCTTTGAAGACAAATACAAGAGAGAACGGTCAGCCCTCGGCACTGTGCTAACATCCAAAACCAGCTCAAGCACTGGATACCGAGTGACCAGCTACAAGAGTTGAGTCAGTAATCACTTAGGGTAGTCAGTTATTTTACGTAAACATTACCACACTCCTCTCATTTAAAAAAAAGGAGCAAAAAGGATCAGAGACAAAGACTTATTCTCACTTATGTGTTTGTATAATGCCTAGCATAAAGGGGCCTGGATCTCAAATTAGGCATTACTGTTATACAAATAACAAAACTTTGTTCATGTATTCTAATAAGGCTCAAGCAATTTTGTGCATATTTTTATTATTTAAACTGTGGGACTTTAACAATGGCTATGGATGTCATCATACAAATATACTAAGCAGAATGAGGGAGGTTCATACCATTTTTACCTCTTACAAAATAATAAGACATTAATCTTATGATTATTCCTCCCCTCCCCCCAGCCACAGCCCCGGAAGTACAGTGTTGAATATTTTTCATAGATAGAAAAAAAAGTCTTTAAAATAATGCAATACCAGGAACAGAACTACCCAGAGAAAGTAGGTGTTCTCTTATTGTCAAATATAGCCTGTTTGGGTATACTGAACTTCTTAGGTGAAACCCACTCTACTCGTTCTACACAACCTCAGAAAAAATATATGAACATATACCACAGATAGTATTCAAATGATTAAAACAAGATATAATGCCCAAATGTGCTACAGAATTTGTTCACCTTTTATTCTGATTTACAACTGAGACTATGAAAGTGATGGATTCTTCACAATGTGCTACAAAACACTCATTAATGTATTAGCAGCATATTTGAGATCAAACACCAACTGGAACTCATTGCTGGGGATGTTGTGAAGGCTAAAATGTTAACTGGGTTCAAAAAATAATTCTATAAATTCATGGAGGATAGGTCCATCAATGGCTATTAGCCAAGATGTTCAAGAATGCAACCCCATGCTCTGGGTTTGAAGACAAGATACTGGGCTAGATGGACCATTGACCATTCTTACGTTGTTATAAAAACGAGCCACAAATTTGGAGTAAGTGGGGAGGGGGGGAGTATGTATTTACAAATGTTTAGATCGGCGTGGCCAGCCTGAGCCTGAGAAGGAGCCAGAATTTACCAATGTACATTGCCAAAGAGTCATAGTAATACGTCAGCAGCTCCCCATCAGCTCCCCCACCCCGCACCTCGAGCATCCCAACCACCGGCAGCCCCACCGATTAGTGCCTCCCTTTCCCTGCCTGCACCTTCCAATCAGCTGTTTCGTGGCGTGCAGGAGGCTCTGGGGGGGGGGAGGGGAGGAGCGAGGGCATGGCAGGCTCAGGGAAGAGGGCGGGAAGGGGTGGAGTGGGGGCAGGGCCTGTGGAAGAGCCGGGGTTGAGCAGTGAGCACCCCCCGGCACAATGGAAAGTTGGAGCCTGTAGATCCAGCCCGGAGTCAGTGCCTAAACAAGGGGCCACATATTAACTTCTGAAGAGCTGCATGTTTCTCTGGAGCCACAGGATGACCACCCCTAGTTTAGCTGAACACAAGGGTCCTAACCTGAACTGACTTGCACCTCGACAAACTAGGGGCAATTCCACTGAAGTCAGTGGTGTAACACAATCTAAATCAATGTTGAGCAAGATTAGAATCCAGCTCTAGAAGTAAATCCAAGAAAAGAGTCAAACACTAGAGACCTGCCAGAGCATTTTCCAATCCAGTAATATCTGAACTGGATATCTCCCTGGTACCTCAGATCTCCTTCAGCAATGAAGACTGTGAAAACTGAACAAATTACACAGTGCCCGGAATATTGATTATTTGTGTGTGCGGTTATTAACAATGTAACCAATGAAACAAAGTTTCCACAATATTTCTTATAAATGTGCACAATGAGATCGCTGGCATTTTTTTTAAAAAAAGGGGACTTCTGTCTTTTTTTAACTGGAAAGGTTTTTGTCTTTGCTTGTTTTTTGTTTTGTTCTTTTTAAAGAAATTCACATCATCTGCCTTGTAATATTATTTGTTAGAATTGGAGAACAACTGAAATAATGACATCACAAGAGTTAAAACACTTATTCAGGAAAGCACTTAAGCACATTTAACTTCCCCTTCAATGGGATTTCAGCACTTTCCTGAATCAGAGTACTTTCTTTTATCAGAGTGCAAAACAGCAGAAGTTGTGCAATTGCAGCTGAAAGGATTTTTTAGTCAGTTTGTTTCAAACTTTGATCTTGGTTTGTGTTTTTTAACGCTTATTTAAATTCAGTGGCTAATTAACACATTGTATAAAGGCTATCTTTGTTAAAGATCCAACACCTCTGCCCCCCAAATTAAGGTGTTAAGAGTTCAAAATAATCATGCTCTGAGATTCCTAAGAAGTCCTGCAGCACAACTAGGGAATATCAGACTTAACCATTCATACCCCATTGCCCCACCTGTATAAGTTGAGCACTGCTGTGACATAGTTCTGTAGTTCCAAACTGACTCATATGCCGCTGTCACCATTAATATTCCATACTTTTCTCATGGTTACAAGACAATTGTATCCTGTATACATAAAACAAACAGCTACATTCTCAATGCTGCTGGATGGCAAATGTGGGAAAAGGCTGACATGTTAATGGTGACCACTGCCTGAGGTTTGGGGGGTGGATATGGAATCTTAGTGACTCATCCATTTCATTTTTATTTCACTGTGATCAGTCTGGCTGATTTCTTTGGCTATTTTTCTTTATTATAATTTTTACTTATGTAAACACACACACTATTTATCTGTGGATTTATTGGACTTCTGCAGCACAAATCTGTAACTTCCCTCAAGTTTATATTGGGTGTTTGGTGCAGTGATTTACTTGGCCACATCCAGAATGTTTTTTCCACCACCCTGCTTTATTATTTTGATGCTATGACCTGAGTTCTGGGAACAATTCAAAACGGGCAACACTATATGCACTGGTTTTGGTTCTTTTTTTTTTCCTTCCCAAATTAAACGAAATTATGAATCTGTAAAGACAAACAAATGTACTCATCAGAGATTCTGACTCCAGTTTTAATAATCGTGAGCCAAAGCAGAAATACATGTAGCATCTGATAGGAGGGGTTAACTTGGTGAAATAAATTTTTCACGTTTTTTGACAGCTTTCTTTGTAGACTTTCCTTTCCGAAGATTAACTTTTGGCATATGCATACAGAGTTGTATTATAGGTTTCAGAGTAGTATTATGTCTCTTAGCTACAGGATCACATTGGCAGCACTGCAGCAGGAGCACCAGAAGGCACTATGGCCTCAGAGGCATAACACCACCTGAGTTGCCTAGCAGGTGGGGCATATATAGCCACTCTGCCACTCTTCATAGCTGTGGCGACTTAACGACTATCATCAGTTACCTCTGCTGCTTGGTTCAGGGAAAGGTGGAATGATAGGATAGTTAGGTCCTCACATAGGAGTGGTGTAAAAGGAAGCAGTCCAGCATGCAGAAGAGCACAGGGGCTGTGATCATCGTCAGTTACACAGAAGTAGGGAGAATTCTTGAGTTTTCTCTCGCTTCACAATCATGGCCAATCCATGTCAGTGATAATTGACAGGAGACTGACAGATTTTTGCTTAGGATCATTTGTTTCTCTACGTATAAGACTTTCAGAGAACTTGCCACTGTTGTTCTCACCTGTGTTCACGCCATTTGTCATAGATCAGCTAGATCGCCATGTGCCTACTTTGGGGGTTGTTCCATCCTCTCTCTTAAGCATCTAGCACTGGCCACTGTCATAGACAGGATACTGAACTAGACAGACCATTGGCCCAATCCAGAATGGCCAATTCCTAGGTTCCTATTTGTTAGCTAAGTTATTATCCTTTCAAAGTTACTTCTGTCATGGAATCAGAACCTTAAACCTTCTTCCTTTTCTCCAGGTTTTATTTAGAAAATACACTGCAGAAAGGACAATATTTAATTCTGATATGCCTTGAAATTCCTGTTGGCTCTATTTAAATTGTATTCTATGAAAAAAGGTCACAATTGTTTATCCGTTCTTTTTGTTTTCTGATGAATACAAACATGAGAAATGAAGGTCTTGCCATTTTCCGTGTGACTGGAGAAGAGAAGACTGACTGAGGATTCGTTTCAAGTATTAATGGGAAACTAGATCAATTAGAGCCCCACATGTACTATGTTTCTGACAGAAATGTCTCACTCGCCTGCAGAATAAGTGTTCCAATTGAAATATCTGGAGGTTTGGATTGGATGCCTAATTTACTCTGACAGGGTTGTTGATTTATCTGAAAAGGTATTCTATCGAACCTGCAGACTTCTCACTTTAATTACATTTTAGAAAACGGACAATACAAGATCCCATGAATACTAAAAGCTTCAACAATATTATATAGAAAGCTTCCCAAAGAACAACAGAGAAGTGGAAATATCCAGCAGAGTAAATAAATAAATAAAACAAGTGAGTTCTCTCTCTCTAAGTTAGTTAAGAGGGCAAATGAAACAAAAACGCCACCTGGCTCAACAACATTTAAGTACAATTTCAATAGGACTATTCGCAATCTTAAAGTTTGTCAAGGTTCCTTCCCCACTCTGAACTCTAGGGTACAGATGTGGGGACCTGCATGAAAGACCCCCTAAGCTTATTCTTACCAGCTTAGGTTAAAAACTTCCCCAAGGTACAAACTTTGCCTTGTCCTTGAACCGTATGCTGCCACCACCAAGCGTGTTAAACAAAGAACAGGGAAAGAGCCCACTTGGAGACGTCTTCCCCCAAAATATCCCCCCCAAGCCCTACATCCCCTTTCCTGGGGAAGGCTTGATAAAAATCCTCAACAATTTGTACAGGTGAACACAGACCCAAACCCTTGGATTTTAAGAACAATGAAAAATCAATCAGGTTCTTAAGTTCTTAAGAATTTTAATTAAAGAAAAGGTAAGAGAATCACCTCTGTAAAATCAGGATGGTAAATATCTTACAGGGTAATCAGATTCAAAACATAGAGAATCCCTCTAGGCAAAACCTTAAGTTACAAAAAGACACAAAAACAGGAATATACATTCCATTCAGCACAGCTTATTTTACCAGCCATTTAACAAAAGGAAATCTAACACATTTCTAGCTAGATTACTTACTAACCTAACAGAGTTTCTGAGACTGCATTCCTGATCTGTTCCCGGCAAAAACATCACACAGACAGACAGACCCTTTGTTTTCCCCCCTCCAGATTTGAAAGTATCTTGTCTCCTCATTGGTCATTTTGGTCAGGGTGCCAGCGAGGTTATCTTAGCTTCTTAACCCTTTACAGGTGAAAGGGTTTTGCCTCTGGCCAGGAGGGATTTTATAGCACTGTATACAGACAGGTGGTTACTCTTCCCTTTATTTTTATGACAAAGTTAAGCATGTGCTTTCTTATATCAGGGCATAATGCTCACCACTTTGCCGGATCTAATGCTCAATGGATATTCACTTTCCTCAAGGGACTAAGCATGCATTTATAGGTCACACTTTATATTAAGGCTACTGTGACAAATAAGACAATTTCCTACAGTGTCCTGGATAAACCTTATTGAATTAAGTTTAATACCTTTGGGGTCTACTGTATTAAAAATGCAATTGTGTATGTGTTATTGTGCAATTGAATGTAACTTCTCTAGGAGACATGACTAATATAAACCCTGGGAAATCTTAAGAATTTCAAAGGACTCTTTGAAGCAATTTGAACTTTTAAAATTAAGTGGGTTTCCTAAGAAATCTCTAGGAGGAGGGGATATGCTAATATAACTCCTACAGTTATGCAAGAAATCAACCTTTTGAAGCTTCACCCCAAGAAGGGGACACACTGTCTGGCAGATTACCAAATCAGTGTCTCTTCAGACACCCCAAAGTAAATAAAAGACTCACTCACAGATTCATGGGGTTTTTTGTTCTGCACAAAGAGTGTTATGAACTTGAAGCCACAGCAAAAGCCCTAGGTGGGATACTCACCTACCAGAGTCTTGCTGGAGTTGGGGTGATCTCTGGTAAGCTTATTAGCATGTGTGTAGCTTCTTTTATTGTATTTAATCTGTTGTCCCTGTATTGCTTTTACTTTAAGAATAAAATGTGCTTTCTTAGAAAGTGCTGTGTGGCAGATTAACTGTGGTAATTATGCTGTGCAGAAAGAAGAGAAGGCAAAAAAAGCCTGCTTAGGCAGCCCGTGTTTCACTGGGGATATGACAGTGTAGGCAGGCAACTCTTTACCCACGAACTACTTCAGTCAGAGACATGTAGTGGCTGGGAAGCCAGAAGCCTAGAGGAGTGACCTTGCTGCACCATAGAGGAGGAATATAGATGCTGTTACCCAAACTGTGACAGCTACATTTTCATATAATGTATAAAGGATTTATATAGAGAGATGGTTGAAAGCACATCAGCTGAAGGTTATGAGCCCTGGTTACAAACAACTTGATGATCTCTTGGACTTTGATTAACCATTTATTAAAGCATTTATCATCCATTGATGCTATATAAGCTATTTATAAATGAGCCCTTAATATAAGTGTGAGCCATTTATATTTAATAAGACAGGTCCAGTCCTGAAATCTACAGGAGATTTGCCTGAATGATGAGACCAAGATTTAAAATTGATCAAACTTTAGCAGAAAATTGAATTCAAATCTCTTCAGATTCTCTAATGAAAATATTTTGAAAAGGCCTTTTCCTATAGTGCACTCTGAAACTAGAAATAACATGTAGGTCATAAGCAGAAAGAAGTCGCAGAAAACAGCTTGGGATTGCTGTGGGGTAAAGGAGTTCACAGTAGTGTTAAGAGTCATAGGCATCAGACAAGCAGTTAAGCAAATTAAATAAGTTATTGACATGATCTAATATATCAAGCATTTAGCTCATAAAGAAAATTCTTGCCCTGACGATAGCAGTAGCATTTGGGACCTTAACATATGTTAGGAATAAAAAAGGCAATAGCAATCTGAAATAACTGATACAAACAGGGGCACTTACACAAACTTAATTTGGATATGGAGGTTTGCAAGAAAGATTTTATTTGAGACAGTCTGTCCTTATTTCTTTGTTGAGTATCACAAAGTCTCAATTGTGAGGTACATCTATTTCCACATGAAGTTCTCATATACAAGGTTTGTCAATGTCATAAACATAAAGGGAAGGGTAACCACCTTTCTGTATAGTGCTATAAAATCCCTCCTGGCCAGAGGCAAAACCCTTTCACCTGTAAAGGGTTAAGAAGCTAAGATAACCTCGCTGGCACCCTGACCAAAATGACCAATGAGGAGACAAGATACTTTCAAATCTGGAGCGGGGCGGGGACGGACAAAGGGTCTGTGTGATGTTTTTGCCAGGAACAGATCAGGAATGCATTCTCAGAAACTCTGTTAAGTTAGTAAGTAATCTAGCTAGAAATGTGTTAGATTTCCTTTTGTTAAATGGCTGGTAAAATAAGCTGTGCTGAATGGAATGTATATTCCTGTTTTTGTGTCTTTTTGTAACTTAAGGTTTTGCCTAGAGGGATTCTCTATGTTTTGAATCTGATTACCCTGTAAGGTATTTACCATCCTGATTTTACAGAGGTGATTCTCTTACCTTTTCTTTAATTAAAATTCTTAAGAACTTAAGAACCTGATTGATTTTTCATTGTTCTTAAGATCCAAGGGTTTGGGTCTGTGTTCACCTGTACAAATTGTTGAGGATTTTTATCAAGCCTTCCCCAGGAAAGGGGGTGTAGGGCTTGGGGGGGATATTTTGGGGGAAGACGTCTCCAAGTGGGCTCTTTCCCTGTTCTTTGTTTAACACGCTTGGTGGTGGCAGCATACGGTTCAAGGACAAGGCAAAGTTTGTACCTTGGGGAAGTTTTTAACCTAAGCTGGTAAGAATAAGCTTAGGGGGTCTTTCATGCAGGTCCCCACATCTGTACCGTAGAGTTCAAAGTGGGGAAGGAACCTTGACAGTCAACTATAACTCTCATATAAGTATATAATCTGCCTTCATTGATCCATCAAAGTGACTCACAGTAATAAGATATTTGCAGAGCCAAATTTTGTTCACAGATTTCTGCCATCAAAATGCTATTTATGTTTTATCTGAGAGAGCTTTTATTAATAGCCCCCCAAAAGTGCTGGATGATTAGGCAATCCGCCTTATTATCCATTTAATTTGTAGATCTATTGTACATGGTTGAAAACTAGAAACCAGTTTGTTGAACTATGGTTTCAGCAGCACATAAACAAGCCAGTTTATTTTAACAAGTGATCTTGACTTGTAATACCTTCATGACATCTAGATTTCCCTAAGGTGCTGTCATCTTCCTGAAATGCTTTCTGCTAGATCAAAGTACAAGATAAAATGGCAATTTACATCAAGGAAATGAACTATTCATATGGAACTAATCTTTCTATAAAAACCTTCACAAATAAAACATGTTTTTGAAAGCCCCATAAACACAATTTATCGAATTTGTTATTAAATTTGTCAGGTTTTATACTGTCAACATGTTTGGCCTTCTCCAGTAAATTATGATTAATTTAAAAATGGTGGGGCAAAAAAGAACACCAAATAAAACCGTATAGTATCAACTCAGGAGGCCTTAATCTGGTGCACTAAATCATTATTTGTAATACATGTTCCATGAGTGTAACGGTAATGTAGTGCATGTCTGTGGAAGCTCACTGAAAGCAAATTACTCAGTAAACACTTGAAAGCCAGATAACAGAATCTTTGCCTTTGCTGTGTGTTACAGCCCTGAACTCTAGGCCATGTGCTTGTAACATTATTCATTACATTATTTCATCACCATACAGAGCTGTTTGTCGTGCTCCTCAGTTTAGTAAATGGAAAGTGATGCATCAAAAAGTTGAATTCCATTGTATACAGCCTGTTAACAGTCTATATGGTAGTGCACAGCAATGTCAAATGACTGACAATTAAACATTTACAATAACACACTATTATCAAAACCGTAGTCTACTATTGACAGCACTAGTTATCAGAAACATTTCTGCTTTCATGAAAACTAAAGGTTTCAGAGTAGCAGCCGTGTTAGTCTGTACCCACAAAAAGAAAAGGAGTACTTGTGGCACCTTAGAGACTAACAAATTTATTTCATGTAGCTCACAAAAGCTTATGCTCAAATAAATTTGTTAGTCTCTAAGTTGCCACAAGTACTCCTTTTCTTTTTATGAAAACTAAAGTGGACCCAATACTATAGTTATACTTCATAGTGGATATGTTGTCATTTTTAAGGTAAACATCTTTTGCCATTGTTTTGCAATAACAGTGCTGTGGTCTCAGTAAAAATGTCAATGATGGTTTCCTTTGCAAGGCCACAGTAACTTGAAACTTAGTATGAACACTGTCAGCTGAGATATGAAAGGTGTTTTCCTTATTTCTTTGGTTATAGTTAAAAAAACATATTGAAAATGTATGTACTGGTAGTAGCAAACATATTTTGGTGGCTCCTCAAAAAATGGTTATGCTTTGCTCTGAAAAAGTCATGACTAATATCATCTAAGTACCTGACTCTGCAAATACTGAGTATCTTTACACATGAGTAGTCTCAACTCAATGAGATTTATTCATGGTATAAAGTTACTCACTTGCATTAGTGTTTTCAGTATTGTGGCCTAAATATTGCATACAATATTTCACTAATCTATTCAAATCCCTTTAATGTTACTAGGGAAAAAATCCCGTGCTAATATCCAAAATTATATGTGATATATGCACAAAAAGGAAAACTATGAAAAAAAGTATATCAAGTCTGCAAGACTATATCAAAATACAAACTGAATGCATTTCAGAGCACAATATGCTGCCAGTATTTGAGAACAGAATGAAAATCTTGTAAGCATACCTACACTCAAAATGTAACAAACTGTATTTATTATTATGTAAATTAATCTGGAGTGACAGAGGAAGCATATATGTCAAAAGGGTTTACGTGCAGTCCACTTCTATGTTTGTGAAGTGTCTATATGAAAGTTGTAAAGTTGGAACATTGACGTATTTGTTTTTCCTGTCACATCAAGTAAATGAGCATGAAATGAAATAGCAAGTGAGTGGTTCTTTTTAAATATTTATATCAAAGGAAAAGGTGCTCAATAGCACTTCACACCATTACAAAATTAAGAAATATTAAAAAAAAAAACTTTCAAAACTACTAGAAAGAATGTAGAATAGATGTAAGAAACGGTTAAAACTTCAGTCCTATTCATCTCACATTTATATTATGTACAGTTAGCTTTGATATGGTTTTGTGAATGTTTGAAAAGATTTTATTTGCTCTGTGTGTGTGTGTGTGTGTTTGTGTGTCTGTGTAAAATACATACATGCAAACACACAGACTGAACTGGGTCTCTTCCTGTTACATTTCTATGGTTCTACAGCACCCTGTGGATCAACTATGTCTTCCCCCAACAGGATTGAATGGGTCCAGGCCACCTGCACTTCTTGCCTTTGGGAGCTTGTGTCAGTGATTAATACAGGTGAGCAGACAGTTTTCTCAAACCAGAGTACCCCTGAGTCTTAACAGTTGGAACAAAGCAAAGTATGAGGGGGAAAAATAAAATAATAAAAGGGCTACATACACATCTGTCTTATTTAAAGATTACCAGACCCTGGAAACATAGGAAGGCCTAACTTCAAGAAATCTAAGAGGGTGTCTATGTGTCTGTCAGTCTGTTCCCTGCAAACAACTCTCTGACAGCTGCCTGACCTCTGGTCAGAGGTTTTTTTTAACTCTTCATTCTTTTGATCTTTTGGCTCCCAGCTCTGGCAAAAGATGACTTGTAATGTTGCTTTAGCCTGGAAGTAGCATCTCCACAGCTCAGGTATTGTCTCTTATGATCTCTGAAGCGTTTACTATCAGGGCTGCTTATCTGGAAGTTCTCTGCTTATATTGTTGCCTTTCTACTTGTTTCCCAACAGCTCTGCTGTTAAACTAAACATATAGATACAATAAATATTCTAATCACCCAATATAGCCATACAGTAACTGTGAGATGCTATGTGGAATCTGGGGGACACTTGAGGATATTATGAATATGGATATTGTAAAATTGCAATGAGTTGTGCCAGATATGCCATGGAAGATATCTGTAAAAATGTTAGGTTTCAGAGTAACAGCCGTGTTAGTCTGTATTCGTAAAAAGAAAAGGAGAACTTGTGGCACCTTAGAGACTAACCAGTTTATTTGAGCATGAGCTTTCGTGAGCTACAGCTCACTTCATCGGATGCATAGCATATCGTGGAAACTGCAGAAGACCTCTAAGGTGCCACAAGTACTCCTTTTCTTTTTGTAAAAATGTTATGATTTGCCAAATACGATAATCTCATTTATATGTTTGTATCACTTTTATATTATGAGTTATAGATATGTATGTATGTCTGTATTTCAAACTTGGGCTATGCTTCTGGGTGACACCCCCTGACAGTTTGGCATCAGCTCTGCCTAGCCTGCTTGATGGCCCATTAAGACCATCCACTACAAAACTGACCCATTGAGAGAAGGCAGATACACCTTATGACTCAGCCAGGCAGGCAGGGGCATGCCTATGGACAGAACTCTAAGGCCTCCAAGTGTCTCCAAGGCCTGGACAGCTTGTGTTTGAAACAAAGGAAGCACAGACCACATGGCAAAAGACTATAAAAGTTCGCTGCATCTTCTCCATTTTGTCTTCAATCCTGCTTCTTACCTCTGCAGGAACTTTACTACAAACTGAAATTCAGAACAAAGGACTGAATGACCCATCCAAGCTGTAGATGTGTTCCAGAGACCTGACTTAAACTAGCAGTTTATTCCATCACTGCTACAAGCCTGAACCAAGAACTTTACCATTACTTTATGTATTTGATTCCTTTAACCAATTTTAACTCTCACCTTTCTTTCTTTCTTTTTATGAATAAACCTTTAGATTTTAGGTTCTAAAGGATTGGCATCAGCATGATTTTTGGGTAATATCTAAATTATACATTGACCTGGGTGTGTGGCTGGTCCTTTGGGATCAGAAGAACCTATTATTTGATGAGAGTGGTTGTAAAGAACCACTCATCTCTGAATCTAGTGTTTTTGGTGGTGATATAAGAACTGGAATACCTAAGGAAACTGCCTTTATGTTTTCTTGTTAGCCAGGGTGCTGAAACAGAAGTTTACTTTTGTTGTTGGTTTGGTATATCCTGTGGGGGATTAGCCACCAGTCTTACCTTGCTGACAAACTCTGTGTTGGATACTTTCCAGAATCAGATTAAAATCTTTCTTGAATTAGCACAGCTGTTACTGCTTTTAGAAGCCATTTGACTCTTTATATTTTAGTAACGAGGGCCACAAATGTAGAAGTTATTACTATTTAAGAATTGCCTATGTATAAAGGCCTTTTAGAAAAGATAGAACAAATGGGTGAAATAATAAAAACCTAAGGTCTAATGGTTAGATTTCTTCAATAAGGCTGAGGAAACTGAAAGTTGCTGCAGCCTTTTGCAAAAGTGTACCATTAGTGCACCTAAATAGGCTTTCCCCTTCTTTTCTGTCCATGAATGCCTGAATTAAAAATCATACTAAATTAATATCAAACATTGATATTATATGGTGTCCCAGGTAGAACAGTAAAATGGTGAAATTGATGGACTCTAATATAATTGAAATGCAAATAAAAGGGAAGTCAACTATAAGTGACATGACCTTGTGAAAAATATTGTAAAAACTTTAGTGACAGGGTTTATCTCATGGGCATTCCTGTTAAGAAAGAAAGAGGTTGCATTCATATTGATTTCTTCTAGTTTAAGTGCTAAAGTGAAGAAGTAAGGCTAATGTTTTCAGTCAAGCATGCTTATGCTATTGAGTTAGTGAAACACACCTATGCTAAAAGAGGCAGTAAATAAAAGGAGCTGAAACCAAATACAGTGTCTGTAAAGACATCTGGCCACAAAGTGGAATAATCAGAAATGTAACTGTTAAGTTAATAATGCACAGACTCAGCTCAGACCACCACTTTGTTCAAGCAAGGAGAACAGAAAATGAAGATTTATGTAGATGTTCCAGCCTGCTGGAGAACAACAGTTCTTCAAATGACTTTGCATTGTATAATAGACTGTTAAAACAAGTTTAAAGAGTACCAAAGTATATAGAGGAGAAGTGTATAAACTATGTGAACTTTAAACTTGACATTTCAGCAACTGGCAGAGTGCTGATGGAGAAACTTGAACATGAGCAAGCATAATTGCAAAGGTGGCCAACGGATACACTGAAAAAGGGCCCACAGAAAGCAACTTGTGGAGGTAGGTTGCCAATAGAAGCAAACCAGCTGGTTTTCAAGGAATGTCCCATGATGGTTGTACCAACAGCTCTGGTCTAACTAGTATTGCATAAAATAGTGTGACAAGATGTGCTGCACAGAAAGACTGGAAAACTCAAAAACTGCGGTCTCCTTTCATGACTGGATGATGAGAGAGGATGACGCATTTTGACTGGACATTTCAAATCTTCAGAAGATGTGTAGGCCACCATCTGATTTGTTCATGACAGCAGCTCCAAGAAAAGGAACCAGGTTGGACCACCCAGCAGAAATAAGATAAAATGGTCTGTCTTCTTCAGCATATTGCTTCCTGAAAGCCAAAGAAAGCTGGAAGGGAAAAGCCACTTTCGAGTCCCCCTGTGACATCAAGTACTTATCTTGGATAGGCACCTTTAACTGTCTCTTTCTATTTTCTAATCATTCAGGATGCACAGGGGAAAAAAAAACTATAGTGATTGTGACACTACATCCCATACTCTTCATCGAGATATTATTATGATATGATTATGGCATAAACATGATGTATTTTATGCAAGATAGGGTCATATGAGATGTCGCTGAAAAGGTTATGGTTTACTGAATATGATTATCCTATTTGTATGCATGTATCATTTTGGTATCTGAAGTTAGGAATATTGTCTATGTATCTATTACAAATGTGTTTACATCTGGGGAATGCCCACGAGGCAAAAGACTGTCAGTCTAGATGGCTGGCTGGGAAGGGCCCACTCAAGTCAAATGGCCATTAAGGAGAAGAATAGATCTTAGAAAAAGCTAATCTCCCACCTAGGACCCTCCCTTGAGAATGCTACAAACAGCCTCTGAGTCATGGTTGCTATGACACTACATGGGGATGTAACCAGATCACCTGGTACCGGACTCCATCTTGGTATATCAGTGTTTTTCCACTGAAAGGCGTGGGAACCAAGCCGGGAGACAAAGGGTTCCCACCATATGCAAAAGCTATTTAAGGCAGTGGAATGACATCACTGTGGTTCTTCACTGACTCCCCATCCAAAGAGACTCCTGGAAACACCTGAGGAACAAGAACTGAACTGGGGGAAGGGATGGACACAGGCTAGAGGGATTACTAGCCTGTGAAAGGAATACCTGGGGTTTTAAACTGCAAGCAAGTGCAGCTTGCCCTTTATGAGCCTGCAGCCAGCTTAAATCATCACTTAGGGTGAGAATTTGCTATCATATCCATTACCTTTAGTATATTAAGCTTAGATTACATTTTTGTTTATTTGCTAGGTAACCTGATTTGATCTGTTTGTTATCCCTTATAATCACTTAAAATCTATCTTTTGTAGTTAATACATTTATTTTTGCTATATCTCAAATCAGTGTGTGGGAGTTATAACTTGGAGTAAAAAGCTGTTGTATAGTTCCTCTCCACAGTTATGGAGGGGGTGAAATTTCATGAACATACACTGTGCAGATCTCTGTGCAGCACAAGACGGTATATTTTTGGGTTTACACTCAAGAGGGGGGTGCTCTTGAGCAGCTGGGCTGTTCCTTAGCTGTAGCCTCCCCACACAGAGCTGCTCACAGCAGCCTGTAAGTTCTGCAGCTGGATGTGTCCCTACCTGTGTGTATGCTGATGAAAGAACAAGCTTGGAGAGTTTTGCAACTTGGCACAGCAGCACAGTATGAGAGGGAGCCCAGGCTGGTGTGTCAGCAGGGCTCAGTGGTACCCCGCTTGCAGGTGGCACCCTGGGTGGGGGATCCATCACAGTCACATCTACCTGTTTGCAGTGTCAACTCCTGATGTGAACATTAACTGATTTGAAAGCTGACAGATGAGCAAACATCTGGTGATAAGTAATAGACTCTCTCTTGGGTGACTACCACATCAGTCAATTGACTACTTCCTGAAACTGAGTATCTAATTAATAAGGAAGTGTACACATATGCATATAGATGTTTTAAAGATTGCCACAGAGTTAGTGTGTGTCTGTTCTGTGACATGTTCCAATCAAGATTGCTGTATAGCAGCTTAAAAATGGAACCAGTTACTATTGTTAAATAAGATTATAGGGTATTGTACATGTGTCTACCATAGTTAATGGTTTTTAAATTTTAGATATATAGACATAGAATGAGACCACCTGTACAAGTTTTTTGAACTGCACTATCTATATAGTCTGTCATAAATGTAAGACACTGTCTTAGGTACTTAGGAGTGTTAATAAGATCCTGGGGCTAATACTATTCATTGGGAAATAAGTTAAAAGAGTTGACTACTACAGATCAATTGTGAAGGACCTTGGTGAATGGGCATGCAAGTAATTGACCAAATTGTTTTGGATTGTTTTGCATCTGTTGTGTTAGCAACACTGGAGTTGATAACCAACTGGCACAAGTGAGACCCTATTCTGAGGGACTCAGTCAAAAATCTAAACAAGGTCACCTTCCCAAGATAGTAATTGAATAAAACTGTTATCTTCTATTGTGGTTGTGTGATTTGAGTCTGAAAGTCTACATGGTTATATCGACCAATTTTCTAGTTTGTGTTAGCCAAGTCATACTTAAACACCATTTTTGCCTTTTTATATCCTATACCATTGGTTGCTGATTTTAGGAATAGTTGTTAAAACTTTATACAACTAAATTCAACTTGCAAGTTCTTTTCTTTAGCTAAGCAACCAAAATTAAAAGAACCCTAAGCAAGGGGGTACAGATGATCAGCTAAGCAGTTGCTTAATTAAGGCTGGTTTTATACCCTATCTTTCTTATATTAGTCTATGACTAATGTGAACTAGTGCACATTGCTACTTTTTGGCCTATTCCATATGTCTCTTTCAGAAATTTTAAACTGCCTCTATGAGTTGTTTGGTCAATACCAAGTACAGTGAAGTGCACTTTCTATTCAGTGTACTTTCTATTTGCTCAAAGATTTACATTTCTTTAAACTGACTTCCAACTCATGTGTAGCCAGTAAACTGTAGATGAGTGATTCTTTGAATGGTCTAAACAACAATGCAGGGAACTTTATATATCCAAAATCACAGACAGGGAACCCTTGCTGAAAGACAAAATAGGGGTGGTAGAAGTGCCAGCTGAGAGACACCACAATGGTACTGTATATACAAGAGACTAAATCAGGCAATTTTTGAGAAAGCCTAGGTACAAAGGAAACTTATTATGGAAGTGCAGGGCACCATGGCTAAGACTGCAATTCCAAAGAGGCTTAATATCGAACATAAGCTAACTAGGGATAAATTAATGAGGGGATAATAACTAATAATAAATAATTAGGAATAACAGTCTGCCAAGACCCCCTTCATGAAACGACTTCATCCCACCCTTCACTAAATACATTGAGCTACTACACCAGCCATCCAAACTAATAGTGTAAAGAGGGTGTACTGTAGTGAGAAGAGGGAGTACAGAAAGAAAAGCTGAGGACTAGTCTGTTGTTGGAAGACTGCCATCCCTAGGGGCAGAGTTAAGGTACAGTTAGGGACCTACCAGATTCGCAGCCATGAAAAACATGTGATGAACCATGAAATCAGGTCTCCCCTTTGAAATCTGGCTATTGGAGTGGGGTTGTGGTATTTTCACTCCTGTTTCTGTGCTGCCAGCCGAGCTGGGTGGATGGAGAGCGGTGGATGCTGGCCAGGCACCTAGCCCAGAAGTCAGCACTGCCGCCACCCTTATTTCTGTGCTGCTGCTGCTGCTGGTGGCAGCTCTGCCTTCAGAGCTGGGCACCTGGCCATCATTAGCAGGGCAGAAGTAAGGGTGGCATGGTACGGTATTGACACCCTTAATTCTTCACTGCTGCTGGCCTCAGCACTACTTTCAGAGCTGGGTTCTTGGCCAGCAGCCGCTACCCTCCAGCCACCCAGCTCTGGAGGGAATGCAGAAATACGGGTGACAATACCGTGACTCTACTACAATAGCCTTATGATCTCCCCCCTCCCATACCCCCTGTGACCCTCTTTTGGGTCGGGAACCCCACATTTAAGATTTAAATATCTGAAACAGTGTAATTCAAGATTTTTAAAATGTGATGACCATGAAATTTACCAAAATGGACGTGAATTTGGTAGGGCCCTAAGTATTAGGATATAGATAGTCAGGCCTGTCTGTAAAGGCCTATATTCTAACAATTTAGGTGTATTCTTATCACTTAGCTAGTTATAGAGGTATAAAAGAAAGAATCAAAATCACTGTCTGCCGGTGTAAGGGCCTTCTCTTACTGTGACAGTCTGAGGCCCTGTTCTTAGGCTAAAGCCTTTGGCTAAGCAGCAGAGGCAGCCATAAGCTGGGAAGCGGCCGGTCACATCCTCACATTCCAAACTAGTCACACTAAAATAAGGTGCTATTGGGCTGTTAGGCACTATCAGGACAGGATAATGCCTATCACCTCCAGATAAAGGGAAGTGCCTAGAAGATTTCAAGAAAACTTAGTTTGATAGCATCCTGTCTGGCAAGAACTCACTTATCAATAGCTGGGATGTGAAAAACTCATTTCTTTGTTGTTCTATCACGGTAGTCCCCATTTCCCTATTGTTTGTCTGTATAATCTCTGTCTGGTTCTGTGATTGTTTCTATCTGCTGTATAATTAATTTTGCTGGGTGTAAACTAATTAAGGTGGTGGGATATAATTGGTTAAATAATCATGTTCCAATATGTTAGGATTGGTTAGTTAAATTTCAGTAAAATGATTGGTTAAGTTATAGCTAAGCAGAACTCAAGTTTTACTATATAGTCTGCAGTCAAACAAGAAGTAAAGGGGGGAAATGGGAACAGGGAAGGGGGTGGGGAAATTGGAATTATGTTTTGCTAAGGGGGGAAATGGGAACAGGGACACAGGCAAGGTTCTGTGGTGTCAGAGCTGGGAAGGGGACGCTAAGGAAAGAAACTGGAATCATTGCTTGCTGGAAGTTCACCCCAATAAACATTGAATTGTTTGCACCTTTGGACTTAGGGTATTGTTACTCTCTGTTCATGCGAGAAGGACCAGGGAAGTAAGTGGGTGAAGGAATAAGCCCCCTAACACTAGGCATGGTATATCATCTGTGCTATCCAGTAACTGTAGTAGTGGTAAAGTGCGTGCTTTTGGACAGAGGATTGGAGGGTAGGTACTGTTAGAAATTCCATTCACTTTTCATTTTCTTGCTTGTGTGTATGTAGCAACCCAAACTGCTTCACAATATTTTTTCTTGTATCAATACCATGGCTTGCTCCAGGAATATTTAAAATAGAAACAAGGTAAAAGGATCGACTTCTTCACTGAGTGTCCACTTATCATCCAAGAGTTCTTGTCTCTCAGCAGTGGAAAAATAGCTGTAAACAGGCCTTACATCCAGCTATCTGTTTCAGATAGGAGTATCCTCCTCTAGACTCTCAGGAAAACCATTACTCTTTCAAGCATCCCTTTCCAGGGATATATCATCAGCTTCAGATGAAACAACTTCTGCTTCCTAATCCCTGTATTAACTGCTCCCTATACTTGTTTTTGAACCCCCATACAATATACACAGGTAGTTATTTTGTAGAAATGCAGTACTAGTTATTTTAGTTCTCTGCCACCACAGTGTCTAATGGAAAGCAATGCCCTGATGAACTCTCCATATGCCTCTCTTCAGGGCTGTATCTCATTTAGTTATTTTCTGCCCACATTCCTAATCTCTTTGTACTTGTCACTATCCTCACTAGTGTTTGCAACACTTCCTGATTTGTTATTGTTATGTGGTCATCACTAGGTAAAGCTCTTGCACATAATCTTCCAAGTTCTTTTTTCTTGGCTTGCAAGCTAGCTTTCACCCATGCAGAGACATTCTGTCTGGTTGTTCGTTTTGTGTTTTGCAATGTTACGTGTATAGGTAGCTTCAGGAGGGAGGGAACTTTGTGAGCAGCAAGACAATTTGCTCTCTGCCTTGTGCTCTGATTGCAGTCAGTTCTTGAGGAAGAAGTTGTTCCCTGGGAACAGGGCAGTGCTGTTGAGCAGAGATTCCTGGAAGAAGAGATTGCCCAGCATCTTGTTTGGCCAATTCACTTCAGGACTGATGTACATGTGTAAATAAAACAAGTTACACTTTCTGCAAGGCCATCGATCCACTGTCATTCTTCAGCATCGGTTTCAGAAGAAGGGGCAACACTACCTTCAGATCTTGCTAATATGCTGTTTACTCCTTCTTCTAAATTGTTATGTGACTGTGTTTCTGTACTTTATCGTCTTATCTCTAAGTCTGACGTATTCCATCATGGGCTGTCACTGCTTTCCTTTCTTGATTCTTAATAGTAAAGTGTACTGTCCTTGCTTTCAATTTTAAAAAGTAGACATTCAGTAAATTTCAATATCATCATAGTATTATTAAAAGGTCAGAGACAGAAAAGACCTTGTATATAATTCAGTCTGTTACCAGACATTTAAAACACCACCAACTTAATTTTTACTGTCACATAACTAAATATTTAAGACTTACATAGTGATTTTCATTTTCAGAAAATTAAAAAACTAATTAATCTTCATAACATCTCTTTGAGGTAAGTATTATATTCCCATTTTACAAATCAGGAAACTGAGGCAGGGTAAATAAATGACTTCTCCAATGCAAGGAGGAACTCTATGTCAGAGCTGGGATTAGAGCCCCTTTTTCATGCCAAACCACAGTTCTTTCTCTCTATACAGGTATTTGCCCAAAGATTTGCATATAGTTAAAGTGACTTCCACCTTACAGTCTACTTTCTCTTCATCACTTGCTTCTTTAACATCTTTTTACATGCAGTTGCCTATTCAATTTACTTTTCTTTTCCTATCTTGCAGCTATAAAGACTAAGCTGGAAGAAAACAACAAAGATGGCATGTAAAGTAACTCAAAGGTACCTCAAAACTACTTCAAAGACCATTGAGAATCAAGTACCTAGCACACGTGCACACACACACACACACACACACAGAACCTTCTGATGCCCTCCACACACTGCTCTTTCCAGGCTTTCATTACATCCAGGTTCAACATAGATTGTCCTGAAATATAATAATCTAAAGTCATGAAAGAATAATTATCTAACACTGGTACACAGGGACGTACAACACTAGCCAGAAAATGTCATGTATTAGGAATAAAATTTCCCAGATAAAATACTGTTTCAAGTCTGTGTGTAGTAGGACAGGGATGAGGAGATGCTAAGCAAGCATCTCCTTTTCTGTACTCCCTCCACAAAAAATGTAGGAGACTGAAATAACACACTTATCCTGCAAATACCTCAGGCTTCCATGAGATTTTACAGGAGAAGCAGATGGTGCAAAAAGAAGGGTTGGCTATAAAACATTTTGTTTTTATCCACATCATTGCCACAATAGTAATAGGACTATTGCATTTTAACATGGTTTCTTTGAAAAGGTTTACAAAATTCTCAACGGTCACATTGTGAGTGTGCACTCTCCTCCCGCTTTTCATTAGGATAGAAACATGTATCTTTGAAGATTTCATCTCAGCAGTGTGTAAAATGTTTGTTGATACTCAGAAAACTGTACCAAGTATTTAAAAAAAACCCATTATTAAAACAGTATTGGTAACTGGGCATATTCTAATAGTGCTGATAAATTATTCCAATATGCAATAATTAAAAAGGTAATTCAGCAAAATCCTGGTAGGCTATCAAAGACAGTACCCATTTTTCTGGATATGCAGTGATTGTCAAGTGAAAGGGATTTACAAAGCATTTTAAACATTTTTCTTTCTGATTGTGTGAAAAACCTTCACAAGCTTGAAAATGTTTTATTCTCTCTCTCTCACACACACAGACACACACACAGTTTTGACCTTTTCCACTTTACAAGTATTCCCTTTGTTCTTATGCATCAAATGGAAATTAAAGTGAGATGACTGTGTATGTTTAACAGCAACTTCAAGACATGTAATGCATTACTGCAATAAACAAATCTATTTTTGTGCATCAACACATATAAACTGATTGATACCAACACATCCCTGATTACAATATGGTTAAACGCTAGTGTTGCAGTGAGCAGAAGGCTGTTTTGTTATGGCTATCTATTTTGCTGTTTCTCAGCTGTAGTGCATATTTTTAAATAGCTACTTGGAATCTGAAGAAATTTCCCATCACAGTATAACAGTATTAAGGGGCGGAGTGGGGCAGCGGGTGGGGAGGAGCAAATCCGCTACACAAGATGTCAGATCTTCTTCCAATTATTCATTAACCATCTTTGCACTCTTAAAAACAATTTATTTTTATTGCAGTCCAGATAATACACAAATTGCTAATAGATATTGCCAGATTTTGACAGGCTATAGAGCAACAGATGCTTTCTCATAAATACATTAACTGGAGCCTAAATCCTGTCTTCTATTCTCAGTAATGACTGAGGCTAACCCCCCGTACTCCCACCCCCCTGAAGTTGAAAGAAGGTTTGCTTGAATCAGCACTGAGAGGTGCAAGTTCTCCTGTCTTTGCACATTTTAAGTTCTCACACTAATTGCGGTGTTATTATTCTGTAAGAGTTCTGCAAGCAATGGAGGCATTTCTTTCAAAGCAGTGGATTGACTATCAGTTGGCAGCATGAATGGGTCTCAATTATACCTCAAGTAAGAGGAGGCACATCACAGACGTAGTATTCCGAAAGGCATGAAGACTTGACTTGTGCACCAACTGCTCCAGTTGAAGTCTGGACATCACTATTGAAAATCAGACCCATTATGCCACCAAGAATGCTGTGGGTATGAAGGCATAGCTATGCCACTAAGAAAAGGTGAAGCAAGCATGCACCCCAACATAGTCATCTTATGCAGGACTAGAGGAAGAACGTGGACCCACTCTGACACGTAGGGCCAAAAGCTACTGGCACAACTATCAGACCTCCCTTGTTCTCTCTCGCACAGCCAGTCTCATAAAAGCTGATCTCGGGGGGGGGGGGGGGCATACTGTGTAGGAAGGAATTTTTGCATCACTCCCCCCATGAGTGTACACAAGAGCAACAGTAAGTTGGCCCTTACACCTAATGCATTGATATTTGTGGCAGATGGCTTAGCAACATTGACAATTCAGTACATCATAGGGTTACCATACGTCCGTATTTTCCTGGACATGTCCGGCTTTTTGGTTCTTAAATCGCCGTCCAGGAGGAATTTTTAAATATCTAAAAATGTCCGGGATTTTGCCATTATTATTTTTCCCCAAAGAAGAGTTGATCATTCAAGAAAGAAAGTGAATGTTGATCACTCAAGAGAGTGTCTCCTTCTCCCCCCTAGCTCCCAGCGCTTGCGCCGTGAAACAGCTGTTTCATGCAGCTGGGAGGGAGGTGGGAGGAGGGGGAACATGGTGCACTCAGGGGAGGAGGCAGGGCCGGGGCAGAGATTTGGGGAAGGGGTCCAATGGAGCAGGGAGGGGGTGGAGTTGGGGCAGGGACTTTGGGGAAGGGGTTGGAATGGGGGCGGGGAAGGGGTGGAGTTGGGGCAGGGCCGGGGGGGCGCAAGCAAATACACCCCCACCCCGGTGGAGTATCCTCTTTTTTGAATGTTCAAATATGGTAACCCTAGTACATCAAGAATAACTAAAAAAATCTTTTACAAGTTTCATTTTCAGCACAGCAGAAGTTTTCCAGTTATAACTTCCTTGCTTTCATTCATCTTTGTACATTCCTTATTTTACAGCCTCCCCGCCCCCAAAATCTCTGTGTGTCTGGGGAAGGAGGAAGCAGCAGGACAGCTGACTGCTGGCTGAGCTCCTCCTCCACGTATGCCTACAGCTGCAGCATACAGCTTCTCCTCCCTGCTACTGGAGTCTCATGCATTGCCTCTGCCTCCACCCCGTGACTCAACTCAGTGAGCAGTCTGCAAAGCAGGCAGCAGCACTGGGACTCCAGCAGCAGGGAAGGAGAAGCAGCAGGCTGCAGCTGTAGGCGTATGTGGAGGAAGAGCTCAGCCAGCTTCCCCTCCCTCCCCAGACTGCAGGGGCATGGAGAGTGCTGCTGCCATGGGAGCCATTGTCTCCTCGCTACTGGGTGTCCCTGCCAGAGGCATCCTGAGAAATCTGGGAGGGGTTGGGGAGCATGCAAACCATTCATTTGTGTGTGTTTAACATGCCCCTCCAAAAGCAGTCAAATTTAAATTCCTGTGCATGCCCCTGGTTTCTATCATTCTATAATACCATACCACTGTATGTTATCATACATTCATTCTGTTATTGATATATTTCTCTCATCAGTTACTTTCTTATCTGCTTACTTAAAAATCAATGACAAGTATTTGAAGTCATAGAGACGTTCGCCTTTAATTTCTGCAGTCATTTATGCAATCAGGACAACACATCCATATAAAGTAACTTAATCCTTGGCTGTAAATCTCCGGTGGATTATAGAATAACATCTTTGGTACATTATAAAGTCAGTGAGATGAACAGAAAGCAAAGATACTATATTGCAAGCAGCCTGTTATCTCGAAAACAAAACAAAAATGTATCATATAAGTGCATCCTATAAATCCAGCTAAATTCTGGATTTGGAAAGAGAATGAGCTATTAACTACTGGAAGTACAGTCTTCAAGAGAATTTTGATTCTTGAAATGGAGGAGATTATATTAGTTACCAGATTTATAGTGTTTCAAATCCCATGTGGCTCCCTAAAACGGATTACTTTGATATTGTAACTAATCTGTGGCCACCTACAACCAAATGACTACTTTTGCTCTGCACACCATGGAAGCTCAGAACTGCAAAGCGACAACGGGGACTGAGCACAACAACACATGTACCTACAGCTTGAGCCAAAGGACACTTTTCCTATAGATATTAATCAGCACAGAGACTGAAATATCTGAGCACTTCTGATTCCATTCAACTGCGGACAGTGGCATACATACATACATACTAGCTGTTTCTTACAATTTTTATAAATGAGTCATTTTGATTCTCTTAAGGGCAGTATAGCATATTATCATTTTTCAGACTTGGTTTACATATAGGTAAACACGATAATTTTGGAACATCAGATGAATGGCATTCTCTACATGCCAGATTCTATGTTCCTTAGCTTCATCTGGTACAACAATTTTTAATTAAAGCAGCTGAGAGAGGCTACTTCAGAAGAAACATATAATGTAAATCAAAGTTGTTTGAACAAACTATTCTTCCTTATAGACACTATAAATATTACAGCAAATACTCAGTGTTCCTTTTCTGTTCAGCTATGCTACCACCTTGTGATTGTAAGATAAAATGGAAAGAGGGAGCAGGCTTTTCCACATTGTTAACACGTCTTATTTATTGACCCTTTAAAGCTTCCTTGACTCCAAACATTTGCTTTTTTACCAGCTGCTCATTCAAGGTATGTTTCATAGTCTATCTTTATTCCATATCTTTCTAAGAACAACTGTGAAGGTGGAGGCTGAAACCAGAATCCAGCCTCTACAGCAGGCCTTTCAAAGTCTCTGGAAAGAGCATCACCTTTCTCTCTTCAATCTCCTTTGTAATCATCCAATCTACTGACAAGCCAATGAATCTAAACATCATTTCAGTTGTGACAAGATTAGTTTACTTCAAATTCAAACTATCTCCACTTTCAGAGCAGTATAACATGCTCACAGGCCTTCAACTGAGAAGTCAGTACCACCATTATATAACCCTCAATGTTGTTTCCTTGACAACCATTTCCCAGCATGAAGAAATTAGCTTCCTCATAATCAGACACCACAATGATCTGCATAATCAGGAACCTATTTAGTTTGCTTATTCTCTTTAGATAAATAGATAAGGGTTACCTCAAGTGTTGAGAAGAATTCACCATACTTACTATAGAGAACACACCAAATACTGACGTCATGTTGTCTACTTATCTTTGGCCACTGGCAAATTTTTTGTAGATGAATATTTGCTCTAGATTGGAGGAAACCAGAAAACCTATCATAGTAAGGATAAGTAGGAATATCAATGTGCTATCTAACAGTTCTTATGCATCTCCAACACCTGACTCTTAGTTGCATCAACCCATACTTTCATAGAAACATTAGTATTTTTTCATCCCTTATTTGGTGTACCTTTTTCCTGGTATAATAAGTGCTTCCTTTTACAGGCAAACAAACCCACTCCAGACATTCTACTGATTTTAGCTAACTGCTATCCACCAACTTTGGTGTGTGTGATATCTCCAGGACTAGGTCTTGTTGAGGCTTCAGTTAGTATGTGGTTACTCCAAGATGGGCACATCATGCTGCAGCTCTATATTTAAGTTTTCAGCAACACTCTGGCCTTTAATGACTGGCCAGAAAATATAACAGAACTTTTTCTAGATCAAGTCACATAGGATTCATTGTTTTCCAGTTACTAACCTTCATTCTGTTGGGCACCAGGGTCTTTACTGAATTAATGACACCATGAACTATTATTTTCTCCTGTGTAGAATTTTGTTCTTGTATAATCCCCCTGGGCACTTGGTTGGGGCAAATTTTGCTCATTCCAGAAATGTGTCATACTGATCATTTTCTGCAGTCAAATAGTCTAGAAATGCTAATACTTTAATACTCCACCAATCAGCTGTCCAACACACTGTCAGCTGTCAATGCTTCATCTCCTCTTGAAATTCAGGAGGTCCTAGATTAAAAATAAATATATCTATTTCACTTTCCCTCCATGCTGGTATTTTGTGCTCCTCAGATATGTTAAGGAAGTATCAGACCCTGGCTGATCCCTGGAGCCCTGTCACAATGTTGCCTATCAGTCACTAACTCCTTTGTCATACAAAACAAATCTGTTCTTGATGGTTTCAAGTGAAAACAAATGTTATGCCAATCAAAAGGTAAGAAATGTGGAGGTCCCATGCCTAGAATGTTTTTTTAATGGCTCTCAGCTCACATTTTGAGGTTGCTATGGTGAATAACTCATCTGTAATTCAAGTAAGAGAAACAGGATTCAGCATTCTTCCCCATATGAGAAATAATGCATTTTAAAATGGAACTGACAATACTTGGCTCTTCATTTTCAGTGACTATGAGATATATTTTCCTCCTGATACACGTGTAAAGTTCTCATAAGATTCAATAGACTTAAGTAGTCATAACAAGAGAAAATATCTATTTATGTTAAATATTTCACATTGTACAAATCCTAGGTGAAGTTTTCAGTACCTATTATTAAATTAGGCTTTTTTAAAAATATATATATATATATATATATATTTACACTGGCTGAATGATATTAAGTCAGTATTTTGCAGTTTACTTCCTTTACTGTGTTTATCATTCTTAGACTAGGGTAGGCAAAACACATTTCTCGTGCAATAGTATAGTAGCCAAAATATAGCATTGTTTTTCTTTTAATGTGATTCTCCTATGATTAGCGCCTAGATACTTATTTCCTGTTTCTGGTATCTTCATTTCAACATTATGTACATAGTACACAATTACGTGGTTCTCTGTAAAGACAAAATAATTAAAATGCCACTACACTTAACAGCTCTTTACAACTACTACACTGAGTAATATATTACTTGACAAATAGTCCTAGTATAGTGAATGGGGTTACTCATGAAGTAAGTTATCGCTCAGTGTGAACAGGGACTCACATAACTGCTCAAACTGATTTTCCCTCACTGTGTCAAGGATGGTATGCTGATGAGTCTACGTTTAAACAGAATTTTAAAAATTACTTTTATAAAGCATACCTCAGTGTACGCAAATATTGCAATAGATAAATACTTGTTGCCATAAGAGAGTTTCTAAGATCATTCCTATTCAGAAAATCACAGTATGGTTATAGACTTACAGATGTCATCTAACAAAATGATTTAACACTGTCAGATTTTTAAAAATTCCTCCAATTTTTAAAGCTCCTACGTTTTGGAGATGTATCCAATAAATAAAATGGAACCAGTAATTTCTCTAAAAGTGGAAGGGGAGAAAAGTTAAGAGCACATTACATTGATTGTGGTGACCGGGTAAAACATAGATCCTATTTAAGTTATTTTCAGGACACAGTTCAATAACTACAACCTGCTCTGTCCATATATTTGCATCTATTCACTTATTGTGGGTAAATGTGTGAGTTCCATCTTAAGTCCTCTTATCTTCACAGATATTTTCAAGCAGAAGGCAAAATACATTTACAAAGTTTCTAATATTTGAGAAATCTTTACAATGTTGGGGCTGTTATAAATGTTTTTATGCTAGATTACCATTTTTATGGGAAAAGAGTACAATGCTGATAGCTCTGCTGGATTACTATCTTTATGGCACAATTTATTTCTGGTGCCATCTACTGGCTGCCGTGGAATTGCTTGAGCAATAGCTTGCTATTTAATATATGTTTGACACTCCAAGTGATTGTCATGCATTTCATACATGCCTGCTAAACAAGAATTCCACATAAGGCCTAAACTAAGGCCCATTGACTCACAGATGTGTGCCACATGACCAGGAGGAATTCCACACAGCTAGAAGCAGGGCCGTCCCTAGCTATTCTGTGGCACTACGCAGCCGCCCTGGGGGATTGGGGGGGGGGGGGGGGTAGGCCTCTGCAGGGGGGCGGGAAGCAGGGGGGCTGGCCCCAGGCCTCCATGGGGGGGGGCTGGCTTGGGGGGCGGGAGGAACCACCCCCCAGCACTCACCGGCGGCATGGCTGGGTCTGGGTCGCTGCACTTCCCGCCGCCAGTGAGTGCAGACCCGGCCCTGCTGCAGAGCTCAGGGGAGTGGGGAAGGGGCTGAGGTGGGGACGGAGCAGGGGCGGGGGCCCTGGGGAAGAGCCGGAGCAGGGGCTGGAGCAGCATGCAGCTGCGCAGGGCACCAGGAAATGTGGTGCCCAAAATTTCCTGGTGCCCTACGCAGCTGCGCACTTTGCGTATGGGTAAGAACGACCCTGGCTAGAAGTTTCCAATCAATACCAAGTTCTCAACATGGAAACTGTAGAATACCCCTCTCAAGATCCAGCTGGTCCAAGAGAACTGTGAGATGTACAGGACACACTTATGGATGGTAGCGTGGCCCAATCTGTAAGAAAATCAAGTAGACAGGAAGATCCTTGTTGAGGACTCAATACTCAAAAGAATTGTAAGAACATTCTGCAAAGGATAGGCGGACAACAGGATGGTGTGCTGTTTTCCCAGAACCAAGACACAAGACGTCATTCTAAGACTGGATGGACTTCTGAAGTTGACAGGCAAGGATCCATTGATTATGGTTCATATCTGCACTAATACACTGCATCACGGGATACCTCATGGATAATACATGCCTTTGGGGAACTCAGAAGTCTGCTGAAGAAGAAGAAAGTCCAAGTGATCTTCTCTCAGATCGTTTGTGGTGCATGCACAAAGGAAGGCAGAAAATTCTGGAAATGAACCACTGACTAGGTAAGTGGTCTAGGGTAGAGGATTTTGATTTGTGGAACACTGGTCCACCTTCTACACAGTTTGAATTGCCTCCACACCTCAGTACAAGGGGAACCAATCTCCTGGCTAGAGTAGTCTAGAGGACGTTAAACTAATAACAAAAGAGGAGGGTAAAAGGAAGGAAGATATAAGCATTCATTTAGCACAAACTAGGGATGTTGAGAATAAAATTAATCAAGGAACTGAAGGACATGAAAAGAAGAAAATCTTTAATTGACTATACACCAATGCTAAGAGCCTGGGTAACAAACAAAAGAAATTGGAATTGCTCATTTATGAGCATAAATTTTAATCTAGTTGGTATTACTGAAACCTGGTGGGATGATTTGCATGATTAGAATGTTAAAATCAATGGTTATAACTTAATTAGGAAGGATCAAGTGGGTAAAAGGGGAGGGGGAATGGCACTCTGTGTCAAAAATAGCATTTACCTGTTTCCAAATCACTGTTAACTTGGAAGAAAAAAATGATCTTGAATGCTTATGGATTAATGTCCTAACAGATAAAGCACAAGATGGGGTATTAGTTTCTGCTACAGATCACCAATTCAGACTAGGAAACAAGATAACTGGCTCCTGCACCTATCTATAGCATGTAGGGAGACAAAAAGCTGCATGATCATGGGGAACCTTCAGCTGGAATGACAAATGCTGCAGGTTTCATGTTGCTAATACTAAAACATCCTTGGAATTTCAAAATATTAGAGATGACATTTTCCTAACTCAAAAAGTATTGCATCTGACACTCAGGTATTCTATATTAGACATTTTCTTGACAGAGAAAGAGGAAATGATCATAGTACTAAAATTAATGGTAGCTTAGGTACAAGTGATCATGACTTGCTCACATTTATAATGTGCAAAAAAAATAAAGTCCAGATCAGAAATATATATATACTTGTTGCTTTAAAAGGGGGATTTCACAAAGATGGGAAGAAGAATGTAATCAGAAAAATGTGAAATACAAATGGGAGTGCTTTAAGAACACTTTACTAGATACTCCAAAACTGCAGCCCCAGAATCACAAAAACAAAACAAAACAAAACAAAATAGTTCTGATTTTAAAAATGGACCTTCTTTGGAGGAGAAGTGACAGCAGCCATAAAACAATGAAAAATATTATAAATGGAAGAAAGGGGAATGTGATAGTAATAAGTATAAATCAGAAGCTAGGCACTGTAGAAAATTGATAAGGTATGGGAAGGGACACAAGGAGAAATCTATGGCCAGCAAAATTAAGAACAAAAAGAAGGAATTTTTTAAGCATATTACCAACAAAAAGAATCCTAACAATGGTAGTGGTCTGTTACTAGATGGAAAAGATAACATTTATCATTAATAATGCAGAAAAGACAGAATGTTCAATAACGATTTCTGTTCTTTATTTGGAGAAAAACAAACAATGTAGTTTCATCATAAGATGATTAATACTCTTTCCATTCCACTATTATCTCAGGAGGATGTTAAACAGCAGCTACTAAAGTTAGACATTTTTAAATTAGCATGAACAGATAATTTGCATGAAAGAGATTTAAGAGAGCTAGCTAAGGAGCTTGCTGGACCATTAATGTTAATTTTCAGTTAGTCTTGGAACACTGTGAAAGTTCAAAAAGACTGGAATATTTAAAAAAGGGTAACCAGGATGACTCTGGTAATTATAGTCCTGTCTGTCTGACATCAATCCCAGAGAAGATAATGGTGCTGCTGATATGGGACTTGATTAATAAAGAATTAAAAGATGATAATATAATTAATGGCAATCAATATGTGTTTATGGAAAATAGATCCTGTCAAACTAACCTGATATCTTTTTTATGAGATTACAGGTTTGGTTGATAAAGGTAATAGAATTATAGAAATGTAGGACTGGAAGGGACCTTAATAGGTCATCTAGTCCAGTCCCCTGCACTGAGCCAGGACTAAATATTGTCTAGATCAAGGATCGGCAACCTTTGGCATGTGGCCCGTCAGGGAAAGCCGCGGGCTGGCTGGGCTGGTTTGTTTACCTGCAGCGTCCACAGGTTTGGCCGATCGCAGGTCCCACTGGCCACGGTTCGCCATTCCAGGCCAATGGGGGCTGCAGGAAGTGGCACGGGCCAGGCCACCTCTTCCCGCAGCCCCCATTGGCCTGGAATGGCAAACCATGTGGCTTTCCCTGATGGGCCGTGTATCCCTGGTCTAAATAACCCTTGATAGGTGTTTGTCTAACCTGTTCTTAAAAACTTCAATTGATGGAGATACTACAAATTCCCTAGGTAATTTGTTCCAGAGCATAACTACCTTTATGATTAGGAAGTTTTTCCTAATGTCTAATCTAAATCTCCCTGACTGCAATTTAAGTCCATTACTTCTTGTCCTTTTCTCAGTGGATAAGGCGAATAATTTATCACCTTCCTTTTTATAACATCCTTTTACATACTTGAAAACTTGTGTCCCTCTGACAGTCACCCAGACTAAAGAAACCCTATGTTTCAATCTTTCCAGATAGGTCTAGAAAATATGATCTTTGATCATTTTTGCTGCTCTCCTCTGGACTTTCTTCAATTTGTCCACATCTGTCCTGAAATATGGCACCCAGATTGGACACAATACCCCAGCTGAGACCCTATCAGTGCAGAGTAAAGTAAATTATTACTTCTTGTGTCATAGAATCATAGAATATCAGGGTTGGAAGGGACCTCAGGAGGTCATCTAGTCCAACCCCCTGCTCAAAGCAGGACCGATCCCCGACTAAATCATCCCAGCCAGAGCTTTGTCAAGCCGGACCTTAAAAACTTCTAGGGAAGGAGATTCCACCACCTCCCTAGGTAACGCATTCCAGTGTTTCACCACCCTCATAGTGAAAAAGTTTTTCCTAATATCCAACCAAAATCTCCTCCACTGCAACTTGAGACCATTACTCCTTGTTCTGTCATCTGCTACCACTGAGAATAGTCTAGATCCATCCTCTTTGGAACCTCCTTTCAGGTAGTTGAAAGCAGCTATCAAATCCCCCCTCATTCTTCTCTTCTGAAGACTAAACATCCCCAGTTCCCTCAGCCTCTCCTCATAAGTCATGTGTTCCAGTCCCCTAATCATTTTTGTTGCCCTCCGCTGGACTCTTTCCAATTTTTCCACATCCTTCTTGTAGTGTGGGGTCCAAAACTGGGCACAGTACTCCAGATGAGGCCTCACCAATGTCGAATAGAGGGGAATGATCATGTCCCTCGATCTGCTGGCAATGCCCCTACTTATACAGCCCAAAATGCCATTGGTCTTCTTGGCAACAAGGGCACACTGTTGACTCATATCCAACTTCTCGTCCACTGTAACCCCTAGGTCCTTTTCTGCAGAACTGCTGCCTAGCCATTCGGTCCCTAGTCTGTAGTGGTGCATTGGATTCTTCCGTCCTAAGTTCAGGACTCTGCACTTGTCCTTGTTGAACCTCATCAGATTTCTTTTGGCCCAATCCTCCAATTTGTCTAGGTCCCTCTGTATCCTATCCCTACCGTCCAGCATATCTACCACTCCTCCCAGTTTAGTGTCATCTGCAAACTTGCTGAGGGTGCAATCCACACCATCCTCCAGATCATTTATGAAGATATTGAACAAAACCGACCCCAGGACCGACCCCTGGGACACTCCACTTGATACCGGCTGCCAACTAGACATGGAGCCATTGATCACTACCCGTTGAGCCCAACAATCTAGCCAGCTTTCTATCCACCTTATAGTCCATTCTATCCACCTTATAGTCTTGTTTACAACATTTCTGCTAATACATCCCAGAATGATGTTCACTTTTTTTTTTTACAACAGTATTACAATATTGACTCATATTTAGTTTGTGATGCACTATAAGAGGGGTGACCAAATTTACTGACCCGCTGAACTGCATACGACAATCTTCAGAAGTTTGAGAGCCAGGATACGTCTGCCAGGGCTCGGGGCTTCAGCCCTGTGAGGAGGGAGCTTTCAAGGCTTCAGCCCTGTGGGAGGTGCCTGCCGGGGCTTAGGTCTTCAGCCCCACTCCTGCTGAAGCACCAAGACCCAGCAGGTGCACCCTGTAGGGCTGAAGTCCCAAGAACAGCTCTCCTCACTGGGCAGAAGCCAGAGGCGATATGGGGAAGCATGTGCCCACCCAGATTTTTGCAAGGGTTTGCTGGCTCTGCTCAGTCACGTGGTGCCAGCGGGCCCCCTCCCTGCATGGCAGCTGCTGAAGCCAGCAAGCTGGGAGCTGATGCTGTGAGGAGAGGCAGCAGCAAACAGCTGGGAGCTGCAAGGAGAGCCGCTGTTTTTGCTGCTGCCTCTCCCCTTGGAGATGAAGCAGCATCTCCTCCCTGCAGCTCCCAGCTGTTTGCCATTGCCTCTACACATGGAGTAACACCTGGGAGCTTTAGGTAGGGGCTGCTGAGAGTAAGAGGGGGGGTGTGATGGGGGGACAGGGGAGACTCAAGTTGTTGGGGGTGAACCTTTAAATTATACCCGCCTTTCAACAGGCACCAGTCATCTCTAGAAGCCCCTAGCCCTACCACCCCACTGCAGGGCACAAACCCTGAGCTCCCTGCACCTACAGTCTGGCAGACAGAGAATAGGAGACCTGGGGGGCTCCGCACTTTAACTGTAAAAGAGCCACATGCGACTCATGAGCCGCAGTTTGGCCCCTCTGCACTGTAACCTCCAGATCCTTTTCTGCAGTCATTTCCCATTTTGCATTTGCACAATTGATGTTTCCTTTCTAAATGGAATACTTTGCACAGGTCTTTATTTTTTCAGACTGTTTCTCCAGTTTGTCAAGGTAATTTTGAATTCTAATCGTCTCAACCAAATTGCTTTCAACCCTTTCAGGTTGGTATCATATTCGGACTTTGTAAGTATACTCTGTGCCATTATCCAAATAATTTATGAAGACATTGAATAGACCCAGATGCAGAACAGATCCCTTTGGGACTCCACTCGATATGCCCTTCCAACTTGACTGTGAACCATTGATAACTATTCTCTGAATATAGTTTTCCAACCAGCTGTGTGCCCACCTTATTGTAGTTTTGTCTTGACTATATTTCCCTAATTTGCATATCAGAAGATCATGTGAGAGGGTATCAAAAGCCTTACTAAAGTCGAGATATATCACACCTCTACTGCTTCCACCCTATCCAAACAGCTTGTTACACTGTCAAAGAAAAGTAGTTGACGCAGTACACTTAAATATCTGTAAGATGTGTGAGCTAGTACCGCACAACATTTTGTTCTATGGCCTGTGTTTATACAGGAGATTAGACTAGATCAGGGATCAGCAACCTTTGGCACGAGGCCCATCAGGGAAATCTGCTGGCGGGCCGGGACGGTTTGTTTACCAGCAGCGTCCGCAGGTTCGGCCGATCACAGGTCCCACTCACCACAGTTCGCCGTTCCAGGCCAATGGGGGCTACGGGAAGCGGCACGGGCCGAGGGATGTGCTGGCCGCCACTTCCTGCAGCCCTCATTGGCCTGGAATGGAGAATCACGGCCAGTGGGAGCTGCGATTGGCCGAACCTGCGGACGCTGCAGGTAAATTAACCACCCCGCCCACCAGCGGCTTTCCCTGACGGGCCGCGTGCCAAACGTTGCCAATCCCTGGACTAGATGGTCAAAATGATCCCTTCTGGCCTTGGAATCTATTAATCAAATTTCAAGGTAGTGGATTATGAAAGGAAACTAGTAGATTACTATACTAGTCAGAACTCTTTTGCAGACTTAAATTTACAGATGAAATGGTCTCAGCTCATAAACTGAGGAATAAATATGTGAATATATGATCATTTGCCAAAGTACAAAGGTAAATAATCTGCATCTCTGTTTAATCCTTTTGGACTGTTGGAGATCAGGTACAATTCAAGTGACTTGATACTGCTTCTAATAATTGACTAATGAAATAAGCCTATAAACCAACCAAAAAACTTAGAGACTATATTAGATAAAGATTCTAATGGGTATTTTGCTAAGAAACTTATTTTAATTTCCTAACAGAAAAAGCTCTAGTTGGAAGAGGAAGTGTCAGACTGATCACAAGAGCTCATCCATAAAGGTAGGAAGTAGGCCTGACATGAAAAGCTTCCATCAAATGTTCATATCTGTGACTGAAAGGAAGAAGTGAGAGGAAGGATAATCCAGTGGTTATGGTGCACACTTAGGGCTTGGAAGACCAGTTTCAATTCCCTGCTTCACCACAGACTTTCTGTATGACCTTGGGCAAATCACTTAGTCACTTAGCCTTTTTTCGCCTTAGCTCCCCATCTGTAAAATGGGAATATTAGCACTTTCCCACCTCACACAGGCATTATTTGGATTAAAGATTGTTAGAAGCTCAGATATTATGGTGACGGGGGCCATATAAGAACCTAACACCATTACTTCAGCAACCAAAACAGCACATGAAGAACTAGTGACAAAATGAGACATCATGCACAGTAGACTGAGTATCTTTCTTTCTTACATGATTTTATCAGCAGTTAAATTATTAATAATGTTGACAATTACATCATCATTGGGAGTCTTAATTAACACACCCTAAATATAAATGAGCTTCTGTCTCTTTGCAGACTAAGTCAGACATCGCTGCAATTAGTTACAGAAGACTCATGTTCTCATTGTTTTCTTCACAACCATAAATGATAGTTTCTCTCCACGCACCCCAACTAAAAACAGAGGTGCTAAAACACAAGATTGGGGTATGTGATATGCCACATGACTGTATAACTTCTAATTTGAGCCCTGGGAATCCTAATACAAATGCAATAAGTAATTTGTAACAAAGATCTATTCTAGTTTCTGAAGCTACATATTCCCATGGAATATGATATGTTAAAATATTTGAACAGCCTCTGTTTATTTAAAAAAAACACACTTCTAACTAACAGAAAATTGCTTTCTGTAAGTACTGCATTGGACCCCAACCCAAATGCATACACATTTGGGATTTACAGCACAAACCAGTGCCAACTTTGTAACTCAGATCTGGGCAATCTGTTCCATACTCTAGGGGACTGTCCTAAATATAAGCAATTTCTGAGAGGATTTAATCACTAACATTCAATTAATTAAAGGCTTATCATTTCCTTATGAACCTTTTATGTTTGATTTAAATGATTAATCGTGTCTCCTCAACAATATCCACTGCTCAAGAAAATATCCTCACTGCCAACTTTTATAAATGGAAATCTGTTCCTCAGATCCGTGACTTGCACATAAGTGTTAGTAATTTTAAAAGATATTCAGGATAACGCATGCAACAGATTAGACCCACAGGTCTAGATCAGCTCCTGGACATCTGAGTGCAGATGTGGCCTTCTCCATGCAGCAATCTCCCTATTTATTCCATCCTCTCCAGTCCTTCTTTTGTTTCTCCACATGTAAGGGAATCTGTGGAATTTTGAAGGTGGTGCTGTGAATAACAGAGAAAGGTATGATTTCCAGTGCGTTGCCTGCTGTGTGTCTAGAATTCCACATGTAAATCTGGGAGGGCAGTACCTTGGGTCCTCTTCACAAATGTTACTCAGCAGCCACAGTTGCAAGGCTCCAGGAGAAGCCCCACTGTTAGGGAGATGGGAGTCATAAGAGCAGCATTTTTCCAGGAATATGGAATAAGAGCCCTTCCTCATGAGTCCCCAAGGCCTGTACCATCAGGAACGAGTATGTTCTCTAAAATGTGCAGCCCGTTTAAATCCCTACTAGGAGAAGGAATGGTCCAAGACAATTATGTGAGGATAGGTTTCAGAGTAACAGCCGTGTTAGTCTGTATTCGTAAAAAGAAAAGGAGTACTTGTGGCACCTTAGAGACTAACCAGTTTATTTGAGCATGAGCTTTCGTGAGCTACAGCTCACAGAGTTTCTCTTCCTCACTTAGGTGTTTCCTGTATTATATTTCTAAGGGAACCAGGTCTTTATGACTGATATTTATACTGTATTTTCTTATTTTTTTTATAAATATAGTAATCTATAACTTTATAATTCTTCTTTAATATACATTAAAGAAAAAAATATATTGGTCTTGATATTTAGATACACTCTAGATTAGCCACAAGCGTTGGCCTAGATGTAAGAATCACTTTGTGAAATTTTATGTTCTGTGTTATCAGTCATAGAACTATAGGGCTGGAAGAGACCTGGAGTGACGTCGTTTAGTTCAGCCACTAATGGTGAGACAGGATCAAGTACACTTAGACTATCTCTGACAGGTGTTTGTCTAACCTGTTCTTAAAAACCTTCAGTGGCAGGGATTCCACAACCCTCCGTGGTAACCTATTCTAGTATTTAACTAACCTTACAGTTGGAAAGTTTTCCCTAATATCTCATCTAAATCTCCCTTACTGCAGATTTAACTGATTACTTCCTGTCCTACCTTCAGGGAACATGGAGAATAATTGATCACTGTCCTCTTAAGATGGCTCTTAACATATTTGAAGACTTATCAGGACTTATCAGGTCCCCCCTCAGTCTTCTGTTCTTTTCTGAATTATACAGGAAGTCAGACTAGATGATCATAATAGTCTCTTTGGGCTTTAATATCTATGAAAACTACAATTCTGCAGAGCTGAGTTACCTTATTTTAGTCCATGTCCCTGAAAAAATGACCCAGCAACATGGAGGAGAGAGGATAAAATTGGTATTAAGTCAGAGTTGTCTATATTTAGTTAGGGATGGGGAAGAAAAGCACTTCTGTGGACTAAAATAATATGTTTTTTTTTATTTAGCACCTAGATACTGCAGTGATGGACAGGTTAGATTAGATAGGCTATCTAGATCTCATCCAAAATGAAAGGCATTACGAGGAGAAATGCCTTTAAAAGAAAACTATAGTACTAACAACAGATTTCAACGCTAATCTTGAGCCATTACTATGGAATACTGTTGTTTATGAGAGAGAGAGAGAGAGAGAGAGAGAGAGAGGAAAGTCATAGTTCTGAATAAAGGAATGATCCTTAGATGACACAAATAGGGGATACGATCTTATAATTAGTTGGCAGGAGACATGAAGTAAACCAAACCTAACTTGGCAATTTAAATTTCTCAGGAAAGCTCAGGCAATCACCTAGATTATAAACTAACTTTCTTATATGGGATTTGTTTACTGTAGTTCATGTCTCCTGAAAACAATTTATAATATTATTTTAACTCTTGTTTCAGAGAGCTAGCAGGATTTTGCCTAGTATGAAAGCATTTGTAAAGTAAATTTTAGTATTGAGAAGTGAACAAGGGTATCACTCTTTGGGTCCTGTCATCTTCGATATTGCGTCTCTCTTTCACTGCTGGGATAAAGCATGACTTAAATAATAAGCATAGCATGCTTAAATAATAAGCACATCACAAACTGCCTCACAATAGGAAGAGGTTATGCTAGAACAGTGGATGCGTGACGAATCATGACAGAGAACTACAACAATACTGCTTAGTGAAGCTTGCTTACTAGCTGCCAAAACTGCCATATCTGTGATTCTTTCTACTGTAATCAGTCTCTAACTTAGTCTCTAGGTTGTGTCAGCATTCCGAGGCCCACCTGTTTAGCAAGAAAAGCTGATGCAGACACATCACTTGTACTATTTGAACTCCATTGGCTTTCTATTCACTTCAGAGGAGGTGTCCAAAGGCCTAGTCCTAATCTACAAATCACTTAATGGACCGAAGTCATTAACCCTTAAAACAACTACCCTCCATAGCTATGATGGAGTTGGATAGGCCCAGGTTTAAACAAACAGGCTCTGGGAATATTGCATTTCTAGTTGTTAGGATATAGATATTCAGGCTTGTCTGTAAAGGCCTGTACTCTAAGAATTTAGGTGTATTCTTATCACTTAGCTAGTTCTAGAGGTATGAAAGAGAGAATCAAAATCACTGTCTGATTGTATAAGGCTTTTTCTCACTGTGACAGTCTGAGGCCCTGTTCTTAGGCTAAGGCCTCTGGCTAAGCAGCAGAGGCAGACATAAACTGGGTAGTGAATGGTCATGTCTTTACTTGCCAAACTAGTCACATTGAAATAAGGTGCTAATGGGATGTTAGGCACTATCAGGACAAGATAATGCCTATCACCTCCAGATAAAGGGAAGTGCCTAGAAGATTTCAAGAAAACTTAGTTTGATAGCATCCTGTCTGGCAAGAACTCACTTATCAATAGCTGGGATGTGAAAAACTCATTTCTTTGTTGTTCTAGCACGGTAGTCCCCATTTCCCTATTGTTTGTCTGTATAATCTCTGTCTGGTTCTGTGATTGTTTCTGTCTGCTGTATAATTAATTTTGCTGGGTGTAAACTAATTAAGGTGGTGGGATATAATTGGTTAAATAATCATGTTCCAATATGTTAGGATTGGTTAGTTAAATTTCAGTAAAATGATTGATTAAGGTATAGCTAAGCAGAACTCAAGTTTTACTATATAGTCTGCAGTCAAACAAGAAGTAAAGGGGGGGAATGGGAACATGAAAGGGGGTGGGGAAATTGGAATTATGTTTTGCTAAGGGGGGGAATGGGAACAGGGACATAGGCAAGGTTCTGTGGTGTCAGAGCTGGGAAGGGGACGCTAAGGAAATTGGAATCATTACTTGCTGGAAGTTCACCCCAATAAACATTGAATTGTTTGCACCTTTGGACTTAGGGTATTATTGCTCTCTGTTCATGCGAGAAGGACCGGGAAAGTGAGCGGGTGAAGGAATAAGCCCCTAACACTGGTGGCAGAACCTTGACTGTGGAATTGCTAGCCAAAAGAACTCAGATTATGTCTGACCAGCTCAAATGTGCCCAGTATCCAGAACAGAAAAAAATCAGCTTTTCAGTAAAGCCTTCTGCTTGAATCAATGTTCTCTAAAAGGGGGGTGGGGGGATGAAGAAAAGCTCCTACAAACAAAAGAATGGTCCCTTCCCCAAGACATTATCTTGGCATTGGTGCCTTTTTAATTTTGCACCACACTTAGTGACCACAGAGGCAGGTGTTTTGTAACAGCTTTTAGACGGAAAGAATGATTGATTCCCCAAGTACTAAAATTAATTGTATTAATTCTAAATGCTGATAAAGGTAAATGCCATTTAGTATCCCCACTTTCATTGACAGTTATACTAATTCAGCATTTCATTCAAAATATCTATATACAGTTCTAAAAATCATGGCACAGAAAAGTAACCCCAGGATCTAAAAACATTCATCTAATAGATATCAATTAGTATAAAATGTCTATGTAAAATATATATTGTTGCATTCTCTTTTTTCCACCCTGAGAAATATCTGTTGAAATGATGCAATGCTTTCTTATGTTAGTTTGCTATATTATTATTTACACAGTGTCATTAGTGTATATGGTTCAATACAAAAGGTGACATTTCTCAAACAAACAGATCCTCTCTCTACGTGTTTATTCTCTAAAAGGCAAAGCAGGTACAATATTGCACAGAATTGTGAATGGACATTAAAGAAACAGTGCTTCCTGAAATAGGTTGCTTTTGTCTTGAAATAAATATCACATAAATTGTACAATTTTGTATATTCTCTTTTAAACATGATACAGTAAACTGTCAGCATGTTTCACAAAGACTTACATGCCCATTGCACAACGGTAACAGAATGCATTCAAACATGGCACTAAAACATTGTACTATCACATCTCAGTGGATAGGGATTTCCAATTTTAATTTACTTTGGGGTATTTGCTGAAATGCATAAATACCAAAACCAAAAAACAACAAACAAGGAAACCTAAGCTGTGCAGATGAAAAAAGAAATAATGGACAGCTTTAAATTCAGAAACAACATAGACAAGTAGAATGTGTCAGATTAATTTTACACAGTAACACTAAAATAAATACGATTTGAAATTCCACAGACGTCCTTAATCTACTTGTAATTATTCTCTTTAACATCTGTCCTGTCATGTTTAAAGTTCCACATCATAAAAATCTATCTTATTTTAAAAACAATTTTGTTTCTCACAGAAGTACCATACATCACTTATACACTATTCCTGCACATGTTAGGGAATGCTCCAGAGTCCGTTAGACTTATTTCCCGTTACTTAATGCTTCCCAACACGCCTAAGTGCTCAAGGGTACTGTAACTAATAAGTTGACTTTTCTTTTCATTTGACATATTAAAAATATATATTTTTAAATGTGTAGGTGACACGAATGGTGAAAGAGTGATAGAAAAGCCAAATTGGATATCAGTATTTCTTTACTGATGAACTGTTTTATGTGATAAAGCAGTCAAGAAAACATTATGAATTATTATTATTGCGTGTTTCTTTCTTGTAGTACTTAAAAAGTATTAGGAACTTTTAAACCATAAAGGAAGGCCCAGTCCCTTCCTCAAATTAAGGTCTTGCTTCAGAAGTACTGCTAGTTTGGTTAGACTATAATATTTGTAATGATTAAAATACATAGTATAGGATAATTCAGAATGAAATGCATGAGTGTTTAAATTTAATATAATATAAAGCTTTCTTGTGTCAAATTATAAAACATAATGGAAGCTGAAACTGTGCTTCTTTCGCTGGTAATCATAGACAAGTCTCTCTCAACCAAAAGCAGACCAGAGTGGACAGTGTTTGGACTTTTGGATGTGAGCTATAAGTGCATTTATTATTATTGGCTATTACACATATTCTGAAAACTCTCATCATGACTGGGTATGTTAGAACATTTAAGATTATTCTGTTATCCTCCGAAAGAAAGAACTTTCCTCCTCATCCTATCCTGTTTACTTGACTTTTCACTCTGGTTAGGTGACACTGGATGATTCCAGGACATGTGTTGATCATTTTCACAGAATCACAGAATATCAGGGTTGGAAGGGACCTCAGGAGATCATCTAGTCCAACCCCTGCTCAAAGCAGGACCAATCCCCAATTTTTGCCCCAGATCCCAAATGGCCCCCTCAAGGATTGAACTCACAACCCTGGGTTTAGCAGGCCAATGCTCAGACCACTGAGCTATCCCTCCCCCCATTTTATATTTGGGGGAACGCCACCAACAGGATTCATAACACAACCCATGAGCAAAAACCCATCCCAAGCAAATTGGGCCGTGTCCTTTCCCTTTGGTTCTTGAGTCCAGCAACCCAAAAGTTACCCAAAGTCCCAAAAGTCCAACAACCCAAAAGTCTCTGTCCCTGGTCAGTGCAGCTCCAGAGTTCAAAAATTTATCTGCAGAGTTTTACCTCCCAACCTGGGCAGAGGTGGCAGGGTTAAGGGATACCTTACATGGTCTGAAGCCAATTGCCCCACCTCTCCATGGGGCTCCGCTCCACTCTACCAGCCGTCCCATGAGCCACTCCAGCTGTCCCGCAAACTGCTCCACAATATATTTTCAGGCTCCCCCACTACTTAACACAACACTCAGTGATTTCAGCTCTTAGTAATTTTAGCTCTTTTGTGATTCAGCTTGTAGTGGGGGAGCCTCAGTGCTGGTGCACTATTGGCCCAAAGTGAATTCAGCTCAGCAGCCTGTAACTATGACATGGTTGTTTTGAGAAATGCCAGTTAAAACATTCATAACTTGTGAGTTGTTTTAAAGGTGGTGAAATTTAGCTACAGGTTGATCTGTTGTAGATGTGATTCCATAATCATGTGCTGCCCTATGTTACAGAAGTTATCTACAAATAAGGTGTTTGTATTACATCTAGGAAGAAACAGGACATTTAGTTTAGTAGGAAATTCTACTAGTTTGAAAAAATATCTGTAAAATTGGGACAAACAACACTTTTGATATTTCCCATGAGGCAAATTTCTGTTAAAAAAACTGTTTGCGCTCAAATATTTTGTTTCAATATAATCAGAATGTTTCATTCTGATTTTGATTTTTTTAACTTTAAAAAGATATAATATTAAAGAAAATAAAATCTTGAAACAAAAAGTTATTTCAAAATGAAAAACTGAGATGTTCTCTTCCAAAAATGCCAAAACAGAACTTTTTTTCCTCCCAAAATGAAAATGTGTTAAAAATTTTCATGATCCTGCAGGTGATTTATTTTTGACAACTTGGCATTTTCTGACATAAGAAATGTTTTGTCAGAAAATTCCCTATCAGTTCTAATCAGTATACATGTAAATAGTTAGTAGATACAATGCCAGTAGATAGCACTCAATAATACATAGCATAGTTCCTGGGTTTTGTAGATCCAATACATTTGTCATTGTTGTGCACTGCAAATGGCTTCCTCTGTGTAGCAACTTACATGGAGCTTTAACTTTCTCCACTGGGAATGCCCTGCCCCTTACTGTCATGCGTAAAAGCTAGACACTGATACTAAAGGATCGCGGCGGAACATGTGATGTGATGAACAGTAGGAGAGGAGGTAGTTGAGATAGGTGGGTCCAATCCAATTTCAGGTTTGGAGGTAGATCCAAGACCTCGAAAGGGACCCAGAAACAGATTGGCACCAATGTAGAGTGAGGAGGATGGCTATACTGCATTCTCATCTGTCAGGTTTGCTCTACCTGTGGTTTCCATGTGGCCTTCAGTGTCAGCCCCAGGTTAGCGTGTTGTAATTGTCCAGTTTGGAAGTAGAGTAAAACCTCAGGGTTACAAACACCAGAGTTATGAACTGACTAGTCAACCACACACCTCATTTGGAACTGGAAGTATGCAATCAGGCAATACCAGAGGGGGAAAAAAAGCAAATACAGTACAGTACTGTGTTACATGTAAACTACAAAAATAATAAAGGGAAAACAGCATTTTTCTTCTGCATAGTAAAGTTTCAAAGCTGTATTAAGTCAATGTTCCGTTGTTAACATTTGAAAGAACTATAACGTTTTGTTCAGAGTTATGAACAACCTCCATTCCCAAGATGTTCGAAACACAGAGGTTCTACTGTAATTGACATATTAATTGCTGCGGCTGTGTCTTCATCAGAGAGGAATGGGTACAGCAATGTGGCCACCCATGCTATCTTATGGTCCAGGAGTACTGAAGAGTCCAAAACTGAAGGCAAAATGTTTCCCTCTGCTTCATATTTTCTAACCCATCCAGTTGCCTAACTTTCTCTATCTACGCTACCAGCACTCTCAGCTTTCTTCGAGACACCACTGACTTCCTGAGGAAATTACAATCCATCGGTGATCTTCCTGAAAACACCATCCTGGCCATTATGGATGTAGAAGCCCTCTACACCAACATTCCACACAAAGATGGTCTACAAGCCATCGGGAACAGTATCCCCGATAATGTCACGTCATACCTGGTAGATGAACTTTGTGACTTTGTCCTCATCCATAATTATTTCACATTTGGGGACAATGTATACCTTCAAATCAGCGGCACTGCTATGGGTACCTGCATGGCCCCACAGTATGCCAACACTTTTATGGCTGACTTAGAACAACGCTTCCTCAGCTCTCGTCCCCTAATGCCCCTACTCTACTTGTGCTACACTGATGACATCTTCATCATCTGGACCCATGGAAAAGAAGCCCTTGAGGAATTCCACCATGATTTCAACAATTTCGATCCCACCATCAACCTCAGCCTGGACCAGTCCACACAAGAGATCCACTTCCTGGACACTACGGTGCTAATAAGCGACGGTCACATAAACACCACCCTATACCAGAAATCTACTGACCGCTATTCCTACCTACATGCCTCCAGATTTCATCCAGACCACACCACACGATCCATTGTCTACAGCTAAGCTCTACGATACAACCGCATTTGCTCCAACCCCTCAGACAGAGACAAACACCTACAAGATCTCTATCAAGCATTCTTACAACTACAATACCTACCTGCTGAAGTGAAGAAACAGATTGACAGAGCCAGAAGAGTACCCAGAAGTCACCTACTACTGGACAGGCCCAACAAAGAAAATAACAGAACGCCACTAGCCATCCTGCTGTCAGGGTGCCAATGCCTGAGATGATGGGGCATCCAGGATTTCCAGGTTTATGGATCTTGGGTAGCAGATAGAATACCCCAGGTCGGGGTTCCAGGGGTGTGTCTGTGTGGACAACCAACCTGAAGCAAATGCTCACCAGCAACCACATACCACACAACAGAACCACTAACCCAGGAACCTATCCTTGCAACAAAGCCCGTTGCCAGCTGTGTCCACATATCTATTCAGGGGACACCATCATAGCGCCTAATCACATCAGCCACACTATCAGAGGCTCGTTTACCTGCACATCTACCAATGTGATAAATGCCATCGTGTGCCAGCAATGCCCCTCTGCCATGTACATTGGTCAAACTGGACAGTCTCTATGTAAAAGAATAAATGGACACAAATCAGACGTCAAGAATTATAACATTCAAAAACCAGTTGGAGAACACTTCAGTCTCTTTGGTCACTCGATTAGAGACCTAAAAGTTGCAATTCTTCAACAAAAAAACTTCAAAAACAGACTCCAACGAGAGACTGCTGAATTGGAATTAATTTGCAAATTGGGTACAATTAATTTAGGCTTGAATAGAGACTGGGAGTGGATGGGTCATTACACAAAGTAAAACTATTTCCCCATGTTTATTCCCCCCTCCCACTCTCCACTGTTCCTCAGACGTTCTTGTCAACTGCTGGAAATGTCCCATCTTGATTATCACTACAAAAGGTCCCTCCCGTCCCCCGCTCTCCTGCTGGTAATAGCTCACCTTAAGTGATCACTCTCCTTACAGTGTGTATGATAAACACCCATTTTTTCATGTTCTGTGTGTATATAAATCTCCTCACTGTATTTTCCACTGAATGCATCCGATGAAGTGAGCTGTAGCTCATGAAAGCTTATGCTCAAATAAATTGGTTAGTCTGTAAGGTGCCACAAGTCCTCCTTTTCTTTTTGCGAATACAGACTAACACGGTTGCTACTCTGAAATCTTTCTCTATCTTAATAAGACAGCTCCTTTTCTGCTGCATAGACACTACACAATCCTACTTGCATGTGCCCTGTCTCTTTAATAAAAGTAGTGCCAATTGCTAACAGCATTTTCCTAACAGAATAAAAAAAAAAGAAGCTAGCTACAGTCATTCTTTTATTATGGAAAAGGCAGTGCTAACTTGTAACTCAGACTCTGTCAGGAACCTGTGCCTGTTACTCCACTCTGTCAGTGGAAGCACTGTCAAGAGTTTCCTTCTCTTCATAAGGAAATTCATGCTAATCCTGTATCATTTAACAAGAAAACCTACTCAGGACAGCAGTGTCAGGGAATAATTTTTTTCCACAACAAATATGAAAAAAAAAACTGGCTATTAGTGGCCTTTGTACAGTCTTGGTGACAAAAGTGCCATGTGGTGTCTCTGCTAATATGGCACAAGGAATGCAGACCTAGTTAGTGCCATTTTTTACAAGTGGGTGAAGCATTCACATGGATTCCACGTGCTTATCATTGGAAAAAGCACTGACAGTGACATTTATAAAAATCAAAACAAAAGGAGAATTTAACAGGAACACGTAATGTTTTGTAAAACCAAAGTGCTGAAGAAAAATAGCCATGAGGCAGGATTTTCAAAAGTCCTCAGCATTGACCTATTTCTGTATATTGACCTATTTCTGTGTATATATATACACACATACACACACAAGTGTCACTATTTGTTAGAGAAGGCAAAGACAAAAATGTGCCTTCCACTTAGTGAGGAAGTTGGTGAAGTTTGTGATGGGATAGCACTGGGAGGTCAGGCTCCTTTGAAAGGGGTTGAGGCAGGCTTCACTGCCATTGAAAGCAATGGATAATTATTATATATAATCCCAAACAAGACAGTTCCCTGCACATGCTTCTTCTGGAAAGAGGATAGGACTGCCAACTGTCTAATCACACAAATCTGAACACCCTTGTCCTGTCCCCTGCTCTGCCCCTTCCCCGAGGCCCCACCCCTTCTCCAAGGCTCTGCCCCGCTCTCGCCCTCCCGCCGACTCACTTTCACTGGGCTGGGGCAGAGGGTTGGAGTGTGGGGGCTCTGAGCTGAGCCTGGGACAGGGGGATGGGGTGCAGGAGGGGGTGCAGGCTCCCAGAGGAGGCTCAGGGCTCGGGCACAGGGTAAGGGTGCAGGAGGGGGTTTGGGGTGCTGGCTTCAGGAAGGGGTTCAGGGCTGGGGCAGAGGATTGGGGTGTAGGAGGGTGGGAAGGGAGCAGGCTCCAGCCGGGCTGCACTTACCTCAGTCGGCTCCCCATCAGCAGCGCAGTGGAGCTAAGGCAGGCTCCCTGTCTGGCTAGGCCCCGTGCCACACCCGGAAGCAGCCAGCACATCCCTGCGGCCCTTGGTGGGAGGGTCAGGGGACTCCGTGCGCTGCCTCTGCCTGCAGGTACTGCCCCATAACTCCCTTTGGCCGCAGTTCCTAGCCAATGGGAGCTGCAGAGTCAGTGCTTGGGGAGGGGGCAGTGCGTAGAGACCCCCTGACACCAGAGGCCACAGGGCCGCCTGCTACCGGGAGCAGTGCAGGGCCAGGCCAGGCAGGGAGCCTGCCTTAGCCCTGCTGCGTCACCAGACTTTTAGCAGCCTAAAATCTCTCAGTTTGGCTTCAGTAGCCTCTGGGAGATAGAGTCTGATTCCAGGAGACCCCTGGCAAAGTAGGCAACTCTAAAAGAGGATAAGAGAACAAATACATGACAAATGTCAGGCACATTCCTTAATGCACTAATCGAAGAAGCTCTGATATTACAGTGAGGAGCTCAGTATAAGAACCTCTATAGAATAGTATATAGAATGGAGAAGGAGCAGTTAGGCCAAGGCTGAGTGCTTTTGAAAATCTCACCCATAATGAAAACCTATGAAGCACAAGCCAATGGCTGAAACTACAGACTATCGGTTTTGACAGCTATCTTGGTAATTTACACTTCAACAGTGTCACATTTAAATGTATATTTGACTGAATCAGACTCAGCAGGAAGAATGTAACTGCCATTTTGTAATAATGAAGATTCTCACATCACTTTCACTTTATTAAATCTGTCATCAACACAGAAAACTGTTGCAGGTAATAGCTCTGATTTACGTATTTTCAAAATGAGGCAGTTAATTAAATATTCCACATTCACCACCATTTCTCATGCAGAGGTATCTGAGAGGCTGAAGTTATTTCCTGTTGTAAATATAGTGACGTATTGAGCCAGATTCCCTGTTGCCCACCTCAGGAGGCACAGCATAAAAGCTGCAACTCCCTTCCTCCCCACCCGGGGACTTTAATCGACCGCTTAGCTTCTCCTGTCGAAGTGTGAGAGAAGCCCAAGGGCCACTCACCCCTGCGTCCAAACTATAGGGAATATTTCTGAAAAATGTAATACCATTTAAAACCAGAATTAAATGTTTAAATCTACCCTGTGTGTGCGTGTGTATTATAGCTATACTGTGGTTGTAGCTGTGTTGGTCTCAAGATATGATAGAGACAAAGGAGGTGAGTTAATATCTTGTATTGGACCAATTTATGATGCTGAAAGGAACAAGCTTTCACGCTTCACAGAACTCTTCCTCAGGTCCTGTGAAGCTCTCTGTAGCTCAAAAGCTTGTCCCTTCCAACTGCAGAAGTTAGTCCAATACAAGATATTACCTCATCCACCTTATCTCTGTTATAGATATAGATAAGTAATATGCATGCTTACAATTTATTAACAAGCACAGCATTCACCTAATTTATAATTGTCTGAAATATTTTCAATTATTTGTCCCATTTTCCAACCTTATATTGTGGCACATGTTCACACAATACCCAATTTTGATCCATCTCTCTATCTATCTAGGTACTTGTTTAGTCCCTGTCACGTTAGCATGAATGACTCAACCATTAAATGCCTTATTCTTAAGGCCCTACATGATTTGTGGGATGTTAGTCAAAATATTGCTGCTGTGTTCCAGAAAAGCCATGGAAAATTACAGAAAAGTAATAATGGACTTTATTATTTGTGCTAATAAAATCCATTATTACATTTCCATGATTTTCTGCTGTCGGCCACCCAGGTCTGAGAGCAGGGTTCCAGGGCTGACAGCGGCCACCCAGGTTGGAGAGCGGGGCTGTCAGAATTGTGGTGGAAGCCCAATATTGTGGAATCTGCAATTTCTGCAATATTGCAAGTTAAGTAGGGCCTTGCTTATTGTCACATCATCTCCGTGGTAGGCAACAATTATTATTCACACTTTTGAGGAACTGAGACACAACTATTTAGTGAAAAAAGAAAAGGAGAACTTGTGGCACCTTAGAGACTAACAAATTTATTTGAGCATAAGCTTTCATGAGCTACAGCTCACTTCATCGGATGCATTCAGTGGAATTGCTCACTTCATCGGATGCATTCAGTGGAATTCCACTGAATACATCCGATGAAGTGAGCTGTAGCTCACGAAAGCTTATGCTCAAATAAATTTGTTAGTCTCTAAGGTGCCACAAGTACTCCTTTTCCTTTTGCGGATACAGACTAACACGGCTGCTACTCTGAAAACTATTTAGTGAGTTGCCCACAGTTGAGACAGACGAGGCAGCGGTTGGAACTGAACCTGTCTCCTGGGTCCTAGACCACTGCCTCAACCACATATTCCTGTTTCCATCCTTCTCTCCCTCCTTTTTCCTCAACTCCACTGTCTGGCACTCCTGCCCTTCTTCCCTTCATCTAAATCTTCTTCCTTCCCTCCTATCATAAAAACCCTTAAAGCCTTTGTGCTACTTTCTCCCCATTACTAATTTATGAATTGTAGCTCATCATCTATAAATTCATACTAGAAATTATTGGTTGTAATTCAATATTATCCAGTTTAATTTGCAAGTCATCTGATCAGGGAAACAATATCAGGTGACCAAGCACACACAATAAATAGTTGAAGTGAGCCATACACAACCAACTCATAGGCTGACAGTTTGCATAAGCTGTTCAGTGAATATCTATGAATGATTAATATATTAACATAAATCAAGACCCATTATTAAACAATTCACACAGAGGAAAAAATAGCTGCATTCTGAATTAACATTATTCACAACCGGGTCTATTATCAACTACAGTAGATATAGCTTTGAAACAGTGGGAAAACAACAAAGTGAATATCTACAGGTTTATTTTAACAGAGGTAAAGTCTTCCTATGCCTGCCAGAAAAGGAATTATGGACAATATGACATGACATTGACAAATGATCCATGTATGAGAAAATATAGCTACGAACAAAAGCAGAACACACAAAATATATCAGGTAAAATAGTTCAGGTTTTCTGATTAAAATAATTCTGCTCAACTTTTATCAGTCAGATCTTATTATATTCAAAGCATAATAAAGAGAAGTATATGAGATAGAATTCGGCATGCAACAGCATCCCACATCTTTTAAAATATAAACAGATGGGATTAAGTCTGTAAAAACTTAAATCAATATATTTACCATTCTGTGGTTTTCAAATGTGTATCTGAAAACCTGCCAGAAAATTTCTCATGTTCACACTCCTAGGCACAGCAGGAGAAGAATTTTAGGCAACAGAATGGCCAGTCTCTCAGCAGTAGCTAACATCGGCGAGATACAAACATATATGCCAAATGTGGTGAATGGGGAAGCTTGTCGCCAAGTAATTGTAATATGAATGCCTTGCTGGCTGTGGCATCCCTTGGAATGATGAATTACCTATTGACTAACACAATGTTACCCCTAAGTGGACCAGTACCATGAGCACATTCATAATAGTGGGCACCTAGGTTGCCCAGATAGCAAATGTGAAAACTTGAGACAGGTGTTGGGGTTAATTGGTGTCTATATAAGACAAAGCCCTGAATATCAGGACTGCCTCTTATAAAATCGGGACATTTGGTACCCTATGGGCACCAGACAGAAACAAATGAAAAGGAGACACTAGAGGGGGACAAAGAGGCAAGAGAAGTTTCATATCTCTATGTATATAGCCAGACATATACACTGTTACCCTGAGGGCATTCTGTGCCAAATAATTAAAAATTCTGCACTAAAAAAATGAAAATTCTGCACATGATATTGTAAAATTCTGCAAAATTCTTCAATTTTTATTTGTCAAATAAATTTAGAGGCTCCCGCATGACATTGGGGAGCACAGACCACTGGCTGCACAGAGGTGGGAGATCACTGTGCAGTTCCCCCAGTACAGTTCCCCCCAGACTCAGCAGTGAGGATACACCCAACTGTCATAGCGCACGGACCAGGCCTGACCCAGAAACACTGCAGGAGCCTGCCCCTCTGTGCCAGGTGCACCAGGTGTGAGCAGGCAGGCTCAGCAAGGCAGGATCCAAGTGTGTAGGGGCTTAGTGTGTGGGGATCCAGGTGTGGGTTGAGAGGGTTCTGTGCGGGATAATCTGGGTGTGGGTGGCTCAGTGGGGGGATCTGGGTGTGTGGGGGATCTGAACGCACAGGGGCTTGCTGGGGTATTCTGGGGTGCAATGGTAATTGGACTCTGCAGGGGGGTGAAGGTGGTTGGGGCTTAGTGGAGGGTTGGGGGGGATAGAGCTCAGCAGGGGGATATGGGTGTGGGGGGCTTAGTGGGGGATCCAGATGGAGCTGGTTGGGGCTCAGTGGGGTGGGGTGTGTGTGGCTCATCAGTGGAATAAGGGTGTGGGTAGCTGGGTATGAGGGGTCTGAATGAATGGGGGTTGGGTGGATGGTGGAGCAGCTCCCTGACCAGGGATCCCTCCCCCTGTAACTGAGGAGTGACGGGTGCAGGAAGCGGGGATGGGGAGAGTTTGCAGAACTTCCTTCAGCTGGGGGAGAAATCTGGGGATGGGTCTGACCCGCCCCCAGATGCCATGAAAGGGAAGAGGAAGTCCTGTCCTATCCAGCCCAGCCGGGACTAGCAGCTGAGCCCAGTGCAGGGCTTCCCCGGTCCCATCAGGTCTTCCGCGGTCCCGCCTCCTGTCCCACAGTGATTTATCTCTCTGCCAGCTGCCCTAAAACATACTGCTGGGGAGGGTCGCATGACCACTCTTGTGACTTCCCTTTGCTTTCCGATCAGAAAGTCATTTTTCTGCAGGGAAGCAAATAAATCTGCAAGAGACATAAATTCTACACATGCGCAGTGGTGCAGAATTCCCCCAGGCGTAACACACAAGTACTCCTTTTCTTTTTACAAATCACATAGAACTCAGGCCTACAACATGTGAGCAGTCCAAGGAGGTGGAAAGCCTTGAGCTCTCACAGACTTCAGTGGAAGCTGAGGCTGCTCAGTACTTTGCAGGATTGGATCCTTAGATTTGGGTTTGTTAACCTAAAATCTACTATTTGAACAAGGAATTAAAAATTATGTGTACAGTATTTTATCATAGAAAAATGCAATAGTAATATTGTTTAGTATTATTATGAGATGGATTTTAAATGAATAAATATGTAATAGAAATACAGTATATATTTTTCTAAAGTGCCAACATTTCACTATTGTAAAACACAAATAGATCAATTTGTTTGCATCTTCACTGACAAAAGAATATGGGATTTCTCTATTTAGAGTCTATCATAGCATGATATCATGGGGCTAAGGAAAAATGAAGCTGTTACATATCCTAGAGCTAGCTAGAGGCATACAATATGGTAAGTTAATGCAACAGTGATTGCAGTAAAGGAAAAGGGAAAAAAACTTATCAGCATACACTAGAAACAATATTGCATTGTTTCTAAAAGTTAAAACTGGCTCTATGAAGGGAATGGAACAAATGATAACTCTTAAAAGATTCACAGATTCACTTGGTTCATGCTCAGAAAGCATTATTGAAACCTCTTCAATGTGAGGACAGGTTTGAAGTCTCATAAAATAAAGACTCTCTTGTGAGATTTCTTGGCTCTTGTCTATACTACAAATAAGCCCTCTTTCAGCAATAGGTGACCAGCAACCAGTGTGACTGTTGTAAATCCCAAGTGTAGATAAAACAATTTGAGATTTGCACGTGTTGAGTTTACTTCTGCTTTGCACCAAAATAATTCAGATGCCGCAGCCCATGCCTTTTTTCTATTTAGAAGCCGAAGTCTGAATTTCAAAAGTGAGTTAAGTATTTAGGAGCTTATATCCCATTGACTATCAATCAGATTTAGGCTCCTAAGTAACTCAGTCTCTTTTGAAAATAGGATTTAGGAGCTAAATCGTTTGGGTGCTTTGGAAAATGTTATTCACATTTGTAAAGTCAGCCTCCAGCACTACTAGACATTTTACAGAGAACATTTTAATCTCTTCGTCATTTTCCAAAGCGCATATATTATTTTCAGCTAATAACTTTTCCTTTAACATTTCCAGATGTTGCTTGCAGAGCAACAGGTTGGATTTAAGGAACAAGGGTCTGCCTGAAGGCTTCCTGGGAAATATAAGGGAGACAGAAGAACTTGATGTTACTCCTCAAAACACAAGGACAGCTAATATTGCAAACCTGGGGGCAGTCAGGGGACAAGGAGCGGGGGGTGGGGTGTTGGATGGATTGGGGCTTCTAAGGGGGGCAGTCAGGGGGCGGGAAGTGGGAGGGGGAAGATGGGGGGCAGGCTGTTTGGGGAGGCACAGCCTTCCCTACCTGGCCCTCCATAGAGTTTTGCAACCCCTATGTGGCTCTCAGGCCAACAAGTTTGCCCACCCCTGCTTTAGACCCCTTCTCACCAAGAACGAACATGTATGATAATGTCTGTTAAGAAGTGTCAGAATGTTTTAATGCTAACAAAGATAAAATAAAAAAACAGAATTATACCTTACTATAAATAACCTTTACTAGAATGACATCACTTTTGTTTATGTCATTTATATGTAGTAAAAGGAGGCAAAGCTGGTAGAAGAGGAAACTCAACCTAACCAGTGTCATCTCTTGATTTTGATCCCCCCAGGCCACGAATTATGGTAACCTCAGAATGACCAAATTATTATTTACGTGCACAAAAAGCATTATGTAAGAAACTAAAAAAGAGGGCAAGCCCTTCCCACCAGATTTCTCTCTTTTATTTAACAAAATGTCTGCAAAATTCCAGGGAAAAGTTGCAGTATTGACTGGCTAGCTAGCTAGCTAATACATCATATGTGCATATTAAGCATGCTTGAGACTGTGTAGAACTGGTCCCTGAGAAAGGGGAATAAATAGCTGTCTGAATTCTTGCCAAAGCACATTTGTGTATATGTGTCCACATGTGTGAACCCCCGCCCCCATATTAACATACAAAAAAGCCTGTTAAAGTATACAACTTTAGACATTTTCAAACTTACTGGGCACTAATGAAAATGCAATAAATTATGCTTATGAATACTTAAGGTATACATATATCTGCCTTAGCATTGGGAGTGGGGGACTGAGTAGATGACCTCTCATGGTCAGAATGGTTAATTCTAATTCCAAGTCAATCCTCTCCTATTGTACAGGACTTTCACATGAAGGGCTAAAGGAGGCTGCTTTGCAGACACTGGGCCAGATTTGCCATTGAATTTTGATTATTTTACTCCCAAATGTAATAAATTATGCTTATAAATATTTTTATGGTATATGTATTCCTGCCTCAGTAGAGGGGGAATTGACTAGATGACCTCTCAAGGTCCCTTCCAACCCTACATTTCTATGATTCTATATATACAATGACTTCCTTGTCTTCACTAACCAGATTTATTGGGAGTTAGGCATCTAACTACCTTTGAAGATCTGAGCCTGGGACATCTAGATCAGTTGCTCCCAAACTTTCCAGACTACTGTACCCCTTTCAGGAGTGCAATTTGTCTTGCACAACCCCAAGTTTCACCTCACTTAAAAACTACTTGCTTACAAAATCAGACATACAAATACAAAAGTGTCATAGCACATTATTACTGAAAAACTGCTTACTTTCTCATATTTACATATAATTATAAAATAAATCAATTGGAATATAAATATTTAACTTACATTTAGGGTACAGTATATAAAGAAGTATAAACAAATCATTATCTGTATGAAATTTTAGTTTGTCTTTACTTCGCTAGTGCTTTTTAAGTAGCCTGTTGTAAAACCAGGCAAATATCTAGATGAGCTGATGTAACCCTGGAAAACCTCTGCATACCACCAGGGTACCCTTGGTTGAGAACCACATTTGGCCGAGAGGTATGTTGCCTATATCAGTAGAGTGAATTGGGGGCCACATAACCACCTTTTACTCATTTGGCAGGTTGAATCTCTATTTCTCATCAGAAGGGTAAATATGCAAAGAATAATTGAGCTTGCAGGTCATATAAATAGTCGGAATCGGGAACACTGGACTTCATGTCTTAACAGTAAAATAAATAGTGTTTCTGTACTTTATTTGTACAATAACTGAGATATGTTATCATCAGTTGATTAAACTGGAAAGCTGGGATGGGAAGGATTGAGTGTATATGGAGAGCAAAAGGTGAGATGTCAGTGTTCCTGGGCAATAAGCAATCAGAAAGCAGGAAGGTGGTCAGTGGATCATATGTAGTGGCTGATTAGCAGACTATGAATGCGTAGTGTCTGTACTGGAAACGTAAGATAATAAATTTTAATGGGTTTCTGGTCTATTGGTTGAGACTGGAGAAGGCACAGGGAGGCAGAATCAAGATTGTTTTGTAAATATTCAGTATGATAGTTTAGATTTGTACATTGCAGGAATTGTATGAACTGTGAATATATTTGATTTTTTATCTATCTTTCATTCACTGCATCTATTCATACTTCAAACTTTTGCTGCTAAAAAAATCCTCTTATTTGTATAATTACTTTTAAACTTTAATGTTAAGTAGGAACTTTAATTGATAGTAAAGTTTTTGTATGCTCAATATAGTGCCACGTATCTCACTATTAAACTGTATAAACTGAACTATATATTTCCAATATAGTAGAGCACTTTTTAGTGACATGAATATGTTCCTTATAAAATGTGCATTTTGAAATTAAATATGCAGTATGTGTTGCATTGTACAGACTGCATATTTCCAGTAGCTGATGTACATATTCCCCAGCATGCACAATGTCCCAGGTGCCCATTCAGATGTTAAGTTTCCTGTTCATTGTACCATTCTAATCTGTTGCTTTGTTGCTGATTTCATAATTCTCTTGGCATTTGTAATCCAAATGAAAGTATTTAACACCTGTATAAATGGCCTGTGGAAATTTAGAGGGCAGGAAACAGAATAAATTATCTGTCCATCTGGACTGCCAGAAAGCACTCATGCTAAGTGGATGTCGATTTGTGTAGTGACTTTGTAAAAATTGTGTTTCTTACCATTGTTTTATATTTCTAAATTATTTTTGATTATTGAATTTTATAAGTGTATTTTAATTGCTTGATTTAAGACTCCATTTCAGCTTCATCTACTTGGCAATGCTAAAAGCACCATGAAAATGCCGACTGGAATTAGTTCTGTTACAATAAACATGCAACTGAACATTATACTTAACTCTGCGCTTTCAAAGGAAAATAATTCAAAGATAGTTCTCCTTGGCAACATTTCTTAGGTTTATTTTCTAAACTATTTTGCTAATTGTAATATACAGTAGCTAACTCTGACCAAACTCTTAGATTCCAATGAACAAATAGTTAATTCTAGTTCCAAGTCGCCTCCCATTGTACAGATTGTTCAGGTGATGGGCTGAAGATGGCTGCTTTGGAGACACTGGGCCAGATTTGCCATTGCATTCTGGTTATTTTACTCTACGTCAGCAGCAGAAAGATGGAAACAGGCACCAAGAAATTCCCTTAGCATAGGTACTCTCAGAGGTGGAATGGCTCTACATCATTACTCTGGCAGCTCCTGGGTAGGGGATGACTGGAGGATGTGGCTGAAGGAAATGGGTGGCTAGAGAAGTGAGTGGTATTCCAGATCACTTTGGCTCCAGTAATGGCTCCTTGGGGCCATAAAGCTGAGACTGTTCAAGCCGTAAATTGACTTGGCAAGCTCCACCTTTGATAAAGAGAAAAAAACTGTTCTAACTTGTGTTTGAGGCCAGTCCAAGATTAAAGGACTGCAAAAATGGATTTAAACCACCTTTCTTTCTCTTCTGTTCCTGAAATAATTGTAGCTTGGTGTGACATGACTAGTGTGTACCTTCGGAAGTGTTATGAGCTTCAACGTACTCCTTGCAACAATGTGCTGCACAAAGTTAAGTGGGATTCCTGGGAAATACTTGGAAGAGGAAAAGGCAACTTCTGGTCCCTTTGAAGTTGTGCCCTGAGGAGAAACCTGTTATCTCCTGATCACCTGCTACACCAGGATCAGATTAGAGGTCCAAATTGGATACAAGTGTGAATCACACATTCGTGGATGTGACTGTTCTGAGTTAACAGTTGTTATGAACTTGTGATCACATAAAAAACCCTTGGCAGGGTTTGAAGGAGTGTTCACCAGCCACAGCCCTTGTTGGAGTCGGGGCGTATGACACTCTATACCTCAAAACAGCACCCTGGAACTCCCATATTCACCACTGCGATATGATTATGATGTACAAAGTATGCCATGTGAGATATCATTTAAGAAGTTTTGATTTGTTGAACACTAATACCTTGTTGAATTGTTTGTACTATCACTGTATGTGAAATTCTGAAGTATTGCTATATACGTTGCTGAAGCATATTGTGAGGTTGGGAGACACCCACAGCCAGCCTTTCAGGAACAACAAAGGAGCAACTGTCACTGGCCAGACAGCCGCTGATGGCCCATCAAGAAGAATCCACTCTTTCAGAGACTTCTTAGAAACAGCACATATGCAATGAGGGCTGTCTAATCCCCATGTCACAGCAAGGCACTTTCTAGCATCTGGAAAGTATAAAAGGATGACAGTGAGATCATCATTTGGCCTCTCTCCTCCCCCATCTCAACACCTGGAAGATCGTCTGGAAGACAAAGACTTTGAACTGGGGAACTAGGGTTCCAGGCTGAAAGGGAGCACAACCCATGCATTAAGAACGATGAAGGCCTGTGACATCTATTAGGTTGAGAAAAGCTGTTTGATTCAAATCTTGCTTAGTCTGTTAAAGTTAGAATTGAGACTGCATTTCTATTTTATTTCTTTTGTAACCAATTTTGATCTCTATATCTGTTACTTATAATCACCTAAAATTGTTCTGTAGTTAATAAAACTGTTTTAGATTTTACCTAAAACAGTGTGTTTCTGATTGACGAGTTTGGGGAATCTTGGCTCAGGTTGACAAGGGCTGTTGCACGTCCACTACCCTTTGTTGGAATGGTGAACAAAGTAATGAGCTTGCACTATCCAAGGGAGTCTTGAGCAGTATAAGATGGTATATTTCTGGGGTGCAAAGCTGGAGGCTGGGGTGATTTGCTGGGGTGCCTCTCTCTGTATGCTTCACGAGTGGCTTGGAGAGCATTCATGCAATTTAGTCTCCACATGCTGATGGCTGAGTGATCACACAGCCTGGAGGGGTTAGCTGTTTGTCACTGGTGTACCATTGTGAGAGTTAGCCCCAGTTGAAAAGTTAAAAAGGCACAGCTGTCTCACAGTTCCAGGTTGTACCGTGGGGATTCCATCACAGGGAGTAATCTCTGGTAAGCTTATCAGCATGTGTGTAGGTTCATTTATTGTTTTTCATGTCTTTTCTCTCTAAAGCTTTCACCTTAGGAAATAAGTGTGCTTGCTTAGAAACAGCTGTGTGGCAAGTTTACTGAGGGTAATTATGCCATTTATAGCAGAGAAACCAAAGCAGAACTGCTGAGATAACCTGTATAGCTAGGTGATTCACAGTGTAGTCAGGGAACTATGCAGCCTTAAAATACTCTGGTCAGAAGGGAGAGAAATGCATGTCTCCACATAAGAGAGATGATAGCTGTGGAGCCATAAGCCTAGGAATGAGTGCCCTTGCTGGACCACGAGGGGAAAATACGGGTGTCATTGCCCTGAACTGTGACACTTGCCTGAAACAGAAAATCAGTTCCTGTGCACCAAGGAGGTGGGTAGAATGGGCTTCACAATCAGCAGACTTAGCTTTGAAGCCAAAACTGGGGAGTTTCACTGTTTACTTTCCAACACCTTAAATTACTTTACTTTACTAAATATTAACCATCAAAGAAGAAACTTTGCTGATTAATACACCAGCTTTTTATTTGGTATTTTTTTCTTAACCTGGGCTACCATTTAATATTTTAAATAATTTGAGTGTTCTAGCAACAAAATTAATTTAAATACAATCAGCATGATTAATCTATCTTTTAGCACAGTTATTCTAGGGCACCTGTCACCTTGGTGTCATAGAATAATAATGTCAGAACAATGAGTTTTCACGCTCATATAGGACTAACATGTGAGACTCCCACAAAATTCACCGAGAGTTCCACATGCAAACAATTTATGGGATTTGGCCACTAGTCTATAAAATTTTGTGATTAAATGCATGGAGGCAAAACTCTATACTGAGCCCCAGAAGTCTTTTTTTCCAGGTCATAATTTGAAAATGAATTAAGATTTAAAAACTTAAGAGGTATGTTTTTTTTCCCTCCCCTCCTAAGTAAATTTCTGCAACATTTTGAAAAGAATATCTGGACCCTGAAATATGACTATCAATTGCCACATTGCTGTGTGCATATAATTGGCTCCATCAATTTTACTGCTTTGGGATTATTATTTTTTCCCTAGCAAAAAGGCAGAAATGCATATATGAAAACTGGATTGGGAAAAATCCAGAAAGCTGCAAATTAAATTTTATAGGATCTGATTTTAATTGATTTTTTTTTTTGAGTGAAGCAGTTTGGATTGATTGGAATACAGGAACCCATCCAAAAATAAATGGAAACAGATTAAATTTTATCCTAGGGTTAATAAAACAGCATTACGCAGGGGGAAAATATCAGTTGCAACTTTATCTACATAATGCCAACACCATATTATTTATCAGATGCATGCTCTTAGTAAAAACTTTGCCTCTGCTTTTTTAAAAAAATATGCAACATGTTGAAACCAAATCCCTAAGAGTTCACAAATACCAATCTGAACAATTTTAAAAAGCAAACAGAGAAGCCTGTTCAACTAAGACAAAAGGTCCCACACAGTCATCTTAAATAGCCTTTTCACCATAAACTAGAACACGTATTTCAGTGTCTCTTCAGGGCACTATACTTCCTATACCTAAAACTAGGTATAACTATGGGTCTAGTCATGCAGCCCTTACACTAGTGAATAATTTCAAAAAGAGTTTTGCCTCACCAAGTTCTATGGCAGCAGCTCATTATTCTTGCCATCTGGCAGAACGCTGAGCAACAGTGCTCTGATCTTTGTATAACCAATAAAATTGCCCCAGAGGAACCTGAGGGGCAAGGCTGTGCCTAATTGATAGATTAGAATGGGTCTACACTGCAATAAAACACCCACTTTTGGCCCATGTCAGCTGACATGCCCTATGTGTACTCTCTATACATCTAGGTAACATCTAGTCAGATATCTCCTCTCTAATTGATTACATAGGGAAGGTAAATGATTTGGAACTCTTCAAATTGTGACTTAAACATATTGAAAACAGGCTGATACAGAGTACTGTAAATGAACACAGTTTGACTGCTGTGGGTGTCTGCCAGCCATAACAATTCTCATTCTGTGATTTCAGGCCATTTAGTCTTTGGCTGGGCCTCTGTGCTGAGTTTTCAACTGGTACAAACTTATGCCAGTTATAATAGCAAAAACCATCAATGACAGAGTCTTTTTTTTTTTAATATAGCTAAAAAGTTTTAGTTGTCTTTACTAGTACAATTTGTAATGTCCTCATAGAAGATTTAAAGTAACATTTCTTTCCTCCACAAACTTGTCCTTTTCCATTTTGTCAAACATAGGAAGGAAAAAAAATCAATGTTCCTAATAGAGCTTGAAATTAACTTGGCTTTTTGGTTTACTTCCTTATTTTGTGCACCAGTATCCTCAATGCACAGCACTGGGGGTGGGAGGGGGAGTAAAAACAACACAGCTCTGGGAATATAATGTGTTAATGTGTTAACTGCTGCAGAGCCAAATGGGGGAGCCCAAAAGTATCCACCATTATTTTTGTGTCTCTCTTGCCCTACATAAAAGTTACTTATTTTTTTCCATTTAATTCCTTGGGAATAGATCAGATTTCTTTTTAAAAAGACAAAGGTAGATTTTTAAAGGAGGACACTCCTTGCCATATTATGGACTTGATCACACCCTCCTGTGGAAAAATGCAGGAGACAGGAATAACTTCTCTTCCTCCATATGGAATAGAGTACGCAGCCTCAGGATCTCACCAGATCCTCAGGGAGAACAGAACACAACCACGCATATCCTGGGAATACTCTCACTCCTAGCAAAAAAAATGGTTACTAACCTTTCTGGAACTGTTGTTCTTTAAGATGTGTTTCTCATGTCCATTCCACATCAGGTGTGCACGCACTCCTGGCACCATTGCTGGAGATTTTTCCCTCAGAGGTATCTGTTAGGACAATTCTAGCCCCCTCTGGTGCCATGCGCTTATGCACTGATATAAGGGGCCCAACCAGTACTGCACGCTCTCAGTTCCATCTTGCCGGCTATCTCTGACAGAGGGGCAGGAGGGTGGGTTGTGGAATGGACATGAACAACATATCTCAAAGAACAACAGTTACGGAAATGTTAGTAACTGTTTGTTTTTTTATTCAAGTGCTTGCTCATGTCCATTCCACATTAGGTGACTCCCAAGCGGTACCTGAGGAGGTGGGCTCAGAGTTCACGGACATGCAGATTGCAGTACTGCTCTCCCAAACTTGGCTTCATCTCTAGCCTGCTGGGTGATGGCATAGTGGTGTGTACCGACAAGCAGGTGACTGCTCCGCAGATATCTGGGATCAGAACCTGGGCCAGAAATGCCACTGATGAAGCCTGAGTTCTCATTAAATGAGTGCCCAAGATGACAGGAGATGGGATACCACCAGCTCATAGCACTTACAAATACAGGAAATGGTCCAGGATGAAATTCTCTGGGCCAAAATCAACAGGCCTTTCATCCTGTCTGCTACTGCCACAAAGAGCTGCATGGACTAATTGATCCTCTCAATATAGAAGGCCAGGGTGCTTTTAACATCCAGCATGTGGAGATGCCTACCCTCTGAATTTTTGTGTGGTTTCAGGAAGAAAAGTGACCAGAAAATATCTCGATTACTATGGAACTGTGAGACCACCTTTGGAGGAATTTTGGACGGGGGTGCAGTTGAACCTTGTCCTTAAAGAATCCTATATCCACATTAGGGCCCTGATTTCTGAGACTCTTCTGGCCGAAGTAATCGCTACCAGGAAGGTGACCTTTCAGGAGAGATACGATAGAGGGCACAATGCCTGTGGCTCAAAGGGAGGGCCCATGAGTCTTGACAGGACCAGGTTTAGTCACACAGTGGGAGAGGTTCATGAATTTGAGGGTAAAGTCTCTCTAATTCCTTGAGGAAGCGAATGGACATTTTGTGTGGGAAGACCAACCTACCATCCATCAGAGGGCGGAAGGCTGAGAATGCTGTAAGATGCACCTTGATCAATGAAATGGCTAGGCCCTGTTGTTTCAGATGGAGCAGGTATTCCAGCATGATCTGGAGGGGTGATTGAATTAGTGAGAAGCCTCAGTGGGAAGACTATATGGAGAAACACTTCCACTTGGCTAGGTAAGTCGCTCAAGCAGATGGTTTCCTATTCCCCAGCAAGAACTGGCAGACTTGTTCTGAATAGGCCTGCTCCGCCAGGTTCAACCATGGAGCTTCCATGTTGACAGATGGAGGGCCATGAGGTTCAGGTGGCGCAAACAACCATGATCTTGCAGGATCAGGTCTGAGAGGGGTGGGAGCAGCAGCAGGGGCGCTACTGATAGATCCAGTAGTGTGGAGAACCAGCGTTGTCGTGGCCACACAGGGGCTATAAGGATGACTCTTGCTTTACTTTGCCTGACTTTCAGGCACCAGAGGAATGGAAGGAAATGCATAGAATAGGAGCTCTGTCCATGGAAGTAGGAAGGCATCTGAGAGAGAGCCTTAGCTGTGACTGTGTAGCAAGCAAATCTGCTGCCATTTCCTGTTCTGCTTGGTTGCAAACAGATCTACATGGGGAGATACCCACATCTGGAAAATGGATCTGGTCACCTCTGGGTGAAGGGACGACTTGTGATAAGAAGAGAAAAACCTGCTGAGGTAATCTGCCAGAGTGTTCTGGGCTCCAAGAAGATAGGCAGCTTCGAGGTGGATGGAGTGCTTCTCACAGAAATCCCAAGGCGAATGGCCTCCTGACACAGGGCTGACGAGTGCACTCCTCCCTGTCTGTTGATGTAAAACATGGCTGCCATGTTGTCTGTGAGCTCTCGTAGAACTTTCCCTGTGATCTGGGGTCGGGACACTTGATCAGCTAAGTGGACTGCTCTGAACCCTCTGGTGTTTATGCGCAATGCGAGCTCTTCCTGCGACCACAGACCAAGAGTCCTGAGGTGCTCGAGGTGAGCTCCCCAACCTAGATTGGACATGTCCGAAATTAGGGATACTGAAGGTTGCGGGTGACAAAGGGAATGCCTGCACCCAGTTGAGGGAGTCAAGGACTGGGATGGGAACTGTAAGCACCAAGTCCAAGTGATGATGGTTTGGTAAGTACACTGAGGCCAACCAAGCTCTAAGAGACCTGAGGTATAGTCTTGTGTGCCATACCACATAAGTGCCGAGGACCATGTGACCCAAAAGTTTGAGTGGGTTGTCGTGACCGGGTGGGCCTTGACCTTAGATTGCAGAGCTGACATTGTCTGGAACAGAGATTTGGGGAGGAAGTCTCTGGTCCAGGTAGAATCGAGCACTGCAACGAAAACTCTGTCTTCTGAATGGGGATGAGAGTCAACTTTTGTTCATTATCAATACGCCCGGGGCACAGAAAGTGGCTTGGACCAGGTTGATGCTGGATTTCACCTGAGCCTCAGACCAGCCCTTGATCAGGCTGTATACAGAACCAGCGTTCTGAGGTGATGAGGGATCAAGTTGGGCTGAAGTAGGAGAGTCAGTCTAAAAACAAAAGAAGGGCAGGATCAGGTATGGGAACTGATATAATGCCCTCCCACACCCCTTGAAAAGTTCTGTTTGGGGCCTCCTGGGTATCTGTGTGAACATGGTAGTGAGGTTTAGGTGTGGGTGGGTGGTTGCCTGTGCTTGTAACCCCTGCTCCATTTTTTAAACAGGCCCTGGTAATGCAGCAGAGCTGAGAAGTGAGTCAGCTGTTGAAGTCTGAAATGTTTCCTCAAAGGTACCTCAGGAATCTGAGGGTAGCCCTGGAATCTTTCTGACCATGGACTTTTGAGTCTGTCTGCTGAAAGAAGAGGGAAGTTCCCTCACAGGGAAGATCTTGGATGGACTGCTGAACCTCAGATAGCAGACCCGAGGACTGGAACCAGGAGCACCTCCTCGTGTCAAAGTCATCGTTCTGGCTGATGCATCGGCTGCATCGAGGGGTGTTTGGAGGGAGACCCTGGTTCTGGTCTTTCCTTCCTCTATCAGAGTGGATAACTCTTCTCTGGAGTCCTCTGGAAACAAGCCCTTAAACTTTGCATTGGAGTCCCAAATGTTATAATCTTACAACCCAAGCAAGGCCTGCTGCTTGGAGATGTGAAGCTCTAACCCCCCAGTAGAATAAATCTTTCTACCAAACATGTCTAACTTTTTTATGCCCTTTTGCTTGAGGGTTGTGCCTTGCTGCCCTTGTCTGTCTCTCTCGTTGGCCGCTGTGACTATCAGGGACCTGGGAGGAGGGTGGGAATACAGGAATTCATATCTCTTGGCAGGAACATAGCACTTTTTCTCTGCTCTCTTTGAGGTGAAACGCAGAGAGGATGGGTCTGCCCTAGGGACCTGACTGGACTCATATGGCCTCCTTGAAGGGTAGGGCCACCTTTGATGGGGCCACCGTGGCCACACTATCAATGAGGCTGTGTGAGGACTCTTTAAGAACCTCCACCTCTAGCCCAAGGTCAGAAGTCACGCTTTTCAATAGCTCCTGGTGAGCTCTAAAATTGTCCTGTGGCACTGAGCCACTGGGTCCCAAGCAAGCTTCATCTGGGGAGGAGGAGGACGAGGCCTGTAACAGTGGGGCATCTTCCTCTGCACCGACCATATCACGCAGGCCTAAATCCTGAGTGTCGGTAACCGAGTCTGGGTTGAGTACTGGATGGTGTGGTCGAGGAACCCTTCTCACAGACACCGAGTATGAATGGCTGAAAGGCAGTCCTAGTACTGGGTGAAAAACCCCACAGATTCCAAAATGGTCATTGGACCTGCATCAGCCACTGTCCTCTGGATCAGGTGCCCGAGGAGCACACACACAGAAATCTGGTGGGATGTAAGTTGGGTACTGGTGACAGCCCCTTGGTTGTGAGCAGGGCTCTACCTCCAAATCTAAGGACAAGTTATCTTGAGGAGACCATGGGGGGGACAGTACCCCTCACTTCCACTGGCGAGTGCCGAAGGTCTGGGGATCAATGCCAGAGTGCGAAAGTCTTTGCCAATGACAGTAGAGTCAGTTTCCCTCTGGTCAGTACCAGAGGACCCGGTGCCTGATAGGAGCTCAGGGTAACATGTTCCCTTCTGCTCAATGCTCTCTTGGGTGCCAATAGTTTCCCCATTGGGTTGGCAACTGGGAGCGTCATCAGGACTCTGGCCAATGAAAGCCTCTGGGATAGAAGGCAGCACGATCCTGCTGGTGACACAATTTCCCCCTTGTGTCAGTGGATGGTCTCACACCAGACTCGACGGCCCCTGTGAGCAGGGCAGAGTCGATGGTGCTCTTAGCAGAGCAGGGGTGGAGGAGTGACCTGACTCACTGCCCTACCCTTGCTTGCCATTTCTCAATTCCGGGAAGCGTCCCCTCTCGGACCTCTGTTTCTTGTGTTTCTTTCTTGGTACCAGAGAGGGGGAACGGTGCTGAGAAACACATGTTGCTGGAGGAGCACATTGCATTGAGACTGAGGTATTCGCTGCCAAGTCCGACTGGTATGGCTCCGACACCAGTCTAAGTGTAGCTTCCATTAGGATAGCCCTTAGTCTAGCCTCCCTGTCCTTTTTTTGTACAAGGCTTGAATTCATAGCAGAATTGGAAACACTCTTGTACATGAGCTTCCCCCAAACACTTCAGACAGCTTGAGTGTGGGTCACTCACTGGCAGGGGCTTTCTGCAGGAGGCACAGGGTTTGAAGCCCGGAGACCAGGGTATGCCCGACCCCAGGGGGGAGATGCCACTCTAAGCTACAAGCGGGGTGGGGGGGGGGGGGTCTAACTATATACACTAATACTATCTACACTATGCACACTACTACTAGAAAATAAAACTGAAGATAACTAAACTAGAGAATAACAGAAAACCACTGAATGATTCCCTTGCCAAAGCAAGAGAAGTTGTTCCAGCAACCCTCATGGGCGGTAAGCAGGAACTGAAAGGTTGTGGGGCTGGCTGGGCCCCTAATACCAGCACATGAGTGTGCAGCACCATAGGGTGCTAGAGCCAGCCCAACAGATACTGCTGAGGGAAAAATCTCCAATGATGTTGCACGCGGCATGCACACAAATAACATGGAATAGACATGAGCAAGCACTTGAAGAAGATTTCCCTTCCTAGAAGAGATAAGCTATGGAGATTGGGTTAGTTTTCCCTCAAGTGTTATTAACTATCCTGTGAATCTGTGGTCAGAAAACCACTGGTCCCTGATGGGAATACTACAGAAAGTGACCAAATTGCAGCACTGTACCTTTTCTTACCAGTACTCCCCCATCCCTTCTTGTGAAGATCTAACCTGGTGTAAAGGCTTCGAGACAGTAGTGGAGTGGGACAAAGCAGGTAATAAGTGTGCTACGTTCCTCCCTCTCTGCTCCCTAACTCAGTCCCGTTCTAGTTTGCTTCCCTCTCCTGCATTATGAGAGATTTATACAGGTGTTTTTTCTTTTCTATGGAACACATTCTGTGCCTAGATCAGTGGTTCCCAAACTTGTTCCGCCGCTTGTGCAGTGAAAGCCCTTGGCGGGCCGGGCCAGTCTGTTTACCTGCCACATCTGCAGGTTCGGCCGATCGCGGCTCCCAGTGGCCATAGATCGCTGCTCCAGGCCAACAGGAGCTGCTGGAAGCAGCGGCCAGTACGTCCCTCGGCCTGTGCATTTTTCTTACTTTGCCTGTCTGTAGATTTTGCTTATTATCTACGGAAATATGTTTTCCTTGGTTTGTATGTGTACAATGAAATCAACACTCACCAATAAAAATCGAATCCCTCAAACTTTAATTATATGTGCTCATTAGGATATGCATATTTTAGTATTTCAAATAGGAAATTCAATGGAGCTATTTTGTTATAAACAATTCTTTTCTTCAGGCTGAATTAAATAATTTATGACAGGTGGGCTAATCCACAAGAGGACTTTTCAGTAGGAATGACTGCAATGCTTAGATATATAAAGCAATTTGTCATTTTAGTACACAGATATTTTATCATGGTACTGCAGTGTAACAGAGTTGCTGTCTTTGGAGAGTTCATAATGCACCCAGTAAAATGCTTGAGATACTACAGGGATAGGGGCCATACAAGTACCTAGGTAGCTACAATAATACATATACAAACAGGAGGAGGTTGGATCTGTCCTCACTGTTGAAGAGCAATGTTTAACCTGACATAGGGTCATTACTTCTGCACCGACATATGTACCACAATCAGGTTCTCAGCAGGTGGGTTTTGCACAGCAAATCCCCAAATCGCTTCAAGGCAAACAGCAACAGTTACTGGCAGCAGGTTGCAGCAGAGTAGCTGATTAGGTGTAAAAATCAGCTCTGCCACTGTGCAGGTCATCATTCAGATGCTGTGAATTGCAGTGGCCTGCTGGCTGATTCAGGCAGGTTGTGACAGTAATAATAAGCATTGCCCACTCCACCTGCGACATGCCGGGGAGCTCAATTACAAGCAACTTCAAAAAGGAAAGTGATCTTAATTTTTTTTATATGCAGCTCTGATTATTCAATGCTCTTTGTGATTACCAAAAAATAAAAATAATTAAAAAAATCATGCACTTTAATATCACTAAATAGTACAAGCTTTCACCTGGATTTTCCAATAATGGTTTTATTTTTAGCAAAGTCTCAGAACAGCCATGCAAAAATACATTTTCATTTATAATGTAAGCAATATAATCTGTGCACAAATTGGAAATCCAGCCTCTGTGGCATGCATCCCACTGCATCCTTACTCATTTATTCTTCTGTTACTTTCCTTTCCAGCTTTTGACAAGATTTAGTTGGCCTGAAACTAGAAATTACTGGTTACACTGAACTCTGCCATATTTTGGAGCTTTTAACTCTGGCATTCAAGAACAGAAAAATAAAAAGATTAATAATTATGCTGCATATCTAGGCAACATAGTCATTTTAAATGTACACTTGCAATTACCTCAAAATGCAAACGAGAAAATCTGATTATGTGAAATTACTGTCTTTGACATTCTACAGAGGAACACAGTTGCTCTAAGTGGATGATTCTTTCCAGCATATTATGGGTGCATAAGGTCAATAAATGCAGGAAAAATAAAGAGGTATTTTGCTTATACTATTCTGTGAAAATGGATCTTTAACACTCAACTGAACCATTTTGATCATTGTCCATATCTTAAAAGAGTACAGCAGAATTGGAATCCTCCCATCTCATATCTAAAGCAATGGCAGCAGATTTTTTAAAAAAATAGCATGTAGCCAACTTAAAAAACCTTAAAGCTTATTATACCGTGAAACAGAAACAGCTCTGTTCCTGCCCCATGGACACTTCTGAACTCACATTTCACAGGCTGCTTTGATCACCTAAATCCAAATACAGCAAATAAAGCCAGAGGGGGGCAGGAAAATCCATGTTGTAGCTAAGTTCTCCAGACTGTTCCATTTGCTTCTCCCATTCACCAAGGCTCCCTCTCAGGAGTCATGCTAACCAGGGGCATCATCTACTATGGGTCAAGGTGGGCAGCCGTCCCCCTAACCCCAGACTTCAGTTTGCCTCCCCCAGACTTCTCATACATCTATCTATATGCTACTATTCAATTTTGTGACAACCCCCTCCCCGCACCTGACTTTGCAGAATATAATATAATTACACATAATGTAATGTATTCTGATTCAACTTTGCCCCTTCTCCAATATTTTTTTTCCTGAAATGATGCCCCTGATGATGCTAACATGCACTTCTCTGAAAGCAGTGCATCAAACCTACTCCCTGATGGTGGCTGGGGATGAGTGTTTTCTAGTTGCATTCTGTAGGGCGCTAAACAAAGAAGTAACTTTTGGTGTGGCTTCCAGTTAAAGATTTGTGCACATGAGCATGTCCTGCAAAGCGGCTGCTCCCCAGCTCCTCCCCAGTCTCCACTGCTGTGAAACGCCAACTAAGGTTTCCATAATGCTTAGGGAGCAGGGGAAAGAGAGAAGCAGGGCTACTGCTTCCCCCTGAGTATTTGTTTAGGGATTTTAGGGTGCATCTGCGTGCATCCATCCTTCACACTGCAGTAGCATACTAAATGTAAGTGTAAATAAGATAGTGGAGTTTTAGAACTCTCCTCTAGCACGATTTTAAAATTGTGCCGTGTAGAGGCAAACATGCTAACCAAGTTTTAAACCATGGTAAGTTCCTTAATGTTTGAACATGCTAGAAAAATGCTTTGTAACAGATACTCCCTTTCACATGTATATGTTGTTATTCATTGAGGCTGGGAGGAGACTTGTGCGTGATATAAGAGGTATGATCACTCTCTGACAGTCTTCCCTGAGCACATTCAAAAACATCGACTCTTCCATGGATGAGTTTTAGCCAATGATGTATTTCTATTTTCTCAATGCCATCATGATATGAGGTTCAATTGCCAAGATGCACAGTAAGTTCTAAGAGGGGGAAATAGCAATTATGCAATAATTGGAGATCTACATATGGAAGCGTCACTTTTATTTTTACTTATTTTGTTATTGTTGTTAAATTACTCGAAATTCTGAGACACCCACCAAACCAAAACTTAACAGAAACCTTGGGATTGTTCTATTAGGTGTTTCAAGACTTCAGAATCTTTTCTTATTTGAAGACTGTTTAAAGGATTTCAGGGTTAACCTTACTTTACAACAAAGACTCAGAAATAAAGGTAACTTCACACAAGTTCAAACCTCTATCTGAAATGTGATTGAGCTTTGACCTATAGATTTTACTTGCTGGCAGAACACACATATTTTATCTATAAAAATGAGCTCCGTTAGTTTTTTATAGCAGTTAAAGCAACCTATAAAGAAAAGTCCAAAAAAGATATATTGAGCCAAATCCTATTACAGAAAAAAAAAAATCAATGGGGCTTTGCCTTTGACTTCCTTGGGAGCACTGTTGGCTCATTAAGTACACATCAAAATCAGTGATTTAAAAAAAAACAACAACACACATTTGGAGGGCTCAGGAGCCATCCATTTCAACTGGCTGTGAGAAACCCAGGGAACTAGGGTCAGATAACACAAGGAGGGCCTGAAGGAGGGCAAAAAGGGGTTCAATCAAACTCATGGGGATGAGAAACCCTTGCTATGAGGGAATGCTAACTGCAAAAAATTGCAGTGGTTGATGGAATACAGAAAAGGAATTATGTTAGTCAGGAAGCATATCAGATGTGGATAGCCTGAGAATTTATCTTATGTAGATAACTTTGACAACATGCCCGGAGGCTTTTTATTTATGCACAGAACCACCCCTTCCCTAGTTATTGCACTCAACATTTGATTGGATCTAAATAATATTTTCAAAAGTGCCTGAGATGATCAGGACCAGATTTTTAAAGGTGTTTAGGCACAAAAAGATGCAGATAGGAACTTAGTGGGATTTTCAAAAGAGCCTCGGCTCCTCACCACGAGAAGTGAATAGCATAGATGATTTTGAAAAATCCTACTAGTTGCCTATCTGCATCTTTAGGCATCTAAATACCTTTAAAGACCTAGCTCTTAGAACTTAGGTTCCATTTTTAAAAGGTATGTAGGCCTAAGTGTCATTGAAAGTTAAGGGGTTAAATCCTAACTGCACTGAAGTCAATGTCAAATGTCCTGTTAACTTAATCAGGGTGAGGATTTCACACAATGTTTGTACTGTGCCCAGCAGTGTGGCTTCCCAATCTGATGGGGTCTCCAGGAGCTACTTACAATAAATAAAAACAATGAGAACATTGCTGTATGTTTCAAGCCTCACAAAATTAATTAATCATATAGGAGAGGATGAATAGAGAATCACACCAGTGCAAGTCTCTGGTTCCCTTGCATTCATTGCAATAATTGGAATTTAAGATTTTCTTCTGACATACTTTACCAGGTAATTTTTTTTTAATCTGATATGCATCTGTGTCCACACAGAATGAGTAAGGGTGCTTTAGCAGCCCCCTGAAGCTGCAATGGAAGAAAGCAAAAATGTTAAGGGACAACTATAATTTACTTTCAACTTAACTGGTCCCATTCTCAAAATGTGAACATTCCTATAAATGTATGAAGATAATATCCTTTATTATACACCAGATCCAGTGGCTCATTGTCTATTGAATTCTAAATCCCTATCAATTCCTATCCCTACAATAAATAGGACAGCTGTTTTCAGGGTGGTGGGAAAGTGGGGAGAACGGGGAGCAGCCAAACAAAAGAAGCTTTTTCATTTTACATTCCTATTTTCCTCACTCATGAAGATGACAGAACCAGAAAATCAGCACTGTGATTTTAACATCAGGCTTGTAGTGGGTTTTCATAACTGCAAAAGTTTAGGGCAGAATTCCTGAAAAATTTCACCTAATGTAGAGTGAGTGAAAGTGAAAAAATAAGCCTGTGTTGGTTTGTGGGTAACAACTTTGCAAAGCCTTAAATACATAAAATAAGACTGTTAAAGAACATTGAAAACACTACAGAAATCCCTTGGAAATTCTTTCCTTTCCTGAATTCTCTCTTTTTTTTCCATCTCACTTCAGATTTTGGAAAGTGGGTATGCCATCAATATGGTTTTAAGTAGCTATTAGAAAACTATGCAAGAAAGCTGTAAGCAAATTCCTTTCAAAATGGCAAGCACAACTTTCATAATGAGACTCAACACAAATGGTAAAATCTGCTTTAGGTAAATATGCACATAGAAATGAGAGAACTCAAAACTGAACTAACAAACTTCAGAACTTTGGAGCTGTAAACTATTAAAGTGTCATTTCTGGGGAGGAGGGAGGAGTTAGTTTGTTTTATGGCTCAGAAAATCACAGGGCAATTATATCACTTTATGCTCCTACAGAAGAAATAGAATGTTAATTAAACTGATTTCCATTCTCCCACCCACAATTTTTCTATTTGTCAGGCAAATCAAAGCTAATTGAATTCAATTCAGAAACCAATTGTAGGGCTGTGTGAAAAAGACTGAGTGATCTGAAATCAGTATGAATGCTAGTTCTATCACAGTCTATGAACATCATTCCAGGAAACACTGTTAGCACTGGCCTAGGGTTTCCTCCCTGTCTCCTGTACCACGCCTTGACACCATGGCTTCCCCACATCCATGGGATTCTCATCGTTCCTCTTAGGTATCATCAGTGGTGGAACACAAAAGGCTGAATCTCCCTCATACGCCACCATGGTTTTCAGAAAGTATGAGATAGCTGCTCTTGCTGTGATTACAGTGAGTTGGTGTCTGGTTTTTGACTGGACCACCCAGGTGCAAAAGGATCCTGGCAGCTCCGGTCAGCACCACTGACTGGGCTGTTGACTGTCCAGTTGGCGGTGGCGTGCAGCAGGACTGGCAGACTCCCTGCTACTCTCCGCTCCGTGTGGCTCCCAGAAGCAGTGGCATGTCTCCCTCTGGCTCCTAGGCATAGGGGCAGTGACGGGGCTCCACACGCTGCCTCCACCCCAAGTGCAACCCCTGCAGCTCCCATTGGCCCGGATGGAGGCAGTAAACAGAGCTGCGTGGCCACACCTCCACAGAGGAGCTGGAAGGGCACATGCTGCTGCTTCTGGGAGCTGCTTGAGGTAAGCACCGCCCGGAGCCTACACCCCTGAGCCTCTCCCGGGCCCCAACCCCGAGTCCTGATCCCCTCCTGCACACCAAATCCCTCATCCCCAGCATCACATCAGAGCCCAGATCTCCAGCCAGAGCCTGCACCCCCTCTGCACCTGAACCACCTGCCCCCACTCTGAACCCCCTTCATTTATGGCCCCACTCCAGAACCCACACTCCCAGCCCAGAGCCCGAACCTCCTCCCACACCCCAACCCCCTGCCTCAACCTGGAGCCCCCTCCAGCACCCCAAACTCCTCATCCCTGGACCCACCCCAGAGCCCTCAGCCCCTCTCGCATCTCAACCCCACTGCCTCAGCCTGGAGCCCTCGCCTGCACTCTGAACTCTTTATTTCTGTTCCCACCCCAGAGCCCACACCCCCAGCCAAAGCTCTCATCCCCTTCCACATCCCAGCCCCCTGAGCCAGCCTGGTGAAAATGAGTGAGCGACTGAGGGTGGGGAGAGTGAGCGACTGGGGGTGGGGGATGGAGTGAGCGGGGGCAGGCCTTGGATAAGGGGTGGGGCATGGGCAGGGCCTCTGAAGATGGGTGGGGCAAGGGTGTTTGGTTTTGTGCAAGTAGAATGTTGGCAACCCTAGCAGTAATTGGTGTCCCTCCTTCCCTAAATCTGGAAGGATCTTGAAAAGGCAGTATGATATCTCCTATCACTTATGAATTTAAAGAGGCAGTGATGCATATGACACTTCCCACCCAAAGAAGCAAGTTGCCATCTGGGCCCCCCAAAGACAGAAGTAATATCTCATGAGGTTTTCTTGAACCAGAGTCTGTGGAAGTCTAGATGTCAATCTGCAGCGTTTGGTTCCGGTGAGCCCCTTGCAAATTAAACACTTGTTCACCCCACCTCAGTAATATGAACTTCAGAATTCCTGTAATGATTCAGAATTAATTCTCTATGCCGTATACTATTTATGTGGAAATTTAAGTTGTATATTAATAGCTTCATAAATAGTTGTATTTAAAAGCAATTCCAAATATAAATGTTAATTGATTCTTCTTTTATAACCATTTCAACTTTGTGGTTAAAAATGATGATTAAAAAAAATGCTAAATCAGAAATATTTTTTCCATTTATGTATAAACAGTGAGATAATGCCCTTCCACACAAAATCCCAAGGAAATAATACGAGCACATTTAAGAGCACTTTCAATTAAATAGACTTAAAACCCCATTTGATCTACTGTGCAATATAATAGGAATTATGATTTCTTTATATGTAAATATTTATGAATACAGCATTACACACAGGATTAAGATTTTATTTCAGAAATAATACAAATCTAACCATGGTGAATAAGAACATTATGATTCCAACTTAATATTCTTTCCTGTTCTGTACTTTTTAATTTAATTTATAATTAATCAAAGAACTATTGTGACAAATGTATTTGAAAAGGAAGATTTAGGAGAGGGAAGGGAAAGTATATGCTGGGGTTGTCATGTTTCTTTATCCGGTGTTTTTCACAGAATTACCGTGGAGAGATTTGAGATATATATATATATATATATATATATATAAACTGTTGTTCACTCAGGTGGTTGAATTTTCTGCTTACTCTTCAGAAATTTCTCTCTTTTTTATTAATTTGTTTCAAAGTTTTGAGCCTTTTATTGGCTTGTGTATGCTGTCACCACTTTTCCCTTCATTGTCTCTTTAGTGTAATCCTATATTAGTTCTCTCTGCTTTGCTGGCTGACGGGTGGCTTAGGCTTGCAATTTCTAGTGCTATGTTAGTTACCTGACTGATGTCCCTCTGCTGTTAACATTGTGGATGGATTTGCTGAAACAGCAGGATTAGCATGTCTTTTCTGACCTTCTTTTGATATTCTTTTGTTTTCACGTTTGGCATTACTATGTGAGTATACTGATTAAGTTGATATCTTTGCTCTAAATTTTAGTGCTGCTATAACCATTCTAATTTGTTAATGGCGATTGCCTATGGATCTTTAGTAGAAAACTGCTACTGATTAATGTAATTGGATATTTTTGCTTATTTTCGTTCGCAAAAAATCCAACTTCAGATCTCTTTTTTCCCCTCTACCAGATAGATTTGATCATCCACTGCATCTCTTAAAACTTATAAACTAATTCCTAAATATCTGTGGAAGCAAATAAAAAAAATGATCTCTCTTCACCCTCAAACAAATGATTGGCGAATATTGGGTATTCATCAATACACACAACTTTTTTTCAAGAAATCTCAGTGCAGAAAAAAAATGTAATGACTGTTGCACTGTATAATGGATGGTTCCCCCCACCCCCAATCTTCTAATAAGCGTATTTATTCTTTTTACAAAAAATAGTATTTGATTATTGGACACATACTGGATTAGTATGCTTTTTCATAAATGATTAAAAAGGGAAGCCATTTCACATTAATACACTTATATCATTTCCACTGCTGCTAATAGGATCTATATGAAACTGACAGTTCTATATGAAAATGGTTCAGTACTTCAGTACAAAGTTTAGTCCCTTGAAGACAGGATTGGGTATATGATATTGAGTACCTGCATACCTGCATGCATTGTGTGTTATCCACTAATAGAACTAAAACTGAAATAAAATAATTGTTTAGTTTCATAGACTCAGACTAAGGCCAGAAGGGACCATCATGATCATTCTAGTTTGACCCCCTGCACATTGCAAGCCACACAACCTCGCCCACCCACTCCTGTAACAGTCCCATAACATCTGGCTGAGTTAAGAAAATCTTTAAATCTTGATGTAAAGACTTCAAGTTACAGAGAATCCACTCTTTACACTAGTTTAAACCTGCAAGGACCTGTGCCCAATGCTGGAGAGGAAGGCAAAAAACCCCTGGGGTCTGTGCCAATCTAACTCGGGAGAAAATTCCTTGCTGGCCCCAAATATAGTGATCAGTTAGACCCTGAGCATGTGGGCATGACCCAGCAGCCAGATACCTGGGAAAGAATTCTCTGTAGTAACTCAGTTCCCACACCATCTAGTCACAGCTAGGCTACATGCCATTGTAGGCAGTCTCACATACCATCCCCTCCATAAACTTATCAAGCTCAGTTTTGAAGCCAGTTAGGTTTCCTCCCCCACTGCTCCCCTTGGAAGGCTGTTCCACAACTTACTCCTCCAGCAGTTAGAAACCTTTGTCTAATTTCAAACCTAAACTTATTGATAGCCAGTTTATATCCATTTGTTCTTTTGTCAATATTGGCACTTAACTTAAATAACTCTTCCCTCTCTCTGGTGTTTATCCCTCTGATGTATTTATAGAGAGAAATAATATCTCCTCTCAGCCTTCTTTTGACTGGCTAAACAAGCCAAGCTCTTTAAGTCTCCTCCCACAAATAAGGTAGATTTTCTATTCCTCTGATCATCCTAATAGCCCTTCTTTGCAACATGGGAGACCAGAATTGCACTCAGTATTTTAGATGAGGTCTCACCAATACCTTCAATAATGGTACTAGCACTTCCCTGTCTCTACTGGAAATACTTCACCTAATGCATTCTAGGACTACATTAGCCTTTTTCATGGCTGCATCACATTGATGGCTCATAATCATCCTGTGATCAAAAAATACTAAAAGGTCTTTTTCCTCCTCTGTCACTTCCCACTGATAAATCCCCATTTTGTAGTTTAAAGTCTTGTTATTAGTCCCTAAGTGCATGACCCTGCACTTTTCACTATTAAATTTCATCTATTTCTACTTCTGCAGTTTTCAAGGTTGTTCAGAATTTCTTGTATGATATTCTGGTCCTCATCTGTATTAGCAATACCTCCCAATTCTGTGTCATCTACAAATTTTATTAGCATACTCCCACTTTTGTGCCAGTGTCATTAATAAAAATTGTAAATAAGATAGTTCCCAAGACAGATCCCTGAGGAACTCCACTAGTAACCTCCCTTCAGCCTGACACTTCACCTTTCAGTATCACCCATTCTAATCTCCCCTTTAATCAGTTCCGTATCCACCTTAAAATTCTCATATTAATCCCCATCTTCTCCAATTTCACTAATGAAAGTTTACTTTAAAAAATAACTATTAGTGTGATTAAATAGGAGTAGGAGTTTAGGACTAGAGTCAAACAGAGCAACTGAAGGAGGTCTGCATGCAGCAGTGACAAGAGAGATGGATCAAGCTGACTTTTACATACTAGCCATTAACAGTGGGTAAAATTTGGTTGTCTCAACTGGGAGCAATGTCAGAGAGCTAGAGCATCCCTCTGACATGCAAAAACCCACAGGGAGCTGCTCATGGGGAGACAATCTCCTGAATGATTTCCTTGACAGAGATCCACCTCCATCATCCAATAAAGGAGGAGCAGGATTATTTCATTCCCCCACCCACCCCACGTACAAAAGGCTGTAGGGCCCACTCCCAAATATGGAGGACCCTGAGGGATCCATGGGAGTCCTGGGCCATCCTCACAGGAAGCCCACAACTTCCTGGGCTCTAACTCCAGCCATGTGGCTTCCTGGCAGCTCCACCACATTCAAGTTCAGCTACCAGGGAAGCTGTTTGGCCATGAAAGCCCCCAGAGTGCGAGAGGGGTGTTGGTACATGGAAAAAATAATATAGATCTGGAGACTACTATATTTTCTTATTAAACACCATGGGGCTAGACAGGGTGATGCTGTGCATCCTTGGGTCCCATCCTGTCCTACACACTCCACCTCCCAGCCCAACAGTATCACCCCATAGACTGTGTGGAGAAGCCTCCAGGATTCAAGTTGAGGGACCATGCCACAAATGTAGTTTGCAGAACAGGAAAGAGATTAAATGCAAGGATTCCTCTCTGTACATGAACCCAGGGGGAAAAATCTGAGACAAGAATTTTCAATGTGGGATCAAGTCAATGTTAAATCTGTTAGATGGAAGGGGATGGAGGAGCAGTCTGGCTCTGGGAGAGGCTAAACTGGGATGAATAACCTTTTTAGAGAGCTTCATTTTGGTCTTAATTCACCCTTGTGAGTAATGGACAAAACAATGTAGGTGGCTACAAGCAAAATCTAAAGGCCTCTTTGATTTAAGAAGGTCAATGAAAGATCGGCATTTAAAACAGCATGTTTTGCATAATAATTCAGTCCAGGAAAACCTGTGCATCCTCTAATAAACTCCTGATAATCTGAGCACACAGGATTTAGAGGGTTCCAAGAAATATTTTAATTTTGTGAATTTTATGGTTTATTTTGCAAATGTTAGAATAAGAGCTTCAAAGGCCTCCTTTTGATTTCCATTATGTGTTGTATACTTTTTGTGGCCCTGCACGAGTCTGAGACACATGAAATGCATGGTTCAGAGACAGCAGATCTACAGGGTAAGAAACATTTACCAGGATGATTAATTGGGGGCCTCTCTTTGTTTAATTTATGGCTTTCTTCTCTCTTGCTACTACTATACTCATGGTAGTGGAGAATCTATGATGGAAACTATCTCCTCCCCCATTTGAGTTCCCTTATGGAGCTGGCAGTCAATGAAATGCCGCTATACGCCTGTGCATTTCCTTTATAGTACATTTTTTTCTGTGTCAGGATGACAGGAACAGTCTGCTGAACCCTTTCATTTCATATGGGAGAAAGCTCTATGGACAGTTACATAAATTTGAAATTGGGATTGCATAAAGGTCATTTTTTGAAGAAAAGCTCCTCTCAGTATAAGGGGCAACAGCAGGGTTGCCAACTTTCTACTCACACAAAACTGACCGGAGCCACCAGAATCCCTTTTCAGCCAGGTGTTCTGGTTGAAAACCGGACATCTGGTACCCTAGCAACAGCTTTCAGTCTCTATAGGTCTCAAGACACAGTGGTACTTTTGGACTGAGAGAAATATCTAACAAAAGGACAAAGATTAAAACAAATCAATAAGCCATTTATTTTACAGAACAATGTAATATTAATTTAGAATTAGCTAAAATTCAACGGTGGGATATTAAAAAAAAATCACACAGGATTGGCCTAACTCTTACCCATTTCAAATCAAGGGAGTTTGACCACTGATTTCAATGGCAGTAGAGTTAGGCCTATGCTCCGCACTTTAAAATTCCATCCAAGAGTTGTCAGCCAAAATAATCAATGATGGATTCCTAAAGATAAGAAATTATAATCGTGACTGGGATAGAATTAGTGATTCTTCTATGTAGCTGCTGTCTATAAACATTAGGGGAGCATTCAAGATAAAATGTTCCATATTATTGTAAGTTAGTAAGTTCTAGAATTTCAAAGGGATAATTTTGTACTGCCTAGCTTACATTTGCAGCTTCTGAAGGATGTGCAAAATTCTGGGTTCATATGCACAAACCTTAAACTTGTGTACACAAATGTTGAGAATGTGTAAAATTGCACCTTTTAAAAGTAATCCCTGAATTATTATATTCTGATTTAATGCAGGAAAAAGAGCTGTAGTAAAACTAGTTAATATTTCTATCATATAACAAAGTTTAATGAAAGGAGACAATCAAGTATTTCTCCCACTTTGTATGTTAAGGTCCAGGTCTCCTGTTAATTACTCATGGAGATGTGCAGCAACAAATGCAAACAGGTCCTTTGCTTATGAATAAATTGAAGATATTTGTAAGATTAAAACATAGTCATGAGATGGAATAAAAGAAGAATATTTCCATATTATTTTCAATTTATCAGGTTATTTAAACATCCTTAAACTAATAACATCCTGAAAAAAATAAGTAGTCTTTGAAAAGGATCTCCCTCTCCACTAAAATTCTGCTTCTTATTTCTTATGTAGATTCTCACACGTAAACATAGATGCACACATTATAAATCTGTTATTTACATTTAATGGTGATGCTACTTAGTAAAAGAACCTTACACAAAATGTGTACACACATTACAATTAAAAATAACGTTATGAGATGAGTGAAACCTGATTATTGTTTGAGCTAAAACCCGATTGAGATTGATATGTATGAATTTACCCTTCAATTAACATAACTGTAGGCATAAGCACCCGACTTACCAAAAGGTATACGTGAATTGGCCCAGGAGCTTTTGACTGAGTATTGTTTTAGTTAAGTGTGGAGGAAAAGGGGGCGGAGGGAGAGATCACACACAAACTGAAAAAAAGACAAGAACAGAAAGAGAGAGGGAGAGGCAAGAAAGGCAAGCAGGAACCTATATGCATGGTGTGAGACTCTAGATAAAGCAAAAAAGTGGGCTTTTTGGTCTGGTGTTGGCTGAGGAGGCTTGGGGACTATAAGCTAAGAAACTGCAACAAGACTGCAGCAAATAAAAAACCAGACTCCATCAATATCTCCTTCCCATTAGAACGTCCCCATAGCCGGAACTATGAGTAGCTACTCAGATTGAAAAGGGGCAACAATAATCAATTAACTTAACTGACATAAATATTCTGAATGCCCTTACAGTTCATGTATTCGGCTAATACTAATTTAGCTATTACACATTCCAATGTCAACCTGAACTCTAACTGAGAAGACATTACCTACATTACCAAATAGCATTACAGTTTTCATGCTATGGAATTTAATTTATAAAAATTAGTTTCTCAATATGTACATAATTAATATCTTAGTAAAAGATAAATCTCAGTTAATATTCTATAATTGGGTTATCCATTGCCTTCACGCAACTGTTTAAAACTACACTTCAGTTTTTTTTCATAACCTATTGAACAATTGCTTTAGAAGTTAACAGATAGAAAGGGTCAGTGTTAATATTGTTACTGGAATATGTAAGGTGCATTATCAAATCTGTGTCATTGTTAACAGCTTGGATTAGGTCAGTATGTGGCCAACTTTCTCTAGAAGACTGAGACAACAGCTCTAAGGAGAAATTGCATATGCAGCCAAAGCAGGAACTGATTCAGTACATGTGGAGGGGATAAAAGGGTGCCCAACTAGGGCCACCCCTTCATCCATCTCCTGTCCAAATCACAGCCATGCTTGGGAGACCCCACACACACACTGGGGAAAATAAGACCCGGGTGGTACATCCTTGCCTCCCCATCATGTGTCCTTTCAGCAAAACTGTTGAGAAGACCCAGCCAGAGACTACACCGAATAGGAGTAGAAGCAGAAGCACTCAAAGCTCGGACCTTTGGACATTCAAAGAACTTTCTACAATTTTAACAGGAGTTTCTCTTGGGAGGCAGCATGGCCTCTGCAGAGTCAGCTGTGAGCAGCATTCTAGTGAGTTCCAGGTGTAGAACATATTTTATGGATAGTGCTTAGAAGAGTATCACCGCCTATTTTACCTCAATTTGACCACTGATTACCAAAAGAATTAACTGTAAGAGTAAGTGGTGGTTACAAATTTCATCTTGAAAGGTCATTTCCATAAGTTATGCTTAGGGACTGATTTGTAATTATGATGTCATTTAATATGTATAGTGCTCACACTATTAATTGTACCATCTTTGACAGTAAGTTATGAAGTTTTTGAGCAAGGGTAACTTTTAAAAACAATAGAAGAGGACATAAAAGTGAAAAGTATGTTGGCATAAAAAAAACTTTCATGGAAATAGGAAGCATATGAGTTTAAAACACACACACACACACACACACACACAAACACACCACACCCTTTGCTACCCTGCTGAAACAGGAAGTACTCCACAATTCATCCTACCCACCTCTATAACCAAGCTGACATACCCCGCTAAAGAAAACAGAGAAGACAAGAAGACTCAAGAAGAAATCAATACAATGAAAATCTCTCAAAGACTTCAACAGTGATTGATGAGAAAAAGCTAACTAAGATACTCCCAAAGAATTAGATTTAAAAACTTTTGTAATGATTTTATTGGACTATTGAAATTCTGTTGTAACTTAACATATTAGCAGTTTCCCCTGTTAAGTACCAAATGCTTAGACTACGTAATCCTGGAGAAATAAGGCCTTGGTTTCAATTTACCCAGAGAAAAGTCCTATCCCCCCCAAGGCAGGCCCACTATCAGATGCATTTTCAGCAACAAGTTCTACACAGAGAGATGCAGAAGAGATTGTAATGGAAGTAGCCAGCTTATAAATTGTGTTTTGTCATTTGTGTATTTTGGTTAATGTTTTCTTTTTTTTCTTTCTTTAATAATAAAATAGCCATGGTTAATAATTGTTATTATTTTACTTGGTATGAAAGAGAACCCTGTGACTAAATAATGGGAGTCATAGCCCTGAGTTGGCAGTAAGAGAAACGATTAGTAAGAGCTAGCTTACCATTGCTTGCTTCTTTGGACTAAATATTGTCAGTAATTTTTAAAATAAAATTATTTGGTGTCCAACAATTTAAATTTTCCCCATTTCTGCCTCCCAACACTGTCCTGCTACCAGTCTGTCCAAAAAATTAATAAAAGTGCTTAAAATATTTTGTAGTGTTGGATAGACTACTAGGAACTGGTTTAAAGTTAAAGGATTAAGAGTAATTAATGCATTCTGATTTCTTTTCTTTTCATAGTTGTCAATTTGCACATAATTAAAGACCCTATAAAACTTCTGAGCAGTTCATTAACATGCACTGCTGTGATCTGAAAGCTCTCAAGATAGTTGACTAAAGAAAACAAGAGCTTTCACAAATTGTCTGACAAGAGAAGACCATCGGCCAACCACTGCAGAGAAATATCAAATCAAATGCTATCCTGCACAAAGGACGTCAATATCATTGCTCTACTCCTTCCCAGGCTACTCTTTCAATCAATTAACCACTTATTTACCACCCTCAAACAGAGTCCAGTCTCTAAAATGATGTCATTTTTGGAAGAGACTGTCATTGTGACTTTGTGCAAGGGTAGGCTAGTAGGTGCATGTGACAGAGTTTATTACCCATTGCTGTGGCTCCTCCTTGTAGCTGCATATGGGAATAGCTCTGTCTGGTGTGAAACCCCTTCCATCTCATCCTCATGCTGCAGGTCCTCTCAGCTTCCAGGAGTTACAGCGATTCCTCTTTACGAGTCGGTATGGTCCCTCTTCATGGCTTGGCACTTCAGCCAGATCACTATATATGTTCCCAGGGTAATAAATCCCCTTTGGATAAACTGTGTAGGCAGTCTTCTGTCCCCTTCCCAGACTATAGCACTTCCCCAGTGGCTGGTAGGGGCACGTAACCCCACCCTCTACTCCGGGTTCCAGATCAGGGACCATATGTCTAGCAACTACAGTGTGATCTAGCTCCCAGCTCCTGCTGCTATCTCTCTGAACTCCTTGCTACTTTTCTTCGCAACCTTCCTCTGCCCGCTCTTACCACCACCTTCGTCTCTTTATGGCTGTCACAGCTCTTTCTCCTCCAGCTCGGCTTCAGCCATTAGGCCTTACCAGCCCTGACTCTCCTTCTGGTGCAGCCTATCACGTGCTTAATTGGCCCTTTTTTCCTGTTCATACTTTGTGTGGGGCAGACACCTCATCACAGCACATATCAGGAAGCAATGGTGTGGTCTCAAAAAACTATTGCCTGATAGTGACACTCTTGCTAATTGTGGACTGGTATCAAATTTCCTGGTTTGGGGGATGGTTTCTTTGAAAAAAAAAAAAGACAACTTTTACAGTATCTGGAGACTTCAGATTTCCTTGATCAATATTGAATAGCTGTGTACACAGTGAAATCTTTGCTAATGGTCATTTGCTAACTGTGGTCACCTTTCTTAATGGTGAATAAAAATTTCAGTCCCAGCAAGACTTGCTCCACATTAATCACAATTCATTATGCTGCCACCTGTTCTAAGAGTTAGAAAAACAGCTGTCCCAGTGGTAGCCATTATTCATAGATTTTTGTTTTAATTAAACTTCAGGGCTATCCTGTTCTTCGATTTTCTTATGTCCCAATATCACAAATATTGATGTGATATCTAGTCTTAAAACATGTATTACAGACATCCTTAAATTGAATTTTCATTTTGAAATAATATGACCATATAACGACGCTTGGTGGAATTCAAGTTTTATAGTTTTATAATTTTGACAGATAATATTGGTGTTTATTTCTAAGCATTTTTAATCAATTTAAGTTGTGACAGATGCGGAAATCTTTTGTGCTTTTTAAGCTTCTTTTCTATTTTTATCACTTTAAATCGTCACAATTATGGGAATTTATGGGGCGCGGGAGTGTCAGCCAATAGGATTGGTCTGACAACTGTTTAATGACAGAAGATTTGAGATTCAAAATGTTAAAGTTTTTATAACCATTAAAACACAGTCAACATCACATGTCAAAATGTGCAAAGTAAATATGCTTACAACAAACTCTGATACATTCTCGAGCATCGTTTTTCTTATTTTGCTTATCTTTAAATTTTGATTATTACCAGTCTAAACATTTTTCCACTGGTTTGTACGTGTATGGTGAAATCAACATTTATAGTAGAACCTCAGAGCTAAGAACACCAGAGTTCAGACCAGTCAACCACACACCTCATTTAGAACCAGAAGCACGTAATCAGGCAGCAGCAGACACACACACACACACACACACACACACACACACACACACACACACACACACACACACACACAGAAATACAATCAGCATTGCGTTAAACATAAACTACTAAAAAATAAAGAGAAAGTTTAAAATAAAGATTTGACAAGGTAAGGAAACTGTTATGTGCTTGTTTCATTTAAATTAATATGATTAAAAGCAGCATTTTTCTTCTACATAGTAAAGTTTCAAAAGTTTCAAAGTTAAGTCAATGTTCAGTTGTAAACTTTTGAAAGACCAACCATAACTTTTTATTCAAAGTTACGAACATTTCAGAGTTATGAACAATCTTCATTCCCAAGGTGCTCATAACATTGAGGTTTGATTGTACTGATTAAGAATATAATTCTTACATGCCCACATATAACCTATTAAAAAGTGGCCTTCATGGCTGCTGGGCAAGAGATGTTCCACCAACCTCCCAGCAGCTACAGAAGATATTATTGGCTCTGAAGGGATAGTACTTCTTACTAACAGCCACATAACTCAGAATTAAACATTTGCTCATACGTAGTCAACCCTATTCCCACATGTCTACATCATATACATGGGAATCACATGAGGTTATTCTTAATGCTCAGAAAATCCTTCTGCATCTTAATGCAAGGGTAGCTTCCTCCTCAGTTTGCTAACGCTAAAGACATTGTAGTGGGGTTTTTTTGTTGTTGTTTTGTTTTTATTTTTGTTTTGTTTTTCTAGCTGACAGCTGTGTTCTGCAGTTTAGGGAAAAAGAAGACGAAAGGGTCCATTACATTCTTAATTAATCAGCCACTTCTCTCTCACACACATACACAAAAGTAAAAACAATGGCTAAAAGTAGAAATAAGAGGGTTGGCTAAAGACAACTATCATGATAAGATAAGAGAAAGCTCTCTTTAGTACTCCAGCATTTGGCCTCAAGCATTCCCAGAAGATGCCTTGTTGGAACTGGGGAGGCAACAGCCACATCAGGCATTTCCCGTAGCCCCCAGAGTCATTGGTCAGAAGGAAGAGTCAGGTGCATTATGAGGATGTGGAGTTTTCAGGCCAACAGTTTACTTCGTCCCATGAAGCCGTCAAAGGGAGGAGTTTGTGTGTGAAGGCGGAATGAAATTAAAGGTCACAGGTCTCAGGGATAAAGAAAGATAAGAGACTAGCGGGGGGTTTAAAATGATGCATATTTGAATTTCAGTGTCCTATTACTACCCAATTGTTTATTGAATCCCAGTATGCTATTAGTTTCTCAATCCTAATAATTGTGGAAAATCACTTCTTCTTTTCTTGTGCTGATTTGAATGATAGTGAATAGATCTGGCTCACATTAAAACAGGATGCATCATGGCTTGACATGTCTTTTAGTTTAATTTTGCTCCGCTACTTAGGCAGCATATCCCTCCTGGAAATATAGTCTGAAAAAAGAGGGGTGGAAAAAAACACACAACTGAAAAGCCAACACACATTTTTTTTTATCTTACCACAGCAACATTTACTTTAAATCTAAATGTTACCTACTATCAACGGTCATGATACATTTACATAAATGAAACAGACCTAAAATTGTTAAGCTAGCATGTTGATATAACAAGACTTCCTGCTGTGCTTCAGCATCTCTGTGGTGGGATGTTTCAGATGAAAATAGCAAGCAGTAATAAGAATCTTGATTTTGATGAAGTATCATAAGTAGGATATCCTTCAGGGAAGCTTGTTGCCTTACACAATTGAGAAAGTATGTTTAATTGGATCAGTAGCTGACATTAACAACAGCTGTGCAACAAAGATGCCAATTTCTGCCACTTGCGACATAATATAATCACAGGTACCACTGATTACAACGAAGCCAGTAGGCAATGAGTGTACAAAGAAGACAGGGAAAGAAAAGAAAAATCACAAAAACTAATTCATGGCATTGAAGTAAGGAATCACATCTCAATGCCTGTCTTTTTTATTTCCATGGTGTTCACTATGGAATCAGATTGCGGTAGTTTTGTCATAAGCATGGAGGGCATAGAAACAAGGTGAAACCTCTGCATTACTTGGAACCAAGGAAAACCTATCTTTTTATTTGTTTATACTAATATGGAAGAATTTGTGACAAAGCCAATGCAGCCCCAGTGGTTGGGGGCAATGCTACTTTAAGTCCCAAAGGATGGGAAAATATCCAGTCCCAGCTTCCTGGAGCTTTACTCAGAGGAAACTGATTAGTTACAAGGTGCCTTCCTTCTGCCAACAATCCCAAGCAAACAAGTACAGGGTGGCTTTCTTTGGCCTGAGCTTGTAGCATCTCAGAGCTAGTACAGTATTTCTCAGCATAAGCCAGGCAGTTAGTTTCAGTCTCAGATTCCTCTCCAGTCTGAGTTTGGTTCAGGAGTCCCCTGGGTTAGGAAGAGATCACAGCACAGTCTCTCTTCTTTCTCAGAAACACAAATACCTTTTTCCCTGAGAATGTCTTTATTTCATTTTATGGGTTCTCTTACAGCTGCTTGTCTCCATCTCCCAGCAGACCAATAGGCCACAGCAGTCAGTTCCTCTTTCCAGCCCTTGCAGCTCCAGCAGTCTTTAAAGACGAAGGCTATGGCTATACTACAGAACTTACTCTGGCCTCCACGAGTGGCGGTAGCTATATCAGTGGGAGAAGCTCTCCCACCAGCATAGCATAGTCCACATCGACCCTTAGGTTGGTGTAACTTACATCGCTCAGGGGATGGCTTATTCACACCCCTGAGCAACTTAACTTATACCGTGTAAGCGGTAGTGTGTACATAGGCCAAGTTTCTGCTCTCAGTCCAGTGAAGGGATCTAACTTCTTCCTGATCCAGCCAGGGAGGAGGCACTTATAGAAGCATTTTAATAAAAGCATTTGTAGTAACATTTAACAAAATAAAAGCTGAGACCCCCCATCCTAAAACTTATTAACTGTCCGGTATGCTCTATAACAAACAGCTGCTGTGAGCTTTAGGGAATTTTATTATATTTTATCAGGCACATAGATGAACATGGGAAGAGTCAACATAGTTTTTGATAAGGGAAATCATGTCTCACCTATCTACAAGAAATTTTTGAGGAAGTCAACAAGCAAGTGGACAGGTGACCCATGGATATAGTGTACTTAGATTTTCAGATAGCCTTTGACGAGATTCCTCACCAAAGGCTCTTAAGCAAAGTAAGCTGCCATGGGACAACAGGGAAGGTCCTCTCATGGATCAGTAACTGGTTAAAAGATAGGAAACAAAGGGTAGGAATAAATGGTCAGCTTTCAGAATGAAGAAAGGTAAATAAAGGTGTCCCCCAGGGTTCTGAACTGGGACCAGTCCTATTCAACATATTCATAAATTATCTGGAAAAAGGGGTAAACAGTGAGGTGGCAAAATTTGCAGATGATACAAAACTTCTCAAGATGGTTAAATCCCAAGCAGACTGCGTAGAGCTACAAAGGGATCTCACAAAACTGGGTGACTGGGCCACAAAATGGCAAATGAAATGCAATGTTGATAAATGCAAAGTAATGCATTGGAAAACATCGTCCAATCTAGACATATAAAATAATGAGGTCTAAATTAGCTGTTACCATTCAAGAAAGAGATCTGGAAGTCACGATGGATAGTTCTCTGAAAACATCTGCTCAATGTGCAGTGGCAGTGAAAAAAGCTAACAGAATGTTGGGAATCATTAGGAAAGGGATAGATAATTAGATATTAAATCATATTGCTGCTACATTAATCCATGGTATGCCTACATCTTGAATACTGTGGGCAGATCTGGTCACCCCGTCTCAAAAACATATATTAGAATTGGAAAAGATACAGAAAAGGACAACAAAAATGATTAGGCATATGAAACAGCTTCCATATGAGAAGAGATTAATACGATTGGGATTTTTCAACTTAGAAAAGAGACAACTAGGGGGGGATATGATAGAGGTCTATAAAATCATAACTGGTGTGGAGAAAGTGAATAAAGGAGTGTTAGTTACTCCTTCTCATGACAAGAACCAGGGTCACCAATGAAATGAATAGGCAGCAGGTTTAAAAAAAAAGAAAAAAAAAAGAAGTATTTCTTCACACAACACACAGTCAACCTTTGGGACTCTTTGCCAGAGGATATTGTGAAGGCCAAGACTATAACAGGATTCAAAAAACAAAGAAGTAGATACATTCATGAAGCATAAGTCCATCAATGGCTATTAGCCAGGATGAACAGGGATGGTGTCCCAAGCCTCTGTTTGCCAGAAGCTGGGAATGGGCAATAGGGGAATGATCACTTGACGAGTACCTGTTCTGTTCATTCCCTCTGAAGCACCTGGCATTGGCCACTGTTAGAAGACAGGATACTGGGCTAGATGGACCTTTGGTCTGACCGAGTATAGACGTTCTTATATTCTTATTCTCAAACCCACCAAAGTACACATTCTGAAATGTCGGTGATGGACAGCACAATGGTTAATTGAGAAGGTGTTTGACCTGGCAGACAAACAATGCAGAGTGAAAGAGAATGGTTTGGACATGAAAGAATATAGGCGCTATTATGAGGAACTGAGCAGATATATTCTAAGGCAGACTAGATAAGACAAGAGTGAATACATGGGGCCAAAATGTGTGGAAGTTTAGAATTATAATGAGAGTAATACAAAAGGTGTGTTCAGAGAAGTCAGACTTCTTTACGAAAAGTTTTCCCCACAAACATAATAAAAGATTATGATGGCACAGTGCTCACTGAGAATGATGATATTAAATGCAGGTGGAGAGATTACTGTGCCAATCTGAATGCCTCTCCAGAGCCACTCATAATACAGGATGACAGAAAAGAGAGTATGGAGCTGGAGCCATCAATCCTGTTTGAGGAAGTGGTGTGTGCTATTATGAAAATGAAGCCTGGGAAAGCATCAAGTGTACATCATATGCCTACAGAATTGTTAAAAGGGGTTGGTAAACATGGTACTGATCCTCTGTGGAAAATTTGTAATAATGTATTGATGACTAGAAATTGTCCAGAGGACCGGAAAAGGGATTTTTTTCTGCCCATACCAAAGAAGGGAGACATAACAGTGTGTGGTTACTATCATTCCACCTCCCTGATATCACTTGCAAGCAAAGTTCTGCTCTATATAATTCAGGATCACATAAAACAAAGGATAGAAGCAGAACTATCACTAAAACAAGACAACTTCAAAGATGACTGAGGCTCATGTGATGAAATTGGGAATATCAGTCACATCACTGAAAAATGTAGAATACAATCATCCGTTGATTGTGTGTTTCTTTGACTACTCAAAATCATTTGATATCGTCTGTCCCAACTGGCTTTGGATGATACTGGCAGACATGGGAATTCCAAAGTATCCTACTGAACTCATCAAAAGTCTCAACCACCACTAACAGACCATGGTGTGAGCAGTAGGTGATAGTGAGTGGCTTTCCACAAGGCAGGGAGTGAGAAAAAGGTGTATTTTGTCCCCAAGCCTCAAAGATATATGCAGAATTTATTATGAGACAAGCCTTGGAAGGTTATGACAAAAGGAAAAGGAGCCAGGATTTCCACTGGTGGACACCTCTTAACCGACCACAGATATGCTGATGACATGGGGCTCTTTGCTCCAACCACTGATGCAGTGCAACAAATGTTGAAGTCTATAAAAACAGTTAGTGAAGCATATGGAATATTCCTGAATGTGATGAAAACAAAATTGCTGTATGTTGACATGACTAATGAAATAACAGACATCATGATCAAGCAGTAGATTAATTTAATGATCTGGGATCATACATATCCAACCAAAGAGACTGTTCCAAAACAATCAGAAGATGAGTAGTGACTCACTCAGCTATGACCTCCCTTAAGATAACATGGAAAAATCATGAGAGCTCAGAAAGCATAAAGGTTCAACTGGTGAAAAGCCTGTTTTTTCCCATAGTGATTCATGGATGTGAATCATGAGAAGTTAATGCTGTTGAGAACAAGAAGATTGAAGCTTTTTGAGGTACTTGCTTATCTCCTGAATGGAAAAAACAAAACAAAACAAATAACTATGTTAGAAATATTATTGGAGAGAAGCAGACCCTGATGTCAGAAATTAACAGTGCGAATGTGTGTACTTTGGTCATATTGGGGTTAGAAATGGAAATAAACTTGAAAAAGTTATTATGGATGGAATGGTGGAATATCATGGTAGAAGTGTCTACAAGTAAGGAGGTGGATGGATGGAGTGCAGCAGATCACTGGAAGGTCAACTGCTGAGCTCTCAAAGTTAGTGATGAATCATGAAGTCTTCTGAAAACTCTGCTATGTCACCAGTAGTTAGACATGAATAAATGAATTTATTTATTTATTTACCATTTGACATACACAATTTCAGATATTTCAGAATCAGCAATGGTGGGAGGGAAATACTAAACACACAGAAGTGTATTCTCTCAAGTCGTGTAAAAATTCTGTGAAAACATTAGTGGGAATTAGTTATGCACTTGGTGCATAAAAGACTCCCAGAGGGTTTAAATCTGCCATGGTTACAAAAGACGTGAGCTTTTGGTCTGCTCCTGCAGTTTATATAACTGAATTACTAGACATGTATAATCCGAAGGATAACATACAATTTCAGTTCTCGCTGAAAATAGTATCATGAATGAATCAGCTCAGGGTTTGAATGATTACACTCTCCTCAGGGTATATGAGGCTCTGATGATGCACCAAGGGGAAGCTTGCAGGTACTTCATCTGTCTTTTCTGATCTCCTAAGACTCTGATATAAAATTCATAATGAACAGAATGTAGAAAAAAATCCTTTTAATTCGCTGTTCATTTTGCTGCAGCCATAAAACTTTACTAACCTAGTCACTGATCAAACTGGAATAAAGACTGTCAGGTGACTAGCGCTAACTCAGCCATAAAAAATTCTTTTAGAAAAATGGTGTTTCTAGAGATATTAATGTTCCAAATATGAAATTTTGGAATGTCCTAAGATTTGGTCAGATTTTAGTCACAAAAAAACTTTAATTGTAAACAAGGTTTTAACCCTACATCTCCTCACAGGTGCATATTAGGACATGGTTGACGGGGACGGGGAGAGGAAGATTATGCCCCTCTTCTCGCTTTTTACTGTCTCCTTGATGTTCTTAATAGCAGCAGGATTCATGACTTCAGATCTCCCCAAATTTTCTTATGTGGTGGAACATCTGCTCCCCCTTTTCTCATTTAAATAAATTAGAAAGTGCAGGCATTGGAGACAGGCTAAAAATTAAGATTAAAAATTCAATTTCTGCTTTCAACAGGGATCACACTTGCCAGTAAGAAAGACACTAGGCATTGAGACAGTAATATGCCAGATTGGGTGGTAGCTTTGCAAACCTGGAAACCAGTGGGGAGAGGTTTAACATCCCAAAGCCTCCGATTAGTTCCTCTATCAGTGCATGGGTGGCTGACAGGGAGAGGAACGTTCAGTTGCTCCTTTGACAGGACAGGGACTATTATCCTCTTTCCACTCTTTCTAATGTGGTTTTTAAACATATGGAAATAATGAATATCTGTAAGAAAAGTTTTAATATCTATAGAATTAGGAGAACACTATTAATGCTTGTACAAGAGAAGGGTGTATATTAAATAAAAGAAGAAGTTGCTAAATCCCAATGGAAGGGCTGTTTATTTTAAAGTGTTCACACAAAACCTTGAAAAGCCATTAGCACCAGACAGGTATTTGAGTTATAGAACCAATTTGACCTTTTCAGGGATTTGTCAGTATTTATTGGCACTCCTAGTGACATTTATATTGTTAAATGAAAATATAAATGCCTGAAGCTGCCAGTGGAGTAGTTATAAGGACAACAGCTGATCACACAATACTATAAATTACATTGACATAGTTCAGCTGCAAACTTCTAGAGCTCCTGATAATCAAATCATCAACCAGTACTATTCTCACAATCTACCTAAGGAAAAAATAAAACCCTTACTTGAAGAAAAATACTTTTATGGGAATAATTGTCTAATTACTCTCCTGAATGCCATACCTGCAAATCATACTTCTTCCACAAAGCTTTTGGAATGCTTTGCCAATGCTTTTGCTTTACAACACTTTCAACTCCTAAAACCATGTACAAATTATGTCTTGATCCTTTTTATCTCTGTCTGAGCTATACTGTAAGCACTTTGTAGCAGCAACCATGTCTTCACATTTGTTTGTAAGGAGTCAGTCAAACTGCTGGCATATCAGTCAATTATAAGGGAAACTTGAGGGTGCTTCCTCTTTACAAGGTAATAATAATATCCTGCAGTAACAAGAGATTTGACTTCAAGTTTATTTGCTCTCGAAACAATTTCTGAGTTAACATAACTAAATTAACAGGGAGAACCCTTAAGTTATTATTTTCATACTGAAATGTGCTGTCACCTATGTGTTCATGTGGAGTATTTTAAATCCTTTTGCTCAGTATTTTTAATCATTTTGCTCTAGGGACAACAGTTTGTAGAACTCCCCATCCATATGCTCACAACAAATATGGTCACGATTACCTTAGTTTCTGATCTACAATTTGTTATGCCACCCTACCTAAACTCAAGTCCTCACCCTTTTTCTCCTAGCCTGTTAGATGATGCCAACCCTGCTCCTCCCTCATTAAGAGTCCCTTTTAATTAAATTATATTTAATAACTGTTGAGTATATGAAATTTAATATGGACCAAGAGAGCGATGAAGGGGTCAGAAGTTGAGGTGGCCATGTTGTTTTGGAAGTAGGGTTTGGGAGTACTGAGAGCAGGAGCCAATCAGAGCAGAGAGATCTGTATAATGAATGTATCATTAGTCACCAGAAATTATAAAGTTATTATTCAAACCTCTGCACTCTGACTGGCTAATAGCATCCCTCTCCCAAAGTATAGATATTTATATGAGTATTGGGAAATAGTCCACAATCATGAGACTCAGATGTCCTCTTCCCCAAGGGCATGAACGAGAATGAAGTGTACAGTTACTGTATGGCAACCCTGCTTTCAGTCCAATAAAGAGTAACTAAAAGAATGGATGAACCAGTTAGGTAAAATATGAACTAAGTTTTTTTTCCCCCATGCTTTCAATGTTCCAGACATTTTGAGGTTGAAAGAAGTTCAGGTATAGGTTCTTTATAGTAATAGTTTTCATTTTTATACTTTGTACTGTACATTGCCTCTGGGATCCAAAAATACAGTGCCACACTAATTCAGACACATCTGTTCTTGCATGATTTGCAGGAAGAAGTGGAATTTTCAAAAGTCTATTTTTATTTACATTCAGGATTTGACAGATATCGAAATCTGGAGGCTTAGCAAAACAAAACATGCTAACCTGATGGGTTCTTTCATCTGAAACACTTACCGTGTCCAATTACTCAACAAACTCTTAAATCAATCAGCTTATTTCAGCACTGAAAAAGAAGGGCAATCTTTGCACTCACACTCATCACCTCTTTAGATTTTCTTTTATTTTTTATTTTTTCTCCCCAAGTACAAGCATATTGAGGTACTGGTTGATGTATAATGCTAGCAATGATACACTGCTTGAAAAAATATATATTTTTTGCATCGTCCCAATGATGAAAGAGAAATTTAGGTGATGATGAACGAATGAGGGTGAACACTGAATATTTATGCACATTTATTCAGAGTTAGGAACACTTTTATTAGCTAACTGACCTCACCAAGGAATAACACTGAAAATAAAATGAGAAAAAGACAATGATGCATATCAGTGACAGTTGAAACTTCACTTGCAAAAGCTTGGTCTTCTGTATTAATATTAGGAAGAAAATAATTTTCACATAACAGCAGGAACTGGGTAAGTTCAGTCTTTTCTTTTCCTAAAAAGGGACAAAATTAGCAAATATCCAGTAATATCCAGTTCAGAAATTTTGATTTTGTTTTGCTTTGCTTCTCCCACCTGAAATGTGTGTAGTTCAAGAAAACTAACACCTACATGATATTTTCCCTGTTGCTTCAATAATATCCTATGATTAACAAATTGTTCTGACTTCTAGATAAATCAGAAAGAAACCACAGGAAAGGCTGTTTACATTTGCTCTCCCTGCAGAGATTACAAACAAAGACATCTGCAACAACAACAGATTTTATTGACCTAGCCTGGTATAACAAAGTGCAATGCCAGTTCGAATAGACAATTTTCCCATTTAAACCAGTACGCTGCATTTAAAGTTTAACATGAATGTGAAAAAGAAACACATCAATTTATTTATTTTTTTTTCCCACAGGAAATATTATTTAAAAACTTGAGGACCTTATTCAAAATGAAGTATATCCCCATGCAACACCTTGTTTGTATTATATTCCTAGCTGAACATAATTGATTTGTACTATACCACCAGAACTGACATTACTATAGGAAATATAATTGTAAATAACCAAAATTATACTTATTTCCATTCTGCTTTTGTGTAATTACATGGAAGTTAATTACCTAGGGTTGTGGTAGATTCTCCATCCCTGGGCATTTTAAAATCAAGATTGGATTTATTTATTTTTCTGAAAGATAAGGTCTAATTCAAACAGGAATTAATTCAGGAATTTCAAAGGTCTGTATTGTGCAGGAGGTCAATCTAGGTGACCATAACGATTACATCTGGCCTTAGAATCTAAGAGATAGAAGCTAAGGGAAGATTCTGAGAATGGAAGGGAGCCAAAGCCTCTGTGTCCAGGCCAAGGGCTAGCTCTGTAGCATGCTCCCTCTCCCTCTTAATACCACAAAAACTACTCTATGGTTGGGTAGGGGACAATGCCACATTTCATGACATCACAGCTCCCAAGTAACTAGGATGGGATCTAGTTCACAATGGATGGTTACAGCCTCACATAAAATAGGTGCTTGGAGGACCCAGAAGCCATGAAACTGTGGGGCAACAGGACATTTCACAGTTGTGGTTCAATACTGCAAGATGCTGATGGAGTTCAAATCCCATTTATGACCTTCACAATTGAGGGAACTTAGCATCTCATAGGAGTGCTTAGAAGCTTGTGAACTCAAACCTGTAGCCTCTGGGAATCTTCCAAGATTAAAGGAAACCAACCCATTGGACATTATGAAACTCAGTTCCCAGCAGAAATGTCAATGAGCCCAAACTCACAATGTTTTCAGTTCCCTTATATAGGAAATTTAGGTTACCATTCAGCCCTAAAATTACTCTGAAAAGTCCTTCTTAATGCCTTAACAAAGATAATGGCTTTCACTACAACTGTATAAGTTAACATTATACAGTATGAAAAACAATCCATCAATATGGGCAAAATCTTAGAAATATCTAGAAAAGGTGGAAATAATATAGAATTCAGACTGTCATGTGCAATATGGTTTCCTTTATATTTTCATAGGCAATAACATATGATCTGACAAATAAAAGAGAAATTAACTAAGAAGAACTGGCAGCCCAGAAAGCCACTGGCATTTTCAGAATTCCAGCAAAAAAAGCCTGGTTCTGCCAATAGTAGTGATGTGGAAAGATAGGTTTTTTATTTTTATTTTTTATTGTTTGCTTGAAAAGCACATATGGTTTTTTTACCTTTTTAATTTTTTGTTGTACACTTTTTCATTGCTTAACAACAAAAACTGATCATTAAGGGCCGAATTCTCGCTATATACACAGTCCAATTGAAATCCAAAGGATTTCTAAGTCTGAAGTACTGAGCAAGGGTGGTAGGATCTGGCCCTTAAAAACAACCCCATTTTATATTTTCATAACAATCTTTCTACATGATTATTTTACTTAATCAAGTTAGATTACCTATAAGAGCCACTAACACTCTTCTACAAAAATTCAAAACTTTGAGACGTAACTTCTAAAATAAATTTAGTGACCGTTAAATGTGGATGATTGAATACACTGGAGGCTCAAATCCTCCTCACCCTCAGAACATACTCAGCATGAGCAACCACCATGCACTAATGTGCCTCAGCTCACTCCTCGGAGAAAGTCCATTCAGTTTGCCTTTCTTCTCTGGTGGGACGGCCAGAACGAATGCTGATAAATGCCAGTTGGGATGGTGGGATTTTTCCGCACCGCTCTACAAATAATTGGCCTGAGATTATCAAACCTTTCCATATAAGCCATTGAATACACAAGATAGTATCAGTTGTCATTCAGTACTGATGTTGGCAAGATTTGAATGAATGGTCAAGTATGAATATCTCAATCTAATTATAAAACAAGCAATACCTAGAACATCCAGTACTCATTCACACCCCATCCTGATAATTTTGCATGTACTGAAGGCTGCTTAGATATTTTGCTATTGATAGGGTGACCAGATAGCAAGTGTGAAAAAATCGGGACAGGGGGTGGGGGGTAATAGGTGCCTATCTAAGAAAAAGCCCTAAAAAAATCAGAACATCTCGTCACCCTAGCTATTGAAGACTATTAGGCTTTTTGCACATCCACTAATAATTATAATATGCAAGCTTGTTGTTTTCACTTTCCCGACTCTGTACAACCTTGCAACTTCCTATAATTTCAAAGCTTGGCTGTTCCAAATCTTCCTTTCAAACTTTTCTTCTATGCATCCCATATGGCTCCTTCCTCCAGTTGTCAGCCTGCCTTCTCCTGTTCCAATCCCTATTCCTAAAGGGCCTCCCATTATTTGCATACCAAACACACTGTTCATTCAAATTCCTAATTTAAATACACTAATTCTTAACAGGTTGTTATTACAGGTAATATTATTTCTAAAAGCCCACACTACTTGAAGTTAGGACTTTCAGCCTATATATCATACCTGAAAAGAAGGAAAACAGATGCAACTCTATCTACCAGCATACAGCAGCACACAGCAGGAGTTTGCCTGGGATTGGTGAGTATCCGAGTGCGTGTTTGCTAAGTAAGTATCCGAGTGTGTGTTTGCTGGGAGGGCAGTGTGAGAGCCTGAGCGAGTGCCTGATTGGCTGGTAGCCTGCAGGGGGCAGGCATTGGGGCTGTCTGTTTGTTTGTTTCAGGGAAACCTGGCTGTTTAAAAATAGCCAGAGCTTCGCGAACCAGCTGAGAGGCGGCGAACCAGCTGAGCAGCGGGGAACAGCAGAGCAGCACACAGCAGGAGTTTGCCTGGGAGTTCGCCTGGGGTGAGCCCAGTGAGGCTTACATCTTGCCAACTTCTCTGAGGAAGCTCATAGTAGGAAGGTGATATGGAAGGGGGCGGGGGTTCAGCTGTTGTGACCTGCACTGGATGTGCCATGTTTGTCTTTCTTCCACAGGACAGAAGCGACTTTGTCTGTACAAAGTGCAAGCTGATCTCCATATTGGAAGAGAAGATTGAAGGTCTGGAGCAACAGATAACGACCCTGCGTTGCATACGAGAAACTGAGGATTTTCTGGACAAAAGTCAGGATATGCTTCTACGGGTACAAAGCTCTAAAGATTTAGAGCAGGTTGCATAGTGGAGCCAAGAGGCCAATGAAGAAGCTTGGCAACATGTGATCTCCAGAAGAAGAAGGGGGAATGTCCGGGTTCCAGCAACGCGGACACAGGTAACTAACCGCTTTCATGTTCTCTCCACAGGTGCCTTTGTGGAGAGTGGACCAGATGATATGTCTGGGGGGAGAAAGCAGAAGGAGACTCCGCTGGTTGGAAGCCATGAGATGCACTGTCCTGAGATGGGGGGTTCCACGACCACCACTCCCAAGAGAAGGAGGCGGGTGGTGGTGGTCGGGGACTCTCTCCTCCGAGGAACTGAGTCATCTATCTGCCACCCTGACCGGGAAAACCGAGAAGTCTGCTGCTTGCCAGGGGCTAAGATTCACGATGTGACGGAGAGACTGCCGAGACTCATCAAGCTCTCGGATCGCTACCCCTTCCTGCTTCTCCACGTGGGCACCAATGATACTGCCAAGAATGACCTTGAGCGGATCACTGCGGACTATGTGGCTCTGAGAGGAAGGATAAAGGAGTTTGAGGCGCAAGTGGTGTTCTCGTCCATCCTCCCCGTGGAAGGAAAAGGCCGGGGCAGGGACCGTCGAATCGTGGAAGTCAACGAACGGCTACGCAGGTGGTGTCGGAGAGAAGGCTTTGGATTCTTTGACCATGGGATGGTGTTCCATGAAGGAGGAGTGCTGGGCAGAGACGGGCTCCATCTTACGAAGAGAGGGAAGATCATCTTTGCGAGCAGGCTGGCTAACCTATTGAGGAGGGCTTTAAACTAGGTTCACCGGGGGAAGGAGACCAAAGCCCTGAGGTAAGTGGGAAAGCGGGATACCGGGAGGAAGCACAGGCAGGAATGTCTGTGAGGGGAGGGCTCCTGCCTCATACTGAGAATGAGGGGCGATCAGCAGGTTATCTCAAGTGCTTATATACGAATGCACAAAGCCTTGGAAACAAGCAGGGAGAACTGGAGGTCCTGGTGATGTCAAGGAATTATGACATGATTGGAATAACAGAGACTTGGTGGGATAACTCACATGACTGGAGTACTGTCATGGATGGTTATAAACTGTTCAGGAAGGACAGGCAGGACAGAAAAGGTGGGGGAGTAGCACTGTATGTAAGGGAGCAGTATGAGTGCTCAGAGCTCTGGTATGAAACTGCAGAAAAACCTGAGTGTCTCTGGATTAAGTTTAGAAGTGTGAGCAACAAGAGTGATGTAGTGGTGGGAGTCTGCTATAGACCACTGGACCAGGGGGATGAGGTGGATGAGGCTTTCTTCCGGCAACTCGCAGAAGCTACTAGATCGCACGCCCTGGTTCTCATGGGTGACTTTAATTTTCCTGATATCTGCTGGGAGAGCAATACAGCGGTGCATAGACAATCCAGGAAGTTTTTGGAAAGCGTAGGGGACAATTTCCTGGTGCAAGTGCTAGACGAGCCAACTAGGGGGGGAGCTTTTCTTGACCTGCTGCTCACAAACAGGGAAGAATTAGTGGGGGAAGCAAAAGTGGACGGGAATCTGGGAGGCAGTGACCATGAGTTGGTTGAGTTCAGGATCCTGACGCAGGGAAGAAAGGTAAGCAGCAGGATACGGACCCTGGACTTCAGGAAAGCAGACTTCGACTCCCTCAGGGAACAGATGGCCAGGATCCCCTGGGGGACTAACACGAAGGGGAAAGGAGTCCAGGAGAGCTGGCTGTATTTCAAGGAATCCCTGTTGAGGTTACAGGGACAAACCATCCCGATGAGTCGAAAGAATAGTAAATATGGCAGGCGACCAGCTTGGCTTAACAGTGAAATCCTAGCGGATCTTAAACATAAAAAAGAAGCTTACAAGAAGTGGAAGGTTAGACATATGACCAGGGAAGAGTATAAAAATATTGCTCGGGCATGTAGGAATGAAATCAGGAGGGCCAAATCGCACCTGGAGCTGCAGCTAGCAAGAGATGTCAAGAGTAACAAGAAAGGTTTCCTCAGATATGTTGGCAACAAGAAGAAAGCCAAGGAAAGTGTGGGCCCCTTACTGAATGAGGGAGGCAACCTAGTGACAGAGGATGTGGAAAAAGCTAAGTTGCTCAATGCTTTTTTTGCCTCTGTCTTCACTAACAAGGACAGCTCCCAGACTGCTGCGCTGGGCATCACAACATGGGGAGTAGATGGCCAGCCCTCAGTGGAGAAAGAGGTGGTTAGGGACTATTTAGAAAAGTTGGACGTGCACAAGTCCATGGGGCCGGATGAGTTGCATCCGAGAGTGCTAACAACAAAAATTATTAGGGGGCTGGAACACATGACTTATGAGGAGAGGCTGAGGGAACTGGGATTGTTTAGTCTGCAGAAGAGAAGAATGAGGGGGGATCTGATAGCTGCTTTCAACTACCTGAGAGGTGGTTCCAGAGAGGATGGTTCTAGACTATTCTCAGTGGTAGAAGAGGACAGGACAAGGAGTAATAGTCTCAAGTTGCAGTGGGGGAGGTTTAGGTTGGATATTAGGAAAAACTTTTTCACTAGGAGGGTGGTGAAACACTGGAATGCGTTACCTAGGGAGGTGATAGAATCTCCTTCCTTAGAAGTTTTTAAGGTCAGGCTTGACAAAGCCCTGGCTGGGATGATTTAATTGGGGATTGGTCCTGCTTTGAGCAGGGGGTTGGACTAGATGACCTCCTGAGGTCCCTTCCAACCCTGATATTCTATGATTCTATGATTCTATCGGTATGTTATTTCAGGGCCTAATTCAGTAAAGCAGTTAACTACACATATATTTGAACAAATATTTAAAGTCATCCCTATTCAGCAAAGTAGTTAAGCACATGGCTAAGCTCTTTGGAGCCATCTGTAGTAGTAGTATGCATGTAGGGCCTCAGTCCTGCCAACACTTACACTACACTTTAAGAAAGTGCACGGTTCAATTTACTTCAACTGTAGCACTCAAGGGCTTAAAGGTAAGCATGTGCATATTTATGGAATCAGAGCCTAACACAGTTTTAAGAGAAGTCTGATAAGAGAGAGGAGATCTTAACATCACAGGATGAGAGACTGGTTACAGCTACAGAAAAGTAAAGACAATGAAGTAAAGAGAGAGAGAGGTCATGGGGGAGGGGAGGGGAATTCTGAACAATCTAGAACTTTTTAGAGGGTATTACTAGTTACACATAACCAGAAACTCACTAACTGTTCCTGATCATTAAAAGTAAAAGCCACGATGCTGCTCTTTTAAAATCATGATGGAGGAGGAGGAGACACAAAAAGCAACACTTTTCTTTGGAGAACAGGATCCAAAAAATTGAAATACCAGCAGAACCTTAATTATAGTGGAGCAAATGGAATGCTGTCATAGGCACTCTATCCCTATGTCATCAGCCAGGATCTCAAAATCCAGGCTGATGTCATGATAGACTGACAATATCCTGCAATATCTTGGGTAAACCTTGTGGAATTAAGATAAACTTTACTGAATTAAGTTAAATAAGATTGAATTAAGTTTAATACATTTGGGGTCAAAAATGCAGTTGTGTATGTTGTGCTGTGGAATTGTATACAACTCCTCCAGAAGGAGGGGATGCTAATGTAATTCCTCCTGTTATCAGCCCCTGAAGCCACCCCTCTGGACAGATATACACGAGTTCAAACAGGATTCTCTAGGACCAACAGTCATAGCAGGGATTTTTGGATAAATAGCCTGGTTTTAAAAAGGCTCAGAGACTTCTTCCTGATCAAGCAAACAGACAGGAACCCTGGTCCATGGAAGGTCCCAGTCCTTAGGAAAGTATTGGAAGGACTTGTCCTACTGAGGCCCCATAAGACTGAGTGCTTGTTCTGAGCTGAAGTTGTGATGAATTTCAAACCACAAGGAAATCCTTGGATGGAGTACTGAAGAACTGTTCCTGCCAAAGTCCATGTTAGTGTTGAGGTGATCTCTGGTAAGATTATTAGCATGAGTGTAGGTTCTTTTATTGTTTTGATATGTTTTCTGTGTAGTGCTTTTATCTTAGGAACAGAGGCATGCGCAGGGGATAAAAATTGACTGGTTTTGGAGGGGAACATTCTGGGCCTCCAGGCCAGGGGATTTCTGTGCCCCCACCAATTACTGGGGGAGCTGTGCTCATGCTTCCCCTCTTATGCATGCCCCTGCTTAGGAATAAAATAGGCTTGCAACGGTGGGCAGTCACATTGTTAACCATCTCTGAAGAGAAAGCAAGCAGGTCTGTTTGAGAAATAACACAATGAAGGCAGGGAAATATGCAGCCTTCAAGTACAGCAATCAGAAGAGAGCAGGATGAAGATTTCCACCCAAGAAAGGCAACGACTGGAGAACTGGAATCCTAATTGTGAGTGCCCTTGCTGGACCACTGAGTGCAGTTGCCCTGAACTGTGACAGATGTATTGCATCAAAAATGCATTGTAGATATGCACCCCTTACATATTTACTGGTAAAACAACCTGAAGACTATTTATGAAACAGCAATACAGAAGTGGTCTTTGAGCTACTATAGCTCTGATTGTATTGTGTGTGTAGAAGAATTTCAAAAAGCATCTCCTGTCTATGCCCTTTTCATCCAAAACATTTTTTTTAAATCCAAATTTAATTCATCCTTAATTACATATATGCATTTATAAATACCTGCAGATCTACGGGGATCAATATTTCAGTGGGATTCTAGGCAGCTCAGTCCTTCTGAAGAACTGATTAGCACCTTGAGGGAATAGACCTACAGTTCTCCCCATCCCCTCCAGAAAATCCATTGTTATCCTTATTTGTGTATTTTATGGAGATATCTATTTAAAAATAAAAAATTGAGTAAAATAAGTAAACAGATATGCATCAAAACACACCTTCTACTCCATCTATTTCAGATATGTTTGTGGTATTTTTCATGTGTAGCATACAAACATATTGTCTTCCTTCGTTAAAATAATCTTTCATTGAAATATTTATTTGAACTTAAATAATTTAAGAATTTAAGAATTTACTGAATTCAGTTTTTTCTTGCACTTCTCTAGTTTGGACACAAAAGATTTCCAACGTACACTTCAGTAACTTTTTCTAAGGACAAATACGTTGGTTTTATGACAGTACAAGAAAGTGAAGAGCTGACAGCTGAAAATAAGTGATGCATTTAGAAATCTTCCAAAATGTATCTGTATTTTGTAAAGCTAAACCAAATAGAGGAGGTCAAGTGTTTATCCAAGAACCTGAAAATTCAATAACCCAGCACATCAGCTTCTTATCAGTCACCCCTAACTGCCAGGAAGAAAAGCCACAAAGTCAGCAATCCATCTCTTCATGCAGCCGTCTGTAGTTACGATTTGAAGCTTTAGGATCCAGGCATTTACTTTTAGAACTCTAGAAAAATTATTAGCTTTAAAATATTGTTATAAATTAGACAAATAGATCATAATAGATCATAACTACCTTTTCTAACAACCAGTTGGTATGAGCTCTTCTTCAATTTCTATTTTTCTCTGTTTATATTCAAGACTTCTGATACAAACATGAGATATAAATCTCTTCCTCACACACACACACATACACATATATATGACATGAAACCTTTTTATTATTATTCTTACATAAAACAATCTACACTTGTTTTATTACAGGAATAGAAAAGTCCTCCCAATACACAATTTTTTTTGAGTTTTTTATATCTTTCAACAACAACAACAAAACTTACTTAAATTATTTTCTGCGTTTCTACATTGATTTGTTGCTAGTATTGTGCTATTTACAAGAAAATAAATGTTCATTGCTGAAGCTAAAATAAATGTTGAATGTTACTGCTAACAAGGGAGTGTAATTGAAGGGAAAAAAGTGCATTGATCTTGGTCTGATGCTTCCAACTATACAAATTACTTTCTTGATTAACAACTAGAATTACTGGGGAAGCATCTCCTGCATCAATATGTCAATTTGAAGCTCATACAGCAGTATGGTATTCAGGTTCACTAACTCAGATATATTGATTTTTTTTTTCTTGGATAAGCCTAAATACAGGATTTTAAAGGGAACTCAATTTTCACCTCTGCTTACAATGTCCTAAGAACTTACACTGGAAAATTACGTTCCAAAATATCTAACAGATCTAATTTCTATTAGAATAAAATAGTAATGAGATAAGCCAATCAACAAACCATCTTCAGGTCTGAAACTAGCATGTTTAAGGACATGTGATACATTTCTCCATCTTGAATGGTTTTCAGGTGGGTGCAGAGGTCCGCCAATAGCTTGCAGCTTTGGCCTGCTAAACTCAGGGTTGTGAGTTCAATCCTTGAGGGGGCCATTTAGGGATATGGGTCAAAAATTGGGGATTGGTCCTGCTTTGAGCAGGGGGTTGGACTAGATGACCTCCTGAGGTCCCTTCCAACCCTGATATTCTATGACTTGTGAGCTTGCAGAATGGAAGCCTAAATTTCTAAGTATCAATCAACCATAATACACACTGGTGAAACAATGTGGATGTCAATCCTCAGAACATGCTGCAATCTTGACATTAAATTACAGGCAAACAGAACCAGTGGCGGTACTCTCAAGAAGAAGAGGGATTATTAGAGTTTGTTATGAGGCATCTATACATTTTACAGCAGCTTCTGCAAGGCAGCTGCATGAAGGAAAAATAATGTAGTGAGAAGGAGCAAGAGTCAAATTTTGAGAGTTACACAGAAAGGAATTAATGTATGACAATTTGTTTTTTATTCTTTATGTATTGAAGTACACTCCACCATCAGTACTTTCGAAAAGAAATGCTAGTAATAGCTGGATATGTCTGAGAGTTCTGGGATTAGTTGGGATTTAGCTATGTCTTTACTAGGCTTCTGGGGAGTTTGAGGATAGAGGAGGTACACTGGGTAAGTAGAAATGTACTAAAAACTTCTTTCTAGCTGCCCAACAAACAAATAATCTTCAAGTGAGGAGAAGCACATTTCCTTCTACCCTGATTCCTTGTGTGATATGTATTGAATTCAGAAGCTTCAATTTTATGAACTGTAGGAGCCTGACCACTGGGGATATCCATGTAAATACTCTGAAAGGTTCACTTACTTCTGACTGACACAGATTGCCACATGCTTTATTTAATACTTAGTTTTGGTATACTTGCTTTAGGTTTACTAGTACTTTAATAAAGCCCTTGCAAAGTGTTAAGCAAATGAAATTAAGTGGAGAGCAAAGCAACATAATGCACATTGGAAGGGCCACTCTTAACTACTCATATACATTAATTAGTTCTAAATGAAGTGTAACCATTTCAGCATGCTCAGTGTTCAGCTGCAATCCAAATAATAAAAAGCAAAAAAAAAAAAAAAAAAAAAAGAGTTAAAAAAGGGGCGTTCAGTAAATTAAGGTTAGAGACATGATGCCTTTGAAGCAAAATAATTACTCAGGGAAAGATTCCCATATGAAGAGATATTAAAAATATTATACTTATTTAGTTCAGAGAGGAGACATAGAAGATGTTACATGGTAGAGAACTATAAAATAATAAATGTTGAAGAGCGCATCGGTTGGGGGCTCCCCTTTACCCTTTAATGAAACAAATGTTTCCCAGTGAAATTAACATGGAATTAACAAGTAACACATTTGAAACTTAAAAGGAAATGCTTCTATTTTATTTTTACAAAACATCATAGATGGTCAGAAAATATTAATTTTCTTCTGATGAATAAATGAACCAGATTTTATTACTACTCCAAATTGACCTTTGGAACTCACTTCCAGAACATACTGAGACCAAGCACTGTCTCATAATATCAGTGTTATCTAAACAGTTTTAACGTTTTAAGAAATGTAGGTGTAGTGTGCATCCACTGCAGGTATAGTTTAGTTACTAAACATGTGATATTGTGTGTTAAACTAGTTCAAAATCTGAAGTTCATTATTTTTCTTCTTCTACATCTCTGCCCTAGGATATACAAACTACAAAGATTACATATTTCAGAGTAGCAGCTGTGTTAGTCTGTATTCGCAAAAAGAAAAGGAGTACTTAGAATCATAGAATCATAGAATATCAGGTTTGGAAGGGACCCCAGAAGGTCATCTAGTCCAACCCCCTGCTCGAAGCAGGACCAATTCCCAGTTAAATCATCATCCCAGCCAGGGTACTTGTGGCACCTTAGAGACTAACAAATTTATTTGAGCATAAGCTTTCGTGAGCTACAGCCCACTTCATCGGATGCATTACATATAGTTTCATTTCAACATTACAAAGGGTGTCATTTCAGAGGACACTTTTTCCTTTGCCTCTCTTCTTTGAATAGGCCAGTGATTAGAGGCAGCCCAGTGAAAGGGGGTGAGTCACCCATTCCAGCTGTAAACTCTAGAGCAGTGCTTCTCAAACTATATGATGTTGGGGACTCGCAATTTTTTTTTCCAATGTGTGCACAGACTGGCAGCCAATGGCTCACGGACCAGCAACAGTCCGTGGACCACCACTTTGAGTATCACTTCTCTAGAGTGTGTGTGTGGAGAGGGCAGGTTTTAAAAATCATGCAGGTTCCCAGAGTCTGCTAAGATGAATGCAGCTGGAAGATTTAGAAAGTTATCCAGATCGTGAGTATCTCTGGGGTACTGATTTCTTACTGCTATTGACTGGCATGTCGGGAGGGGGAAAAGAGAGAAATTTTCTGTACATGGTAGTACATCGACTTTGGTAGGACTCAGAGCTAGTTTGCTATGTTTGGTGTCATGGGCAGTGCATGAACAGCCAGGCCCAAGGCCCCATCCCTGTTGCCCCTGTTCCCCCTCTGGAGCCCAGAGTGGCCCTCCCCCTGGCTGCCAGCCCCAGAGCACTGGGCAGGCAGTGCGGCCCACAGCGCCCAGCAGGTGGGCAGTGCGAGCACCGGCTCCAGCCACCCAGAGTTCCTGTGACAGACTGGCCCCGCTAGCCCCAGCCCCAGCCCGGGGCCTTAGCAACAGGGGAAGAGCCACAGAGCACTCATGGGAAACTGGGTGCTGAGTGCGGGCAGTGCCACACAGGGCTGTTTGGGGTGGCTCAGACGCCCCTGGCCTGTGATACCTGCTGCTCACATTTGATGTGTTTGAAACCTAGCATGACTACTGATTGTCTGGGCGAGATTACCCTTCAGATAGGTAGGTTAGGCCCAGATCCAGAAATGTTCTTAGCTGTTGCAATGCTCGGTGTTCTAGCGCCTAACTTTTAGGCACATAGAAAATGCAGCCATTTTTCTAACTCATTCGATATTTATATTATAGAATCATAGAAATGTGTGGTTTGAATGGACGTCAGAAGATCATCGGGTCCAGTAATATGCACTGAGGCAGAACTGAGTATATCTGGATCATCCCTGACAAGCGCTGGTCTAACCTGTTCCTAAAATCCTCCAGTGATGGGGATTCCACAAGCTCCTTTGGAAACTATTCCAGTACTTAACTACACTTATAGTTAGAAAGGTTTCCTGGTATCTAACCTAAATCTGCCTTACTGCAGATTAAGTAGATTATGTCTACCTCTAGTGGACATGGAAGAACAATTGATCACTATCCTCTTTATAACAGTCCTTAACATATTTGAAGACTGTTTTCCCCACTCTGTCTTGTTTTCTCAAGACCAAACATGCCCCGTTTTTTAACCTTTCCTCATAGGTCAGTTTATCTACACCTTTTATCATTTGTCTTGCTCTCCTCTCGACTCCCTAATTTCTCCATATCTTTCTTAAAATGTGGTGTCTAGAACTGGACATAGTACTTCAGTTGAGGCCTCAGCAGTATCTAGTGCAGTGGGACAATTACCTCATGTGTACATTTCCCAGACCTGAACAAGAGCTTGGTGTAAACTCAAAAGCTTGTCTCTCACCAGCAGAAGTTGGTCCAATAAAAGATATTACCTCACCCACTTTAGATCTCCTGAACTCCTTCATCCTTTAGGTTTTCTTCCCATGGGACTTACCTACCCATTCTTTGAGTTTGTTAGCATCTGCTTTTCTGAAGTTTATTTTCCTTAGTCTGATGCTCCCAATCCTTCCTTTCCTTAGGATCACAAAATCTATCATTTCATGATCACTTGTACCCACATTGCTTTCAGCCTTTAGATTCATAACCAATTTTTTCCTGTGAAAACAAATCTTAAAATGGATGTCTCCCTGGTTACTTCCTTCACCTTTCAAAACAGAAACTTGTCCCTGATACATTCCAAGAACTAATTGGACATTTTGTGTTTTATCATATTATACAGACATCTATCAGAAAAATAGTTACTATCAGGTCTTGTGTCTTGAATATTTCTGCTATTTGACCTAGAAAAGCCTCATACACCTTTCTCCCCCTTATTTGGTGGTCTATAGTATGACATCGCTCCTGTTTCCCTCCCCCTCCCTCTTTATCTTTACCAAGACTTTCAGCATTACTGAAATACCTGTACACTCATGGGCACCCACATGTATACACCCAATACAAAAAAAAATTCATGACAGAGTAGTACTTGAAACCTGTGTGCACAGGTTCCCAGTCAACTGTCATTTCCCTGCTCCCATCCAGCAGCTTGCTGCTAATCAGCTCAGCAAGAGCAACTATGAAACCGAAAGTTATATCAGGGAGGCAGTTCCCTGGGCTTGATTGGAGGAATACCAGGAACTCTGATTGGTCAGGGCTTTCTATTTAAATCCAAAGAGAGGCAAATGAAGTTATCTGAACAACTGGGCTTTATCTGGCTGAGACACTGGATCCTCCCTTTTGCCAGACTCCTGCTTCCCTGCCTTGCTCCTAGTTCCTGCTTTCCTGACCTATTCCTGATCCTTGCCCCTAGTCTCAGACTCTGGCTTTGACCCTTGGTTTGACTCCCAACTCTGAACCCTGCCCAGTCACTACACCTGGCTGGCTATGTCTCAGCCCTGACAAAAACTTTACTCTTACAATTAGGTTTCTCAAGTGTATTTCCTATCAAAACTATCAATATAAATCAAAGAAATCTTCAGTTAGAACAACATTAACTTCCACACTATCCACCCAAATGACAGAACCAAACATATTCACAGGTTCTTTGCCTCTGAAACAAACTCCCTTACAACTTAACAGCATACAAGTAGTCCAAATGCACACATCCAGTTCCTGAAATCTCACTCAAATGCACAAGCTTAACTCCAACCTGAGTAAGATGAAGATATTTATTGCCAGACAAACTACTGGTGTCCACGTATACATTACATTACTTCTGCGGCCTAAGTTAGCATTGTTCCTTCAATGGTTACAAATAAGAGACTGAAATTGTAGGTAAAGGGTCACTGAGAGAGGGAAGTATGGACAGAGCGCCTGAAAAACAGCTTTTGCGAATGAGGGAATTTCATTTGACAGACGTTCTAAGGTACATCAAAGCAGAGTCCTCGTCTGATGGACCTTGTCTGATGCCAGAACAAGGCTCCTTGTGACAAATTTAATACATCTCCAGGGAGGAGGGAATGGACATTGAAAGGTGGAGAGGCAGACGTGGTGAAAATGAGGGGCTGGCAAAGGCTATAGCTGGGGAAGCAAAGAAGCTGACAAGAAGGTGGGAGGGCTGTCAAAAAGAGAATAAATTTCATAATCGTTCTTAAATCATTAAAGGAAAGTTGCTATTAAAAATGAAAAGTGCCACCAATTTTCAGTAACATTATTTGTGTGTGACAAATCATCAATAGCAGCTTTACAAAAATCACACATTTGTGAATTACAACTCTGACATTTTAAATAAAGAGCAGTTCAGTAGCTAATACGATTAGGTAAAAGCCACTGTTTTCTCTGTAATATTGAACTCTCTTTGACCTTCACAGAAATCAACTCTTCAATAGATAGATATATAAAAGAGATACTATATCTACCCCAATCAGAGTCTCTTCTGTTATTGAAATACTGTTCATGACTTTCTTAAAGATCACTATTGGGATAATAACAATTCTGAAAATGTTTATTTTCCTCAGAGTGACTTCATTATTTTAGACAGGAGATTTATTATGGCTTATTATTGGTAGTGATTAAATACTCTGACCAAGTCTGGGGGCTCTATTGTGCTGGACACTATACAGACATTTTGTAAGAGAAATTCCCTTCCCCCTCAAAATGTTTATAGTCGAAGAAGACAAGATGGACAACGTATGGGAGAAAGAAAGTATTATAATCCAAATTTTACAGATTAGGAGCTAAGGCAGAGAGAGACTGAATGACTTCCCCAAGACCATACAGACAGTCTGTGGTAAAGGAACCCAGATCTCCTGAATTCCAGTCCTGTGCCTTAGTCTTTCCTTTCTATGCTGTGATTTCATTACTCAGTATTTGGGAGTTGGGTGGCAGAGGGAGAGAAAATGGCTACCTTGGAGACCTGACATACCAGTATTTACAAATAAACTGGTCTGCCAGTTCAGGTATTACACAAGCTATTCCTCAAATTAAAATAACAAACACACAAAAAAAAAACCCAAGCAGCTTCATCTATTTTAACATAAAAAACTTTTACTGCAAATAGTAATTTCCATGGAGTGATACGTTCCTTGAATAGGAGCTTTGAATGAGAAAGCACTAGAGAACCTGAATCAAGGCCACTGGTACCCTGCAGGATCTTGCCTTAGGCTCTTATGGCCACATTGTTGTCAGTGCCTGCAGAGGTGTACAAAGGATGGAAAAGGCAACAAGAGGCTTGCACCCTCTATGGCAGGGGTCCAGACACAAATGCTGCCCTCCTACTCCACTAAAAGGCACAGTGCCAGGCTCCCTCTTTAGACTGCCATAACTGAGCAGCTGCAGAGATTCCTCAGGAGCTACCTTATGCCTCACAAAGGGTTTTGTACTGCCTCCATCTCAGAGCTGTGAATTAATGGCAGTTAGGTCTCAAAGCAGGACTTGCAACCTTGCCCTTATTATTCTACATCTACTGTGACTAACAATGTGAAGTAAAATAATAATATGTAAATATAAAAAGAAAGTGAATGAAAATATCTCCAGCTTCCCACCCCGCAAAAACAAACCCAAACAAAACAAAAATATTAAAAAGCAGAAGGCATTTCCAGGAGGTCTTATGCCACAGCTAATGCAGAATAGTTCTTTGTATTCAACTGTCTGCATCCTGGGTCTTTGACCCATCCTAGGTTTTGAATATCCATGGCTAGAAGTGTTCTGCCCTTTCCTGAAACTGTGTCTACAATTACAGTAGTGTGTAGTGTATAGGCAGTACACATATAGCTATACACCACAGTGAAAGGTAGGTTGCATCCGCACTTGTCACTGTGGCATGTAGGGTAAATACCTGGGGGTTGCCCATAGAGGGCACTTTATTCTACTTGCCTAAACCATGCCTCACCATTTACATTGCTATTTACTCACATCCTAGGTGTGTATGTGTACTTGACACACCACCACCAGTGTAGATGTACGTAAGAATGGCCATACCAGGTCAGAACAATGGTCCATCTAGCCCAGTATCCTGTCTTCCAGCAGCGGCCAATGTCAGATGCTTCAAAGGGAATGAACTGAACAGGAAAATCATCAAGTGGTCCACCTCCTGTCATCTAGTCCCAGCATCTGGCAGTCAGAGGTTTAAGGATGCCCAGAGCATGTGGTTCATCCCTGATCATCTTGGCTAATAGGCAGCCTCCATGAATTTACCTAATTCTGCTTTTAACTCTGTTATAGTTTTGCCCTTCACAATGTCCCTTGGCAATGAGTTCCACAGGTTGACTGTGCAGTGTGTGAAGTACTTCCTTTTGTTTGTTTAAAAATACCTATTAATTTCAAAAAGAGAAGGAGTACTTATGGCACCTTAGAGACTAACCAATTTATTTGAGCATAAGCTTTCGTGAGCTACAGCTCACTTCATCGGATGCATACTGTGGAAAGTGTAGAAGATCTTTTTATACACACAAAGCTATTACCAGCAGGAGAGTGGGTTTGTATGTGTGTGGGGGAGTGCGGGGGAGAAAACCTGGATTTGTGCTGGAAATGGCCCAACTTGATTATCATACACATTGTAAGGAGAGTGATCACTTTAGATAAGCTATTACCAGCAGGAGAGTTGCGTGGGGGGAGGTATTTTTTCATGCTTTGTGTGTATTAAAAGATCTTCTACACTTTCCACAGTATGCATCCGATGAAGTGAGCTGTAGCTCACAAAAGCTTATGCTCAAATAAATTGGTTAGTCTCTAAGGTGCCACAAGTACTCCTTTTCTTTTTGCGAATACAGACTAACACGGCTGTTACTCTGAAACCTACTAATTTCATTGGGTGATCCACGGTTCTTGTGTTATCGGAAGGGGTAAATAACAATTTCCTATTCACTTTCTCCACACCATTCATGATGTATTCCCCCTTTAGTTGTATCTTTTCCAAGGTGAATAGTCCCAGTCATTTTAATCTCTCCTCACATGGAAGCTGTTCTATATTCTTAATAATTTTTGTTGCCCTTCTTTGTACCTTACATATGACAGTCATGTTAATACATCCCAGAATGTAGTTTGCCTTTTTCGCAACAGCATCACACTGTTGACTCATATTTAAATTGTGATCCACTCTAATCCCCAGATCCTTTTTCTAGACAGTTATTACCTACTTTGTATTTGTGGATTTGATTCTTCTTTCCTAAATGTATTACTTTGCAGTTGTCTTTATTGAATTTCATTGTATAGATTTCAGACCAAATCTCTATTACGTCAAGGTCATTTTGAATTCTAATCCTCCTCCTAAGTGTTGCAACCCCTTCCAGCTTGGTGTCATCCACAAATTTTATAAGAATACTCTTCACTCCATCATCCAAGTTGTTAATGAACTATTGACTAGTACCAGACCCAGGACAGAGCCCGACAGGACCCCTTTAGATACACCTTCCCACTTTGACAGCAAACTATTCTCAAAGAGTAATTCTGAATGATCTTTCAACCAGTTATGCAACCCCATAACAGTGGTTTCATCTAGTGGTTTCATTTCATTAAAACCGCAAATATATTCTTGAACAAAAGAGAAAAACACAGGTGTGGGGGACAGTGAAATATGCACTCTGTTGAGATTTGATCAGCAGGATGTGGAAGGAATACTGGCCAACAAGCAACCAACATATATTAGAACAGATCCTCAAAACTCCACACCACCAGAAGAACCAAAGTGCATGGCAGTCTCCTGTCTACACAACGGAGACTCTCACGTACTCCAATATCAAACATTCTACAAGGCATACAAAAAACTCTGTACAACACTAACACCTGAAAGAACCACTCTCCCAAGCCCAGAAGAAAATACACTAAGAGTTTTGTTTGTCTGTTTTAAAACTAAAAGACTTGGTGTTAAGCTATATATGTAATTATATACATTTTAACGGAGTATAAAGGAGTAATTATATAAGCAGTTTATGGTATTCATGTTTAATTTTTCTTTCTCAAATAACTGTACAAAAGGGTTGTTACAACAACAGGGAGCTATAGTATAATTATCTGTAGAAACTTAGAAATCTCTGCTTTCAGGAAGTGCCTGATGAGAACAGTATATGTAGAAGGAATAAAGCCTAGATGTTGCATTGTCTTGGCTCTTGTTCCTTTTATGTTTGAACACGGACTCCCTCAGGGCTCGTCTATACTGGCATGCTAAATCAGTCCCACTTCGATTGATGATAAATCACAGTGGTGCCGATTTAGCTGGTCTGGTGAAGATGCAATAAGTCAATGGGAAAGTCTTTCCCATTGACTTCAGTACTCCACTTCCCTGAGAGGTGGAAAGTAAGACACCACGTTAGGTCAATGTAAGCTATGTCACTCAGGGGGGTGATTGTTTTCATACCCCTGAGTGATGTAACTTACATCGACTTAAGCGGCAGTGTAGACCAGGTCAGTTTCTGCTATAATTAGGTATTTCTAGCCTGAAACATTTTCCTTGCTCATTTTCATTCTATTACTCCTAGCTCTAGTCCCCTTCACAGTCAGTTGTTTTCTCACAAACATCTTCCATCCTTTTCCATATTTTCAAACATCTCTAACATGCTGCTCCAACTCCTATTAAGTGACTTTTGATAGAGAGCTTCAGCCTCCTATAATGTTTTGCTTTGAGGTTTCTCAATGTAGTGCCCATCTTTAAAAAAGGGAAGAAGGAGGATCCTGGGAACTACAGGCCGGTCAGCTTCACCTCAGTCCCCGGAAAAATCATGGAGCATGTCCTCAAGGAATCAATTCTGAAGCACTTAGATGAGAGGAAAGTGATCAGGAACAGTCAGCATGGATTCACCAAGGGAAAGTCATGCCTGACTAATCTAATTGCCTTCTATGATGAGATAACTGGTTCTGTGGATGAAGGGAAAGCAGTGGACGTGTTATTCCTCAACTTTAGCAAAGCTTTCGACACGGTCTCCCACAGTATTCTTGTCAGCAAGTTAAAGAAGTATGGGCTGGATGGGTGCACTACAAGGTGGGTAGAAAGTTGGCTAGATTGTCAGGCTCAACGGGTAGTGATCAATGGCTCCATGTCTAGTTGGCAGCCGGTATTTAGCGGAGTGCCCCAAGGGTCGGTCCTGGGGCCGGTTTTGTTCAATATCTTCATTAATGATCTGGAGGATGGTGTGGATTGCAACCTCAGCAAGTTTGCGGATGACACTAAATTGGGAGGAGTGGTAGATACGCTGGAGGGTAGGGATAGGATACAGAGGGACCTAGACAAATTGGAAGATTGGGCAAAAAGAAATCTGATGAGGTTCAACAAGGACAAGTGCAGAGTCCTGCACTTAGGACGGAAGAATCCCATGCACAGCTACAGACTAGGGAACCGAATGGCTAGGCAGCAGTTCTGCAGAGAAGGACCTAGGGGTGACAGTGGATGAGAAGCTGGATATGAGTCAACAGTGTGCCCTTGTTGCCAAGAAGGCCAATGGCATTTTGGGGTGTATAAGTAGGGGCATTGCCAGCAGATTGAGGGACATGATTGTTCCCCTCTATTCGACATTGGTGAGGCCTCATCTGGAGTACTGTGTCCAGTTTTGGGCCCCACACTACAAGAAGGATGTGGAGAAATTGGAGAGAGTCCAGCAAAGGGCAACAAAAATGATTAGGGGACTAGAACACGTGAGTTATGAGGAGAGGCTGAGGGAACTGGGATTGTTTAGTCTACGGAAGAGAAGAATGAGGGGGGATTTGATAGCTCCTTTTAACTACCTGAAAGGTGGATCCAAAGAGGATGGATCTAGACTATTCTCAGTGATAGCAGATGACAGGACAAGGAGTAATGGTCTCAAGTTGCAGTGGGGGAGGTTTAGGTTGGATATTAGGAAAAACTTTTTCACTAGGAGGCTGGTGAAACACTGGAATGCGTTACCTAGGGAGGTGGTGGAATCCCCTTCCTTTGAAGTTTTGAAGGTCAGGCTTGACAAAGCCCTGGCTGGGATGATTTAGTTGGGATTGGTCCTGCTCTGGGCAGGGGGTTGGACTAGATGTCCTCCAGAGGTCCCTTCCAACTCTGTTATTCTATGATTCTGATCAAGACATCTTAGGTTTCTGGCTACCCAGAGACTCAAATTTGTGGTTCTAGCTTATGTCCAGTCTTGCTTTCTAAAGCCAGCATTGTTTTAATGATGTCCATGAGGGGTATCATTAATGTCTTAAGAAGAAATGCCATCCACCTTCGTACACATGTGGATCAACAGATCCAGATACTTACATGCATTCCTTGTTAAAGTGGCCCACTATGTTTAAAGCATCTCATAACTGCATAACCTCTTATGACTGAAAAGTACTAGTCTTGCTATACAGTCTGAAAACTCTCTCTGTGACAAAATCAGGAAAACAGAATTAAGAATTAAAGAATCTTCCAAAGATATGCATTTTAAATAATTTGTGGTTAACTCTATTTCTGAGTCATGTAGACATTATTGGGTGTGTGTGTGTGTGTGTTATGTTTAAAGTAATGCATGCAAAGTAATTTTGCAGGAATTATTCCAAATCTATTAGTGTTTTGGTTCCAAGATGGAGAAAGACAAATTATTTTAATATACAGCTATTATGGTTAGTAAGAAAACAGCCCAATATTGCTAATTAAGCCATTAATCAGATCCTCTCTTTGAATTGTATTACATACATGGTGTTTTATTCCCCCCCAAAAAACTATTGAGAATATAAAAACAAATCAGGTGCTATTCCACAAGTATCCATTTTACCCACAGAGTACATTATTATGAATGTACAGTAGATAGAAAAGTACGGTGTGCAAAAAGAAAACTTGTAAAAACCTAATTCCATCCAGTTTTCTTTGAACATGCAAGTTGGGTCAACATGCAGAGTGTGGCCCCAGTTATATCAAGTAGATCTGAGAGGAGAACCTCACCCTTTAGTTCAAGTATTTATGCAGAAAGAAGATAAAAAAATATGTGCATAATGTTACTATTACATGGCTTCCTAGACCTACCAACAAAGAGTATTCCCCACTACTCCAACTCTGCATACTCTCCCAACACTGCCTTCTTTACTCCTCATCCTGATTCACTGAACTCTTCTGGTGAAAGTCTCATGACTGTGCAGAATTCCTCCAGTAAAAGTTGTTCTCTCATCTTTATATTCTGACATATTATTTGCCAAACAGTGTTATTTCTCAACCTTTGTTGACTCATGCCTGTAGTTCCCATCACCTATTTAGCACATTTGTCTACGTCCTCAACCTCTCCTGTTCTACACCCACCTCTTTTTGTACAGGATTTTGCTGATATTTTCTGGTGGGTGGGGGAATCAGCAAGATCTACTGTGATCTCCAATTTTCAAGTTAACATGGTCTCTATTTTCTCAGTCATCACCAACATTGAGGTTTTTCACCTTTTCTCCATCTCCACCCAACAACTCCATCACCTCGTTTCCTAGTTTCCCTTGCCCCCACCCTCACCCCTGATTTTATTTTTGCCTTGACCTTTCACCTTCCTCTGACTTCTTTTCCGCTAAATACAAATGTGCTACTGTTTCCCTCGTCCTCCAGAAAATGTATCTTGACTCCCATACACCTCTCCAACTACCATCCCATCTCTCTTGTACCCTTCACCTTGAAGCTTATCAGATACACTATTTCTGATGTTGCCTTGAGTTTCTTTCCTCCAACTCCATCCTTAATACTCTCCAGTCTCATTACCACTCTCTCAGTTCCACTGAAACTCTTCTCACAAAGTTGTTTAATACCCTCTTCTCAGTCAGTTATCAAGGAGTCTGCTTCAACCTTATCCTTCTTCAGCTGATTTTGACATTGTTATTCATGAACTCCTTGACATATCCATCCAGGTTTTTTGGAATGCTATTCTCTTCTGATTATTCTCCTACAACGTTGACTGTTCCTTCAGTGTTTCTTTCAATGAGTCCTCCACTTCCATCCTCCCACTGTTTGTAGGCATCCTACAAGGCTTTGTCCTCAGCTACTTCCTCTTCTCACAGTACAACATTTCGTTGGCAACTTCATTAACTCAAACAGTTGGAACTACCACAGTGACAACTCACAAATCTACTCTTCCACTCCTGATTCATCTCCATCCATCCACTCCTGAATCTTGGCCTGCATCTCACATCTCCTTCTCAATATCTGATCTATCAATATAAACTTAATGTAGTCAAAACTGAAATCTTGATCTTCCAGCCTAAACCATCTATGTTACAACTTTCTCTGCCACCACCCTTCCTATAACCTGGGGATCAGTTTTGACTCCTTATTCTCACTTGATATTCACATCCAAGGATGTCCAAGTAATGCTACTGGTCAACATTTCTACACTCCATTCTTTTCCATATTTCTCCACAATGAGAGTTCTTGTTCAGGCCTGTATCATCTCTTGTCTTTGACTACTCCAATCTCCTCCTCTCTGGCCTTCTTGACGTTGTTGACCCTTCCCATTACAGCCAGCAAGATCATCTTCCTTGTCCATCATTCTAATTAAGCCCTCCCCCCAACTTAAGTCCCCTCTACTAGCTTCCTCTTCTAGAGTGCATCAAGTTCAAGATTCTTGGTTTTTGCTTTCAAACCTCTACTGAACACTGTCTGTCGCTATTTATCTGACCTTGACTTGTTCTGTGTCATAATCCCCTCAACCCCTCCATTTTGCCAATCCAGCTTTGCCCACTAATTTGTCGTCATCTCACACAAAAGTCTTCATACATTCTTCCATGGCAACAAGATAAATAGAACAACCTAACCTCATCCCCTACTCTCTTCACATTCCCTTCTGAAAGCATACCTCTCTCATGAGGCCCACAGGGAACTAGATGTCATGACTGAATTATTTCAAAGTAACTTGAATGCCCTATTTTCATAATGTATTTAAACATAGACATTTCTGAAAATCCCAGTCTAAGTGATCTGGGATCACAAATTCCATCAACTGCTATGACTACTACTAGTACTAGATTTGTTGGCTGAAAATTAGTGGTAACAGCCAACTCCATGGGTAACAATGGGGCTCAATCAATTATGATAGATCCAAAGGATAAATATTTAATTGTATTTATCATACATTTGTATCTAAGATACTGAAGTATTTCTCTGTATTTGAATAATAGATAATTGTGTTTTTTTTATTTTAAAAAGCACTTAATAGTAACTAGACATATGTTTCCTTCTTAACTGTGAACAAGGACCATGGAGGAATTCATAGAAAAAAATAAAGAGGATTTGCATTTGAAAATATTGTATGGAAGATGAATGTTCTGTAAAGGTTGATCTCTCCCACAACCAATCATATAGCGTTACAAACCTACAAATATGAAGGTTTTTATTGTTGTATAGACAAAGAGAATAAGCACATTCATTTTAGATATACTGTTAGTTCATGAAAGGTTTTGAGAATAACATTTGAAAAACACGAGACAAACAGCACAAAAAGACAGTCACTGTACACATTTGAATCGCAACATCAGGCTTGTAGGTATGACTTTTAAGATTTGCAATTACTCTGTTTAAGAAATCATTACATCAAAGTTACTTTTCTTCATTAGCAAGAGAACTCATACCACATTATTAATATGCATAAACTACAAACAAAGCATCTAAAATTCAGTACAAGTTTTACATGTGAAAGGTGATGTACATTAGTCAGAGGAAGGAACATCAGACCTACACTGAGAAATGAGGTCAATGTTTTTTGAACTACTATGCATTTATATGTTGTTTGTACAATTTTAAATTATTGTAGTCTGCTTTGTAACTCTATAGTCTCTGGTAATAAGATACTTTAAATTACTTCAGCTACTGTTGGACACAGCATTAGACACTGCCTCTTTCTTCCAACCATCAGGATCAGAAAACAAAGTGTTTACTGTACCTGTCACCAATGGCATACTCATTCTATTATAAAACAAAACGTGATGACAAAATGTATTAAGGGAAAAAAAGTAAAATAGGCACTATTCTTCCCCAGAATAATTCCACTGATTACAATGCAGTTAAATCAGGGGAAAATGTCACTCAGTATTCTTGGAATTAGTTACATAACTCCTATGAACTTTAATGCTGCTTGCAAGGTTAATTTCCTGCACATCATACTGAATTATTACATTTAAAATGGTCTATGTTAAGCTCATGTAAGTAAGTAAGTAGAGTGTGAAGGCTGTCACTATAGCATATTATAGGTTTCTTTTTCACTGGACTAATTTTCATTATTTTTTCTTTTCTATTTTAAATGTATGCATCATTCTGCATTTACGTCTTTTTTTTTAAGTTCCTTTCCATAACCAACAATCTGAATTTAAGACTTAAATATGACCCTACCGTAGTGGTAAGAAGGCTATGCAACTTCCAAAAAAGCACAGGAGCAAGTACATCTATAAAACATGATCATCTCTTAAAAAAACAGAGAAAATAGGAACCAGTATGAGCTTCCATATTGGTAACCCACATTCATTATTTGAAAGTGCATGATAGAATATCCAAACCATGTGTGTGTGATGGAATATGTTTAGCATATAGGAGGTGTAGCCAAAATTTCTAAACTTGAGTGCTTAAAATCCATATTTAGGCTATAAGTGACAATGACCTAATTTTGTTAGATGCTGAGCACCTAGCAGTGTTTAAAGCATACCTGATTGAAAGGGGCTACAGAAGCCACAAATAACATTTCTACATCTTCATCTAGGTCACTGAGGGGCTACATTTCAGCCCTGCCTAGGGGAAAGCCCTCGCTGATTGGCTGCTTTTCCCACTTCCTCTCCTTTTGAGATGTAAGTAGCCAGTTAGAGTCTCTCTTCTTCCCCTTGGAAGCCTATTTGCATGGGGGGGTGGGGAGAGAAAGATGCAAGAATCCTAGTAGTTCATGATGTGGCTTAACGTCTTCCTCCCCTCCTATGAGAAACAAGGATGGCTCGTTTGCTCCTTCCCCTTTCTCTCTTCCTCTCTGCAACACAAGACCAGGGAAGGGAAGAAAGAACCCTGCTGCACTCTTGGCCCCTGGGCTCAGATCTTGGACACAAGGGTGAGGAGCTCCTGGAGGTGCTGGAGCAATAGAGGTGAGTCGGGGGTGAGGGGGAAGAGAAGGGAATTTATGTTCAGCTAGGATGCACAGATGTGGGAGCAGAAATGATGGGGGAGGGGAGGCTGGAGAACAGGCAGATGTGATGTTCCTTTCATTTCTTTAGAAAATGATAGCCCCCCTCTTTAGACCTCACCACACATAGTTTTTTCAGACCACTTTAGGTTCTAGTGCATAGAAGGTCCCATTGACTTTCACAGGAGCCCTGTGTTAGTCATGGTGATCCTTGCCTTATTGAATGCACATTTTATGCAGGATACAGTATGCTGCTGCTTTCTAGAAAATAGTTCCACATTATGAAATTAACGTGTATTATCATTTTTCTTTTAAAAAACCCAACTAGTACTATTAATACAAACACACACCACTTAGGGAATTCTATACAAGTATATTCTCACACAAGCACACACACCATTAGAGTTTCAGAATGAAGCACTTGAGGAAATACCAAAATTTAGGTTGCATGTTCAACCTTAGCTCTGTCTCCTCAAGCATCCATATTTTGATGCTGTCTTCAATTACCTGATCATATGTCAGCTATTATTTCGCATGACCTCTGCTGCATTGAGAATGCAGGTTGATGCCCATGGATGTACTCCAAATTTACACCAGTGCAAATGAAAGCTTCTTTTGGGGCACAGACTGAAAATGTTCTGAGGCGGGAGTTCACTCTTTGAAAAATGTGAATAAAAATAAATATAGTTCAGGTACCTCATTCATTGCAAATTTTCAAGCCAGTATACTCACGAGATGGGGGTCCTTCAGAAATAATAGCTTGTGATCAAGACTGTATTGTAAAGCATGGACGCCAGGGGAAAAAGTTAAAGGGGAGCACGTAATATTGTTTTTTTTTTCCCACAAACTTAAATTATTGTAATGTTTTTATATAGAGGCTCTAATATAATGTAGATACTTGTAAGGAAGTGACTGAGAAACAATTAATGTCCATGTTTCCAGTGAGCTAGTATCATGAAATCTAGTATCCTTATTATGGGCCAATAAGGATGAGAAAAAGAAAAACATACTTGGAAGTTAACTTTTCTATCAGATGTCACGAGCAGAATCATTAAAAAGAGGTATTCACAGGAGGAATGAGGCCTCCACTCTATAGATATTAATGACATCTGAGGTCAGCAGATCTATTTATTAAATTTTAGCCAAGAGAAATATTGAAGTTGAGTGACTATACTGCAGGCATTGATGCTGAAGCTGCATCTACCCAAAGGATGACCTGTAGTATATTATACCGCGCTTGATACAAGCCAACTTCTATTCACCATCTTTACTAGGAACTTCCCAACAGCTCAGAAATGTAAATGTTACATCTATGAAGATACTCAAATCCCTGCCCATAATAATTAATTACATTTCATTTAAACTATGCTTAGCTTTGGTTTTATTTCTATGCAGCTGCATCATATTATACTTAGACACATTCAATGTCCTATTCCAACACTAAGTATATTAGCATATTTTTTTTCAATACTATCCTGAAAATCAACTATATCCTCTGAATCCCAGCCACTCCCTTTAGTTTGATATCATCTGAACATATAATGATCATATCTAAATTAGTGAAAAATCTTAACGACCATGCTGATCCTATTATATAAAGCCTTGGGAAAATCTACTCCTGATGAGTGTCAAAGAATATACACCTTTTAATACTTTAGTGAAACACAAGCTGGGCTCACTACAGGGATAACTCTGAGATTTTACAGCCTGTGTTATACAGGACGTCAAACTAGATGATGTAATGGTCCCTACTGGCTCTGGCTTTAAAATCTGAAAATTCCAAACCCTCTTCTGAAGAGCCAAATGAAGAATTTCACATCCATTGAACAATTTCTGGAAAAAATATACCTTTTACATGTGAAAAAAAACAAAACAAAACACGGTATGAGATGGAAAACTCTGCAAGCTTATTTCACTGAGGTTTCTTCCTCATTTTTCTGTGAATCTTAGGACTACCATGGACACCAGATATACTGTCTAAAGAGAAGACAGAGACCAAGTCAGCCTTCTCCCGGCCAGGACACCCAGAGCTTTCCATGGAACCTTGCTCTCACATGCTGTACCCGCCGATAGGTAATGCATGGGAGCAAGCTAATCATGGAGCCAGATCCCCACATAGCATCTGCTAAGGGAGGTCCACAGACAAAGGGGAAATATAGGCTATATCTACACCATGAGCTAGGAGTGGGATTCCCCTGCTCATGTACACATGCCCATAGTAGCTCAATGAGAGCTAGTATGAGTATAAATAGCAGCATGGGCAGCAGCAGTGGAGGCAGAACTTACCCATGCCAAGTACGTAGTCTCCGGTTTCAGGAGTGTTTGTACTCAGCATGGCCAAGCTGTGCCTCGGCTGTCGCTCCCTGTGCTATTGCAGCTACACCGCTGCTCCTACTTGCACTAGCTGTCATCAGGCTGCTCTGAGTATGTGAACGAGAGTAGGGGAATCACATTCCTCTCTCATAATATAGACATAACCAGAGAGTTATCCTGTGGAGTTAATGATTCCCCATTTATCCAATAATCCATCATGTGATGCATCTCTGAAAATCTAGATATTACGGGCTATAGCCTGCTGTCTTATTTCTACACCATTCATTGCAATTTTATTCACTTATTTTTAATCAGTTAGCTTTAACCTCTTTATTGACACCTCCTTTTTTATCTACTACAATCTACCTTTGTTCTGTTTCAATGATTCATATATGGATTGCTTTCCAGGAATTTAATCACCTAATTAAGTCACCAGGTTCATGTATAATGAAACGTGTTTTGAACGCAGCACTTTGCTTACTATATGACATGAAAAGTATTGATAAACCAGCATTTTATTTAACTTAACCTCTACTTTGAAACTTAAAAGGCTCTACAAGGTTATTTTAATTACACTTATTTTAATTACATTCTGGGCTTTATTTTTAAGTGGTAAATGTTTAGGTTGCATTTGTCATTCCATATGCATTTCCATTTCTGTGGACATTGATTATGACTGTAAAATACAATTCAATTACTTCAGCCTCTAGTTAACTGGAGAATTAGATTTCAATAAATAGCTAATATATACTACTAAGCTTAAAGAGGGGAATAATATCACTCACAAATATTTAGATTAGGATAGATTTCCATCAAAACCATTTCCAAAATTCTAGCAGCCAGGACTTTGTTGCTTGGAAATATAACATTTCTCACTAATATGCAAATCAATGTACAGAAATCAGGCAAGATCCTGATTTCACATGGATGTAAACCCAGGGGGACTCCATAAAGTCAGTACTGTCACTCTAGTGCAAAACTGGAATAGGTTTATATATGCCTCGTATGAAAGCCAATAATATAGAACCAGTGAACAACATCTTCATATTTTATTGGCACATGTAACGCAATGGCATTTTAATACAGCACAATCTAACTCACCTGCACAAAAGTGTTTTTTGTTTGTTTTAAAACAATTACAGAAAACTATGTAAATTAAAACAGCTGCTATGACAAAACAACAATCACTTTATTATAAGGCATAAAGTGATATGTTAAAATGAAAACATACAGTAGGTTGAAAAATACTGTGAAATACTGACAACTTGTTCATTTGCAGGCCACCTACATGACTCCAAAATGGTAAATAATCTGCAGCTTTTCAAAGCAATCTTGGTAAATTTCAAAAATATTGCTCTTTTCCTGTGACCATGGGATCTCTTAATGATAACAGACAGAAGGAATGTTACAGAAATCCCTTTGGGTCTGGTATTTACATTCTAGTTCTGCAAAGAATGTCCGGTGAAGTCTGTGTCACTCTGGTCATCAATATCAATGTGAAATGTATGTACAGATACTAAATAAGGAGTTATGTATGTCTACTGAAAATGATATATTTTTTAAATTATTCAGCTGAGGGGTTGGTCACCAGGAAAGGTGAAAAGCAGGTAGCTTAATTATCACTTGCTAAAATAATGACACAATTTGCAGGCAATTGTATTGAAACATTGAACTAAGTTACTTGCTATTTTCAAAATAATTTCAAGAGTTTAAAAACTCCATTGATATTAAACTTCTAGGGATATATATTTTCCTTTTTAAAAGACTCAGTAAGATGTCAAATTGGACACAGACAAGTTTAGTTTAATTAACTGACTCTGCTTTCTTCCAAGGCCCCTGCATTTGATGCACAGATCTTTTACATCATTATGATCCTAATTGGCAGCCATTTCCATTTTTTTAATCCCACTGTGGACATTCACTATTGATGAGCTTGTGAAATTCCCACTTTGTGAGCATATCAAGAAAAGGACATTCACATTCCCCACAAATTTACAATCTTTTAAAACAATTTAAGTATTCTCATTCGGCCAAATCCTTCAACCTGTGCCAGCGTAACCCACTGATTAGTATGCGTTATAGGTCCCCTCTCCGTGCTGATCCATAGAGGATACGAGTTGGTACAGCCACTAATTACATAGCCTTGACTCTTAACTCAAGCTGTAGCAGTCATGGCTTACATTCAGTTCGAGCTCCAGTAAATATTTTCAACCCCCCTGGAGTTTCCATAGCATGTTGGGTGGTGGGGAGGGGAGCTCTGGGAAATACTCCATGAGAATTTAAGTCCTGGTAGCAGCTCATGCTCTTTAGTTATGGAAGTCCGCGGTACAGTCGTCAGTGTGTTGGACAAGTGGGTGGCTATCCCACAAGGCTTTAGCAAATAGACTGGTACAGCAGTGCTCCATAGGGGACAATGTACTCTTCCCCTAGTCATGGAGCATCTTCAGAACAGCTTTCATGCCCTTTCCTTACACAGTATTTGTAGCTAGAGGTTCTACATATAAATTAATCCTCTGGTTATATCACACATCTAAGCATACACTTATTTTTCTGTGGTACAGGTGATACCCCCCCACCTCCACCCCAGAGCACAACTCCACAGGGAGTACAGGCCTCTTGCATGTTATCTCTACATCTTTCTTCCCCCTTATGCATCTGGACTGCATCAGCTCTGCTACCTGTCAAGCTACATGCACCTATAACAAGGTGGGATAGGATTTAATCCTAGTTTTGCCACAGTGGATAGAACAGACCAATAGCCACTAGTTAAGGAACCAACCTTCAGTACAATTAGTCAGGGAAGAAACCTATAATCCATCTATCTAGGTACTGCAACCACATTCTGAATAATACCGGCTTCTTATGTAGCACTTTTCTTCAGTAGATCTCAAAGCACTTCACAATTTTCTTAATGTATTTATCCTCACAACCCCCTTGTGGGGTAGGGAAGAGCTATTATCCCCATGGCAAACTGAGGAACAGTGACTTGTCTAAGGTCACACACAAAGTATGTGGGAGAGCATGGAATTGAACCCAGATATTCCAGTCATAAACTAATGCTTTAATCACTGGACCATCCTTCCTCTCCTCTTTACTATGCTGAGGTGCCCGAGAGCCTGCACCATTAGAGACCTCCAGTTTGTGCATGACATTTGACAAAGTGGTCACATTTAGTAAAAAAGAGAATTCAACACTAATAAAACCCTCAACTGTAATCTTTGTGCAACACCATGAATTGTGATATTTACAAATGTCCACAAAATGTAAAGTGATCACAGTAATTGAAATAGAAGGGGACAGTGAGAAGAAAGAAGAACAAGCCTGAAACCTTACCCAAATTCTGAGTCAAAAACTTTCATGAAGATTTGGATTTGTTCACACAACCACTCATCTCACCACAAACCAAGGTCTTGTATTGACCTCAACAGGCCCCTCTTCATAACCTAGGGATTCTCCAGAATAATAGGTGCCAGTGATGGAGAGGGAAAGCACAGGAGATGTAATGGGAATACTTAGGTTCAGGCTGGGGAATTCTGTTAAAAAAACTGAAGATGCTTCAGAAAGTGAGATGACCATCAGGTTGCGGGAAAGAAGGGTGGAGGAAGAAGGGAGAAGGACATAAGTGGGGAAGGAAGTAGACAGAACTAACATGGGGAAGGCTTGGGGAGAAGTGAAGAATAATACTTCAAAATGTTTGGTAAACTTCAGGTGAACATTTAAAGTTCATGCTACAATTACAAAAACTCCAAACCCTCTGAAATGTGCCCTTAATTAAAGCATTCTAGCTCAGAAAGCACTAGAAATTTGGCAAACCTAGGTCCTGATTCTATAAACAGTTACTTTTCTGAGTGGGACTTTTTTTCTGACCAGATTCTTGGATGCCATCCTGATGTAAATATTCTGCACTGGAATGGTTGACATATATATCAAATGATTAATACCAATCTGGAAAAGTGGTAGTTTGAGAATAATAATTAGGAAGAACAAGTCTGATAAATTGAAAAATGGATAGATCTCAATTTCCTGGACTAAAAAATAACAAACAAACAAACAAAAAAAAAACAACCAAAACCAAGCCACACACACAACACACACTGTGGGAGAGAGAGAGAAAAATAATCTTTGTCAGAAGGGGTAATAGGAATGAGGTCTCCTGCCTTTGACACTGCTTCCTTGAGCAATAAGGTTGGAATCTTCTAAGGAGTGTAAGAGAGTTAGGTGCCTAATTCATATTACATTTCAGTGGAATTATGGTGTCTGTATCCCTTAAACACCTTTTAAAATCCCAGATTAAAGTATCTGAAGACTGATTCTACAGTCATCAAGTTATTTATTTAATACATAATTAAAACTTGGGCTGATAAAGATACTATAATACAAACTTAGTTATCCAAACTTTGCTTGTACCAGAATAAGAGTCATGTTCCCCAACAGCTATTAATTTTAAAAAAATCCTGGCAAGTACCCACACTTATTCAGGGCCCCATATTACATGCCAATAGCCGAGGCTGCACCATATTTAATGGGATGGAAAAAATGTTATGGGGGCACCAACTCTTTTATTCCATTTCCTAGTCCCTTCCCCTTTAAGAGTTCTAGCATATCATACTATAATCCCCAATGCTGCAACTAGTCTCTGTGTGCATTTGCAATTCATATTTAGTTCATTTAACACACAATGTATTTCTCTCACAGTACACTTTTACAGGTCAAAAAGGGTGAGCAATGATCACCAAGAGTGCAGGTACTGAGCCCTTCAGCAAGCTCACAGTGTATTGTGGCATATTTCAAAAGAAGAGTCTCTGTGTCTCCTTTCCCCCATAATGATCCCCTCACTCAGTTTTTATATGTGAATAAAACCAATTTATCAAAAGATTTTGCTTACAGGGGTACATGTAAAATTTTATGTTGTTGTGATTTCATTAATGTTATGTTTATTAGTACCACTTAGTTATTGCCTTTTACCTCATAAATTGTAATGATACAACTGTTTGGAAATGTTCAGAAGTGAAAGTCCCACCATATCTGACCTCAGTATCCAGAAAGTGAATGCAGTGACTCTGAGTTGGAGAACAGAGCATTTTAATTTATACTTGCAGCTAGTTTCAAGTAACAGAGCACTGAAAATTGACAGGAACATTCACCCCGGGAAGATTTTTTTTTAAACACCCACTGACAACCCTCTTCCCCCCCACCTCCACCCCCCACCCCTTGCAAGACAAACACACTTACACACCGTATCTCAATTCCAAAATGAGTTCTCCTGCCTTCCCACAAAATTGAGCACTTTTCAAAGTAGTGTCCATCTTTCCAGTTTGATCTGGCATGCATTTTCAAATTCTCTGCTCTGAGAGAGAGAGCCTGCAAAACTGAGGGAACGTCTTTACAGAGAGTGAGCATCCAGTAAGATGGGGCTTAAATCTACAGTGTACTAGCCTGTGTACTAATTGGCCATGAGGACCCAGCTGCTGCTCACTAAAAGTTCTGTATTGTGCTTTGACCTACTCTGTTTTGCTCCATGTTTGAAACAGCAGTAGGTCCAAGTGCACTATGAAACATGCTAGAATGCTGTAGAGTTACACCCCAGTTTGCCACACTAACATTCTGTATAGACAAACACTGACTGTATATAAAGAGAAGCCATGGGTGTTTAGCTTGTCTAGGATTCTGTTATCTTAATAGTTTTAATTTTAAGATAAGGTAAATGGGGAAAAATGGGGACAGGTGGGCACGGCCTGCTTGAACTAAAGTCACTAGGGGTTTCACCATTGACTTTGACTGAAGCAGGATCAAAGCCACAGTTATTTTAATATACCATTATTAGCAGATTATTACTCATTACATCTGTTCATTGTTTGTATTTAGAGTCTTATCTACTCACTGTAGTGACAAAAATAGGTGTGTACTACTCTAAGAATTTGCTGGCTCCTTACTGGTCACTGTGTTAACCACAACAGTTCAGCATCCAGCCAGAAGAGAGCTCCACTATTCCACCAGCACAGTGGTTCCCAAATGTTTTACTAAGGTGACATACCAACTGCATTTTGCCTTTATTTTTTTGAAACCCATCATTACATATATGCATACTCTATGCCCCTAAACCACAATCTTAAACTCAGTCCGGTGTGGAGGATGGAGGGGAGAGGGTTGGAGAGCGAACCATCCCACACTCACCAGCAGAAGCAGCAGCTCCTTTCCCATGAAGCAGGACCCAGCTACCTGGTCCAGGTGTTGTGACCTGGAGCACGAGCTTGCAGTGTCATTCAGGTTTGGCTTGGCCATCATGACAGAGGAGCAGCTAGACCAAGCCTTTGTGGTGCTGCAACTCTATGTGCCAATTTGCAATACCTGGAGCGTGAACACAGGCTAAGCCCTGAGGTATAGGAGCCATCACTGTGGGGTGAGTGCAGAGCTGGCTTGCTCTCCAGCTCCCACTCCTTCCCTCTGCACTCGGCTGGGAGAAGTATATGTTTTCCTCGGCCAGAGCCCAGTGATGGGTTAATCCGACCCTGCATATGGCAACCTATCCAGAATCTTCCTGAACCCACCGTTTGGGAAACACTGCTCCAGCACACAAAAAGGAAGTCGTGCCAGATGGAATTTTGCCCAGTAGGGAGCCAAAGGCTGCACTGGAACAGGAGCAGTAGGCTGGAAGCAGCAGCCTACTGGAGCAGGACCTGGCTGTTGAAAAAAGGCCAGACATCTTGGGTGCTGGGACTGAAAGGCTGATAACTATCCTTGGAAGCATCCTATTGCTGCCCAGAAAGACACTGATAGCTGAAACAAGGGGATATTGGGGAGCGGCCACCAAATAGGGAGGCTATACAGCTGGGTCTGCACAATAGGGGCAAAAGGATTGACTTCTGGCCTGGAGATCTGCAGGAGAACATGTGATTGCCTCAGGGAGAGGGGTGGCCTCACAGTGAGTATTCCTGGCACCACCTTCATACTCCTGTACAGGACTGCCCTTGTGAGTTGAGTTAGGAATGGATGGGTTATCTTTTGTTTGTAACCTAAACCTAAAGCAGCTGTGCCCATGGTAACTGCAATGTTTATTTTCTGGCAGCCCAAGTAGAGATCCTTTGTTGCTGATCTGACTCTGAGTGTTTATGGGAACCCACCAAGCCTAGAGCCTGAACAGCCAAGTGATTGGAGTGTCTCTGTAATTCTTGCCTCCAAGCACATGGTACACCCAGCACGCTACCAAACAACTGGGGGAGTACTTTACCCAACTCTGCAGTGGGGCCTGTCACACTACTTTATACTGCAGTCAACACAACTAAAAAGGAGTGTGCTGGATTCCATTAGTTTCTGTGTGTGATCAACAGGTATTTACTAAATTGCTATTACCAGAACAGCTGCAGCTGTGTGAACTCACAAAAGGTAATGTGCTTCCACTCGTGTTCCTGGGGACATAATGTGGCCTGCAGAACCTTTATTATTGGAGGTATGTGGGAAGAAAAGAACCCAAATCCCAGGTTTATTTACAGGGCTGCCAATTATGGGGGAAAAAAGCAAGCAAACATCTTTTTACTGTGATTCAGAAATCATTGAAGGACAATAAACATAGAACCCCAGAATGCCATTTCAGCAGAGTTACTTAAAAAAAGAGAGAGAGAGAGAGAGAGAGAGAGAGAAAAGAGACATACTACAAGATAAAACTTAAAGGTTATCTCAGTCATTCTTTTTCTTTTTTTTATGGATGGTCTGGTATAATTAAGTCACAGAAATATTCTAGTTTAAACAACATCTATGCATTCTAAGAAAGTGTCAAGAAGTAAATTTGACTTCTAACTTACTTTTAATTCTCAGCTGGACATTGGCATTAACCCAGAATATACCCAAAATATGCAAATATCCAGAATGTCAAGTTGTCATGTATAATTATGAACTCCATACTAAATTGTAAACTCCTTAGAATAGGCACTATATCTTATTTTGACTTGTAAAATACATACAAATTGTTTACTATTGTTATTACTTAAATACTTTGTAGTTGAATTTTAAAAGAAAACTTCACTTAACCAATGTTAATTCAAACTTAAGGTTATACAGTAATAAGGTTTGTCTGTATTGAGGTTTGGTTTTATTTGAATATAAGGAACTTGAGAATCCATTCTATCATATTTTATTTTCACATATAAATTATATATTTCAAAGTATCGAGGTCATGCAAAGAACATGTGCAAATTTAAAGAACATGAACATTATTAAGAATTTAAGTAAATATACTTATTTTCAAATGAATTTCCATTAAAGTGCATCTGTGACAATAGCAGGAGCCACATCTGTCATTTTTACTTTGAAGTCTTTGAGCATGATTATTATATTTCTTCTGTCAGCCCTGACGTGCATTCAGCTTAAGTATTATTGCATCAGTGTATCCACTGAGATATGCAAACAAGGAATATGGATGAGTCTCTCTATAAAGCATTAGGAAATGTCATTTAAAAACATTATATGTATTATGGAAGAACCCAGAGCCTCAATCAGGATTAGGTCCCTAATGTACTATACACTGAAGAAACATATAAGAAGTCATGGTCCTTGCAATAAAAAGCTTCAAATCTAACTTAAGTCAAGATGCAGTAAGTGTGTGTAACAAAAAATAGGAGAACCTGGGGGAGGAAGGATGAGACAAACAGGCCAACTATATCCACAACTTAATGCATAGACATAAATGTAGTATATGCAGTACCCAAAAGTTAAAAGTGAGCCCCCATTAAACATATCATACTCTGGACTACTAGACAAAATATGACACATAAAATGTATCTACTAAAAAAAGGACATAGACTCATCAACTGTGAAACATTTTAATTGTATTTCCAGAATATAAAATTATAATAAATAAAAATGTAATACTGTGAGGCGTGAGCATTTGCACTTTGACTGTTAGATAATATTTATTGAATTTTTAAGACCTGTAATAGTGTCCAATACCACAGGGTGCAATTTTTTAAAGTGCCTTTGAGACTCAGGCTCTGAAGTTACTTAGAGGATTTTGGAAATTTTACTCATGTTCATTTTTGCCCATCAGCTTTTTTTTAATAAACCCTGGGTTGCACCTAAACATGCTATTTATAGCCTGAGGTAAAGCAGGTATTTGGGAAAGAAAGGTTTTACAAAGCTTCTATATTTATGTATGTTTGAGCATGGAAGGGTTTTTTCAGTAGGTATTACTGTATTTATGTCAGAATTAATTATGTTAGGGCACCTAGAGCCTTAGAGAGATGTTTTTTATTATTTTAAATCTAAATAAATAAGCAAAAAATAAAAAGTAAATAGTGAAGAAGCCAATTATATATGGGATTACCCATACTATCAATGGATCACCGAGAAAATGCCTTATTATATTTTTGTTGAAGATCTTTATGGGTACCATTCATTGTTGCCTGACATTTTATGTGGTTATTTACACCAGTGCAAAGTGGATATAAAATATTTCCATACCAGAATGATCACATGGTCTGCCACAAAGGCATGGATCATAGGGGATTTGCAGAAGGACCAATGCCTCTGCTCTGACCCTATCTCCTCCAGTTCCTCCAGAGAATGTGATTCACAGGGCAAATACCCACCCTATGGTCTATGATAATGCAGTATAGCCTTTTGCTGTATTATGTTTTTTCCTTAGCTCATCCACTCCCTTCCCTTTTCCCATTCACGAAATCACTGGACTTCGCCAGACCAGAAGGAAGGGGAGAGAAATTATAGCAGAGATAACTGAGTCTTCTTTCAACACAGGATGGAGAGATCTCCTTCTCCTGTAGTCTCAGGGGAACAATAATGCCCTCTTTTAGGTGATGGGCAGTTGGTGAAATTGTACTTCAGAGTGGGCTGAGATGAATAACCTGGAGGCCTCACCTCACAGAAGTCAGGCACTGCTGGAGGGAAATGTGAGAAGGCATTAGCCTAGCTCTACATCATAACAATACACTTTTAGGCATACTTGTGATGTAGCTGATAGTATTCCTCCAATTGGGTAGTGGTAGGTCCTCTCTTTTCTTTTTCATATTTTACTACAACTCTCCTTAAATTATTAATACTTTTTTGTTTTAAAGCAGCATTGTAGAAGCTTTCTCTGGTTCCTCAGAAAGCTTCTATAGTTATCATTTCTATTTTATGGATTGGGGAACTGAGACAGAGAGGTAAAGTGACTTCACTACAGAAATATAGCAACTCAGCAGCAGAACTGGAAACAGAAGACAGGTTGCCTGACTCACATTCTCTCACACCCTTATCTAATCGTGCTGCTTTCAGTATAAATGGGAAGGTTATAACAAGTGTTAAAACGTATACAGTTCCACAGGTTATTGAGTATTTTCCCTCCTCCATGAAATGTTATTCCTTCCCTATTTTTAAATGCAAGATACCAGGAAGAGTAAGAAAACAAACACAGCAAGGATTACATTCTAAGAAACATAAAAGACAAGAGAATTAATGCAGAAAATACCTGATAGTCTGTATTAAAAAAAAAAAAAAACAGAGGTAACTAGGATTCAGTAGGTAATGTCTCAAATGTGGCATCTGAAGTGAATGCCAATAGGCTCCCAGCTGAACAGAGTACTGGTTGAAGTTCTGTGGTTGGCTTCCTGGTACTCTCATTAGAAGCGTGCAGACATTTGGAAGAACAAATTCAGATTTATATTACCCACATTCAATAAAAAGTATATACAAAGGACAATATCATACCACACATTTTAATCAGACTTTTACAATGAAGTTATGCCTCAAAATAGATTGTACATGATGACCCAAAATTAGGAACACAGCGATTGCCATATTGGATCAGACCAGTATTTTTTCTTTTAATGTATTCTGTCGCTGACACTAGTCGATGCCTATTGCTTCAGTAAAAGTTGCAAGCAAGCAATCCAGTAATGGACAATTATGGAATAACCTGGTCACAGGAAAATATTAATTTAACCCCCATATGGCCTAGAACAGCATTTCTCAAACTGGGGTCCACAGACCCCTGGGGGTCTGCGAGGGTACTCCAGGGGGATGCGAGTCATGTCTGGGGCCATCAGCCCCACTGATCAACTTCTCCCCCTCCCTCCCAGTGCCTCCTGCACGCCACGGAACAGCTGTTCAGCGCTGTGCAGGAGGCACTGGGAGGGAGGGGGAGAAGCAGGGGTGGGAAGAAGTGGGGTGGGGCCTTGGGGGAAGGGGGTGGGGTGGGTGGGGCCTGGGGCTGAGTGAGGGGCTGGGGGTCTGCGAAGAATTTTAAATCAAAATGGGGGTCCTTGGGTTGCCAACATTTGAAAACTGTTGGTCTAGAACATGAAATATATAAATATATATTTGATTTGTCCATAAAATATCTATAGAGTATGAAGACATGATTAAATAAAATGATATGGTGTGCCATTACTCTTCAACAAATATACCTTCTCATAAACCTTTCAGAAAGTTTTACTCCAGAGCTTGGTGTTTCTTCCTTGAGTGGCCTGCTGTATAATTAAATATCCATGAAAAAAAAATGTGTTAAAATATGTCACCTGGGCAAAGTCCAGAGTTCTCATTCTCAATTTATTATACAGGAACACCAGTCACTTTGGGTTTTACTGTAGGTAACCAACCTTCTGATAACATTTTTTCAAGGTTTATTAAAACTTTGTTTAACTTGGTTTCTAATTGACCTCTAACCCTTTCATTATCTCAGAAATACATTTTAAAAATGCTTTCTGCAAATATTTGCTCAAAAACCCTGACTTTGCTTTAGCTAGGTTTGCAGACATTTTATATTCATATTCTGTGACTATTCTAGCAAATAAGTTTACTGTCATGAATGTTTGCAGAAATACAAATTGTAAATGAATATTGGAGAATAGTTATAGAAAATAATTTTGAATTCATAATTGAGCCTATTTGCAACAATAAACTTATTCTAGAAATGGTGCATTTCTATATAGGGAACTGGAACACGATCAGGTGACTCATATTCTAAATCCATAATTAACCAACAAAGCTCAGATTTCAAATGCTCACAACAAGCTCATCATGAACAATCTACAGGCCAACAATTATTCATTTAAATTATCCTGTGAATAATTCTGAATAATGACTAAATTTGAGAAAATCATAAGCTGCTCACAGACAATTTGAAAACAGAAAAAGGCAATAAATGCGTTGAATATAGTATTTGCTATGAATTATTTGCTAAGTTCCATTAGAGATGCTAAGGCAAAGAGAGTGAATATAATTTTCAGATACTAGGCTGCATTTACAATATTACTTTCCACTTATAGTATATAGTTCTGTATTGAGTTCATACAAGCAACTCAAAGTGCTTTACAAAAGTGAATAAACACATTAAAAAAGAACCTGATTCATGCCGTGCTGAGTACCATTCAACTTCCATTGCTTCAGAGAGTTGAGAATGCTCAGCACTATTGTGTACAGGGATTTGGATTAGATTCTAAAGTGAGATCATCTTCTTCCCTTTGGCCCTTTTATGCCTGATTAAGAGCTTGAGCAGCATAAAAGAACTGTAAAACCCCAGTTTGGGACTAGGGAGGAGTCCTGTGAAGCAGGTACTGCAGAAGATATCTGTAAAGCTGCAGTTTGAGGACACCCTTGCAAACCCTGGCATAGGGTACCTTCCATGGGTGAGAACAGGATAGAAGGGGTGTGTCAGGGGCAGGGTCACAGCATTCTGCACTGAACAGATTCCAGGCAGCACTGTGGCCCAGAGAGAAGCCTTAGGAGTTTGCTATAGTTTAAAAAGTAGTAGCCCAGGATCCAGAGGGCATAAAGGTGGCTTAAAACCACTGTAGCCAGCTCTTCCCTGTGAGCTGCAAGTTCTCTGCTGTGCCTCTAAAAGGTGCAGCACAGAATCTTTTTCTGAGTATGTAGGCAATAGCAGCATTAGGACTAGAACCTCTGTCAATCTTAATATATTAGAAGTCCCAGGGTGGCAAAAGGGAGTAAGATCAGACTGTCTTTCTAGATATGGTACTGGTATGGGGACCTGGACTTGCACTGAGTCCCTTCCTCCTCTAGGCCCATTTTTTCAGGGGCAATTAGGCAGGTCCATGAATTGCTGAGTCAGCATGGGATTATATTTCTCCCCCCCAAACTCTGGGGACCCAAGTTGTGACAGGTTCGGTCACAGAGACCCACTTGGGACTGTTACCTGATGTGCTGAGATTACCTCTGAGCCCATTTTCCCTGCCAGTTTGGGGCTCCAGAACCCTGCCTTGTTGAGCCAGACATGCTAGCCTGCTGCACCACAAAACCAGGTCTAGTCCATGCCCCGAGAGCTGCAGACTTTAACTAAAAACTGCTCAGTGGGTTTCCTATTTCCAGCACCCAAACACCCAGCTCCCAATGGGATCCAAACCCCAAATAAATCCATGTTACTTTGTATAAAGCTTAAACAGGGTAAACTCATAAATTGTCCATCCTCTAGAACACTGATAGAGAGATATGCACAGCTGTTTGCTCCCCCAGGTATTAATCACTTACCCTGGGTTAATTAGTAAACAAAAGTGATTTTATTAAGTATAAAAAGTAGGATTTAAGTGGTTTCAAGTAATAACAGACAGAACAAAGTAAGTCACCAAGCAAAATAAAGCAAAAACAGGCAAGTCTAAGCTTAATACATTAGGAAACTGATTAGAGATAATATCTCACCCTCAGAGATGTTCCAATAAGCTTCTTTCACAGATTAGACTCCTTCCTACCCTGGGCCCAATCCTTTCCCCGGTACAGTCCTTGTTAGCAGACATCTTAGGTAGAAACTAGGGGTTTTCTCATGACTGCAGCCTCCTTTGTTCTGTTCCACCCCCTTTTATAGCTTTGGCACAAGGCGAGAATCTTTTGTCTCTCTGGGTCCCCAGCCTTCCTTCTAAATGGAAAAGCACCAGGTTTAAGATGGATTCCAGTATTAGGTGACATGTTCACACGTCCTGTGAGACCCCAGCCTCCATTTTTCCAGGGCTGGCCTGCACCCACGTACCCAGGAAGGTTTGCAAGTAAACAGAGCCATTTACAGGTCATTGATTCTGAAGCACCCCTAATGGCTTCCACGTAATGGGTTTACATCAGTAATACAAGTTTATATCTTATTTTCCTAACTTCAGAAGCAGAAATAATACATGCAAACAAATAGGATGAACATACTCAGTAGATCATAAGCTTTGTAAAGATACCTTACAAAAGACCTTTTGCATGAAGCATATTCCAGTTACATTATATTCACACTCATAAGCATATTTCCATAAAACATTATGGAGTGCAACATCATGCAAGTTACTATGTTAGTTATGTCTAAGGCCAGCCTTGAAAATAAATATAGATCATGAAAAGTATCCACTTTAGATAATCACTTGATGACTACATTGAGACTATAAGAAAACAATACTATGCTGATACTGAACATCCAAACAAGTACATGGTAAAGGAATTGTAAGCCCAATTTGAGCAGAGTTTAGAACCTGGAAAGTACTGGAGTTCTACTGAATCAATGTGATATCTACAGTACTGTACAAATATTAATACTCTTCAGTTAGTGTTGCATATCAATTATGTCACCAGTGTAGATAAAGAATACCATTTGAGTACTTTTCTTGGCTTGCAACATATGTCAGAGACATTGACATTTCTACTGGTATTTATCTCAGACAACCAATCTTAAGTCTGGCAATAAGGCCTTGATATGTAGGGTCTTAATGCTAAGCTTATTGAAAAGTGACAGATGTTAACCTTATTAAATCAATCAGTTCATATAGTTAAAGTTCTGCTGATTGCAGTTTAATTAGCACTCTGTCTAGTTTGAGTCTAGATACAATGACATCTTTTAGTGAACACTTATTCTGACATTTCACAAGTTGTTAAGGAAGCCACAAATAGGGTAGGCAATAAAACTACAAATATGTTACTGACGTTACTTTGAGTTTTATGGTATATTCACAAAACAGAAGAGATGCAGTAAACTGGCAATAACAAACATAAACTTTTAATGATGTTATATGCTTCCAAAGCTTCAGAGCAAAAATCTCAGCTAGTTTTATGTATGATGATTATTTTCAAGAACGAGGTACAATGTTATTTATTTATATTAGTTTAGCTTGACATCCTCTAAAAGCAGGATAAATTAACTGCAATATTTAAGAAAAAATATTAATATTAGGCAATACTTTCTCTTAAATATTAATACCAGACAATGAGTTATCTTTTGTATTGAACACATTGGTGGTTTCTTTGTGCAGGTAGACTCAAATGCAATAGAGCCTTACTAGCATGTACGCAAAAAAGACACAATAGGTTAATATTGGCAGAAAGGACAAACTTTATTAATAGTCCTTCTCTCTGACAAATGAGAAGAGTCCTGTGCAAATTTGCAAAAAGGAGGTGGACGGCCACCCCCACCTCCCTGTCAGTCCTGCCACTCTGAGGATCCAGAAGATTTTTGCCCCACTCAACTAAACCTGGCCCTTCTCCGGGGATATAAGAATGCCCCAATAGGCCTCAAATCTCATTGTGATATACTGGATCCCCTCTACTGGAAAGTCACAAGAACTGCTTTCATGGTGGCTTCCCTTCATTTGAGCCTGCCTTCAAGGGATTTACCATGAGAAAATATGATCAAGGCCATGTAAAGTGGTAAAATTTTCAAAAGTGACTTACGGAGCCTAAGACCAAGATTTTCAGAAGTGACTAGAGATTTTGGGAGCCTCCATGCAATCTGAGACACCTTGAAGGAGCCTCCTTTTCATAAAGCAGCAAGCACCCAACCTCTGATAATCTTAGGATCCTCATTGAAAGTCATTGGGACATAGGTTCATAAGTACTGCAGTCATTTTTGAAAATGCAATTTCGGTCACACTTAGGTGCTTTTGAAAATATGAACCCAAGTCTAGGATGAACTCCTGTGGAAAAGGTGGGGATAGCGTTAAGTATAGGAAAAGGTGGGGATAGCGTTAAGTATAGGAGGCCCCTGCGACTGTTGGCTCCACCAAAGCACAGAAACCCAGAGGACAGTACAGCTGTGAAACAATCAGTCACGCTTGACCCTGTGCTTACTCACCATTTTGGGGCTACCATGGGTTATGTGCGCTCGCTTTGGGACAGGCAAATTATGCTATTGTGTAGACTGTGCTTGCCCTTAAGTATGGGGGAATCATTGCTCTGTCTGGTGTGAACAATGCTGCCTCTGTTAAGTGTTGCATTTTGCCTTTACAGATGCAATCTTGAGATCTCAGCCGTCCACGTTATCACCAGCCGAAAGACTCCAAAGAATCAGAAGGAGGCCACGTAGAAGCAAGGAAGACAGGTTGCATGAAGTAATGCAGCATTCAAGTAATGAAAATCAAAAAGTACAGGAGTGGCGGGACAGCGACAGGATGATCCGCCAGCAGAATGAGGAGCACCGGCACAAAAGCGCGGTGCTCCGGCAGCAAAGCACGGATCAGCTGATAAGCATAATGGAGCGCCAAGCGGACTCTATCCAGGTGCTCACAGCCATGCAGGCAGAGCACTACTGCGCCTGCCCCCCCCTGCAGCCCTTGTCCCAATAACTCTTTCCCTTGTGCCCCCATGTCACCTCCAACCCACTTTCCCCAACATCCGGGTTCTTACCGCCACCAGCTGCCTCCAACATCTGTAGCTTCAGCACCCAGCCCTGAAAACTACGACCCTTACCCACTGCATTCAACCCCCATCACCATGCAGTATAGCCACCCTGAAGTGCAGCACTCATTGCACAGCACTCCAGACAGAAAGGCTGAGAATGGTAACAGGACATACGCAAATCTGATTGTACCGTTCCCCGCCCTTTCTGTTTTCCAAGCAGTTGCGTTTCTTTTCAATAAATGGATTTTTTGGCTTTGAAAACATTATTTATTATTGGCTAAAGTAAAAGATACCTTAGCCCCAGAAAGAAACAGGCACTGCAAGTCAGTGTAGCAAACAGATCCCTACAAACATTGGAACTACTGCACTTCACTCTCATGCAGGGCGCCAGACATTACTGGTGGCTTTCAGACTGAAATTACTCCCTCAAGGCATCCCTAATCCTTGCAGCCCGCGCACTGGGCCCCTCTAATAGCCCTGCTCTCTGGCTGTTCAAATTCAGCCTCCAGGTGTTGAACCTCCAAGTTCCATGCCTGAGTGAATCGTTCACCCTTCCCTTCACAAATGTCATGGAGGGTACAGCACGCAAATATAACTGTGGGGATGCTGTCGTTGGCCAGGTCCAGCTTCCCATATAGAGAGCACCAGCGGCCCTTTAAACAGCCAAAAGCACACTCCACAGTCATTCTGCACCGGCTCAGCCTGTGGTTGAATCGCTCCTTGCTGCTGTCAAGGCTCCCAGTGTAGGGTTTCATAAGCCACGGCATTAAAGGGTAAGCGGGGTCTCCAAGGATCACAGTGGGCATTTTGACTTCCCCTACGGTGATCTTCTGATCTGGGAAAAAGGTCCCGGCTTGCAGCTTCCTGAACAGGCCAGTGTTCCGAAAGATGCGAGCATCATGCACCTTTCTGGGCCAGTCTGCGTTAATGTCAACGAAACGCCCACTGATCCACAAGCACCTGGAGAACCATAGAGAAATACCCTTCTGATTAATGTACTCAGAGGCTAGGTGGACTGGTGCCAGAATTGAAATATGCGTGCCATCTATCGCCCCTCTGCAGTTAGGGAAACCCATTTGTGCAAAGCCATCCACAAGGTCATGCACATTACCCAGAGACTCCATTCTTCTGAGCAGGATACGATTAATGGCCCTGCAAACTTGCATCAAGAAAATTCCAGTGGTCGACTTCCCCACTCCAAACTGGTTAGCGACTAATCGGTAGCTGTCTGGAGTTGCCAGCTTCCAGATTGAAATAGCCATCCACTTCTCCACCGTCAGGGCAGCTCTCAATCTTGTGTCCTTGCGCCGCAGGGTGGGGGCAAGCTCCTCACAGAGTCCCATGAAAGTGGCTTTTCTCATCCAAAAGTTCTGCAGCCACTGCTCGTCAACGCAGACTTGCATGACGATGTGATCCCACCACTCAGTGCTTGTTTCCTAAGCACGAAAGTGGCATTCCATGGTGGTGAGCATGTCCGTGAATGGCACAAGCAAACTTGTGTCATATGCGTTACTCGAGTCGATATCGTCGGAGCCCTCACGGTCACTTTGGATCATAAGGAATAACGCGACTCCCAAACGTGACATGCTGGCGAGACTCGTCAACATACTCCTCAGCAGTTTGGGCTCCATTCCCGCAAACCAAAAGGAAAGACAGAGTGCGCAGTACAAAAAACGTTGAAAGATGGCGCCAAATGTGGACGGAAGCAGAGGGATTGCTAGGATGCAAATCGATGCATCATGGGGTGTTGGGACAGGACCCAGAATGCCCTGCACCCCCACTCCCTTCCCACAAGCCACAGCACCAGAATGGGAAGAGGTGCTCTCTGGGAAAGCTGACCATAATGCACCGCTCCCAATGCTGCTGCAAGTGCCGCAAATGTGACCACACCAGTGCGCTTGCAGCTGTCAGTGTGGACAAACTGCAGTGCTTTCCCTACTGTGCTCTCCAAAGGTGGGTTTAACTCAAAGCGCTCTACATCTGCAAGTGTAGCCATACCCTTACAGCCCTATCTTTTCCCCACCTCTCTATAACTCCTCCAAGCTTACAAGGGGCATGGAGTGGCAAGGAGGAAGGTGGAACTGGTGTGGTGTGTGAAGAAGGGGACTCAAAGCAGTAGGGTGGGAGGCTTCGAACAATCCTTCCTCTTATGTTCTCCATCCATCCTGTTCTTCCCCACCAAAAAATGTCTCCACAGACACTGTGCTAGTCCATGCACTGTTCCTTCATCCCCTCCAAAGTTCTTCAGCCTGCAGTTCCTGTGCCAGCATGTGCCTCTCCCAGGAGAATAGGGCCAACAAGGGAGAATTGAGATGTGCTAGAAAGGCAGAGAGATGGGAGACAAGCAGATGATTAAGGGGAAGCGAAGAAACTAACATGAAGTAACCTCATTCTGTGGTTAGGCTAATTATTGCCAGGAAGCCCCGAGACAGTGGATTGAGAGAGCTGGGCTGTGGTATATGAGGACACTGAGAGATTATTAATTTTGAAATGAAGGAAATTAAATGCCTATTTGACTTGGCTAGGGCAGAGTTAAGGTTGCCCAATGGTACCTCATGCCCTTCCAGAAAGTGGGGAGTGGATAACTTAAACCTCTGAAAATAAGGAAATAGAAAGTTAAGCTTTACACTACCCATACAATGCAACTTTAATTCTGCAGCAATATGTCCTGGTTTTAAGAGGTTTATGTTAGCCACTCTGGAAGAGCATGAGGCATCCCCAGGCAACCCTAGCTGTGTAAATGAAGTTTTAGGGCACTCAATGGAAAAATCAATGTTATTTCTATATCTCTACCAGAATCATAAACTGACGCTATGGGTTCCCCATATCACAGAAGCAGGCAAAACTATCTGAACTGGCATAGAATATTAATACTTAATTTATTTTTACTGGGCCCAAAAGTTTCACTGGCTTCAGTGGGAGCATTTTCTTGTTCAGAACTTTAAAACAGAACTAGGAAACTAGAGATCTGGATTTAAAGTGGTTTTCTACTCTGAAAAGTATGTGCCCTTGGCTCGGGAACTCGGAGAAGTGGCTAGCCAGATGGCATGCTTTGGGCAGCCGCCGTCATGCTAGTCAGCCTAGGAAAAAAGAGTTTTGGATGCACACTGAAGGAGTGGTTCGTGAGTATAAGCCTGATCCAACTGCCATTGAAGTAAAAAGGCTATATAACAGTTACACTGTTGTAATAAAAAGTTGAGAAGTTAGTATGACTAATAAAATCAAATATTAATTAGGAACAGAATGAATCTTTTATTTTTCATTTGCCAAGTGCCACCATTAAAAGATAGCAAATACTAATTCTGAGCACAATGGAGGGAGGGGGATGCCAGCAAATGGGAAAAGTGGTTGGGGAGCAGTTCAGGTATCCAGGGCAGGTGGTGGGAAGGAATGCAAAGGGTAATAGAGACAGGAAGGGTAATCGAAGGGAACCACAGCAGCAGTATGGGGAGGGAATTGCAGCATGCTTTAAAGAGCTGCTGCTATGTGGCAGCAACCATGTTAATTATTCAGTATTTAAGTTTGTTTTATGAATGCAAATACCTTGAGAGGTACCAAATTTGTATACAGATCAAACCCACATTGAATGAGTGCCATATATTTATGGTATATAATGACATAATACAATGAATAATTCTTATTTTAAATCAAGAAGGGATTAATACTGATACAAGACAGAGCTATATACAGTAGAATACGGAAGCTATTGCTGAAATGACAAACCATGATGCCAAGATCAACAAGCCAAGAACAACAAAATAATAATAAACACCTTCATGTGCTATTTCTGCCCTTTTTAGTCCTGGGTTTCACAACATTACTTTCTGTAATATTCTCAATTGTGTTCTGAAAATTCATATTGGAGACATATGACTGAGATGTTTTGACTAAAAGGCATGCAGTTTCAATGTACTGTATCCATGAACAGTTTGTTTCCATGAATATCTTACTGCCTACACAATTCTAATATAAGTACATGATGGTTCATAAGGGAAAAGCTTTTAATAGACAATGAGACCTCCCTGGTACAGTTTTGTACACATACACAGGCGTATACAAACATTCCTCTCTTCCTCCCCACCCCTGAATAGATACATAAACGCATCAAGTACTTGGGTCAGTGAAATGATGGGAGGAAATGCAAGCCTGTAAATACACAGTGCTTGACACATTTATTGTAACCTAAGGATATCGATAATGAAAAGAAAAAAAAACCCACCTTCTTCTGCTTGAGACACTATTGTGAATTTACCATGTCATATTTCAAATGGAAATAGACTCTATCTGCTTGTGTTTACAGAACTCCCCTAAGGAGAAAGCTATTCTCAGGGTGAGAAAGTTATTCACTAAGCCCCCACTCTCATCTTATTTAAATCACTCTCAAAAAGCCACTTCTGCAAGATTACTACAAAAGGTTTCACTCACATCACAGGAAAAAATAAACAAAGGGAAGACTAAAACATATGTAAACCTAAATTGAGTCACTGGGTAATGATATATCTGTAGCCAAAGTCTTTCCTTGGCTCTACATTTCCTCATGTTTGCTATATCCTCACTTGTCTGTGAAGTCCATGGGTCAGGAAAGCACTTGGGCATGTGCTTATATTTAAGCATGTGCTAATGGGAGTTAATTATGTGCTTAAATGCTGTTCTGAATAAGGATGATTTCCTGATTTGGGGCCTTAGTCCTGCTCCAACAAACACTTATGGACACGAATAATTTTACACAGGTGAGTAGACCTGGCATGAATTTTTGCTGGAATATTTACATTTGACCACAGTCAAATAATAGGCAGCCAATGGACTGACTTGACAAGCCTCATTAATAAGCTGCACATTAAGTTTAATATAAAGTAACTCATAAATAAGAAATATATATAGATGTGGAGTTTCTTTGCCCAGGTCCAGAATTGCAAAACTTTGTCTTTCCCAGTTTTAACGATACAATTTAAAAAACTATTTAAAAAAAATAACTACTAATAAATACAAGTAAAACAAAGAGTGATATTTTCACATTCCTTAGAACTATGCTAGTGGCGTTTCTAATTAGGAGATAAAGAAAGAATTTATTACCATGATGTCTTCAGTTGGCTTTATTTGAAAAATGACACATCAACTTGTTGGTAACTACTACACTTGAATCACTGCCACTTTCTGTCAACTGCTGCCAAATTGGTGTTTCCCTTCCACTCTGTTAGTTTTCCGATAATGAAAACATTTTTTTTTTTAAATTTTCATGGTAAATGGAAGAGTAAAGGATACAAAGAGTGTTCGGTGCCATAATGAGGAAAGAAAGAAAAATCCATTTGGACATTTAAGATGTAAGTTGCAGTAAAACACATAAGAATAGAGACCAAATAACCTCTCCGTGAGATTAAATATTTTATATATGAAGTAAAATTGCAGAAATGGCTTTTTCTTATCTGGCCATCAGCAACTCAAAAAAAAAAAAAAAGAAACCATAGAGAAGCCAGAGTTCTCATTTTTGGCCAACTTCAGAAAGCACTGATATAAAGATTAAATTTTCTAAAAGAGAAGTGTCTTTAGTATAAAATGCCCATGAATCTGAGACACTGATAATAATGCAGGAAAGGCATTAACATGATTAATTTGTTCATCTGTATGTTGCGCAATAGATATAAAATATGGGTATCAGAGTAAAACAAAAAGAATTGGAGTGAAAGTCCAACTATTTTTTTTTTTTTTAAGAATAGCAGGAACCAAAGCTAAATACTTACTTAAGGAAATTAACTGTGCTCATGGATAGAGCAGATTAGAGAGAGAATGTTTATAGTCCAAAAGTACACAGAAAGATCCTAAGACTTAATGAGAAATTAAATTAATTGCTTCATTTAATATATATTATAATGGTGGTGATAGTTCTTGCATAATTTGCCAAAAGTTATTAAAACCAACAAACAAAAAAGTTTAAAGCCATCTAGTTTAATGCAGCTTTCTTAACTATGAGATAATTAAATGTGCTAAACTCTCTTTTCTGATTGACAGGGTGGATCTCTTCAAGGTTCTTCTATTCACTCGACAGACCAAAACTTCCTTTTTTATATCCCTGGAAATTCTGTACGTATGGGTATTGAAGAGGATATGTTAGCCCTATGTAAAGAGAGGGCCCTAAAGCAGAATTACCACATGATCTCAGGTGATCTGATCTACTTGTTACCAATTTTATTGCTTAGGCATTTTGATTTTTAAAGTTGCTCAAACGTTCGCTTCTTAGCTGGCTTAAGTATTATTGTTTCAACATCATTCAGATCCACTGCCAAGGCACCAAGGAACATCACAGAAATAAGAGATGAAGACAGATCCGGAAAGAAGAAACAGATTTCTTAATTGTACAATTAACCTTTTCTATTGTATTTCTTCTCCCTTCCTTGCTGGTCCAGCCTGTGTAAAATGAATGATAAGTGCACATTAAATTATTCTGGTGGATAATCATTCAGAGATCACCCAAAGTTGTTGCAGAGTGTAGAAGTCATTTATTAATCCTTCTCACTTCTTCACAGTATAGGCTTATTTTCTGTGGTCTAGGTTAAGGGGGAGGATATATAACCTGGAAATTTTCCAGGTTCACATTCTAAAAAGTGAAGCACTCAGGGGCTACACTAAGTATGGTTATTTGGTCTCTGAAAATGTTACTGGCAGCATTAAGTAATAGACTGACTAGTTGGAGGATAAATTCGGTAAAAAAGAACTTTCTCCAAAAGCTGGCCATAAACAGCCAGTAAAGGATTTTCCCTGACACTGTGTAAGGCTTTCATTATGTGAATCATATCCCAAAACTGGGTGACCATAGACTCTGTGATTTCCAAAAGCCACCCTGTGGCAGGAACCAGACATAGACCCAATGTTGCTGTTGTAGTTTTCCCAAGTAAAAATGGCTGTGGCAGACTTAACCCTCGTGATCAATTTATATTGTGCAAGCTATTTTCAGAACCCAAAAGGGCTGAAATTTATTTCTTTGTTAAATCAGAGCTGATATTAGCCTTGATATTTAAAGATTCCCAAAGCTGACACGGCAGAGCATTTCATGGAACCCAAAACCTGGCTGGTATACCAGCCAATGCAATATTCTATTTTATTTAATGTAGAGATGAGGTCTTTCTGTAGCATTTTCTAAACAGTATCTAACTTAAAATAGTATTATGCCATTCCCTCTCCAAATATAAGCTCAGAGTGTTGCCTCACCACCACCATGAATACTTGCCACCCCAGAGACTAAGCACTTCACTTCATGTTACATTTCAGTTCTCACAGGAATGTACTTTCATTATTATTGATTATCTGTATTGCAGTATAGCTCAGCGGACTGGTCAGGATTGGGCATATAGTTTTGTGGTGAGGGCACCAGGGACCTGGTTTCAGCTCTACTATCAATTTCCTTTGTGATCTTGACCACACATCTAATCTTTCTGCACCTTGGTTCCCTCTGTGTGAAACAGGACTAATGCTACTCCTGTTCCTTTCCAGCAGTTATGAGGATGAGTTTACTAACGTTTTTGGAGGGTGCAGAGGTATTATGTGATGGGGGCCATAATAGGTAGCTACAGGGATATAGTGAACTAGGTGCTGTTCAAACAAATCGTAAGAAGTACTAGGACAGATCCTTGGTGTAAACTGTCATGTCTCCACTAAAGTACAAATGTTTCTCAGAAAACATTACAACCTGAGGTATAGAGATATTTTTGGCACCACCCACATAACTCAGTTATGAGGGCATCTTAAGGTCAACTGATAAAACGTATACACCACATCACATCATCATGTGCTTTAAACACACACACACCACACAAATCCTTTCTAGCTTCTAGCAAAGAGGCTTTCATAGGAAAAGTGGGGTCTATATCTGGGGAGGTGGCGGATAGTAGCATGATGGCAATTTTTTGACAGCGATGTGGATGTATATAGAGAACAATTGATCTATCATCAATGGATGGTAAATGAAAGGTCAATCAGCTCCCAGAACATGTTTAAACAGAACCTGTAGTTTGGGTCCCAGGACCTCAGGTGACAGAAGATAAAACTTTGTACTATGTTGAAATTCATTCTATAGGTTAATGGTTAAGATTAGGAAGGACTGCTTTCTAGTTCTATAGCTTAAATCTGGTATTCACTGAAGACAATATTTTGCAACTCTTACTGATATTGAGTGGGACCATACATTAGTCAACATAAAAAAGGATGGCAGAATCTGGGTCTAAATGAGTCCTTTCATTCAAACTCATGATCCTTAGAGACTAGAGTTGCCATGCATCCGGTTTTCAACTGGAATCCCTGGTAGAAAAGGGACCCCGGCAGCTCTGGTCAGCAGCACAACAGGGGCCCAAGGCTACGGCAGGCTTCCTGCCTGCCCTAGCTCCGTGCGGCTCCTGCAAGCAGTCACCATGTCCTTGCAGCCCCTAGGTGCATGGATGGCAAGGGAGGCTCCACACACTGCCCCGGCCCAGGGCCGGCTCCACAGCTCCCATAGGTCGGGAAGCTGACGAATGGGAGCTGCGGGGGAGGCACCTGTAGCCGAGGGGGTCACACATAGAGCCTCCCTGGCCATCCATGTGCCATAGGGCTGCAGCGACCTCGACCTGCAGCAACCCCACACCCTGAAACCCTTCCCACACCTCAACCCCTGCCCACCTCAGAACCCATACCCCCCCCCCCCGATGGAGCCCTCACCCCCCCCGCACATCCCAACCTCTTGCCCCAGCCCAGAGCCCTCTCCCGCACCCCAACCTTCTCATCCCTGGACCACCCCAGAGCCCACATCCCCAGCTGGAGCCCTTATCCCCCTCCCACACCGCAACCCCCTACCCCAGCCCAGTGAAAGTGAGTGAGGGTGGGGGAGAGCGAGTGATGGAAGTAGAGGGGATGGAGAAAGCAGGGATGGGGCATCAGAGAAGGGCAGGGCAGGGCCTCGAGGAAGGGGCAGAGTGGGGCAGGGGTGTTGGGGTTTGTGCCATTAAGAAGTTGGCAACCCTATTGGAGACATTCCAAAATCTGCCAAAATACGTAATTGCCACCTGGCTTTTAAAATAAGAGAGAGAACTAGCCATTTCTGATTAGACACAGCCTGTTTTTAAAGCATTCAGTTCTCCTAATAGAAATTCACAGGATTCTTCTTTCAGTTGTACTAGATTCTTGGTTTAGAGAAACAAATAGCACAAACAAATAACTAAATCAACATACAGCAGCTGACCCTGAAAGTAGGAGATATACGGAGAAAGGAAAGAGCTAATGACATATTACTTTGCCCAGGTCTGGTAAGGTATTGAAGAGATCAGAACTATATTACTCTATCTCTTTTGCTGAGGCATTTAGTATGTTTATTAATGGTTACACCTTGCAAAGACATCCTGTAATTGCAGTTCCAATTCATGTTTCCTCTCCTAGATATAAATGGTGTTCATTAAGATGAATGGCTAAACTTTCATTGCCAATTTTTAAAAAGCCACTTTTAAAATTCACAAAATGGTCTGCTGGCTTTATTAGCAATCAGCACAGTGCTCCAGGAGCTATTGCAAAGATAAAAGCATAACTAACTCTCACCTTGTGCTCAGAGATTGGGGGACTGTAAATATGGAATTGCAAAATTAGAAGTCAAGATAATAGTAACACATTCCATTACAATTAGCGATGCCAATCATGTGACAGGCTCATATAAATCAACCAATAGAATAAAATGTGGATGTAGCCTTTACTTACAGTGTTTTATATTAATAGACCATTAAGATTATGCAAAGGACTAATTTGAATGATAATTTATTGTATGTATGCATATATGTAGGTAGGTAGATACATATGGAAAAAGGCCTTTGTCACTAAAAACAAGTTACTGATTCCTTTCTGCAACAATATAACTGAGCCTTTATTATGTTTTGAGCAGAGTTAACTTAATATACATTAAGCCAAGCCCAAGAAAGAAACCAACAGGACTCCACTAGCCATCACATACAGTCCTCAGCTAAAACTCTCCAACACATCATCAGTGATCTACAACCCATTCTGGACAATGATCCCTAACTTTCACAGGCCCTGGGAGGCAGGCCAGTCCTCACCCACAGACAACCCGCCAACCTGGCATATTCTCATCAGCAACTACGCACTGCACCATAGAAACTCTAACTCAGGAACCAATCCATGCAACAAACCTCGATGCCAACTCTGCCCACATATCTACACCAGCGACACCATCACAGGACTGAACCAGATCAGCCACACCATCACCGGTTCATTCACCTGCATGTCCACCAATGTAATATACTCCATCATGTGCCAGCGATGCTCCTCTGCTATGTACATCGGCCAAACTGGACAGTCTCTACATAAAAGGATAAATGGACACAAATCAGATATTAGGAAAGGCAATATACAAAAATCTGTAGGAGAACACTTCAACCGCTCTGGACACACAATAGTAGATTTAAAGGTAGGCATCCTGCAGCAAAAAAACTTCAGGACCAGACTTCAAAGAGAAACTGCTGAGCTTCAGTTCATTTGCAAATTTGACACCATCAGCTCAGAATTAAACAAAGACTGTGAATGGCTAGCCAACTACAAAAGCAGTTTCTCCTCCCTTGGTGTTCACACCTCAACTGCTAGAAGAGGGCCTCATCTTCCCTGATTGAACTAACCTCGTTATCCCTAACCTGATTCTTGCTTGCATATTTATACCTGCCTCTGGAAATTTCCACTACATGCATCCGACGAAGTGGGTATTCACCCATGAAAGCTTATGCTCCAATACGTCTGTTAGTCTATAAGGTACCACAGGACTCTTTGCCACTTTCACAGATCCAGACTAACACAGCTACCCCTCTGATACTTAATATACATTGTGCATTGTATGTATGGACTACTTATTTTTATTTTGGTGTCTTTCCACCATCTCCAAAAACAGTCCTTTTGGGGAAAAAAAGAAGACAGAAAAAAAAGAAATACATTCAACTAGTGACTTGCACAAGACCTCACAAAAGCCAATGGAAGAACAGGGATAAGAATTCAGGATTTCCCCGCTGCACTAGTTGCCTAAATCAGGGGTTTGGGACCCCTCAGGGGGTCATGAGGTTCTTACATGGGGGGTTGCAAGCTGTCAGCCTCCACCCCACTCTCTGCTTTGCCCCCAATATTTATAATGCTGTTAAATATTGTGACAAAGTTCCTGCTCTCCCTTGGTGGGTCTTGTGCTTATTGGAGGATTTGCTCGCCTTGGAGCTTCACGGCAGCCCTCAGCTTGGCCATTTTTCTGAATTCACAGTCCAGGTCGACTCCTCCTGTGTCTGACCAGGAGTTGGGAGGATTTGGGGGGAACCTGGGCCCACCCTCTACTCCGGGTTCCAGCCCAGGGCCCTGTGGAATGCAGCTGTCTAGAGTGCCTCCTGGAACAGCTTTGCAACAGCTACAACTCCCTGGGCTGCTTCCCCATGGCCTCCTCCCAACACCTTCTTTATCCTCACTATAGGACCTTCCTCCTGGTGTCTGATAATGCTTGTATACCTCAGTCCTCCAACAGTCCACGTTCTCACTCTCAGTTCCTAGTGCCTCTTGCTCCCAGCTCCTCACACGCACACCACAAACTGGAGTGAGCTCCTTTTTAAAACCCAAATGCCCTGATTAGCCTGCCTTAATTGATTCTAGCAGCTTCTTGATTGGCTGCAGGTGTTCTAATCAGCCTGTCTTAATTGTCTCCAGAAGGTTCCTGATTGTTCTGGAAACTTCCCTGTTACCTTACCCAGGAAAAAGGGACCTACTTAGCCTGGGGCTAATATATCTGCCTTCTATTACTCTCCTATAGCCATCTGGCCCGACCCTGTCACAATATATAAAAAGTGTTTTTAATTTATAAGGGGGATCAAACTCAGAGGTTTGCTGCGTGAAAGGGGTCACTAGTACAAAAGTTTGAGAACCACTAGCTTAAACCATGCTGCCTCTTACATGTGCCAATATTAGAATTCAGGACATCCTCTCTCACCTCTGTGCTCAATTTTACAGACTATGCTGCCTCTCAAATATGGGTAAACAGAAATTATTAATATTCTCACACTTTGATTTTGAAACAGAAAATAAAACCTACCTAGCGTTTTTTGGATTAGACATAATCACATAATTTTAGTTCATATTAATAAAATTTTAATTTTAAAATCTAGGCTCATAATCTCCCAAACGTTGGGAAAAGCCTCTCTCTCTTGCAGCATAAGGAAGAAGAAATTGATTTGAAAATTTGCATGGGATGTATGCCCTTAGTGCTAACGGCTCGAGGGACTCTGTCAAAGGTAGATTCACTGCAACTGTAAAAAAGTACAATGAGGAGATTGTCAGGGAATATCTCTGTATTAGGTACAGCCTCCTTGGAAGAAGGGAGATATTGGAGCCTTTTGGGAATTTGTCCAGGGAATGATGGAAACAGCAGCAGCGGGGAAAGAGCAGAACTAGATGTGGAGTATCTTAAGGAAAGCATGGTCTCTTTCCAAGAGAAGAAGAAAACTGGAAGTTGCATGTATAGGTAGCATCTTTGGCTAGGAAGAGGGATGGCCACACTGGGGGAAAAGAAGGAGTAGAACCAATGTGTGTGTGAAGGGGATGACTTCAGCAGGAGTTGGAATTAAGGACATTCACAATGTGGGATGACGGGGTGTGCACCCCACACCATCCCTGAGAGGCCAATTAGGTTCCCTGGCATCACCTGAAGGCGGGCGGGCCAGGGTTAGTTGAGAGTAAAACCTAGCTGAGGAAGGGTTGGGCCAGGACTATAGAGCCAAGAGGCTGAAAGCAGAAAGGGACTGCAGGAAAAGAAGTCTGCAGTCACTCCCTGGAAGGAAATTGGTTATCAGGAGGAAGCCCAGGGAGAGAGTAAGTACTGGAATCCTGCTCTGCAGTAAGGAGTCTAGTAAGAGACTAGGAGGAGGTAAAGTAACCATGGGGAACAGAGTAGGCTCCTGTGGTAAACCAGAAGCAGGCAAGAGAAGATAGAGAGGCTGAGTAGGAAGAAGACCAGGGAAACAGCAACAGGGCCTGGGGCTAACTTGATCTGGATTGCTGATTGTAGGTTCCCTGGGCTGGGACCCGGTGTAGCAGGTGGACCCAGGTTCCTATGCCAGCCACTGGTATAATGACAGAGAGTCTGAGGAGGGGGCTGAACACTGACTAGCAACACCATTTGGACAGTTGTCCTGTTGGACTTTGTAATCCCAGAAGGGGTAGACTAAATGGTGACCTAGCCAGAGGGCCTAGTTACCAGAAGAAAGGCTACTGCAGAGCAAGCAATGAGCAGGAGGGTGACAACTCTATTACAGATGGCTGCAGTGATATTAGAAGAATACATTCTCTACTGGTGAAATAATCCAAACTCAATGTATGGGGATGATTAGAGACCCCTCTTCTCTATCCATATTCAGTTTTTATTATCTTTATTTTGGCAAAGATTCAGTGGCATCAGATCTTGCCTGAGAAAAATCTGAGTGAGGATCTGAGGCCTTTAATATGGTACAATTGCAGAGAGAGCAGAAAGTCAGTAGAAATCAGTTGGAGACTCTTCCATAATCGATAGCCTTATGGATGACCTAACTGAAAAAGAGAATCCCATTGACTGCAGTGGCCTTTGAATCTGGCTCTGGAGGCATGGCAAAGCAGATTCTTAAGATAAATCTACTGATGTAGGAGTGGAGAGAAGGAAGAGACTTGGGAGTCTGGGTGAGAGCCACAGGATTCCAAACTGTAAGTTCCTTCCTTCTGAATTTCTGTAGCACAGCTCCTGTCACTAGAATCCTGCCATGCTATCATGTGCATTATGCATATTGTCTCTTGAACAACCCTGAACCAAGATCAATTTTGTACTGCAGTACTGGGACTATCCAAGGCCCTGTGGTCCCCCAAGATAGGAATTAAATGGCACTGAGTCATTCAAATATATAATTATAAATAAAAGATGTTAGTAATCATAAATCCCTACATAGTTACTGTACCAATAATCATTACTATATCATGAATGGCATTGCAGCACTGACTGAAATCAAGCAATAGTTTACCTAGGAGGCCTATTCCTGAAATGAGAGTGTAGTAGTTGCCATGCATGCAAACAAGATATGATCCTACAATGGCGTACCAGTGACCAAGAGCAGTGGAGGTGTCTGGTGAGTGACCCATAGCAAACTGACAAAAACCACAGGAATAGCATAAGCGCACAGTTATGTGAGTTTTCTGTTGTGGCTTTGATTGCAATTGTTTGCTGTGAAGTTGCTGTGATGATACTTGCTGAGTGTGTTTGATGTGTAAACCAAAGGCTTCAGGTTTAGTAACTTGTCAGTTGCCCTAGATAACTATATAATGTTGCCTCACCATGGCCCTGATGAAGCAAAGTACTTATGTTGTGTCCTGTTTAACTACATGAGTATTCCCACTTCAGTCAATGGGACTATCCACATGCTTAAAGTTAAGCACCTGCTTAAGTACCTTGCATTATTACTTACACTGAGCATGGAGAGTGCTGCAAATAATTATGTTATCTGAAAGAAAATTGGAAAAGTTTTAAGCTTGACAACTGCACTGTCTTACATCTTGCTCTCAAACTGTTTGTCTTTCTGCCTGCACAAGAACCTGACAATTGTTGTTAATTAAAATAATATTGAAATCAATAGTTACACCAGGAATGAATTTGGCCTTATTTTAATTAAATGATCAATGGTACTTTTCAAATTTTATTACTGTCAAAAAGAATTCAGTAACTACTACTGCAAGAGATAAACAAATGCAAGTATTAAATCTTGTGGAAATCAAAATTCCCTATTTCATGACTAACTTGCATGCATCTGCAATGATTAAACACACGTCTCAGAAAGTATATTCAGTTAAGCAGTGTTCTATAATCTGTGGCCCATACATGTCTTGGCAGGGTCCCACCAGACAACCCAATTAAAAGTTACTGACTATTCATTTAAAATTGTGTCACATTAGGGAGTTAACTTTTAAAGATTTGAAAAGTTGTCAGTTTTCCCCAGTCTACTACACACGTCAACATGCACATTAACATACAGAGTCAATAGCAGCAGAATAATCATGCTAAAATTCAGCTGCACAGATGGTATTAAATAATTAACCATTTTATTTATAAATAATACACTTAACACAACATAGACAGACAGACAGATAGGGTGGTAGATGTCCCTTTCTACCAGAAACAATTCTCTGTTTTCCAGAGCAAAACTTTAAAGACAAATACTCTGGAGTGTCTGATTGCATTTAAAGCTATGTTAGGAGGGAGGGAAACAAAACAAAACTCCACAGCATATACTTATTTATCAATAAAACAAAGAGAGAGAGAGAGAGAGAGAGATTCCCTGTTTTATTCTATCCAACAATAAAAGTACAAAGTTTACGGCGAGGAATACATTTGCATTTTATTTATAGCTGCATTTCCATTTGTTTTTCTCCTTCCTAGAAAACAAAGTGGTGGGATCTACAGAACATTCATTCATGTTGGATGACTTGAAGTGCCGACAAAACACACAAAAGAGAATTCAAGTTTCACTTAAATTATTTTCATCAATAGCACACTGTGAGGTTCTTCCCTGAATAATTTTTTGCCAATAGCACAGAGAAAATGATTTTTCAGAATAGGTTGGGCATGAAAGCCAAAGAAGAGGTTGACAGAACTCATTTCCTCAACCAAATGAGTAAACAGATTTGTAGGAAAACAGTTTACAGATTTTTAACTGAGTATAATCAGAACATATTACTAAATTATAATTTTTGATTATTAGTTTTATCTACTTTACAAAAAATTACAGCCATAAACACTGCAACTTAATCCAGAAATTCAGAATGAGTCCTGCTTTGGATAACTTTTAACAATAAGTTTCCCTCCTCCCTGCGCCAAATGCCCATTTCCACATCAAAAATATCACAATTTGCTTTGTTCACCAATCTACTGAATTGGACATATGGAGCGGGTGAACTTCTTGCTCAACAAGCCTAATTTTACTTAGATGATAAACTCCTTCAGACAAGACTGCCTTTTTGTTATTTGTTTGCATAGTGGGGACCTGGTTTGTGATTGGGGCCCCTAGATGCAACTGTAGTACAAATAATAAATAAATCTCCTCTCCATGTCACATGTGCATATTCAGGTAGTGTTGGGGAGACGGACAAAGTCACAAGCATAGACTCTGTACTGTACTCCTCTTTTTAGCTAGCCCACACCCTCCATGGGGTCCAAATTCTTGGCTTGCATGGAGTCAAGAAGAGTAAGAATGGGGCCAATCACCCTTTTCTGAACGGTTCCCCTGTCTCAAAACACTAAAGAGAATGCACCTGTAAGTTAGTGAAGGCGACTGGCCTTCATCTCCTCAGTGTGGCGCACCACCACTGAGTGGGTTTTGTGCTCAGTCAGTGGTTGAGGAAGCTCTGATGGCATTCCTTTTGTGGATTCTGTGATATTTCTGGACTGAGGGAGCTGAACCTCACAAGCCTCTCCTGCTGTTGGATTCCATGATCCTGGGAGCCCATCAATGCCAACTGGCAGAGTCCTCCTCCCCCCCTATTGTAACTCACATCAGGCCTGAACACTCATTGCCTCAGTACACTCTTGTCATATCTCAAAGGCGTCATGTAAGGTATCATAAGCAAACTGGTGACACGCTGGTCCTGAAAATCACTGTGTGATGCATGTACTGACTGTGTACCGAGTTACAAATATGTATTGGAAATATGTTCTTAAAATGTGTTTGGGAGGCAGAGCATGAACCCATCTCACCTAGAAAAAGGAATGTGTATTTATCTGTCTGACTGGGTTGGTTACAGGCAAAGGACATTTGCATATAAGGTAAACAAAGCCATCAAGCTAAACAAGCGGGGAAGAAGACCATTTAACAATCACACTGAGGGACAGAATCTGCACCCCAGGAAGACTTCTAGTCTCTGGAGGCAGAGACAATGGACTTTGAGTAATAAAAGGGGAACAAAAATATATTTTTATCTATCACTGAGAGGACAAGAGTGTACAGCACCCTTTGGGGTCATGAAAGCAGGATCCTCTTGGCCTGAGAGCCAAGTGCTGTTGGACACTTGATGTAATTTAGAAACCTGCTTAGACAAAGACCCTAACTTGCTGAAATTAAGTTTTAATAACTAGAAAATGTGTTTTGTTTTGCTTGTAACCATACCTGTCTCTTTTATTCTTGCTAAGTATCCCTTAAAGCTCTATTTCTTGTTAATAAACTGATTTTTGTTTCAATGCAAAACTACCTTAGTGCTGTGTGTTACAGTGGAACGTAAGTCCTCAGCTAAACCAACAAGGCTGTGTGTGCACTGTCTTTTTGGAGGCAGTGAACTTGATCATTTCTGTCAGTGTCACAAGGACAGGGCACTGCAGAGAAATGTCTCTGGAGGAACCTGTGAATTGGGGGTTCACTGATTGTTACCTTTGAGGCAAGTGTTGGTCTGACAGAATATTTAAGTGTTTGCTAGCAAGTTAGACAGGCTGGTTGTCAGGGAACTGACACATAACTTAGAAACAGCAAAACTCTTACTTGATGAGGCAGTTGCTCACAATTCTGGATGTCCTGAGCAAGTTGTCACAGACTCCGCTAACAGTTAGAAGACCAAGGAGGAAGATACTGGAGGTATACTAACCTCTGCAGGGGACCAAGGGCTTGATTAGTCATTCATGCAGGGATTAAAGGCAGCAATTATTCAGACTCTCTCCTTTGTTAATGATTATGTTTTATCTGCAACTGCTTTCTGGGTTTTCCTAGGTAGCTGTTTACTGTGACATTATATGTTCAAAATGTAACTCTCGGATACCTGTTGTCTCATTGTATAGTAACTAGATGAGCTTCTTCCTCCCAAAACACTGGCAACAGCATTTAGAAATGGGCACCAGATACAAGAATATATTTGGTTGTTCATGTGAGGGCCCAACCATTATTTTGAGGAGAATGGGCACTTTTAGGGTTGCAACCTGAACAGTGTTTCCTTAAGGTTGGCCACATGAGAGTGAATATTAGCCTGATGCAGTGTGTAATCACATAGACTACTCTGCTGTACTAACAGTCAAACTGTTGATCATAGGCATTGATTGATACAAGAGATTATTTGTTTATTTATTGCCTTATAGTCCCTTGCCTTTTCCCACCTCAAACAGAAAAGAAATGCACGAGACGATACATCTTATGTTCACTAGCAGACTGGTTAAATTTAACTTGCAGCATTATCTGGCTCATAATGCTTTGCAGACTTACTACAGTAAACTGAAAAGGAGTACTTGTGGCACTTTAGAGACTAACCAATTTATTTGCGCATAAGCTTTCGTGAGCTACAGCTCACTTCATCGGATGCATACTGTGGAAAGTGCAGAAGATCTTTTTATACACACAAACCATGAAAAAATGGGTGTTTACCACTACAAAAGGTTTTCTCTCCTCCCACCCCACTCTCCTGCAGATAAGCTATTACCAGCAGGAGAGTGGGGTGGGGGGAGAGAAAACCTTTTGTAGTGGTAAACACCCATTTTTTCATGGCTTGTGTGTATAAAAAGATCTTCTGCACTTTCCACAGTATGCATCCGATGAAGTGAGCTGTAGCTCACGAAAGCTTATGCTCAAATAAATTGGTTAGTCTCTAAGGTGCCACAAGTACTCCTTTTCTTTTTGCGAATACAGACTAACACAGCTGTTACTCTGAAACCTACAGTAAACTGTAGCCTTGATGTGCAAATACATTATTTTGGCTCTTAGTTGTTGATAATAGTTGTAACCCAGGTACACGAATTAACAATTCTGGCATTATTTCAATTCACTTTTGTCCAGTGGTCAAATTCACTGGTTAAAATGAAGCTTCAGGCATCTGAATCAGTTTTCAATTATATAATATTGAAAAATATGAATACGTGAAAAGGGAATAGTTTAAATCCAAAAAGCTGGATTATCAAACCAGCCATCAGCAAGAATATTTTCTTTTTGACATAGAAACATGTATGAAAAAGGGAGGTAAACATGAAAAAAGAAAAAAACCCACCATAGCTTGCTTCTGCGGGGAGAAAAAAAACCCATGTGATTTACTATCGAGCAGTAATGTGTTTCCTTACCAAGTAGTTTTGTGGTGATTTCACACATGATGCATTATGGAATACTTCTGTATAAACTCCATTCCTTTCTTGTTAAGTGGTTTCCAATTAAATTTATATGAATGTTAATTCAAGAAATGTGGCTCCTCTATGAAAAAATCTAAGTTCCACTAACATAGGACTAAATCATTTTAGGCAGAGAACATTAAACAAAGAGATGAATGACATATCTTTATTTAATGCTACACAGTTATGAAACAGCAAATGTTAAGTTTAGCGTAACGCAAGTAAATATCTGTGCTTCAGTTGCGATAATATATAGCATGAGGGAAATAGAGGAGAACCTAATGAGCAAAGTCTAAATAAGAAAGCAATTTTGGGTTACATCAAGCTTCTTAATATGGTGTATAATATGTATTGAGATAAAATGTTCAACAATAACTAAAATAAGAAATGTCAAAAACTATAAATGTGTTATATGGGAAACTGTCTTTCTGAATGAAGTCACAAGTTCTTTTAAGAGGAAAAGTTTTGATAAGTTCTTAACCAACAACTTACATTTAAAAAACTAAGATGTCTATTGTAATATCAATCAGGACTCTAAACAAAACTGGGATTATGAAAGGCCAATTTGCATTTCATTTAGTTTCCTTCCGTTTATGTAAAAGTGAGGACGACCTGCTTCTCCTTTTACAGTTTTGTCAATCCAGAATAACTATTACACTTTCTGTGGATTCATACTGCTGTAAAAGTGGTGTAAATTAAGGAGAGTTGGACCCATCGTACCAAAGATAAATCAGTACATCAGGAACTGCCAATACAGCCTCAAACATCTTGACACTCATTTTCTAATTACTCAAACAAATTATATAGTCCAGGTTGGCCAATGAATAATAATAATCTGCCAAGAAAATAAATACATTGCCGATAACAGGCTAAAAGAAAAATGTATTTAAAAATCCTATGAGATGAGATTTTTTTAAAAGGATGCAATAGAAGATGAAATAAGGAAATGCTGGAAAAGATATGAAATTTAACAGCTTTTCAATATACTAAACTTGGATGAGATTTGCACACAGAAGACCCACTCAAGCTGCTGTTTGTTGCTGTAATGGCACAATGCAGCCAGAAACCCACTAGATCCAGTTACACACTTGGGGGAATTTTTAGGCGGCAATGTTATGCCACAGCCTCCTATTATAAGGGGCATACCTAGAAAAAAGAGGCATAGCTGGGATGTCTTTAAAGTCCCAAACCCCAGGCCTTTGGTAATACCAGCCATCATTGCCCTCCTTCCCCGATTCCTGACCGTGGTCCTGTACTGAACATAGTTTAGCTAGGCAAGATAATCTGAGGCATCGATTTTAGGACAATAATGACAAAAACTGAAGGAGGTTTGCTTTGGCTTTTACACATACCCATTTCTGCACTGGAATGTTGGATCCATAGTATCTGAAAAAAGAAAGTCCAAACTATTCAAGCATTTACCAAAACAGAGTTTGATTGTTCCTGTACTTTGATATGAAGAATTTCATGTAATAGAGCGAGTTGTTTCCCCTTCTTCCCTGAACAAAAATGACCTTAGTGTCAAATGAATACTTTACTAGAAATTCAGCAACAAGCAAGCAATCTTCAGTGCATACTGGCTAGGCAGTGACTGGTTTCATAGAATAGTAATACACCTCAACATCATCTGCTTTTGCTGATGCTGTCACTGCAGATTCCATAAAAGCAAAATCTTTGTAACCTGGGTACTCGAACCAATATATTATTTTGGTGATAACATGTATAGGCATCTGCATGTGCATTACTAAGAAAAAAAATAGTAATTTCAATATCCACCACAAGTAACTACTGTTGCAGAGGTTTAATAAAATAATGAAAAATTGGGAATGAGTAGGAGACACATTGTTCAGAAATTCCTGCAAACTTTAATGCAGTCAATTTCCTGACACCGCAGTGCTTATCTCCCTTAGAGCTGGTGCCAAGAAGCCCCACCCTCCAAAAGCACACTTTGTTTCAAATGCCATTCCCGCAGCCTCCCTCCTAACTTTTAGCCCTGGGGGTTAGGGCATTCACCTGGGATGTGGGAGGCCCCTGGTTCAGGTCCTCCCTCCACATGAGGGGGAGCAGGGATTTAAATAGGGATTTGCCACTTCACAGGTGAGTGTTCTAACCAGTGGGTTATGGGATATTTTGATGTGGGGTTCCCTCAGTCTTTCTAGTTGAAGCTGCCCCCCTCCGGATAAATAGTCACTGAAGCAGGAGAACTGGATCCTGGGCCTCTCACAACATAGGCGAGTGCTCTAACCACTAGGCTATAGAGCCATTTTTATGTTTGTACTCCCTCTCGCTGGCCCAAATGACTCTTTGGATAACTAATTAAAGTGCAACAGCTTCAACAGGAAAGACTGAGGGAACCCCTCCCCCCCAGCACACACATCAGAATATTCCATAGCCCAGTGGTTAGATCACTCAGGTGAGAGGTGGCAGACCCTTGTTTCAGGTAGAATGGGGGACTTGAAGCAGGGGTCTCCCACATCCCAGGTGAGTACCCTAACTACTGCACTAAAAGTTATGAGGGAATTCCTCCCTCTCATCCCCCATCCAATGCTGTTTTGTGTGAAATTGCCTGAGGGGCCCAATCTGGTAGGCATGCTCAGAGGATGCCTATATGATTGGGCCCCACATGCAACTTTGGTGGCTGGACTCCTGTCTTTCCTTGATTTGAGAATCAATCTGGAGTCTACATGGCAGATAGGTGCCCAGATGCTTTGAAGGAGACAGCAGTGCACATGCTCAGAGGCAGAAATATAGGTGTCTGGGGAACTTTTACTGTAAAAACGTAGGCACTGACTGAGCATAGGTGCCTATAGGGTTCAGTGGGAGTTTTGTGCATCACAGTGGTGATGAAACTGGGACTTCGGGATTTAGGTGCCAAACTCCTTTTGTGCATCCGGACCTTAGTCTCTCAGTAGCTCACCTCCCCATCTGCAAAATGGAGATAATAGTTTTTCTCTACCTAATAGAGGTGTTGTGGTTTAGATACAGTAAAGATCACGGTACACTGAGGGTATGCCTCCACTGCAATTAGACACCTGTGGCTAGCCTGTGACTCAGGATTGTAGGCCTGGAGCTAAGGGGCTGTTCAACTGTAGTGTAGACATTCAGGCTCGGGCTGCATCCCAACCTCCACCTCACAGGATCCTAGAACCTGGCCTCCAGCCTGAGCCCAAATTTGGACACTGAAACTAAACAGCCCCGTAGGCCAAGCCCCATGTGCCTGAGTCAGCTGCATGGGCCAGCCATGGGTTTTTAATTACAGTGTAGACATACCCTCAGATACTGTAGTAATGAGGGCAATATAAGTATCCAAGATAGCCAGAATGTAAATGGAAGTTGAGGGTGTATATCATTGAATACATTCAGAACCTTGCAGTATGGAACTTCCACTCCCTAAGTGCAGCAAGATGTTTTCTTTTGCTGGATTTAAAATTACAGCACATTTTGTTCCATAAAACACATGGAAATGTGGATGTGCTGGAAACCCATCTGCAAGCACCATGCCAACAGGAACTTCTAATTGCTTTCAATAACATTTATTTTTATTGTTTATGTCTGTGAGATAAGAGGGGAGGGAATACCATGCATTTTGTGAGGGCAGAGAATTTACATAACACTTGTAATGTCAAACAGAAGAAAGCTGAACTAAATATTTGTAGAGGTAACCATCATTTTTTGAATGAACATAGCACATTATGGTCATTCATTTTTCAATAGCATAGGAAGTATTCCAGAATGAGATGTTGGTCAGCTGATCAACATTAGGGCCAAGATTTTAATTAGCCCAACACAGCTGCAAAGGAAACCAATGGGGCAAGCATAAGGCACTTCCTTACCCACCTATGTGGCCTCCTGGCATTGCCAGTGTGTGCACAAGGACAGGAGGAAAGCAACACACACAGAGGTAGATTGGGATGGGGATATTCTTGGATCCAACCTGTAATGTGCCAGCCAGCACTGAGACAGTGTGGAGGGGAAAATAATTTGCTAGTGCTATGGGTCAATAGGAGATCACTTCCCATGTGAAGCAATGGGTAAAGAAAAGAGAAAGAATTATCACGCTCAAAAACACACTTCCTTTCTTGGACTACTCCAGGGTGGTGCAGCTATGGATCACCTCTTACACAGAGCCCCGGGAAAGTTGTAATCTAGCCCTCCATCTACTGAACTATGAGTCCTCATTGCTATCATGTCCTCCTTTATGGTTCTTTTCTTCTTACCTTCCTTTTTAATGTTCTTCATTTATTTTTTTGCCTCTCATTTTAATATTGTTGGTTCTTAAAAATATTCTGCCTAAGTTACAAAGAGATGTTATCTACACAGCATAAAGTGTGTATTTTTATGTATACTGACTTCTTCATTAGTACACAAGTTCTATTATTTTATTTTTTTAAATTGTGAAACTTCTATTGACAACAAAGTGCCTCAGAAACCAAATTTCCTGTTGCAGAATCCAACTGTAATGGCTGAAAAAATCAGCCTTAAACCTACAGAAATCAGTTGGCACTGGTCATTGCTAGTCTGAGCTGCAGTAAATTATTCATTTGCAATTGCCTATCAATATAGCTCAGAGAACACTAATCAGTTTTTTTAGAAAGACACAGGACCAAATTATGGCTCAACCTGTTTCTGATACTGTACAGCTTCACTGTTAGCGAGATTCTCTGAAATTGACAATTTCCATCATTACAGAAAATGAATTAATCTGCACTGTGGTTCTGCTTTTCAGCAATTTAGTAATAATGTGTTAGTCGTGAAAGGTCTGAATATGAATCAGGGCTTCAGAATAGAAAGGCAAACATTTATAGTTTCTTTAACCACTCTGCCTATTATCATGATCTCTCTGAAATGCAAGTAGCAGTCTGACAAGTGGAAGGAAAAATATTACAACATGATAGCACAGTTCACTGTATAGAAAAACATTGTTTTACTACCACTAATCAACTACCCAAACAGATAAATAAACCCCACACAAAACTGCAGAAGCAGAATTTCTTTTTAGGAATCTAAATCTGTTAAAATGGTTCTTTCTAAAACATCCTTGAGGTAGTACGACTACTAATTAGCATGAATATTATATAAAATATATATGTGGCCATCCTGCTATTAGTCAGCATCTTCACTCTCTTAGGATTCAGTTGAACAACTTTGTTCTTCATCTGTTTTACTTTCTGACACTTTCTAAAAGACATTTGGCTAAGCAATCTGTCACTTACTAATACATTATTCCAGTCTCAACAGAGTAACAATAGGGCTATAGATTTAGAAAACCTGTTGATAAAAAGGAAAACACTCCCGTTGACTTCAATGGGACCATAATTTTAATTTTTTATCGAGCTCAGGTTTAGGGTTGGGTTTGGAGGACTGGTCTGAGGCCAAATTGGGCCTAGATTTTGAGTTTGGAGTTGATAATGCCAAATTTCATGAACTGTAGTCACAATATTTAACCTGTATAAACACTGAAACCGAAAATGGACCTTTTTTGTTTGGTTCTGAGCCAGAACCAAAACCCTATAGTTAGATTCACCAAACAGGGATTAGAATCTGCTCATCACACTCTTGCCTAGAAATACAAAAGAAGAAAATAAATGGATGAAGATTTGACTTAACGCTAATAAAAACAGTCACAAAGGTGGACTTGGAAGCCCAGTACTGAACTAAGGTATCCTGCCATGGTGGAGTGGAATAGCCCATACAGTGATGCTGTTCTGTGGATGCAGTGGACATGATCTGATAATCAGGAATCTTTCCTGCACACTGAATGATCTTTGTAATCTACATACAATGGTTTCTTTAAATAGCCTCATCTTAATTTGAAATCCTTTGTCTCAGGTGAAAACTGTTAGTCAACAGTTTCTTGAGGTCAAGTGAATACTTCACACCTTGAAAAAACATATTGACTAAGTAAGCATGTTAACAAGTAATCTGCTTTAGAAAAAATAAGAGCTTAAAAAATGTGCTCTCTCATTATAAAGATTACAATTGACTGAATATGGGGGTTTTCTTAGAATTGCTTTTATGTAGTTGACAAAATTATGAACTTCCCAATTCCTGTTCATAAGAAATGTTCACTCGAAGTGTGTCATAATTAAATGAACTTCAAGAAAAAATAACCGTGAAAAACTGACGGCTAAAATCTTCAAAATGTTCTTTATAACCCATGCTGCAGTTAAAATAAAATGCCCATAACCGGTTCTCTGGTTGATCCAGCTACTGTAATCTCATAGTGCTGACTTCGACTGGAATTATTAGCTACCTTGATTAATAGTAGAATGTTTGCAGATATCAATTTTGTAGCTAAAAAGGGTCATTTTAAAAAGTGATTGCTGAGACAGTATTATGAAGAGAATAAATACTAGTTTGAACCACTAGTTCTAGATTTGTGCAGAAAGATAAAAAGAAAAGGAGTACTTGTGGCACCTTAGTCTCCTTTTCTTTTTACGGATACAGCCTAACACGGCTGCTACTCTGAAACCTGCAGAAAGATAGTCTATGTTATTGGTGGCTGGTTGTTATAGACACTGAGTCAGTAAAGAACAGAATTGGAATATTAGAGATGAAGTTCCAAAAGAAAAAATATACTTCACATCTGATATTCACAAAGAAATGCTCGTGACACTGATACTGGAAATCACCCTGCTTAGTTTGAGTTTCATCTATGATTGCCAAAATTAAATTGGCACATTTATTAATAAATTAATGTGTTATATAAAATCATATATAAAATCAAAACCATCTCTTCTGCTCTCTTAAGTCCGTATTGTCTTGGCTTCAGTGTGCAGACTGATTTTTCATGGCAAAGTGCATTAAAAAATAAAGATAAATCATTTTTCTTAACACAAAAATACTAAACTTTCAGTGCATGTTACCTCTTGCACTAAGGAAAAAAAACAACCCTCAATTCAATTTTTAAATAGATAAATTGCACTTGGTTACCCAGGGTATCCCAGTCTCTCAGCCTATGTTTTTATCACTCAAGTTGTGATTTATATTCTCTGCACTTCCACAAGCACTCTCAAGAGCTTTAACGTGATGCAGCTGTTGGGTGGGTCAGATGCGTTCTGTTTCTAGTAACACGCTGAGAATAAAAATTGTTATTTTTTCATTAATTTTTCATACAATGTTTTTCAAGATTTACTTTCTCTGCTTCTTCCTAAGCTTTTGGGTTTTGCACAGCTATTGAAATTAGTAGAGCTTACAATTCCATATAAACTGTTCAATGAAACACAGCCTTCTAACTGATCAGAATATTAGCTCCATGCTTGCAAATTCAGCACAGGAAGCTAAATATGAACAGAGAATTTTTAAATAACCCCAGAAACATGGAGAGATTAACTTCTGAATAGATAAAAAAAATTGATGCCATACATGTTTAATTTATTCTTCTTTTTTAAAAATACACCTGATACAACCACACTAAACCATACTTCATAAATGAAAAAAAAAGTTTTAAAATGTAATTCACCCAAGACAGGAAATTCCAAAATTGTAGTCAAAACATTCCCAAAGCAATGTTTACTCCGACACAACATACTTATAATACACACTTTACATGACTGTTCCTGCAGTCACCTATAGTAAATATTTCTAAAGTGACTGAGTGACTTGGGAACCTAAGCCACAGTCACATAGGAGCTTTTGAAAATATTTCCCTTAATGATATATTTATTTGTATATATGTGTTATCATTAAGCAGTCAACATTTCTCACAGTTATTATACAGTGCTATCTGATATACTTCAGTTGTTTCCTCATAAAAAGGTGTGAAAAAATACTGGTTTTTACTGATGATCACTGTTAGGATATAGATATTCAGGCCTGTCTGTAAAGGCCTGTACTTTAAGAATTTAGGGGTATTCTTATTACTTGGCTAGTTAGAGGTATAAAAGAAAGAATCAAAATCACTGTCTGCTGGTGTAAGGGCCTTCTCTTACTGTGACAGTTTGAGGCCCTGTGCTTAGGCTAAGGCCTTTGGCTAAGCAGCAGAGGCAGCCATAAGCCAGGAAGCGAACAGTCACATCCTCACATTCCAAACTAGTCACATTGAAAGAAGGTGCTATTGGGCTGTTAGGAGTACAATCCTGTCCTGAATACAATCCTGTCCTGATAATTCCTATCACCTCCAGAGAAAGGGAAGTGCCTAGAAAATGTAAAAGGAAACTTAGTTTGATAGCATCCTGTCTGGGAAGACCTCACTTATCAATAGCTGGGATGTGAAATCCTCACTTCTGTATTGTTTTGTCATTATAGTTCCCACTTTGCTATTGTTTGTTTGTATAATCTCTGTCTGGTTCTGTGATTGTTTCTGTCTGCTGTATAATTAATTTTGCTAGGTGTAATCTAATTATTGTGGTGGGATATAATTGGTTAGCTAATCATGTTACAATATGTTAGGATTGGTTAGTTAAATTTCAGTAGAATGATTGGTTAAGGTATAGCTAAGAGTATTACTATATAAATTAGGGGCAAACAGGAAGTAAGTTGGGATTCGAAAATAAGGAAAAAGGAACTTGTATTTAAGCTTGCTGGAAGTTCACCCCAATAAACATCGAATTGTTTGCACCTTCGGACTTCGGGTATTGTTGCTCTCTGTTCATGCGAGAAGGACCAGGGAAGTGGGAGAGTGAAGGAATAAGCTCTCTAACAATCACTGTAAGTATAACCATAATAATTACTGTGAGGTAACACTACCTTTCTTTAACTTCTGCTTAAAGGTACAAAGTCAGGAAATGCAATCAACTTTAGTGTAACAGGAAAAGAGGAAATTTTGTTTATTTGATTGTATGAGCTAAGTTTAAACTTTCAAATCCAATCACATCACTGCACCAAGCCATTTATTTGAAATAAAATAAATACTGAATTCCAGCAAATTCTCATTTGATTCAAGAAAGTATACACTGCACAAAGTTGTGAGTGGTGCATACTGCTCATTTGTAGGCCGAGCACCCTTTCTTAGTTTTGCCTTGTGCAGAGGAGCCAGCCCATACTTTGAGACATAAGAATATAGAGTTCCTTCAGAGTTTATCCTGTTTAGAGCTAGAGACCAGCTTGACAGGTAAACACTCTGGAGTTGACCCCTGCTCCGCACAAAAATATAGCCATACTCACTACAGTGAAGAAATAACCACTTCCTATACGAGTGATATGGGAAAAATCAGATGTAAAGAGAGAGAGAACCTGGTTCTGTCAACTTCATTCCATCTCACCCCAGCTACTTTCATCATATTCCAGTTTCTCTTAGTACAGTCCAGTTGCTAATTACAAATTGGTGGAGCAGGAGTATTGGTCTTGTTCAGAGCAGGAGGCTGGGCATTTAACCACAGATTTTGCATCCAAAGGGCCCATAAAGTTAGTTTCTGTTATCAGGACACCAATTCATAGATGTTAAGGCCAGAAAGACAAAGTGGGTGAGGTAATCTCTTTTATTGGACCTACTTCTGTTGATGAGAGAGAACAACTTTCATGCTTACACAGAGCTCTTCTTTGGGTCTGGCCAGAAGGGACTATTATGATCATCTAGTCTGACCTCCTGCATAAGACAGGCTATAGAATCTCACCCTATAATTTCTTCCTTAAACCCACTACTTCAGTCTTGACCTAAAGACTGCAAATGATGGAAAATCCATTATATCACTAGGTAAGTTGTTCCAATGGTTAATTACCCCCCACTTTTGCACCTTGTTTCTACTCCAATTTTGTCTAGCTTCAGCTTCCAAACTTTGGATCTGATTATACCTTTTTCTGCTGAAGAGCTGTGTACTGCAGGGGAACCAGGAATTCTTGGTGAAATAGGTTTTTCAATGCCATGTTGTTGTTCTGTGAACCATTCCTTACTGATTACACTTTGCTTTTTCCCGTTATTTATTAAATTTGTTCACACATTCCACATCTGTCATTTCCTGTGTTGGGAAGTACAACTTTGGTAAACCACGCTCTTATTTTATTCCCCTAGAGTTTAGTGTTTTTAAATAGATTTAGGTTAGGTTTCAAGATTGTTTTTAGTTAATTAGACAGAACGCTTATACTATTGGGACCCTCCTTCCAGATGATATTGGGGTATCCTCTCGTACCAAACTTACTTCATAGGAGTTATAGTTAACTGGGAATTATTTCTGGCCACTTCTGACATAGGCTGAATGTGACCTGTTGATGAAAGGTTTAATATCCTTTACTGTCTGCTATATAAACATCCATCTTCTCAGTATTTATTCAGGAACAATTTTAGAACAGCGAGGAATGCTGTTAGCACCCTAAAACCAATCCATATACTAGAACAACAAACTTGAGGGATTTTCATCCAGAAATTGCTACTGGAGCTTCTGCCACTGACGAATGAATGAATGGTGTGTAAGTCAAATCGCAATGAGAGGCTATGCATTATGTTTGAATAGAAAAAGAGTGAATAAGAATCCTATGCATGTCATCACAGTAGCATTCAACAATTATCTTCCTGTCTGGGTGATAACTGGAGTAAGTCACACTCATAAAGCCCCACTTTTCACCATCATAGAGAATTGCATCTAAAGTCTCTCTAAGCATGGGTGTTGATAGTGAGGATACTTTCACTGAATGGTCTAGTAGTTTTAATGAGTTTTTGCTGTCCTAATTTTCCATTTTTATCCTACAATGACTTTAATTAAACTCTTCCCAGGTGCAATCTTTATTTTTATTTTAATCATCCCAAAGGATTTTCCCAGGCTTACAGCTCTTGTCACAACATCACTTAAAATGATAATATCAAAAGGTCATTTTTGCATTCTTTAAATAGTTCTCACATACATATGTGTCCTACATTTTGAAAGTTAGTTTGGATCCTCTGAACGGGAGATTTATAATCGTGCTTCTTTTTGTGCTTTCTCCTTTTTTCTGAAACTAAAACTAGCTTTGTCACTTTCTGTTGATATTTCAGCCTTTAGAGAGCACTCTGAGGTTGATTATCCTCCTACTTACATGAGTTTAACATGAGTGCTTTAAGTTTGCATTCACTGAAAGTTAAAGTATTCTCATAAAGAATGGCTTTAAAAGGTTGATGTAAATAAGCAGAAATAGTATTTGGGGTTTCTATAGAATTCTGGATTTAGAAACATTGACTTAACTTCCAGGCTTTAATTTAACATCAGAAAAGTTTCAACTAGGTTTAGATGTTAGAACAAATTCAGGTTGGACCTTCTATTCCCAGCCTTGTTATATTTTTTGTTACTAGTTTCCAATAAAAATAGGCCCGAATCAAAACCCTACAGCTGAACACCTCTGAATTTGGGGAATGAAAAGCCCATCCCTTATTTAAAATTGTGCAAATCCATAAACTTTTCTCTTTCATGATTTAAATCTTCATATGATATTTTGAGGTACATGTGGTCCTCTCTGTAATCACAAGATTGGGATTTTGGAAGGCCGGGACTCCAAAGACACAGTACTAGTGCAAAAACAGACTCTCTGTGGCCTTGGAAAAGTCACCTGCATACTCTGCCTCAGTTTCCCCCATCTTTAGAAGTAGGATACTACTACTTAGCTATCTCAAAGAGCAGCTGAAAGATTATTTTAACCAATTAACATCCATTGGATATTCTGATGTTGATGAGTATAAGTGCTAAGCATTATTATTTATTTTAGGCTCCACATCACCAATACTCCCAGTAATCACTCTGAACATGTTGCAAGTTTCATTCAAATCTCCAGCCTGTCAAAAATCTTCCTTTTTTTCCCCACAGCCATTTAATTTTACTGGTGAACCTCCTTTTACTTACTCACTTGGGGATAGAAAAAATAGAAATGATGTCTCACAGTCACTGCCTACATTGGTACTTGGGATTTTGGTACAATCATAACTGTATTTCTTCGCCACATTAGAGAAATCAAGCAGCACACTAATTTCCAAGTGCAGATCTCTGCACAGCAAAATCCAAGCATGCTAAGACAAATCACCAGCCTACTGTGCAGACATTTAAAAAAAAGTGTAGTTGTCAAAGAATGTGTTATTTAAATTCAATTTAGCATTATTTCAGAGTCAAAGTAGTAATCAATAGATCCTGTGTGCTAACTAAACAGTAATGCCATGGGCCAAGGTGTTTATTGAACATTACTGTGGGAACAGTTCATTAATGAGTTTACTCTAAGCTAATGTAAACTACAGTACTATTCTTATTAGTGGAACCATTCAAGGAATGGCAGCTAGCCAATAAAGCTTTCAGTGGAGTTTTTGTTTGTTTGTTCATTTTGTCCATCTCTCTATCCATTTATATATCTTGCTGAGTACGTATATAAAAACAGAATAGCATACAATAAACATTTTAGCTGAATATATCTATCCTTTGGGTATAATCAGCATGAAGATAAGAACAGGGCTCTTAAATTTTAACTTAACTTAACTTAAATTTTCTATATTTCATGTCTTTGTTTTACAAAATATATTGTTTTGAAATGATGGGATCATCGTGATTGTGGGAATGTTTTTACAGTGTGCAGACCTTCCTGAAAAGTGACATCTTAGACTATTAAAACACACCCAACTAGTCATTGTCCCATATATATGAGAGCTGGAAACAACATATTATTAGTGAAACATAAAAAGTTCTAAAAATAAAACATTTAATTGAGAGGAAGGTTTGTGGCTAGAATTACAATCATTGTTGTAATATGTCACAAAAGTTATCAGCTGTATGTAGTAGAATCCGAATCCTGTGAGATGCTGAGCACCCTCAGCTCCCATTGAAATAAATATTCATGGCAATATGTTTGACCTACCATGTGTAATTGATCAGCCTGACATTATTCCTGAATCAGACATCAGAAACTGACCCAGAACTTGGCTAAAGCTCTATCCGAACAATCTTTTTTCTTTTTTTCACATTTATACATTACACCTACAATGGTTGGTCTTAAGAATTTTTCAGTTGCCTTTGAGGGAGTGTTCCCACAGTAGCTCTTCATGCATATATACGTTATCAGCCACACACATACACTTTAGCCACTTATTCAAGTTCCCCTCTCCATAGATAGGGAAGGGAGAGTGAGCAAGTTAATTTATTTTTGTTTTGCTTTTGTTACTTCTTTTTATTACTTGGTAGGCTCTAGGCTACTATGGTAACGAGGCAATGTAACACATAGATAATGGCAAGACTGCCCACATCAAGTGACGATGATGATTGCTATTTGTATTGTTGTAGAACCTAGGAGCCTCAATCATGGATTATCACCCCATTGTGCTGGGCACTGTACAAATACATACAAAGATGTTTCCTACTCTGAAGAGCTGTCTTTAGTATTGGTTTGTGTAATTATTTCTGATTTCTGTAGGAAAAGAGGGTGGGAATCTGGCAATTACAGTTCATTGTCAACTGCAATGACTAAAAGCTAGATCCTCTTTATATAATCAACATCCCTAAAATAAGCTCGGGCAGGACTTCTCATACTAACTGAACAGAGGATACGTCCTCTGTTGTAACAAGTTCTTTTCCTAAATTTACTTCCCAGGATTCTGTGAAGAAACTGGGATAACTGTATACATATTTTAAAACAATGCGGTAGACCACAGTAACACGGCGCATTATGAATCATCTTGGTTAGAAAGATAGTAATAGTATATTTTAGGTAAGCTTTTGGTTAATATACAAAAACTTTTGTTTGTATGCTTTGTTTTAAAAAATCCAGTCTTTTTTATGTTATTTCAAATGCAGTGGAAAATTATACTATAGGTCATGGTGCTCCTTAAGCATGTCCACTCACTCCTCTATTCTTGTCAGTTTGTGATGTAGTATGATGGATATGAATTAAGCCTTAATACATTTTTTTGGCACAGTAGGTTGTAAATTAGCAGGTGCAAAAGAAGCATCAATGTTCTGTTAATTAAGCATCAATTTACTGCTTCTATGGACCTCACCCCATACTCAGAACACATGTGATGTGAACAGATGCCTAGTCTAGGCACTAACTGCTTTTTTTGAGCTTTGAGAGGCAATATATTGCATGACCTTATTGCCACCATTACTATCATTAAGCCCATCTGCCATCATACTTACTTACTGCCCATCTGCCATCATACTTACTTTAGTTCCAGAATCTTTGTAATCTCTCCTTACATTTTTGTGCACAAAACTACGAGTAAATAAATTATTTGGGGATGATATATTGAAAGGGAAAGTCATTTCCAAAGTACTTTAATGCTAAAATATTCTGTTTATTTAAAATATTCATTCAGTAATCCTTCATTATTGCTCCTGCTGCTGGAATGTACAGTGAACACTTCAGATAACCCGTTTTTAGAGAGCCTGCTCCATCTGGGAGCTGGCGGCGGACATACTTTTTGTGGAGCCTCTGTTGTGGTGAGTACTCGTGGAGCATGATTTCCCCAATCATGGCTTCCAGCTCTCTTACTAATCTTAGTCCTCTGAGGTTTGCGCAGGCCTGGATAGTCAGCACACCCAAATCTCCTGCTATTGGTATGGATAAAAGCAGGAATTTGCTGCTATGAACTACATGAACTGGAACCTGGAACAGACCCCCAACACTGAATGATGGACTCCTGGGTCTTGGATCGACGTATACAAGGTAGATTTGCTGTTTGGATCATACCCACCCTGAAAACCATTGGTGTTCCTACCCTCTTGTCACATGAATTGAACCAACACAACATTTCTGTGGCAGGACTCTGCAAGACCCGTTGGAGTGGTGCCAATGAGACAATTACTTCAAATTCAGTAATGTGAATTTCAGGGGGTTTGCAGGATTTAATATCCTATAGTAGAAACAGATACAGATGCAGACTAAACATGCTTATTAACCTGACCTTAAATCTATTTTCCCTCTGCCCAAGGATACCAGCTTTCTATGACCCCCTTTACCAAACTACCCTACCCTACTCCTGGTCCCTACATAAAAAATTGCTACACCAAACATCCACAACTATTGGTGTTAAGAAGAGGTCATTTGGAGAAGGCATGTGTGCAGAAGCACAGCTCAACTGGCGGAGTTAAAATCTGGGGTCTGTGGTATACAGTAGTAATCATAAGAAGAATACAAGGTATGTGCTGTTGGGAGGATTAACTTTTCATTTTCTTATTTTTGGCTATTCTCACAATTTTGGAGCTGCATCCAAATTGGAACAGGAAAACTAAATTCAAATTGTGATCCCCTGTTGAAAATTGTAAGGGGATTGGATTCACAGTTTTTGTTGAGGCCCATCTTTAATACTTGAAGTCTAAAAATAAAATATTTGAAAAATCAAAACCATATTTCTTGAGCTGCCAAGTCTTCAGTTTAAAATATTGTGCGAGTTTTTGCACCTGAAGATTTGATGACATCACTAACTTCTCAAAAAGGAGCTGAGAGTATCAGGAATATTTTCATTTAATGCTTGGGATTTTACACCCCTTCTTAAAGGGTGGATCCTAAACATTGAACTCATATCTTGGCAAGTACAGGAGGAACTAATTTTCAAATATTATGGATCAAAATATAATTATTTGTAGCTCTTAAGTCTAGACATATAATATCATTGATCTGGAATCTAAAAGCTTTTAAATACTAAGTATCTCCAGGAAATGTATCATGTTGAACTGTAAGTCTCTATTATCTAATTATTAATGAGTCAACTACTTAATTCAACATCTGTTACTCTGACTCATTCTGTGCAAACTAAAGGGCGGTAGGAAACAAATAGCTAAGTAGAGAGGCCAGGAGCTATCCTAGCGGCTGTGGTGTTTAGTGATCACTCAGTGCTTAAGGTGCTTTATTCAGTGAGCAGTTCCAAATGGATCTGCTTAACAAGTAGACCTTCACAGCATCCTGCCTATACACTCTGTCTGGGAAGTTCAGCCCTTAAAAGCACAATCTCATCCCCACTCCCCCAAGCCAAAACTTAATAACATAACTTTAAAAAAAATCAACATTAATATAACACAGAATTACAAATACTTATAACCAACCTAATAGCTAAACTTACTAACAATGTTTAATTAGTCTTTGAGGTGCTGTTGCTTGGACTTAGATGAATCCTCTGCAATGTCAGCATTATTGCTGTTAGGAGGTGACAAATCCACTTGTTCTGGCTGTTCCATGTCTGGGGAATCAGTTGTCTCCACCTGCTGAGGGGTTGCCTGTCTGAGACCCTCTCAGGAAAAATGACAGACTCAGTGCCCCTTGTCTCCATCACTCCTGGGATTGTGAGAAGGTGTCATCTGTTCCTCTGTATTATGTATCCACATGGGTGACAACATCATAAGACTACGGGACCCCATCTTGCTAGCAGTTACATACCAAACCTCCTACAAACTCCTTAAACTGATGCCTGCTAAACTATGGCCCAGTGTCAGGCATTACTGTGACAGGATTACTATGTCTAGAAAAAATATATTTGATCTGCACAATCACCTGTTTAGCTGTAGTATCTTTTAGCAAGGATGTCCGAGGGAAGCGTGAATAATAAACTAGGACAAGTACATAGTTTTTTGCAGCCAATATAAACAAATCTGTGCCTACTTTGTTCCAGAAGGACATTTTATCCCGTGCCACCACCATGGGCTCTTTCACTTCAGTTGGTTTGTATTTTTGGCATACGCACCAAGCCTTAACAGCTTCCTCAGCCCTGGTCTACACTAGGACTTTAGGTCGAATTTAGCAGCGTTAAATCGATGTAAACCTGCACCCGTCCACACGATGAAGCCCTTTATTTCGACTTAAAGGGCTCTTAAAATCGATTTCCTTACTCCACCCCTGACAAGTGGATTAGCGCTTAAATCGGCCTTGCTGGGTCAAATTTGGGGTACTGTGGACACAATTCGACGGTATTGGCCTCCGGGAGCTATCCCAGAGTGCTCCATTGTGACTGCTCTGGACAGCACTCTCAACTCAGATGCACGATTGTTTGCCATTGCTCTGACGCAGGGAGGGGCGACTGAAGACACGGCTTACAGGGTTGGCTTACAGGGAGTTAAAATCAACAAAGGGGGTGGCTTTACATCAAGGAGTATTTCAGGCAGGACTTCACGGAGGGTTCCAATAAGAAATGGTGCACCTAAGTTATTGTTCTTATTGGAACAAGGAGGTTAGTCTGGCGTCTGATTGATACATGGCTAGATTTACTTCGCTGCACCTTCTCTGTGAGTGACTGCAGTGTGACCTAGAGGAATGAGTCCCCTAGACGGGGGGCGGAGAGGGGGGTTTGCAAATGAGTACAAAACAAATCTGGTCTATTTCTTGTTTTGATACACTCCATCTATCTTTTACATCTTTGGCTGGCAGCAGACAGTGCAGAAGGACTGCATGCCATCCACATCTCATGGCTGCTCGGCAGAAGATGGTACAATAGGACTGCTAGCCATCCTCATCTCTTGCCTGCCCGGCAGAAGATGATGCAATAGGACTGCTAGCAATCCGTTATCACCTGCCTGCTCACCATAAGATGGTTCAATAGGACTGACTGCAGGACTAAAGAGAATGACCTGATAAAGTCACTCCAAATTTAGTCCCTGTGCCCATGTCTGCCCAGGCCCTCCTGATCGACCTCACAGAGGCGACCAGGAGCACCTCGGACATGACGATGATGGCTACCAGTCCTATTGCACTGTCTGCTGCCACAAGGCAATGGGTTGCTGCTGCTGTGTAGCAATGCAGTACCGCGTCTGCCAGCACCCAGGAGACATACGGTGACAGTGAGCTGAGTGGGCTCCACGCTTGCTGTGTTATGGCGTCTGCACAGGTAACTCAGGAAAAAAGGCGCGAAACGATTGTCTGCCCTTGCTTTCACGGAGGGAGGGAGGGAACGGGGGCCTGATGATATGTACCCAGAACCACCCGCGACAATGTTTTAGCCCCATCAGCCATTGGGATCTCAACCCAGAATTCCAATGGGCAGCGGAGACTGCGGGAACTGTGGGATAGCTACCCACAGTGCCACACTCCGGAAGTCGACTCTAGCCTCGGTACTGTGGAAGCACTCCGCCGAGTTAATGCACTTAATGCACTTAGAGCATTTTCTGTGGGGACACACACACTCGAATATATAAAACCGATTTCTAAAAAAACGACTTCTATAAATTCGACCTAATTTCGTAGTGTAGACATACCCTCAGTGTTGCTGTTCATTTGATGCCAGTATAAAGATATCTCTGGCCCATGTCTTAATTTTTTCAATACCACAGCTACTAGGACACACATCAAGCATAAAAAACAAAAATACTTGGCATCAGCAATCTCTCCAAAAACTTTTCCCCTTGTATGTAGTCTAAAATGTTCCCTTTTCACGTTTATTTAATTCTTCTGGTCTATACATAAGTGAAAGGCTTCTTTTCCCCCCTACAATAACCAACAAATACCACTCTGTTGGTTCTTCTACTGGCTCTATGATACCCAGAAGAATGAATCTATCCAGCTCCTCTTTAGCCTCTGCCTTACGGTGAGGTATGCTTTCCTACGGCCATGAATTTTGGGGTAGTTGGTCTCTTTCAGCTTATTCTGTACTCTGTTGAGAACTTCTTATCCTCTGGAAGACTTCCTCAATTGTTTTGGTTTCCGGCTCCTCCAAAGAGTGCACCATCTTGATGTGAACAAGGCCTTGACACACTTCTAACCCAAGAATAGGTTCTTTTCCCTAATACTATTACATATTGTATCTTTGTCATGTACTACTACAAACCGTATCTTTTGCAGTATGTTATTTATTCAGACCTTTAGTTCACATACATCTTTAGTGTATGGAGATAAGCTTACCCCTGCAAGTCCTTAGTTTTACCTGTTTACCCTCCAGTACCTGTGGCTTTTCTTTTAGTGTTAGATACACTGTTTCTGGCAAAACATTAGCTTTTGCGCCAGTGTTCAACTTCAAAGAAATAAACGTTGCATTTGCTTTCACATTGTAATCTAATAATCTTGGGCTGTAACATTGTCCATAGCTCCAGTGAAGCATTCATCTGTGCTGGGGTGCTGTCCTCTTTGTCCAGGCTGTGCACACTTCGCTGGTGCTTGCAAGCTCTCGCAAAGTGATGTAATCATTTTTGGAATCTTTTCCCATATGCCAGGCATTGTCTTGGCTTGTGTTGCTTGCCACAAAGTGTTCTGCTCCATGTGCTGTTTTTACTGGACTCCAACTCTGAGCTCTGTATTCCTTTCTGCCTCAGGTCTCTCTTCTTGTAGAATTTTGGATTCTCAATGAGGGCACTGTCTACCTTCCATAAGCTTTATTCTGGACTGGGTGACTTCCCGCTAGAAAAATTCTAATTACTTTGTCAGGGATTAGTTCTGTGTCTTCCAGTAAACTGTCTGAATTTTTTTGTTCTAGATCCCAGTCAGTCTGGTCTCCTTTCAGGGTCTCAGTTATTTGCCACTCTTCACTCCCTTATATGTTTTTTCAGGACTGGATCTTCAGCCTTAGATCAGTCACAAACTCTTCTGTGGTTTTCCCTTCTTTTTGTACATTCTGCTTAAAAATGTCTCTCTCGTACGTTTCATTTTTACCTGGAGTGGAGTACCTTGTCAAATTTATGTAATAAACAAACAGTTTCACGGATACCTTGTTCTGCTTGAATTACCTGAGAACTGTTAAACACATCAAGTGTATCAGAACCTGCTATTGTCAGAAATAAGGCTATCTTCTGACAGAGTGAAGCACTCTTTAAATCTTCTTCAGTTGTTTTATTACTTTATTCAGTGTCCATTTGCAACTGGTTGTGCACTGAAGACATTGGACATCTTACGTTTTTTTTCCCAGACAGTCCAATAATATGTATTACTAGCACCTTTCCCACTCAGGAGATTTTAAAAGGCTTTGCAAAGTAATACATTAAAAACTGATAGTGCAAAAATATTGTGTGTAAACATAGCAGCTCTTATCTTTCCAAAATTCCCTAATCTTTGAGCCCATAATCAGTCCTGGGACTCACTTTGTAACAATTCTGAGATCCAAGCCTGGATTAACCAATGTGTACTCAGTGCACTTTCACAAGGCACCCATCTCTCGGTGGCCGCTGACCACTAAGAAAAAACAAACAAACCCTCAACAGTGCTGCAGCCCAAGTGCCAGACGATAATGGCTCTCAGTTAAATTTGCCCCTGCTACCCCTCCATGATTGGTACTGCAGTGAGTGGTATGTAGGTCAGTGTGTGTGGCTGTCAGGACAAGTGGTGCCTGGGGAAAGGTTACTGGTATATGTGGAGTGGCAGAGGCATTTGGGTGTCTCTGTGTGGGTGTGGAGTGAAAGAGGCATTCTGGGATCTGGGTATAGGGTTGGGTATGTATGGGCAGGGGAGCTTTCAAGGTGTGTGTATGCGGGGGATTTCCATAGTGCATGGGGCCCCTAAATTCTTTCCTCTTGGCCTGTTGAGAGCTATGTGGTGTAACAGATGCAAGAATATGGATCTCCAGAGGCAACATATTCAAAGAATTTAACCTAACTTAATATCCTTAGCACTAGCTTACTGTTGTAGATTAAACTTAAAATAAAATAAAAAAAGACTTGGACAGATTCCAGAGAGTGGCAGACACACTAGACTGGAACTGATGAAGGTGGGAGAGAGACCAAGACAACCCAGGCTGGGGAAACACAGTAAGGAAGAGTGTGTCTGTATTCTAGCTGCATAAGAAGCTTGAAAACTGAGAAAAGGACACGAAGACCAAGTAGAAAGCTTTGTTATTTGGCTAGGGGCTAATTCTGCCATCCTTATTCAGACTGTGACAGAATCAGGCCCTTATGGATGACATCTGCTGTAGCAGGATTCAGTATATATGGGGCGGGAGTAAAATAGTTAGCAAGAAGGAAAGGAAGATGGAATTTGATTGTTTATGCAAAAGTTATATATTTAGTCAACATAACTGGTTGCAATCTCTAATCCTTTTCATGTAAATTATTTATAAACTATTTCAAGATAAAGATTTTTCAAAACAAACATCCAATATTTTTACACTGTCCACTCTCTCTTCACACTTATAGTGCTTCTCTCTCTCTCTCTCACACACACACACTCATTTTGTAAGTATTTCTACTTTTGTAACATATTTTAAGTTTCACCTTGTACATTTATAAAGTTCTATGAGCAATCAGATTACAAAGCCATATTAGTTAATGCTGTTACATATCTTTGTAAATGTAAAGAAAAATGTACAAGGACTAAGTGGTGTTAATGCTGAATCTCAGACATAAGGATCTACTTGCTTGGGTTAATATTTATCCAGCAGTTTCAATATTTTAGGCACTTTACACATGGAAGCTAGTGTAAAGGAGCCAAAGGGTAATTTTCCTTTTCCTTGTAGCCTAAAAGGAACAAGTCTGTCTCTTCTTCTGGTGGTTGAGGAAAAAGAAAATAAAAGAGCTCTGCAATGTTAAGAGGTACAGTCAGGAACCCTTTTTCGCTGTATAACAAGAACTTTATTGAACTTAAAAATTTATAAGCAATGCTGCATATACCTTGTATGCCAGTAGATGGTGACTTTACATCAATTCGGTATCTACATAACACTGGGCTGGATCATCTGCAGGAATAAATTGGTATAGCTCCATAGGCTCCAGTAAAACTATCCATGTGCTTAAAGTTAAGCATGGGTATAAGTGTTTGCAAGTCAGGGCCATTTATAATTACTTCTTACTCTCTTCTTATAAATGGCATTCACCTGGAAGCAACATCTAAGTGATATTTTTAGACAGTGATATTATATGAATGGACATCAGATGAAAAGTGTGACAATCTCAGCTGGACCTTTTGGAAGCTAAAAGCTGTACTGTAGGTTCTTCAAAACTATTTTGAAATACATTCTTTTTTGAAAAAGAAAACATGGCAAATTGTTGTTTTCAACCCACTGAACTGGCCAAACCAACTGCAAACTGCTACATAAATTCCTCCATTTTTTTCCAAGTTAGGAAAACTTTAGAGATACTTGAGCTTTTAAAAATACATTAAATTGTTTGAATTCAGAATATTTTTAGAATGGGTCAGTTCAAAGTTTGAAAATGTTAATGTTCCTAGTCACTGAGCATTTAAGGTTCTTTTCATACTAGTACTGCATGTACCACTACAAAAGAACCTAAGCAATGAAATATCGTCTTACTTGGTGAAGAAGCATTAGATTGGACAAAATTACTCTATTCTCTAAGTCAGTCCTCCATGAAATTGCTTTAACTTTTGGAGAAAAGAGAAAGAAGTTAGGCATTTGGTTCTTAGGACAAAGCTCTAAATAATATCAAGATGTATGGTAAGAGTGGAAAAGAAACATTCTGAGAGACTTGAAGAAGAAATGAAGTTTGTATATTAGTTCTAATTTATTGATGATTCTCCAAAGAAAATGTATCCTCTTTCCAGTAACACACTCAACATGTATCTTTATAAATAATGTTTAAGGATTACTTCAGATCATTTTTAGCTTTCTTGTAGAATTCTTTATCCAGAAAAAAATGGGATAAAATGCTGTTTACACAGTTTGCATATACACAGTTTGTATATAAATTTATGCTGGATTGAAATATGTCAAACAACATTTTCTCTTGTATAAAGAACTCTTTCTTGACAAGAAACACAAATAGAAAATAAAAATGAAAACAAAGAAACCTGAGAATTTAAAATGCATATATATGTGAACTAAGAGAATACAAAATTAGAAAAAAAAATCATTAAGTATATCAGTTATGGCTGCAACCAATAAACTGCTGTAATTTATACTTTTCCATCACACTACACAGAAGCATTTTAAAATAACAGTTTTATATTATAGTAAACTGAACTACTCAGTAAGTTACACTTCTATTGGTCCAAGGTCTAATCAATTTAATGAGAGATTAAAATGTCTCTTACACATGCTTCATACGTTGCATTACCTCTACAACCCAAGAATTATTCCATTTTCAAGAACAATCTGCTATTGTAGTCAAATGAACTTTTCTATTATTTACAACATTTTCAGGGAAATGTATTATAAAAAATAATGCAGTGTAAAAACCTGCCTGAATCCTGTGGGTATGTGCTTGGTATGCTACCACTAGCTGCAGCCCGGGCCACCTTGGCTACACTACTATTTCTGGCACATGAGTTTGACCAGAACTAATGCAAGTATGTCTGTACAAGCTGGGAATCACACCACTCACTCCGAGGGTAGCCGTAGACTTAGTGTTTGCAAGGTATCATGCACAGCTGTTGTGCCATATAAACAACAGCGAAAAACTACAGAACCATTCGTCTGGTTTTTTCCCCCTTCCCCTCTTCCATTTTAGCTTTAGTAATGACATATCCTCTGTCTCCCTGAACACTGCCTTAGGAAATTTTTTGCCCAGTTCCACTAATAAGCATTCATTTAATTGAAAGAACAATCATCATTACTGGGCCACACAAAATGCAATAAAAATAGTAATTCTGTAATAGGGCTAGATTTGACAAAATGGGAGCAACTGGGGGGAAAATGACATTTTTGACTGATACATGTATAGTCCATTAGGTTTAAATACTGAACAACCGCACATTTAACAGCCTGCTCGTTTTAGTAGATTACATCATACACTACATTTAGCATATTTCTAGTGCAGCTATGGTAACCGTTCTTGCTTAAACATGACTGGGTATGTAACTTCATTCCAAATTAGCTGAGAATGATGGAGAATCCTATTAAGTTCTTGGTTCAATTTCTCACAAAGCAACTTTTTTCATATAATGGTGAGCAGAGAGAATTTTCTTCCAGTTAATTCTATTTTGTGTTTGTATTGGTGGTTTAGAGAGAGAGTGTGAGTCACATTTCTGGCATCTATTCTGCAGGAAGGGAGTGTAATTTCTTTCTTTCTTTCTCTTTTTTTTTTTTTTTAAACAAGAGCCCAGTGTTATGAATTAGCACTCACCCTGCAGGTGGAAAATGAAGGCTCTACGATGGCATACTAAACTCATCAGATATTTTAGTGTAATAAATAGGTCTGAATCAAGCAAATCAGGAAAACCAGTTCAGTTGAGAAAGTCCTCTTACCAATATAAAATTAGTGCTGGCTAGCTTTCTGCTACTCTCTGTTCAGCCTCTTGCTCACAAGGAGATCCCATGGGTTCATCTATGATAAACAGTATTTTATGCGGGGAGGGAACTTTTATGGCAAAATTTTTAAAAGACATCAGACAATTTGTACATGGGAAAATGTGATATTTGTGTGTGCATTCACTACAATGGCACTACAGTTTAGGAGAATAAAAGTGCAAATAGCTTAGTACATATCCTATTAGCCAGTTGCACATAAAATGAACTAGTTTTCATATGCATCTGCAGAATTGCAGGTAAACCTTCCTCTTCTTGTTTTGAATGCCTAGTCCTTAAAGGCTGACTTTGAAATAGTAAAGAACTAAAAAAAGTTTGCTGCTTAGAAGTGCATGCATGAGAGAGAGAGAGACAGTAACCCCTTTAAACATGCTACAGACGGTATTTGCATAGCATAGTTTCTACAATCTGCAATACTTTTAGTCAAAAAACATTTACTTCTCTTGGCTATATTCGAGAACAAGAAACACACACACACACATTAACCATCACAGACTCTTTCCTGATAGATAGAGTTTGACCCTGGGCATCTAGACTTCAGAGACATGCTAATGCAAGAGCCATGCACTGTTCTGCAATGAATTAATTGCCATAAATTACAAATTGTGATATAAACAAAATAAGAACTGCCTTTCACTTGCTAAAAAAAAAGGGTGCTCTTTTAGCAGTATTAATAATGGTGCTCATTAGTTATTATAACACAGAGTAGAGCAGTTCTGAGGAGCCAGGCAGACTGAGTAGAACAGAGGAAAGGGAGCAGTCAAAACTGCATTTAGTTACTAAACGCTGTTATTTGGACCCCACTCTGCCTGTGTGGTTCCTTCATATGATGTTTGTTGTGTAAAGAGAAAAAGACACAACAGATCTCAGATGTGAAATAATACATAGTTGTCCCACTGACATAGGCAATTAACCAAATTTGTTTGTTTGTCTATTGAACAAAATAAGGACCTGATTCTAATCTCTCACCCCAGTTCACCTCAACGGAAGTATGTCTCTTTTATTATGGTGCAAGTGAATCAGAATCACTCCAATATCACATAAAATCAATGGGTGAAACTCTGGCCCCTTTTAAGTCAATAGCAAAACTCCCATTGACTTAAATGGATCCAGGATTTCTCCTATTGTATTTTTATTGTTTGGGTATCAAAGTGTGAAAAACTAGTTTTATTGTAATAGTTGGAAATATTCTGATTGTCAAATTTCAAACAAACAATCTTGTGTATAAAACCCAACGAGTATGTATCCAACCAATATAATTCCTTTTTTGGGGTGAGGAAGGTGGGATTGAAGGATGGGTAAACAGATAAAGCCCAAAATCATAATGCTTTCATTTCTGGATGGTCTAGAGGCCTGAAGAGAGACAACATATACAAACAAAAAACAATCATTAATTGTCCAAAAAAAATACTCACTATCAAACAAGAAAATAGAAAATGGGATGATTGTCCCATCTCTGGACTTACCAGATTGATGGTGCTTCAGTTCCACTGATCTCTAAGAAATCATATCCTTCCTCAAACTGGAAATCTGTAAAGACCAGAGCAATGGTATCTCCTGGTTCAGCCAGAATTGTCCATGTGCAGTCAGCATTATTTTCATACTCCGAAGGGAAATGAGGACTTGAAATAGTTCCGCTTGTCCCACGTAGAGTTCCTCCACAAGCACCTTCAGCTGATGAATACAACAACAATTTCTCATGAAGTGAGGTTATCTTAGCAAACAAAATAGCATTCATTTCAATTACCATGGAAAATTGACCACTAGTATACACTACACTGGGAAAATGCACCACATTTAGGAAAATGTAAAAAACCTTATATATGTTTGTAAAGTAACAGTTGTGAGCCAGATTCTCTGGTCCGGTCTGTCCCCTTTGAGTCTTTTCTGATTAGAGATACCCCTGGCATAGCTGAATCCAGTATAAGCATAGAGTCAGCATAGCACCCAGCACAGGGTATTTGTCAGAGACAGGGAGAAGGAGAGACCAAAGCATACTATATTCCAGCTATGCTCTGCTGGTGGAGAATCCCTTAGCACCAAAGTCAAGGTTGAGGCAAAGAATCACCAGGGCAAAGCTGACTCTCTGACAGCCCTGCCTCTAATTTTTTCAGCAGAAGCTGAGCACAACAGAAACCCTGGTCTGTGGATTTTCTATATTAGTCATTTGGAAAGAGTTTTAAGAACTCTCTTCACAGTTTTCAAAGCTGTCAGATATTTCCATAAAGTTTGTGGAATATTGTAGTTCTTTGTAGTACCAAGTGCCACTGTTTTATTACTACCTTTTTGTATGGCCACAAAATGCTGGTCTCTCATTCATGGCCATGGAGCCAAACTACAGGAATTCTACTGCAAGAAGGGCTTGTGTTCATGAGCAGGGCTAGGTTTTGCCCTTTGACTCCTATTTCCCCGGTTGCTATGCAATACACCCTGCTGTTGGATCACCTGAGTTTATAACAGGGATGGACAACCTGTTCAGGATAAAGTAATAAAAAAATTATTTGCTCAGAACTTGAACTATATCAGACCAAACACTGCTGGCAATTCAAAAACATTAGCACATTTAATTCCTCTCCCTTACCCCCTTCCACATTGCCATGTGTCTCTATGCTCCCTTATGTCATCCGTAACTGGAGACAGAAGTGCAACAGTAAAGATTTTTCTTGAAGACTTGTGACCTGTCCAAAACCAAGAATTGCTAGAAAACTTGCGAGAAAGTCTGTGGTAATAACCAATTTCTATTCTATATAGGTTGTTCCATCACGCTCATCACTGTAGATTGGATCACTACAGTCGAAATCACTTCTAGAGAGATTTCCTGAATAAACAGGTTTTTATGCTGCAAGTTTTTATAAATAACCAACAGTTTCACTGAACCTTTTGTACTTTGCATGTCCTAGTTAATAGCATATATTTTTCTTACAATATGTTATCTTGCTTCATGAGACAGAGCACAGAAATGTATCGCTAACTCAAGAATGTTATTCTATTCGGAAGTAAGGAGTTTGCAATTCTTCCCCCATAAAATTTCATTGAAAGCTTTAAATGTACTCTGACAAATATTAGCATTCAGTATAAATACGTATATAATTACAAAAAACATGTCAGCCATGTAGCTTATTGGTATGGAGAATTAAAAATTCAGTAAGTTGTCTTCGGTGATTGGTGTTATGGCTACATAGCTACAGCAATAATAAATGAAAATGTTTCTGCATAAGTGGAAGATCACATGGAAAGACGTGTAAAATTTTTACTCATTTTATTATCTTTCTTTACATAGCCTCTTACGTGTATATGAAGTTTTAAAAACAAATAGGTTGAGAAGGTCCCTGCCCCAAGGGACTTAGAAGATAATTAGGATACATTATATATTGCTTATTATATATATTGCATAAATAATTAAAGGGTCTAGATACAAAAATGGGAGAAGAGTTGTGGGAAATCAGAATTGAAAGGCTAGGCAGTGGAAGTGAAATTTAATGAAAGATTTGAAGAAAGAGAATGAACTCACTTGAAGCATGAGCAAAGGGATGCTGTTATGAGATAGACAGACAGAATTGGGAGACAGGGAGAAGCTAGGAGCTAGGACTTGCCAGAAAGGGACTGAAAGAAAAGAAATGGCCTGAGAGATACACAGAAGCAAAGCCATGTAGATCCTTGAAGATTAAAACAAGGAATATTAATTTGATGAGGAAAAGGCAAAGAAATCTTTGAAAGGATTCAAGAAGGTGGTAGAGTTTACAACCTCTTTCGCTATTTACCAAGTAGCCTTTGAATTAAAAAATGAAAAACTTTATAAAACTGTGTGTAGCAAAGGCTATCATACGGATTGGAAATTCCTGTACAGATTAGGAGATGTCCCCCTCCCCAGTAAATTTAATACACACATACAAGCTTCAGAGAATAGTTTGCATTTTTCCTTCTAAATGATGAACAAAATCCTCTTTTGTAGAAACTGATTCACACTAATAAAACATTCCTTTTTTTCTGAGCAATCAGACCATAATTATAACTCCCCTTCCAATATTATAATTTGTAACTTTAAGTGTGCACATTCTTTTTAAATTTTTTTTTTAAATAATGTGGAGTACAAACCTGTAAGGATCCAAACCTATAAGTCTTTCTTTACAGCATGTGTAACTCATAGAACATTTTCATAACGGAAAGGGACATTATCAACCTTTAAATCCTTCCTCAAATATTTGTGCCTGCTCTTGAGCAACAAAGAAATAACAGCTAACTGAAAAGATTTGAGGAGTGGGAAATCACTATTTTTTTCTAATCTGTTTACTTGTGCATTTTAGAGTATTTTGTGTATACTCAGTTTCACTATTTCCCAAGTAAAGTTAGTCAGTCAATTTAAAGTGGTATGGACAATAAAATAATCATCATAATAATAATAATAAAAAATTTAAAGTGACAAAATCCACAAGAAATGAGAAGGGGAAGTCAGGGTCAGGTAAAACCGTATTACCTGGAACTATTTTAATTCACTAGATTTCAACTGGATGAGGTCCCTGTAAATTTCAAACACTTCACTTCATATTATCTTCTAATCCAATAGAGAAAACAACTAACTTGACAAATTCTGTGCCAATACTTCAGCACACAAACTAATATAGAGATATTGATTTTCACTGGGGTCAGCACCAATGTCAGGGTTGGACTGAATCATTTAAAAAAAATAAATCTGAGGGATGCCAGATTCTGCCAGTCCTTTTTATTCTTGTCCTTTGTTTCTTTGGGTTTCTTTTTACGGGGTTGGCCAAAATTTGAGTATCCTTTTTTTAGTTAACAATGGTGTATTACAGCTAGATGTAGCCTGGATCCACCATAATGTTTGCTCCTCTCCCCCCAAGGCAGCTAACAGTGTGTGCTACACTTGCTGATTCAGAGTTACAGACAGCTCTTGGGCACTGACTGCCCCCTTTAGGTAGGCCATGATATGACCCAACCTGAAAGGGATGCCAGGGTTCATCTTCCCTTTTCTTTGTGTTGGCAGCGGTGACTAGCCAGCAGTGATTAGATGTGAATTGCTCAGAGCTTCTGTCGCAGCCCTCTCTAGACCAAACAGTCCTGGTCCCAAGGATCCCTTGTTTGTCAATTAATAGCATAACTGATCATTTGGGGGGAATTCCATTTAGTGGACTGAGTCCACACACTGTGTCCTGCCAGCAAAAACCCATGGAACCCAGGCTGCGTCTCACCATTGGCAGAAAATCTGCTCAGAGGGAGACACAGTAGAGCAGACTAACAACTCCTCCCTCTACTAAGAACTCTGGAGCCAATGAGCACCATTTAGGAATGGGAAGGGCACATTTGAACAGGTTCAAAATAGCCAGGGACACTGATTTTAGAGATTTTGCGCAATCCCTAGCATAGGCGCTCTATACTGAGGCAAAGCAGGGCTCACACTGTTGCAGCTTAATATAGTACGTTCCAGGATTGAGCTATCATCTATACCCCACTTTGAACATATGCAGCATGGTTACATTACGGGTGTGCACTTGTGTAACTAAAACAACGTTCTTTTAGCATTCACAAAGCCTCAGGCTTCACGTATTTCTTTGCTAGAGGTTAGATTTCCCAAAATAATTTCAAAGAGGTGCCACCTCAAACGGGTTCGACTTCCTAGAGCTAATTAACAGACTGAGTTGAAAATTTGCAGAAATTCATTCTGAGCCTAATTTATTACTGTCCTGCACGTGGTGAAATCATTTACACCAGTCCAAAGTATGATTGCATCAGCATAAATGGGTACACAAAGTGAAGGGCTCTCTCTTATATATTTCTCTATATATCTTCTCCCTAAATTCACAGTATTTTCTTTTTGTGTATATATATTACATACACACACATATATGCATGCTTTATATTAGAGGCAGTGAAAAATCTGACACATTTTCAACCAGAAATAGTTTTTTGACAAAAATGAAAATGTTCAAGGAAAATTTGGGGGGAAAAGAGAACTCACAAAATACAATTATGCATTTTCGACTAGCTTTTCCTTACCTAACATGGAAGTATTATCCCTGCTTAAAGTGTTAACCTCATCTCTGTTTTAGCTATAGAGCAAATGTGGCACTTCCACAGCGGTACAGTATACAAAATGAAGTGCTCTACAAGAGGAATATATCACCTGCTAAGCAGGCATATGAGGGAAATTTAAGGACAGAGGGGTAGGCTCAGCAGAGAATTTCTTTGTCTTTGTTTGTTAGGTAACATACAGTAATTTTGCTGGATCTAACAGTCAGCAATTTATAGCAATTAAGTTGGGTTGGGTTTTTTTTTTGCCCCCTCCCCAGTGCTTTATTTTGTCATGTATCTTTAAACAAATTACAGTAACAAATAAACTGCAGTCACTCAAGTGAGAGTTTGTTCTTATTTGCTTATCGCACAGCACAAAAAATAAATAGCAGCTAAACCAATTCAGTCTAACCCTTTTAAACTTAATTTAAAACCTGGATTCAGATTACCAAGGCTGTTCCATTCAATTTTACTTCACACTGCATGGTCCTGATTTGACAGATCGTTTAGGATTTATTTTACTATGTTACTGCTGTAAAATAGCTGATAAAAACACAGCTGTGTTTTAAATATTACTGAATTCATAGTCAGCTATAAAAACACAATCTGTTTTTCCCCACTATGTCACTCCAAGTCTTTTCCTTACCCCTACATCACTAGCAACAGAATAGATTAAATTAAAAAACTTGACTGACATTTCATAAAGCACCAGCAAGTGATATATTGTCATTTCCACTCACATTATGTAAGGCTTATCAATTAAAGAAAATTGCAGCTTTAAACAGTTCTAAATGAACCATGGGCATGCATTATTTAGCATGCCTTATTAAAAGTATCACTAAAACAGCTACTAGTTCCTTAGTAAGTGGCATTTTTTCCTAAGTCATTCCTGAAAAGCATATAATTGTATCTTACTAATAGAATTCCTAACTCCAGAAAACATATCAATACAATTATCACAAGTAATCATTTCTGTTGATATTTGCATTGGGGAATCTATAAATGATGAATATAAAAAACAGACAAAATAATTAATGTCATGAACCTGAACGTTTAAAACTGCCATTGTAAATATCTCAGGGATATAAATTTAATAATGAGAGTGTGTCTGGGCCAACTGACAAATTGTTGAACTGCCAGATTCATAAAATCTAGAAACATCACTGGGTATGGGTGTTAAGATGATGTGGAGTGTTTCATATTTACCAAATAACTCATTGATTAACTTCATATCCAACTGGCACCTAGTTCTTTAACGATTGGCTATTTATTCCCACTTTCAAATCTATAAAAACAAAAGCCAGAACATATTTTTCCTTTTAAATGGAAACTGGCCAGAGGTCATGTTTCTCCCTATTATTTAAATAATAAAAACATATTCTCAAAATGTCAAATTTGTTAAGAAACACTGTTTTCTCTTTGTTGAGAGTGAGATATGTATAGTAAGTATTTACTAATAATATCTTTCTTATGCCAAAACATCGTTACCTTCTCAGACACCGGGAGTGGAAAAGCTTCACCATTCATTTCTGTCAATGCCTTGTTCTTCCATTGAGCCCACCATGGTCATGTTCCTGCATAAAATGTCCCAGCATCTAGCCGATGGTTGATCTCTAGGTCGAACCGATCTTGGTTATGTTTTCATTATTTTTTTCTGGCATCCCATCATCTATTTGTCTTCTACAGTATTCTTGTCATTTCAATCTTTTCAATTGCAGCCAGTCCCATACCCTGATTTTATGTCCTACTCTCCTTCTAACTCTCTTCATTTGTCTGAAAATTATTCCACTTTACACCTGCCATCTTCCAAAGAACTCACATCTCTATTGTCTCAAGCCTCCTGATCGCTGTTTCATTTAATATTAAAAGTAACATTTTAATGTAAAAATAATCTGTCACTCAGCAAGCTTCCCCTTTTCATTTCCAAGCCGTACTCCTGGATTATAGTCAGAAGGGCATTTTGAAAGAGACTTGCTAAAAATCAGTCATATGTCTCAATTTGATTTTCAACTAATATTTTTTTTAAAACACCACCTAGGATTACTACATAACTGAAAGATTCAAGGGGAACTATTTTTCTCTATTTTTTTCCATTTTGGATAAAAATTTCAAAAGTTCCAAACAATTTAGAATCCTAATTCCCATTGCAAGTTAATGACTCTTTTGCTGTGGGAGACAGGTTTCTACATCACTTGGGTGCTTTTGGGTGGAGTGGCCTGCCCAGGCAGAGCATGTTGGAGCCTTAGTATATTTCACTGTTTCATTGTAGTCAGATTCCCTTATTGGGATATATGACAGCACTTTTGAAATACTCAGTTACACTGTTCCATTATAGTCAGGTTTTCTTTTTTCTGTCATGGAACTGGGAACCTGGCAGGCTTGAAAGCCCTGGCCTGTGGATTGCCCCAGGCCTGGGCTTCCCTGACTCTAAGGCAGTACACATAGTGTGACTCCCACAGAGGTACAGACCCTGTGAAGTGCTGATATAAAACTCACATTCTTGTCAGTTTCATAGCTGCTATGGAATAGCTGTGCTGAAACTGATGTGTTTCAATTGTTTGCAGTGTTGTAGCTATATTGGTCCCAAGATATGAGAAAAAACAAGGTAGGTGAGGTAATATCTTTTACTGGCCCAAATTCTGTTGGTGGAAGTACAAACTTTTGAGATTCACAGAGATCTTCCTCAGTCAGGGGAAAGTAACCAGAGTATCCAAGATGAAACAGATTGCTAACCATAAGGAGTTTGCACATGTTTTAGGAAGCCACTTAAAATGAAGTGGTCAGTTAACACCTCTACAGTCATAGGACAAAGGACATTTTACATGCTTCCTAAGATACACAGACAAGGGAAACCATGCAGACCCATTGTATCTGGCCGCTGTATTCTTGTGAAAGAAATATCAGAACTCACAGAAACCACGTTCAAACTACTCACCACACAAAGGGCCAGTTTCCTGCAGGACACAACCCACTTCCTCCAGAAACTCCACAACCTTAATAACCTCCCTCAGAAAACCATCCTTGCCACAATGTATGTTCCTTCCTATATACCAATGTTCCTCACCACAACAGCATTACTACCTGCCTCATATCTACAAGACAATGAACAACATTCAGAAATCCACCCCCCAAGCATATTGCCAAAATCATCCATTTCATCCTCACCCATAACAACTTTACATTTAACAACAAACACTTTGAACAAAACATGGGAACAGGCATGGTTGCTAGGATGACTATCCAATATGCCAGCCTCATCATAGGCCACCTCGAGGAAGAATTTCTAAAAAAATGCACCACAAAACCAATGATATACCTGAGACACATTGAGGATATTTTCATCCTCTAGACAGATGACCCAAGTTCCCGCATAGATTTCCACCACAACTTCAACAACTAGCACCAATCCATCAAACTCTCCCTAGAACACCAACATCAACTTCCTGGACTCCACGATCAGCTCCAAGAATGGAAACCTACAGACAACTACATACAAGAAACACACAGATCATCACACTTACCTTCACAGATCCAATAACCACCCCAAACACATCAAGAAATCTGTTACCTAGAGCCAAGCACTCAGATACTGCAGAATATGCTCTGAATAGAAAGTTTAGGATAAATAACTTAACACTCTAAAAACCGCCTTCACCAAACAAGGATACTCAACCAGAGAAGTAGATTGCACCAGGGAATGGGCCACACACATACCACAAGAGAACATGCTTAAAAAAAAAAAGACCTACAAGACACCCCCAGCTGTCACCTGTCACCCCAGACTGGAACCCATACAGGGTATAGTCAAACAATTACAAACCATATTAGGTGGGGACCATATCCTGAATAAATCTTTCCCAACCCAAACCCCGCCCCACACACACACCCTGGTTTTGTCCTTCAAACAGTCCCCACCTCGGCTAAGCTCATCATCAGAAGAAAGCTCCCCACAGATCAGGATACACCAACTCGAAGTGGCAACAGACCCTGTCGGAACAGATGCAAAACCTGCAGACATATTTTTACTGCTGCAGTGACCAATTCCCCCCACAAAGCAACTATCAAGATCCATGGGTCCTACAAATTCCTATCACAATATGTTGTGTATGTCATCTAGTGAAATGCTCTGAAACAACGATGTGGGTGAAAATAGACAAGCAATACACTCTCAAAGGAACTCATACAGAAAAATGATGAAAGACAAAAAGTACCCTATTACCTATGGTTGAACACTTTTCATAAAGTTGATCCCTCTATATCTGACCTCTCAGCCCTCATTCTCAAAGGAAACCTGTACAAGACATTCAAAAGATGAGCCAACCAACAAAAAATACATAACTCTGATGGACACTAAAAGCCACGGACTTAACAGAGAAACTGGTTTTATTGCTCATTATAAAAATTTGCAATACACCCTGCTGCCTATTACACCTCCTTTTGTCCGATAACTGCAGAGGTGTTAATGGCTCACTTCATTAAATGGTCTTCTACAACAGTGGTTCTCAAACTAGGGGTGCTGCTTGTTCAGGGAAAGCCCCTGGCGGGCCAGGCCGGTTTGTTTACCTGCTGCATCCACAGGTTTGGCCGATCATGGCTCCCATTGGCTGCGGTTCACCGCTCCAGGCCAATGGGGGCTGCGAGAAGGGCAGCCAACACATCCCTTGGCCCACGCCACTTCCCGCAGCCCCCATCGGCCTGGAGCAGCAAACCGCGGCCAATTGGGATCCGCGATCAGACGAACCTGCAGATACGGTAGGTAAACAAACTGGCCCGGCCCGCCTGGGGCTTTCCCTGAACAAGTGGTGCCCTTAGCTTGAGAACTACTGTTCTATAACAAGTGTGAACCCTGTATGCTTAAAAGGCTGTCCCAACTTGTATTTAGCTTCACTTGAGAATACTGATTCATTTTTAACACCTACAACAAGTCCTTACATCCATCATTCCTGCACGTACATCCTCATTTTGAAACACATAAGAACAGCTATACTGGGTCAGACCAAAGTTCTATGCAACCCAGTTTCCCGTCTTCCAACAATGGTCCTTACCAGGTGCTTCAGAGGGAACATAAAACAGGTAATCATCAAATGATCCATCCCCTGTCACCTATTCCCAGCTTCTGGCAATTGGTTAATTGCCATTGATGGACCTATCCTCCATTAATTTATCTAGTTCTTTTTTTAATCCTATTATAGTCTTGGCCTTCACAACATCCTCTGACAAACAGTTCCACAGGTTGACTCTGTGTTGTGTGTTTAAAATGTGTTTAAGGAAAACTTAAGGACCTTTTCAGCTTTTCACATTTGTTTAATGATCAAAGAAGTGGAGTGTATGATTCCTCCAATTCTTTACTGAGTTAGGCAGTGTACACATCTTTTGTCTATCTATGTGAGAAGTTCTGCAATTTGTAGAAAATTGTCTAACCTCTCATCTCAGCCATCTCCTCTTTTCATCTCCTCAACCTTTTTCATGTTTAGTCTTTTATAATGCTCAATTGCATGGTACATAAAATCTATATTTCTCGTCCTTGTTTTCAAGGCACTTCATCACAACCTCTTCCTGCACCTTTGACCTGGTCGCATTTCATATTTTTCCATGCCCTTCCATCTCTCCTATTGATACATATCAGAGCAAGTGTCTATATACGTGCAGGAGTATGGTCATGAGCCGCCTCTTTTATGCATAGCTGGTGAGCCCTGTACATTCCTGTCAAGGTTCCTTCCCCACTCTGAACTCTAGGGTACAGATGTGGGGACCTGCATGAAAACCCCCTAAGCTTATTTTTACCAGCTTAAGTTAAAACTTCCCCAAGGTACAAAACTATTTTACCTTTTGCCCTTGGACTTTATTGCTGCCACCACCAAGAATCTCACAAATATATAAAACAGGGAAAGAGCCCGCTTGGAAACATCTTTCCCCCCAAAATCCTCCCCAAGCCCTACACCCCCTTTCCTGGGGAAGGCTTGATAAAAATCCTCACCAATTTGCATAGGTGAACACAGACCCAAACCCTTGGATTTTAAGAACAATGAAAAAGCAATCAGATTCTTAAAAGAAGAATTTTAATTGAAGAAAAAAAGTAAAAGAATCACCTCTGTAAAATCAGGATGGTAAATACCTTACAGGGTAATCAGATTCAAAACATAGAGAATCCCTCGAGGCAAAACCTTAAGTTACAAAAAGACACAAAAACAGGAGTATACATTCCATTCGGCACAGCTTATTTTACCAGCCATTAAACAAAACAGAATCTAACGCATATCTAGCAAGATTACTTACTAAGTTCTAAGACTCCACTCCTTTTCTGTTCCGGGCAAAAGCATCACACAGACAGAGAGAACCTTTGTTTCTCCCCCACTCCAGCTTTGAAAGTATCTTGTCTCCTCATTGTTCATTTTGGTCAGGTGCCAGCAAGGTTATCCCAGCTTGTTAACCCTTTACAGGTGAAAGGGTTTTTCCTCTGGCCAGGAGGGATTTTAAAGGTGTTTACCCTTCCCTTTATAATTATGACAACTCCATAAAAAACTTGTATAGCATAACTCTTTTGCTTTCCTCCAAACAACTGAATGGCATTTGATTTGCCCAGTCTCTATTCCCTTCCAGTCTGACACTTTGAATCTGAGCTCAAACACTGTAAAGACTTGGATCATTTAGATAAACAAAATAGTCTGCTCCAGTGCCTTAGAGATACAAGAATCTTTGGTGTTCTCCTCTGGGGAAGGAAATCTTTCAAAGATTCTTTCACATCTGTGTGTGTAATGCAAAGTCCCTGGGTGAGTGTAACATAGGGAATCCCTTATACCGACCGGCAGAGGGCATAAGGGATGCATAGGAGTTTACAGGTGTACCTTGGGTCTGGTATCTACATAATAGTATGTCAAAGGGTGGCATGTGAGATCTCTGAAAATAGCCAGTAATGCACTGGTTGTACTAATCACTGTGAGATGTATGGCTGGATTATATTTATTTAAGGAGCTATTCATCTATACTAAAAACTATGTTATTAAAGTATGTAAATTAAGACAAGCCACCAGAAGGTGATAAACAGGTTCTGTTCAGGAAAGGGCTAGGAGACACCTATCTCCATGGCTAACCATTGTGTAGCAGGTATCTTACAATGTGAGTCTATTTATATATGGAGCCAAATATACAGGAATGAAGTCTACTGGGGTGGGAGTGGGGGGAATGCGACAACAACCAGCAGTTGGGGACAGGGATGGTAAGGTGTGCATCTTGTTTACGAATAAAGAGAATGGATTGATTGAATACATAGGGGTACACAGGTGTAACCAGTATCCTTCACCTAGGGAAGAAGCTGCCAGTGTGCTTATCTTATGAACAGAGATCACAGCCACTCTGGTGGTTAATCACTGGGAAAAAGACTCTGGGCAAGCTAAACTTTATTAGAGCACTAAAGTATCCTGTTAGTTAAGTCTAAAGTCTAGCAGGCATAGTATAATTGTATTTTATATGTAACCCAAAGTTTCCATTAACTCTGCCTGGTTCTTCTCTAGTCTCTGTTCTTTATTTAACAAAGTTATATTTGTTCTCATTGTCAACATATCTAAATACTGGTATGCTCAGTGAGTGGTTATTCTGAGGTGAAATTGGTAAACTGGTGTGTACTAATCCTTTTGGGAGTAGCACATCTGTAAATACTGTGAGCATCCAGCGGAAAAGGAACTGGACACCCAAAGGGGGATGCTCGGAGGGTTTGGAGGTTGGAGCATGCCTAGTCCTTGCCTGAAGAGGGACAGCAGAGCCTGCATAGGCTGAAAAAGGAGTGTAAAGCTGTCTGGAGTGGCTCACCACTGTGAGTGCCTACCTCAGAGCAGACTATCAAAAACCATGGCAGATATCCCAAACTGGTGGTATGTTCTATGATTAGATTTCACCAAGCCAATAACAAATGTGAACTCATGGATCTCTATACCAGTCTTACCATGGTCTCAAGTCTATTGTTGACCTATTGATCAAATATGATCTTGTTCTTGAAGAACTCATAAAAAAGCCAAGAGATTGACAATGTATCTCAGGCCAGAAATTCAAAATGAGATAATGCAGTTGCTATCAGGCAAGGTTACAGAAAGTATTGTTAATGCCATTAAGGATATTCCATTTTACTCAAAGATAATGACATGACTCAGGACTTATCCAAAGTAGACCAATTAAATCAATTTTTTCTTTGGTAAAATAAAAAAAAAAAAAAAAAAAAAAAAAGGCAATGCTGCCAAAATATTAACAAGAGTTTTCTAGGGTTTCATGAAGTAAGTGGTCAATTAGGTGTTAATCCTTGAAAACAATATTATTAAGTGTATTGAAGACAGAAATCTAGAAAAATCAGAAGTACAAGGGTAGGGATACAATGACGCTGCAAATATGAGTGAAATCTATTTAGTTGTACAAGCAAAAATTGCAGAGAAACAACTGAACACAAGGTGTGTACTGTGCTGTGCACAATCTTAATCTAGTGTTAATAATTCAGTATAGACAATCACAGAACTTAAAAACTTATGATTTCGTTGAGCGATTATATACTATTTTATCCAGTTTTCCTAATATTTGCTCTGCATGCATGCATGCATGCTTGTTTCTAACATCCCTGTCACTGTATCCACTGTTGAATGTTCTTTTTCAATGCGGAAATTGATTTAAAACTATCCTTTCACTAAAAGGAAGCAAGAACAGTTATCGGGACCTAACAGTTCTTTCAGTAGAAAATGAATAAGCAAGAAAAGTTGATATATCTAGAACAACTGATCTATTTGTTGATCAAGAAGGTAGAAAACAATGGTTTTAGTTAAATTTTGCATAAGTGTGTAAATGGAACTTTTCTTTGTATAGATTGCTTGCATGTTGTGTGTGTATTTATGGGAAAGATGCGTATGCTATTATTTTCCAAGATGGCAAAAATAAGCAAAATTTTAGTTTTCAGAATCAGGAAGGAGGCCCCTTTGGTCAATTGTTTATTATTTTTGTTTACATAGCCCTCAAACATGTTCTGGATGCTTTATAGAACAAATGAGAGATTTTTGATGTGACCAGGATAACACCTATTAGGGAGGGAATAGGGGAGGAAGGAAGGATGCAGGAGATCACATGGCTATTCACAGTTTAGATAAGTGAATCATATGACCTGACACATATAGATGAGAAGTTATACTAGTATTTTAATGTCTGGCAGGTTCTGCAGAAATAGACATAGTTAGTTTCCAAAAACTTGCCATCTCTGACCCAGGGACAATTCTATTCATGTTTTTCTTCCCATTCAGACCCTTCCACTCAATGGACGGGGGCGGAGGGGGGGGGGAGTATTTAGCTCCGAACCTCGATCAGACCTTTTACATGACAACTACTTCCCCCTACTACTAACTAAAGATAAACTACTTTTGTTATCTTTTTATTCATTATTGAATCACTTCCACCTCCTTAATTTTTCACTCATCTCTATACATTAAGCATCTTCTTGATTAAATACTTTTCCCAGCTGTATATTCCAATCACTCCCTTTCATTCTGGAACATGGTTATTTACTTATTTGGTCCCTTTTGCCCTTCCTGGCACGTAGCTGCCTATATCTTTAGTTTACCTCTTATTTTATGTACTTTTTATTCTTCCTCCAATAATTATGTTTCCTTAGACAATAATTCCCTACATGTACTATTCACCACCTTAGTTATTTTCATAGTCTAAGGGAAAGCCTACAAATGTAAGCTCACTAACCCAATTTGTATTCCTAGTGTCAGCTTCAGAAAAATCTAGACTCATACAAATATAATCAACTAGAGATTCTGAAAAAAAATATACTAGGTCCTTTTTAGAAGTAGTGACATATCATACATCCACAGCTATTATAGTTACTGAAGTAAACGATATTACATGTATAAAACGTTAGGAAGCTGGACTTTAGATTATTTCACACTCGAGCTTGAATAAATCCTTCTGGTTCACACAGCATATACAAAAGTTTTCCTTTCGCGCAGATCAGATATTTATCTCAAACTGTACATTTGTAAATTGTTCATTCCCCCCACCACGAACAAAAAAGTGAGCACTTTTGGGGCATGAAAAAGGGGCTACTAGTTATTTTGTGGGCTTTTATTTGAGGCCTTATAACCCAAATGTAGGCTTGTAGAAGAGGAAGACAGTAGTTTGGAAGGGGAAAGAGAGAAATGAGATATAACATGTACACATTTTTCATTAAATACATGCACAAGGTTGGAGATGGTGGAGGAAGAGAGCAATGGAGAGAAGGGTTGGGGTGAGTTGAGATGTGTGCTGAGTCAGGAAGTGGAGGAAGATGTGAAGTGAAGTATAAGAAGTGCAATACATGTGGCATTGGTGACACAAATAGGATGGAAATAAGCACAATATAAGCATTTAAAAAAACCTAGGTACCCCATTTTATACAGTTTTGATGTTCTGCATTCAAAAATGTAATGTGAGCTAAGGAAGCATAGGACAGGTATCTTGCCTTTAAACAGGCACCTCCATGAACCATCACCTTTATAAAACTATAGTAGTAGGCAACACTGTTGCAGAACTATTATATATATGAATATCACATGTTGCAGTGTTTTGCACTGTCACTGTAGAACATCATCATACCTTTAACAAGGACATTCTGAACTCTGTGAACAGAGGGATCAGGGGGCTACTGCTCAGAGGTACAGGGAAACAGTGCTACAAGAGCTGCATCAGGCATATGTGCCACAGCAGCAAGTTGAAAGAGCCAAAGAAGAGAATGGCAGTAGTGATGGAGGTATGCTAGGGGGTGAGAGAGAGAGAGAGAGAGAGAGACCTTTGGGGATGAGAGAGATCTTTGACCTATATGAGCAAAAATAGAAGAGTAGAAGAAATGAAGAGATTTGGAGGCACACAACTAAAAGTTTTGACCCTGCCAGCTAAACTCTGCAACATTAGCCCTACATCACCTGGATATCAAGTTCTCCTATGGCAGGGGATTACTCAACTGGCCAACTTTTTTTGCGCTGTGTACTGTAGTCAGGCCTTTGTGTTTGTGTGGTTTTTTAAAATGGATTTAATGTCAATGCAGAAGGAGAAAAGTACATTGTGTGAACAGCTATCCAGGCGTTCCCCTCCATCTTTTTGTGTATGTAAACTGCCCAGTTAACCAGTCCAGTAGTAGAAGAAATATCCATGACTATTCTGACTTACCTTATGACAACACATGGACAATTTTTAGCAGTGCTTCAACTTTTTGGCATGTGCCTGCTAACTCTCTCTTTTTCAGTTGTTTTCTAGCCTGCTGGCAAAGTGGTTTCCATTAAAAAGGAAATCTATCTAAAAACAATTTTTCTCATTGCACTATTATATTCCAGTGTCAGGAAAATATGCCGTAGTCCAATTAACTTAAAATATATTTTTATGGCAGTGTAGCAAAGCTACCTCAAAACTACACACTAGCTAGACTTTCACTGTGCTACCAGAATTCCTCAAATGACATCATAGAATCTGCTCTGCAATTCTATTCCATGAAGTATCACTTGAGCACTATACTTTTAGTGATGTTGTTTGAAGCCTGCCACAACTGTTCAGAAAAGTGAATAGTCAACGAAATACAAGACCAAGTCCTTTTTGAAATTTCCCCAGCCTGAGTCATGTATCTCTATTAGAAATGCCACTTTGTTCAGCAAGTACATAATTACTTGACAACAGTTGCTAATGCATCTGAAAATATTAAGGGAAGTAATTGCAAAATTAGCTGAACATGGAATCTAAAATGCAGCAATCCAATGTCTCTACTTATACAATTCAGTGTATCTTTTGAATAATTTCTCTGAGGAGTGGGGGGAAAAATCACTCCATTACAGAGGGCCCATGCAAGGCTCTGCAGTTCATTTAGTCCTTGCACTACTTTTGAGAGGCTTTTAGGGCTTCATCTGACTCTTCTTCAAAGGTATGGTTCACTTAGGTACAGAAGGTGTACTTAATTTCATTCCGGTTTTTAAAATAGTCAGTTCCACTGATATTCCCTATACCTAAAATTGGAAATACACTGCTAGAATTAGTAATATTTCTCAAACAGAAGGTATTTGAGAGCACCCTGTAGAGTATCAAAAAGAAAAGTGGTTTTAGATTGATGCTCAGTTAAAGGGACACCATTAACTTAAAAAAGTTCAGACAGAAGTGTTAATTTTACCAACTATTACTACAGAAAAAGATTACTACAATTGAAAGATTTGAAAAAAAAAAGTCACATTTTCTCCTTGTTTTCAATTTAAGAAAATACATGGTGTTTCCTCGCTCCTCCAAACTGAATATACATACACTGGATATGGTTGAAATTTTTGTGAGATTTGTCTTTATTATTAACTTAATAATTGGGATGTTTTCCTCTTTTTTATAAATTTCACTATTTAAAGTACTTCTATATAGATTAATAAAGCTTTCAATCAAAGATACTCTTGACAGAAACTATTAGAGATGGGAATGGATTAAGAATTTGGGCTATTCTGGTCCAGATATAGTGGAATTATAAAAAACAAAAAGTCAGTACCTGCCAGCCATTTCTACTCTATGCCAAATGTTGGCAATCACCACTTTAATTGTGACCACTATCTGCGGTACTCATACAGAGTGAGCAAATAATTTTTTTGTTTTGGGGGCCAAACTGAAAAAAAAATTCAAGTCAGTTACAAATGGATTTTCTTTTTTTAATTTTCTCTCTCATCAAACTGAAAGACATTCATGATGGAGGGAGGGTGTATCGAACGAAATATTGTTTGACTCAAAACAAGTTTTCCTTTTTTTCTTTTTGATTGCTTTGTTTCATTTTGAGGTGGTTTATACCCTCATTTTAAAATAAAAATTAGCTAAATTTCTAAATGAAATTTTATTTTGAAACACAAAGTCATAAGATTTCAATTCAGAAATACTGAAACTAAACAGTCTGGTTTTTTAAAAAAATCTAGCAAAACTTATTCACCAATTTTGATCTGTATTCATGAATATGTTTGGCTGACCCCAAACTGCATTTTTTGATCAATAAACTATTAATTTACATTTTTTTGCCCAGATTCACTTATATCACTGTAATATCTGAGCACCTCACTGTCTTTAATGTATTTATCCACACCAAACCCCTCAGAGGTAGGGAAGTACTATGAATCCCACTTTATACAGGGCTACAATTCCACCACTGCACAGGTTTATATTTTAGATAAAACATTATAGTTTAATGACATTAAGAAAAATAACTGTCAGTTAACGCAGAACTAGTGAAATCAACAAACTACTTTAGCATTACCTGTAACCATCCTAAAATAAAAAAAAATGTCTATTTCATCACTATCTTAGTATTTTGTATTTATATTAATGCATATATGTATTTATTTTCTCCATTAATTCGCATTTTGTACCTCTGCAAAATGGAGCTGGAAAATCCCATGATGCACCGTTTCCAGGACTCACAATACATGTTAACATCGCATGGCCCTCCAGGATGTAGCCTGAGATACAGCTATATCTAATTTTGTCTCCGATATTGAACCTTGATCCATGAAGCACTCCTTTAGGTATTTCTCCCGGGTTTCCACAAGTGTGGCTAGGTAGAACTGTTGAAATAAAAAGAACAAGAGAAAAAAAAATACAGTTAAATCTTACAGGAAAACAGATAATACATATTACATTGTAAGTGACATATAATCCTTACTGAATCACTGTTAAACGCTATTATTTTTTTCTACTTTGATTTCTAATATAAAAAACCTGTAATTAGATCGTGGAACGCATTTCCACAAGAGGTAAGATTTACTATGGATTTCACAACTACATTTCAAACTCAATCCTTGGATTTAGCATTCTCTCAATAAGTTCTTCACACATCCATTGACTCACACAGACAAACAACAAAATACTGTATAAATCAAGCTAATTCTCCCACAAGCTGGGACAGAATATTTTTAAATACTCCAGACACTGTCAAATAGATAGTCAGGTGATGACACAATAGAGACGAGCCCTTTTTAATGTTTTTAATAAAGTAAATACTAATGGAAACTGTGTGATCATGGGAGACTTTAACTTCCCAGATATAGACTGGAGGACGAGTGCTAGTAATAATAATAGGGCTCAGATTTTCCTAGATGCGATAGCTGATGGATTCCTTCAGCAAGTAGTTGCTGAACCGACTAGAGGGGATGCCATTTTAGATTTGGTCTTGGTGAGTAATGAGGACCTCATAGAGGAAATGGTTGTAGGGGATAATCTTGGCTCAAGTGATCATGAGCTAATTCAGTTCAAACTGAATGGAAGGATTAACAAAAATAAATCTGCGACTAGGGTTTTTGATTTCAAAAGGGCTGACTTTCAAAAATTAAGGAAATTAGTTAGGGAAGTGGATTGGACTGAAGAATTTATGGGTTTAAAGGTAGAGCAGGCCTGGGATTATTTTAAATTAAAGCTGCAGAAGCTATCGGAAGCCTGCATCCCAAGAAAGGGGAAAAAATTCATAGGCAGGAGTTGTAGACCAAGCTGGATGAGCAAGCATCTTAGAGAGGTAATTAAGAAAAAGCAGAAAGCATATAGGGAGTGGAAGAAGGGAGGGATCAGTAAGGCAAGCTACCTTATTGAGGTCAGAATATGTAGGGATAAAGTGAGACAGGCTAAAAGTCAAGTAGAGTTGGACCTTGCAAAGGGAATTAAAACCAATAGTAAAAGGTTCTATAGTCATATAAATAGGAAGAAAACAAAGAAAGAGGAAGTGGGACCGCTAAAAACTGAGGATGGAGTGGAGGTCAAGGATAATCTAGGCATGGCTCAATATCTAAACAAATACTTTGCCTCAGTCTTTAATAAGACTAAAGAGGATCTTAGGGATAATGGTAGCATGATAAATGGGAATGAGGATATGGAGGTAGACATCACCATATCTGAGGTAGAAGCGAAACTCAAACAGCTTAATGGGACTAAATCGGGGGGCCCAGATAATCTTCATCCAAGAATATTAAAGGAATTGGCACAAGAAATTGCAAGCCCATTAGCAAGAATTTTTAATGAATCTGTAAACTCAGGGGTTGTACCGTATGATTGGAGAATTGCTAACATAGTTCCTATTTTTAAGAAAGGGAAAAAAAGTGATCCAAGTAATTATAGGCCTGTTAGTTTGACATCTGTAGTATGCAAGGTCTTGGAAAAAATTTTGAAGGAGAAGGTAGTTAAGGACATTGAAGTCAATGGTAAATGGGACAAAATACAACATGGTTTTACAAAAGGTAGATCGTGCCAAACCAACCTGATCTCCTTCTTTGAGAAAGTAACAGATTTTTTAGATAAAGGAAACGCAGTGGATCTAATTTACTTAGATTTTAGTAAGGCGTTTGATACGGTGCCACATGGGGAATTATTAGTTAAATTGGATAAGATGGGCATCAATAGGAAAATTGAAAGGTGGATAGGGAATTGGTTAAAGGGGAGACTACAACGGGTCCTACTGAAAGGTGAACTGTCAAGTTGGAGGGAGGTTACCAGTGGAGTTCCTCAGGGATCGGTTTTGGGACCAATCTTATTTAATCTTTTTATTACTGACCTGGGCACAAAAAGTGGGAGTGTGCTAATAAAGTTTGCAGATGATACAAAGCTGGGAGGTATTGCTAATTTAGAGAAGGATAGGGATACCCTACAGGAGGATCTGGATGACCTTGTAAACTGGAGTAATAGGAATAGGATGAAATTTAATAGTGAGAAGTGTAAGGTCATGCATTTAGGGATTAATAACAAGAATTTTAGTTATAAGCTAGGGACGCATCAACTAGAAGTAACGGAGGAGGAAAAGGACCTTGGAGTATTGGTTGATCATAGGATGACTATGAGCTGCCAATGTGATATGGCTGTGAAAAAAGCTAATGTCGTCTTGGGATGCATCAGGAGAGGTATTTCCAGTAGGGATAAGGAGGTCTTAGTACCGTTATATAAGGCACTGGTGAGACCTCACCTGGAGTACTGTGTGCAGTTCTGGTCTCCCATGTTTAAGAAGGATGAATTCAAACTGGAACAGGTACAGAGAAGGGCTACTAGGATGATCCGAGGAATGGAAAACTTGTCTTATGAAAGGAGACTCAGGGAGCTTGGCTTGTTTAGCCTAACTGAAAGAAGGTTGAGGGGAGATATGATTGCTCTCTATAAATATATCAGAGGGATAAATACCAGAGAGGGAGAGGAATTATTTAAACTCAGTACCAAGGTGGACACAAGAACAAATGGATATAAACTGGCCACTAGGAAATTTAGATTAGAAATTAGACGAAGGTTTCTAACCATCAGAGGAGTGAAGTTTTGGAATAGCCTTCCGAGGGAAGTAGTGGGGGCAAAAGATCTATCTTGCTTTAAGATTAAACTTGATAAGTTTATGGAGGAGATGGTATGATGGGATAACATGGCTTTGGTAATTAAATATCATGGTAAATAGGCCCAATGGCCTGTGATGGGTTTTAGATGGGGTAAGATCCAAGTTACCTGGGAAAGAATTTTCTGTAGTATCTGGCTGATGAATCTTGCCCATATGCTCAGGGTTTAGCTGATCGCCATATTTGGGGTCGGGAAGGAATTTTCCTCCAGGGCAGATTGGAAGGCCCTGGAGGTTTTTCGCCTTCCTCTGTAGCATGGGGCACGGATCACTTGCTGGAGGATTCTCTGCTCCTTGAGGTCTTTGAACTACAATTTGAGGACTTCAATAGCACAGATATAGGTGTGAGGTTTTTTTGTGGGAGTGGTGGGTGAAATTCTGTGGCCTGCGTTGTGCAGGAGGTCAGACTAGATGATCATAATGGTCCCTTCTGACCTAAATATCTATCTATCTATGACACAATAGAGACGATATTCCATGTATTAGAAGATCTCTTATTTTTTAAGAAATAGCCTGTTCAATCTTGTTGACATCAATCTAGGGGTAGATAGAAAATAGGGAAATGACTAAAAAAGTTGGTGTTAGACTGGGGAGAATGGACAGAATTCTTACTTTTTTTGCTGAAAAATCTCTAGCATTTGAAAGCATTGCTTTTTTGATGCAGATTGTTTAAACTACACATCTATTTTAGTAATTAATCCATCAACCTACAAAACAAGACCACTGGTTTGGTGACCTGGCAGTGGTCTCTATTTATATGTCTGTTCTTTTAGCAACGAGGATATAGGACCGGAACGGTCCTCCTGCATCTAGTCCAATCCCCTGCTATCAGAGTCAATCTCAAAACAATACAGCTGAAATTGTTTAAAATATTTAGTGTTGGAATTCTGTGTGTATATTTGACAGCTGTAGCCAATGGAATATCCATGCAAATGTATGAAACAGCAGAGTACATGAGATAAATGCATTCAGCAGAAAAGTAGGAGCAAGGAATGGTTTAGTTTAATTCATGCTCAGCTTCCAAATCTGCGTGTGGTGGTGGGAAAATCATTTAACCTCTTTGTTCAGTTTCCCCACTTGCAAAATAAGGAATCTCACAGAGCTGTTGAGAGGATTAATTAGTTAATATTTGTACAGCACTTTGGAGACATAAAGCACTACATCAATGCTAATTATGTCCCACTGCATTAGACAAGTGCATTTGCTGGATGCATATCCCAAGTTGTTCATCAGTATAGCCGTTAGCAGCATTACATTGAAATGGTCATAACTACATTTAACTCAAAACCCCATCAGTATATAGAAAACAAGTTCAGATCATAGGTCCAAACTGTAAAGAATGCATTGATTTCTAAAACATTAAAATACTACTACTTTGCACTTATGCAGTTCTTTTCACCAGAGGATCTCAAAGCACTATACAAACATTAAATGTGGTAATTAAGTCATGCAACACTCTGTTGAGATAGGCAAATATTCTGCTTATTTTATAGATAGGTAGGTAAACTAAGCTACAAAGGGGTTATATGATTTTCTAAAAGCAGTGCAGTGAGTCAGTTGCAAGGCTGGGAATAAAACCTCCTGTCTCCTGCTTGAAACAATATGTCACAGTAAGGTTATGTGCAACCAGAAAAGCTAGAAATTTAATTGTTTCCAGAATGAAGACCACACTTACAGAAAACAACCAGAAGATGCCTTCAGATACACTAATTTCATAGGGTACGTCTACACTACGAAATTAGGTTGAATTTATAGAAGTCGTTTTTTTTAGAAATTGGTTTTATATATTCGAGTGTGTGTGTCCCCACAGAAAATGCTCTAAGTGCATTAAGTGCATTAACTCAGCAGAGTGCTTCCACAGTACCGAGGCTAGAGTCGACTTCCAGAGCGTTGCACTGTGGGTAGCTATCCCACAGTTCCTGCAGTCTCCGCTGCCCATTGGAATTCTGGGTTGAGATCCCAATGCCTGATGGGGCTAAAACATTGTCGTGGGTGGTTCTGGGTACATATCGTCAGGCCCCCGTTCCCTCCCTCCCTCCGTGAAAGCAGGGTCAGACAATCGTTTTGCGCCTTTTTTCCTGAGTTACCTGTGTAGACGCCATACCACAGCAAGCATGGAGCCCGCTCAGCTCACTGTCACCGTATGTCTCCTGGGTGCTGGCAGACGCGGTACTGCATTGCTACACAGCAGCAGCATCCCATTGCCTTGTGGCAGCAGACGGTGCAATAAGACTGGTAGCCGTCATCGTCATGTCCGAGGTGCTCCTGGTCGCCTGTGTGAGGTCGATCAGGAGCGCCTGGGCAGACATGGGCGCAGGGATTAAATTTGGAGTGACTTGATCAGGTCATTCTCTTTAGTCCTGCAGTCAGTCCTATTGAACCATCTTATGAGCAGGTGAGCAGGCAGGCGATACGGATTGCTAGCAGTCCTATTGCATCATCTTCTGCCGGGCAGGCAAGAGATGAGGATGGCTAGCAGTCCTATTGTACCATCTTCTGCCGAGCAGCCATGAGATGTGGATGGCATGCAGTCCTTCTGCACTGTCTGCTGCCAGCCAAAGATGTAAAAGATAGATGGAGTGTATCAAAACAAGAAATAGACCAGATTTGTTTTGTACTCATTTGCAAACCCCCTCCCCCCGTCTAGGGGACTCATTCCTCTAGGTCACACTGCAGTCACTCACAGAGAAGGTGCAGCGAGGTAAATCTAGCCATGTATCAATCAGAGGCCAGACTAACCTCCTTGTTCCAATAAGTACAATAACTTAGGTGCACCATTTCTTATTGGAACCCTCCGTGAAGTCCTGCCTGAAATACTCCTTGATGTAAAGCCACCCCCTTTGTTGGTTTTAACTCCCTGTAAGCCAACCCTGTAAGCTGTGTCATCAGTCGCCCCTCCCTGCGTCAGAGCAACAGCAAACAATCGTGCATCTGAGTTGAGAGTGCTGTCCAGAGCAGTCAAAATGGAGCACTCTGGGATAGCTCCTGGAGGCCAATACCGTCGAACTGTGTCCAGAGTACCCCAAATTCGACCCGGCAAGGCCGATTTAAGCGCTAATCCCCTTGTCAGGAGTGGAGTAAGGAAATCGATTTTAAGAGCCCTTTAAGTCGAAATAAGGGGCTTCATCGTGTGGACGGGTGCAGGTTTACATCGATTTAACGCTGCTAAATTCGACCTAAAGTCCTAGTTTAGACCAGGGCATAGAATCATAGGACTGGAAGGGACCGTGAGAGATCATCTAGACCAGCCCTGACAGGTGTTTGTCTAACCTGCTCTTAAAAATCATTAGTGATGGAGATTCCACAACTTCCCTAGGTAATTTATTCCACTGCTTAACTACCCTGACTGTTAGGAAGTTTTTCCTAATGTCCAACCTAAACTACCGCTGCTGCAATTGAAGCCCATTGCTTCTTGTCCTATCCTCAGAGGTTAAGGTGAACATTTTTTTCTCCCTCCTCTTGTAACAACCTTTCATGTACTTGAAAATGTTATCATGTCCCCTCTCAGTCTTCTCTTTTCCATACTAAACAAACCCTATTTTTTTCAATATTCTCTGAGTTCATGTTTTCTAGACATTTAATCTTTTTTTTTTGCTCTTCTCTGGACTTTCCCCAATTTGTCCACATCTTTCCTGAACTGGACACAATACTACAGTTGAGGCCTAATCAGTGCAAAGTAGAGAGGAGCAATTACTTTCCATGTCTTGCTTACAACACTCCTGCTTATATATCCTGGAATGATGGGTTTTTTGCAACAGCGTTACACTGTTGACTCCCATTTAGCTTGTGATCCACTATGACCCCTAGATTCCTTTCTGCAGTACTCCTTCCTAGGCAGTCATTTCCCGTTTTGTAGGTGTGCAGCTGACTGTTCCTTTCAAAGTGAAGTATTCTGCATTTGTCCTTTATTGAATTTCTTCCTATTTGCTTCAGACCATTTCTCCAGTTTCTCCAGATAGGATAAAAATTCAAAACTATCCTCCCAAGCACTTGCAATCCCTCCCAGCTTGATATACTCCACAAACTTTATACGTGTACTCTATGCCATTATCTAAATCACTGATGAAGATATTGAACAGAACCGGACTCAGAACTGATCCCTATGGGACCCCACTTGATGTGCCCTTCCAGCTGGATCTGAACTGCTGATGCTTATTCTGTGTGAACAGTTTTCCAATCAGTTATGCATCCACCTTTTAGTCTCCATCGAGGTTGTATTTCCCTAGTTTGTTTATGAGAAGATCATGAAAGACAGTACCAAAAGCCTTACTATAGTCAAGATACATTACACCTACCACTTCCCTCCATCCACAAGGCTTCAGAGTAGCAGCCGTGTTAGTCTGTATCCGCAAAAAGAACAGGAGTACTTGTGGAACCTTACAGACTAACAAATTTATTTGAGCATAAGCTTTCATGAGCTACAACCCACTTCATCAGAGGCATGCAGTGGAAAATACAGTAGGACGATTTTATATACACAGAGAACATGAAACAATGGGTGTTACCATGCCCACTATAACAAGAGTGATCAGTTAAGGTGAACTATTACCAGGAGGAGAGAAAAAAAACCTTTTGTAGTGATAATCAAGATGGGCCATTTCCAGCAGTTGACAAGAACGTGTGAGGTCAAAGAAAGCTATTAGGTCAGTTTGACATGATTTGTTCTTGACTGTTCTTGCTGACTGTTACTTATCACCTTATTATCTTCTAGGTGGTTGCAAACTGATTGCTTCATTATTTGTTCCACTATCTTTCTGGGTACTGAAGTTAAGCTGATGGTCTGTAATTCTCTGGGTTGTCCTTATTCACTTTTTTATAGATGGGAAAATATAGTGTCATTTTCCAGTTCTCTGGAATCTGCCCTGTCCTTTTGAGATAATCTCTAATGGCTCAGGAGCCTCAGTAAGTTCCTTAAGTATCCCAAGATTATTTAATCAGGCCCTGGTGACTTGAAGACATCTAAGTAATTTTTAGTGTGTTCTTTCCCTATTTAGGACTCAGATCCTACCTCATTGTCACTGGTATTCACTATGTTAGATGTCCAATCGCTACTAACATTTCTGGTGAAAAGTGAACCAAAAAAATTCATAGATTGTGTGATGTTTGTTTAGATTGCACTTATTTATGGTGAAAAAATGTAAGGAAAGTCATATTTAATTACATGTAGAAAAATGTAATCACTAAAAGTGATGTATTTCACATAAATACAAGTTGAGGTCATTTTACAAGCTTAGAGTAAGTGGCTGTGAATATAAACATTATAATGCATTACCACTTAGACTGATTTGTAAATTGGGTAACAAATGCATTATACATTAACAAGCAATTGTATAGCTTTCCAAGTTAAGAGAGTTATACTGGCAAAGATAACGATTTTAGCAATGATTTTTGTTAGAAAATGGTTAGGGAAAACCAGAGCTGTCTTTGATCATGCAAGACAGAACAGGTCAAACTTGCAGCAGTCCCTTTGTTTATTTCTCAGGACTTTTATTACATGGCTTGGATTCAGATTTATTGCATGGCTTTGTAGCAAGAGCCTACCTGTTATTTTTCAAATGCAATTCTTAATACACAGAGTACTATAAAGGTTGAAAAAAATGGGCATATTTAGTCCACAGAAGAGAACACTCAGGGTGGGATTTGATAACAGTTTTGAAATAGGTAAGTTTATTGTAAAGAGGACTGATCAATTGTTCTCTATGTCCAAGGGTACAACAAGAGACAATTAGCTCCATTTGCAGCGAGAGCGATTTAGGTTAGATATTGAGAAAAACTTACTATAAGGTTAGTTAGACACTGGATTAGGTTACCAAGGGAGATTGCTGAATCCCTGTCATTGGAGGTTTATAAGAACAGGTTAGACAGACACCTGTCAGGAATGAAATCAGGAGGGCCAAATCGCACCTGGAGCTGCAGCTAGCAAGAGATGTCAAGAGTAACAAGAAAGGTTTCTTCAGGTATGTTGGCAACAAGAAGAAAGCCAAGGAAAGTGTGGGCCCCTTACTGAATGAGGGAGGCAACCAAGTGACAGAGGATGTGGAAAAAGCTAAGGTACTCAATGCTTTTTTTGTCTCTGTCTACACAAACAAGGTCAGCTCCCAGACTACTGCACTGGGCAGCACAGCATGGGGAGGAGGTGACCAGCCCTCTGTGGAGAAAGAAGTGGTTCAGGACTATTTAGAAAAGCTGGACAAGCACAAGTCCATGGGGCCAGATGCGCTGCATCCGAGAGTGCTAAAGAAGTTGGCGGATGTGATTGCAGAGCCATTGCCCATTATCTTTGAAAACTCATGGCGATCGGGGGAGGTCCCGGACGACTGGAAAAAGGCTAATGCAGTGCCCACCTTTAAAAAAAGGGAAGGAGAAGGATCCGGTGAACCACAGGCCAGTCAGCCTCACCTCAGTCCCTAGAAAAATCATGGAGCAGATCCTCAAGGAATCAATTCTGAAGCACTTAGAGGAGAGGAAAGTGATCAGGAACAGTCAGCATGGATTCACCAAGGGCAAGTCATGCCTGACTAATCTAATTGCCTTCTATGACAAGATAACTGGCTCTGTGGATGAGGGGAAAGCAGTGGACGTGTTATTCCTTGACTTTAGCAAAGCTTTTGAACGGTCTCCCACAGTATTCTTGCCAGTAAGTTAAAGAAGTATGGGCTGGATGGACTATAAGGTGGATAGAAAGCTGGCTAGATTGTCGGGATCAACGGGTAGTGATCAATGGCTCCATATCTAGTTGGCAGCCGGTATCAAGTGGAGTGCCCCAAGGGTCGGTCCTGGGGCCGGTATTGTTCAATATCCTCATTAATGATCTGGAGGATTGTGTGGATTGCACCCTCAGCAAGTTTGCAGATGACACTAAACTGTGAGGAAAGGTAGATATGCTGGAGGGTAGGGATAGGATACAGAGGGACCTAGACAAATTAGAGGATTGGGCCAAAAGAAATCTGATGAGGTTCAACAAGGACAAGTGCAGAGTCCTGCACTTAGGATGGAAGAATACCATGCACCGTTACAGACTAGGGACCGAATGGCTAGGCAGCAGTTCTGCAGAAAAGGACCTAAGGGATAAAGTGGACGAGAATCTGGATATGAGTCAACAGTGTGCCCTTGTTAGCAAGAAGGCCAATGGCATTTTGGGATGTATAAGTCGGGGCATTGCCAGCAGATCAAGGGACGTGATTGTTCCCCTCTATTTGACATTGGTGAGGCCTCATCTGGAGTACTGTGTCCAGTTTTGGGCCCCACACTATAAGAAGGATGTGAAAAAATTGGAAATCATCCAGCGGAGGGCAACAAAAATGATTAGGGAACTGGAACACATGACTTATAGGAGAGGCTGAGGGAACTGGGATTATTTAGTCTGTAGAAGAGAAGAATGAGGGGGGGATTTGATAGCTGCTTTCAACTACCTGAGAGGTGGTTCCAAAGAGGATGGATCTAGACTGTTCTCAGTGGTAGCAGAAGACAGAACGAGGAGTAATGGTCTCAAGTTGCAGTTGGGGAGGTTTAGGTTGGATATTAGGAAAAACGTTTTCAGTAGGAGGGTGGTGAAGCACTGGAATGTGTTACCTAGGGAGGTGGTGGAATCTCCTTCCTTTGAGGTTTTTAAGGTCAGGCTTGACAAAGCCCTGGCTGGGATGATTTAGTTGGGGATTGATCCTGCTTTGAGCAGGGGGTTGGACTAGATGACCTTCTGAGGTCCCTTCCTACCCTGATATTCTATGATTCTGTGATATCAGGTATATTCTGAGTCTGAAAATGATTTCAGTGGCATATGGTGTAACATATCCGGCTATGCAGATGTCATGACCATCAGCTACACTATGTTCATGAAACACTGGGGACAGAGTCCAGAAGGCTCCAAAAATGGAAGCTTCTACCTCCATGTAGGAGCACCTAGGTTTTATCATCTGTAAGATGGCCAGCAGTGACATATGTTGCAGTCAGTACATCTCAGCAACAACACAGAAGGTAGACCAGCAACAAATCAACAAAGATGGTCATACCTATTGAAGAAAGGGAGGTCCGGGGGCCAGGGGCCTGGGAATTTGTAGGGGGAAGGGGAGTTGGTGCAGGGCTGTTATCCCGATACTTTCTTCCCTCTACATAATTATTATATAGAGCAACCATTCTCTGTTTTTTCTCCTCAGTGATTTCTGTAGCTCCATGAGGATTTATTCTATATCTGCTTCTCTGCTGCTGTTACTGTAAAGATAACAGTAAGGAAGCTTTCGTGAACTCAAGCTGCTGAACAGGCAGTCCCGTCTCATTTGTGCTGTGTAATAGCATGGCACCCACTGTTGACATTCCTGCATGTACCCCAGAGCTTGACAGTACTGCAGTCAGCCATTTTGTAGGTTCAGTCACTGCCAGCTGAAAATCAAACTTCACATAGCTTGGAATGATCTTCGGCCTTTGTGAGACAAGACCAGACAGCTGCATAATTGCAGTTTAATTAGAATGGGAGGATTGGACAGAGAGTGAGTCAATAGTGACTTTGGTTTTAGGTGCCCCTACCATATTGTTTTTTGGCTAGAAATATTTTGAGATAATGAGTAGTTTGTGGATTTTAGGAGAATTAGTGACCCAGTAGAGCTTATTAAGCTGATGCACTAGGAGTCACTCCAAGTTATGTCAGTGGTCTCCAAACTTTTGAGAGTCACGCCCCTCCCCCCCCTTACCCCGGTCCATGTCCCTCCCTACCCCCCGGAGCTTGGGCCCAGAGCGGGGCCCTAGCTCAGGGGATGTGGACAGGAGTAAGGGGGCAGAGGCTAGGGCTGCAGCTGGGAGTGGGTCTTGGGCTGGGCGTGGGCCAGAGGTGGAGCTGTGGCTCGATGGAGCTCTCGATGAGAGGATGATATCTCTCCGCCAAAGGGCTTCATTGGTGAGTTTTTAAATTTCTGAGGAGCCCAATTCTTGCCCTGCAGATTTTCCCACAGAAGTGAAGGTGTAATCTTGGAGGAGACACAGTTGTTGTCTGAAGTGTTGTGCCCTTTCTTTCCTCCTTTGTTGCTTCTCTGTCTCATGAGCACATCTGTTCTCCTCAAAGCGAGCTGTGGCTTGGTGTATGGTGTGGTGCCACTATGTTCTGTTCCGCGCCAAGTCCTCCCAGTTTGTTGGGTTGATGCCTCCCTTTTTAAGATGTACTTTCAGTGTGTCTTTGAAATGACCTGAGCTTCTATACTACTGATGTTGGCAGCAAAGAAAACGCTGATGTTAGTGCGCCAGTCTTCCCAGCTGATCCTGAGAATTCTCCTGAGGCAGAACTGCTGGAACCACTCCAGCTGCTTGAAATGTTGTCTGTAGGTTACCCAGGTCTCACACCCTTAGAGAAGGGGGGGAGGGATGACAACTGCCTTGTAAACCAAGATCTTGGTACCTGTTTGTAGATCCTTATATTTGAAGACTCATTTGAGTAGTCTTCGAAAAGATGTGCTGGCACAGGAGATCCTGTATTCAATTCAATGGAAGACCTTTTATTGGTAATTTGTATTATCATAGACCCTAGGAGCCTTCTTTCTAATAAAGAGAGACATCAGAATTCAAAGGAGACAGAAAAAATGATGAGGTTATTCCCTGCAGTACTGGCAGTGTCTGTGAAGACCTATCCGACACTATGAGCACAATCATGGCTTCTTGCAGAAAAATATGCCAGACAGACAAAAATCACATTAAACACCATCAACCTGAGAAGCACAGATCTTCCAGCTGATTATTCCATTGGGGCAGGACTTAGGTTTGCAAAGGAAAAAGAGTCATGGCCAGTGTTCCCTCTATTTTTTCCATCCATGTGCGGAATGAATTGTGTAACGTGCACCATATCGAGGTAATGTGCAGATGTGCACCACCAGTAGAAACAAAAAACCTAGATATAATATATCTTTTTAAAAAGTTACCAGAAGGATAATTACTCCAGCCAGGACAGGTTAGGCATTTTAGAACTCACTAAACAACGAACAAAGAATTAAATTTAAGCATAAGAGAGAAATTAAAATTATGAAATGCATAGACCAGTCAAAAAACTAAAACGACACACTTTGAAAGTATGAAGTAACAACAACAATAATACAAGTGTGTGTTGGTAGGCGAGTGTGACAGACACACTGTGTGTGCATGTATGTGTGTGTGTGAGAGCAAGAGAGAGAGAGAGAGAGAGAGAGATGCTGCCCCTTTTAGTACACTGCCCTTTTAAGTAGATCGGCACTCAGCAGTCTGAAGCCTGTTTGTTCTGACACAACCGCTGCTAGCAAGCTCCCTCCATCCTGAGTTCTGTCCTGAGCCCTGCCATGTGCCCTGCCCCCCACTCTGTGGAGATGGGGTAGAGGGGTGGGGGGAGGGGACACCCTGACAACTGTGCTCCTCCCCCCACTCCCTACTCTGCACAGCAAGCAGGAGGCTCCTGGGAGCAGCTGGCCAGGGGCTCCAAGGCAGAGAGCAGGAACAGCATGGCAGTGGGGGAGGGACACCTGAAGTGCACGACACTTGATAGCCTGCTGGGTGGCCACCCAGCCACACAGCTTAGAGGGAACTTAGGTCATGGCCCATTATACAGAGGCCCAGAGATCTACTGGGATCTATTGAGACACCTTGTGGTATCATGAATAGGTATCAGTATAGAAAACCTGGGGCCAGCCTCTGTGTTCTTGCCCAGCCCCATCTCCTTGAGGACAGCAGGATAACATGAGGGCTAAATCTAGGAGTGACAAATATTCCCTGTATTTTATAATTAGTGAATTGCATCATGCAGATTCATAGACCTCACCTAAAATGGTATGAGGTATTTTAACTCATGATTTGCCAGTGTTAGTTCTTAATAAGTTTAGGTGAATGCTGCAAAAACGTGTTAATGTTTTTTAAACAAATCCACCCATCTTGCTTCATAGTGTCTTTCTGTTCACTGTTCACAATTCATTGCTTGGCAGCAATGTAACTAAAAGATCCAATTTCAAGCTCCAGTTCAGAAAAGCACCCTCACTCAGAGCAGCACTTAATTTTTTAGCATGTATTTAAGTCTTACAGAAGTCAATACTGAAGTGCTGTACTGCTTAGAGATGGACTTAAGAACATACTCAAGTGATTTCCTGAATTGACGCCTTAAGGAAATACTGCAGACAGTTGGCAGAAAGTGACTTTCAACTGTCAGCTGTGAGAATTTACCCTGCAAACCTGATTCTAAAGTAGTACTGGCACCCAATCAGGGAGAAGATAGCTGCCATGTAATTTGCATGCCTAATAAAACAACTTGAATTTTGACTATAGAAACATTCAACAAATTACAAACTAAAGTATTTGGTAAATAATTCCAAGCAATGACTCAACTGAGAAATTGCCAATTTGTGAAAAGAAAAGGCAATTTTTTTCAATAAAATATCCATATTTTCCTTTCTTCTTCATATGCAGGATATTTTGTAAAGGATGAGAGACTCCAAGGAGCAGTGATGTCAGCACATGTGTAAGGGTGTGGATAGACATTGTGTGTCCCCTTGCAGCCCAGTGAAGGACTGCAGGTGTTCCCCACCTTAATTTCCCCTGGTTGGGCAGCAATTGGTTTGCTTTAACAGCCTGGCAAAGAATAGACAACACACAGCAAGAAAATAGTATGTCCCTGTTTTAATAAGGCTTCAGGACAGGTGCAACTATAAAAAACAATTAAAAAAACCCTTGCTCTGGACCCTGGTTGAGAGCTCCCAAACTTAAAGTGCATATCACCAAGTCTCTCAATCTGGTAGGGCTGGTCTCCTGGAACCTGAGAGAAACAGCCACCACTGCACCCTGCATAGCTTCTACACCTAACCCCCCTTGTTCAGGTTCCTCTTCCTGCTTATACACCCTAGCCCCAAGGAGAGGACAGGCTGTCCAACCTGTAGGCTCCAGCCTGTCCTGTAAAGGAGTAGTACACTCCTTCACAATGTCTATTACATAACAACCTACAGTTAAATTTGTTAGGCTCCAGTGTTATTCAGTCAAACATGACATTAAATATCACAACTGTTTTGACAGGTATTGATTTCTTTTCTAAGGTTTACCTTCAGTTTGGCTCTGACTTCTATAGTACAGATAAGTCACTCAAAAACCTGCAACATAACTGTGAAAACATACTGCTTTAAATAATTAAGGGTTATAGTACAGAATGCCACAACACTATTTGTTCAGCTCAAGCTATCTTTAAACGTCACTATTACTAATGTTTAACTTTCAGTTTTATCAAGTGACCTTCTATATTTGGACTAAAAATATATGCCTATATACGAACTGTCTTATATACTCTCTGACAGGAAATTGAAACTTTACAATTTGCTGTAAGTGGCAGTAAGTAGCTACCCACCTCCTGGCGCAGGCCAGAAAACTGTGACTCAGAGTCAGAACTCCTTCCATGCTTCCCTCTGGCTCTAAGCAAAGTAATTTACTATCTCCCTTTTTCATGGAGCAGCTCACATGCCACATTGGGCACCCAAATCAGCTATGCTGGCTAGTGATGAGGGGAAGGAGGTGCAGCATGGCATTTCCTATTCCCTTCTCTGTCCTCTTGCTCAGAGTGGGCAGCAGTGAATGAGTAGTCTCTGCTCACCTCTTCATTGCCCGAACGATACTCTGAGCAGATTTGAGTGGTGGCATGAACAAGAATAGAGGCAATTTACTCCTCCTTCCTTGCATGTCTGAGTAAGAGTGAAGACAATCTAGTCCTAAATAATTTACAATTTAATATTTGAAATGTTATCTTAATATACAAGAAGGGTGGTTGAAGGTAAGCAGTAAACTGTCTCATTAAAATAGGTTTACCAAGGTATTAAAATATATAGATATAAATTACAGTACATAAGATCACTATGTCTGAATAGAGGCTTAATCAGCAAGGTCAAAGTATGAATTATAGTTAATATTGTAGATACCTACAATAACACCCACAAAAGTAATTCAATTGCATTATACTCCATCTGATGGAAGTGATATATATGCACAATAGTCTTAATATTTACTTACTATTATGTGCTTGAATTCAAGGTCCATGTAGCCTGCTTATAGATGGAAGGGGGGATTATTACTTCCTGTTATTCCATTGTGTGGACATATAGAATGAGTCAGAATCTAGCCATTAGTCATTTGCACAAGATCACGCAATAATTTTGGCAGTGGCAAAAATCACACAATGACCTCATGAGAGCGGCACTGCGGGTCCTGGATAAAGCAGCACAGGGTCTCTGCACCTGCCCTGCATAAGCTAGATGGGGCAGCTTAGGTGCTCAGCACTTTATAGATGCATAATCCTTACAGGCCAAGTTCTCACACCCTTCCTAATGTGCACTGGGCCTGATTCTCATTTACACTGATGCCACCTATAGTGCTCTGGGACTTCATGGCATTTTGAAGTGAGCGTAAGAATGGTCTAAAGTGGCATTAATGTCGATGAAAATCAGGCCCATACAGCATTACCTTCCCCTCTGAAGTCAAAGACATGACTTGTGGAGTAAGATGCTATCAGTATGAGTAAAGGTCTCAGAGTATGGCACTATATTGGCAGTAATCAAGCTCTTGTGTTTTCTCCTAAAGTTATACATTTTCAACAAAATCCAGTTAGCCATTTTAGGAATACCCAACTTCTGGGTCCTCTCTACATGAATGGTGTTTGGAAAATTGAGAGATTTCCAACAGAGACTAAACTGATTGTGGTTAAATGGTAATAATAGGATCAAAATAGCACAATTATAAAGTGGGGAATAACTAGCTAGGCAGCAGTTCTGCTGAGTCAACAAGGTGAAGTAGCTGTGAAAAAGGCTAATATTCTGGGGAGTATTAACAGTGTCATAATTAGGGTAAAAAGAAAAGGAGTACTATTGGCACCTTAGAGACTAACAAATTTATTTGAGCATAAGCTTTCGTGAGCTACAGCTCACTTCATCGGATGCATTCAGTGGAAAATACAGTGGGGAGATTTATATACACAGAGAACATGAAACAATGGGTGCTACCATACACACTGTAAGGAGAGTGGACACATAAGATGAGCTAATACCAGCAGGAGAGCCGGGATGGGGGGGGAAGAGAGAAAACCTTTTGTAGTGATAATCAAGGTAGGTCATTTCCAGCAGTTGACAAGAACGTCTAAGGAACAGTGGGGGGTGGGGGTGAGAAATAAACATGGGGAAATAGTTTTACTTTGTGTAATGACCCATCCACTCCCAGTCTCTATTCAAGCCTAAGTTAATTGTATCACATTTGCAAATTAATTCCAATTCAGCAGTCTCTCATTGGAGTTTGTTTTTGAAGTTTTTTTGTTGAAGAATTGTCACTTTTAGGTCTGTAATCGAGTGACCAGAGAGACTGAAGTGTTCTCCGACTGGTTTTTGAATGTTATAATTCTTGACGTCTGATTTGTGTCCATTTATTCTTTTACGTAGAGACTGTCTCAATGCAGAGGCCTGGATTAGATAACCTCTTGAGGTCTTTTCCAGCCTTACATTTGTGTGATTCTAGATCTAATAGCTACAGGGAGATGTGTAAAATCCTGTTCTGTTAGGGACTGATATCCTGATATGTCAAAGTAAGACATACAAGGAACCAAGAGATAGACTGGATGACAGGAGGTGGAGTGGAGAATTGCTTATTCCATGTTTAGCATCTATGAAAAAGTGGGAATAGTGATTATTTTGAGTGAAAATCATTTAATAGTGGTGTGTTCATGGAAACTGGGACTTCTGGATTCTTTAATCTAGTATTCATTAGTAATCTGGAGAAATTAGGTAAATAAGAGTGAATTTTGGAAAAGACAGAAACTATTGTTTTATGCCCCACTCGGACAAATGCACACATTGGTGTAGTCCCCTTCATACATATGGGTAGTAACTGAGGTAAAGGAGATTCACCACAGACACAGGAGCTTATGTGAATAAATCAGTTTGAAGGAAGTGGAATTTAGTTAGAAAAAATATGGAAGATGAGGAAATCCAGAAGTATCTAATTAAATGTTGCTAGTAAAATACATGGTAACTGATTAAATATAATGAAGATAACAGCAAAGGAACTCCTAATGGAGAAATAATTTAAAGATTTCATATGCACTGATGGTTTCATATATGCCCATGGGTTCTGAATTAGCTAGACCATTTCAGGGGGAAAAAATCTAAGAATATTGTAGATATCTTAATGAAGGCATCTTCTTACTGTAAAGTAGCAGTTGCAAAGGCCAGTAGGATGTTTGGATGTATTCACAGGTTTAGAGAGTAATCTGTAAAATGGCATAATGTAGTGATATAAATCAGTATATTGTGTTTTCACCTTCAGTATTGGGTTCATTTTTGTTTACTTCATCTAAAATTGGCATATGTGAAACAAAATAGGTCCAGAGAAGGGAAATGTTTGACCAGCATTCAGGGACACATGGGTGCTTCTGTAATTAGAATAAAATAAATAACTAGAAGAAGCAAGAGAAGAGAAGATAAGAGCATACAAACAGCAGGAGGAAAAAGTAATTAATCTTAAAAAGAAAAGGAGTGCTTGTGGCACCATAGAGTCTAACCAATTTATTTGAGCATAAGCTTTCGTGAGCTACAGCTCACTTCATCTGATGCATGCAGTGGAAAATACAGTGGGGAGATTTATATACACAGAGAACATGAAACAATGGGTGTTACCATACACACTGTAACCAGAGTGATCAGGTAAGACGAGCCATTACCAGCGGGGGAGGAGGGGAACCTTTTGTAGTGATAATCAAGGTGGGCCACTTCCAGCAGTTGACAAGAAGGTCTGAGGAACAGCGGGGGCTGGGGGCGGGGGGGAGAGAGGTAGGGAATAAACATGGGGAAATAGTTTTACTTTGTGTAATGACCCATCCACTCCCAATCTTTATTCAAGCCTAAGTTAATTGTATCCAGTTTGCAAATTAATTCCAATTCAGCAGTCTCTCATTGGAGTCTGTTTTTGAAGTTTTTTTGTTGAAGAATTGCCACTTTTAGGTCTGTAATTGAGTGACCAAAGAGATTGAAGTGTTCTCTGACTGGTTTTTGAATGTTATAAACACCCATTTTTTCATGCTTTGTGTGTATAAAAAGATCTTCTATACTTTCCACAATATGCATCCGATGAAGTGAGCTGTAGCTCACGAAAGCTTATGCTCAAATAAATTGGTTAGTCTCTAAGGTGCCACAAGTACTCCTTTTCTTTTTGCGAATACAGACTAACACGGCTGTTACTCTGAAACCTGTCATTTAGCAGTCATGAAACTCTTATCGTAAGACAAATATACAAACACAGGGGCAAATTCTCTGACGGTGGAGATGAGCAAAACTTCACTGAAGTCAATCGATTTGCTCATATTTTTATTAGCAGAGAATATTGCCTGGAATTTTTTATTGATTATTTTTTACTTACATTAATGGGATAAAAAATAAGGCAATGGCTTATGAAGTGTTAACATCCTTCCTTGACATTACTTTCATTTTTTACCAAGTAAAAATGTGTCTGAGAATCACAGTTAATCATTTTTCTCTATCTTCTTCTGAACCACTGTAATCTAAAGTGTTTTCAGGCAAAATTAAATTATCTTGTCTCAAAAGTTATGCCTCCCCACTCCTGTAACGTTTCTTACCATAGCTACCACCACTGCAACGCCACCATGTTTCCACTAAAACAGTGGTTCCCAAACTAGGGGCACCACTTGTTCAGGGAAAGCCCCTGGGAGGCTGGGACAGTTTGTTACCTGCCGCGTCCTCAGGTTTGGCCGATCGCAGCTCCCACTGGCCGCAGTTCACTGTTCTCAGCCAATGGGGGCTGCAGGAAGCGGCGCGGGCTGAGGGATGTGCTGGCTGCCCTTCCCTCAGCCCCCATTGGCCTGGAGCGGTGAACCGCGGCCAGTGGGTGCCGCGATTGGCCGAACCTGTGGATGCAGCAGGTAAACAGACCAGCATGGCCCGCCGGAGGGTTTCCCTGAACAAGCCCAGCCCCTAGTTTGGGAACCACTGCACTAAAAGGTCATATAGATTAACCATTTAAAAATATATATATTTTCACTTAATAAATTATCTAGGCCTCATTCTGCAAACTGTACAATAAAAATCACTTTTCAGTTTGCTGTAGTCACGTCAGTCCCAGGATCGTAAAAAGACCTGTTGAGGTTACAGGGACAAACCATCCCGATGAGTCGAAAGAATAGTAAATACGGCAGGCGACCAGCTTGGCTTAATGGTGAAATCCTAGCGGATCTTAAACATAAAAAAGAAGCTTACAAGAAGTGGAAGGTTGGACGTATGACCAGGGAAGAGTATAAAAATATTGCTCGGGCATGTAGGAAAGATATCAGGAGGCCCAAATCGCACCTGGAGCTGCAGCTAGCAAGAGATGTCAAGAGTAACAAGAAGGGTTTCTTCAGGTATGTTGGCAACAAGAAGAAAGCCAAGGAAAGTGTGGGCCCCTTACTGAATGAGGGAGGCAACCTAGTGACAGAGGATGTGGAAAAAGCTAATGTACTCAATGATTTTTTTGCCTCTGTTTTCACTAACAAGGTCAGCTCCCAGACTGCTGCGCTGGGCATCACAAAATGGGGAAGAGATGGCCAGCCCTCTGTGGAGATAGAGGTGGTTAGGGACTATTTAGAAAAGCTGGACGTGCACAAATCCATGGGGCCGGACGAGTTGCATCCGAGAGTGCTAAAGGAATTGGCGGCTGTGATTGCAGAGCCCTTGGCCATTATCTTTGAAAACTCGTGGCGAACGGGGGAAGTCCCGGATGACTGGAAAAAGGCTAATGTAGTGCCAATCTTTAAAAAAGGGAAGAAGGAGGATCCTGGGCACTACAGGCCAGTCAGCCTTACCTCAGTCCCTGGAAAAATCATGGAGCAGGTCCTCAAAGAATCAATCCTGAAGCACTTACATGAGAGGAAAGTGATCAGGAACAGTCAGCATGGATTCACCAAGGGAAGGTCATGCCTGACTAATCTAATCGCCTTTTATGATGAGATTACTGGTTCTGTGGATGAAGGGAAAGCAGTGGATGTATTGTTTCTTGACTTTAGCAAAGCTTTTGACACGGTCTCCCACAGTATTCTTGTCAGCAAGTTAAGGAAGTATGGGCTGGATGAATGCACTATAAGGTGGGTAGAAAGCTGGCTAGATTGTCGGGCTCAACAGGTAGTGATCAATGGCTCCATGTCTAGTTGGCAGCCGGTGTGAAGTGGAGTGCCCCAGGGGTCGGTCTTGGGGCCGGTTTTGTTCAATATCTTCATAAATGATCTGGAGGATGGTGTGGATTGCACCCTCAGCAAATTTGCGGATGATACTAAAGTGGGAGGAGTGGTAGATACGCTGGAGGGGAGGGATAGGATACAGAAGGACCTAGACAAATTGGAGGATTGGGCCAAAAGAAATCTGATGAGGTTCAATAAGGATAAGTGCAGGGTCCTGCACTTAGGACGGAAGAATCCAATGCACCGCTACAGACTAGGGACCGAATGGCTAGGCAGCAGTTCTGCGGAAAAGGACCTAGGGGTGACAGTGGACGAGAAGCTGGATATGAGTCAGCAGTGTGCCCTTGTTGCCAAGAAGGCCAATGGCATTTTGGGATGTATAAGTAGGGGCATAGCGAGCAGATCGAGGGACGTGATCGTTCCCCTGTATTCGACACTGGTGAGGCCTCATCTGGAGTACTGTGTCCAGTTTTGGGCCCCACACTACAAGAAGGATGTGGAAAAATTGGAGAGAGTCCAGCGAAGGGCAACAAAAATGATTAGGGGTCTGGAACACGTGACTTATGAGGAGAGGCTGAGGGAGCTGGGATTGTTTAGTCTGCAGAAGAGAAGAATGAGGGGGGATTTGATAGCTGCTTTCAACTACCTGAAAGGGGGTTCCAAAGAGGATGGCTCTAGACTGTTCTCAATGGTAGCAGATGACAGAACGAGGAGTAATGGTCTCAAGTTGCAATGGGGGAGGTTTAGATTGGATATTAGGAAAAACTTTTTCACTAAGAGGGTGGTGAAACACTGGAATGCGTTACCTAGGGAGGTGGTAGAATCTCCTTCCTTAGAGGTTTTTAAGGTCAGGCTTGACAAAGCCCTGGCTGGGATGATTTAACTGGGAATTGGTCCTGCTTCGAGCAGGGGGTTGGACTAGATGACCTTCTGGGGTCCCTTCCAACCCTGATATTCTATGATTCTATGATTCTAAGACAAGGTGGGTGAGGCAAGATCTTTTACTGGACCAACTTCTGTTGATAAAAGAGACAAGCTTTTGAGCTACACTGAGTTTTTCTTCTTCCATACCTGAAAGGGTGAGGTGCCCAACTCCCATTTTTAATATAAGTTGGGTAAGTAGTTCCCCTTCGTGCCTCTGTAAATCTCCTCCTTGAAGTACTGTACATACTACAGTAAAGGATAACTGGGGGATAGTTTCAATAAAATCTCTCTAATGTTCACACTACAGGCAAGATTTTTTATATAACAAACAAGCTAGGAATACAATAAAGTAGATAATAAATTAAACTTTGGAAGGTAATCCCTTACACGGTATAAAAATGGCATAGCCCCACTCATTTAAATGGAGGTATGCTACATATGCTGAGGATCTGCCGCCGGTCTCCTAGCCTAATATGGGATGAATTATTGAGAGATATCCACAGATCATATTTTACATATTTGTTCAAAGCCATTTTTTTCTTAAGGAAATGGAAAATCCACAACTAGGTTTCTCCTCTGAATAACCCTCAATGAAAACTAAAAAAAAAAAAAAAAATCAATCACTTCTATAAAAAAATCCACCAAGGTGTGCCCTCTGAAGCACTTCCAATCACTGCTCCTACATCTTTCATTTATCGGTGACCTAGAAACAGCCTGTGTCTTCAGCTGTAAATACTAAGACTCTGTCTTTTGTCTAGTCTATTTCTTCTAATTTTAGAGGCCATGATTTATATCAACTGCCATTACCAGGCCATAGGCCAATCTCATACCACCTTAAATTGTACACAAGATGCAATACCTGTACATGGCTGCATGAGTGTAAATGAGAGTATAATTTGGCCTGATACCAGTATAGCTGATACCAGTATATTTCTTCTTCATTCATTCAAACAATGGACTAGATGTGAGAGCCCCGGGCAAAATGTAAAATATTTGCATGTTTTGTTTAACAGAAAGCAGTATGTTGTTGGACTAAAGAGGTTGTAATATTTTATAGAGACACAGTGGGTGAGGTGATATCTTTTATTGGACCAACTTCCGTTCATGAGAGAGACAAACTTTTGAGCTTACACAGAGCTCTTCTTCAGTTCTAGGAAACCAGCTGAAAGTGCCGCTGCTAAATACAAGATTTTAACAAATTGTTTAGCATAAGTAGTTAATCCATATTCCAAGGGAATATTCAAAGTGAAGCAGCCCATTAACACTCCTCCAGTCATAGGGAGGAAAGGAATGGAGAGGAGCAGCTGGGGAGGGGGGGTTTGTTAGTGGGTTACAGATTGTTGTAATATTGTCTCTATTCAGTCCATGAATTTTAGGATCTAGAAAAGTTATGAATTTAAGTTCCCAGACTCGTCTTTTGAAAGTGTTATGCAGGTTTCTTTTGAGGGCGAGTACTGATAGGTCAGATACAGAGTGCTCGCTTTGTGGTGCTCACTTTGTGCTCGCTTTGTGGTGTTTTTGTCTTTTATAATTTTCCTTTGTTAGTTCATTTGGGAGCATAGTGGTTGTTTGATTTCACCCACATGGTTGTTACTGGGGCATTTAGTGCACTGGATGAGGTACACCACATGTTGTGATAGGGATGTGCAGGACCCATGGATCTTGAAAGGTGTGTTGTGGGTGCTGGTGACCTTTGTAGCAATGGAGATATATCTTTAAGTTTTGCATCTATTGTTCTGGCAGGGTCTGGTGCTACTTTGGATTGGTGTGTCCTAGTCTGTGGCGAGCTTGCTTCTGACAATAAACCTGAAGAGTTTGAGGGGTAGGAGGGTTGATCCAGAACAAGGAGTTCAGGAATGATTTTTTTTTTTCAGGATGGTGTCCCCATTGAGTATGGGTTGTAGATATTTAATGATACCCTGTATGGGTTCCAGTGTGGGGTGGTAGGTGACAACTAGGAGTGTGTGGTTGGAAGGGGTTTTATTTCTCTATTGAAGCAGGTTCTCTCAGGGTATTGGGTGGCTCATTCCATGATGTGATCTACTTATCTGATGGTTTTGAGAGTGTTAAGGTGTGTATCCAGGACTTTCTCCCCAGAGCATATTCTGTGGTATCTGAGTGCCTGGCTGAAGATAACAAATTTCTTGGTGTGTTTGGGATGGTTACTGGATCTATGAAGGTAGTCTGGTAATCCATGGGTTTCTTGTATCTAGTTGTCTGTAGGGTTCCATTGCTGAAGAAGATTCTGGTGTTCAGGAAGCTCATGCTAGTGTAGGAGTGTGCCAGAGAGAGTTTAATAGACAGGTGGTGGAAAGTTGAAGTTGTGGTGGAAATCTATGAGGGAATTTAAGTCATCAGTCTGGAGGATGAAAATATCATCGATATATCCATGCATTTGTAAGATCTTCCAAAATGTAAAATAATTACACGTTTCGTTTAACAGAAGGAAGTATGTTGTTGAATAAAATAGGTTATAATATTTTACAGCACTCGTATAACCAGTAAGGGGAGTAACCCTAATAGAGTGGTTGTCTCTTGAGAAATAATTTATTCATTTATTCCCTCCTTCAACAATAGGAAGCTGTCTTTCACACATTGTTGAGTGACATGCTCACAAACCTTGTGGATTCTCATTCTAATCCCACAGCAGAGCCCTGAATTCTTTATGCATACAAAAAATTCTGATTCCTGGGCCTGGATATCAAAGCACTCAAGACGAAAAAGAAAGAGGAAAGTTCATGCAGATAGGTTCATCAATGGTTATTAGCCAAGATTTTCAGGGATGGAACCCCACAATCTGGAATTCCCTGAAGCTCTGACTGCCAGAAGATGGGACTGGACAACAGGGGATGGATCACTCAATAATTGCCCTATTCTGTTCATTTTGTCTGAAGCATCTGACATTGGTCACTGTCTGAAGACAGGATATTGGGCTAGATGGACCATTGGTCTGATCCAGAATGGCCATTCTTATGTTCTAAAATAAAATAGAATGCCCCAAGTACCATTCACGTAAAACATGTTTAAAAGATTGTTAGATGCAATTCAAACATCAGATATATTCTACACTAAGACTCAAAAATGTTCTAAGATTGGCATGTGTCAACCTTTTTCGTATCATCTTATATTTAGATAAGAATAATTGCTTTATACAAATCTCTTCCAGTCATTTCTTACAACGCTTATAGGAAGGAGCAGTAACCCATAAAATCTTTAAAGAGCGAAGTTAACATTTGGAGAATTACTAACTTCACTTGGAAATCTTTGTATGCAGTCACTGTAAAGGTAGCATCTAAGATCATCAACCCAGGGATCCAGCATTTACAAATTTCATTGAAATCTCATTTGATAATATTGTCACAGTGTGAGGTAGTTATTACACGTTGAACCTAAGAAGCTGGTTCTTTAGGAGAGAAAAATTACTTGACAGCTCAACATTGGATTAAAATATTAGTCTCATCTATTTAAAATGTATAATTCCTACAGTTAGGCTTTGAACAGGCATGATTTTAACAGCAAACGCAGATCAACACTCAGCCTCCTCAGATACTTTTTAGTGTACCTTTTCCCCTGCATAACTCAGAATACTTTTCTCACTATCTCCAAACTCAGCATCTTTTCAAAATTAACTCACAGATCAATTCTGGGCTATATCGAGGCTGCCTTAAGGCAGCTTTGTGCTGGTGCTGATCACACAGGATCAGTGCACTGTCAAACATCAAAAATCCAAACCAGGCTAAATCCATTACAAACCTCAACACAGGTAAACTTTTTGGCAAACTTCAGCTGAACTTCAAGTCAATCAGGGCCGATTTATAAGTCCAGATGGAAACCATGTGTAACTTGATAATTTCACCTAGTTTGGGTGCTGAGCAAGGTGTGAAACATGACAGAGTCAATTAATCCTTAGATCATAAATGCTTTTGGACAGAGACCATATTTTGCTTTGTTTGTGCAGCACCTATCACAATGGAGTCCTGGACCACTAGCACTACAGTAATACCACTAAATAATTTTAAGTTGAATTCTGGGATTCTGACAAACCCTCACACTCAAAGTATAACCCAGGTGATGGAATGATCCCACATTAACAAACAAACAAAATGTGTGCATTAATCCTGAGCACATCCAGCCCATGCAATGTGGATTGCTATTACCTCCAAACTCATGTAGTCTCTTGAACTCAAATCTTCATGGAGTATACTAGAATAATCTAGTATATCAATTCTGACCCTTTTCATGAAACAAGTCAGATCGCACAGTAAATCTCACTATTTGGATGTCTCCAATTTCTTTTTTTTCCTTTCTTTTATTTCCCCTGCCAAGGCCATCCCCAGTTGTTGTTTTTTTTCAGAACCTTTTTCAGAACCTTTTCCAGCACCGCGTAATTCACAGCTCAACAAATACCAGATATAGTCCAAACTAATTTTAGAATCAGTTAATTCAGTTATAAAAGACTCATGGAATTTTCATCTGTGTCACCTCAGCAACGTGTGAAGACATTTTTCCTGCTCCTAGATCACATTGCTGGAAACTTGAAGCATCAAAAAATTGCTACCTGATACACATATTTTTTTAGTTTCAACAAAAATCAATGTTAGCTTGGATATACAGTTCCAAAATGGAGCTTGAAATTATTATGTTATTTTAAAATAATATAAATTACTTTAAACTATTTTCTTGACTGAGCTGTCAGAACACTCTAAAGATATATTTGGTTCAATTCATATGAAAAAAGTTACTCTCATGAGAAAATTCGCAGAAAACTGCATGCAATATTTAATGTCAACATTAATCATAATGCATTATGCATTATGTTGTGGAGAATGTAGTACCATACCATACTCTTTTTCACTAATGAAAGGTCTATGGCCCACATGTTCAAAAGAGCGCCGTTCCAATTTGGTACCAAAGAGCCCTGCACATTGGGCACTGAGCTGTTTTGAAAATCTGGCCAGAAACATCACTGTGGAAACTGATGGGTGCTGGACACTTTTGAAAATCTAGGCTTTATTTAGCTGCCTAAATGGGAGCTGAGCTTTTGAAAATCTGGACTCTATTGCGGATTGTTTCTTTCCCTAATTGAAAGCACTTCATAACAGAACAGCAAATACTTGGCTCTATTCAGAGCTGATGCTAACATTTGGTGCGAATACTGTATGCATTATGATGAGACCCGGGGTGGGACTGAAAGATCTTAGACAATTATATATAGAAATATTCTAGTAATTACAGGACGACCTAATTGTAAAACAAATCATTATTTCTACTTTAGCAGATTTACAATTTGCAACAGAAAGTTTGAATATATCCTTCAGGAGCGATTGGGCTTCTTAGATGAGTCATTTCTTATTATTTCTATTGAACATACGCAGTGAATATAAATTGGCATAGAAATAAGCTGCACATATTCAACACCAGAAACAATGTAAAATCTAAGAGATTAATATGAATGGAAGGGAAAAGGAAAAAATAAAGCCTGATTCTGCTTTCAAAATATAGGAGAGAATGAAGAATCATTTTTCCCTAGGTATTTCCATGACTTTATTTCACAATAAAATTGGTCTACTTATTTTTTATAATTGAAAACAGAATATGCATAAATGATGGCCTGAAAGCTTACTAAAATGTACTGCAACTTGTAGAACAACTCAGTCTAGCCCCAAACTAACACTGAACTGTCTGTACAATAAAACCGAAAGCATAGCACCAAAAAGCAGTACTTTGTAGAGAATTTATATTGGCAGCTATATTCCATAAATTAGCTCCCATCTTAAATATAGATTTTGAAGATTATAGTAGCCCTCTATTTTTTATCTTTTTTCCCCATTGTATGAGCAATTTACCTCCGCTTAAAAAGAGGTTATCAGAGATTTTAATGGCCTCCACTTGTGCTTGCTCAAGGAAAGAGTGCAATGTTGTGCCGGGCAGCCAGTGAACACACATTATATGCTCACAAGATGGCTGACAGCAATAAAACCACATATTGCGACTGGAACATAAATGTAAAATTTCAGTAGGAGAATAGATAAGAACTGAGATTCATTCTGTAAAGCAGAGGAGTCCATGTATATGGTCTGGTATTTATATTCACACATTTCTACAGGCACAGCTGTATTCTAAATAATGAAACAGAAATCTGATCATAACTGGTCCATCCTAGAATGCCTGGTATGACAACAACCCGCTTTTTGGGGTACATGTAGCTGAAAGAATTACACTTTTAAACTTCATATAATAGAAAAACTGGCTTGTGCGTATGCACATTAGTGCTCTCTACCTGACTAGTTATTTTGTTATTTTCTCAGTTCCCTAAACTGACTGAGGTAATGGAGCTCCTATTTGAGCTCAACAGGTTTTTATAGCATCTAAGGTCAAGATGAAATCCATTGCCCATGTTACATGTGAGTACGTTGTTTCTGTATTTATGGGCTCATAATCTTCACAATACTTTCCAGATAAAACTATTGGAAGATATTTCTGTATTCCACACCTTCCTTTACAAGCATTTACCCAACTGTAACTTTCAGCTTCTGTAAGGATGTACAAAATTGTATTGGATTGCTCTGTATAGAAATCATTTGGGGGTGTGCTACAACCTTAAAACTAATATATTTCCCACTTTGTGATTGATATTTTAAGTTTCTTGTGCAGGTAATAATGAAAGATTGATGGATTTTATTTTTAGCACGTATAGTTTTATTATTAAGTATGTAATAACTGTCTTGCCATAGGCTATAAGACCATAAATGTCAATATTGTACAAATATAATGCCAGAAAATTCTTAAATGTAGAAACATTTTGAAGTTAAGGCTAACTCTTTATATTTCTCCCTCTTTAATCTGCCTAGGATGTACTTCACCATTTGCTAGTGTCTGAGATCAGTGCATTATGTTATTTTTCAATTTTGGAAAGAAAGAAAGATAGAACAGAGAGTGAGAGTAGAGGACGGGTACAAAAAGGGTTTGAGGCAGCATGGAATTGTTAAATGATGAGAGGTAGCAAAGACTGGGATTATTTTAACCTAGAAAGGAGAATAGTAAGGGGACTTAAATATGGTAAGCAAAATTCTGAAGAGCAAAAAAACTGATCAGACACACCTCTTTAGTCAGTCTTTTATGAAAGGATTAAGTACAACAATGAAGCTGAAAGGAAAAATATTTAGATAAGAGAAGGCATGGTCTCAGACATTATTTGTTGTTCCTCTGCTGTAGCTTCCTTCTTTTGTTTAATAAGCTCCTGTTGTTTGGCTACATTGAACCTGAGCACTTCTATGAGTGTCCTTAAAATATGTATGAATGTGGAGGTATACCAACAGTAGGTCTTGATTAACCAGTAGGCACAACAATCTCACCAACTGAGTCTTCAGAGGAGACATATTTCAGAGTAGCAGCCATGTTAGTCTGCCCCCGCTGTTCCTCAGACGTTCTTGTCAACTTCTGGAAATGGCCCACCTTGATTATCACTACAAAAGGGTCCCCACCCACCCCCGCTCTCCTGCTGGTAATAGCTCACCTTACCTGATCACTCTCCTTACAGTGTGTATGGTAACACCCATTGTTTCATGTTCTCTGTGTATATAAATCTCCCCACTGCATTTTCCACTGAATGCATCCAATGAAATGAGCTTAGCTCACGAAATATTATGCTCAAATAAATTTGTTAGTCTCTAAGTTACCACAAGTCCTCCTTTTTTTAGAGGAGACATAGAAACTAATTCAGCAAAGTACTTAAATTAGGGTGTCCATATATCCAGTTTTGGCCAGGACAGTCCCCTTTTTAAGCCCTGTCCCTGGTGTCCTGACTTTTTTGGCAAAACCTAGCATTTGTCCCATTTGCTCTTGCCAACTGAGCTGGCAAGAGAAAACGAGACAAATGCCCAATTTTGCCCAAAAAAGTGGGGCGCGCCCCCATAAGGGGGCGAGGAGGAACATTCGGGGAGAGAGGGCGAGCGTTGACATTTGGCAGGGAACAAGAGCCAGGCTGATGTGTCTCCACTATTTGCCCCCCACTTAAGTCAGGGGGCAATGGGGTGTCATGGGCTCACTTTGCAGCCCAATCAAAAGTCAGCATGGTCAGGGCCCTAATTCAAACTCTTCTCCAGACAGGCCATGGAGCCACGATTTGTGTGCTCTGAGCCCCATCAGGCAGCCCAGGTGGTAAGTGACCACCCAAGATCCCGCAGCATCCGCTTGTGCCAGGGCACCAAGCATGCCATGACCCTCCCAGCAGCCGCCCCCCCCCCCCCCCCCCCCCCCGCAGCCTCGTGTCCTCACCACCCACCATCCTTCTGGGCCAATCCCCGGAACCCTCTCCAGACCTCCTGCCCCAACCACTTCTTTCTTTCCCCAGTCTGCCTCTAGTCACCCACTTCTATCACATCCTGGCAGGGGCACCATTTAGGGATAGCACAGAGGGGCACCTCTGCCCCTCCCCACCACAAGTTTTGTACCACTGACTGGGAGTGACTCCACCCCTGGTCCTCCATCGCTTGCTCCCCTTCCCCCTCCCATCACTGGCTGGGAGTCTTCCCTACTCAACGCCAAAATCTTAAATGGAAGCCATGCATCCCAGCCTTCCTCCACTTCCCCAGGGCTGCTCTTTGGAGTGTCCTTGGTCTCTCCCACTACCTGGAGCCTCCTTCCTGCACCTCTTCTATCCCAGCCCCCAAAGGGACAGCACAATACTAACTGGATCATAGTCTAATAGTTTCAAATCCTGGCTCTGAGCCCAAAAGTACTCTCACTCACACCTTTCTTTGCTGCCCAGATCCAGCCCATACCCATTCCTCTTCCCTCTTACCCCCATCTCTGGTACTTGTTCAACTGGGGGCATGGAGGAACATTTGTGGGGGGCGTAGGAGATGAGTGGCGATGCCAGGCAGCTCGGGCCAGCCCCGCACATCTCTTTAGGGAACTATGGTCACCCTAAGGGTATTTCTACACTGGCAGAGTTACATTGCTGGCAGTTACATGGCCGCTCAGAGAGTGCAAAAGGGAAACCACTGTTGTGTGTTCACACTGACAGCTGCCTGTTTACACGTGAGGCACTTGCAGTGGTATTCGGAGCAGTGCACTCCGGGCAGCTATCCCACAGAGCATCTCTTCTTCTTCTGCCATTAAGAGTTGTGGGAAGGCGGAAGGATCCCGCACTGTTGACCAGTATGCTGCTCGCTCTCACTAACACGTCACGAGTGGCAGTGAAGTTATTCCTTAAACTACAAAGGCAAGAGGAGTTCAACATTGATCTCGCCACGCATAGTAGCTACGACACAAAATTGCTTGCGGCATTCGCAGAGTTGCTGACCACAGTGGAACGCTGCTTTTGGGCTGAGAAAACAAGCACTGAGCGGTGGGATCACATCATGATGCACGTCTGGGATGATGAGCAGTGGCTGCAGAATTTTCGGATGAGGAAAGCCACATTCATGGAACTGTGTGATGAGCTCGCCCCAGCCCTGCGGCGCAAGGACATGAGAATGAGAGCTGCCCCGTCATTAGAGAAGTGTGTGGTGACTGAACTGTGGAAGCTGGCTACTCCAGACTGCTACGGATCAGTCGCTAACCTGTTCAGAGTGGGAAAGTTGACTGTTGGACTCATGTTGACAGAAGTATGCAGGGCTATTAATCGATCCTGGTCCAAAAGACCATGACTCATGTGCTCATAGTTTTCCATGGGTTTAAATACCTTGCTGAATTGATGCCATAACACATATGACATCATCACTACCATCTCCTCCTCCTCCACATTTCCAGAACAGTCAGACTTGTTTTGCTGCCAGAGGCCCTTCGGAGTGATTTTGTCTTTGAGTCTCCTTTTTATGACAGTAATTTAAAATGATTTGGGGTAGAACAAGAAAGTTCATTTTAATTCTGTTTATATTATCTTCTTTGAAGGACACACTTTCAATAGCTGTTGGCAGGCAGGAGAATGCAATATAATATTTTATCTTGGTGCACTGATATAAAGAGAATTCTGGACTAATATGTATCATATTTTGATTTTCTTTGTAGTATTACAGAAATTGCTGATATATGAGTAGTACATGTATTTTACTTTAATATCTTTATGGTTCATGCTATCAGCATCCTAAAACATAAAGGGCTCTGTTGTAAGCAACTTTTCTGCTGCATGTGTCCAAAACTTATATGGTTTCTCTGAAACTACTGGATTAAAACCTCTTGAAACAAGAGACAGCCTGGCTCATACTACTCCAGTAGCACAATGAATATGTCAGCCCCATACATTACAAACATATTTCTGACAGGAGAGTATAGACTATGATTTATGTGGGCATAGTATAGAGTATCTATAGAAATAGGATGGATGAATCATGAACAGAAATAGATGGAGACTCAGATTTCACAAACAGATCTTTCCCTTATTGGCTTCTGCTCCCAGCATTCCCTCCAATCATTATTTAATCTAATCACAAGGTCCAATTATTAGGAACATAAGAGTTGCCATACTAGGTCAGACTAATTATCTTTGCAGAGTAAATCATTAGTCAGAACTGTAGAGAATAACACCATTTGTGGTCCAGGATTAATGAAGTCCAGATTTCAGGCAGGTCTGTCTCGAGCCCATAAGGGAAATACTGCCTGGTTTGCTCCAGAGTCTCTACCACCTGAACCCTGCTATGGTTACTTCAGCTTTAATAATGTTGAGTAGGGGGCCTCATTACATTTCCTCATGTATGCTGCGTCCTCATGCAGCTACAGCAAAAGCTGCCTCAGGTCACAAATCTACCTCTGTGTCATTGCTCACTTTGAAATCACGTCTCAGCCATAAAAGAAACTATGAAGAAACAGCACGCAGACAAAACATGAAGAGGAATAGAACCCTTGTGACCTAGAACACATTCCCACCAGATAGGAGACTGCCTCTGCTTCTGGTTTGTGCTCAAGCTCCACAAACCAGCAATGGAAGACTGAAGCTTTTGTCAGGGTTACCCATGTCCAGGTACATTTGATGTTCTCTCTTGTCCTTTCAATTCCTGATGGGGATAATAGTGTTTAATTACCCACAAACTGCAAACTCACACAACAAAAATGAAGTTATTTGGTTGTCGTAGTAACAGAATCTTGTTGTTGCTATGGCAATTGAGTTAGATTATTAGGGGATAGCCCAGCTGGTTTTGGCTGGTTGTTGGTTAGTTCAGTGTGTGGTAATAAATGGCTGCTTTTCAAGGTCTACAGCTCTCTGCATCTCAAGTGATTTCTTCCTAAAACTGCTGCCCCCAAGGATACAACAATTTTAACCAAAATGCCCGTAACTGTTGCATAACTGAAATGCAAATGAGACCTGGCTTATTCAGCAGTTTCTCCTTGCTAACCACTAAATGGTGGCAGAGATCTCCTTCCCCTATGGGGCCTCTGTCCATGTGGAGTTCTCAAGCAGCTCTGGGCCATTCTTCTCCCTGTTAACCAACAGGTGTCAACAGTGAGCTCCTTACTCGCTAGGGTTTAAATAAATATAAGAGTTAATGATAGTTGTGGTGAACTTGGTGGAAGAATAGCAACATAAGACCACAAGAGGTATTTGCTGTTGGGCTGGGTCTCAAAACCTGAAACACTTTGGTTATTCCATCTTTTATTCAGCTTCCTAACTGGAAAGCCCTCAGTTAAAATAATGTGGGGTTCACTGTGGTGTATTTCATGGACTTACCAGGGAGAATTTGTCACTTACAGGCTACAGAGCCTATGGAAATCACTCTAGCTCACCACTTTAAAATGAGAATTTGTTTGAGTTAAAGAGAGGATAGAAGCAGAGTTCAGTGAGGTGAAAATTTGTTAATGTTTATAAGAGTTAGCTGCTCTTGTGCAGAAAAGATAAAAGTTTCCACAATTGTTTTTTGTATATGCGAATGTCTCGAAACCTATAACACTGTGGCTACAGTCAAGATCTTCTATTTGGCCACGCCAAGGAGAGGAAGCCATCTCTGTGATCCAAGACTGTGAGTTGACTTTTACCCTCTGCCTGCAGTGTGAGAGAGTCTTGCTTGTGCCTGGCGGGGTGTTAGCTCCCTAATCCTATCAGCCTTTCAGTCCTCAAGTGCTTTCCAGAGTGCTATGCCAGCCCTGTGTTTACATGCAGGTTAACGATAGTTCTTGAATCCCTTTGAATCACTGTCCTGTGGTATGCAGCCCCTGACACTGGCTACTCACAGAAAACCCAGCTCTTCTACTCCCACACTTCACCAGCTTTTTTCTTAAATCACTGCTTCTGTAAATCACACAGCACTTCTGAGAACTTATAAAATAAAAGATTTATTTAAGAATGAATAGAGGTTGCACTAGAAAAAGAGAAAGTGGTGGATACAAATGCTTACAGTATAAAACAAAATAATTAAACATGAACTTAGGTCCACACTTATCAATAGTTGCCGTTCCCACCTAATAAAGTAGGTTTTCACCCCAAAGATCAGTCTGTTGCAGAGCTGGCTGGCTTAACAAGAACGTGGATTCAGTTTTCCATGAGAACATCCCCGCTCCCAAGATGTCTCCTCAATGAATGGATTCAGAGTATCTCTCCCTTATTTTTGTTACATAGAAACAGTCTTTTGTTTCTATTGATTATCAGGGCGAACTCCTGTTTTCTTGTAATGATCCTTTTTTTAAAAAAAAAACTTCCAAGAGGTTTTGATTGTTTTCAGTTGTCTGTGATGGTTTTCCATTACAAGTCTTGGGACTGAGCAAGGCTAAACAATTCAGTTTTGCATTGCATCACGGGCTGAACAAGGTAGGGTGACAAATCCCTCCTGCCTGAATGGGCCATCACCTTGACATATTATCCACTGGTGGCTAATTTTACTCCAAATCCATAAAGCATACTTTCAATATAAATACATTATTCCTTAAACATAAGATCATCCATACTGGGTCAGACTAATGGTCCATCTAGCGCAGTATCCTGCCTTCTGACAGTGGCCAATGCCAGGTGCTTCAGAGGGAATGAACAGAACATACATCTCACAATGATTATGAGCCATGACAAGTTACAAGTTTTCTGTAGATACCTTACATGTTACTCTATGTGGCTAAATATCCTGTAAGACATGTTTGATGTGTGAGTTTCTCAGGTCTGAGGTTAGAGTTGTTTGTGAATAACAGGGGGGTATTTGTTTGGGAACCTCTGTGTCATGATCTCTTAACAAAAGCAATTAATGCTACTAGCTAAAGGAGAAACCAGACTTTTGTTTGCTCACAATTTTGGCCTGAGAGATTGCTGCAATTTCTTTCAAACTCTGAAGCATCTAGTTGACACACCGGATTTTTAGGCCACACTATAGACAAGGGATGGCCAAACTTACTGGCCCTCCGAGCCACATATGACAATCTTCAGAAGTTCAAGAGCTGGGACACACCTGCCAGGAGCCAAGGGTTGGGGCTTCAGCCGCATTCCTGCTGAAGCCCCGAGCCCTGGCAGGTGCACCCCACAGGACTGAAGCCCCAAGACACTCCTCCCCACAGGGCAGAAGCCCTGAGACCCCCGCTTCACGCTGGGCAGAAGCCCCTACTGCAAGGCAGAGGTCCTGAGCTCCCCCCCCCACAGTCTGGTAGGTGGAGAATGGGAGAGCGGGGGGCTCTGCAAGCTGCACTTTAATGGTAAAAGAGCTGCAAGTGGCTTGGATAGCTCCCAAGCTATAGACTGAGATATCTGAAAAGATATTAGAGGGCAAAGAATAAATTGTGTGTAAAAGTTATGCTGAAACTTTATATGATAATGCAGATGATATAAAACCAAACTTTCACTCCTTGACTCTGCATGGTAATTAGCAGCAGAAAGATTGGCAAAAGTCTGTATAGGAAGAATATACTGGTAGACTGACTACTTAATGTCTTTTGTCTTAAGTTACTTGAGAACTTTTTTTTAAAACTGCTTACAACATTTTGTTATACAAAATGTAAATATTTATTTACTAAGCAATTCTGTACTGCTCTGTCTTTGAAGATGACTAGAAGCTGTTACCAACAACTATATTCAATGTTTTGAATACAACAGCTCTGAAGTTCTCTCTCTTCAGGACTTTTTGGAATGATTTACACTGAAACTTTGTCTTCACTATTAAAACCTGGTGGAGAGGGTTTGTCTATTTTTTGTAAAAATAAAACACACGGTGAGACAAAAATCCAGATTTTTTACCTAGTTATAAAGACCTAGTGGAGACAAGCTCTCTGTAGTTATTATACCCCCTGTCCACGATTGACCTCATCTAGTTTACCTCAAGTAAAACAACAGTGTCTGGTAGGATTTTACAGTGGAATAGGCAATGTGCATTAGTTATCCCACAGTCAAAACATACCATTTTTGGCAGTGAAAACAAAAATCTGTGTAATTCAGAGTGAAAAGTCCTGAAGAGATAGAACTCTTTGACAAATTGTTATTCTGAGATGGAGGAAAGGGGAGTGTAATAGTGATTTTATATGATTTATCCCCATCAGCTTACAGAAAGCAGAAAATGTCAAACAAGGAGAAGAAGTTTGAAAAGCACTGGAGAGCCTGTGAAACAACCCAAAGAGACTGGTGACCAGGACAAAGTGGCAGATAAGGAAAGTGAATGGCAGATGCATTTTGGACGCACCAGAGGAGAGGGATGAGGTTGATTTAAAAAAAAAAAAAAAAGAACCCAAGAAGAGAAGACTGTATTGGTTGATGTAGAACATGATTCAGACATGGATGAGTGATTTGGGTGCTGGGAGAGAAAGGAAGGGGGAGATTTTTGAAAATAATTGGAAGAAAAAAATGACATCATTTGGTCACGGCCTGTATTTGGATGGCATGCAGAGGGAAGAGTCAGAGAGGACAGCCAAATTACAAGCATGGTCGATTGTGACTGCTCAGATATGATTTTTTTCAGAACTTTACTTAATTTTCAAATAAAAAAGATGTCTATCCAAGGCTGTATATAACTTCACACATCACTAATAATTCAATAAATCCCAGCAGAACTAAGGTAATAGTTAACAGGCACTCAGCCCCTCAACCTTAGACCTCTCCAAAAACCCTGTCAAACAGATGTAGTTTGCGGCATATTTGAAAGGACACCAATTTGACACATACCATTCATGGCATGATTCTGATCTATTTATGCATTTATACCACGTACATCATTGAATAGGTGTTCTGCGTGCCTCAGCCTACACTTAAACTGGTGCTTCCCTTTCCCAGAGTAGGGAAAGACGGTCTTGCATTCAGCTGAAGGGAAAGGTATACAATTAAAGAAATGTTTGAATAAATCTGTGTATACTTGAACATTCTAGGAGGTAAATTTGAATTTTTTTCAACCACAACAAATAAACTGTGGCTGGTGATGAGGAGTAATTAAATGTAGAGTAGATAAAAATATATACAAAAATATGGGGGAGGGAAATGGAATGAAATGTACCTCAACTTCTAAGATGCAGCAATCTGGCATTTAAATGTAAGATAGAACCACTTTAAAATCAAATCCAAACACAAGGAATATAAGGATTTAACAGGTGCTACCAAAAACTTGGGAGATTTAAAATGAAGAAAAAAAAATTGAACAGAGAGTTTGTAAGGCTCATTGTTGTAACCAACAAGGATACAGATTGCACTAAGAGATGAATCACACTTGTGAGGACCAAGCCACTTGAAACATCCCTAACTAAGGGAAGATATGTGGGGAAACCTTGGTAGCTGTAATATTTCAGAAGAAGGATCTCCATACAAATAATTCATTTTTACTTAAAGACATAATGAATTCCTTGAGTAACCTGGATAAACCCACTTAGATTTTGCTTTCTTCATTTTATTTCAGTTCAGCTAATACTATAATAATTGTAAAAGACCTGGGACCACTACAGTGGGCAAATAAAAAAATTACTTCCCCCCTTTTTACATCTAAATCTATAAAATTAAGATTTCATAAAATTAAAATATTATGTGAATATATATACTAGTTGATATAATATTGTATGGTTACTTGAGTCACTACAATCCATCATGGAAACAGCATTTTAAAGATCAAGTACACGTGTATTTAGGGTTGTATTTTTTTTAAAAAAATATTATTAGCCTAGAAGAGTACAATGGCTCCTCCAAAGCTGCTGGAATTTCTATCATGTAAGTACATATTTTGGTACATGTATTATTTACCTGACAAAACATGATGTCTTTAGAAAAAAGCAGCTATGGCCCATCATGCAAATCCATACTTATGTAGTTTTTAGAAAGTGGATGTCTGACATGATAAACCATAAAAGCTGCTTCCGGAGCCATTAAGGGTATGCACTAAGCCTGAGTACCGTATTATAAATCCTGCTGCTAGTTGTGGGTAGGAGTCTAGAAGAACAAAGTATTGAATCTTCAGCTAGTCTCACTCTTGATCAATTAAAAATGTATATCGCTTGCTGGAAACTGTCTCTCCTCTTCCTACTTTGTTGGCATTCTGCATAAAAATAATGTTCCTGAAATAAGTAGTAAAAAAGTCGGATTTTTTTCCCAGTCTGACAGACTGAGAAAAGGGAAAAGCAGATACCAAGCACTACACTTGTAGATTTTCAGTATCAAAAGCATTCTGAGACTCTTCTGAGAGAGTCAAGGTTTGTCTAGTCTGCAATCAGGCATGGCTGCAACACATGTAGACATACCTGAGCTAGTTTTGATCTACTTAGCTTGAATAATAACAAGGAAACCACAGCAACAAAGGGTATCTGCTCCATTACTTACCAACTATTTCTGGCAGGCTTGGGTACAGTCTGTGCTGCTGCACCTTCAGTGCTATGATTATTCTAGCTAACTACATCACAGTTATCTTGGCTATGTCTGCATGGGCTGCAGTCACACCTCTGATTGCAGCGTAGACATACCCTCACATTACTTTATATACACAGTGACTGCCTTCCAAAAAAATCACAGCAACTAAAGATAAACTTTTTTGTTTACGAGATTAAGTCCAGGATTATGTCATGGAAGTCACAGAATCCGTGACTTCCAGCAACCTCTGTGACATTAGGGCCCCACAGCTGACCAGCTGCTGTCAGCAGCGGGGGACCCTGCAGCAGCCCAGCTTCCATGGGCAACCCTGGACCCTTCCACAGCTGAGCCCAGGGGTCCTCCCTTCAGCAGCTGTGAGCAGCAACCCCACCTCTGCAGCTCCCAGCTCCCAGTGGCAGAGGGACCTGGAGCTGCTCAGTGCTGGCATGCCCTCCCCTCCCCCCGCAGCTCCCAGCCCTACTGCCCAGTCCAGCCCCACAGAGTGAAAGGGAGATCCCTCTCAGCCACTGGGCGATGGGGTCCCTGAAGCTCCCAGCGACTGCAGAGGCGGTGGGGAGGTGGACCCTCCTCCCTCCCCATTTTGTCAGGAATATTTTTAGTAAAAGTCAGGGACAGGTCACGGGCAATAAACTAAACATCATGGAAGCCGTGACGTGTGCCTGACTTTTACTAAAAATATCTATGGCAAAACTGTAGTCTTAACTCTGATGTCTCAGCTGTGTACACGTGGAAGTGCTGGAGAGAAAGACAGACACTCATTTGAAAATATGAATGTACCTAACAGAATGAAAGTCCACTAAAATTGAGGCTCTGCAGAAATCAAATAAATAAGATATAGAATAAAAATGTCAAAACCACTGGCAAACCTGGGCATTTTTAATTAGAGTTGAGAACCAGCCACGAGTACACACTACTGACTATAGATACTGTAGATCCCTCAGAAGAATCCAGAAATAGTTCCAATCCTGCCAAGATTTATAAACTTACTTTTCTTTAAGCAGATATAGTCACACTGAGTTTAAACTATTTGAATGCTTATGAAAGCAAGCCGTTCACACAGAACTAACATTTTGAAATGTGAAAGTTGTGTATTCTAATACTGATGACAGGCATGTTCCATTTCACACCCTAATAAGTAACAAAGTTGAAAGCATAACCCTGGAGCATGTGAACAGATGCACTTATCTAAGCTTCTTGATGACTGGGACCTGCAACTTCTCCCAGGAGAACGATGAGACTGAGGCTGACTTAATCATCTGTGACATCATTCACATGATGTGTACTCAAAGCATTTCCAAAGAAACCAAACACTGGAATTCTGATTAAGTACATAGGCAACTATGACTGGAGAGTGACAGTAAGACATGGGGTGGGGAAAAGATATTTTCTATACATATATGCTCAAATTTAAAAATAAATTAACTTGAGGTCTGTTTGTGCCCTAAGTTTACTTTCCATGAATGTTTAAGTGCTTGCATTTTGCTCACATGGATGACTGCAGAAAAAAATTCAACTTGCATGTGTAACCTTTGGGTGGGCTAGAGTTTACTTCATTTGCCCTTTTACAGTGCCTAAAAAACCCCAACTCCCATAGAAAAGCACCTGGAGACGCAGAATTCAGTCTCTAAAGATTTTCAATAAGGAGTACATAGGGTCAACCTCCCCACATTCAACCCAAAAGAACAAAAGTAATGAATGTAATGATGTTATCTTCACAGTTATATATAAACATAAAGAAAACAAATCTAATTTAAACAGGTCAGTCCCCAACAAAACACAGTGAGAAGAAACTCAGGGTTCCCAAAAGCTTAGGTTGACTTCACCTGAATCTCAGTTAGAGTCTTGATCACCTAATCTATACAGTCTGCTGAGTCAAAAGCAACATTTTCCCTCTACTTACTTGTAGAATTTTTTAACTGGAATCCATGCAGACTCTTCCTTGTTCTCTGCTGAAATCACTTGGTTAGCTAACCAGCTAACCAACCACTCAGTTAAGTATATAGATTTTTTTTAAAACTGCAGCAAAATCAGAGTTAGGAAAAACAACTCACTTTCTGCTCTTGGAACTCACCTTCTCCCAGCCCACACAGTTCACATGAATACTTGCCCTCATGGAGTCTAAGTCCAGCAACAGGGAACCCATTGAGCATACCCAAAACTACCACACCCTAATCCCAGAAACTTCTGAGTGTGGAGTGCTAATTGTGCATCTGCCTAGCAAGAATGATCCAGACCAACTCATTCCTGCTCACCCCACCACTCGATCTCTTAAAGAGATATCTCACTATTGGGCACATGAGTTACAAATGCTCAAGTATATATACAAAAGTGGTATATTTTATGAGATTACTGCATTTAAACACTGCACAATAAATCTTATTGTTGCTTATTTTTCTCTAGGACCAATTCATTTAGTAAGCCCTGTGTGAGCCAGAAAAAAGAAAGAAAAACAGTATTTTTCTAAAATTCTCAAGTTTACCTTATCTTCCTTTCCCCCAAAACTAAAATCTTTCCCAAAAAGATTCACAATCCAAACGATTTCATCAAGCCCTCTACCTGCTGATAAGCTATGCGTATCCAATAAGAGAAGAGAAGCAAATACCATGTTACTTATGTGACCAACTGCAATTATTTCTAGACTACCAGATAAATCTTCTATTTTGTACCTTCACTATTTTAATCTTCAAAGAAGCTGATATTTCAGCTTTGCATTCAGAATATATAGTCTAAAACATATGTTAAATCAAATTAAATACAGTATTGTAATTTCAGACTGAAGTACCCAGCATAGCTTCTGATGTTCATATAGGAATATAATTTTAAATCCTAATAACAAAACAAATTAACAAAATTACTTTTCAGTGTTAAAAATTCATCTGATAGTATTTATTTTGTGTTCTATGTCCATGAAGTCACTTAATAGTCTGTTTTCAATACTTCTCTTTTCAATAGTAATACTAATTTGGCAAAAAAAAAACAACACATTTCTTCATAATGTTCTTTATGTAATCAAACATTCTATCCACTTTGGTGGTTGTCTGCCTTAACCCCAAGCTCAAGACAGCATATGGAGCACCATAAGGCATTTCCATTCTCTTCAGTGTCGCTATAATCTTGACAGCCAAATTATTATTGTGGCTATTTGAACAATGAAGCCATCTGTGATGCTGATGCCAAACCAGGAAAAAAGTTTATAATTTATTGCTATACTTTGTCAACATGGATCCCTCCATTATTAAACTCAAATGAATATTTACTGGGTATCATCTAAAGGAGACGCTAATGCAATCATCCCAGAAGTTCCACCTATGCCTCTGAGAGAGTATTCATTCCTCTTACATTCGTAACACCACCCTTAGAAGGGTCATCATTTCCAGGGTTGAATTCTGGATCTAAAAAACAACGGATTTTTCTCTTCAGTTTCCCATGCAATAGAGAGCACACTTAAGGAGTTTGTTCTTGTTTTAAAGATACTAATGATTTCAGAGACATTCCCTTTATTTAAAAGGGGATACTGCTAGAATCTATAATATCTCGAGAACCAGAAAGAACTTGTAAGTGCACCACTGTAATAATAAGTGATATTAGTAAATAAAATAAAGGCTTTTTCCAAGGGCAGAGTCAGTGACTCTACCTTCCGTGATGCAAAGCAGGTTATTCCTTGATTCACTAGTATTTAGGAAGATCCTGAGTCAAGAAAGCACTTAAGCATGTGCTAAACTTTAAGCATCTGCTTAAATCTATTTTGGGACTTACACATGTGCTTAAAGTTTGAAGTGCTTTCCGGCATTGATTCCTAAGGTAGGACAGACTTTTAAGGCTCAATCCAGTGCCCACTGTAGTCAGTGGAGTGACTTTAATTGACGTGAATTGGTGTTAATCAGGCTCATAACAAGGCAACGGTTCCAAAAGACCATAGCTATCCTGGTTGACAGCTATTTTACGAGAATAGTAAATTCACCGAAATAAGATTAATTCTCCTCCTCTAAAATTATCATTGTGATGGGAATCAAATACGTACCTCAACCCATCCCTTCTTAAAGAGCAGTTCCATCAGCGCAATAGAGTGAACAATGAGCTGAGACTGGACAGCTCCTTCCCTTGCAATCAAGTTTGTTTTTTGTTTTTAAATAAAAATAGCTCTTAGTATTTCTCCCCACCCAGTTGGACATGGATACATCACTACGGGATGAATGATAAACAGCTGCAGAGCACTGACAATGATGATCATATTTTAATGAGCTCACCTACTTCTAAGCAGCTCCTTTGGGCTCCAGTTTGTTTCTTTTGGCTTTTCATGCAGTCCTGTCTTCAGCATATGTTAGCCTGTCGAACAAATATCTATGGCTTTGAACAGTTTGTATGGTTTGGGATGCTGCAGGTGCACTGTACGGATACAGGTCCTAAGGCTCAGCATGGCTTGGCCAATCTACATCACATAAAACCTTCAGGACAAAGCACTTTTGTACATGTGTCTGAGAATGCCAACCTGTGAAATTCTCTTCCAGAAAAGGAGTTCTGCAATCTGCCAACTGTTTTGACAGACAAGTGAAAGCTTTTCATTCCGTAATCACAGCAGCTGTTTATTGAAAAACAGGCTTTCCATTTATAAAAAAGAGCTTGTCAAGGTGAGGGTAGCATCTCAAGAGAGCAGCATACTCTACATTAATTTTTCACCTGCCTAGTCAATGCAGTTCCAAGGTTGGGTCTGAAATAAATCCCAGCCATGTGCTACTTTGGCATTACCAAAATATGACACGTTATAGATCAGGCGTAGCCAAATCGTGGCTTGTGAGCCACATGCGGCTCTTTAAGGGGTCAACTGCGGCTTGCTAGCTCAGGGTTTCATCCCTCAGCGGAGTGGGGGGAGAGCTGGTGCTCGTGGCTCCAGCCCCATGGAGCGGAGCTGAGGCTCAGAGCTTCACCCTGCAGCGTGGTGAGTTGGTGCTTGCAGGTTCAGCCCCATAGCAGGGCGCCAAGGCTTGGAGCTTCACCCCTAGTGGGGCGCCAAGGCTCAGGACTTCATCCCCACTTGGGGGGTGGAGGAGTCAAAGCTCGAGCTTCAGCCCCACGAGGATGAGCTGGTGGTTTTGGTTTCAAACCCATGGGGGGGCTGGCGACGCTGGGTTTCAGCCCTGCAGGAGGCTGAGAGCTGCTGCTTCGGACTTCAGCCCCAGAGGAGGTAGCAAGCCAGTGCTCGGGTTTCAGCCCTGCAGGCAGAGGGGCTCTGTGGCTGGGGGATTCAGCCCCACAGGAGAAGGTGAGCTGGTGCTGGGGCTTCAGCCCTGCAGGTGGCACCTAGGCTCTGGCTTCAGTGGCACATATGCATTATAACAGGAAATTGTGTCACTGTAGTGCTGTGCAGACCTCGTATGCTGTGATCTCTTTGCATGCATCTGCACACTACAGGCTGTGTTTAGTGTTCAGAAGTCACAGTTAAATAGTTTTTGATTTAAGTTTAACCCTACGCTAATTTCGTTGATGACAATGACATCTTCAAACTATAAGAAACACAAGTATGACAGAAAGGGAGGAAGATTTTGCATTCACTAGTAAAGGAGGCAAACTCTTGTGCCTTATCTGCAATGCAACACTCTCTCACTGCAAAGAGAGCAACTTGAAACGTCACTATGAAGTGAATCACAATAACTGGGAACTGGAGATGTTTAGTCTATGGAAGAGAAGAATGAGGGGGGATTTGATAGCTGCTTTCAACTACCTGAAAGGGGGTTCCAAAGAGGATGGATCTAGACTGTTCTCAGTGGTAGCAGATGACAGAACAAGGAGTAATGGTCTCAAGTTGCAGTGGGGGAGGTTTAGGTTGGATATTAGGAAAAACTTTTTCACTAGGAGGGTGGTGAAACAATGGAATGCGTTACCTAGGGAGGTGGTGGAATCTCCTTCCTTAGAAGATTTTAAGGTCAGGCTTGACAAAGCCCTGGCTGGGATGATTTAATTGGGGATCGGTCCTGCTTTGAGCAAGGGGTTGGACTAGATGACCTCCTGAGGTCCCTTCCAACCCTGATATTCTATGATTCTATGATTCTGTGAACTTTTCCTGTAAATACCCTCCTGGATCAGAAGTAAGTAAAAACAAGCTAACCACATTAAAATAACACTTCAACAGTTAACAGACACTACTTTTGGCATTCAGTAAGGAAGCTGACACAACGACTGAACCTAGCTTTGTTATGGCATGGAATATCGCTCATGCAAAACATCCATATTGTGATGGAGAATTTGTTAAGAATATTGCAGAAGTGGTTGCAATTTTAGATCCAAGTAACAAAAAACTTCAACAACTACTACAGCAAATTCCAATTCCGTGTCACACTATGGAGAGGCGGATCTCCCAGATCAGTGCTGATGTTGCAAGCAAGATGCAAAATGATCTAAAGCATTCTCTAGCATTCAGCCTAGCTGTCAACCAATCCACAGATATTCAAGATGAACAACAAGTAGCGATATTTATTCACTATGTTTCTGGGGATGTAATTATGAAAGGAGAAATGTTGGACTTGGTGACACTACAAGAAACAACCCACAGTGTTGACATAAAGAACACACTTGACAAAGCATTGACAAATGCCAATGTACTGCTGGACAAACTTGTTGTGACAGATGGATCACTTGCAGTGTGTGTGTGTGGGGGGGTGAAATAGGCCTTATCGGACTTTTGAAAAGTGATTCCAAATTTCCAGAGTTACCCCCTGTTCATTGCATCATCCATCATGAACATCTCACAGGTAGACACTTCAAGTATGAAAATCTTATGAAAACAGTCCTGAAAATTGTCAATTTCATCCACTCCAATGGGAAGACTCATTGACAGTTCAAAAATTGCATTGAAGAGCTGGATCTTGAAGACAAATATAACAATGTCTCTTTCTACTGTACTGTGGGGTGGTTATCAACCAGCAATATCTTAAATAGATTTGTGGAACTGCTGGAGCCTATCAATGCTTTCCAGGAAGAAAAGATGAGCAATGGATGCAGGATCTGAAGTTTTTCACTGATATTATGCAGCATCTGCAAACTCTCAACTTGGCACTCCAAGGGAAGGATAAGATTATTTCTGACCAAACAGAAATCAATAGGATAGGAAATTATGGAATGAAAATGGAGATGGTTCCAACACACAAGTAGGAAAGACCCAAATGACATAATAAGATAGGTGTTGGACTGGAACCCCTAAGGCAAGAAGCAATAAGTTAAACCAATGATAACATGGAAATGAAAAATAAAAGAAGAACTAAAAATTATCAGAATGACATGAGAAGACACTAAGACCACAAGCAGGAGACCCACATAGAATAGAGAGGCATGAGAAACATCTACCTTTCAGACCAGACCAAAACTGTGATTTCCTTTGAGGGAAAAAAGAATAAATTACATCCCCTTTTTAAACACTAGTTGAGCCCAACTCAAGTTCTTTTCTGCTTCAAAGCCAGATGAATATTAAGCACCCTTAATAATTCTTAATCATCAAGTTGGAGATAATCCTAGAAATGTATTTATACTGTGTTCATCACTGTCAAATCTGAGTGGTTTACAAAATAGTTTTAACACAGCCAGAAAAATTGAGAAACACAATTGTTTTTCTCCTTCTTAGCTGCCTCTTTGATGATGGAGATCATGGTTCCAGTGTAAACCTTAACAAGTAGAATTGATTAAACTAGCTGGGAGAGATATTTTTTCCTAAATAGTATAAATTATATATATTGGGCTTCATTATATCCCCACCAATGAATGGAGGCAGAAATCTTCTTTTTTCAACATGCTTGAAGAGTTTCATGCATACCTGTGGCATTATAGAAATTATAGATTATATTATATCTTTCCTTTACTGTTTGTTTTTTTGGTGGGGGGTTGTTTTTCATTTTTTGCTATGCTGCTACAAACTCTGAAGATACACAGTCCTGGAAAAAGAACACCCTCACTATCAGTTGCAGCATTGTGCAATGGTAAAACGACAAACAGTTCAATAAGCAAATGGTGACAACTGTAGACGTTCTGTGCATTGTAAGTACTGTATTGGTTTAAAAATACATTACATTCCAAATCTCAATTTTAAAAGAGTAGAACACTGAAACAGAGCTTTTTATCAATTATGTATTCTGGTAGACATATTTCAAACATCTGAACAAACAGAAGGCACATTCTCTATAAATGTTTCACATACCATAAAAGGAAAAATGGATTTTTTTGATATTTTGCTTAATGAACAACATATGTCTGGCAAGCTATCATTGCACCATTTTTAAATTGCAAATATCATATTTTTCCAAGTTATTTTTTCAGTGTGTGCTTGACAATCAGCACTGTGACTTTATTCCAAGTGAAGGAGAATAAGAAGCAGAGCATAAGCGGCTTTATAATAGGATGGCAATGAAGGAATGTGGAATGAGACATGCAGTTAGAACCAAAGTTTCAAGACAAGATACACACCACAGTAGAGCACGATGTACAGAAATGCAACTGATTACTAAGCCTGCATCACAGTTACAGTCTATATTAAAACCAATACAATCATTTTAATGAAAGTAAGATACTGGTCCACTGATGGATGGTTTTGTGTTTGTTTAGCATGGAGATTTATTATAAATATGTTATGACTTTTCTTTATAGGCCTGTTCTTCTCTTCATTCCACTAGCAGGGAGCAGCAGACTTGGCTACCCTACATCGCCACACTTCCTTTAACTGATGCCTGGAAGCAAATGGGATTCAGAGGTAATGAAGACAAGTGATAACAGCTTAGGCAGTTTCTTTCAAACCCTCTTCATATCCAGAACTGTAATTAACTGTAACAGAGTAGAACTCAGTAGGCATTCACTGATTTAAATCAGTACTTTTCTTCTACAGTATTTCCCATAGGCAGAGATTCATTATAACTGAGTTCCATCTCAGATTGAAGATTTATACACTGTGGTAGGTAAGTAAAACCTTTTATTTGCCAATGTTTAATAACAGCTATGGGGGATCTTCTTGGACTGTCAAACAAATACTCAAAGGGATCTCAAAAACATGGAGGGGTTACAGATATTCTTTATACATTATACAGATTAAAAGTCGTTCCCTTAGCTCTTCCTGTATTATACCTGATATTAGCCATCCTGGGAAACCCAGGATTTTTCTCCAGCACTATGCAGAAATAACTCCAGGGCTCTTAAAATATATTGTGAGGTTTAAAATGCATTTGATGGCTTAAATGTTCACAGGAACTCAATGTTGTAGATCACAGGAGGTGAGCTCATTTACCCATCAGCTTTACAACTTCAAGCTTTACAACTTGCTGCATGAAAGCTACTTTGTCATTTCCTCGCCATTCGCACCAGGTTGGCCTCCCTGCTGTTGCAGGACAAAGATGTATGAGTTTCCTCTGTACAAAAGGCCATATGGAATTTCACATTAGTGGAGGCTAGGGCCATAGTTTTCTAATTGTTTTATTTATGGATCATTATTTGCGGTACTTTAACGGCATAGCCTGTCACTTTCTGCTGACATCAGCCTATGATATACTTGCTATAGTTAAAGTTGTATCAATGATTCAGTCTATGCTTTCAAGTGACTTCCAAAAATTCACTTCTTCCAAGACACCTAAGAGCCCTGCTTAGCCTTCCTTTTCAAAAAAATCATTTACTAAATAACAAATATCTCAAGAACAACAAATAGTAAGTAGAACTAACAAAACCTATGTCAAACCTCACCAACCAATAGCCGTGTTTTTGTTACATCCCATTTGCTTTCCTTTGTCTGCTTACAGTGTACATTCTTTAGGGAAGACACTGTTTCTTTCTGCCTGTATTTAGAGTGCCTAGCACAAGGTGAACTTCACAGAGTGAGCCTCACGGAGTCATGACTATGGAAATTTCATGACCAAAACCGTTTTTTTCCACAGAAATGTATCAGTTTTGAATTTTTTGTAATAGGTCATTAAATTTCATCCAGTTACCCCTGTGTAGAGCACACTAATTTGTTTTTAATTAAAGCATATCTTTTAGAAAGGCATACAGTTTGATGCAAAGACATCAAGACATGGAGAATCCACACCGTCCCTTGGTAGTTTCTTGCAATGGTTAATCTCCCTCATTGTTAATTTTTTTTTTAACCTAAGTTCTCATTTGAGCTTGATTGGCTTCAACTTCCAGCCATTGGTTATTATTTTGCCCTTTTCTTCTAAAGTAAACATCTCTTTCAGTGCCCAATCTTTTCTCTCTGTGAAGGTTTCTCTCAACTAAAACTATGGTGAATGGAAGATACCAGGCATGTGTATTTTGTTGGAACTAGTAAAGATTAGAAGATCACTGCTTGTTGATCTCGAGTTTTATCCAAGCTGCATTATTCACATGGAATAATATAATTTTTAAAATGTACTAGCTAATAGAAAAATCAATCTTAGTGGTATTACAGTTTAACATTTATACATAAGTAAATGACCTCTTTGTCTCTTTCCAGTGTATTACATTGAAAGCTTTAAGGTCCCAATTAATCAACAAAGGATTATTGTAGAAGTTATGTTTTATGTACTAACTGTGGTCATGATTAAAAAAGAGATACAAGGCTTGCAACACACGGATGCTGTATATGGAGTATGCAGGAGCTGATGTATAATCTTAAGCATGGTACAAAAAGGTGTGTTCAGGAGCTTTTGGGAACAAGAAGGGAGTGTTGCTTAAAGTAAGAATATGGGCTATGGATACTGCAGGAGTGGCAGAAAACCATTATGGAAGAAGTACACAGATCTTATTTCTGCATGTAGACCAAGAGGGTAAAGAATACATGCGGTGAAAGCCTGGAGGAGAAGAAGATAGAGGTGCTTAAACGTAGAGAAATCAGGGAAGCTAAATTGGATAAATTACAAAAGGAGCCATTCTCAGTAACCCGGTAGACTGAGCTGTATGTTGATATGACTGAAGAAAGACAGAAAAAACCTACAGTCTTCTGCTGCCTTCATGGAGGCTGGCTCTGGATGTGTGTCAGTAAGCAACAAGTGTTGTGTGTCTCGCCAAGCAAATGGGTGGGGAGTGGGAAAAGTCTGGGCCCCACACCACCTCAATTTACCACCCAGTGCAGCCAAACTGGCACAGGGCTGGGTGGGGATAGTAATCTGCTACTGTAAAAGCCAATAGCAGATTATCTACTCCCTGTATTCCTACAGAGAAAGGGTAAGTAAGGAGTTTATTATGTTTCAGAGAGTCACAACTGCTTTCCTGTTCTGCTCCTGGCAAGGCACAGCTACTCACTGCTCCTTAAACACAGCGGGTTTTATAACCACAATGTAGGTCTAAGTTGTGAATAATTGTATGAGGGTAGGGGGTGGTTATGGTTTCCTGGAAGACTTTACCAAGTTTTTTTTTTTTTTTTAATATTGAGACAGAGAAAAAATATGGAGATGGAAGCTGTGTGGAAACTGAAGCAACAGGCAGGCGGCACCAGTCTGGGATCTGGCTGCACAAAGGAAGCCAGGCATCTTGGGAGCTGGCACAGAAGTGCTAGGATCCGGGATGTTGAGCAGTCTGCTGCTGGCTAGGGGTCCAGCGATAGTCACAGCAGTTAGATACCTGGGAGCAGCCTATACATAGGATTGTATTGCAGATAGGCATGCATGAGATTAGAAGAGTTGGAAAACAGGATTGAACTTTGGCCCAGGGACCTGTAGGACAGTGTGTGATTTGCTCTAGGAAAGGAGTGATCTGGAGTGAATATCTCTGGCACAAATAACCCCACCTTTATATATGGGACTGCCTTTAGGGGCTCATGTTAATCTTTTGTTTCTAAAGCAACTGGGCCTAGGGCATTTGCATTTTATCTTTGACAGCCTTAGTAAGGCATCCTTTGTTATTCATATAACTCTGAATATTTAGGGGATCTCATCAAGGGCTACAGCCTAAAGGGCTTAGTGCATGGAGCACTTACAGCCTGGGCCTTCAGATGTGTGGTACACTAAGAATTCTACTAAATATCTAGGGATCTGGTGTATCCCATCACTCACAGTGACTCCTGGCAGTGAAGTTGTTTACGTTATTTTTTTCTTGACAGGGAAAGACTAAGAGAAAAAAAATACAAAATCTGTTTTATGTTAGACACTTTCTCTGATGGTCAAAAATTTCCATCTTTTAAAGGTGAATTCCAGTCTCCAGCACAAAGCTTAAGTATTTGGACTCCATATAGAAGGTGTGTATAGAACAGAGGAGTAGAGAGCAGTTTGGAGGAGTTGAAGCAGAGAGGATTGGTGTTGGAGCAGAGAGCAGTTGGAGGAAAGCAGAGGAGAGTTTGGAGAAGTGCTGTGGTGGGCTAAGAAGACCAAGACCCTAGGTAAAGGGACCCCTGGTTTGTGCAGAGGGAGGGTAGAAAGCCCCACAAGCTGAAGGGCAGGAGAGGGAAGTAGCCTAGGGGAAGGAACTGCTAGTTCAAGAGGTTTACTGCTATCCCTAGGGCCACTGGGCTGGGACCCAGAGTAGAGGGTGGGCCTGGGTCCCTCCCTCTCCAGTCCCCTCCTCTTGGACACTAAAGGGGCAGTTAATACCACAGTTCAGGGGTGAGAAATGGTGCCCTGAACCCTCCATCCCCCAAGAAAAGAAAGTGTGAGACCCATCAAAGTAGTGCTGGCAATTTGCCACAATAGTAAAAGATTATCAGATACAGCCCAAATCTTATATGCCCAATTTAAGGCCTAAAAGTTGGCCTTTTTGTATTTTTTGAAAATGCACAAGTGTTTTCAGAGAGTCTCTGAAGTAAGATATGATAATTTGCTGTCTTTAAGAGACACAAATAAAGATCTGTAAAATCAAATGTTAAAAGGGTTTTGATGCAGGTACAAATATGGCATCTGTAAATAGTGGGTAGCTGTAATCAGGGAGTCTAGTAAATTTAAAATATTGGCCACTGTAATATGAAATTAAATTGACAAAACTTCAGTGAAAAGTTATCCATTTTGGGTTTATACCTTATCTGTATAGATCTGCACTTTTAACACAAGAGAATGCAACATATTTTATTAATTTCTGAAAAATTCTGTAAAAAGTCAATGGTTTCTTTGGTTTGTTTGTTTGTTCATTCTGAAGTGGGAGTCTGTTAGAGAACTACAGAGGACACTACAAATTATTACATCTACTGGCCATTTTCAAGAATCCTCACCATGACTGCTGGCATTCTGTTCTTTATATATAAATATTGAGGGGAAAATCCTGACTCCTCCCCAAAGGCAAAACTGCCAAAGAATTCAAGGGGACTAGGATTTCATCCAGGCTATTTGATTTTGCAATTATATCACCCATGATTATCAGTCAGATTTCCCTCCACTTTCTGTAGAGCAGGGTCGACAGTATGACAGGCATTCTCTTACAGTACATATTAACATAATTCAGAGTATGTTGTAAAAACATTAAGTAAACCTGTAGTTGTTGCAATCCCAATGATATTATCAAATTATATTAGAGGAAAAGGGAGACCTAGGAATTAATACAAGAAAGAACAGGAAATTAACAAAACCAAAGTAGTTGAGATAGAACAGGTCCTAAACAAGAATCTCTTTGTCTCCACCACATCTCCTTTAAATTTTGGAATAAGCTTGGAGGATTTTACTTTTGTTTAGAATGATATTATGTACTAATTGCACATACTTGATTAATGTAACAGATAAACTCTGTGCTGTTGATCTTAACACCCATGTTCCCCATAGATTTTATAGATCAACAAATATGCAAATAGTGGGATTTTAGTTCCAAGAATTTATTAATCCTCCTTGAGATAGTCACTATCTAGTAGAATTGAAATTAATGAATGTTTCATCACTGGAACAAATCTGTTGCAACACAATTATAGTTGTAACAAAGCCAGGTTTCAGTTCTAACAAGAGACTGACTTTGTAATATAAATGCCACTAATTTAGAAATACAGAAAAATGTTTACAACCTACATATATAAAAAACCTATTATAAATTCTTACTGAAAAGAAGAGTGATGAGATGGAAGATGAGTCTGGAAAGATGAGATGGAAAAAAAGTCTTCTAGTTCTGATTTGTGCTCCTTTCACATACAATCACATTATAGAATTTGACCTTTTCATAATTAGTTACTATGTATACACCTGCTAGTGTCTACGGCACTTCAAAAAGATCCAGGGAGCATACCGTCTAAAATGCAAAGATCAGTCAAGAAACCAGACCCAGAAGATGATGGAAATTTAAAATGTGTGTTATAGGATGAGATTTGCAAAGACATCATGAGGATTCAGAAGCACAAATCTTATCAATTTCAGTGTAACTAATGGAAATTGTGCTTTTAAATCCCAGAGGCAGCTTGGAAAATTCCCAACCATACTGATCTGGCACCATATCACATTGTGTTTGTTTCTCTGGATATATCCTGTAGGTAGAGTCTTAGACAGAGCAGCTTCTTTAGTGATATGCTCTGCATCTAGCAAGGATTGCATCACACACGGCAGTAAGCATTTTCTCTGAAAGCTAACAGTTTATACATTAAGATAAACTGAACTTGTACACTATATCTGTAACAGCATCATATGGTAACTATCAGCAATATTTAGTGTATGTGTGTAGATCCTCCCTTTATACTTCATGGGACAGGGGACTGTTACTGATTGTTTGCTTCTGCTAGTTGGCTACCAAACTATAGACTTCTTACTGCTCGGCCCCGCCAACAGGACACGAGCCGGAGTGCCGTTGACTGACAACTTTAGAGTGAGGGACCACTAACGAGCCATTTGAAGTTGTTGTTGGGCTAACTCAACCATTCTTGGTTGTGGAATTTATCAATAAGCTATAAGAATCTGCAGCACAACCCAAAGTGCTCCTCTGGAGACCCTCTCCTACCATAAGGAACCCAAGTTGGAGAGAGAAGGAGAAAATTAGGAAACCTCTGCCCAATAAGGTAGACGAAACTTTTTCATATAGGACAGAGGCAGAAGACTAAGGAGAGAAATGCCTGGAATTCCACAGGCTCACTAGAGAGGAGGCTGTAAAGCATGCTGCTGGGAAGTGGTGAAGCTATAAGAGGGACCACTTGGTCTTCGTCCACGTCTTGGAAAAAGTGGGGAAAAAGTCATGAATCAGTCAATTCCCATAAAAGAGAAATTAAATTGAGAGAGAGAGAGTGAATTGAAGTAGGGATGTCATTCCAGGTACCAGTAGCATGGAAGAAAGCATGAAGATGAGATGAGGGAAACAAAGCCAAGAGGGATGGTGAGGCTGGTATCAGTGATGGAGCAGAAGAGGATAGGATGAAAAGTTATCAGAGATGAAGACAACAGAATAGTTATGACAAGACCACAATCTTAAACTAGATTTGGTAGGTGAAACAGAGCCAGTGGAGGGATTCTAGAAGGGAAGGAAGATTTTTGGCTGCTGTACTCTGGGTGCACTGAAAGGGAGTATGGCACAAAGCAAGTGAGAAGAATGAGAATTTATAAACTAAATCTGAAGTTCTAAACTTAATAACTTTAAGTTGTATATGGAACTAGAGTATAACAGGCTGTATACATTCTCATGTCAAGGTAAATTTATAATGATTCCAGTTGCCTTATTTTTTTTTTTAATAAAGTTTCTGCTATTCTGAACTGGAGCAGTATGGGTTGAAAAGTCAAGAACAGCACTGAAATAGATGGGAAATTTGAGCAGGTCATTTATATCAACCCAATAAGAAAGCATGCATTTAAGAGTAGGAATCCAGCCAGGAAAAAAAGAAAGAGAAGCCTAAGCCTTGATATTGCTGAAAATCAGAATAAAACTTGTTTTCTCTTTTAATCTTCAAATTAGTTTGTATATTAAAAAATAAGAGTTAAAACTTACATTTTTTACCTTGTTTCCCTTCTCATTCGGCCATGGCCATTAATCTAAGAATTCCCTTCCCCCAGGACAAGAGGCCACAGTAGGATGCCTCTTATTTTATTTTAACATACCCTACCAGTTGAAAGATAATATTCAGCTCCTTTGCATCCAACTTGTTACATTGCCCAGCTTCTGCCTCTTTAGATCACCACCTTAAACTTCACTTTAAGCACACTTATCTTTGTGATGTTTCCCTTTTGTGCATACAGCATTTTGAGATATTTAATTCATTATGCTTCACTAATGAAAGGTAACTGCACATTGCTCAATAACAGTAACAAGTTGTGTTTAGAACTAGGGAGAGGACTAGCTGGAAGCAGTTCAGTTTTGGAAGGGACAAGTATAGGCACTTAGATGCACTTAAATATTTTGTGAGAAATTAACGCAGGGGCAGCAGCAACTGCTGGAGAAAGAAGTTCCTCATGAATGAAAGCACTAAACAGCTGGTTAGGAATGGGTGCAATGACGAAAATTCTGATAAAAAATTAAAAGAGGCTTTCTCAAATGAAGTGTTTTTAATGTTTTGGAAGAATCTTCTATTCCCTGCCTGCCTATCTGTATATGCCTATGTAGCTTCATATACCAACACCAGAAATAGGAAACACAGCACACAAAGCAATGGTGAGTACTGCTGTACATCATGTTTAATAATTTTAAGAAAAAAAAACAAGTCAACAAAATGAAGGATTGATTTAAATTAATCAGCCTGAAGTAACACATTTTTAAAGTTCAGTATATTTAAATAGTGGGGAAATCTTCAGCATTTGCAAGTTCTATATAAAACTTAGACATTAATCTGAACATGAGAATGCCTAAGAGCTACAAAAGGCTAAGTACATATTCATCAAGCCAAGTACCAGAAGAGAAAATGCAGTGTAAGCTAATGATAAAAAAATCTTTTGCTCTGCACAGCAACCCTAAAGTTCTCAATGTAAGAAGCACTACCTCGCTATGTATAAAATCTGAATCATGTCTGAAAGTAACCTGTAATTTAAACTGCCATTTCTCATCCTACTGCTGGTAAGCACCGGCAGGTTTCTACATCCTTAACCCTTTTATCAGCAGCTGCATTTTCAGAGCAAAGTTAGCAGAGGAGACATGCTTCTCTCTTTAGATGGTCTAGGAATTCAACCTTAGTGGAAGCAAAAATGTAACTGACAGCTACAGAGATATATTTGATGCAACTTGGGAAGGTCTTAACCAAAAAAAGAATATTCTGCGGCGAGATATTGCCATCTTGAACATGTTCTTTTGTGCTACACTGAATGTTACTTCTGTGCTGTGACAGCTTCTGCTGTTTTGTCATTAAAGAGGACATCCCTTGGATTGATTATTTTAGACAAAATGGGCTTTCATTGCCATTTTGGAACAGGAATAAGTATATGGCCCTGAGTAACCAGTAAAGTGACCAGATGTTATGAGAGAAAGTGGCAAAATTTTGCACAGCCAAAGCCTTCCTCTTAGAAACCTTTACCATTCTGTGGATGCACCCGGCACTGGACAGCAGGACATTCAATAAATACTTGTTTACAGTCTATCCTGATAATCCCACCCAACAAACAAAATCTCAATTTTTAAGTAGATGGCTACCATCAGCAGGAGGCTCAGAAATAGTATGTTAATGATTTTCAAAAATAATTGCTGTATAGTAAATGTGGCTGTCATTTGCAAATGAAGCTTTACATAAGCAATTCCCTGTTTTTAAGAGTGCCCCAAAACATTTTTATTTGTTTGGAGATAATTTTGCTTTATTTTTATTAGAAAACTAAGTCAGTTAAGCTACCGATTTATCAGTTTCTCAAGTGCTGTCTTAAGGTATGTAGCTGTGTAGCCAAATCAATTTATTACCAACATTTATTAGCAAAAAAACTACCAGTAACATATAAGAGCTATGGTATGGATACCATCTCATTGGGGCATCAGTGACAAAATCTTTTTCTTTCCTTAATTTTATCTAATTGGAATATCTTTAAGACTTCAGGCCAAGTCTTGCAGTTGGATCCTCCTGGGCCCAGGGGTCCACATCTATATATCCAACTCCAGAATCAGGGCTTTTGTTTGCATTTGGGAGGTGCAAAATAGCATTCAGCATTTGAATCCCCTTCAAAACTCCATGTTACATCAATATTTGGCACTACAGAAATGAATCCTTCAGTCACTTACTGGATATCATTTTTTAATGTACTTGATACTTGGGAATTTGATGACTACTTTTTATGATCTTGTATTCAGAAGCACATCATTTATATCATACATGAGAGCGATAGGATGGATCTAACTTTCTGTTTGTTTATTTCTTCTTCAAAATAAGGCCCATACAAGAACACTATTTTCTCTCCTGCACCTTGCGTTAAAACTTGATATTGGTAATTTCATGCACTAATCCTGCTGAAGCTGGTTCTGATTGCTTCTGTCATAACATGTTTAAAGAGCTCATTGGTCAATTTTGAAGTTGATATGAAAACTGTCAGTCATGATGATATTCTTTGTTGAACAGATGACTGACACTGAAAAGCTTTACGATCATTGAAAATGTCAGCTCAACACTAGAAGCGGACATGAAGTCCTTGCCAGCATACAGATACATCTTAATGTTTAAATTTTCAATGCAGAACCTTACCTGCCTTTTGTTCTGCATGTATGTCACTGAAATAATCAAATACTGGACAAAATATATACCATTGTAAGATTCTTTTTAAAAAGAAAATAATCAACTGCAGTGCTAATAGACTGATTTTAAAATAGCCCATCTTGTTTTTAACAATGTTATTTAATATCATTCTTGCTAATAATGAAGAACTTTCTTAATCATTCAGAAGAGTCTGGTACCCTTAAACATTAAATTGTTCAACTGATTCAGAATATTACTCAGAGTGAGTCTGGAAATCAGAATATGATCCTTATTAACAACGGAAGCTAGGATTTCTTTTTCATCGGAGATCCTTTGACGCTATTCACTTTTTCCAGAATGTTATATTAAACAGAACGCTTTGTACATTTTTCTTTGTTTTTTTTCTGGCAGTATACAGCACGAATAGGATGCAACTATACCAAATATGAGTTTGAGCCTCTGGTTATGTTATTTAAAATGATACATTCAAAATATGTTACTTTTGAAGCCCCGAGAACACCTCAACTCAGACAATATTAGGAAAGCAGCAGCTATATACAATTGCTTTTATACCATACCCTCATCACCCTTGTATCTAAGTCTGTATCTTTCAAGTTGATTATTTTCTTCTTACACTTCAGCTGTTTTCTTTTCATATATATGTATTGTCTGTTAGCTTGACCAGTTACCATGTACATTTAGGGCCAGATCAAGTCAATTAGATTTAGGCATCTTACTGACTTAGGTGCTGTTATAAATCCCACTAGGTGCCCATTTGCATCTTTAGGCACCTAAATATCTTTGTTAATCTTGCCCTTGATTATTTAGGCAATAATTCAGCACTGCGCATTAGCACAATTATAACTGTAAGATGACTTAACTGGAGTCTTAGTTTATTGGGTCTTGATATTCTATCAGACATAAATTTCAGAGTTACGAATAACCTCCATTTCCAAGGTGTACATAACTCTGATGTTCTACTGTAGTAATTCTTTGTAATGGCCACAGACTGTGAGGTTATATCATATGCATGCACAGCCTGAGACAATTCCATTGAAGATGCCAATTGTATGTGCACAGTTAAGATGGGTTCTGTTTCAGGTTACACGGTGTGGTTAGAACAAAATACATAACACAGGATTCATGGTAAAATACTGCAGCACTCTATACAGTAACCATCTGCCGTTCTTGTTTGGTTGTTTACTTTTATCCAGAAACTTACCATACTGAATATATTTTGGAACAACAATGTTTTCACCTCAGATGAGTAAATTAATATTGTATGACTAATTAAATTGCTTATTTCCATTGATTTTATGCATTCTAGAAGCATTGTATTGTGCAATGCTGTCAGATGATTAATGTTGTCTGACTTGTAGCAGAAATGCCAAGGAGATAGCTAAGGATATAGAAAAGCCATGGGCAGAGATTTTTGATAGCTCACTGATTATGGTAAAGTACCAGATGACAAGATGGGGCTTATTTAATTCTTGTATTAGGGATCATAAGACAAATAGTTACTACTCAGTTATTACTGAGACTTACATAGTGCCAGACCACTCTTTCTTCATTGGGAAGGGAGTTACCTTGGAAAAAGAAATTTCATTTCAAGGCAACGTCAAAGAGGTTTTTGAAGTTTCTTGAGGTTTTCAAGGTGACTTGGGATCCCATTTATACAGGATTTGAGTGTCTGCATCCAGAGACACCACAGCTTGTAATAGGAGCTCAAGAGGTTATGCCAATCCATGATAGCCTCTTTGTATGTATTATACAATGGTATGGAGGCCCCTGTTGGGGATGATAAATCAGTGATTTATATGTTCTAAACTATTCCTGTGTATCCAAGTCATTCATGAAACTATTGAATAGTGCCAGACCCAGGACTGACTCCTATGAGATCCCACTAGATATGTCCTCCCAGTTTGACAACACGCCATTGATAACTACTCTTTGAGTATGGTCTTTTAACCAGTTGTGTAACCAATTTACAATAATTTCATTTAGTCCACATTTCCTAAGTTTGCTTAGGAGAATTTCATGTGGGACTGTGTCAATAGTTTTACTCAAATCAAGATGTAGTACCTCTACAGTGCCCTACCATCCACTAGGCCAGTAACCCTGTCAAAGAAGGAAATTAGGTTGATTTGGAATGATTTCTTCACGAAATTGAAATTGTCTATTCCTTATTACCCTATTAACCTCTAGTTCTTACAAACTGATTGTTTAATAACGTGTTGCAGTATTTTTTCAGATATCGAAGTTAGGCTTACTTATCTATAATTTCCTAGGTCCTCTGTTACTCATTTAAAAAATCAGTACTGTGTTTGGCCTTCTTCAGTCCTCTGGGACTTCACCTCAATTGGTTCTCAAAGATAATTGTTAATGGTCCTGAGATTGCTTCAGCTGTTCCTTAGCACCACTGGGTGAACTTAATCAGGCTCTAATGACTTGAATACAACTTTAACCTGTTCTTTCTTTTTTCTGGCTTGTGTTCCTTCCACCTTGTTAACATTAATTCTGTTAAGCATCTGGTCACAATTAACCTTTTTAGTGAAGACTGAAGAAAAATATGCATTAAATACTTCATACTTCTTGGTGTCATCCAATGCTTAATTTGTGCCAGGGCTTGCCAGGTCTGATCCCCAGTGAACCTCTATGCTTGGCAGTTCATGGCTCCCGCACTGCTGGACTTGCTGCATCAGTTATGAATGTAAAAAAAAATTAATTACAAATTAAGCACTGGTGTAATCAATTATTAGCTCTTTCTCTGCTAAGTAGTGGACCTACATTTTTTCATCTTGCTCCTAATGTATATAAAGAACCTCTTTTTGTTGCCCTTTATGTCCTTTGCTAGGTATGACTCATTTTGTGCCTTATCTCTTCTGATTTTGTCTCTGCATGCTTGTGTTATTCTTTTGTACTCCTTCGTAATTAATCCATGTTTTGACTTTTTTGTAGGATTCCTTTTTTGATTTTCAGGTCTTTAAAGAGCTTCAGATGCAGCCATATTGGCCCATTATTATTCTTTTCTTCCTATCATTCCTTCACATCAAAGTAGCTTCTTGCTATGCCTTTACTATAATCTCCAAGAGAAACTGCAGCTCTAATAAACTCCTTTTTCCCTTAGATTTTCTTCCTATGGGACCTTATTTACCAGTGCTCTGAGTTTGTTACAGTTTGTGTTTAAAGTCCATTGTCCTTATTCTGCTGCTCTCACTCCTTCCTTTCCTTAGGGCAGGTCTTCACTACCGCTGCTGGTCGATCTAAGCCGAGCAATTTGAGTTACGTTAGTAGCATAAAGCAAGTCGATGTAGCTTAGATCTACTTACAGCAGAGTCCACACTACGCTCTCCCACAGACATTGCTTCCGCCTCTCGTTGAGGTGGACTACAGAAATCGATGGGACAGCGCTCTCCCATCAAGTGAGCGTGTCTTCACTAGACCCACTCAATCGATGCCACTACATTGATTTGCAGCAGCATTGATTTAGCTCCGTAGTGAAGACAAGCCCTCAGAATCATGAAGTCTGGCATCTCACTGTATTGTAAGGCTGGCTCTTGAACATCCATTCTAAAGCATTCAATACATTCTTACATGTCAGAGGAATCTTCACAGGCTCTCTCCAGGTACAAAGTAAGATTCAAACTGTGCCTGGACCCTATCAGAATCCGTTCTTTCTGCAGGTGGCAGTGTAAGCTATTATAAATATCTAGGGCCTTTGCACTAGTTACAATTAATAAGGCCAGTTTCCTGGCGCTGTTCAGTGTGTCTGCATCCACTTGTAGGGGGGAGTGTGATGGTTTGCGGGGTACCTAGGAGTGTGAGTCACTTTGTTACCACCTGCCTCCAGCCAGAGGAAGTCTTTCTTGGGATAGCGGTGTGTCAATCTTCAACACTACCAGCCTTTCAGCCACTCAAGCACTTTCCTTTGGGTTTATCCCCTTCCTACTTGCTCTGGCCCAAGGCCCCAAAAAAACATAATCCACCTCTGCTGGTTTGATCCTTGGCTCTGACTACAGACTCTGGCAGCCGGTTTCTGCCTTCCAGTTTTACCCTTGGCTTGGGTTCCTGCTGCCTGCTCTGGCCACTAGGCTAAACAATTTCTACTCCAAGACCATAAAGCATACCTTCAATATAAAGAAATCATTCCTTAAATATTACCTGTAAATACATCTCAAAATGATTATAAGCCTGGATAAGTTAAGAGCTTTCTGTGGATACCTTACATGTTACGCTATGTATACACTAGAGCAGTGGTTCTCAAAGCTGGTCCACTGCTTGTTCTGGGAAAGCCCCTGGCATGCCGGGATGGTTTCTTTACCTGCTGCATCCACAGGTTCGGCCGATAGCGGCTCCCGTTGGCCACGGTTCACCACTCCAGGCCAATGGGGCTGCGGGAAGCGGCGCGGGCCAAGGGACGTGCTGGCCGCCCTTCCCGCAGCCCTCATTGGCCTGGAGCAGCGAACCGCAGCCAGTGGGAGCCGCGATCGGCTGAACCTGCAGACGCAGCAGGTAAACAAACTGGTCCAGCACGCCAGGGGCTTTCCCTGAACAAGCGGCGGACCGGCTTTGGGAACCACTGCACTAGAGACCCTACAGCGGCACAGCTGTACTGATGCAGCTGCGCCACTGTAAGATCTCTCATGTATCTTCTCTATGCCAACGAAAGAGAGCTCTCCTGTTGACATAATTAAAGCACCCCCAATGAGTGGCGGTAGCTATGTCAGCGGGAGAAGCTCTCCTGCAGACATAGCGCTGTGCACATTACCACTTATGCAGTCAAAACTTATGTCACTCAGGTGCGTGGTTTTTTTTTTCACACCTCTGAGCAACGTAAGTTTTGCTGACATAAATGGTAGTATAGACATGGCCTCCCTCTTTATGGATAAATATCCTGCAAGACATGTGTTTGGTGCAGGGAGTTTTTCAGGTCTTAGGTGAGAGCTGTTTATAAAGAACAGGACCCTTTGCCAAAGGCTCTGCCACAGAAAGACCTCCCTATTGACTCAAAAATTATTTTAAAATAGGTTATTACAAACTTTTGTTTGCCCTTTACTGAATATTAAGATAAAATTACAAGTATTTTATATCCAGGATGCTTGGAAATATCACAGTACATATGTTTAGATAGTTGTTACAAAATGTTAAAGCTAATCCAGGAAATATCAGAAGTTTCTGCTCTTGTCTCCCAAGGACAAGCAAAGCAAATGAAGAAAACAATCCATGTAAAACATTCATGTTTTAGGTAGAGGCCTAATTTTGAAAAAGAAATGCAAAGTGTGTTGTAAGAGCCATAAATCTAGTTTGCAGAGTGGCCATACTAACTTGTTTCTTTTCAAAGGAAAATCTTTGGTTGTGCGGGTGTTTTTTGTTTTTTGAAACACAAGGAAAAACATGTGTAGCTGGAAATATTTTAAACTTTTGTTTGTTTCTTATATGTTGAAATGACAATACCTTTGTGAAATGCATACTTGCAAATATATTAGCTAAATCGAAATATCCTAATATAGCTCCTAATATCATTGCTATGTAAATGGTAAAATGGTTTATGTAGCACCATGGAATCTTGCTAAAATAAACTACTTACTATTGTAAAAAGCTATTTAAGAAGAGAATATTTATATTAATGATTAAGCCCTTATGCAATTCAGGAAGACAAGAAAAATCATCATTCAAAAATTGTCATGTATAATTAATAACTTAAGCTAAAGACTTTTTAAAAGTTATTTAATTTTAAAAGACTGTTCTGAAAACTAAAAACTTTTATATAAAGATTAGAAGTGTTTGGTCTGTTTCATTTCCATTCAAATTCTAATAAAATTGAAAGAATGTCTCAAAGTGGACTGGATAAGAAGAGAGTTAAAACTCACTTTGAAAAGTTGTCTGATATATTCCCGCAACAGAAGAGCAAAACAATTAAATAAATATTTCATGTTTATGAAAGGGACTGCATATTCAGGAGAGGAAAGTGTCACCTAAGCAAACCTCAAACCTTATATCAGTAGTTATAGATATGAACAGCCATGCTGGATCAGACCAATGATCCATCTAGGCCAGTATTCTGTCTTCCAATGCCAGGTGCTTCACAGGGAATAAACAGAACAGGACAATTATCAAATGATCCATCCATTGTCATCCACTCCCAGCTTCTGGCAGTCAGAGGCTAGGGACACCCAGGGCATGGGATTGCATCCCTGACCATCTTGGATAATAGCCATTGATGGACCTATCCTCTATCAATTTATTCAATTCTTTTTTGAACCCAATTATAGTTTTGGCCTTCACAACATCCCCTGGCAATGAGTTCTACGGTTTGACTATGTGTTGTATGAAGAAGTATTTCTTTGTGTTTGTTTTAAAGTTGTTGCCTACTAAGATAACCAGCACCCAAAACATTAGAAAGTCTAAGATTGTATGCAATAGCACTACAGGTGAATGTTTCAGAATCTCATGGAATTGCAGTCCATTTGTAAAGACTTGTCACTTTAATGGAAATAGCCCCAAAATTACAAGAGATAGTGACAGAAGAAATTCCATCACCTTTGAAAATTGAACCATTTATGTATAATTTACAACCCATTAGATAGAGAATGTAGTTTTCAGTTGGAGATATTTTCATGTGAGAATTTTGTTGCATAGAAGTGTGTATATATAGTGTCATAATGACCCATCAAAGAAACAAAATGTTGCAGTTTTAAGGTAGCAACTTATTCTGGAATTTAATTCTCTTGTGTTGAATATTTAATGGATTTTTATTTAAATTACACTTCTAAAGTTTATGGTTACATCCCCAGGAAAATCACAGGGAATAGTAATGCCCTAAGTTTTAGGCATCATTTTCTTTATATCTTGTTTCCACAATATTAGCACAAGTCAAAGTTGTGAAGCTAGTTCCAGCACTGAGTTATCAGTCAAGATGTTTGCAAGGAGGAAAGCAATAACAAGGACAATCCAATTTGCTGCTATGGAGTCTCTGGCAGAATGTAGTTTAGAGACTACCTGCTTTTCACTGAAGATACCTCTGGCCTGCAAGCATCCCCCATTAAAAGGGGGGTGCTTTTTTGTGCCAGCATAGGAAATGGAACTACACTTCAACTGCCACATGAATACAGATACAGTGTATATATAGTGTGCTAATCACTTGGGATCTACTCCCAATACTTTGTTGTTTTTATTCCTTTTGCAGAACTACACATATCCATCTGAACAAAATATCTTCTCCTTCTGTCTCCTATTTTGTCTCATCTTTTTACCTCCACTTCCCTTTTGCTGTGCTGTTCATAAGCAAGAGCAGTGTAGCACGTGAAATGCTCAGTGTGTGATTTACAAATCAGATTTAGAAAGGAAATTTTAAATTTACAGTAACAAAGATGACCTGATTCATAAATTTAGTTTACCTGACTCTTGTATCATACAGTATTGTATCCTTAAAAGTATACATACATACATTTTCATTTACACTACTGTAAACCAAGAATAACTCCATTAAAGGTGTTACAGGATCACTGGTATGATCAGCAATTCCCCAAAAGAGAGAACTAAAACTGTATTTTTGCCTTTTTCAGAGCACGAGACACAGGAGAACATAGTATCTTTTTGTTTCAACTTGAATCAAGTCTCCTCTATCCCAATCTGACTATTCTTTTCTTCTTCCACATTTCATATGGGCAGCTGTGCCCCATATGGGAATGAGCCCCATCTGCTCTTGTTCCTAAGGTACTTAACTCTTCCCTTAACTTAATTCTTACCCTTAACTCCAAACTCTTGCAGACCTGCCAAGTCCTTGCTTCTACCTGCACAGCCATTCCCAACTACCTATGGGTCTTGCAGGGCACACTTGGATAGTGGGGTTGCCAACTTTCTAATTGCAGAAAACTGAACATCCTTACCTCACCCCCTGCCTCGCCCCTGCCACAAGGCCCTGCTCCTGACCAACCCCTTGTCTGAGAGCCCCCTTCCTCTGTTGCTCGCTCTCCTCCACCCTTGTTAGTTCAGTCATTTTCACCAGGCTGGGGCAGGGAGTGTGATGTGGGAGGGGATGAGGATTCCAGGTGGGGGTGCGGGCTCTGGGGTGTGGCTGAGGATAAAGAGTTTGGGGTGCAGGAGGGGGCTCTGGGCTGAGGCAGGGGCTTGGGGTGTGGGGGTGAAGCCTCTGGGAGTGAGTTTGGGTGTGGGAGGGGGCTCAGGGCTGGGGAAGGGGGTAGGGGTATGGGAGGGGATGTGGGCTCTGTGAGGTATCTTAGGGTTGGGGTGGGGGTTGGTATGTGGGAGAGGGTTCAGGGTGTGGGCTCCGCGCAGCACTTACCTCAGTCAGCTCCCAGAAGCGGCACCATGTACCTCCGGGTGGCTCCTAGCGGAGACATGCCTCTGTGTGCTGCCCCATCCACAGGTGTCACCCCCGAGCTCCCATTGGCAGTGGGTCCCAGCCAATGGGAGCTGTGGAGCCAGCGCTCATGGCAGGGGCAGCACGCAGAGCCTCTGGGCCACCCCTGTACCTAGGTGGCACAGGACATGTTGCCACTTCCAGGAGACGTGCAGAGTCAGGGCAAGCAGGGGGCCTGCTTTAGCCCTGCTGTACTGCCACGAGACTTCTAGCGACCTGGTCTGCAGTGTGGACTGAATTCACCAGGGTCCGTTTTTGACCGGGCATTCAAATTGAAAACCAGACACCTGGCAACTCAATTGGACAGTACATGCAGTCACAGAAGTCATTATAAAACCAGTACACTGTGAGAAGAACATCAGGGTCATATATTTCACTGTTGCTTATTATAATCCATTATGCTTCAAGTGGAGTTCTATCATCCCACACTCCCCAAGACTAACATGAGGAGTCATGCTGCACTGGGCGAACCAGCTATATCTACCTTACAATCCCCCAGTCACCTGCCACACTAACAGTTACTGAACATTTTCCTGCCCCAAGTCATTTGCAGCCCTTGGCGGCTTCCAGTTCTGCCTATATGCTAGTTTGTCCATCATCCATACCCTTTTTTGGCCTGCACTTTTGTGACCAATTTTCAGTCAAACAGAAATGAGTGGCTCTCCCTTTATCTATCTAAGGAACTTATAGGGCCCCCATTATTAAGGTATCCTCACGAACATTTAATGTGTGTGTTCTCAGAACATCCCCGTGAGTTAGGGAAGTACTATTTCTTCATTGTATAGATGATGAACTGAGGCACAGAGAGATTAGAGGCCTGATACTCAGATGCCTAAAGCTGCAGATAACCTTTTTAAAAAACCCTTGGTGCCTAACTCCCATTGAAATCAATTAATTTACATCCCAGATAAGTTCTCTAACCACCAGGCTATAAGGTCACTCTTTCTCTCTCTGGCCTAATTCACTGTTTATACAAAGCAGAACATGCAATAGCATGGGGGTTAGACACTCACCAGCTAGGTGGGAGACCTAGATTAAAAGGCACTCCCCTGAATCAGGCAGAGTGAGGATCTGAAGACAAGTCTCCTGCATCCCAGCTCAGTGCCCTAACCATAGGGTTACTGGGATTCTGGTGGATACATATACCAGCCACCAAAATTCCCAATCAGGTTGTCCCCAGCTGTCCTTTCTGCAAAGCATCATCCAATAAGCATATGCTGAGCAAGAAGGAAGTTGAAAAAATCAAGAGAGCACAGAGAAAAGCCATGAGAATGATAGGTTAAAGGATTAGAAAACATATGTTATAGTGACAGACTCAAGAAGATCAATCTATTTATCTAAACAAATAAAAGGTTAAGAGTACAGTGTATAAGTACTGATATGGGGAACAAATATTTAATAATGGGCTCTGAAATCTAGCATGATCCAGTGGCTGTAAATTGAAGCTAGACAAATTCAGACTAAAAGTCTTTAACAGTATGGGTAATTAACTGTTGGAACAATGTACCAAGGGTTGTGGTAGATTCCCCATCCGTTATTGACAATTTTTAAATCAAGATTTATTGTATTTCAAAAAGATATGCACTGGAAATTATTTTGGGGAAGTTCTATGGCCTGTATTATACAGGAGGTCAGACTAGATGGTCACAATGGCCCCTTCTGTCCCTGGAATCTATGAACACCTAAACATGCCTACTGGATTGGGCCTTACAAGTGAGATAGTCGGGGATTGCCTAGTTTGAGAATCCCATTGCAATTTAGGCCTGAGATATGGTGCCAAGCTACTCAATGGCATTAGGACTCAGGTGGTTTTTTGCATGACCTCCAGCAAAATGTAAGTGATTAGGGAACTTAGGGAGCAGTTGAGTGATGGTTTTAGGATTCTCTGACACCTACATGTTGGATTTACATACCTAAAGTGGCAGCTAGGTGCCTACATTCCTTTGTGGATCCAGCCCCTCGCTACCTTTACAAATCCCATTCTAAGTGACTTACCCAGGATCATGCAGGAAGTCTGTGGCAGACTAGGGAATTGAGCCCCTGTCTCCCAAGACCCAGTGCCCTAACCACTGAGCACCGCTTCCTTTCCTTTGCTGCTCATTACTTTGATTGTAAGCTCTTTGGAGCAGGGAATTTTCTTCTTTTTAATTTAATGGGATACAATGGGGATCCTAGGTAGTACTGCAGTACAAACACTATATAGTAGTAATAATTAACCCAGCTGTTGTGAGTGACTTGAGACACTCCCCCACTGCTGGCCAGTGTTTTTCACTTCCATCATGCATTCTAAGTTATGAGTTTTGTTTATTGCACAATCCTTTCTTGTAAACCACTGCCTACGTACAACAATACTGCCACCACATCATGTTACAAAGCTGAACAAGGTTTCTTGATGGCTGAGTCTCTGCCTACCACAAAGTAAATGAAAGCAGGGGCAATGTACTATAATGTTAATGTTATGATAGTTTTAATAAATGATGCACTTGCAATGGTATAAATCATCTCCACCTGAGTGACTCTCCTGGCAGCCCATTACAATACTTGCTCATTGTGACAGCTAATAACAATCTTAGTAACTGATTATTTTTACATGGGCCTGGTATTATTTTGTACTCTCTAGGTATTGAATAGATATCAACATTCCTAAGGTCTTACAGGCAGCAAAGTATCTTATATCAGTGGTCACATCCAGTCAGTTTAACTGTGGAACATGAGTAGTTTGGGAGGGATTTATATTGTAGTACAGATGACAAACAAGAATTCTGAAAGGTAAAACATTGTACCTATCTTTTAAACATTATTAATAAATCACACTCTATGGGAGATGGGTTGTATACTACACTACACAAAAGAGGACCATTAATCCTCTCTTACCTAAGGTACTTGAAAACCTGTCTAGATGAAAACCTGTCGAGCACAGATGTTGTGACATTAGAGGTCAGAGTTCCAAAGCTGTTCTCTAACAATATGCTTAACTACACTTAAAAGCTATCTCCAGCCAGCTTATTAACTCTGACAGGCATTAAAGTGAGGTTCCAGGAGTCACCAAGTCTATCTTTTGTTAAAGCATTCCTAATAACACTCTGATGTCATAGTCCATTAATGCACAGTACGGTTTCAGTTCTGTTGAGAGTCATAGTGCATCAGCATTTTATGACTAGAACTGAGCAATTTAAAATCTCTTTTAGATTTAGCCTCCTGCTGCAATGACATTATTGTGGGTTGATGACTCCTCTCATGTTTTGTATCTGAGATGATGCTCATGACCAGACTGGTCATTGTCAAATCTTTTAGCTTCCAAAGTGTTTCATGAAACACTGTGTTATAGATCAATCGTACAGTGATTGTATAGCCATTTTGTGTTCAACAATAGTTCTTAAGCAATTTTGAATATTAGGATCTACCTAGTGGCTCACCTTACAAGCTCGTACTGGGGAGTTAGGATGTATAAGGCACCCTTTTACTAACCTAGGCTGCCTACTCATATCACATGTCAAAAGAAGCCTCCATGGGGCTGCTGCTCCTCTTTCTTCACAGATGAGTGAGGATTAGGCAGGCAGGGACACTGAATAGGTGCTGATGTCACACCCTCCCCCTAATGTGCCAGCTAGTGCAGTTTAGCCAGCATAGCAAGAGAAGTAATCTACTTTGGTATATAAATAAGTAATAGAGTACTTCTCTCCTTGAGTAAGTAGGGCGACAAAGAGGGATTTGGGACTCACTTACAGCTATGTGTAACAAAAGGGTGTGAACTCTCCAGCCATGCTGTGGTTGGAACCACCATCAGGCATCAGGACACAAGATGGGGTGGAATTTCCTCGTGCACCTTTGGAGGGGCAATCCACAATGTGAATGAATGGTAACAATAGTTTTGTGATGCTAGCAACCTTACCAAAGGGAGCACGTGGCTCTAATTTGTGGCGCTCCCCACTTTCTAGGCATTTTAAGGTGGGGATTTGATAGTATTACAGTGCATGTTACTCACTTCTCATTTCAATTCTTACACATTCAGTGTGTTGTTTCTTTTAGATGTATTACATAGAAGTTTCTGTGCTTCATTTTGATTTTTTTGTCCCTGCTCGTTAGTCATTTCACATCTGGTCATGTAACTGAGCTGGCCACTTGCTGGGAACAGCCATACCGGAGGAAATGAAATTCTGCAAGGGGGATGTCAAAGACTGGGAGAAATTACAAGCACTCTGATGGGAAGCGAGTGTTCAAAAGGATACTGAAAAAAAGGTGATGGCAAATTGCAGCTATTTGGAACAGAGCAGAAAGACAAGTCTGTGATATTGGTATCAACCGTCAAATTTGCATCCATAACTAGTAAAATAACCCCTTGATGAAAGTTTATAGGGTCAGGGACAGTAGTGGGAAGCGAGAAGTCTCGGGTATATTGTTTTCCACCTAATTTGTCCTTATTAATTGTGTATGCCAAGCACATTTTTAATGACTGGTGCCACTCTGACATACCAGGAAACCTATCACTGAGCAATCAATACTGAGCAATTTGCTTTCTTGAAATTAATCTGGAAAAAACATGCCAGATTATGCACCTTCCCCTTTAAAGAACAAGTTAGTAGAAAAAACTGAACAGGAAGGCAGTGATTAGGATTAGTGAACTAATTTCACTCTCTGCACCTGTCTGGAACTCTCAGCTCAGAACATCTGACTGTAGCTAACTAGATGGCCAATACAAAATGGAACATCTGTGTACAATATATTTATACTGATTATCTGTTTCCATGATATGCCACATGATACTTGCTTTAAGATTTTTGGCTTGATCAAAGAACCATGCAGCACATTTATGTACATGTACATTTCAGTAATTTTTACTTCTCAGGTTTTGGTTTTTTATCTTGTGCAAATATTTTTGCATTTTGATAATTCAGTACTTGATTTAACTCCCAATTGTTGTTTCAAGCTGAACTCCCCATTGGACACATTTTAGGATATGAGATAGGTTGCCTACATATCTGTATTTTTAAGCTGTCCACAGTACTTTTAGTTGCAACCTACAGACACAGCTTTATCTGAATTAAGACGGATATCTTGTATGTGTCAGGGGAATGGATGGGGATTAAGTATCAGAACTTTGGACGACCTACATATAACAATACGTTCAGCAGGCATTTTAAATGCTTAAACACAATGTTCTGGTTAGTTATGTTCAGCATCCACTGACAATTCTAATCCTTCCTGAGCTACAGCTCACTTCATCGGACGCAACATGTTGCATCCGATGAAGTGAGCTGTAGCTCACAAAAGCTTATGCTCAAATAAATTTGTTAGTCTCTAAGGTGCCACAAGTACTCCTTTTCTTTTTGCGGATACAGACTAACAAGGCTGCTGCTCTAAATTCTAATCCTGAGACTCTTACATAGTGAAGATAAATTTGTACTTAACCATGTTGTGATTTGATGATGTAGATAAACTACAGACTCTTGGGCGGGCCTTTTCTTATCACTTGTGCTTATTACTTGTTTTAATACTGGGTTATGGTTTGTAATTGTGTATTTACTCTGCACAGGTTCTCTGATTCCTTGATGACTGTCAGTCCACTGGAGTTCCATGTTTTCTTTTGCTAAACAACATCTTAGTAACAAGACTCCTGTAGTTAGGTGGTCCTCTTTATAGGGAAGTAAGTGGTGCTGACCGGTTTGAGCGAGGGATGTTAAAATGATGGTTTATCGGTAAGTGACCCATGCTGAAATGCAAGAATGCACATGCAGAGTTTGTTGAGACAAGAAAGCACTGGAGATCATGTTTACTGAAGAACTGTGTAATAGCTCCTGGGCTGAAATATGCAATGAATTTGCTGAAGTTAGATTCATAGATTGTAAGGCCTGAAGGGACAATTGTGGTAATCCAGTTTAATCTTCTGCAAAATACAGGCTATAGAACTTTTGTGAATTAATTCCTGTTTGAACTAGAGCATATCTTTTAGAAAAAACCCCAAATTAGTTCATCCTTCTATTTTTGGTTAAAGTAACTAATGACAAGAAGTTGTCATCCCAATATACAAAAGAATCTCTTCTTATTTGCTAGCTTTTGTTTTGTGTGTTGCACTAAAATGATTGTTTCTTGATTTTATAGTTTCAGACTCACTAATTTAATATTTGTCCATAGTCACCAACTTTGTCTTTTCTTAATTTTAGCATGAAACTTTGCTCTACATACAATGTCAGTGTTTTTTTCTCCCACCTCTGTAGGACATTCATATGAATTGATGGATAGTTTGGGGTTTCTGAAAAACACATCAATCATTAGACTCTTGCCCCATTGTTAATGGCCTTTCCGGCAGCAAGAAGAGCTACTTTGTGAGACCATGCAGCATAAAGAGCAATTTCAGCTTTCTATCCCCAATTGCAACCCTGAAGTCATATTTCCCAGCAGTATCCATCATTCATTATCATGAAGAAGTCATTTTTCACTCTCATACCCTTGTTTTCAGTTCAGGTTTAACACATTATAACTGTACATGGATGTAAAAGTATCAAGACCCACTAAATAATATACTGTCACTCGGCAGGGGGAAGGGAGGGGAGGGGAGGAGAGGAGTTGCTTATCTGGACAATATAAGAGATCACCATTTCTTAGGTCTAGCTACCCTTACTAGAAATTATCTGTAATGTCCTTGATAACTTAATGTGGTTTTTTTTTTCTGTTCCAAGTCACAAAAATGCTTAATAGTCAAGTTAAATATTAAATTTAAATAATGTCTTATATAAAGAACTTATATGATTTCTGGTTTACTACATTAAATACTGAAGTGTCTGATTTCTTTGGTTGCTTTGGCTGTTACTAGCAACTTGCCCTGTTGAAGTCATTTGCCAGTGATGTCAAAGGGGCCAGAATTTTATCTTTAGCCTCTTTCTAGTCTTAACATTTCTAAACTTCTCTGTCTGTAATTAACCTCTTTGATCTTTCTAGATTCCTGGGTCTGTTTTTGAAGTTCAGTATATTTCCTCAATACTTAGTTTATTGATTAAGACTTATTTACAAAGAGTGTGAGGATTTCCCTGCTCTTTATTTCAGTGGGAGACAAGGGACACAACATGTCTCCTTCAAATCTGTATTGTCTCTGGAAGACATCAACTGAATTATCCTTTTCTTACACTTAATTTTACCTGTGTTTGTAATAAGATTTTTGGTGCCTGCTCTGATCTTTTTGTTCTCTTGTGAAGAAATATATTTCATGTTTAGGATCATTACATCTATCCTTTAGCATTAAAAATATTAACTGTAGTCACACTCACCTCAGTTACCTGATGATAAAAATCCACCATATTTTGATTCTAATTGTCCCTACATTTCTATCATTTTAGAGAATGAGAGATACATACAGTATTCCCTAACTGTTCTCAGGGCATGGTAACTCCACTCGATTGCATTTCTGGTTCACTGTCCTTGAATGTTAAGTATTAATAAGCAATCACAAAATGCAATGCAGTAAAAATACATATAATGTTGTCCACACATAACAGCTTATATTACTTTACTGAAACCCCAAACATACTACATAATGAAGCAAAAGGCTGAATAAGCATTAATCGAATATCAGGGAATGATGATATCCCCCTTTTTTTCCTCTTAAAAAGAAAGAAAAAAATGAGTCCTTATTATTGAGCAGCAACAAGTTCCACAAGCATTGGGCATAAGGAGAAAAAATACCAGCCAACCCCTGGATCCTGTTTAAACAAAGGTCAGAAGGGAGTTTCTTCTGCTCCGAGGATCATAAAGAGCATGTGATGAGGAAAGCAGCTCTAAATTAGATTTGAAAGTTAATCGGACTTAGGTTCTGAAGTCATTTAGGTGTTTCCAAAAACTTTATCTATATTCTAGCAGAGATATAAAATTTTAGGGCATTTTGTCACCATTAACATCTTCAGATACTTTATTCTTAAAGATTGGTGTCCAGTGTGGCTGGACATAATATTTCCACTGTCTCTTTGACTACGTTACTTCTGTTTCAAAGCTGCAGTTTCTTCATTCTTCTCCATGATGTTTATGCAGAATTACAGCAAAATACTTCACATTTTTTGACATTCTGTCTGGCCTTATAGTTCCCTGGCACAAAGATTTACCAGTTTCTTACTTCACCAAATACTCAGTTGGGTGGATGGGGAAAAAATGCATTTTAACTTCAGTTCTTGAATTGGAGCAATGCAATATATGCATACTAAAATTGCCAAAGAAGGGTGACATTACCAACCTCAGTAACTGGAGAGGAATAACATAACTCTCAGTCCCTGGGAAAATCATGTGCAACATCATCCTGGAACATATCAAGAAACAAATACGAGTCCTGTGGCACCTTAATAGTCTATAAGGTGCCACAGGACTCTCTGCCGCTTTTACAGATCCAGACTAACACGGCTACCCCTCTGAAGAACTCCGACTTAGACACAAGCAGATTTTAGCCGATTGATATATGAAAATCATATTGTTGTTCTTAGTCTTATTATGGAGCAAAGTATGCAGAAGCGCTTCTTTTGATAAATTTTATAGATTTCCAGAAGGCTTTTGATAGCGTACATCAGGAAAGTCTTTGGAAAATTATGGCATACTACAGAATACCAACAAAAAGAATTACAGTCATCAAGTGTCTATATAATAATGCCAACTATGCAGTCAGAAATGGTAACATCAGCCACTAGTTTGCAGTGAAAACTGGATAAAGCAGGGGTGTCTTATGTTCCCATTACTATTTGCTCTGGTGATTGACCATGTTATGAGGAAAGTAGAAGCCAACCAAGGAATTTTATGGACACATAAGAAATCATAGTTGGATGACCTCCTTTTCGCTGATGACATTATCCTGCTTAGTTCAATACATTGCTTAATGGAAGAAAAGACCCAGCTTTTGTCAGATACAGCAGAACAAACTGGTTTGTTCATTTAGTGGGGAAAACAAAATATATAGGTATCTATATCCCAAAAGCAATCACCAGAGTAGACAGAGAAACATTAGAAGAGATAAGTCATTTTTTACCTATCTTGGGAGTGAGATGTGTAATGATGGTTTCAACACACTAGGTGTTAAGAAATTAATATCAAAAGAAAGAAAAAACTTTCATCAACTTGAAAAGATTTGGAAAAACAGAATGATTGGCACTGATACAAAAATACGATTTTTTTTAACTCTGGCATCTTGTTTGTCCTCCTTTATGGAGCTCAGTCATGGAAATATACAACAGAAATTGATAAGATCAACTCATTCCAAAGTAAATGTCTGCAGAAGATCTTTAGACTCCATTGGCAAGAGTTTCTAGCAACAGCAGAAATTCTAAGTAAAGCAAACTAACTTAAAAGAAACAAATATGGTAAAAAAAGTGGACATATTTAAGTTACACTTTAAGGATGATACCAACACAACTTCCAAGTAAAGTGATAATGTGGACACCACTTGGAAAGAGAAAAAGAGGGCACCTACAGAAACATTACATAGATCAATAGAGAAAGAAGTCAAATTAATCCACATGACACTCAGAAGCCTGAACAGACTAAGACAAGACTGAAATAAATGGGAGAAACTGGTAGATGTCCTATGTGCGTGAAGATGCGGGAGGATAAAGAAAAATAAAGAAGTACTTGTTTTACTATATTCAGTATTTACAATATTCAGCATTATAAATTTTGGATCATACTGTATGTACTTGTCAATTATTTTTAATATGTACTTTTATCCAGTCCTACAGCAGAAGCCATTAAAAGGGTTCTACACAATTTAATTCTGACTAAGGTGCTAGCTGCCTAAAAATTGGTTGTGACATTTTGGAGATCACCCAGACCAATATGGGGTTCTGTCACCGCCTGCCTTGCAACGTTGGGTGCCTAAAAGCTATGCTGCTATGGCTCAGAGCTCTGATACCAGTAACCAGCCTACAAGCATAAAGATCTCAACCCTAGTTTCCACTAGCCTAGTGACTCCTTGCAGGATGACCTCAACATCCCCCTCCAGTCCTAATTCCCCACAAATCTGTGTCCTCAAATTCTTAACTGGCAGACAGACAAAGTTTCCCCTCTGGTTTGTCACCCCTGAAGGACTGAAACCTGCCCCAAAATATCAGTTCACTTTAGCAAACATACTCCACACAGTTTGCACACCAAAGACCTGCTTGAGGTAAAAATAAACAAAAAGTTTATTTAATAGAAAAATCATAGATTCAAAGACGAAATAGTATGGAAAAGCAGACACACACAAGCTACACAGAAAATAAATTAAAAGATGCAATATCAGGGTTTACACTTCTATTCCCTTTTCTAATATAAGTTACCTATTGCCTCTGAACAGTTTCCCAGCATGCCCTCTGTCCTACAGGGGATCCAGTGTTTCACTGACAGCACCCTGCTTAGGTGCTAGTGCTCAGTTTCTGGACCACCTTCATTCAAACCATCTTCCAATTCATGATTACACAGCGCAGGGGAAACTCCCTCCTTCCATTAGTTTTCCAAGTCTGTTTTTTCCCCAGATTCAATGTCTTTCCATTAACTTTTAATGGTCCACTATTGTCTTTCCCTGGGTTGTACAAAATTAGGTATTTGGAGATAGTTTTGGGTAAACAAGGAGCCTGGAAGGTGACCCTCCTTGCCTGATTCCTTCTCCACACTGCTGTGAGGTGATGCTGTAGTTGCATCCTAATGACAGTTACAATGTTCTACACCTATATATGCATCCATTGCAAACCATAACCTTGATATGTATCTTCTAATGACTATCAAATTCTGAACATTACTAGCTTTAACAAAAGACCTTCATTGACATATATTTACACACAATAACACTGTATACAAACAGTTGATTCAATTGCTTATTATTTGGGGTTCAGACCAGGAGCACTGGAAGCTCCCTAGAAGTGTGGGGGGGGGGCAACTGGCACCCAAACTTTGGCTCTGCCCGACTCTGCCCCTTCACCCCAATGCCCCGCCCTCACCGCCTCTTCCCCTCAAGGCCCCACCCCCGCTCGCTCCTCTGCACCCCTTCCCCATTGCTCGCCCTTAAGGCAAGTAAAAATTGATGGGACCATGCCCCCCTGGCATCCCTGGTTCAAACCCCACATTCTTCTCTTGGGGCATGAGTGGCAGGTATAATAGGCCACGGGAGGCTAAGCAGCTGGATGTCTGGGCTGTGGTGGCCCCGCATCTTACCGTCCCTGCTCCACCCCTTCCCCGAGGCCCCCACTGCCTGCCGCTCCCTGGTGAGTCCCTTCTCTCCTCCACTCCACTCCCGCTCTCTGGAGGGCCTCATTGCTTGCCACGTGCCTCCTCTCCTCCATCCCCCTCTCCGTGAGACCCCCCCATGTCCCTCCTCTCTTCCACCCCCTCATCCCTATGAGGGCCTCACCACCCGCATCCCCCCGCTCCTCCACTTACCTCCCTGCAAGACCACCCTCTCGCTGCTTGCAACATCCCTCCTTGCCCACCTCATAAGGGAGGGGGGAAAAGAGGAGAGAAGCAACAAGTGGTGGCAGGGGGACTTCAGACATTCTCTAGTTTCATAACAAGAAAAACCTCAGCAAATTCAAATATTTGTATTTAAAAAAAAAATGTCCTGCATTTAGCCCCTTTCCGAGAGACTAAATCTGTTTACAGTTTTAGAAGAAGAGAGACCTTCTCTTAGACAGATATTTCTTTCCCCCAGTACTCAGAAATAACCTATTTTTCTTATGACAGGGTTCAGAGTAACAGCCGTGTTAGTCTGTATTCGCAAAAAAGAAAAGGAGTACTTGTGGCACCTTAGAGACTAACCAATTTATTTGAGCATAAGCTTTCGTGAGCTACAGCTCACTTCATCGGATGCAGTGAGCTGTAGCTCACGAAAGCTTATGCTCAAATAAATGGTTAGTCTCTAAGGTGCCAGAAGTACTCCTTTTCTTTTTCTTGTGGGTCAACTAACCCAGCTGTAGATTTTCTCTTTACGTATACCAATATCTCAATTAATTAGTAAATTAGGGTAATCACGCCCCTGTTAACAGTTTTATAAACCTACAGTTGAGGGAAATAAACCAACATGGATATCAGTTATAATATGATGCTGCGTAGGGACCAAAACTTCCAAACACTATCATTTGGAATTTATCATTTCTGTGTATAAGAACAATAAACACAGTGAAAAAAATGCTGCCCTAACCTATAATTTGTATTCACTCCACTGAAGTCAGCAGCTGGCTTTACACACAATGAACTCAAAGAGGTTGTGCAAGGTGTATATCAAAGGATAATTTGGTCCATTGAGTATACAATTTTCTTGGTGTCATTCGATCCCAATTTCTTGGAAAATATTTGACATTAAAATTCTGAACAGCAACAAGCACAGCAAAGGAAAATTTACTAGGATTTAAAGTAGGACACGGATCATACAGAAATCAGGTTTTCCACCTATACTGGTTGCACTGAATTTAACTGAAAATGCACTGGATTTCAGCTGTGAACACCTGTTGCAGATTCTGTTTCTGTCTAATCTGCCTTTGGCATCATACAAGACTGTTCAAAATCTCAGAGATGAATGTGGCACACTGAGTAAAATCATAAATATTAGCAGGAACACCTATTTTGATTCTTTGCTGTGCAAAAATGAAAGAACCAGACCATCTTTTCCTATTGAGGTGAGAATATAGTACATCAGGGGCATCTATCAGACTTCACTTGCAATTTTGTGCTATTACACTTGGATTTTCTAACTCTCTCTTCCATGGGCCTGTTACAAAAAGAACAAAATTACAGATGCATATGACAAACACAGTGGCCTGGATTTTGTCCAGCTTAAACCGAATGTAACTTAAATTTAATGTAAGCCTGGATTTGGGGATAACCATATGTGAATGACTGAGCTCAAATCACTTTTGTGATTTTTCTAACTTCTTTTGCCCCTATAGTCTGTTTCCAAGAGATAACACAATGATTTGACTGAAGATGGGAACAGCTTGGTCATCTATAACATGCTTGTGATTAAAGATCTTATTCTGTTACTCTTACTCATGCTGGGTAGTACTTTACTCTGCAAGGAGTCCCCTTGGGGATTTCTCAGCGTGAGTAAGAATTGCAGAGTTCTTTAACCTTGCCCTCAACGACAAAAAGGAAAAGGAACTGAGTAGTACAGAAGTGCAGCCAATTATGGCAAAAAAACAAACACAAAGGTTTTCTTTATAACTGAGCAATGCACTTAATCTATTTTGTCAATAATGCATCTTAATGATATATCTAAAGTGTGTTTCTACTCTGAGAAGTGACTGCAAAAAATGGCTGCTAGTGTTACCTTATTTATTGTCTCTCAATGTCTTTCTCATTGTGCTCAGCTTACAATTAAAATGTTGCTTTTCTAACTGCTAGCCCAGCAAATTCATCATCAAGCAGCGTCAAACTGGATTTTATCCATCACCAAAAAAGTTCTGCAGGCCGAATTAAGGACTTGGTTACATCTGTGCTATCCCATGTCCTTCAGTCTTGACACTGGTGTAACTGATTGGCTGTGTAATTAAAACTGGAATCAACAATTCCAATGCACAAATAGTAATAAAGTCTAGTTCATCTTCTTTAGGCTGTGTTAGCTTTTCCAGGATAAAAGGAGGAAAAAAGAAAACAGGAAAAACTTATCTGAGGTACTCCTAAAAGCAAGTATGACTGAAATGCACACAGTGAAAAGACCTGTGAATAAGAAACTGTGGTAGAACCACATTATGCAACTGATTCTGTGATGTATGTTAATTCCTATTGAAGACAATGGGACTTGAGAGTGCTTAGCACCTTAGAGCAGGAGCTCAGCACATCTCAGGATCAAGCCCTTAATTATCACTTTTTTTATTTAAGCATACATATAAATATTATTTTCATCATGTGATATAATTCATATCTATCTATCTATATCTATAAATTAAGAATAACCTCCAAACACATTTTTTAAAAAATAAGTATTTGGTTGCATTTTCTATTAATGTAGGCCTCATAAACATTGTAAGTCTTATTATGAGGGATTTTGTTGTTAAACAAAGAAATATCTTCTTTAAAGAAAATAGTACAAGTACTTTGAAACATACCGGGGTCCCTACCCTTTTGTTCCTTCCCATATAGTTACAAAAATTCTTATAATTAATTCAACTACAGCTGTTGACATTTATGCTGTGACTGAATAAATATTTTAAATTTACAACCAGAGACAGTACGATGAGTATCACAAATAGCTGCCCTTGCATCCATTTATTACCAGCAAAGTATCAATACTAAAGCAATTACAGGGGTTGCTACTCAGTGCCATCTGCCAGGAAGGGCTTTGAAAAGCAAATCTGTGTATCATATATCTCTGTGCAATAGCTGATAGCGTGCTGCTCACGAAGCTGCAGGCCATGTTGAAAGCTAGTCAGAATTTCTAGGAAAGCATATAGAAACTATCACTAGGATTTTTGGCTTGAAGTGTAATGAATACAGAACAAATGACCAGTAATATCAGTGTTACCAGCTCTGAAATTCCAGTGGCTTATATGCATTACTTGGGAAAAATAAAAACTACCCTCACGACCCTGTAGCAATCATAGTGAATCCAAAATCTCTTGGAAACAGTCTGTAAATAAAATCTGGTGATTTGGGAAAGTGGAGTGAGCATAACACTTATACCCATTTTTAATAACTAAAATTTGCAAGTATCTATAAAATTGTATACATTTGACTGAATCCCTCTCCCTTCACCTTTGTGTGTCACTTTTCTTAGGCCCTGATCTTGCAAACACTTACACATGTAGGTAACATTATCCTCATAAGTAGTTCCAGCAACATGAATGGGATTACTTACATGAGTAAAATTATGCATATGCCCTTGGGTTTGCAGAGTTGTAGCCTTAGCTTGCAAACATTTTGATCATATTCTCATATTTTTGAACAGTGCCTTCTACCCTGGCTGGGGCCCCTGGGCAGTACAATAAATTAAAGAACAAGAACAGGAATAATCAGCTTGTTTACATATTTGCATTTCCTTCACCTTGTGCAATGAAAGCAGCCCAATAGCATAAATGATTACAAGTAAATGACACTTTAAAATTCTTTCAGTTTAAATAATCAAAGATGTTATTTCTAATAAAGACTTTAAAAGAAGTACCACTTTTAACTTGGTAGTTTCCCTTTAAAACTATGGGAGACACACATTTTGTCTCCATGTGCTATTGATTATATGATCATTACCACTGGCTGTGCTAGAAGAAGCAGGCAGCAAATCAAAACTACTTGATTAAGGAAAGCAGAAGAAACTATATGTTACTTCAATTAACTCCTCTTGTATAGTATATAGACATACTAAACACACAAGGTTCATATTTAAATAATGACAGTTTTTATTATATTTTATTAACATACTTTTAATAATTAAGTTACAAGGCCCATAATGAAACAAATGCTGAGCTGAATATCAAATGTTGCATTGAATGTAATGGTGATTCACTTCACAGGGTATACTATTATAAAATCTTTTCTATTCAGTCCTCTCATTTTCTAGGCTCTTCAATCCAGATCCTTAACATATTTAGACATTTAACTGACACTGAAGTCCGTGAGAGTCAGGTGCATAAATACTTTAGAAATATGACGTATTTAGTCTGCATACTACTATTATTGTATGGCCTGGTCTTAAGTATCTTGGACTAGAGTCACAGGGGGACTTAGGAGTTGTGACACCTAACTTTTAGTCACCCAGAAAATCACTGGAATTCACAAAGCCTGAGTTAAGTGCTCAGGCACCCTATACAATGAAGAGAGGGAGATAGGCACCCACGAATGAGATTTAGAAAATCGAGCATGCTGAACAGGGAGCCACCTAAACTAGCCAAAAGGAGACAAATATGTCCTAAGCCTCAACTGCCTCAGGGAGTTTGGCATTAAGTCCAGGCTGGAGGGAGGCACCTATCTCTGCTAAGGGTTCTCAGTGTTGAGCTTTTCTGGCATCAGACACCTAATGTGTTTCTTGTGGGGAGTGGGGGAAAGAAGGACCTCCCTCATAACATTTAGCTCAGTGATTAAGATACTCACCTGGGATGTTGGAGATCCCAGTTCAAATCCCGCTCTGCCTGATGAGGAGAAACCCCTTGTATCAGTATGTTGTGTCTGACCTTGTACAGTGGTGGGAAAGTTTGAAGGGAAGGATACAAAGAGCCTTCACCTACCTTGTGGGGCTTGTGTAAAGAGCGAGTCCTGACTGCAGTCCTTGTGCTCAGGGGAGGGCAGAAACTGCTTCTTTATTACTCCCTGAGTTGAAGGCACAGTATCCCAAAGAGGGCAGGGTGTAGGTAGGGCCACAGTATGTGGAGGCAGTTTAAAACAGGGTTGAGAATCTGGCCCCCAGTGTTTAAAAGAATGATACTATAAAGTATATTTTAATAAACGTGTGTGTTTTACTGGTTGCTGTTGGTAACAGTGTCTCAGAAAATTTACCATAAAATTCTCCTTGTGAATTTCATCCTTTTTCGTTTGACAAATGTTGCTTCCTCCCATTCCTAATGTTGAAATGTGGCTGTTTTTTTTTCTGTAGGCAAGATCAGTGAAGTCAACACAACTGAGAGGAAAGCTATTTGCAATGTATTTGCTGATAGAGAGCCAACAAAAGACCACAGAGCATTGACTGTCACATATGTTTTATTTTATGAATTTTTTTGAGAGTGACTGGTGAATTAAAACTAAAGATGCTTGAACTCTAGTATTTTACACAGCATGTTAATATTTAAGAAATGTCAAGTGTTGGATGACTAGATGACATTTTCTTACCAACCCATTTTAGTCATTAGCATCATAGTCATAGGGTTTAAGGCCAGAAGATCATCTGGTCCAACTTCCTGTACATCACAGGAGCCCAACCCCATCCAGCACCTACACATTAAATCCAACAACCAAAATTAGACAACAGTATAACATCCCACAGGAGACTAAACCTTTATGCCACCGGGAGAGAATAGAAGGGACTCGAGTGCACCAATGCCTGTGGCCCCAGAAGTGGCAGGAAAATGATTCAGTAAGATACACTCAGATGATCCTGGCAAGTGACTTGAACCCCACACCACAAGGAAGTTGAAAAAACCCAAGGTCACTGCCAGTCATACTGGGGGAAAATTCCTTCCCAACTTCATCTCTGGTGATTAGTTATATGCTGAGTACATGAGCATGGAGCAGCCAGCCAACCACCTGAAACAGAGGATGCTTGGTGCCTCCTCAGAGCACTGGAGCACCACCTCCAGTGTCCCATCTCCAGTCATGGCCATCTCTGATACTTCTGAGGAAGGAGACCGAAAACAAAACAAAACCCCAAAATACCTGGGGTGGTGGGGGAATCCTTTCCTGAAGACCAGAAGCATGAGCTGTTAGGAACATAAGACATAAACTTGAAAGGAACTCCAGGTCTGTTGAGTTCTGTCCCTTACCATCACACCCCATCATACAAACCCACTCATAAATTTGTTGAGCTCTCTCTTAAAACTAATTAAGTTATTTACCCCCTGATGGGAGTGAATGCTTACTCCTGCACAATATGGGGAGAAGAAAAGGATCCAGCCAACTTTCCTATTAGCAGCTGGGAGACACCATTCCCCCAAATATGGGGCTTTGATGTGTATTAAATATGGGGCAAGTCACTTTCATCAGCAATTCTTTTATTGGGGATAAAGAGGGAAATAAATTATTCTCAAATGAGAGGGGAAACCTGATCACTGGGGAATTTAACCCCTCCTGCAGCTTCCATTCTGGAGAATGACTCAGAGAACAGGTTCCCTCCAAAACAGGAGAAATTGCTGTAATTAAAAACCATGGGGAACACCTCCAACCTGAGAGGATTTTTAACTGATATTGCAAAATCTGAGATTTGATATCAATGTTCAATAATTAAAGACAGAATGGTGGCAATCTGATCAGTTTTCAGTACCCGGTGCTGAAAACATGTATGCATCTGCCTATCTATGAGCTTGGGAGTAGTTTTGCAATGGGATTGTTCCTGTACTTGTAAACAGGTGCATAACTGTATGTGAAACAAACAAACAAAAATTAAGTAATGCAACAATGTTAAACACTACAAGTATGATGCTTATAGAGGACTTGATTGCAAAATGCTGACATGGTCCACCATTAGGAGTCATAGACTCAAGACAATCAAAGTCAATAGATACTCAAAAACATTCTCCTTTGGTGCCCAGCAATGGGAGCAACTGAGACTCCTTTATGGTGCAAAACAAATGGAGACAAGGAAGGGGGCTGATGCCTGCAGCTAGACCACAAGCCTCTGGAGTCAGGAGGAGAGTGATGAGCTGACAGGGTTTTCTCCATTCCAAATCAGGGGTCAGGTGCTGGGTCCAAACTGTGTTAGTAGGCAGAGTCAGAGCCTCAGAGACTGCTGTAATGTAACCATGATAAAAAACAGCTGAGGCAGAGACGTCTGGTTCTTCACACAGGAATCTCTGCAAAAGTCTTTGTGTTGTATGTTCCTATTGCTGTTCATGAAAACAGACTTGCTATACAATGTTACCTAGCACCCAATAAAAGGGATAATAATATAGTAGAATCCCTTTAAAGTAAGACCTTGCGATAGTGAAACATTCCCTGTAAGCAAATATTTCCTTAGATCAGAAGCCCAGGTGTCTATGGAAAGTAAAACAAAATCATAGTAATTTTATGACAAAGGTCTTAATAAACTACATCATTTCCTACCATCAGTGACACCAGTGAATAACTCAACCTTTTGTTAACCATACTGTAACAGTTTCAGAAGTTCTGAGATTTACACACACTCATGCAACTGGAAATTAAGAAACAGATCCAGTAAACTCAAAGAAATAATTTCTCCATTCCATGTATCAAGCTGGATTAGCAACCCTGAAATGTCTTTTCTGTCTAAGCAGGAACAAAGCAGCATGTCAATAAACTGACAGGTCAGTCAATTGAAATGAATTACACGAAAAATCAGTTCCCAGCAGGATTCCCACTTAAGCGAATTGTCTGTTTATCTGTGTCCCAATTAAATCTGTTCTATTATAATAGTGACCAAATTCTGTCACCTGTGTCTTGATAAATGATTCTGTTCTAATAGTTTCTAAGAAAGCTGCAATGTATATTGAAATCAGACAAACAAAATTCAATCGTATTGAATGCCAATCGTTATATTACAATAATTAATATAACATCCCCACTTTTATTTTATTGCTGGACTCCACCTCATCTTTCTAACAAAGATGAAATGTATTATATATATATATATATATATATATATATATATATATATATATATATATATATATATATATATATATATATATATGACTGAAATTTAGCAAATTAGATCATCATATTTTACAATAAGACACTTTCATTAGCAGCACTTTCATTGTGGCTCGAGGCACTAAATAGTGTTATGATAGTGTTGTGAACCTTTTTGAACCTGGAGGGTCTGAGAGCCGCCCTCCATTCAGGATGAATGTAAGAAGCAGTAAACTCCTTTTTGCAGTGTGATAGCTGAAACAATAGGAGCCATCACCCAAAACATAGGCCACAGGGAAGGCTGGTCATAAGCTGAGCTATTTGGGGTGGAGGGATTTCTCTGGGGACTGAAAGAGAATGTAGGTGGCTTGATATTGTTTGGTGGTGATGTCTGTGGACAGAAACAAGCAACAAGAGAAGCACTGGCAATGTGGTCCCCAGAGAAGAGAGGAAGCTTCTGGGCAGAGTGCTTGCTGAAAGAGATTTGGAATTGTGAGCAAGGAAACTGCTTCTTGTTTGTTCCTAGTATGTTTGGGGAAAACAAATGTGCATATTCTTAGTAAATAAATAGGACTGCACAAAGAAATACCTAACTCCAGCAGTTTCTCCTCCTAACAGGAAAAAAAAATGCAAGTGTATAAATATTGGCTAACTACTTGGGTAAAAAGTGAAAACAATAGAATAGACTGTGGGTATGTCTGTGATACAAATGGGTTGCATCATTTTAGCATCTAGTCAGATTAGAGAACAGAGTGAATGTTGGTAAAGCCAAGGCTACAATAATTGAGGGTGGAGGACTCATCATAAAAAAATATTACAGGCAGAGAACTTGGAAGAATGAAAGTATTTAAATACCTAGTTTTGCTGACAATGATGCCTAGCAATTCCCAGCACTGTAGTAAAGCTGCTTGGTGCAAATGGCAAGAGCTGTAACAAAGAGTCTCCAATAAACTTAAAAGGTAGAGTGGATAAAGCTGTAATTCAATCCATTTTAATGTATGGAGCAGACATAAGGGAGGAAATCAGTATGCGCTCCACCACAGAAATGAAGATGTTGAGATGGTCAAATGGTTGGACAATCCATGGTAGGAAATGAAATGAGGTGAGAAAGGACTAAGGTGGGTTGATCCAGTTGTTGACAAGTTGAAGGAAGCTAGGCAAGGTTGGTATGGGCACATCCAGAGGACACCCGACAGCTATATTGGTAGCTTGAAATGATTATGGATGGAAGACGACCAAGAGGGAAACCAAAGACTTGGTACATGGGCTGGATATCAGTGGACCTAAGTGAGACCAATCTGCATGAGACCCTGGTGTATGATCATGAGTTTTGGAGGGAGGCTATAAAAGTCACCAACCCTGAATAGGGCTATGACAACAAAGACAACAATGACAACGACTAGGAAATATCATCAAAGGATTCTTCTAGTTTGAATATCTATTTTAACAATACTAACACACAGGCGAGCCAGACTGGTTTCCAGCTATGCATTTGTCAGTGTTCAGTGAGGCCCAGCAGCCTTAGCATGAGCTGGCACCTAGTCTGCCAGCATCACAGTTGCATGCCCATCACTATTTGTAAGGCATACATATCTGCTTTGGAAGCAGATTGGAAATAGAGCTTTTTGTATTCTGACCAATTACTATTTCCTGAAAACTACAAATAACTTCAGGCATACGTGAAATGCAATATGCAATTATTCTTTTCCACCATGATGTAATAGATTGTTGTTTTTCTTTTTATACTTCATTTTTGATGGAAGGAAAAAGGTGACCGATAGGTTGCATATAGCCTTTTTACAAGAACAATTTTGTTAGTGATGGATTCCATTGCCATGTGACATTATGGTTTGTATTCTGTCTCCTGCCATTACACGTTCAAACTCTCCCAAGTAATTTGCTTATTCTCATGTCTATAGATAGATGGATAGATTGCTCTGTCTAAGATCTGAGCTTGTATTTCCTTCCTGTGAAAAGTGACTGACATTCCCAGTGAAGTTTTTTTCTGTCCACTGCCTTATCTCATTGTTTCAGAACATTATTTAATTATTCTTCAAATTTCTTTCAGTTATCTTCCACCCCAGGCTTGGATTGCCCTCTAATATGCTCTCTGCATCCAGATCCTTCTTCTCCTTTCCTCTGTGACACAGACCCTTACCTCCACCCTCTTCCTGGCCTTCAGTAAATGCCCCTCCCATGGTTTTTTTTGCAGTGTATTTCTGGAAGAGAAAGCAAGGAGCAAGATAGGGTGAAGCAGGGACAGTGCTGCAAACCGTTGTATCCCAGGATTCCTGACACAATTGCTACTGAGCAGCCACTGAGGGACACAGCCAACGGCAGTGTGGCTTTTGCAGTCTGGCATTCCTCTGCAGTCCTCCAAACACTTGTGCCAGAGAGAACGTCAGAAGGAAACCTCTGCTAAAGAAATCTCATGGTATTTTCCTTTCTTCTTATTAGCCTCTAGTCTTGCTTTCTTTCTTTCTTTCTTTCTTTCTTCTTTCTTTCTTTTTCCCCTCTAGGAGGAAAGGAGTGATCTGAGTTATGGAAAAGTGTGAAACTGCTCAGGCAGTTGTGTTGGCTCATTCATTTTTGGTGCACAACCTCAAAGATGTTTGTTTGTTTTTCTAGGACCTGTTTCACTATCTCCTCAGCTTTCCAACGTACATCTATTTTCTTATCATAAAGCTCCTTGAATCAATGAATGTTTGATGGTCGCTGAATTATTAAATGAAGTTTTAAGAAAAAACCAAAGAAAGCAAACATTTACTACTGCTGATTTAATCCACAAAAAACAATTCAAATTTTAAGATGTATTTTCCCAATAAATCATTAGCTATTTACTCACACCAATTATTTCCAGATATATTGTCTCTGGAACATAACCCAGAGTGCTGCCATTGTTCATAAGCAAAGTGAATGATGCTATCTTCGGTAAAATTACATGGTTGTGATCGGGGTACTGGGACGTGGGGGCAAGATGCCATGGCCCTCCCACTTTTTGAAAGTAGATGGGCCTGACCCATCCACTTTTCACCACAGGCCCCGCCCCTGCCCCATCTCTTCCCCCCGAAGCCTCACCCCCCGGCCAGGCCGGCAGCTGGAGCCTGGCCAGGGATCCGGGGCAGCTGTGGGGAGCCACAAACCCTCCACCTGCCTGGGTAGGGGGCTGGGTTGGAACACAGGCCAGGGGCTGCTCTCGGGCGCCCCACACCTTGGGCAGGTGGAGGGGCCTGAGCTCCTTGGCCCTGCTCCGGATTCCGGCTTGGCCTGGGGCAGGGCCTCTTGGAGAAGAAAAAGGGCAGGGGTAGGCCAATGGAGGAGATGGGGCTCCCTTTTGGGAAGGCTCTGCCACCCCTGGTTGTGTTACATTGTATTATGCTGAGATGAATGTACATTTCTGTTACAGGTCATTTTTGTCGATCATCAGAAAACTGAAATGAAAGGGTGAGGGAGAATAACAATAATGCAGTTCCACGAGACTGGAGGTAGTGGTGGGTAAAGGGAGTCCCCTCTGAGCAGTCAGGAGGAGGCAGTGTTTATGACTCCCATGAACTGATTGTGAGTCATGGGATTTTGGCACCTGCAAGAGGAGCTGTTGTGATGATGTGAAAAGCTCCTCCGATTCTACGATTGTCAAGGCTGGGCAGAGTTGTGAAACACGATGAAAGGCCATTTCCCTCTGCCGCCCCTTAGAGGAAAGGAGTGATCTGAGTTATGGAAAAGAGTGAAAATGTTTAGGCGGTTGTGATGGCTCATTCATTTTTGGTGAAATATTAAAGCCTAAGGGTTATCTTGTCTTGGCTTTTAGAAAATTAGCATCAATTAAAAATGAAATTTGTTTTCTCTTGTGTTAAATACGTCAAAACTAAGCTTTAATGTACAGAATTAACTTTAGCAGAACAACTACTGAAGGTATTTTAATAAGTGTCTGACAGGTCATTTATCAGCATAAAATTGTCATTGGCAAGGTACCTTAAATTAATTTGTTTACCAAGATACTCTAACTGTAACAGGCAATCAAAAGAAGCATGAGAGTATGGGTCAAACTCACAAGTAACTTGCGATAACATTATTTTCTTTTAGAGTGATTTGTTTAGCTGCTTAGCTAGTGTGGCAACTATGTGCAGTGCTGCACAGTGATTTTAGTGGGCAAAAACACAATGCAGTTTACACTCTGGACCATTCTGATCATCTAGTCTGACCACTTGCTGTAAATTGTAAACTGTTCTTAACTCACTTAAGCAGTCAGATACTATGGTAATGGAGGTCTACAACAGGGTATCTTCTCTGTCCAGGTATACCACTGTGCCTCAGTTTCCCTTCTTGCTATCAATCATACATAAGACTTCAATAAAAATCTCCCTTCGTCATCTTACTTATCAACATAATTTACAGTTCAATGACAACAAAAGTTTTTCATCTCTCCGTGGGCTCAGCAGTCCTTCCAGCCCTCTCCAGGATCCTCCATAGCCTCTTCAGGCAAAGGACCTTCAGTGTATCTCAACGCTGCAATGAAACACCCGCAGCTTGCCTGGATCCGCTGACTTAGGCTTGTGGGGCTTGGGCTGCAGGGCTGTAAAATTGCTGGAGGCCGGGGTCTGGGAACCTCTCCCATACTTCAGGTTCCAGCCCAAGCTCAAATGTGTGCACCACAATTTTATAGCCCTGCAGCCCAAGTTACATCAGTGGGAGAATTCTCCCATCGACCTAGCACTGTCTACTGATTTGGGCTTGCTGTTTATCCCAGGGGTTAGGTCAATTTAACTGCATCATTCAGGGGTAGAGTTATCAACATAATTTGCAGGTCAGTGCAAACAAAAGTTTTCCATGTCTTCCCAAGGGTGTGGATTTTTCACACCCCTGAGCTCAGTAATTATACCAACCTAATTTCCTAGTGTAGACCAGACCTAGGATTTGAGAAAATGGGTTATTCTCTTTGTGTTTATTTACCTCTTCTTTGACACGTAAAAGCATGCCTACTCAAATTCAATGACCCTCACTCTTAAACGCAAGAGTTCCCATGTCTGTTGTTAATAGCCAATCCATTTTTATGCCATCTATTATTTCTCTTCAAGCACTCCATTAACTCAACCTGATACTGAGCTAGAGGTATCTTCATGGTTGGTTAATCCCTTCTATGGGTTACTTATTTATTTAAATAATGTTATTAGCTTCATATCCTACCCAATTTTCCCACTTCATTCATTCCTCAAAAAGTCCAAAGACTTTTAAAAAATGGTTTCTGAATGAATATTTTATAAGTGAGAACTACTTTAAAGTATCATATTATTTTCTTTACCTATTCAGCTTCACTCTATATTTAAACAGTGCATAAAACTTAATATGGTCTCAGTTAACTGAAAAAGCTTGCAGAAGTTCTAGCAATATTTCTGATAGGGCACGTGGCTGCAAATTTCAAATGTCACTCATGCTGGGCCATGTGATATGCCGTGTACTGCACCTAATAAAGTGTGCAAATGTGAACCAGACAACACCTCAGATTCAGCAGAAATGTCACCAGATCTGTGGTAAATGAACATGAGAACGTAACATAAGAACAGCCATACTGGGTTAGACCAATGCACCATCTAAACCAGTGTCCTGTCTTCCGACAGTGGCCAATGCCAGATGCTTCAGAGGGAATAAACAGAACAGGCAATCACTGCGTGATTCTGTCATCCACTCCCAGCTTCTGGCACTCAGAGGCTAGAAACACCCAGAGCATAGGGCTGCATCCCTGACCATGTTGGCTAATAGCCATTGATGCACCTATCTTCCATGAACTTATCTAATTCCATTTTGAACTCTGTTATAGTTTTGGCCTTCACAACACCCCCTGGAAATGTGTGCCACAGGTTGATTATGCTTGTGTGAAGAAGTACTTCCTTTTGTTTGTTTTAAACCTGCAGTCTAGTCATGTCATTGGGTGATGCCTGTTTATTGTGTTATGTGAACGGTAAATAACACTTCCTTATTCACTTTCTCCACACCAGTCATGATTTTACAGACCTCTGTCATATCCCCCCATAGTCATCTCTTTTCCATGTTGAAAAGTCCCAGAGTGAAAAGTTCCACACTCTTCATCATTCTTGTTTCCCTTATTTGTACCTTTTCCAATTCTAATACATCTTTTTTTAAGATGGGGAAACTAGAACTGCACGCAGCATTCAAGGTGTTGGTGTACCATGGATTTATATAGTGGCATTATGTTATTTTCTGTCTTATTAAATCTATCCCTTTCCTAATGAAAGTGGCAAAGCGTCCTGGGGCGCCTTATAGACTAACAGACATATTGGAGCATAAGCTTTTGTCACGCATCTGACGAAGTGGGTATTCACCCACGAACGCTTATGCTCCAATATGTCTGTTAGTCTATAACATGCCATAGGACTCTTTGCCGCTTTTACAGATCCAGACTAACACAGCTACCCCTCTGACCCTTTCCTAATGGTTAGCTTTTTGACTTTCTCTCCAAGCCACATCTTAAAAGCTTTGGAAACTCTTGAAGAACTGCTTGATCATCCAATGACTGCCTCTTTGCTATTGTTTATTGAGGATTAACAGTGTGCTTAGAGTCAGAAGACAACACTGTCTCCGATGCAAAGATTTTATAGCCTTGAGCCCTGTTCCTGCTGTGAGCTCCACATGGGTGCAGAGATCCACCTGCATAGTATTCATTTCAGGACTGGGGCCTAAATTAGGCACCAGACAGTCCAAACATACATAATCAAACCTTCAAGCAGACCAGGGTGTTTTTTGTTTTTAAATGGATGTGCTAGATTTGGTGACTTAGCCTTTAAGGACCTGACAGGAGAACTATGATTTAGGAGGGATCTGACTGAAGACAGGAAAGTTATTTGGAAAACAGAGGAGGGATAAAGTCCTAAGCATAAGGGGCAGAAGAAAGTGGAAAGATATCGATTGGACAATGGTACTGGATCATTAATATCCTACATGTTCTGGGAAAATTACTAATTTGTGGAAGCACAACACTATCTGTAAAACCCAACTGATATTATCTGCTGTCATGTGGTCAATTATTCATAATCAGCTTAAACCAGTAACTACAGTTTGGTATTCAAACTATAAAAACATATTCTTCTTTTACAAACTTAGCTCATTTATGTCTTAATACTATCTGCTATTTTAGGCCCTGATTCAGCAAGGTATTTAATCACATGTTTAACTTTTAGCACATTAATAGTCCCATTGATTTTGTACCCTACTGGATTGATGTCCTTTTTTATTTAGTCCCATATTGGCTGCTCTATGGGTAGGCCTGTAACGTAACTACTGATTTTGTTTTTCTCCAAACACACCTTGAATAAGGCACTGAGCAGAAACAGACCAACCTCTCTTTAGTCAAGTAGGATATGTTTGGGTGGGAAATGAAGTTTCTCTAAATTTCCAGTTCAGCCATTTTGTCAGGAAGGACATGAGTCAATCACTGGATTATGCATCCATTATTTATTTGGGGAAACTTCTGTTTGTAATTATTAAATTACAGAAGAGTTTCTGAATCCATGTCTTTACTTTGATATACACTTCTCAACCACCAGACTCTCTGAACTCCCCTGTGATGTTTATTGACTACTGCCTGTCAATCACTGTTAATTTAGTTTAACGATTCTCTGACACACAATTTCCTTCCTGCTTCCTAGAATAAATTATTTTACCTGAACAGAGAATAAAAACCAAAATATTTTTCGAATAACTTTACAGAAAAGAATGTGAATGTTGTCCAAACTTTCCCCCTAAAATAAACATCCTCCAGTGATGTTAGATTTTATGGAGGTGGATTTTAATTAACACTTATTATAATGCAGTGATTCCTGCAAAAGCAACAATTCTTTCTTCCTATGCATTTCAGCACAACAGAAAGGAGAAAAACAAGAGTAAATACAGAGAACAGGAAAAAAATGAACCCCATTAATTTAATCCTTGTGTGCTTATTGAACCAGACACAAAATAAAAAATCAGCACTGCTTTAAGAATTTTTCTGCTGTTTGTGTCTGATTCCTATGCTACATACAAACAGCTCAAATTGGGGAGCACCCCCTTTAGCTCCAGTGATGGAGCAACCTTCTGAAGAAACATGGGTAAAATAGTCCCCAAAAGGCAAAACGCCTATAGACCTCTCTAGAGTCTGGATTTCTTTCCTATGTGGTCTATTGAGAAGTGTGCTGGAGATGCAAGTTATCATTTTAAGACAAGGGGCATTTCCTGGTCCTGGTTGCAGGCTAGGAGGCTCTGTGGGAAAGCATGAGATCAGAATCAGTCTGGAAAGAACCATCCTAGAACAAGGCAACGTGCTTCTCTGCCTTTGGAGCAGCCTGATTCATCTCACTCTAATTTTGGTTATTTTTCTGGATTCTAAGAATAAAAATAGTGTTACATTGCAACTTTCCAGCAAGAATATTCTTTTTTAATCTAACTTCTCTGTGTGATGCTGTGAACATAACACCTTAGAAATCTTAAAATGATAACTATTGGCCAGATTGTGGCAGGAAGATGGGAGAGGATATAAGTAGCCTTCACCCTGGGAACTCCTGAAAGGTATAACATGATCCAAAGGCTGGAAGCTGAAGCTAGACAAATTCAGACTGAAAATAAGGTTTACATTTTTATCAGTGAGAGTAATTAACCATTGGAACAATTTACCAAGGATCATGGTGAATTCTCCATCACTTACTATTTTTTAATCAAGATTAGATGGGTTTTTTTTCCTAAAAGATGTGCTCTAGAAATGATTTGGGGAATTCTATGGCCTGGGTTATAGAAAAGGTCAGACTAGACGATCACAATGATCCCTTCTGGTGTTGGAATTTCTGAATTCATGAATCTATCAAGTCAATCATATCAAAATTCTTGCCTTCCATTTTGACCCACTATCCCTTTTCCCTCCCATATTCAATAGCTGGGTTCCTTTCTTTGCCCACACACCTTGTTTCATTTCCCCCTCCTTTCCCATAGTCCTTCAAGAGCCTTGAAGGCTGAATTTCTTTCGTCTTTGCTTCTCCTTCCGTTTAAGGTTGTTTCTTTCCTTCTTCCTCACCCTTTATTATTTTTTAACCAACCCTTTCTGTCTTCATATTCCCTTCAGCCTTGTCTTCCCTTCTTATCTTCTTATATATGATCTCTGGCTGCCTCAAGCCTGGCTGTATGAAATTATTTTTAGTACTGCTAGCAGCTGGATGTGTATCACTTTAAAGATGTTTTGTGTGAATCATATTAACAGCCTCAAGCACCAGTGATGTAGTCCTGAACAAACCCACTGTTATTGCATGTGTGTGTGCGTGTGTGTGTGTCTGTGTGTGTGTGTGTGTGTATGGGGAGAGGGAGGGAGAGAGAAGAGAAAGAGATTATACTAAATTTAAGTCCTGATCCAGAAATTATTTCAAACCCCAAAGTATGATTTTATTCAACAAGATTTCATCGAGGACTGAATGTTTAGTCATATTTCAATTAAAGCAATATTTTGTAATTCTACTTTTCCCGGACATACATCCCTTGCTAACATCATTCCCACTGGACACATCTTGGCATATTGTATTTTACATAAATAAACTGAACACCAGTGGAAATAACAATCTGGTGTTATTCATTTGTAAATTAGAACATTAAACTTTTCTCAGCTGATACAGGCAAAGATTTACAGAGCAGAGAACAAGAATAACTCCAGTCATAAGCATTCCCCTAAGGATTAAAACACCATGTGCTAGCAGCTATCCGGATATTTAAACAAATGTAAAAAAGGATAATGGTGCATAAAATCATAATAGTTCAAGATAAGCACCAAATTAACACAAGTTTTTTTAAAATAAATTAGCCATCTGTATGGAAGGATTTCATTTACTAACAGCTCAGAGTCTATCTCCCATTTCTGATGCTGAACAATGGCTTTATGTCCCCAGGAGTGCACTAACGCTATCTGCTCTGTTCAATAGGGCACCTTGACAGTTCCAGTCAATTGAGGTTACGGCATTCATGTTCAGTCAAACAGCAGAGGCCTAGGCAAGAGAATCATTTTCTGCAGGTAAATATTGTTGCCTATATATAATCACTAGGCCAGTTTCCTTCCAACTGGCTTAATCTTTCCTGTTATTCGTTAAATTCGCAAACTAATGGAAGAGCTGCTACAGATAGGGTCTAATTTTAGCAACATTTTCAGACAGTTAATTACCATTTTTATAAGGCAGAAAGTATTTTGTTCAGATGGCTTTCTTAGCAATGCTGTAGTTAATTCCAAATGAGGGGGAGAGAATAGTGGCTGATTTTGGTCCCAGCTTTCTTGCACTTAATTGGATGGCTGAGGCTAAAAATATTCCCAGTGGTCAGCCATGTCACAGAGTAAGATTATATTAAATATGTCAGTCACTAGGTTTATGCAGAAAAGGCCTAAGCAAAGTTCCATAATAAGGATAAACTGGCTGTAGCCATAGTTATACACCATAAGTTATTTACAATTATTATGCAGTTTCTAATATGAACATTTAATAATATAATTAGTGGGTGATGAAGCACAAAAGTGGTGGCTGAAGTGAATCACGTCTCCAGACAGCTAAAAAAAAAATTAAATGAAAGTATTCTATAACTTTGTGTATAAGGGTCACAAACATAAGACCTTCAGGCAGGAATCTAGAAAAGAACCAAATATTGCATGCAAAACAGACATGCTGCTCCAACGTATTGCTGCCTTGTTACATTGGGACAAACACAATAGATGCATTGTACTGAAGTTTCCCTATTCTTTGGTTATAATCACTTGACAAATAACCTAGTATTAACGCTACTAAAGCAAATGGAAACAACCACCCTGAAAAGATCCATTACAAACATAATTATAGCTTTACAGTGTTCTTATGACTGACATTCTAGCATCAGTTGGATGGAATGTCAACTCCTGGAAACAATCTGTTTTATAGAGTAAGGTTGCATGACTGAGGTGTTTCAAATGTTAGTATTTATATGCAAATTAAACACACACACAGAAAGACAAAAGAGAGTGTTATTTGAAATCTAGACATACTTTTCAGAGTGGCATTGATTGATGCAGGTAACCCTTCAAATAATTAAAAAAAGGAATAACTGACATGTCTCAAGATGTCTTGGTATTATATAATTTAATAATAGTTTAATTCTTTCTGTGTTATGCTGTATGAAGTACAAATTGATTTCAATATAGTAAGGGAGATAAAAAGGGAGGGACAGCAGTTCTTCGTGACTGCAGGTCCAACTTTAACATACAGACAGTCTCTTAGGGCAGTGAAATCTAGATACAAAATATTTAGAACCTGTGGGCTCAAAGACCAGACTATTTTCAGATTGCTTAGGGTAACAAATCTTATAGCTGCTGCTGAGTTCCGCCTACTTATTCAAAATTGAATATTTACAGTAAGTGGTTAGTTTTATTTTAAAGTAAAGAATATTTATCATAGTCAGAGAGGTAGCAATTATTATTATTCAGTTTAAAATGCAAATGCCATCATAGCACATCTATTGCAGTTGTTCATAACTTTCTTAAATAAATTCCCTTAGGGATAAAATTTGTTGTACCTTGTCTCTGCCCAGAGGAATTTTTGAAATAGAAGGGGATTTTCATCAAAATCTGTTTAGCTATTTTTTTTTTACTTCTGTATGTGAAAAATAAAAGAACACTTGTCCTAGAAATTCTGTTTACATGTATCCCAAAAACAGAACACATGTTCTTCAAACTTGTCATGTTCTGTAGATCTCATTTACATCTAAGGAGCAAATCAAATTTGATGGAAATTGAATCTGTCATCTTAAAGGTTTGAGTAGTGACATATTTTCCACATATGATAAGTAGGAGACTTTTTTCAGTTTCTCTGTTCAATCTATATTTTAGAATTCAGGAGAGCACACAGCAGACCTTGCTGTTCAACTTTCCAATCATCTTAAACAAACTAGAGTGGTGTATAGATTGTGAATCACTTTCATATAATACCAATTTGCAAGGACCTTTAAAAGTCTAGGACATGCAAAAGAGAAAGAGGAGGAGTCGACTGAGTTACTCTGGATTTACATTTTTGTCACTGAGATAGAATCTGACCCTTGTTTTTTTTTCCACTTAATTCAAATACAAGAGCAGTTTAAAATGCTCAGGGGGTGTAAATATCTTTAGATTTGAACAAGTCTTATATATAAGAGCTAAATGCACTAAAATTAAATTAATCTAGGATCAAAGTGAAATGGAGGAAGTTGTCTTACGACTGAGGCTTGAGGATGGGAGACCTAGCTTCTAAGAGAGTGAATAAGCGACTGGAGGGGGGTGGGGAGACAAAATAGATGAGGTAATATCTTTCATTAGACCAACTTCTGCTGGTGAAAGAGACAAACTGTTGAGCACCACAGACACACAGAAGAAGTGTTCTGTGTAGCTTGAAAGTTTGACTATTTTACCAACAGAAGGTGGTTCAATAAAAAATATTACCTTACCCATCTTGTCTCACTCTCATATCCTGGGAACAACACAGTTACAACAACACTTCAGATAAGAGATTTAGGGGCTCATGTCCATCACTTTTGAAAATCTTTACTTTACAGATCAACAGAAGCTACTCTTGTTTCCAAAAGGATGATGTAGTAGCCTTATTTTTTAACAGATAGGATAAAATGACCAAGAAAAGCATTTTATAAACTATGAATACTCTTTAAAAAGAATAATACACACAGGATGGAGGGGGACAAAAAGAGGGAAGAAAACGAGGACTAGTACTATTATGTGTCTCCCTCTCAGAGGTATCTGGAGTATGTCTTTGCAGATGGACTGATAGAGAGCCAACTTGCCATCTACTAGAATTTAGCAAGGAAAGCATGCAGTTGGCTTCAGACTACTGTATTTTGTCCATTCCAATATATTGAAATTCTAGGGGTCTTGTAAAAAGGTGGTTACCTTGCAACATAGCAATACAAAAATCTTGGCATAATAATACTAATTTAAAAATCAATTGATTTATCAATATAAGTAATACCAAATTGTTGTGTATTAAAACATAAACTGAACTACCTGTTTTAGCTACTGCTCTGTGAAAAATAAAATGCATTCAACTCCTCTAGAGTCTATTACTTCTTTTCTTTAAAACACAAAAACCAACAGTATACCTAAAAGTGCTTGAAACTTTTTGAAGCTATTAATAGGGGGAGCTGGTTGCTGCCTGTAAAGCCATAAAACAGACTATTTTTACCTCTAAGAATCGTTACAGTGGTCAACCTTCGATGAGTTATCTTTTTCTAGTTCAGTGGAAGGTTCAGTATGCGTACAGGTTTCCTGTGAATGAGCCTGAACACAGACAGGAGATACTTGTTGCTTTGAAAGATATAATTGAAAACTGCAGGAAAGATAATTGTGGAAATTATTGAAGCACAGTTGTATTCTGCAGCACCTTTCATCCCAAAACATTCACTGTGTTTTACAAGTATCCATTAATTAAACCTCACAACACCCCTGCAGTGTTTTACAAATGAGTAATCCAAAACTAAGAGAAGGGAGGTATGTTGCCCAAAGTCACACAGCAAGTCAGTGATAAAGCTGCAACTAAGACCTGGTTGTTCTGGTTACCTTCTATCCACTGATAGAGTTGCAGAATGTGTTTTAGGATTGTGTTAATCAAGAAATATTCAATGGTAGAAAAACACAGTATAGGCTTGTATACAGCCCACCCATTTATTTAAATATCTTCAGTCTCATCTCCTAACTGTGGCTCTATTCATGCCTTTGGATGTATGGTGGATCTGAGCTCAGTGCAGCTGGAATGTAGAGGACACAGATGGACAGGGCCTTCAAGCTGATGGTCCTGCTTCCAATAGAAATCAGGAGTTCTGTGGATACTGGGTTCAGAACACAGTGTTCTGTGGGGTTGGGACAAACCCCAAACTCACTGAAGGAAATATCTCTGGCTTTTCTTACGTTTCTGGATCCCACTCATTTTTTTTCCTCATGAATAGGGGTGATGTGGCTATTTTCAGTTGCGTTAATGTTGAGCTTCAGTTTTCTTTATCTACCTTAATGTAGGTCTCTGCAGTTCTCAATGTTTAACTGAGAAGGTAGAAAATTGCTGTTTGCTCTATGCATCAACAATTGATGTCTGAGTTGGGATACACTGAATTAGTGGGGAATCTCCCTATTCGTGTGAGAAATAACAGAAAAATACAGGAGAATATGGAAAATTCTATTATACTTATCTGAATATTCTTACATTAAAACTGCCCATCACACTAACGCTGGACAACTAACCTTATTTGTATACTACTGTACTAACTATTTTGTATGTTTCAGGTAAGGCAATGCATGCGGGATACTGTTCTATGCTGAACACTTATATACTGTATATATAAAGAATTTACTGTATATATATATATAAAGAATTTTAAAAGATGACTGAAACTCAAGGCACCCGAGACCATCATTAATAATACAATAAAAGCTCAGCAGCCATGAAGTAATCTAGTTACTAAATAATCTATTAATTAAAGTTATCTAGTTTTGTTTTTCCTTGAAAGGATTGTCTACACTAGAAAGTTTTGAAGTTTTAAGTAACCAGTATAGTTCAAGGAGCTACTCCACCCCCTCCATGTGTGAGCACAATTGTACCAGTATAAAACTGCAGAACTGCAAGCACTGGACTGTCAGACCGGCTAGGATAAACACAATGAATTGCACAGGAATTGCAGGCTAAATCTCTGGTGTGGACGGAGAGGAATGAGAATTTCCACCCCGAGAAACATGTTGGCTAGAGGCCTGAGACCTGAGTGGCGTACCCTCAAGGAAGGTGCATTTACTCCCAGAACTTTGACAACTGGTATAGTCTATTCTGGTTCAGGGTTGGTGTAAGTGCATCTGCGCTAGCACTTTTATTGGTATAAAAATGTTTGCAAAAACAAAACAAAAAATCACACCCCTGACACAGTTATACCAGTAAACTTTTAAGTGTAGATCAGGCCTCAAATGGGCCATTGAAAACGGAGAGAGAGAGAGAGAGAGAGAGATGTTTTCATCATCATTTAGCCATCTCTAGTATGGACTGGGAGGTGCCATGTGATGACTGTGTAATGGCCTATTGAATGGGTGGTCACAGTCCACTTCTTAGTGAACCAATATCATAGAATCATAGAATATTAGGGTTGGAAGGGACCTCAGGAGGTCATCTAGTCCAACCCCCTGCCTGAAGTAGGACCAATCCCCAACAAAATCATCCCAGCCAGGGCTTTGTCAAGCCTGACCTTAAAAATCTCTAAAATCTCTATCAACTTAATAAAACCCACTTGTGACACTCTGTGCCCCCTCAAAGCAACACCCTGGAACCCCAATATTCACCACTTTCATACAATTATTATATGTTTTGTACAAAGTATGCCTGTGGGGTATCATTCTAAATGTCTTGATCATTTGAACATTAACATCCTGTTGGATTGTATGTGCGGTCATTGTATGTGAAGTTCTGAAGTTCTGCTATGGGTGTGCTATGGAAGTGCTACTGGCCCCATTAAAGGGATTCCACATGCCCAGGGACTATCTCAGGAATTGTTTACAATGGAGGCTTCCCAGAGGGAGCACGTAGGCAATGGAGGATGCTTGACCAGGGATGGGGTTGGGGGCAAACCCCTATATCATAAACAAAGGTATTTCCAGCAAGCTGGAAGAAGCTATAAAAGAGGGGAATTGACATCATCACTTGGCCTCACTCCCCCCACAACTCTACAGCTGGAAACACCTTAGGAACAAAGACTGAATTGGGGGGAAGGGGGTCCCAGACATGACAGGAGAATTCCAGACTGTGTATAGAAAAGCTGTGATCTGCTTGTACTAACAGGGTGAGACATTGGTTGACTCAAATCTTGTCCAGTTTAGAGAACTTAAATAGCATTTTTGTTTTATTTCTTATGGTAATCTACTTTGATCTGTATGCTATTATTTATAATCACTTTAAATCTATCTTTCTGTAGTTAATAAATCTGTTTTATATTTTTACCTAAAACAGTGTGTTGTTTGAAGTGCAAAGGGAAATCTGCTCAGGAAGGGGCTGGTGCACTGTCCTCACTACTCTGAGGGAGGAGTGGACTGGGTAATAACTTACACTGATCAGACGTCCTGACCAGGGCATGTACAGCTCTGGGGTCTTAGGCTGGGGAACTGGGGGAGTTGGCTAGAGCCTCTCTATTGTTAGTTCATGAGAGGCTAGGAGAAGCATGCGTCCCTGTTTGTGTAAATGCGTGTGTAAGTGCAGGACCAGGACAGGTCAGCAGCTTGTCACAGCATCACAGTGAGAAAGGGACCCCAGTCTGGTGAGACAGAAGGCTCAGCAATACTCTAGTTCCAGGTTGCACCCCAGGAAAGTCCAACACACACACCACCAATTACCACCTTTGTAGTGGCCTGAGCAAGCCCTCCAACTATTAAATCAGAACAGAGACTCAATTGCCCTCTCTCTGCTATAGATGGTTCCTCCTGGTAAAGACTGAGGAATATTGTTGGGACAGTGATGGGAAGCATGAATTGCTGCTACTCATGCTGTAGATTATACATAAATAGAGAACTTTGGTCTCCAGGAATGTCAATCCAGCACCATTCACAACCTTTCTCTTTCATTTAAAAAATGCTGATTTTGTTGTAGAAATGCTCTCCTAATATATACATATAATCTATAAAAAGTGATGGTAAAAATAGAAGTCTGATATGAAAAATACTCCCACTAAAACAATTAATACAGTTAAATGCAAACTTATGTTTTACTCACATAAACAAGTCTAATGTGATTGATTTATACATATAAAATCAAACCACTGACACTGGAGGAAAAATAAAAATCTACAACCAATTCCATCATTCTAATAAAAAGAGTACAACAGAAAATAGATGGGACTATGAGCAATATAATCCAGCTAGTCCAACTAACATTTTATACATATAATCTATCCATAACTGTCAAAGTAAATCCATTGTACAAATATACAATATTTACAATAGCTATGACATTCTGATTACCTTTCCAGGACCTGAAGAAGAGCTCTGTGTAGCTCAAAACAGGAGTTGGACCACTAAAAGATATTTCCTCATCCACCTTGTCTCTCTCATATCCTGGGATTAACATGGCTACAACAACATTTCAAATTGTAAACTCTGTTATTGCACTAAAATACTGCAATATTGGATGCTGCCAGTAGATAGAGCTATGGTTTCTAGGAGCCTGCTGTTTAAGAAGGGAATTCTAAGTAAACATTAGAATAACAAAGAGGAAAAATAGCTCCAGCCCATGGTGACTGGAGGGAAAGAAGGAAATGGAAGTCATTACAGTTGATGGGAAAAGAGGGGCATAACAGAGAGAGGCTGAAAGTTTAGAACATTATGAGAGAGAGAGAGGGAGGGAGAGAAGTCACACAAAGATACTGGAGGAAGCAGGAGATCAGGCCATCCAACCTCCAAAGATGCTACAGAGGGATCTGCCCACCAAGAGAGTAAAAGGACACTAGACTTCACCAAAGAAGATAATGATAGATAATGGAAGGTTGCCTGGCTGGTTTTAACCGATCTGGCTAGTTTTGTTCTGCCTTGCAAGTTAAAAGATTTAATGTGCTGGGTTTTGTTTTGCTTTTTTTCCCCACTTGGGACACATTGTGGGCTTCACAAAAAAATTTAGTTTTCAGGAGAGATTTAAAGTAGGAGAGAGAGAGAGAGAGAGAGTGGTGGTTTGGCAACCACAATCAATACCATTTGGTATTTAGGAGGCAGCATACAAAACACATGTAGATGCTTGTGGGAGAAAGAGACAAATCACAATATAACATGTGGGTAAGAGAATGTGAGATGAAGTGGATTTTTAGTGTAATATAACTGCCTTCAGTCAGCATGAACATTGTCTTAATTATAATGCAATTATACGTTTACATAAAAATAATTCCAAACCACCAGAATACAAAATAAAACCTCTTTTGGGTGGTGACTGTGGTGGCCTCCATAAACGCAGTTTATTTGGAGACCAGTCTCTGGGAAAAAGGGGCAAACTTAAGGTTGTTCGTGTGTCCTTATCAACAGTAGAATGTTAGCAAATTAAGCAGTCAAATGTGATGAGTGAAGTTTTAAGGTTGGAGTTTGATCCTATGTAAATTCTTTTTGTTTGATTGTTTTTGTGAGTTTAACATTAACTAATTTCTGGGAGAAAATGCAAAAAAGCTTTAAAAATGTTTAAATTACAAATATATCTTTGAGCCTGTATCAGGTCTGACGTTCCCTCAGACTTTATTAACTCACATAATCTGTGGGTTATTAAGGAGATATTACAGTACATTGAGTCAAGGAGTATGTGGAAAAATTGAATTTGCATATTGAAGTCATTATCCCTTTAGAGCTCCTCTGGTCCTTTATGTCACTTTATGGTTGCTACACATGCACATTACTTCCACATATTAAACATTGGAGGGAAAGGTCTAATGACAAGAATTGCTGCACGTGTGAGAGAGCCATTTTACAACATTAATTAGATTCTTACTGTGAATAATTTGAACAACTTTAGTGTCAAGCTTGAACTGAACAAAAGTATTGTCAATGTTAGGCGTCAAACTTCCGGCAGCTCTAAAAAGCAAGTTTTGCAAAAAGAAGTTAAGACTTGTGATCAGGATGCGCTGCAACCAGGCAAATTTTTGATGAGTCCTATGAACTAAGCAAACCCACATTACCCACATTTAAGACTCAGTTGACTACAGAAAATAAATAGGCCTAAATTATACGACCAACTAACAATTGGTTACAAGGAGATAATTATGCATCAATTATACAATTAAGGCAACCACACTAACCACATTAACAATGTGGCCCAACCTGATTGGTTGGTCTGTTTTAAGACATAGCCGTCAGACCAGATAAGAACTACAAAGGCACAGAACCAAGTGTGTTGTCGGTCATAAGGGAAACCTGACCCACACCCCCTGAACCAAAGGGACGTGCACTTCTCAACTGTCTGTACCTGGCCAGTGTGGAAAATGGCCGACTGAAGTGTAACATATTTTTTCGGACAAATGAAGGGTAAGGTTAGGGAGTAAAGAAGTCTGGTTGCTCAAGCTGATTTGATCTTAGTTGTATCGATACTGTAGTGTAAAATCAGTAGTAAGCGCTTTGCATGTATTTGTGCTTGTCTTTCAAATAGCCTGAGCGAATGCATGTAAGGCTGTTGTCCATTAGCTCCTTGTATGTGTAGTTGTGCTTGCCACTGGTATATCCTGCCACCAGGGATATATAACTGGTGAATAATGCTTTACATATGCTTGTCTTCAGGGATTCTATTATAACCTGCCAGGACCAGCATATGTAGAGTCACTGTTCAGGAACTCTCAAATGGTCCACAATATTACATGTACTTGTGCTTGTCTTCAGTATAACCTGCCATTTATATTAATTCTTATTCAATGCTAGTCTTTGTTTTTGCTTTTCTTATTTTGCCTGTGTTGTCTTTATAGTCGAAGATCATTAAAAACCTTTTTTGAGGAATAACTAATAGTTCTTGTTTATCTTATATGGATGCTACTCAACCTCATTACATCTGCGTTGGGTGGCGGGAAGTAGCAAACACCCGGGGCCCACACTTAGGGCCCCGAGGCATGCCTCCTTCTTCCTTTATCTCTGCACTTACATATATTTTTCACCTCCAAATTGTTAGAGAGATAAGGCTACATTAGACATAAATCATTTGTTAACGATATGCATTTATTTAGCATTTTAAACTAAAATCTGTGTGTGACAAGCATGGTGAGAGGATGTCTAAAACCCAGAATTCTGCGATCTATCTATAGAGAAACATTCATATCCATAGGTCCAATATGATAACAATTCAAATATGCATATTTTCACACTATTTAGTTTTAAAGCAAAATAAATTCCCAACTTCAGTGATGGGGGTGGGGCTCTAGTTACAGGAGTAAATTCTCTCAATCCACCCGTACAGTAAACATTTTCATTTTGCTTTAATATTGAACATAGAGCTGTTTTTTCATTTGTTTGTTTTTAAAAAGGATGTAGTTTCTTTACTGAAAAATGCAGTTTCAGTTGTGTCAAGTTTGCCAAACAGTTTTGATGAAACCAAAGAATCAAAATGTTTCAGTAATGTTGAAACAAAATGTTTCATTTTGATCAGGCCTGGTTTTTTTTATTTTCTTTTCTGATTCCAAGCATTTGTATAAAAGCGAAGGACTAGATTCCCCCCAGAATGTGGCTGGGAGCTGGAGTTGGAGGAGGAGCTCACCTGTAACCTTCACTGCTGTTGTAAGAGTTAAATTTTATAATTGTACTATAAGAATTGATGTAAACTTTGATTTCATTCTGGCAGCCACTCTTTTTGAATAACATAAAGAAATGACTGTCTGAGACTGGGATCTTGTTTCCTATTGTGTGAATGAGCAATGCATGCACCAGGAAAAGATAAGGTGTGAAAGCCATCACAAATGTCCAGATGGTCAAGAAAAAGTGAGAGACTTGGAAACACTAGGAGACAATCAGAAAACATCCATTGTATCCGATGCTAAGCATGTTAGCAGCACTGACAACCTCAGAGGTGAGGCAACCACCCCCGAAGGCAAGACAACAAATAGGAGATAACGATGGGAAGCCCAACAATAACCATCACATGATAAGAGCGGAAAAACCTCAAGATTACCACCACTTAAGGACTAATGATTACAGGATGACATTGCAAAATGCATGGACTCAAATGGGAATTTACAAGTATAAAGCTGGGATGTTTTGCCATGAAACCCTGGGTTCAGTCCTGCCAAAACCTCAGATCCTCGGATCGTGACTGACAGAGCCCAGCTCCTCACTCGTGTTCAATCTAACTGGCCATTAGATTGACTCAAGCTACAACAGACTGGTAACTATAAAAACATCAACTGGCAGGACTGTGTGCATGGTGTGTATGTGTGTGTGACTGAAAAGCATATGCTAACTGTTGTATTTTCAATAAATATGGCGTATTTGCCTTCTCTCTTATAAAAGATCCCATGTGCTTTGTATAGCATAACAGTGTGGCTATGGGAAACCCAAGTTTAATTCACCCAATGAGGTGAAGCGATTTCAGCTTGGGTCTCCAGGATAGCCTGGTGTGGTTTTTTTCTCAGTATTTCCTGTTGAAGGTGCTCCACTGTATATAAATAATCATTGGAGCAAGGACTTGAACTTGGATTCCTCCCACTCAAGTGAATGCTCTCATCCCCAAGCTATAGAGTCATTCTCACTCTCTTCCCTTGGCCCAATGGCTGTTCATTGTCATAATGAATTCCTATAGCTATGTCTGTAACACTGACAGACCCTGGTCATCGGCAGGCATGATCGAACCGGGGACCTCTGCAACTTAGTGCATGAGCCTCTACTGCATGAGCTAAAAGCCAACTGCCTGTTAGCTTAGGCTGTAGAGCAGACTCATTTACCCTCTCTAAGTGGTCTCGGTGCCACTAGATGGGACAGAACACCACACCCGGTAGGTGTGTGGGTTACATGTGCACACTACACCTTAGGTCTGTATAAGTTATGTCACTCAGGGGTATGAATAAGCCACCTCCCTGAATCACATGAGTTACAGTGACACAAGCGCTGGCATAGATAGTGTTATGTCAGTGCGAGAAGCTTGGGACATAGCTACCGCTACTCACAGGGACTGGAGTATTTAAGCTGACAGGAGAGCTCTTTCCCATTGGCTTAAAGATCTGCACTAGAAGCACTACACTGTCTCAACTGCACGAGTGCAGCTGTGCTGCTGTAAGCTCTGTAGTGTAGTCATAGCTGGAGAATTTGTACTGTGACTGATCCCCCGTGCTTGGCATTTTGTGAATTTAGTCCTTTGGTACTTTGCTTCTATACCAATTCCTGAAATTGAAAAGAAAAACTGCAGGCTACATTGAAACAAAATGGTTTGTTTAATTGGTTCCATTGTGGTCCTCGAGTCCAACGTCCTATATAACACAGGCCATAGAACTTCCCCAGGAATAATTCTAGTTTGAATTAGGTTTAGTATCAATCCTGCTATTTTCAAGCACACTCAATTTGCCTTCACTTTATCAATTTACTGAAAACTTTTGGGAAAAAAATGGTTTTGGTTCAACTTGAAACTATTTTTTTTTCAATTTTTAGAATTGACAGCGAACCAAAAAATCCATTGTTCACCCAGCTCTAAATATCGTGCTGTTAAAAGGTGCAGAATTGAAAGCACTGGAGTCTGAAGGCCTCTGTTTACAGCTACTTAACAGATATAAACAGGCACAGGTGCAACTGAGACTTCTACTACACTGTGTTTTCGAAGTTTTCACTTGGCCAGATTAACTCAATGGCTGAGAGAATAATTCAGTTTCCATACCCATTTAATAGTTGGGTCACTCTGCTGAGATTCAAAGAAGAGTGCTAATTAGTGCCAACTGCAAAGTTGGTTTCTGTGATGTAGTCATCTCTTTTATAGAGATTGAAATATTTAGTTATTTTTAATATTTAATCATTTAAGACGTTTATGCATTTATTTTATTTTATTTTATGTATTTATTTGTTTATGTATCATGTACTTAAAAGCCACCAAAGCTAAAGTCAGGTGGACATTACCACCCACATGAGCTGCATTGGAGCCACTGTCTATAGCTCTGTATCAAATCCTCTGAGCCATCCAGTTTATGAGACACTCTCTTCATGATTGTCTTCTTCTCCAACTGCCCTCTCCTATAGATTAGAAGGAAATACGTACGTTCAGTTTATGTCTTTTAAATATGTGCTTTTTGTCCATATTACCAATAATTTCCATTAGAGTAGACCATATTTAGATTTTTTTACTGATGCTTTTGGGCTGAAACTGATTTAAACTTCAATCCAGAATGTATTTCAGTGACTGAGTTTAGAAAAGAGAAAGATTGGCTGGGGGAGGAGAGGAGGGAGAGTGAATTAAGCAGCAGCATGTTCAGGCTCTATCAACGTTCAGCCATATTACTGTGAGTTCTTCACAGACAAGAGAAGGGTACAAGGAATAACAAATGAGTGTGCATACCAAGGATTTCTGTTGTGAAGTTGAATTTCATAGGTGCTGCATTAAGCTAAAATAATTGGACTTTCTGAGGCCGTGCAGTATGAAACTTACATTGGCAATATTCATCACGTTTGTTCTCATAATCTAGGAGAGACTATGGGGTTGCAGTTTAGCCCTACTTTGTCAGCTAGCACAGCCTTTGGGCTAGTAACTATTGCCCCGACTGCACAGAGATTTACACCATTGTGCCAAATGATGGTGAATTTCAGCCTACAAGCATAAACTGTTCATAAATGACTGCAAATTGTATCCTATAATTCAACTGAGATATCAAAAGAAATGAGCCAATAGCTACAAGGATTTTTATTACTTTGCTTTTTAAGTGAAATAAACAATGACTTCATTTAGCTGCATGACTCTGTAGCCTAGATACATGACGAGCTGCTACTGAAGCTTTCTCCATGTTTTAGTTTTCTGATTTGCTAACAAATCAATCATGAAATAATTATCTTACTTTGAAATGCCAGAAACCCAGAGAAAAAAATGTATAATTTAAAAAAGGCATTGATATGCTAGTTCTTTAATGTATGTAATTTACAAAATTCTCACCATCATCTCTTTCACCTGGAAGTAGGAAGTAAATTTATTTATTCATACACACCAAAAAAAACACTCTTGCTGACTTTTAGGAGATCCGAAGCCAGTTAAAGACATTGATGTGGGACAATATAGGTGAAGCAATAAAAAATAAAACACAAATCCGAGTTTCACAAAGTTTAAACAATGGATTATTTCATGCAGCCAACGCAATAATGAGTCAATTTCCATGTAAATTAGTTCATTATTATTAATATCTGCTGCCTCCTGAGCACAGAGTGAACCGATTTTCCCAAAACATTGCTGGGGAAAAGGAGCTGGTAATAAGTAGCTTCTCTTTTGCTAAATCAGGAAAATTAGTAATCTGACATTTGCATGAAATTCCTAAATAAAATAAAAAACCTGGCAAAGAAAGCCAGTTTTGCCATTAGACTGAATGGAGCCAGACTCAGCATACAATGCTCAATATCCTTCTCCCAGTGGTCTGAGAACAGCTTGCACAGGCTAGGCCCTGGTATTCATACTTCTTTAGGGCTCATTTGGTAATTTCCTGGAAGCTAGTTGTTTATGCTTAAACAGTCTGTTGCCTTACTCTCTCAATACTAATCACTCAATAAAGTCCCAACCCCCTACACACTTATATATCTGCTTAACTTTACGCATATGAGTTGTTCCATTGATGTCAATGCTTTATTTAGGGTGGAAAAGAGAAATCAATATTGTTGTTCACAATGATATTTGCTTGTATACACAATGCAGTACAGGCCTATCTGCTTGTCCTCAGGCTTTTGGGGGATTTCTCACGACCTCATAGCAAACTCCAATATCTCTGGACTCTTGGAATGTAAATATGAAAACAGATTTTCTTATGTACTTACATGGCCTCCTTACCATAGGATCTGAGCACCCCACATATATTTATGCTCACAACAACTTTATGAGGTAAGAAGTACTATTCTCCCCATTTTACAGGCACAGCGAGACTAAGGCCTAGATCCACAAAGGTATTTAAGTGTCTAAATCCACAAAAACCCTGCTTGGCTGGCACCTAACCCTGTAGGTGTCTAAACCCTCTCAATATCTACATTTTTGCTATAAAAGTTATGTAGCCACCTAAGTTTCTACCTCTGGCATGCACACGCCTCACTCTAGGAGTCTAGAGGCCTAAGCCCCAGTGGAATCCTCAAACCAGGTGACGATAGTATTTGCCTTGCCTATCTCACCTGCAGAGCCTGATCCAGAAGGTGTTCTCTGAGCATACCTCCTGGCTTGGGGCCATTCAAAATCCAGCAGAAGGAGGAAGAGCTACTGCCTCCCTTATAACTTTTAGTCCAATGATTAAAGCACTCATTCAGCACATAGGAGACCTGAGTTCCATTGCTCCACTGTACTGGATGAGGAGAAGGAATTTAAACATGGGCCTTTTACCTCTCAGGTGCATGCCTAACCACTGGGCTATGAGATAGTCTGATGTAGAGTGCCCACAGTCTTTGCCATTGAAGCTGTTCCACTTTGGATTAAAGAATTAAAGAGTAATTGGAGCACAGGGTCTCTAGGACTGCCACCTCCCAAGAATACATCTTAGCCACCAACGTACAGAATAATTCTCTTGCTTTGTTTTTCTCTGGCCCAATAACTATTTAAATGTTTAACCAAAGTGAACAACGAGGAGTACTTGTTGCACCTTAGAGACTAACACATTTATTTGGGCATAAGCTTTTGTCGGCTAAAACCCATTTCATCAGATGCATGGAGTAGAAAATACAGTAGGAAGATACATATACAGAGTACATGAAAAGAGGGGGGTTGCCTTATCAATGAGACAATTCAATTAAAGTGGGCTATTATCAGCAGGAGGAAAAATCACTTTTGTAGTGGTAAGAAGGACAAGAAGGTGTGAGTAACAGTAGGGGGGAAAATAGCATGCGGAAACAGTTTTAGTTTGACCCATCCACTCCCAGTCTTTATTCAGGCCTAATTTGATGGTGTCCAGTTTGCAAATTAATTCCAGTTCTGCAGTTTCTCACTGGAGTCTGTTTCTGAAGGTTTTTTGTTGAAGAATTGCCACTTTTAAGTCTGTAATTGAGTGTCCAGGAAGGCTGAAGTGTTCTCCGACTGGTTCTTGAATGTTATAAATCTTGACATCTGATTTGTGTCCATTTCTTCTTTTGCACAGAGACTGTCTCGTTTGGCCAATGTACATGGCAGAGGTGCTTTGCTAGCACATGATGGCATATATCACATTGGTAGATGTGCAGGTAAACGAGCCCTTGACGGTGTGGCTGATGTGATTAGGTCCTATGATTGTGTCCCTTGAATAGATATGTTGACAGAATTGACAACGGGGTTTGTTGCAAGGACAGATTCCTGGGTTAGTGTTTTTGTTGAGTGGTGTGTAGTTGCTGGTGAGTATTTGCTTCATGTTGGGGGGCTGTATGTAAGCAAGGACTGGCCTGTCTCCCAAAGTCTGTGAGTGTGAGGGATCATTTTTCAGGATAGGTTGTAAATCTTTGATGATGCGCTGGAGAGGTTTTAGTTGGGGCCTGAATGTTATGGCTAGTGGTGTTCTGTTACTTTCTTTGTTGGGCCTGTCATGTAGTAGGTGACTTCTGGGTACTCTTCTGGCCCTGTCAATCTGTTTCTTCACTTCAGCAGGTGGGTATTGTAGTTTCTTTTAGCCCACGAAAGCTTATGCTCAAATAAATTTGTTAGTCTCTATGTTGCCACAAGTACTCCTCGTTGTTTTTGCTTATACAGACTAACACTCTGAAACCTGTCACCATGCAAAGTGGAACAGCTTCAGCAGGAGAGACTGAGGGAGCCACACATCAGAATACTTCATAGTCCCATGATCTAGGCACTCTCCTGAAAAGTGGGGAACCCCTGTTCAAATCCATTCTTCCTCCTCAGGCAGTGGTAGGAATTGAACCTGGGTCCCACATCCCACATGAGTGCTCTAACCATTCAGCAAATAGTTATAAGGGAGGGACCCTCATCTTCTCTCCAGCATGTCTTGCATTAATGGTTTAGGAGCGTAAGCTATCTGACTCTAGAAGAAGGGTTCCCAGCTGTGATTTACAAGCAGAGATAGGCATTTCCATGTAGCCCAGACTGAGGTGACTAACTCTGTGAGTGGGGCAGGACTTGTACACTTCCCTCTTGTTACAATCTTCCACTGGTTTGCTTAGGCGGCTCCCCACCTCGTGTGTTTGTCTTGTAGATCCCATTCTTAGGTACCTATCTCCCTCCAGGCATCATAGAGAGAGCTTGAGCAACTAAACAAGGGTTTGTGGATTCTAGTGATTTTCTAGGGGCCTAAACATTAGGCACAGCAATAGCCAACGTCTCTTTGCAGATTTACTGTAAGTGATTTGTCCAAGGTCACAGTGGAAGATTTGGATAGACCAGGAATTTGAACCTGTGTCCCAGGTTAGCACCTTAACCACTAGACCACACGAAGCGCTGCTCTAACTTGTGCTAGTGGATAGTGGTGCTCAAGGAGCAGGTTGTCTTGCCAGGCTTGCTAAAGCACATCAGGTCCAGACTTGTATCTTTTCCTCCCCTGGACACCCTATTCCTACCCAAGAATGTCAGTGTGATAAAGGAGGGGGAATGAGTAATTCAGGGCTAGCTTTGCTATCCTTTACCAGCTGAGGATTCCTCTACCAGAGCAGAATCTTCAGCTGCTTCCTCAAGACAGCTTTAAGCATGCTTTGTGACGGTGGTTAAAAGAGAACTGACCAGGGGCTCAGTATCTGCCATGGCAAGTTCAGGACATGAAAGAAAAAAGGGTGGAATCAGATACCATGGCAGTTGGTGTGGTATAAAAACCTAGACAGATAGAGCGAGTGAGTCAAAGATGACCGTTTATAAGCTTGGGCAACAGGGAGAGTTGTGGTCCTATACATATGTTCTATGCAGAAAGACAGAAATACAGTGAGTAATTAGATATATTGGAAGGGATATGTGAACATACTTCTACACAAGCTTACTGTAATAATGGTAAAGTTTTGATTTCAGGAAAGACTTATAACAGGTGTTAGCACAAAACTGTACAGCAGTTCTGATGCTAGAATTAGAATCAAACAAAGGTACATTATATATTTCCCATCCAAAATTTGATTTTTGCATAGATTTCTCTCAGTAATGGTCTTTGTGCTCCTTTTCATCTAGAGCAATAGGTGTTAAGACCTCTAATTTTGCCAAATTTAATAATGTTTGATATATGAATGATATCATAGCTTCATCATTTAGTTTCTATTTTTTAAATATTCAATAAAACAAAATAAAAACTCTTTTTAAAAATTTGTAGCTAGATTAAAACTAAACTTCTAATACCAATCAGATCCATATGGAAGCATAGTAGATTTGGACTATTTGTTTTGTTCTGTTTTTAAATAAGAATTTGTTTTGCAATTTCTTTAATGACAACCTTGATAAGGAAAGACAACCTGATAAGGAAATACATTTTAAGAAAATGATTTAATGTTAAAATAATACTCTAGCAATTTAAACCAAACATGCTTCAGAGTCCAGTAAACATACTGTAATCAATTTATATCTCTCCCTTTCTTTTCACATACAAGTACATTGCTACTTCCTTATTGTTCTTACTCAAAGACTCTCCCAATTACCAAGGAAGAGTTACTATTTGAATAATTTGTCCTGAGACTCTCCAAAGTAAAGACAAAATATAGAAACTTGATGTATGTAACACTTCATCCATGGAAAGCAATAATTTCTTGAGTATCTCTTTTGTTTCATAAACATTTATTTTTAAAAATCATGCACAGTGCTCTATTCTAGATCCATTTGAAAATGAGGGAAGGGGAATTAACCCACTAATTCAGTTCTCCTATTAGGTCTTTAAATCCAGCTGGGATGCTGTTTAGGCATTGGTCCTCAGAATTGACATGGCATAGTAAGAGGTAAAGCTTCAATGTTTTGTGCATCTTCAGGCTCTTCTAATCTCATTTCTCCTAGTTCCTTCATGATAGGGAAAGCTGGAATTCTGCTATCCAGATCATATCCCTTATCTGTCTGTGTGCGGGGGGTGTGTGTATGAGCCTCTTCTTTTGCTTTGATACATCTCTGTTTATTGTGGTCAGCTGAACATTCACATTGGTGTGGCCCTTCTGGATAGTTGTGTGCTGCTGTTCACTCTGGTTAAGTTATGGCTTAAATTAATAAAGTAGAGGCCTCCATATTTAACTGCTGCTGTGGCCATGTCTCACTGTCTCTATGTCCATAGCAATACTAATTAGGAACAAAGAATGTAGGCCACACTTACAGGATAGGGGGCTCTATCCTGGGAAGCAGTGATTTTGAAAAAGAGTTGGAGGATACTCAGCTGAACATGAGCTCTCAGCATGACCCTGTGGCCAAAAGAGTTAATGCAATCCTGGGATGCATAAGCAGGGAATCTCGAGTAGGAGTAGACAGGTTATTTTACCTCTGTATTTGGCACTGGTGCAACTGGTGCTGGAACACTGTGTCCCATTCTGGTGCCCACAATTCAAGAAGGATGTTAGTAAAAATGGGGTTCAGAGATAAGTCGCAGAAATGATTAAAGGATAAGAAAACATGCCTTACAGTGAGAGACTCAAAGAGTTCAAACTATTAATTTTAGAAAAGGTTAAGGGATGACTTGATTATTGTCTCTAAGGGCAGGTCTATAGTTAAAAATGCTGCAGCAGTGCAGCTGCAAGGCTGTAGTGCTTCACTGAAGATGCTACTATGCCGAGAGTTAATCCACCTCCGTGAGAGGCAGTAGCTACATTGATGGGAGAAGCCCTCCTGTTGACATTGCACTGTCTACACTGGGGGTTAGGTGGGTATAACTGCATCGCTCGGGGGGTGGATTTTTCACATCCCTGATTGCCGTAATTATACCAATGTAAATTTGTAGTGTAGACGTGGCCTTACTATTTACACAGGGAACAAATATTTAATGGAAAAAAAGGTATAACACGATCCAGTGACTATAAGTTGAAGCTAGAGAAATTCTGACTGGAAATAAGACATAAGATTGGATGTTTTTTTCTAAAAAGATCTGGTCTAGGAATTATTTTGGTGAACTTCTATGGCCTGTGTTGTACAGGAGGTCAGACTAGATGATCACGGTGGTCCCGTCTGACCATGGAATCTATGAATCTACAAATCTTGTTCTGGTTGATGTACTATTAGTATCTGCCCTAATAATGAAGTCAGCTAATATTTTCATATGAAAACTGTAACAATTACATTGAACAGAGGTCACATATTAAAGATTCTTATACAAACTGTCTGATGTCAATGTTAACCAACATCAGCAGTAATAGGCAGAAGATGGTATAACTCTTATGGTAATACACAGTAGTAATATGGGGTCAAGAAATATGCTATGTCTTAATATTATTCTACCAGCCAATAAGCATTAAATAAACCCTTATATAATGTATCAAAACTTATGAAAAGCCAAATGCCCATGTGTCCTCAGAAATGGATGCCATCAAACCCAAACCATGTAACTTGTAGATAATTGTTTTTTCTAGTATACATCTATCCCTAATAACTTTATTTTGTCAACTGCCAGTTTGTTCCTTTGAAGTCTATGTTTCATTTTTCACCGAAGTCCTTCACATGGTGTCTATACTTCGGTGAGTGACTAATATGAATTGTTGATTCAAGCTAGGAACATCTATGTAGGGTCCAGTATAGTCAAATATAAATTCTAATCGGAAAGATAAGTACATGTTTCATTTTGTTATCTAGTGAAAATATGCATTTGACTTGAATTAAGCTTTGGCGTCCCTGGACGTACTCATCTATGCCTTACTTGTATCCAATTGCTCTAGGGTGGAGTTTTGTGCCTTTTCCCCCCCAACTGCTTTACAAATATAGCATTATATCAAATCTGACTAACCTACTCTATAGAATATTAGTATTGCCCATTCAATATGCTTTTCAGGTTTGAACAGATATCCATACTATACTCGGTTGTTTCAGGCTACTATATTGTCCTGTTTGTTCTATTTCACAGTAGAATAGTCAATGTAAATGTTTTAAAGGGGCATTATATGTTGTTGGCCTGACTCCCCCAGACCAGGAGGGACTAACACCATACCTAAGTCTCTTTCAGGTCCTTCCTTCATGGCACAGTTTTATTTTTTAAACATAAAACTCACAAAGCAACATCATAACAAAGCAATTTCCCTGACCAAAGTAAGCTGCAGGGCCTAAAGCAGATCTCAGGTCTTGCCTATCTTCCCTTCACTCTTCAGCCAACCTCAGAAGCCCTCTTGTTGCACACAACTCCCCTCCCCAACTGATCCATCTGCTGGCTTTTATAATTACTTGATAAATCTCAGCTGGGAGGCAGCTGATCAGTCAGAGATCAGATCAGGCACAACACCCCTTAAAAGGCCAGCCATTCTGTGACATACACCTTCAATTTAAAAATGACACCTATCTGAATTACCGTTTTTTTCTTAATATTATTACAAGTAGCCACTACAATTACTAAAAATGAAAGAGATTAGAAAAAAAATCTGTTTTCTTTCTTTCCGTTTATTTTGGTTTTGAGTGCACATTTTTGTATACTCAGTTTCACTTTGTCCCCAACAGCCTGTTAGATAGTGAGTTTCTTCCTGTTATTGAGGGCCTTTCATACAACAGCAAAGAAAAATATATATTAAAAAAAAAAACAGAAAAATGTGATTGTAAAACCAGAGGAATTATCAAGGGAACTCAAGAACAGGTGACAGATTGTATACTACTACAAGTTGTTTTTCTAAATTGTCCAGATTTCAAAGTGACAGTGTCCTTTTAATCCTAAAGCCATTTTAATGGAGACTAGCTTTGTTAAAGCATCACCAAATGGAAAAACTTTTACAGACCTCTGAATACGTTAGTACTATACCTGTCCAACTGCTAAAGAACTATAAGACAGCCCGTCACAGAAACTACCTTGTCTGCTTCAATTGTCCTTAGAAATGATAGTTCTATATACTTTGTAATTCCATACATGTATCTAATTTGGAAGGCAAAGAAGACCTAAAAAATGGAGATATGTACTTCAGCTGGTTAAAATGGTTCTCTTGCTTGGGAAGACAACTTTTGTATTCATTAAAACAAGGAATTGTGTCTGAAGAGGTTCACTGTGAATCACAACTTTTTAATAGACATCACACACAATATTCAGCTGTAATATACACTCAGCATTCAAAGCTTTCCATAAACATAACATCATTCATTGAAGGCCTGCTACTTAATAAAATAGATTAAATTAATAGCAGTAAATTAAAAGTCTAAATTATGAATAACTTTTACAGACCCTCTGGTCCTAACATTATCTAATGCACTTATACTGAAAAGAGCACATGCATTTCCTACATATACACCTATACTTCAGAAAGCCATAATATATGCAAATAAATGAGTCAATCATCGGTAGAGGGTATTTATATATCTGAGGCATCCAACAGATGTAATAAAGACAGAACACACAAACTTGCCTAAAATACTCTTTAAAATTCAAGAACACAGTGTACAAGTGAGATCAAATTAATCCAACAATGTTGCTGGCCAAAATCAGGGCAATTACAGAAGTAGTAATTAAAGTCAGCAAAATATTATTCTTATTTTATTATTATTCTTATATTATTCAGGGCAACAAAAATGATTAGGGGTCTAGAGCACATGACTTATGAGGAGAGGCTGAGGGAGCTGGGATTGTTTAGTCTGCAGAAGAGAAGAATGAGGGGGGATTTGATAGCTGCTTTCAACTACCTGAAAGGGGGTTCCAAAGAGGATGGCTCTAGACTGTTCTCAATGGAGCAGATGACAGAACGAGGAGTAATGGTCTCAAGTTGCAATGGGGGAGGTTTAGATTGGATATTAGGAAAAACTTTTTCACTAAGAGGGTGGTGAAACACTGGAATGCGTTACCTAGGGAGGTGGTAGAATCTCCTTCCTTACAGGTTTTTAAGGTCAGGCTTGACAAAGCCCTGGCTGGGATGATTTAACTGGGACTTGGTCCTGCTTTGAGCAGGGGGTTGGACTAGATGACCTTCTGGGGTCCCTTCCAACCCTGATATTCTATGATTCTATGATTCTATGATTTAAGTGCTCTTCAAAGAGTCCTTCACTGTTAGTTTAAGATCACAAAAGGCGATACCAGCAGTTGATGAATCATCTCAGAACTAGCAATAGTTGGTTTTCAGACTAAACTATCCTCATTTACAGTAATCAGTTTTGCAGCTTACTGTCTAACTTTTGTAAATACTTGGCAAATCATAGGATATCTATTAAATGCACTTCCATATCATCAGGCCTACACAACTTTCTACAGGAGGAAGAAATGGAATATCAGTATGAAACATCCCGCAGAAACTGCCTTTGTTTATATAAAAATCTGGGGTCCAAATTATCCATATGTTTAACCCACCAAAGAATGGTATTAAATAATACGAATTATACATATTCTGAGCCAAATTCTGTAGTTTATATGATTTTAAAAAAATTCTCATAGAATTACATTTTTTTGTCTGTCTTAAACATCTGGACAATTTTTAAATTGTTTTACTTCACTGGGAGTTTTGCTTGAAGGAAGACAGAAGAATTTGTTCTTCTCTCATTAATGCAACCTGTAGCAGTAGAATGTTTATATATAAACATTATGGATTATTTTAAAATAAATATGTAAAGATTCACCATTTCTAAATATTGCAAATCTGAAGAATATGAATCACATTATTTACTATCATGGTATCATTGCAAAAGTCTATGTGAACGGAATTTTTGTCTGGCTTATACAGGCAATATCTAAAGCAGTTTAAACACTGTCAGGGGTTTACAAGGATATGCATTTTAAAATAAATATAAATATAAGAAATCAAAGTCAAGTAAAAATAAAACTCCACAAGATCAAAATTTACATATTAGTTGAATTTTGGCAGAATCAATCCAACAGAGTCGTCCATAACAATGTCAAATCACACACACTTTTAGGTATTGCATAGATTCTGATTGTTCATCAGATCTGTTTTACTCTGTGACCTTTGTATACAAACAGAGAGAGAGACAGAGAGAGATTGGTATCAGTTACTTTCATCCTTTAAATCTGTTTGCAAAAATTCATGTATAAATCCAGTTCAATTTTGTTCAACTATCTCATTCCTTTCAAGCAAACATTTAAATTAAATTGTCTCAGTTTTACACAGATTTGCTTATGCGATATACTAATCTTTATGGATCATATAAAATCAGCCTCCTCCCATTTGAAGCCTTTAGGCTAGTACCACTGTGGAATGCCCACAGCGGCATATGAAAGATGTAGCATATTCAGTTTATTTTTCAAGAAATGTTAGGCCATTCCTGAAAGTAACATTCCTAGTCCACCCTCAAATAAAAATAAATGTTGATTCCTGAAATGACACTGAAGTATCATAAATACTGAGGTTTACATAGTAATGAGGCTGGTATCTTCTATAGAAAGACATCACAGTAATATCTAGAGCATCAAAATGCATTGTCATTTTGATGGGGATGGGCACTTGAAGCTAATAAACAATGGGGCTATACAGCCCAGATCTATGAAGAAGCCAATGTGACAGCAGGGTGAGCCTTGTAAATGATCACAGGGTGTAATGAGTCGCTCCTTTTAGAGCAACTTCCTCTTGCTTTTCCTATGGCTCTGCCTCGTGGTGGTGAAGAAGGAAGTTCTAAGAGGCATTACTTGGAGTTAGCTTCCAAACAGAACAGATATGTGTATGCGTATGCTAATAGATTCTAATCTAAGGAGACTAAGGCCTTGTCTACCCAAAAAAGTTGCATCAATTTAGCTACAGGTGTGATTTTAAACCAATTAAATTAAACTGGTGCAAACCAATGTGTGGATACTCTTATTTTGGTTTAAACAAGGCTTATTTGGGTTATCTTAAATTGATTAGGAATCAGTTTATGTTAAACCAAATTAAGTTACTCTTAAGCCAAAATATGAGTGTCTTCACAGCATTTGTTCTGGTTTAACTAAATAGATTTAAGATAAACTGGTTCAACTTTCTCATGTAGACATGATCTTAGTATGCTGTTTCCAAAGAAGACAGTAAAATACAAACCTTGGTGCAATATTAGTACCTATACCGAGAGAGAGAGAGATGACACTGGCTAACTACACACCTGTTGTATTTTTCTAATTTTGGGCATTCTCAGGCCTGGTCTACACTATTGGGTTAGGTCAAATTTAACTGCATTAGGTCAATTTAAAAATGACTGCATCCACACAACCAACCCCGTTCCGTCGACCTAAAGGGCTCTTAAAATCGAATTCTGTACTCCTCCCCAACAAGGGGAGTAGCGTTAAAATCGACCTTTCTGGGTCGAATTTGGGGTAGTGTGGATGCAAATCAATGGTATTGGCCTCCAGGAGCTAGCTCAGAGTGTTCCATTGTGACCGCGGTGGACAGCACTTTGAACTCCAATGCACTAGCCAGGTACACATGAAAAGCCCCGGGAACTTTTGAATTTCATTTCCTGTTTGGTCAGCATGGTGAGCTCAGCAGCACTCAGCAGCACAGGTGACTATGCAGTCCCCCCAGGATCGTAGAGCGTAGAATGTTTCTACGCTCCCCCTATCATCTCCATCCCTGATTTTATCGCAAATTAGAAGGCGAAAAAAACGCACTCGCAATGACATGTTTTCCGAGCTCATGCAGTCCTCCCGCACTGATAGGGCACAGCTTAATGCATGGAGTCATTCAGTGGCAGATGCCAGGAAAGAATTAAGTGAGTGCGAAGAGCGGAGGCAGGACGCGATGCTGAGGCTAATGGGGGAGCAAACGGACATGATGAAGCATCTGCTGGGGGAGCAAATGGACACTATGAAGCATCTGTTGGAGCTGTAGGAAAGCCAACAAGATCATAGACTCCCGCTGCTTCCACTGTATAACTGCCTCACCTCCTCCCCATGTTGCATAGCCTCCTCACCCAGACGCCCAAGAACGCGGAGGGGGAGGCTCCAGGCACCCAGCCACTCCACTCCAGAGGATGGCCCAAGCAACAGAAGTCTGTCATTCAAACAGTTTGATTTTTAGTGTGGCTACAGTAAACAATGTGGCCTTGTCCTTCCCTCCTCCCACACCCCACCCGGGCTATCTTGTCCATTATCTCATTTTTTTAAAATTAATAAAGAAAGAATGCATGGTTTCAAAACAATAGTTACTTTATTTCGAAGGGGGGAGGGTGGTTGGCTTATAGGGAATTAAAATCAACAAACGGGGTGGGTTTGCATCAAGGAGAAGCACACACAACTGTCACACCGAAGCCTGGCCAGTCATGAAACTGGTTTTCAAAGCCTCTCTGATGCTTAGCGTGGCTTGCTGTGCTCTTCTAATCACCCTGGTGTCTGGCTGCTCAAAATCAGATGCCAGGTGATTTGCCTCAACCTCCCACCCCGCCATAAACATCTCCCACTTACTCTCATAGATATTATGGAGCACACAGCGAGCAGCAATAACAATGGGAATGTTGGTTGCGCTGAGGTCAGCAAACAGCACCAGTGGGCTTTTAAATGTCCAAAGGCACATTCTACCACCATTTTGCACTTGCTCAGCCTATAGTTGAACTGCTCCTTATTACTGTCCAGGCTGCATGAGCCATGGGAGCAAGGGGTATGCTGGGGTAGGTGCAACCACGCGGTGCTGCCAGCTGGGAGAGCAGCCTGAGGCAGAAGCCTCCAGCTGGCATGATATTCCAAGCAGGACTGAGTCTCCATGAGACAAAACTCAAAGAAGAGAATGACCTGGAGTCTCTGGCTCCCATTCGGTGCTCTAAGAGGAGAATAGCCATGTCTGTCCAGGCATCCCTGATCGACCTCACCGAGGTCTGCCAGGAGCACCCAGGAGATGTACGATGGCTATCAGTCCTACTGCACCATCTGCCGCAAAGGCCAGGAGTTGCTGCTGTGTAGCAATGCAGTAGCGCATCTGCCAGCAGAACCCAGGAGACATATGGTGAAGGTGAGCTGAGCGGGCTCCATGCTTGCCATGGTATGGTGTCTGCACGGGTAACCCAGGAAAAAAGGGGCGAAACGATTGTCTGCTATTGCTTTCATGGAGGGAGACCTGATGACATGTACCCAAAACTACCCGCAACAATGTTTTTTGCTGCATCAGGCATTGGGAGCTTAACCCAGAATTCCAATGGGCAGCGGAGACTGTGGGAACTGTGGGATAGCTACCCACAGTGCACCACTCTGTAAGTCGGTGATAGCCACGGTAGTGAGGACTCACTCCGCCAACTTAATTCGCTTAGTGTGGACATACACAATTGACTGTATAAAATTTCAAAAAATCAACTTCTATAAAATCGACCTAATTTCGTCGTGTAGACAAACCCTCAGAAAGTTAATCTTTCATCACAGACTGAAGAAATTCTTTGTAACTTCCTTCTGAGTGCTCTGTCAGATTTTACAAAACAAAAAACAGACCATGGAAATATTCACACTTTAATGGTGTTTTAAAGTCCACCTGCATATAATATGAGTAATGGGATCTGATATGAAATAAGACCCTCAATTTTACTTCCTAAATTATTAGATAGCAATACTCCAATCAATGAAAATCTCACACAGTGTTTTTAACTTGTGATCTAATACCATTTGAAATGTATGCTTTCTCCAGAGTTCAAAAAGTTGTAGTCGGGAGTTCAACATTCTTGACGTATCCAGTCTGGTTCAGTTTTCAAAGGACAGCACCTTAGATCACAATATCTCCTTAGACCCTTCCTCACACTATTATTTGTTTGCTACTAAGGATTTGGAAATGGCAAAGATGTACCATAAAAAAAAGTCCTTAGTTTGGTGAGGAAGACAGCTAATGGGATGGTTTGACTACCTTATAAATCTTACATTATAAAATAAAAGGAATAAAATATTTTATTAAAATTCACTAGAAAATGCAGAGAACAGTGTACGCTATACTTTTCTCTCTTGTCTTATGTTGAACAACTAGATTTAATTCTGAGCCCACCAAATTATTCATGATGAATATGTGAAATTTCTATTGCCATCACTAGATCGGTCATTCTACATAAATATAATTTGTATCTAAACTGACTCTGAGTCTTTGACCAGACTTTCATTTACCACTTTTCACTTTCTGAGTCAAATTCCACCAAAGAAAAAAATTATCTGTAGATAGTGCAAGACCGTGACCTCTAGGAAAGTTCATAGCAGAAAAGTGATTTTTAATTACTTCTTACTGAGAGAAATGTAACTCAAGTCACTAAGGTGATACCACAATGCTGTCCAATTAGACAAAACTATTTAAATTCAATTACCTTCACGGCAGGGTTACATCCTTTGGAAAAAGGATTTTTCTACTGCATGGGTCAAGAAGTAACACCTGCTACTCTTTCCTAATTAGTTTTTAACAGTTTTGGGCCTGTTTTGATCTCACTTTTAACCCACTCATCTTACACTTTACCATCCAAGATAATCCTAGAATTTGGTGCACATCTCAGGAAACGAGCAAAGCAACCCATCAAGTACAAAAGGAAAATGTCAGAAAGAATGGGAGGGAGAATGTCTCCAAAGGACTATAATAAAAAGGTGCTCAGATATTGTGGTGATGAGGGCTGCATAAGTAGCTGTAAAGAATAGAATAGAGTAGAATAGAATAGAATAAAATAGAATAGAAAGGAACAGTCAGATTACACCTAGGGGGACAAAATCTGCTCTATTTACATGGTGGTTTATCTGCAGTGAAATCCTGACCCTACTGAAGGCAAAATATTTATATACTTCTATGGAAACAGGATTTCACCCCTAGACTTCAATAAAGCCACTCTAGATTTATACTAGTGTAAAAAACAAGAATCTAGCCCATTCTCTTCAACACGAACCTGTTTTTTATTTTGTTAAATTTCATGCTGGATAACTTTATGACTCCAGAAACTGAAATGCAGATTTTCAAGCACCAAAGTCAACACACATAGAAGCAACCTTCGCAAAATTCTGCTAAGGTCCTTGCAACTCCCACTGAACTCCATGGAAACTGAGCACACATATCCAAGTGCATAATATGCTACTAAATCAATCACACCATATACTTCCTATGAATTTAAGACGTTCTGGTACTGTACACCACTATTCCCTCTAAGCTGTGTGAGTGTGCACGTGCATACAGATCCTAAACCCCATGCAGATGGTAAAACATTGTGCACACAAAAATTTGCACAGAAGAATTTTTTGCGCACACGGCCTGTCAAAAATTGGCACTGAAGAAATTTTTTGCGCACACAGCCCGTGAAAAATTAGAGGGAACATTGCTGTACACTCACCCATTAGTGGAGTCTGCCTCTTTGTGTCAGGATATTGTGTATGATGCAGAGTGCATTATGATTTTTGATTTTCTCTTATGATCAAATAAAGGGGCTTTCCAAATTCTGAATTCAGAAATCATGTGCAAATAGGTAATATAATAACAAAATTCATGAAGTCATGGAATGGGGAAGTAAAAAAAGCTTGCTTGCCTAACAGTAACTAAAGTTCTTTGAGATGTGTTGCCTGTATGTATTCCAATCATGGTGTTTGCGCGCTGCCTAGCAATCTCTGTGAACACTGTGAGTGGAATACATATAAACAACTACCCAATGAAGAAAAATTACAAAATTATTATTGCAATGATAGTGTTAGAAATTTAAAAACAAAATAAAATAATAGGTTGGATTTAAAAAGAACAAAAGATAAATTTTGTACTTACCTGTAGGATTTTAATCCATTCCTGGCATTTTAATTATTATGTGATATTTAATATTTAACTGATAGTTCCAATTATTACTTAGGATTTGTTATTTAACAAATCTTTCATAAACATGACAATGTCCCATCATCTATAATTAGGTACCTAAAATTATAAATAACTGTAAATCTATCTACTTATATGTCCCTCCCCCCGCCCCATTAACATATCTCACAATCTTTAATGCATTTATTCTCACACACTCTTTTGAGCTAGTGAAGTAACATTATTATTAATGAGATTCTTTCCCTTGCTTTCAGTGGAGTTTGTTTTAAGACCTGGGTTGAGATCAGGCTAGCACTCCAGCTGGTGCACCACACTCACAACTCCTCTAGCAACCCTCAGTATATGCTGAAGCGCACAGAAGGTACAAGGCAAGGCTTTGGACTTACAATAAGTTGCATCCCACCACCTATTCTCCCCCAGCTGTCCTTAGCTCTCTTTTGCTGCTGCCCAGTCACCATTCCACTTTTCCCTGCAACGTGGCTAGTAAAAGCAGGCTGTTATCCATTATCTCTGTTTTGATGATGTCTATATTAGGCTGCAGAATAATTTATATTTTTAACAGGGGAAAACACACCTTAATATAGTGACAAATAATCATGTTTTCCTAAAACATAAAGACTGGGTCATATTGTGGGTTGAGTCTACAGTCACACGTTAAATCACAAGTTCATTCTGAAAGAACTTATTTAAATTAGCTTTTCAGTACAAAATTGGTGCCCCTTTCATCAGAGATTAAAATATCATCAAAAGTCCTTCGGAAAAGGCTCCCCCACACACACATTCTCTTTCACTATACTTGACTTTCCTAATGTGCTCTTCCTTTCTTTTAGTTTTCTCTTAGGTTAATTGCTACCTAAAGATAAGCATATATTATATAAATGTCAAACTGACTGGAGGTAAATATGAATGAAATATGCTTCAAATTATACTTGGAAATGCCGGGTCATTCTAATAATGAAATGTTTTCAAATGAAGTTCAAAACCAGTCATTTAACAAAACTTTGAAAACAAGCACTAATTTTAATATATGTGTAATAAATGCACAGAAGAGATTCTAAAACAGATTATTAACATATAGGAGATGAACTGGTTAGGAATAGTACAGCAATTATTATATGATAGCATATATGTGATGCAAGCCGTGGCCCAGATCACCTTCGCCTGGATTTCCTCTCAAAATCCTTTCAGGGAGGAATGGTTTGACTACCCAGGGGTCAAAATCACAGATCCCAGGCAATTCAAGAGAGGTTCTTGACCCAGATACACCCCAATCCTGTCATTCCCTTCTACTATGGCTGCAGTGAGTCATGATACCAATAATTCCTCTGGTCTGCAGATGTCCCCATAATACCTGAGACTGGTCTTCATGAAATATATCATTATTGCCAACACCAACCATTTAAAAATCATGAATTTGACCCCCAAAATCACGAAAGTGGCTTATTAAAAATAATAATACATTTTGAGTTTGTTTTGTATGCCTGAACACTAAAATATACAATAACCCTGACTGTATTATCTTTTTTGAAGACTCTATACACACCGTAGAGAGAACAATGTGTTTACTGGCCCTGCCTTGGTGTACCCCCATTTCCCTGGACCAAACCTTCAGAGCTCCCTTCTTCCTGCATGGCAGGGAGAGCTCTCGTATGGGGGCATGAACCAGACCCAACGAAATAAATTTATGTTTTCCATATTATTTATACTCTGATATTTCTTGTCTGTGCGGCTCTCCTTGCTCCATCTTACATCTTCCCTAGTGTACCATCATTATTCAACAGAAAAAGCAGGGAGTTTGACTTTCACTGAAGCTGAAATCAGTGCAATGTTTTGAAGAGATTAGTAGCAGCTACTCCTTAAGTGGCTATACCAAATCCTATCATAAGAATATGGCGTTTTGGAAATCTGCAATGATTTTACCATAACTTGGCAAAGTCCTAAATTCACTCTTAAGCCTTTATTTCAGTAAAATCTATTACTTCAGTGGACAACATTTATGTTTAACTTACGTTTCAAATGTCATTTTGTAAAATATCGATACATTCAGAAGTTCAGTGGAAAAGATTTTTCAAATTAAAGTTGTAGGAGTTTCCTGCACCACTATCAAAAAACCACCAACCAAACAAAAAACCCACTGTAAGAGTAAGTACAGGACAACATAAAAGAATAACATCTCCATACAGAATTGCTGGGGAGTGAGTTTCTACCAATAGCCAACAGAAAAAAAAGTGACAAAACCTGGATTATTATTTCTGGCAACAGAGAAAACAAAGTATATTAGATTAGAGTACTGTTCTGATGCCCAGTGGTACATTAACTGCTCTAAGCAAGCTTCCAGCATGAGAAAAATATGTACCTAAGCTTCAGGGGATGCCCTGCCAACCTAAATAAACTGAGAGTGCCACTTTAAGAATATTTACTGTACAATTTCTAACTTCACAGAGACTGTAAACATGCAGCAGTAAATAAGAATGAAAGTGTCACACGCAGCTTATTTTTAAAGGGATGCTGCCAACCTGTTTTGCCCATGAGAAGTAGGTTCTTTTTTTTTTTTTTTTTTAAGGTAACTCTAGTCCAGCATCCTTGCAGGATTCCATTATATAAACGTCTCTATATGGAGAAGGAAACAGAAAATGCTCTAGCAAATGGAGCCCCCACCTTTGGCCCACACGGCAGTCGGAGTACAGATTTATTTTTAATTTAACAGTCACGAGTAGAACTGTCTTTTGTCCTCAGTCCTGGGATAACATAACACGTTACTAGAGTCCTAGGGTTGCTTCTTGCACAGCCCAGAAGGAAAAAGGAAAGATCAGGAAAGTCAATAGTTTTGCTTAAAAGGTGGAGCAGCTTATCTGTACTGCTGAGTAATTGCATTGATCCTATGAAGCAAATATATTTTCTTTGAACTGTATGCTCTGGGCTGAACATATTGGCAAAATAATTTACTGACCTGGTGCCTAACTAGATAATTTGTCTTCCTGGTCTTATGTGTCCGAGAAAGTCATACATCTCTGAGAGGACCCTAATATGTTAAAAAAATGACTTGAAGTTTTCCTTTAAGGCACATAATTTTGGGGTCTTAAACACAGTTACAAAGTCATTAAGAAGTCAACTGCTATTGAAAGTAACAATTTTGGTGGTTTCTTATTATTTGTAACATTGAATATCCCATAACTTCTCAGTGCTTCCTGTAACTTTCACTTCCAATATTTCAGACCTGATTCTGTTAGGTCAAGGGTTCTCAAACTGGGGGTTGTGACCCCTCAGGGGGTCGCAAGGTTATTACATGGGGGGTCATGAGCTGTCAGCTTCCACTCCCAAACCCCGCTTCACCTCCAGCATTTATAATAATCTTCAATATAAAAAATGCTTTTAATTTTTAAGGGGGGGGTCACATCAGAGGCCTGTTGTGAGAAAGGGGTCACCAGTACAAAAGTTTGAGAACCACTGTGTTAGGTGCTTCTTTGAAGGCCAGGCATTTAGTATCCTCAGAGAAAAGGATGCTAAGCACCACTCAACATGTATTCATCATTTTGCATGACCAGGCCTTGAATTAGCATTTGTGGACCAGATTCATCCCCTATGGGTGGAACTACAATAGTAAAAATACATTCACTTGCAGCCAGGGTGCACTGCACAGACCAAGACCAGAGCAAGTTAACAGACCATTCCCACCTTCACCTTGGGTGGTGAAGCACTGGAGTGGGTTACCTAGGGAGGTGGTGGATTCTCCTTCCTTAGAGGTTTTTAAGGTCATGCTTGACAAAGCCCTGGCTGGGATGATTTAGTTGGGGATTGGTCCTGCTTTGAGCAGGGGGTTGGACTAGATGACTTCCTGAGGTCCCTTCCAACCCTGATATTCTATGATTCACTCACAAAGAAGGTTTGGCACAGAGCAACAGATGTGTTGATTCAGTGTCTGCACCAGCACGGCTCCATGGAGCACAGACTGGATTTTAAAGTTCCCTTCTGCAGGGTATGAATCTGCCATGTGATCTAGAGGCCCACACAGGTACAGGGATAAATCTGATCCCATGTCTTCTTTGTTCATGGTTGGGTAGGAGTACACATTGGTTAAATATTTTCCTTTTAAGGTAGATCAGACGGTAACCACAGAGTGTATTTGGAAAGCTTAGAAACATTCTAATTGGCAAGTCCCTTTATCTTTTACATTCTACAGCTCATTGTAATCAATTGTCCCACATATTTTTAGGTGAGGCTTATAGCACCATGTACTATTAAGCTTGCCCAGTAATTCCCACTATAAGATGCACTTTGCATTTGCTTATAACATGACCAACCTTTAGCTATTTGGACTGAAATTTTTCAGGTGTCTGCCTCAAGCCAAATTGTTTTGGAAAATTTCAGGCAAAACAGTTCAGCCATTTCCAGGAACAAGGATAGGGACAATTACATTGTTTTTTCCCTTGTTAAAAATGTACAGGGAACCTTTTAATTTTAAAAGCTCTAGTACCCCCATGCTTTGGAGCAGGAAGTTGAAATTTGGCAGACTGGCCCTTGTGTAAGGGATGTGCCTTTTGCCACCCCTGTGAAAATCTACCCAAATTCAGACAAGTTGTAAATCTCTGAAAAACTGCAGTTGATACATGCTCAGTAAGAACTTAGATTTTGGCAACTAAATTCCCTGAAAATTCCATCCACACTGGGCATGCTCCAGCACAGGGTGATGCAGGACTTCCCTGTTAATTGCAGCTACAGACCGTGGCAGGTCTGTGTCTGGGCATCTGAACTGAAAGTGATGAGCCTCTGTCTTCTGTGCTCTCAACGATGTTCCTGATGTGCACAGGCAGTATGGAAGAGGAAGAGCCAGACCAGGGGATGTAAACTGAGACAAGCTGATTTGGGGCAGTAGACACTAGGTCTGAAAGTTGGAAGCAAGGGAAGAAGGAAAGGAGAACTTGGATTAGGAGTTGGAGTGGCTCGGATACTGGGGCTGGCTGGGCAAGGAGACTGGGACAGAGAACCAGTGGACTGGGAGAAGGAGGTGAAGGTGAACGGTAGATACATCTGACAAGGAGCCGGAGTGCAGGGAAAGAACTGGGACTAGATGGGTAAAGAGACTGGGACAAACAGCTGCAGGGTAGGGGGACTGAATGAGGAGCCTAGGGTGGGAGATTAGAATTGAGAGCTAGTGGAGACAGAGAGTAGCAGAAATGCCGGTCAGATAAGGAGTCAGGAGGATGAAACTGGGACTGACTGGGCAAATAGGATTGGGGACAGGGAGCTAGGAGGTAAGGTGGGGGAATTGGGGATGACCGGGCAGGAGAACTGGGACTGAGAGTATGGTGTGGAGACTGCCACAGGGAGTTCAGAGGAGTGAGACAGATTTGCTGGGCAAGGATGTAGGATTCATACAAGGTTCATGCACTTGGCAACATTCAGGGCACACCTGGAGTGTTGTGTAGGAGCAGTGCACACACTGCTCCATCCAAGGGCATGAACCTTGGAATCTCGCCCAGATGACATGAACCGTGGGAAGCCTCCCAGGACTGGGCTCATGGCCCGAGAGCAAGGAATGCGGTAGATAGAAATTGGTAAATAAGAATGTTAAACAAAGCCAGTGTATTCCTTTTATCTGTTGGAGAATGTAATGCGCGCGGGGAGAGAAAGAATAAAGGAGAGGGTGGAAAGCTGACAGGACCAGTCCGTTGGCAGACCAGCCTGCTTGCTTGCTTAAAGCTTTGTGCTGTCTTGTCATTGAACCGCAACACGAGGAGACTAAGATTGGGATGAAAATCCAGAGGAGTAGAGACTGGGAATGGCTAGGTGAGGAGGATTAGACTGGGATGAGCAGTGAGGGATGTGGAAGAGACACTACTGGGACAGAGACAGGTTGGAAGGGATGGAACAGAAGGGATCAAATATCTCACCCTAAACAGGTGGAGAGTTTTGATAACAATCTCTGTGTGCTACCTCACAAAGGGGCTGCTTCATTAAAATGTGTGAAGCATTGAGATGCAATGGTGATAAGCACCACAGAAAAGCTTTTGACAAAATTAATACATCTGTCTTCATGTGAGGGTTAGAATAATATGCAGTAAATAAAGCATTGTATACGGGGAAGAAAAATAAAATATCCAATAGCTGCTCATTAACTTAGCACCTTCCATCCTATGCATTGAATGAAGCAGGGCTACTGTGGAAAAATATTAAGTGATCATGTAACTCACGACTGGATATGTACAAGGGGTCCGAATTAAGGTTGCACAGGCAACCTTAATCTGGCATTTCCTAACTTTTGATTGTTCGATTTTGCAACCTTAATAATGTTCTTTTGACATATGTTGTATGTTTTATATATGTTACTCTACTGAGAGTTCTTCAAATATAATTGCTTTCCACTTGGCTTGCTGGCTTATTGTGACCTTTGTTATCTGTGTTCTTTCTTAGACCACCCTCTGTGCTTTTTCTTTTTAATCGCATTTTCTAGCTCTCCTATCCTTTCATGTAGCCCAGCAATATCAGATATTTCACTATTTCCACTTTCCTATTAAGAGCCAAGTCATCCTAACCTATCTTCTGTAAAATCCCTGACAAGCAGACTGTGAAGAGCTTGGTGAAATAGCTTCCCTGCACTGTGATCGAGTTTTAGTGGCCAACATTACTAAAAGTTGAAGAGCTTTTCAATCTTCGTGTTATTCTAATGCAGTGGTGGGCAACCAGCGGCCGTGCTGGCCGCCACTTCCAGCAGCTCCCATTGCCCAGGAACGGTGAACCGCGGCAACTGGGAGCTGCGGGGGGCTGTGCCTGTGGATGGCCAGCATCAGCAAAATGTCTCGTGTCCTGCAATCAGATTACCCTGATGGACCGCATACGGCCCCCGGGTCCAGGTTGCCCACCACTGTTCTAATGTATGACCTCGCCTACCTCAGTGCTGTCACATGCCTTTTACAGCTGTAATAAAGAGTAGTATTTATTTTCTTTCAATGCCTCAGAAAGATTCAACAAGAATAAAAAAACACACTCAGACCAGATAATGCATTATAGAAATATGGGAAAAGGTGCATTAAAATATAGTTAATAAATAATGGGCCAAATTCATCCCTGATATAACTCCTAAATCAGAGGTGTTACACCAGGGATGTATTTGGCTCATTGCACACTCATAGGCTTACCGATTGAATTAATACAGTGTCCTCAGAGTAACCCACTTGGAGTTTTCCAACTCCTGATACTCTGGACTAAGTCTTTATGGGATCCTCCTCTTTGGATTACAGCCAAAATGGCTACCAGAGCTCTCAAGCACCATATCCCAGCATGCTTAGTGTCGGGGTGGGGACAGAATGGACTAGAAACTCCTACAGAAGCCAGTAGGGAGGCTTCTGCATTGAGTGATATGGACAAGCAGTTTGCTTGGCCAAGCTGAGCCAGGGCTGCTCAGACCTTCAGTGGGAGGGGATGGCCAGACTCAGAACTAGTTTTAGTTTTGAGTTTGGGACTCACTGAGAGAGAATCAGAATATCTCAGGGGGTGTCTGATTAACTCCTCCTCCCCACAAATGTAGTTTTTGAATTGCTGTGGGATCTAGTGCAGTGAGGGCAGACCGTTTCAGCCCAGATAAGACCAGCCTCCAGAATGGGAGAGATCTGACCTTGTGCCAGCTCCCGGGTGCCAGCTGAAACGTCCACTGGACTCCAGACCAGGTAGCTAGGATGCAGATCACTGAGTTTTCTCTGTATGTTCCCTTCCAAAATAGGAAACCGCTATCACAAAAAAATACTGCTAGACTATTTTGAGCACGTTATATTGACTATAAGAGGAGTCATTTCTAGCTAATGCCACACACACAGAGAGGAAGGTCACTATCTGGATTAGAAAGAAAAAACAACAGATTCTAACATATTTTATCCTGGATTCCTTAAACATGGAGTGTTTGTGTGCCAGAAGGACTAGGGCATGAAACTGCTGAGCAGCAGATTCACTGTTTTTCTACCTCCATCTTTGGAAGGTCATAGGTCTGAAAGGAGGCTGGGAAAGACCCAGAGTAAAATTTTCAAAAGTTCCTAGGGAGCCTACATCCCATGTTGAAAAGTGACTTTTGCACTTAGGCATTTAAGTCTTATTAAAGGTCATTGGGTTTTAGGCTCCTAAAAGCCTAATGCCCAGATCCGAAATGGGACTTGGACATTGCAATGTCTAACTTTTAGGTATCTAGAAAATCTCTTGAATCCACAAACCTGGATTAGGTGTCCATGCTCCCTTCTAAGGTGCATGGGAAAAGGACAGGGGGCTCCAAATGTGACACACACATACAAAATGCAAAACCACACCCCACACATGCTAGGTGGGGAGTTGCCTCAGCTAACCAATAGCAGATGCTGAGGAGAGGGGTATATGTTAAGCCCCACCCTTCTCAGGAAATTAGGAGTAAGTCCAGGCTGGAGGGAGGTACCAATCTCTACTTAGGATCCACAGCCAGGAACCCTCACCTGGAGTCTGGCAGTTTAGGACCAAGCCATTTCTTGCACACATGGTTGCAGTGGCTGTCAAACATCACACAAATGTCTGGTGGGTAAAAGGGGCAGAGGAGGACGAAGGAGCCTTCCTTATGACTTTTAGTCCAATGATAGGGAGCTTGCCTGGGACACAGGAGACCCCAGTTCAATTCCCCTTCTGCCTGATTAAGGAAGGGATTTGAATAGGGGTTTCTCCCCTCTCAGGTGAGTTCCCTTTTGTGAGTGCCTGGTCATTTTGCATGGAGTTGAATGTGTTCTTAGAATGCCTACCATAGTGGGTCCTACATGCAAGAGGTGTTGTTATGTCAATCTTTAACTGGTTTGAAGATCAGGTGAGAGATAAGTGTCCGGGCACCATAACTTTCACCACTTGTCCAGCTTTTCTCAGGATTATCTCTTTTTTGAGGTAGCTCTCCTGGGAAATCTGTAAAGGTGCTCAGTACACACTGCCAGCTACCCAATTTTGTGGGCTCAAGATTATTGTGGATGTACTCATTTTTTTGTACCTCATAGGTGGCAACCTAAGTAACATTCAACATTCCATTCAGGATGAATACATAATTAATGTTAGGCAGTTTCGAAGTAACTAAATAATAAAGTTTACTTTTTTCACAGTGTATCTATTTTTGAAAATATTATTAAAGGGTGAAGTTGACAGATGGCCCTGCCTTACTTCTCCAAATAACAAATGTTGTGTTATTGACCTTCCTATGACCGATGATTCTATCTTGGCTGCCTGAAAAACAGGAATCAAATGTAATGTACGCTATCTAAATTCCTCACTTTGCAATTTCTAAGCTCCTAAAAGCATAATTTCATACTTACACCCCATAGGTGGGTTGTTTTGTTTTATTTTTTAAAAAATTGTCATCTGGAAAATTGAATTTACTAGTAATCTGCTTCTATCAAAATCCTGTAGGAAATCCCTGAAATGAGAAATAAATGATAAAGGAGAAGAATGGTTGTGAGGCACAGAAAAATATCACCATATCATAGGTTCCTAGAGACATAAGAGAGAAAGACAGGGAAATAATCCACTTTACAATTCTCCGTGTCACAAGAAGAAAATGGTGAAGGGAGCTTTCCTAGAATAAAAGATTCAGGGATTCTCCCTGGTCTTTTGCTGATTATTTAGCAACTCTGATTATAACAACATAGAAAAAATACTCTTTATATTCCTCTAGTTATAGTTTGTTTCACAAAAACAAAAGGATCTCTTTTCCTGTTGCTGCATGTACATAACTTTCACTAATGTTAATGGACATTAAGTGCAATCATTTGAGATGAAAATAGACTCTACATAAAGAAAATGTATGTTAACAGAACAAATCCTGGTGTACAAACAAATGATTTCAATTCACATTGGAACAAACTAATTTTGAGGCTGATTCTAAAGATCATCAACAGGCCTTAATAAATGCTATTGAACTATGTGATATTTGAATTAGATTTTATTTATTAAGTTAGATTCTCACTGATAATTTCAAACTAGAAAAAAAAAGTAAGTGGCTTGCTGATCAAACTTAGGCAATGCTTCATTCATTATTTATAAATATACAGCCCTAATTTCAAACCTCCAACTTTTACATTGTGTAGAAATCTGGATAATTTATGCTGAATTGCTAGAGATGAATATTTGCAAGTGACCATCTTCAAAAGACTACAGCATCTTATATCGTATTATCTCAAGTCTCAGACACATAATTTCCTAGACTAAAACTTCAAACTATTTTTAATATAATATAATATAAAAATATTCTCAATATTTATCCACAGAATCCACTAGGAGATGCTCATGCTTGCACATGCATAGGTGTTAGTCTTTTTGAAATGTCTCTTGAGACACCTGCACCTGCTGCGTGTGGTCATATGCGTGTGCATGCACACTTTTGCATACATATCCACAGAGGCTGTAGACTGAATACTGCCCTCTGAAAGAGATACAGGGTCCCTTTGTACTTCTTTGTGATGTGTAGTGCATATATTTTTCTTACTTTTCTTATTTTTATTATTATTAGGAGTTGTATTTTAGAATAATCAAGAATGTCAAAACTGTTCCTTTCTGGTTTGCTGGGGTACATTCCGGATGCCTCAAAAGGTAGGTGTTGTTTGCTATACCTCAGTTAAATGGGTGATATTGTGGAATCATTAACAGTCTTTCTTCCAATTGTTAATTAGCAATTGAACATAAGTAATAACAAAGGCAAATACAGACATTTATACTGTCTCACTAAAAAATAGCTTCTCTTCTTAATTGCTCAGGCTTTCACCTTCTTGAGACTTGTGATGTCAAAACCGTATTGCTTCTACTACTCATTATAGAGCTTTCCAAGCTAGATGGACCTGAATTTCTGATTTAAAAAAAATCCACCACCAACAAAATAAGAGAAAGCAAAAACAAACAAATGAAAAACAAAAAATAAAAACCAGAACCACTTCCCTTTAAAAAAGATAAAGCAAAGAAAACAAGTACTGTCAGATATCACCATGAAGATAGACAAGGGGGTTTGAGCCTATTATTCCCTCTCTGCAGATCACTTTTAATTAAGCAATAAAAGTTATATCTTTTAATCACCTGAGTTGGGATTCTTTAATGCAACTTTTAGTCTGGATATTTGCTGTTCAGATTTCAAAAAGCTTTATCAGAATGTCCTAATGCCAACCTCAACTCCTTCAAAAGCAGGAGATGTGATTGCATGTACAGTGCAATCACATAGTCTTTCACAACTAAGAGCCAACCATTTATGGCTTTATAAGTCAAAACCAGGGATGCTGGAACAATTTTTATAGTGGAGGTGCTGAGAGCCATTGAACCAAACTGTAAATGCTGTATATAAATGAAACCACTTCAAGCCAGGGTGGTGCAGCAACACCCCCAGCACCTCTAGTCAGAACAGCCACCTTAAACTTCACCCAGAAATCAACAGGTATCCAGTGTGGAGCACAGAGACAATATTGTCAGATTGTGACGTTTATAAATAATACTGCTTAATTAATGATCAGATAATAGCATACTATGCTGTCTGTATTTTCAGAATCGTTTTAAGTACAGCTCTGTGGAGGGACAGATCATGCATCACAGATTCATGGGAGTAGCAAAATACACTGTTGATATGCTGACTTCATAAAATATTGTCCCATTCTCTGGAGAAGATCTGTGGGGAATCCATGCATGAGAGAGTGGGAGGAAGGTTCAGGCTAGGGATAGAGCTGGAGGTCATGCACATTGTGTCTATATCCCTTCCCTCCTCTCCCACAGCCTGTTGGGATTCTGCATGAAACTATATTAACTAACCATATTAAAAGCGACCACCACAGTTGGAGGAAGACCTTGTAGTATCTCATATTTAGAACTGTACGGTGGAGCTGGTAAAAGCCACAAGGGGCCTAGGGGCTAGTGTGGAGAAACATGATCTCTGTAAATATGTCCCTCTGTCACCAGCAAATCTCTGAGATCTTTGTGGCCAGAGTCCCTGCTTCTTCCTTGGGCTGGAGGGTGGTGGTGGGAAGACCAACAGTGGAAGAATTAAAAGTAACTTTAGTTTCCTTTTTCCCTGGTTCCTACGAACATGTCCTTCCATAACAGAGAGAAGGGTTAACACCTTTCCTCATAACCTTTCACTAGGGTCTAGACACCTTATAACAAAAGGTGTAAAGAGATTCTTTTTAGATGGACGCAAATGTGAGCAACAAGATCTAGTCTTTTCCACCATCCACCTCATTTAAGAATGTTTTGCTAGAACATTGATTCTGAATAATTTAGTTCATCTATGCTATTTTAGTCTTAAAATAAAATAATGCAGCCAAGTGGGCTGGGTTTCCATGCCCTCATAGTATTACCAGCTTAAAGGCAGGAAATGACAACATTGCTGGCTTACCAAAGCAGCATTTATTAATACATACAGGAAAAAAGTAATATCAAGAGTGAAATGTGTTCTCAACTTCTTAACATGATCAATATAAATTTTAAAGCTTTCAGTTGCTGAAGCATGATAAAATTGAATATTAATTACAAATGGATCCCTCCATCATATGTGATGACGGAAGACCAATTCACTGCTAGAAAAAAGTGATCGAAAAAATAATGGAAGCTGTTTCTCTCATACAAAAAATGGAATATCACACACACACACGCTGAACATTCTCAACTACATAATTAACTATCTAATTCAAAATATTGGATAACAGACACATTCATTTTGCTATGTATGTGCAAAAGATAAATGAGTCCACATTAATCATAAAAACAGACTATATGGTACACCACTGCTTGCTGCTGTTTGATCTTCATCATAAATCAGTAATAGTAATCTTATTCACATTCACTCAATTAAGTGGAATGTGATGAATACAATACCACAGCACATGATACAGACTACACCATGAGAGTATTCTAAATAAAACGCTGTGCTTAAAGCAGATCTATTTTCTCCACAACCTACAACTACAATCAATACAGTAAGGTTAGCTCCATTCCATACTGAGACTATTTCAATGCTACTATCCAGAAAACTGATACCTGCAGATTGCACTGGTAGTGTGCCAAAAGTAAACTATCAGATTCTAAGGCCACGTCTACATTACCACTTATGTCAGCAAAACTTATGTTGCTCAGGGGTGTGTAAAAAATGCCCTCCTGAGCGACATAAGTTTTGCCAGCATAAGAGGTAGTGTGCCTAGCAGGAGAGCGTCTCCCGCTGAAATAGCTACCTCCACTCATTGGGGGTGGTTTAATTATGTCAATGGGAGAGCCCTCTCCCGTTGGCATAGAGCAGATACACGAGAGATCTTACAAAGGCGCAGCTGCATCGGTACAGCTGTGCCTCTCTGAGGCCTTTAGTGTAGACATAGCCTAAGTTTTAAAAAGGGACACTAATATCATTAGTATGGGAGGGATAGCTCAGTGGGTTGAGCATTGGCCTGCTAAACCCAGGGTTGTGAGTTCAATCCTTCAGGGGGCTATTTAGGGATCTGGGGCAAAAATTGGGGATTGGTCCTGCTTTAAGCAGGGGGTTGGACTACATGACCTCCTGAGGTCCTTTTCAACCGTGGTATTCTATGATCACTGTTTTTGCTTTTTATTGATTCTTGCAAATGAAAAACCTTCAGAGATTCATATTGTTTCATTACATGTATGTATGTCTAAGACATTTGTTACTATGTGTGTATTTGTATGAGTTGTGTGTACCATTTGTAAGGCCAGGCAAAACAATGTACTGTCTGTGCTTCTTCCCATACTAGCCCTCCCCTTAAAAAAAAAAAAAAAAAAAAAAAGCCTGGCAGGTTCCATATATTTTGTTCATACCAGGTGTGAAGTGGATTCAATTATCAAATACATCAAGCAGATGGGATACATATTATACATAAAAGTACTTTCTCTAAGTCTGGCCCAACAAATATTCTATTTGGCCCAAATCTTAACTATTGTCACATCTTGGACAGCAATTTAAGCAAAGGTTGCCAAATTTAAAAGCAATACAACATTAGAAACAGTTACACAGAGTCTTTATAAATAAAGAAGTAACAAATGAAATATTACAGTGTAAGACTATCCCAGCAGAAGCCTAACATGGTTTTACAAAGTTTTGAACTATTTTTATTTCACACTATTAATGATACTTTCATGTTGCATTAGCACACACTGTCTCTGATGCCTACTTGTATAAATAAGAATCATAATCTATCATAGATTTTATTCACACAGAGATACTGGATATACTGTAAATAACTATGATTTTTATTGAATACATCTATGTTTTGATTGTACTCCACTTTCTCCAAGATGAAAAACAGACACATTCATTTCTTTATATTAGTGTCTAAATAGTTGTATAGGGTATCATAGTTATCTTTAAAAAAATGCTTGCATCAACATACAGGACCAACGCTCATTTTGAGAATATGTCATAGGTATTTTTAAAAATTACCTTGAAGGTAATAGCCCATAAAAATTGAGGTTAAAAAAACCCATACCACATCAAAAGAACATTCAAATTCTTTACATGCCATTTGCTAAGGAAATATGAACACAGAATTCCTTTCATATGACATGCTTAACAACTTCTAAGAAGATTTAGAGAACTTGATTCATAGACAATGCAGTATTAGGGACATTTTTAAAAACATTATTCTGTACTTACTGGTAAATGTAATTCAAAGATGTTTTAGAGTAAAGTGCAGATTTACATTTGCATCCCTAAAAATGCTATTTGAAGAGCTGTTTGCAATTCTTAACATTTCAAAGTGTTTGTACTGTATAAGACAGCCAAACAGCAAGCTATTAGGTATCTGACCTGATTCTGTAAGCCTTACTCATGTTAGTAATCTTTACTCATCCAAGTCGTCCGATTCAAGGAAACTGCATACAAAAATAATGATTACTATTACAAAAATAGCAAGATTTTGTGAATAGGGTATGTGACAGTTTCTCTTTCAAGCTTTATGTAAACTTTCTATGACATTTAAACTATCAAACACTTGTGAAAGAAATTTTGCACTTATTTATGGATGAAATTTATATTAATGCAAATGATAAACCCAGTATTATTATTGTAATAACTTCCTTAAAAATAATAAAAATGAAAGTTACAGTACTTGGAAATGTGTTCATTTGAATAAAATAGGAGTCAAGCAAAGATATGAATACTGAAAATCCCTTTACTGATAATATTAACATTAAGTTGCACTGTATTTTGAAGACATTAGTGGTGGCATGTGTCACATTTTAAGTGCCATAAAATGTGAGTGATTTTAGAGACTAAAAAAGGAATCTGAACTCTTTCATACCATAAAGCTTACTAAAGTTGTTTCTTTGCTCACACCCTGCTGATTCAATTGTGAGGCAGGTGGAAGGAATTTTTTCCCCCAAGAAATTATTGCAGTTTTCAATCAAGTTCTATTTTGTATATATCTATTTTGTATATATTGTATATATGTATCAGTTATTAAACTGCATTGTTGGCTAGACTTCAACAAAGTAAAAAATTATGAGTTTTAAGGTGGACTTAATTAATTTTAAACACAAAGAGAAGGGCCCAGGTACTGTAAGAAATCACTTGTTATGAGACATGTATTTCAGAGTGGTATACAATACAGAAATAGTTTAAAAGTTTAGCAGAATATATACAATATGGCCCTGATTCAGCAAAGAACTTAAGCATATACTCAACTTTAACGATGTGTTTAAATCCCTTTGAAATAGATGAGACTAAAGCATATGCTTAAGCATTTTACTGATTCAGGGCCTATGTATCCATTTCACAATTAAGATCTTGAAAACCTTCTTGCAAAAATAAAATTATCATGGTATTTACTGAGCAGTGTAGAGAATACTGTGAACACTGTATTAATATGTATCATTTGTAAAGATTTTAATGATGAAAATTGTAGTGTGAAATTTGCTCCTTCCTCCTCTTGTTCCCTTACAAGGCTACAGACCATTTTTAAACTTTGGCACAGCAAAAATGGCTTCATTTTAAACTTAAGACTTTTTAAACTTTGGTCCTTAAGGAGGAGAAGTGCTTCTGTTAGGTTGAGGAAAATGTTTAAAAATCAAGTTGGATGATTGTAAATACATTTATGAGCATGGTCAGTGGGCACCTACAATGCTTTAGCTGACCCTTGAAAGACATGTCATCACTATACTGACTCAGTGGAATTGTACCACCAGGATGCCATTAGTAAAAGGGCGAGACAAGAAACAGGCTCATGATCTAGGTGACCCGCTGCATGGATACAATCTATCAGCTGTTAGGATATAGATATTCAGGCCTGTCTATAAAGGCCTATACTCTAAGAATTTAGGTGTATTCTTATCACTTAGCTAGTTATAGAGGTATAAAAGAAAGAATCAAAATCACTGTCTGCCGGTGTAAGGGCCTTCTCTTACTGTGAAAGTCTGAGGCCCTGTTCTTAGGCTAAGGCCTTTGGCTAAGCAACAGAGGCAGCCATAAACTGGGAAGCGAACGGTCAGATCCTCACATTCCAAACTAGTCACATTAAAATAAGGTGCTATTGGGCTGTTAGGAATACAATCCTGTCCTGATAATGCCTATCGCCTCCAGAGAAAGGGAAGTGCCTGGAAGATGTAAAAGGAAACTTAGTTTGATAGCATCCTGTCTGGCAAGAACTCACTTATCAATAGCTGGGATGTGAAATCCTCACTTCTGTATTGTTTTGTCATTATAGTTCCCACTTTGCTATTGTTTGTCTGTATAATCTCTGTCTGGTTCTGTGATTGTTTCTGTCTGCTGTATAATTAATTTTGCTGGGTGTAAACTAATTAAGGCCATGGGATATAATTGGTTACATAATCATGTTACAATATGTTAGGATTGGGTAGTTAAATTTCAGTAAAATGATTGGTTAAGGTATAGCTAAGCAGAACTCAAGTTTTACTATATAGTCTGCAGTCAATCAGGAAGTGTGTGTGTTGGGAGGGGAAATGGGAACAGGGAATGGGGGTGGGGAAATTGGAATCATGTTTTGTTAAGGGCAGGAATGGGAACAGGGACACAGGTAAGGCTCTGTGGTGTCAGAGCTGTTTCCACAGTATGCATCTGATGAAGTGAGCTGTAGTTCACGAAAGCTCATGCTCAAATAAATTGGTTAGTCTCTAAGGTGCCACAAGTACTCCTTTTCTTTTTTCTGAGAGCTGGGAAGGGGGACACTAAGGAAGGAAACTGGAATCATGCTTGCTGGAAGTTCACCCCAATAAACATTGAATTGTTTGCACCTTTGGACTTCGGGTAGTTACTCTCTGTTCATATGAGAAGGACCAGGGAAGTAAGTGGGTGAAGGAATAAGCCGCCTAACACCAGCCAAGAGGCTGAAGCCCAGAAAGAGCTTTGCTGCTGAAAATCCCTTATCCCAAAATACCAATGTGGAAGGCTACAGAGAAACAAAATGGTGGGACAATGGCATAGGCAAACACTTGAACATTGTCTGATATAGTGCCCTTTGTCAACAACTACTACTCCCCAGGAACTATTCCAGAGAAGTGACAATATCACAGCTTGGCTGTGGTTTTGGAGTAATAAGCAATGATGATGAGCTGACCCTGAAGCTCTCCTCTCTGCAAATCACATAGGTGGGGGTGAGAGAGCTACAAATCCCTGTCTTGGCTCTCAGGCTGCTTCTGAGACAGTTTGAATGAGGAAGATATTAAAAGACTCAGTGAAACACACACAGAAAAATCCTCCCCACAAAAGAAACAGGGTGGTGGGGGAGAAAACTTGCCTTTATACCAGAAACAGCAAAAAATGTGGGTGTGAAAGTATTATAGATTTTGCAGTTTTGGCTGCATTCTGCAATGTTCTGCAAAGTTGTTTCTGCTGGAAATATACAGCCACCACACTGTGCTGCTGCCAACATCACAGAAAGCGGTCCCCCAATTAAACAAAAACTATACAGCCTCCACTCTGTTCATCTCACTAAGGTGTGAACTTCAAAGTCTAATTTAGATCATTTAATAGCAGGACATGCAGGAGAATGGAAAAATGGACAGAGTTGGATTTTAAAGTGGAAGGAGTGGACTAAACCCTTCACAAAATATCACGCATTTATTTGGTTCTAGTGTAATGTTAAATTGCCACATACAAAATAACTAATCTTCAGGCTTGGTTCCTTGAGAATAAGCCCTAGCCTGAATCCTCTCCCTCTTCACACACAAAGAGGAACGAGGTTACAGGGTGGTTACCTCAGTCTGCAAAGACTAAAATTCTTCCTTTCTTCCTACTGCTTAAGAGTCCAAAACCCATCTTCCAGATACCCTAATCATGTTCACCTCTAGGAGTTGACCGATTTGAACCTGTCTCCTGCACTGGACACTGGCTTCATGTCCTGAGGAAATTATCAAACTTCACATACAAACTTACAACTTTTAAATCTTCCCCATATGCCTTATTAACTTAAAACTGGGCCTTCAGGATGCTGTGAGGAAGGTAGAAAAAAAACCCACTGGATGCTTTGTGAATTTTGCCTCAAAGGAAAAATTCCTTCCTGATTTAAAAATCCAGCAATCAAACTGACAGCATACTGAAAACAGTTCAACCTATCCCCCCATTATAGGGTACAGAGCACAGAGTAGCAACAGCAGAAGGCTGCCTGTTATATGTGTGTGAGGGCTTTATATGAAGTGGATACAAGGGACCACACCAGCCAATTAGCTCCTCACAGGCAAAAGGCAAAATCCCCAAGTCCATTGTATCACCAGATCCAAGTCAGGTAAGGGGGTGCTGAATTGAGGGGGGTTGGGTGGGGAGAGACCTGATGGGAGATTGAGGGACAGGGCTAATTGCTGGGCAGGAGATGGGCAGATGCTGGGTGTGAGAGCTGCTGCAGCAGGAGCCAAAATCACCTTATCCAATACGTGGGAGAATGGGCAACACTAATTGTCACATGCACACACACTAGAGATGAGCAGGGGGAATTCAAATATGAAACTGACCTAAAACACAATATAATCTTTTTTTAAAAATGTCATGATTTTGGGCTAATCTCATGATTTTGGGGGGGTCTGACTCATGATTTTTGATCTCTTGAATTTGGCAACACTGCTGCACAACTGCTTAGATGAGGGGTATTTCCCTTTTCCCCCTTAAATTAAAAATAACCCATTTTAATGGCTGTTGAGTTGAATTAGATTCATTTTTTATTAAAAGTGGAACTACATTTTTCTGTTACACCCATATAAAATTGCATTAATTCCTTCGATTTAGAACTACTCTAAGACAAACCAGTTTAAAAGAACAATTTGCCTATAGTAGTGTTAACCTGACCACCTGTGAATCCTGCATATTTTACAGGATTTATCTACATAAAAAGAAATATATTAAATTACTTAATTTATAAAGAAAAAAACTGGAGTAGGAAATTCCACGTGTTCAGTGTGACCAAGCTAGTGGCTGGAAGAATTTTTACTATTGTATATATAGAGCAATGGGATGACCCCACTGCATTAGTGAGTTGGCAGAACCCACTTAACCATTTCCCAGAAAGATTAACCTTTGTAAAGAGCAGGACGTTTCAGGCAATCTCTGGTAACCCATTACAAATACTATGTAAGTGCCAAGTATAGTTAATCTAAAGCCAAATTAAATACGCTTTTCTCAAGTTTATAACATTAGGCTTAAAAATAAATACAATTACCTGCAACATTGCCTACGTGTTGTTATATGCCTTGATAAATAACACATTTTTTCATTATGAATCATGTTTAAAATCTACTGCCCAACTTGCACATAAACAAACTGTCAAATTAATATGAACTGGCACCAGCAGAGGGATTTCATGAACAGGACTATGTGTGCAGTTTTCAGTTTTCTTACTTTAAACCACAACAATCTTTGACCATCAAACATGATTTAAAATACTTGTCAGATTTCTAATGTCTGAGCTGTCTAGTGCCATATCTATTTCTCATAAATTTTTATTAAGTACTCTTAGACACCTGGCAAATGTTGCACTGAAAAATACTACAGGCTTTCATTCTCAACTGTTTACAGTTTTACTTCATTTACTTAATATAATTCTGACAGTCTTTAATGAGGATGAGTGTTGCCATTGAGTTAAATGCACATCAAGATTATGGTCAATCAAGTTTGTAGTAATAGGGATGAGTAAATATACCATTTTTAGCACCAAGTTTTTTCATAAGCTCTTAATTATTTGTTTGTTTGGAAATCTAAAGAAAATATATGTATAGCATATTGAGTTATCAGGATATCAAAATGAGCATTTTTCATACATCAGGACTTTCTTCTGAAAATTTTTTTCACTCTACCTGAAAAATAGTTTAACTCTGAAATGTCAAACTTGCCCATAGCTTAGGGCAAATTTTGCAAATGTGTAGCTTAAAGTTAAGCAACCAAGTCAGTATTGCCAACTCCAAGTATTCAAAATTTGTAAATCGAGCTCTCCCCCAAATCACAAGATTTGCTTAAAAATATGAGGGTTTGTTTTACGAAAGGTGGTGCTCTTTTTGTTTTCATTCTCATCTTTGAGCCTTTAAGGTTTTTCAATGCTTTTTAATGCAACCATGAAGGCTAGCAACTTAAAAAAAAAAAAAAGAAAACTCAGCTCAAGGAGCCAGGGCTTTACGAAAAATGCCAAATATTAAGAGACTTACAATAAAATTGTGAGAGTGGCAACACTTCATTCATATTGGGTATCTAAATAAGTGGCCTGAATTCAGAGCAGATGATAATCCACTTCATCTGAGGGTGCTCAGCTCCTCAATAAAATTGTTATTTTCCACTGGAACATGAAAGGCCATGAAAGATACATTAAACCTGACACAATCTAGGAAAAACTTTATGACGCTGTTTTCCAGTTGGTGAAAATTTTGTCCTGGCCCATAGACAGCTTTTACTGGGATAAGCCAATAGGAAGGCCAACTTAGAATCCAGTGTCCATATAGCCAGGTAAGACATCACAACTATGGTCTGTACCCTGTGTTTTGGGCTACAACAGGATGTTCAAAGAGGACACCACTGCCCTCTCTCTTCCTTTTTGTGGGACTTGGAAATCCCAACGTGTTGGAGACCTAAGATTGAACATATGCACATGTGAAGCTCATGTCAGACACATACATATGAACGCACATTATCAGGAGCTCTGCAAATCTGAATCACTAAAAAACTGTAATAAATGTATTCCTTTACACTACCCTTGTTTTTTTTTCTCATCACAATCTGACTATAATCACACACAGAATGTTCACTTATTTGCATCACAGCTCATGTATTTATTATGCAGTGTGATCAATCAAGTATTAAAAGACACCTAAATATGTTCTTTGAAAAAGTTTTAGAAATGGGTCAAGGATATATTGGGGCTTGATAAATTAGAAGAGGATCCCTTCTGGATAAAGGTCATTTTAAGCAAAAAAAAAAATTAAATGTCTGGAGTACTTGGCTGAATGGGGCCATGAACCTTGGTGATCAGAGGCCAGTGTGTAGGGAAGTTGTTCTAGCCTTGGGCTGCAGTAATTCCCAATGTGGAAAATTAACAGCAGGAGAAAATAGGGAAAAATAACTATACAGACTGTTAGCATGATTTTTTATTCTCTCTCTCTCTCTCTCTCTCTCTCTCCCCTTTAGCCTCCTAAACTGTGATTTATCTTGAGCCTAATGAGGGTAAATACAGAAAATGACTTCCATGGACTGACCATAGTGCTGAAACATGTCATTCTGCAGTAGAGCTAATACCTGAAGGGTTTCATTGATCATTATAGGTGAATAAAACCTGTAGTTCCTGTCACAAAATTATAGTAGAGTTACTTTGTTATTAGGGTTTCTAGTTTTTGATTTTTTCCTAATTTGTAGAGTTTATTTTTATGAAAGTATATCTCATTTTTCATTGTAATAGATATCTATTTCTGGGGCATTCTATGTGGTCTGAGCGCTCATCATTAGAAGAAGAGAACTTCAGGGATTGGGTGGGGGTTAGGACATAGACTTCAGAAAAGTTGTTCTCTGTGTTGTCTTTTAAGTATTGATAAATGGGAGCTATTAGAAGTGTTTGATTGCTTTCTTGTCTCCAGGCTCTCTGCTTCTGTTGGAATTAACCCCTCTGTAATCACACAGCAACCAACACAAATATAACCAAACAAAATAGGTGAAAATATATTAATAAAATAATACAGGCATCATCCCATCCTTCATTTCTTACATTTCACAAGCTCTCAATGTGGTAGGGGGCAACTTAGAAATGGCAATAGTTCTCCTCGCCACCAATGTTCAACAACTTTCTTATTTGATAAAACATCATCATGGAATCATAGAAACAGTTCAAAAGCATTCTAACTGGCCATAATATTCAGGTGAAATTTACATATTTTTCATCTCCTGTGAAAATGAAAAACAGAGGCATCCTTATTCTCAGAATGATATAACAGAATCACATGACTGGAAAATTGTTTGAACTTCATCCATATAATACTGGTGGGTTTTTTTCAGACACTTGCCCTTTGTATGGTTGAGTGGAAACAGTATTGGTCAATTAAAAGAAGAATGAAAATCCACATGAAAAGCCCAACAGACTGATTTTCATTGTTCTTCACCTTTGAAGAATAGACAATCATTTTATATTTATCAGTGAAAAGGGCAAAATATGAATATTAAAATGTTATGTGGTAATTTCATGCATTAAGTAATGTTCAAGGTTGAGTTGAAATACATATTCTGTCAGGTGATTTAGGATCTGAACTAACACCATCAGCAGTAGGTTTCCAAGTTTCATCCATTTCTGGGGTAGACGATCAGTAAGACGTTGGTCTTGTGCTGTCTGTCTGCATAGGAATGAATTTTGCCTCATTAAGAGAAGGAGAAAGTACTTTCTTTTTCAGCTTCTTTAGACCAAACAGCTGGACCTACAGTAAAGGCACCAGGCAACTGGGCCAATATGAAATTATATTAATTGAAATACACAAACTTGTTTACTCTTAATCCACTAGCTAGAAATATAAAAAAGAACAAGTAAGCAGAATGTTCTGAATTCAGCTAATGATAAAAATACAAATGTCTTGGACAGAATTTATGTTTTTTTTCTGTTCTCTGCACTTTTGTATGGACAGATGTGCACTTGCAAGCACATGTGCACAGACTCACACACAGACTGAATGTGGAAGTTTTCCTCCTCCTATTATGGAGAAAAGATGGCAGCCATCAAGGATATCCAAAACAGATGTTTCTGCGTTCAGTTCTTCCACTCTAGATCATGTTCATTACTATTCACTTTAAAAGGCCTACTGGAGTAAGACATTATTCAAGGAGAGGGTGATAGAATCAGGCCTTCTGTAAATGTAGCACTCATCTGTGTTAGGTCAGAAGTGTATCTAGCCAATCAAATTCAAGAGTTTATGTATTCAAAAATATACTTCAAAATGCTTAGAGAGACAAGGTGAGTGAGGTAATATCTTTTATTGCACCAACTTCTGTTGGCAAGAGAGACAAGCTTTCAGGCTTACACAGCACTCTTTTTCAGGTCTTGAAAAGATACTTGGAGGGTCAGAAGTACAACGAGGAACACATTGTTTAGCATAAGGAGTTAACATGCTGTAAGAGACCATTCAAGTTAACACCTCTGAAGTTATAGGGCAAAGGGGAGTTAGTGGGTTAGAGACTGTTGTAATGAGCCATAAACCCAGTGTCTTTATGGAGTCCATGATTTTTAGTGTCTAACAAAGTTATGAATTTAAGCTCCCAGCCTCATCTTTTGAAGGTGTTCTGCAGGTTTCCTTTGAGGATGAGGACTCAGCAGTCAGATATAGAGTGATTATTTGGTGAAAAAAGAAAAGGAGTACTAGTGGCACCTTAGAGACTAACCAATTTATTTGAGCATAAGCTTTTGTGAGCTACAGCTCACTTCATCGGATGCATTCAGTGGAAAATACAGTGAGGAGATTTATATACACACAGAACATGAAAAAATGGGTGTTATCATACACACTGTAAGGAGAGTGATCACTTAAGATGAGTTATTACCAGCAGGAGAGCCGGGGGGAGAAAACCTTTTGTAGTGATAATCAAGGTGGGCCATTTCCAGCAGTTAACAGGAATGTCTGAGGAGCAGTGGAGGGTGGGGGGAATAAACATGGGGAAATAGTTTTACTTTGTGTAATGACACATCCACTCCCAGTCTCTATTCAAGCCTAAGTTAATTGTATCCAGTTTGCAAATTAATTCCAATTCAGCAGTCTCTCGTTGGAGTCTGTTTTTGAAGTCTTTTTGTTCTAATATTGCGACCTTTAGGTCTGAAATGGAGTGACCAGAGAGATTGAAGTGTTCTCCGACTGGTTTATGAATGTTATAATTCTTGACATCTGATTTGTGTCCATTTATTCTTTTACGTAGAGACTGTCCAGTTTGACCAATGTACATGGCGGAGGGGCACTGCTGGCACATGATGGCATATATCACATTGGTAGATGTGCAGGTGAATGAGCCTCTGATAGTGTGGCTGATGTGTAATTTTATATTTATTTATATATATATATATTTGGTGAAAAGCATTCACCAATGGGTGATGAGCTGTTTTTGTCTTTTATCATATTTCTGTGTGAGATACATTTGAGAACAAAGTTATTGTCTGGTTTCACCAATTGTCCAGAAATTCTTCCTTGAGGTGGGACATGAAGAGGTTGGTATATTGTGGACCCATCCTAGGACCCATGACTGTTCCCTTGTTAACTCCTTAAGCTAAACAATCTGTTCCGCCTTGTATTTAGCTGTGACACTCTGATTACCTTTACCAGACCTGAAGATGAGCTCTGTGTAAGCTCGAAAGCTTGTCTCTTTCCCCAGCAGAAGTTGGTCCAATAAAAGATATCACCTCACCCACCTTGTCTCTCTTGTATCCTGGACCAACACAGTTACACCAACATTGCAAAATGCTTATACATTTTCATTTGTTCTACTATTTTTATCTCCATTTTTAGGCTTTTTGTTATTCTTTCAACAGTAAAATCACTCTGCTTAGTTTCTCAAATCTCCCACATGTTCTTAATCTCACATCAGAAAAGCACATTTCTTCCATATGGATCATGCCTATTTTAAAATATAACTCTATAAATTTTCTGAGCGTGAGACTGTGTATTACTTTAAAAGGAGCTAAATTCCCTCTCTGTCTTTAATTGCTTCATGTGACTTAGCCCTTGTCTACACTTGGTATGGGGGGGAGATCGATCTAAGTTACGCAACTTCAGCTACATGAATAACGTAGCTGAAGTTGACGTACTTAGATCGACTTACCGTGGTGTCTTCACCGCGGTGAGTCAAATGCTGCCACTCCCCCAGGAACTCTGCCTGCACCTCTCGTGGTGGTGGAGTACAGGAGTCGATGGGAGAGCGGTCAGGGGTCGATTTATCGCATCTACTCTAGATGGGATAAATTGATCCCTGCTGGATCGATCACTACCTGCCAATCCAGCTGGTAGTGTAGACATACCATTAGTTCCAGCAGAATAAGGTTTTCAGGTATATGAAGTCAGAGTTTAAAAAAGATAATATTACTACTAATTAATTATCAAGTATAATAATTATATAGCGTTTGTCACCAATCCCGAGTTTACAAATATGACAATCACATTTTGCAATCATCACAATACATCAGAGATTCCACTTTACAAAGTTTCAATTTGAGTTTCGATCAAGTATTCAGGGGAGTGCTCACATAAAATGAGTATGTTTGTCAATCCCTTGCTTAAATTACCCAAATCACAAAGATCAATGTTTGAATCTTGGAAGCTGAAAGTAAGACCTTCTGGAATTTTTATGGAAAAAATCAAGTGCTGTCTGTCCCACTTACATTCTGAGAGTTTTCTGTGTGTCTGAGACATAGAGAGCCACAGAAAATCTGGAGCTTTATCTTGTGTCTAATGACATGGAAAAAGTAGAAGCTCCTCCTGTTGGCACACTAGATACCTTTTTGATAATATTCAGTCCGATACATTTTTTTATATCAAATCCTAGCTGTAAAAATGCTCTAGTTAGTCTCCTAAATGATTTTCTTTCCAGCTGTGACATTATTCAGTCCACTATCTAAATTTCACTCGTCATTAGTGCCCCTTTTAAAATTGAGAAGCACAAAATTCTTATTTCTTTGAACCTTTTGCAGGGATTAATGGCTTGGCATTCTCTTGGATTCAGTCCTACTTTATTAGCAAACTGTAATAAGCTACTTTCAAGAATTAGCCATGTGTTCAGAATTGCCTCAGTCTGTCCGCTAATTTCTATATTACAGACATTAGTCCTAATTCTCCTTTGCAAGATTGTACAGTAGTGTAACTCCATTGCGTTCAGTAGAGACGCTCTGGACTTATAGCAGTATGAGAGGAAAGCTAGGCCAATTGCTTCTATCCTTGTATTCCTCCAGGTGTAAGACTAATATTTCAGGCTAAAATACTCATCTCTACATAGAAAGAACAGTAGTACTTGTGGCACCTTAGAGACTACCAAATTTATTAGAGCATAAGCTTTCTTGGGCTACAGCCCACTTCACTGGATGCATAGAATGGAACATATAGTAAGACGAGATATATATACATACAGATAAGTTGGAAGTTAGCATACAAATTGTGAGAGGCTAATTAGTTAAGATGAGCTATTATCAGCAGGAGAAAAAAACTTTTGTAGTGATAATCAAGATGGCCCATTTAGACAGTTGACAAGAAGGTGTGAGGATACTTAACTTAAGGAATTTTAAGCACAATTAGAGTAGCGGTGTTAGGGGATGAGAGCTGAGGAAGCGTTGTTCTAAATCAGCCATAAAAATGTTAGCATGCTGTGGGGCCATGCGGGTACCCATAGCAGTGCCGCTGACTTGAAGGTATATATTGTCCCCAAATGAGAAATAGTTGTGGGTGAAGACAAAGTCACAAAGTTCAGCCACCAGGTTTGCCGTGACTACAAGCTATCAGGAACAGTATCCCCAACAATGGATACTGTTCCTGATAGCGCTACATTGATGACATCTTCATCATCTGGACCCATGGAAAAGAAGCCCTTGAGGAATTCCACCATGATTTCAACAATTTCCATCCCACCATCAACGTCAGCCTAGATCAATCCACACAAGCGGTCCATTTCCTGGACACTACTGTGCTAATAAGCGATGGTCACATAAACACCACCCTATACTGGAAACCTACTGACCGCTATATTTACCTACATATCTCCAGCTTCCACACATCACCCATCACACGATCCATTGTCTACAGCCAAGCTCTAAGATACAACCGCATTTGCTCCAATCCCTCAGACAGAGACAAACACCTACAAGATCTCTATCAAGCATTCTTAAAACTACAATACCCACCTGCTGAAGTGAAAAAACAGATTGACAGAGCCAGAAGAGTACTCAGAAGTCACCTACTCCAGGATAGGCCCAACAAAGAAAATAACAGAACGCCACTAGCTGTCACCTTCAGCCCCCAACTAAAACCTCTCCAACGCATCATCAAAGATTTACAACCTATCCTGAAAAATGATCCCTCACTCTCACAGATCTTGGGAGACAGACCAGTCCTCGCTTACAGACAGCCCCCCAACCTGAAGCAAATACTCTCCAGCAACCACACACCACACAATCAAAACACTAACCCAGGAACCTATCCTTGCAACAAAACCCGATGCCAACTCTGTCCACATATTTATTCAAGTGACACCATCATAGGACCTAATCACATTAGCCACGCCATCAGGGGCTCGTTCACCTGCACATCTACTAACGTGATATATTCCATCATGTGCCTGCAATGCCCCTCTGCCATGTACATTGGCCAAACCAGACAGTTTCTACGCAAAAGAATAAATGGACACAAATCTGACATCAGGAATCATAACATTCAAAAACCGGTAGGAGAACACTTCAACCTCTCTGGCCACTCAGTAAAAGATTTAAGTGTGGTAATTTTGCAACAGAAAAGCTTCAAAAACAGACTCCAACGAGAAACTGCTGAGCTTGAATTAATATGCAAACTAGATACCATTAACTTGGGTTTGAATAGAGACTGGGAGTGGCTGGGTCATTACACATATTGAATCTATTTCCTTAAGTTAAATATCCTCACACCTTCTTGTCAACTGTCTAAATGGGCCATCTTGATTATCACTACAAAAGTTTTTTTCTCCTGCTGATAATAGCTCATCTTAACTAATTAGCCTCTCACAGTTTGTATGCTAACTTCCAACTTATCTGTATGTATATATATCTCGTCTTACTATATGTTCCATTCTACGCATCCGATGAAGTGGGCTGTAGCCTACGAAAGCTTATGCTCTAATAAATTTGGTAATCTCTAAGGTGCCACAAGTACTCCTGTTCTTTTTGCGGATACAGACTAACACGGCTGCTACTCTGAAACCTGTCATCACTACGTAGGTTACAGAAACATCTGAGTTATCTCATCAATTTCTATCTTTTAATTTCATTGACATCAGATCCCAGCTTATGAGCAACTCTCTTTATTTAAATTGATTCTGGATTCTCGTTACATTAAACATGCTTCCCTGGGTGATTTATTTGGAGCAGCATGTTAAATACAAGTTTAGCAGCTCTTTTTACAACATAAACACTCTCGGCACTAAAAATGCCAGTGCTACCAATAAAGACCCTGCTTCTATTGAAATCAATGGTGAAATATCTTTGAGTTCAAAAGAATAAGGATCATGCTCTCATTGTATCATGGTCAGACTACAGAAATGTGGTACCCCACCAATTTTCCAGTTCAATTATTTTTTATATCAGATTGTTTAAATGGAATTGCCAGTGAAGTGTCAAGACCAAATACATTGTTCCAAGCTCAACTCTTGCTCGCTCTACTGGTTCCTCACTCTTGCTCATGTAAAAGGTAAGGTTCTGCTCTTTACTATTTAGGACATTCATGACCTTGGCCACACTTTGCTGAACTCTGCAGTATGTCCATGTCTATTTTTAGTGACTACCTGTAATTCTTTTAGTGAAATATCCACACGATTTCTTACAAGTGCAAGAGATCCTTTGATATATTGTACCATAGATGCCAACCCTGTGGGTACTCTGGGGCTGGATCACCCCCGGGGGAAAAAATGGTGGGTGCTGAGCACCCACTGGCAGACCCCGCATCAGCCCTCCACCTCACCCCTGTGCCTCTTGCCCATCAGCTGGCCCCGCTGCTGAGCACCTCCTCCTCCCTCCCTGTGCTTCCCAACTGCTATGATAATCTGTTTCACAGCGTGCAGGAGGCGCTGGAGGGGGGAGGGAGAGGAGCAAGGGCGGGACGTGCTCAGGGGCGGAATGGGGTTAGAAGAGGCAGGATGGGAAGAGGCAAGGTGGTGCTGGGAAGAGGCGGGGCAGGGTGGGGCCTTGGGAGAAGGAGTGGAGTGAGGGCAGGGCCTAGGGCAGAGCCAGGGGTTGAGCCTCCCACCCCGGCACATTGGAAAATTTGTGCCTGGGCATTGTACTGGAATTATATTTCTTGGTTACTTCCACCATCCTAAAACATTTTTGTCTTCAAGTCTTCTTTTAGGAACCATATTTAAATTTCCAAAAAGTTATAAATATATATTGAAGGGTTTTGTATATTTAAGTGGAGCGTCTAAATTATAGGTAAGTGATGGCACTGCTATAATAGACGTTAAGAGAACCTTTCCTTTACAAGCTCAATTGTTCTAAATCCTCTAAAATCCATACGGTTAATCAGATTGCCTCCCAAATTTGGTGTGCCTTATGGGGGTGCAGGCTACAGTTTGTGAACCAAACCATTTAACCAAGGATACTCTAGGTACAGCCCCAGGGGAAAAAACAGTTTTTCTTAAAATTGACACTTTTTGCAATGTGGGTCTTGCCCCAGATAAGAGATCAAACCTGGGATCAGCTCATTGTGCCAGGGTCTGAAACACTCAAGGGTTACCCCAATAGAGTGCATGGCACCCACCAGCCCTTTGGAGAAAATGAAGTTAAAACTTTATTTGAAACAGAGTTTGCTTCTCCAGTTAGACACACTAAGGGCAAATCTAAACATACACTGCTGCAGCAGTGGCTGTGCTGCTTCATTGACGACGCTACTCTGCTGATGGGAGAGCTTCTGTTCATCCATCACCACAAGAGGCGGTAGCTATGCCAATGAGAGAAGCCCTCCTTCGACCTAGTGCTGTCTAATCCTGGGGTTAGGTGGGCATAACTGCGCTGGTTAGGAGTGAGGATTTTTTGCACCCCGGAGCGATGTAGTTATACTGATGTAAGTTTTTAGGGTAGACTTTCTCAGAGGCTCACGCACCTATACACACACCTAACGGACTACACTGCACATGTGCAGAGAGAGAAGTTAACTATCTGGAAAACTACCTCTATGTCACTCTGATGGTATTTTATGGTTATCAAATCTGACAATCGTCCCAGGTATTGTGAGTTCAAATCCAACTCAGGGTAGAAATCTGAAGTAAAAAAAAAAAAGCAGGCATGTTGTTCCAATCTACTTCTGTCAAAGAGGGTGGGGTTTATTTTTGGGAAATGTAATTTCAGTACAGCAGAATATTCAGAAACTTTGAAACTGTTTTTCTAAGAAAAAAATAAACTGCACAAGAAGATGCATGCTGGGAGGGAAGAGTCACTGGGGTGGAAGAGAAGGTGAGATGAGGGGGAGAGGAGTAAGGGTTTCAAGTGATGGGATCCTGGCAAGTTAGACATGGAGGTTAGTGATGAGGACTGGGGGAAAACAGAGGCAGGGATGTCTGTCATCCACACATTTCCCTTCTATGTGTATGCCACAATCTGGGGACCTCCAATCTGCCAGCACCCTTCTCTGCCCCACTTATGTGAGCCAGTTTTGGAGTGGGCTTGCCTATCTGGGGCGGAGGGGGGGTATCTGAGTCCCTACCTCTGTGTGTGTGTAAGGCTCTGGAGAGCCCCTAACCATCCGTGGTGGTCTGACCCCCTATCTCTGTGACCCTCATGCGAGTTAGGTCCAGAGGGGGAGTGGCTTGCCTTTCTAGGGGTGTCTGAATCCCTCTCCCTAGCTCCTCCATGTGAGCAAGGAACTGAGTGGAAAGTTTAGAACAAGCATGTTTGGATGTAGAGTTAGGCAACGGGGCCAGGTACAGAAGTTTGTTTACATACACAGGGATGTCCCTTGACTCCTCCTGAGAGACCTGAATGAAACATTCATGGAGGTATTCTGCAATCCTCTTGCAAAGATTTCTAGGGATGTTCGCGTTACTCCTTCCTCTGCAGTAGGACACTTTCCCACGCCAGTCAGCAATAACTTTGACTGGCACCATTGCAGTACACAGGCTAGCAGCACACAAACCCAGGTGGCTTCAGGACTCTAGCAGCAGAGTTGTGCTCTTTCTGCCTTTGTTCCCATCAGGAATGAGATATCACCTAATATCACCACCGCCAATGGGAAATGGTGCCAGTATTCATAGCCATTGCCCTATAGTCAGTTTCATACAACTGAGCAATTCCTTTCTCATTTCTCTCACCCCTGGTGGGCCATACTCACCAGGGCTGGTGCTGAGAGTGGCACCATGCACAAGCACTCCAAAGCGTAAATGTCCATACGCAGGTCTTGTTTAAAACTTTAGGGAAGCAAAGGAAGGGAGTTCTGAATCTTAATTTTCACTTTCCATTGTGACTGTATGGAGAATAGTACTTCTGAGTGTTTTATCTGCAGCTGCCTTTGTTGTAGCCTTGAGGTGTTCCCCTCCATCCCTGTGGAATGCCTAAGCCAAATAAGGAGGAAAAAGATGAGGACTCGGGATGACATGTTTAATAAGATCCTGCAAACCAGTGCTGCATCAGACCTTGAACAAAGGGCCTGGAGGGTGAACACTGTGAACAGCCTGGAGAAGGAAAGAGCAGACAGGAGAATGGCCCTGGAATCCCATCAGGAAAAGGAGAGGAGAGATACTAGGGCTTCTCCAGCATCTAACTTCTCCATAATGTGGATTCTCCGGCAGCTAACACAGAGGCTGCAGATTCTTGTGGACCCACAGATTCAACAATCACAGGCTCATCTCTCTTTGCTGTTCATGTCACCTCCCCATGCCTCCCCTCAATGATTCATATGGTATCAGGGGACACATTTCTACCTCTACCCCTCGAACCTTGGGAATATAAAGGGCAGCCACAGCTTCACAAACACAGACCTGTGAAAGCTATGGTAGCTATATGCATAGCTAAAATGGACATGAATTTTCTTTTCCCTTGTTAATTTCTCTTCCATTAATTTATTAAGTTTTTAAATGTACTTGCTTGTAAATTGCACAGATTTTTCTTAGCACTGGTTTTGTTATTGAATAAAATTATATTTATAAAATAATTCATCTTTATTAGTTCATAGTATATGCTGCAGAATGCCTAGCAGTTATTAAAGACTCTTATTTGTTATTGCACTGTGTGACACAACTCAGGATCAGGGACAAAGAGTGTAATAATCATAAATGTGTAACATTAATAGGTGCATTGTCAGTATTATATTCATAGATGTACACCAAGCACCACACAGTTCCTAAGAGGCCCCAAACAGCAGGGCCAGGTACAGCACAGTACACACAACACATTACTGTGTCTCACTGTTAAATGCTCTTTCAAAGCCTCGCTGTAGCTCTGCATGGAGTTCTTCAAATAGCTTTTGTGTCTGACTGTTCATACTTAGCAGAGAGTCACTCTACTCTGCCCTTCACACTGGGGAAAACTTTACCCCTTTACTTCAGAGGACATAGCAGGCAGCTATAAACATAGGGGTGTTTTTTTCGCTAAGATGCAATCTTGTGAATAGACAACACCAGCAACCCTTCAATCTACCAAAAGCTAATTCAACTGTCATTCTGAACCTGCATAACCAGTATTTGAATCTCTCCTTCATGCAGTCGAGATGGCTTGTGTACAGCATCATGAGCCAAGGCCCTGGAGCAAGAAGCAGGCTCGGTCCTCCAGCATTACTATTGGCATTTCAGCATTGCCAGTGGTAGTCTGCCAGTTAGGAAAGAAAGTCCCTGCTTGTAGCTTTCTGAACAGTCCTGTGTTCTTAAAGATTCAAGCATCATGCATCTTCCCTGTCCAGTCCTGAATGATGTTGTGAAGTGTCCTGGGCGATCCACCAATTCTTGTATAACCATAGAAAAGTAATCCTTTCTGTTTATGTACTCGATTGCAAGGTGGTCTGGTGCCAAAATAGGGATACTGTGCCATCTATTGCTCCACTGCATTTCAGGAACTGTTGCTGCAAAGCCATGCATTATGCCCTGCACATGTCCTGTGTAGCAGGAGATGATTAATGGCCCTGCACGCTTGCATGACCACGGCCTCTGCAGTGGATTTTCCAACTCCAAAATAATTTCACATTGACTGGTATCAATCCGGGTGTTGCAAGTTTCCACAGTGAAATCACCACTCACTTCTCCCCTGCCCGTATAGTTCTCATTTTAGTGTCCCTCTGCTGGAGATCTGGTGAACTCAGCACATAGACCGAGGAATGTGGCCTTGCACATCTGAAAGTTATGCAGCCATTTCTTGTCATCTCAAGCCTGCATTATGACATGATCCCACCAGTCAGTGCTCATTTCTCGGTCCCAGAAGTGATGGTTCACCATCTGCAGCTGCTACAGGAATGCCACCAATGACCTTGAACTGGTCTTGCTGTGTCCCACAACAATCTGTTCTCCAAGGAATCATCATGTTACCCACTGATTCAGTTCTTCTTATGGCTCTGCAAATACTGGAGGATCCTGCATCTGTGCTTGCAACACTTATGATAATAGTGCAGAGCAGTGCAGGCTCCATGCTTCTGTCAGAGAGGGTGGACAGTGAGGAGGACTGTGTGGGCTCATAAGATTTTTTAAAAAGGTATAAAAAGTATGGGATATAGATGACACAGAATCATAGAACTGGAAGGATCCTCGAGAGGTCATATAGTCCAGTCCCCTGCACTCAAGGCAGGACTAAGTATTATCTAGACCATCCCTGACAGGTGTTTGTCCAACCTGACCTTAAAAATCCCCAATGATGGAGATTTCACAATCTCCCTAGGCAATTTATTGCAGTGCTTAACCACCCTGACACATAGGAATTTTTTCCTAATGTCCAACCTAAACCACCCTTGCTGCAATTTAAGCCCATTGCTTCTTGTCCTTTCCTCAGAGGTTAAGAAGAACAATTTGTCTCCCTCCTCCTTGTAACAACCTTTTATGTACTTGAAAACTGTTATCATGTCCCCTCTCAGTCTTCTCTTCTCCAGACTAAACAAACCCAATTTTTTCAATCTTCCCTCATAGGTCATGTTTTCTAGACCTTTAATCATTTTTGTTGCTCTTCTCTGGACTTTCTCCAATTTGTTCACATCTTTCCTGAAATGTGGTGCCAGGAACTCGTGACCATACTCCAGCTGAGGTCTAATCAACACAGAGTAGAGCAGAAGAATTACTTCTCGTGTCTTGATTACAATACTCCTGCTAATACATCCCTGAATGATGTTTGCTTTTTTTGCAACAGCATTACACTGTTGACTCATATTTAGTTTGTGATCCACTATGACCTCCAGATCCCTTTCTGCAGTACTCCTTCCTAGGCAGTCATTTCCCATTTTATATGTGTGAAATTGATTGTTCCTTCCTAAATGGAGTACTTTGCATTTGTCCTTATTGAATTTCATCCTATTTACTTCAGATCATTTCTCCAGTTTGTCCAGATCACTTTGAATTTTAATCCTTTCTTCCAAAGCACTGGCAACCCCTCCCAGCTTGGTATCATCCACAAATTTTATAAGTGTACTCTCTATGCCATTATCTAAATCAGCGTTTCCCTCGGCCCGCGCCACTTCCCACAGCCCCCATTGGCCGGGCACAATGAACTGTGGCCAGTGGGAGCTGCGATCAGCCAAACCTGCAGACGCAGCAGATAAACAAACCAGTGGGCCCGCCAGTGACGTCCCAAGTTTGGGAAACACTGCTGTCAATCATTGATGAAGATATTGAACAGAACCAGACCCGGAACCAATCCCTGCAGGGCCCCACTCATTATGTACTTCCAGCATGACTGTGAACCACTGATGACTAATAACCACTGATAACATAATGGGATGGAGACAGCGTCACACACTCCCAGTCATCCTGTTTGACTCATTTCCTCCCCACCATGCATTGCCAAAACTTCCCAAAAGATTGTACAACGGTCAGTAGCAGGTTGCACACTGGAATACCTACCTATGATGCACCACGCTGTACATCAGGATAAGCACTCTGAGTTTGTGCATACAGCGCCGACATAAGAAGCCAAGTATTCACATGCAGAAGTGATATACTAACCTCTGCAGCAAAGCTGACATAACTTGCAGTCAACCAAAGATTGTAGTGTAGACATGACCTCAGGTTGGGAAACCTTTCTAAAATCCATATATTTACACGGGTTGTCTGGAAATTTGATGTGCCTCATGACAACATAGGATAGGGTTAGTGATGCAAATGTGGGGTAATTTGAGAAGGGGTTCCCAAGATACAGTCTCCAGAACACCTCTCCCACCCCCAAACAGCATTTCATTAATTTCACAGATTCTAACAACTTTGAAACCCACCCTCGGCATAAATCTGAAAATGAACTGTAAACATTCAGGAAACATCTGCCTCTGTCAAGGTGGGTTTTTGTGTGTGCATTTTATTGTGTTTAAAAAATGTAATCTGAGTACAGCAGCTACTCAGAAGCTGTTGAAACTATTTTTGGGGGGATCACAAATGCAAGAGCAGGTGGGAATAATACGGGGAGAGTGGTTTGGCTCTGCAGTGAGAGATGGGAGTATTATGGGAGGGAGATAAATGGGAATGGATGGTGGCGAAGGGAAGAGGGGCTGAGGGGCTTAGATACGCGGGAAGGAGTAGTGATGATTAGGAGGAGTGGGAGGAGAGAGGACAGGAAGGCTTAGAGAATAGGAGGGGTAGCAGAAGAAGGTGAGGGTTTAAGGGTTGAGGGGCGGTCAGTCCTGAATTCTCCCCTTCCATGTGTGTGTTGGGATCTGGGGGAGATCTGCCCCTCTGCCGGGGACTGAGCCCCTCTCCCTGCCCTTCCATGTGAACTGGGATGGGGGAGGGGGAATGAAAAGTAACACAAATTTAAACATCTGAAGATTGCAGGGAATATATATTACTGTAGGAGGCTGCAAGCATTTTAATGTAAATAAATTAATTGGCTAGAACAAAGAGCACAACCAAAGTGACTCAGACCTTTTGAGTTCACAGCTTTCAATATAACATTTTTATACAAACCAAAAATAGATCAAAGCTTGTTAAACAAATATTAAATATTGAATATATTATTTTTGTCCATGTAAATATTAGGCTGCTTCCATTTTATAGACAGAATCAACTGCAAATGGGCTTTTTCAGAACTCACCATGTAAACAGAGCTGAGCCTGGTCAGTTCTTTAACAGCAGAGTTGGCAGAATAGTTAACATTTGGACACTTTTAAAGATGCCCACTGTGTTTAAGAAGTGGTGGTGGTTGACTCAGCAGACTGCACTCTTCCTTCTGAATTCTGAACCACTGTTTCAGTACGGTGGTAACAGGCACTGGGTGCCACAGGTGAAGGAGATGTAAGATTGCAGTATTAACCTCTTGGAGACATGAAAATCCCCATCTTGTTTTTTGCAAGAGGAAGAGTGTTACTAGTGCCCTGTGGCACTAGTGTCCCTGGCTTAAGAATGAACATATTCAAAGGTATGTCCTGTTCATAGCCCAAAATAAAACGATATACTGACTTTGACAAACTGAGTCACCTATTTATTTTGGGAAAATTAAAAATTGACAGTGAATGACAGGGTAGAACAGTACTTCGAAGCAGCACAGAGGGCTCAGACAGCAATCAACATGATAGTAAGAGAGAGAATTTTTTTCTAGCTAACCCATGAATCCGAAACTTCCCACCTTCTGATCATGAATCTTGCTGCCTTCAGAACAAAATGTAAGAATAATCTATTGACTGTAACATAACAATAATAAAAACAAATACAACAACAGATATTTATACACATGATGGAAGACGTGAAAATAAAAGATGATCATTAAGGATATGATTTTGTCACAGAGGTCACAGATTCTGTTACTTTAATGGACCTCCATGACTTCTTTGGCTTCAGCCATGGCTGCAGGAGCAGCCCCCCATGCAGGAATAATTCTGAAGAGGCAGCTGGGGCTGGATCAGTCTTCCACCGCTGGAGAAGTGGCTGGGGTAGCCCCCAGGAGTGAAGCAGCAGCCGGGGCTGGGTCAGTCCCCAGGACTGAAGCAAGGGCCGGGGTGGGTCAGTCCCCAGGATTGGAGCAACGGGGCTCAGACTGTTAGTCCCCTGCCCAGGTATTTTTGGTTTCTGGCCAATGGGAGCTGCAGGAGTGGCACTTGTGGGCAAGGGCAGTGCACGGAGACCCGCTGCCTCCCTCCCCGCCAGAGGCCACAGAGGCGTGCCAGCAGCCAGCTGCTTCCAGCAGCGGCATGGGGCCAAGGAAGGCAGGTAGCCTGCCTGAGCCCCGCTGTGCCGCTGACCGGGAACCGCCTGTGGTAAGCGCCTCCCGGCTAGAGCCCGCACCCCTCAGCCCCTCCTGCACCCCAATCCCTTGCACCAGCCCGAAGCCCCCTCCTGTACCCCAACCCTCTGCCCCAGAGCTTGCACCCCTCACTCCTGAACCCCAACCCCCTATTCCAGGCTCAGCCAATGCACACCTCATAGTTGAGAATGTTGCACTGATTTGTGACAATCCCTGAAGGATTTTGGATATATAAACCACAAATGACACTAATAAAAAGTAAAACTCATGAAATGTCCAGTGGATTCTATGAGATTAGGTGCAATATGATCATATGGCCCCAGCACTCAAACTCCCGCCCAGAGCTTGCACCCCTCACTCCTGCACCCGAAGCCTCTCCCCAGGCTCAGCCTGGAGCCCCCTCCCACACTCCAAATCCCTCAGCCCCAGCCCAGAGCCTGCACCCTCTCCCACACCCCAACCCCTTTCCCCAAACTACTGAAAGTGACTGAGGATGGGGGAGAGTGAGCGACGGAGGGAGTGGGGAATGGAGTAAGTGGGGTGGGGCCTCAGGGAAGGGGTAGGGAAGATCCTGGGTTGATCCTAAACTCAAAGCATGATCTTGTGCGTAAAAAGATTGGAGACCACTGACCTAGCCCATCCCTGACAGTCCAACCTACTCTTAAAACAGGAAATTCCAAAACCTCCCTTGTTAATCCATTATTTCCTGTCATACCTTCAGTGAACACAGAGAACTATTGTTCACTGTCCTTTTATAACAGTCTTCAAATATGTTAAGGCCTGTTATCAGATTGCCATTCTGTCTGCTTTTCTTAAGACTAAACATATTCTGTTTTTTTTAACCTTTCCTCACAGATCAGGCTTTCCTAAGTCTTTTATCATTTTTGTTGTTCTCTTCTGGGTTCTCCCCAGATTGTCCACATCTTTCTTAAAGCGTGGCATCCAATGCTGGACACAACACTCCAGCAGAGGCCTCGCCAGTGCTGAGTAGAGTGGAACAATAAACTCCTGTGTCTTACATACAACACTTTTGTTATTACTTCCTAGAAAGATATTAGCCTTTTTTTGCAACTGCATCCTGATGTTGGCTCATATTCAATTTGTGGTCAATCCATAGCTCATATACAATTGTCCCCGGATCCTTTTCTGCAGTACTGTTAGGATATAGATATTCAGGCCTGTCTGCAAAGGCCTGTACTTTAAGAATTTAGGTGTATTCTTATCACTTGGCTAGTTATAGAGGTATAAAAGAAAGAATCAAAATCACTGTCTGCCGGTGTAAGGGCCTTCTCTTACTGTGACACTCTGAGGCCCTGTTCTTAGGCTAAGGCCTTTGGCTAAGCAGCAGAGGCAGCCATAAGCTGGGAAGCGACCGGTCACATCCTCACATTCCAACCTACTCACACTGAAATAAGGCGCTACTGGGCTGTTAGGAATACAATCCTGTCCTGATAGTGCCTATCACCTCCAGAGAAAGGGAAGTGCCTAGAAAATGTAAAAGGAAACTTAGTTTGACAGCATCCTGTCTGGCAAGAACTCACTTATCAATAGCTGGGATGTGAAATCCTCACTTCTGTATTGTTTTGTCATTATAGTTCCCACTTTGCTATTGTTTGTCTGTATAATCTCTGTCTGGTTCTGTGATTGTTTCTGTCTGCTGTATAATTAATTTTGCTGGTTGTAAACTAATTAAGGTGGTGGGATATAATTGGTTAAATAATCATGTTACAATATGTTAGGATTGGGTAGTTAAATTTCAGGAAAATGCTTGGTTAAGGCATAGCTAAGCAGAACTCAAGTTTTACTATATAGTCTGCAATCAATCAGGAAGTGAGGGGGTGGGTGTGTGGGTGGGGGAGATGGGAACAGGGAATGGGGTTATGGAAATTGGAATCATGTTTTGCTAAAGGGGGAAATGGGAACAGGGAATGGGAGTGGGGAGTGGGGAAACTGGAATCATGTTTGGCTAAGGGCAGGAATGGCAACAGGGACACAGGTGTAAGGCTCTGTGGTGTCAGAGCTGGGAAGGGGGACACTAAGGAAGGAAACTGGAATCATGCTTGCTGGAAGTTCACCCCAATAAACATCGAATTGTTTGCACCTTTGGACTTCGGGTATTGTTGCTCTCTGTTCATGTGAGAAGGACCAGGGAAGTAAGTGGGTGAAGGAATAAGCTCTCTAACAAATACTATGCCTAGTCAGTTATTCCCTATTTTGTATTTGTAATTTGATTTTTCCTTCCTTTCCTTCATAGGCTTTGTTCACTTCTGTAATTTTTTTCTTCCACAAGTTCCGCTTACTAATGTTTTTTTAGTTTAATTAGATTAAATTCTTCAGAAAAAAAGAGTTTTATGAACAAAAAGAAATCACAGATAAAAAAGATCTCTATGGCTGACAAATCAGGGCCTGATTTTGCAAATGCAAATACTCACACTCTGAGTTAAGAACATTCACAGGTGTCTACAGGATAGAGCAGTGGTGGGCAACCTGCAGCCCGTCAGGGTAGAATAATAGAATATCAGGGTTGGAAGGGACCTCGGGAGGTCATCTAGTCCAACCCCCTGCCCAAAGCAGGACCAATCCCCAACTAAATCATCCCAGCCAGGGCTTTGTCAAGCCTGACCTTAAAAACGTCTAAGGAAGGAGATTCCACCACCTCCCTAGGTAATGCATTCCAGTGTTTCACCACCTCCTAGTGAAAAAGTTTTTCCTAATATCCAATCTAAACCTCCCCCACTGCAACTTGAGTCCATTACTCCTTGTTGTGTCATCTGCTACCACTGAGAACAGTCTAGATCCATCCTCTTTGGAACCCCCTTTCAGGTAGTTGAAAGCAGCTATCAAATTCTTCTCTTCCGCAGACTAAACAATCCCAGTTCCCTCAGCCTCTCCTCATAAGTCATGTGTTCCAGTCCCCTAATCATTTTTGTTGCCCTCCGCTGGAGGCTTTCCAATTTTTCCACATCCTTCTTGTAGTGTGGGGCCCAAAACTGGACACAGTACTCCAGATGAGGCCTCACCAATGTCGAATAGAGGGGAACGATCACGTCCCTCGATCTGCTGGCAACACCCCTAAATATACATCCCAAAATGCCATTGGCCTTCTTGGCAACAACAGCACACTGTTGACTCATATCCAGCTTCTTGTCCACTGTAACCCCTAGGTCCTTTTCTGCAGAACTGCTGCCTAGCATTCGGTCCCTAGTCTGTAGCGGTGCATGGGATTCTTCCATCCTAATTGCAGGACTCTGCACTTGGCCTTGTTGAACCTCATCAGATTTCTTTTGGCCCAATCCTCTAATTTGTTTAGGTCCCTCTGTATCCTATCCCTACCCTCCAGCGTATCTACCTCTCCTCCCAGTTTAGTGTCATCTGCAAACTTGCTGAGAGTGCAATCCACACCATTCTCCAGATCATTTATGAAGATATTGAACAAAACCAGCCTGAGGACCGACTCTTGGGGCACTCCACTTCATACCAGCTGCCAACTAGACATGGAGCCATTGATCACTACCCGTTGAGCCCGACAATCTAGCCAACTTTCTATCCACCTTATAGTCCATTCATCCAGCCCATACTTCTTTAACTTGCTGGCAAGAATACCGTGGGAGACCGTGTCAAAAGCTTTGCTAAAGTCAAGGAACAACACAACCACTGCTTTCCCCTCATCCACAGAGCCAGTTATCTCGTCATAGAAGGCAATTAGATTAGTCAGGCATGATTTGCCCTTGGTGAATCCATGCTGACTGTTCCTGATCACTTTCCTCTCCTCTAAGTGCTTCAGAATTGATTCCTTGAGGACCTGCTCCATGATTTTTCCAGCGACTGAGGTGAGGCTGACTGGCCTGTAGTTCCCAGGATCCTCCTTCTTCCCTTTTTTAAAGATGGGCACTACATTAGCCTTTTTCCAGTCGTCTGGGTAAACCGCTGGCGGGCCGCGAGACAGTTTGTTTACATTTTCACAGCCACCCACAGCTCCCAATGGCTGTGGTTCACCTTCCCAGCCAATGGGCTGTGGTTCACGTCTCTGCGGCCCGCACCACTTCCTGCACCTCCCATTGGTCAGGAATGGCGAACCGCAGACAGTGGGAGCTGCAGGCGGCCGTGCAAATGTAAACAAATTGTCTTGTGGCCCGCCAGCGGATTACCCTGATGGGCCACATGCAGCCCGTGGGCCACAGGTTGCCCACCACTGGGATAGAGGCAAAATATAAACTATATACAACATTTAACTCATTTGAGTAGTTCAATTCTGCCCTCAGAAACAACTGTGTGACCCCACTTACTTCAAATCTTGCTCATTTCTGAATATCCATATCTGGAGCTCCTTGCATTCTTCCATCCACCCTACGAGGTCCCTGTGTGCCATTCTCCCATTCCTCTCTATTCCAGGGACTCCCTGCAACTCTGTCCATCTCCCCTCTCCAAGGGTTCATTTGTATCTCCCATTTCCCTCTGCACACATGCCAGAAACTTTGTGTGTATCTCTATTCTCACCTCTTTCCATGCCTTCCATCCCCATTGTCCCCTAGAGTGGGGGCTCTGTATGCCACCCCATTCCTACCTTCCCCCCTACCAAGGGTCCTGGATATCCTCAATTTCTTAGTTCCCCTATTACAAGGCCCTTCCTTCTCCCCCAGTCGCATGGGGGACCTGTGTGTGCTCCCATAGCCCTTCTTTCCCCTCCCTCCCATATCAGGTTACCCCAATATTCCTTCAATGCCAGGGGCTACATGAATGCCCCTATTTTGTCCCCCCCTACCCACCATTATTATTTGCCTAGGAAATAAAGTGAGACTAGGTGTGAGGATGGCAACAAGTTAAACTCCATTGAGAAGATGAGCAGAGATGAAATGGGGTATTATTGTGCTGGAAGGTGTTAATGGGTGCCATCAACCAATGCATCCGATGAAGTGAGCTGTAGCTCATGAAAGCTTATGCTCTAATAAATTTGTTAGTCCCTAAGGTGCCACAAGTCCTCCTTTTCTTTTTGCGAATACAGACTAACACGGCTGCTACCTTTCTTTGATCTACAGACAATTGCAGAGGTGTTTGAAGTTGTGGCTCTGCTAATCAGACAGCACAGGCTCCATACATCCCCTGTTTTTGATTTTCCAATTTTCCACAGAATCAATAGGGTTCTGGCCATTGAAGTTTAGAACATTATCTGAAATTTTGGAATGGATCAGATGCAGCATTCAAGAGCTATTGTGTTAAAGACAGGCAGACAGACTGACAAACAAATGGCAGCAAATTGAGCATAAGGCCTTTATAACTTGGCCAATTATTTAGACAGTCAGGTCAACAAGAAGCCATGTTCTTATGTACTGTACTCAGCATGCTGTAAACACAATAACAATAATAATGATAATGAGACAGACATAGCTCTTTCTGGTATCCCTTTTGAGCTACAGGAGAACTTACTAGCTGCTGGAAGGGTCAGTAGTATAAGCAGGATCCAGGACTGGACTCTCTCTAAAAGTCAGGAAAGGTCATCAAGGGGAAGATGTATCTTTCCCCTTCCCAGTTGCAGAAAGGGAAAGGTCCCTGCTCCTAAATGTTTTGTGAGACTTTCGACCTTCCTGTTGTCTGTTGATTAATACACCTTCCATGAGGAAAGGGACATAGACTTAAACCTTAGCTTGTGGGCTTTATTTGGACTGCCCCAGGTGGTGAATCTGCACATTAGCTACCAGGGCATAATATATTATTTAAACAATGAGCAACATTAATAAATCTATTCATTTAACAAGTATATTTTAAAGTATTCAGGGTTTTGGTATGCTTAAAATATAGTCTGTTTATCCCTTTATAGAATTTCAAAAGGATGTCAGATTTATATATGATGAAAAAGAATGTGTTCATCTAAACAAGTTTTATTCCCCACCACCACCACCACCGCATACACACACACACTTTTTAATTCTCATGAAAGGTGTCAGACTGAAAGCACTGGAGAACGAAGAACTCTTTATTCACAGAACATATGCACCCTGCAGAAAGTACATTTGCACAATGAATCAACAATGTGCATGAACTTTGTCTTGAGAATGAAAGCATAATTCAATATCTATGACCATTCAGTCCTTGTTCTCTCTGTTGGGACTGCTAAAAAGGGTGTTAACTGTGATGTGTTTTTACACCTGTCCATTATCAAGTGGGACCAACAACTCATTATATGTAGCCATGAATAGGCAACACATATTAAGATGTATAGAAATTTCTGACTTAAGCTGGATTCAAACCAGAGACTTCCTTTATCTTTAACAAGACTCTTTTTTAGTGTGAAATAAAAGTTGAGGTGAAAGGCTCTTTATCAAATTTCCAGTGCCTGGAATGCTCCATCCAGCCTCTTCTTCATTACTTCTTCTTCTACATTTTGTCAGTGAATGTAGTGTTCATTAAAGTACAGGACTAACAGCACTGCCTGAGCCAAGCAGAGTACAGGCATGAACTGTACAAGCTTCCTAACACCTTGTTTCTTGACGTGCAAACAGGCCTCCTATTCCATTCCACCTTTCTTGTGCAGAGACCGCCAATCATGTCAAATTATGGAATGGTTTTTCTAAAGTAGAAAAAAAGAAGCCTATGGTGAGACTACCCATCTAATTTCCATGGCTATCAAGATTATTTTTAAATCTAGGTTTCCTATGAGGTATTTAAAAAAAAAAATCCCAGTACACTTGAGAAATGATGCAAGGCTCATTTGAATTGCAGATTTCTTCAGTATAATATGTTCCTCTAAAATTAAGTACACGTCATTATTTCTCAAAAGGAAATATTTTGAAAGTAGCACCCTCCCCTCTTTCTTCAGAGCTGGCTACCCAGTCATCTAAATCAGCACTAATATTGTCCTAATGGCAAAATAAAAGGTGATGTGTCTTTTCTTTAAGTTCACCCAAGCATGCAGTTCGTGGCCTAGTAGTGGTAAAGCTATTTGCATAATATGTTCTGCATATTTGCATAATATGTTCTGTTTAATTCTGCAGATACATACACACACACACAATGGACCAGACTGCACATGCTAGGCACAAACCCGCATTGAGGGCAGAACTGAGCTGCACCTTTGAAAAAGGAACATTGTTCAGTCAACCTAGTTTTGAGAACTTAGGTAATAAGAATGAAAATAAATCAAAAAGAATAAAACTCCCACAACCACATCCAGTACTAGTGCCACACAGTTTATATCTATAGCCATCTCTAACCACCTAGCTATATAAACACACCACTCTGAATGATTGCTTCATATGTATTTAATTTTAGTTAATGTTAACTAAAGCCAGACTGTACCAAATGAATAACTTTCTAAATTAATGCAATTTTAGGTACGTGGTAGTGTTAGGCAAAAAGACCTTTGTGTATACAGAAATATAATTTTGCCACAGACAACTGAAAGTTGTCTGCACATATATTCCCTTCAATTTGGATTCCCACTAATAATGGGCATTACTATAACGGCACAGAAACACCTTTCAGCACTCATGAATGCAGAGACTGCTCCCTGGTAGAATAGACACCCAAGTGGGGATGGGAAAGGGTGTGAGGAGGCAGGATCACTGCCCAGTCATGCAGAAAGAACATGCTGCATCCTCTTAAGGAGTGGGTATATTCCCTCTGCCCTCCAGGGAGCTCTACGAGGCATTGGCATGGCACAAATTTTGCTGATTTTTTTGTTTGTTTCTTTGTTTAATGCTGGCTCTTGGTGTTATTAAAAAATAATCAGAAAACTGAGAATCTGGACAAGTTTGAGGCATCTCCAAATTCAAATAAATTGGCACTCTGGTGCATTGTAATTAACATTGTAATTGTTTCTTTCAGAAACAAATGTATTACTCCTTCTTGGGTATTTTCCATACATGCAGTAATATTTGTTTGATTATAGCCAAATCTTTATACTTTCTTAATCTCTTTCACATATGGCATGCCAAGTAAAGAGAACCGTATAATCATATATATATTCTTAAACGTTCAGATAATGAGTTGGGTTAATTTCATACTGTTTTCATTTCTCAATAAAGACATTGACTATAGAAATGAATTATACTAATAAAAATGAAGCTATCATATGCAGTAAAATTTGATAACATCATTAAGATTAAAAATATAAAGAGAACAGCAATGACTCAAATTGGCTTCATTTTCTAAGATAAAATAAGAATTGCAGAATCCTGCAAAACTAACATCCTTCTGACAGTCTCAAAACTGGAATCACTTCTGTGGCACTAGCAGCTAGCTGAGCTCAGGTCAGGAGCTTAAGAGAGCGTTAAGTGTCTCTGTTCACTTGTCTGTTGAATGTTAATGTTATTGAGGACACTTGTCTGTAACTAGCTGAATGCTATTTACATTGTATATGTATTCTGTTTAATGTGTACTAAAGTAAATACATTAAGCTGTTGTTGCAAGGTCCCTTTTCATGTTTGTATCCTGTACTTAATTAAGCTTAAGATCAAAGATGTGTACACACTGCATGAAACTAATGAATATTACCTGTATTGTCTTCATTTATCTATCCCTTTTATAAAGAATGGCTAGCAATTGCCTTATGTAAATCAGTGTAACTAGATTACTTGTGTATGCATGGGAAGTAGAAGGTTAACTTCAAAGAGGGGTTCCTTGTTTCTTCCACAATGGGAAGTCTGTTGACACATGCTGGGCTAAGGACAATTGCTATGCCATCTTCAGCTGTAAGAAAGAACACTGGGAGTGATTCTGCACCTTTGAGCCATCTGAATGCTGACAGGGAGGTTCTAGATGCAATGACAACGGTTCCCAAAAAGCCATTTGGGGAAATCCTGAGGTACTTATGAAAAGACTTCAAGAGACTGTCAGATTACTACATCTCTGCTATAATTTGGACTATAATTCTGATTCACCTGTAATGTAGTTTATCTGCTTTAATCACAATAACTCTCTCTCTCTCTCTCTCTCTCTCTCTCTCTCTTTTTTCTTAGCCAATAAATCTATAGTTTAGTTATCAAAGGATTGGCTACGGAATTGTCTTTGGTGTGATCTGAAGTATACCTTGACCTGGGGGTAAGTGACTATCCCTCTGGGTCTGGAAGTAACCTAATATGTGGTGAATTTTGGTTTTAATAAACTTTTGTTATAAGACCAAGTATCAGAGGGGTAGTTGTGTTAGTCTGTATCCACAAAAACAATGAGGAGTCTAGTGGCACCTTAAAGACTAACAGATTTATTTGGGCATAAGCTTTCGTGGGTAAAATGCATCTGAAGAAGTGGGATTTTTAGCCACGAAAGCTTATGCCCAAATAAATCTCTTAGTATTTAAGGTGCCACCGGACTCCTCATTGTCATAAGACCAGTCTGTCTGGGAGGAAAAGAGAGGCTGGGGAGTCTAACGGTGACTGTCCATGCCTCCATGATAAAGCTATTGTAGTAATTCAGGAGTGCACTTCTGTGACTGGCTTAGTATCTGCCCTTTTTCTGACAGTTTCACCTGAGTTGGGTACTCTTGGCCCTGGTCTACACTAGGAGTTGAGGTCAAATTTAGCAGTGTTAAATTGATTTAACCCTGCACCCGTTCACATGACGAAGCCCTTTTTTTTTTTACTTAAAGGGCTCTTAAAATCGATTTCCTTACTCCACCCCCGACAAGGGGATTAGCGCTGAAATCGACCTTGCCGGGTTGAATTTGGGGTACTGTGGACACAATTAGATGGTACTGGCCTCCGGGAGCTATCCCAGAGTGCTTCATTGTGACCACTCTGGACAGCACTCTCAACTCAGATGCACTGGCCAGGCAGACAGGAAAAGGCCTGCGAACTTTTGAATTTCAATTTCCTGTTTGGCCAGTGTGGCAAGCTGCAGGTGAGTGCAGAGCTCATCAGCAGAGGTGACCATGATGGAGTCCCAGAATCGCAAAAGAGCTCCAGCATGGACCGAACGGGAAGTACGGGATCTGATCGCTGTGTGGGGAGAGGAATCCGTGCTATCAGAACTCCGTTCCAGTTTTTGAAATGCCAAAACATTTGTCAAAATCTCCCAGGGCATGAAGGACAGAGGCCATAACAGGGACCTGAAGCAGTGCCGCGTGAAACTGAAGGAGCTGAGGCAAGCCTACCAGAAAACCAGAGAGGCGAACGGCCACTCCGGGTCAGAGCACCAAACATGCCGCTTCTATGATGAGCTGCATGCCATTCTAGGGGGTTCAGCCACCACTGCCCCAGCCGTGTTGTTTGACTCCTTCAATGGAGATGGAGGCAACACGGAAGCAGGTTTTGGGGACGAGGAAGATGATGATGATGAAGATGTAGATAGCTCACAGCAAGCAAGCGGAGAAACCGGTTTTCCTGACAGCCAGGAACTGTTTCTTACCCTGGACCTGGAGCCAGTACCCCCCGAACCCACCAAAGGCTGCCTCCCAGACCCGCCAGGCGGAGAAGGGACCTCTGGTGAGTGTACCTTTTAAAATACTATACATGATTTAAAAGCAAGCATGTTTAATGACTAATTTGCCCTGGCATTCGCGGCTCTCCTGGATGTACTCCCAAAGCCTTTGGAAAAGGTTTCTGGGGAGGGCCGCCTTATTCCGTCCACCATGGTAGGACACTTTACCACTCCAGGCCAGTAGCACGTACTCGGGAATCATTGTAGAAAAAAGCATTGCAGTGTATGCGTTCAGTGTATTGCGTTCAAACAACATCCGTTCTTTATCTCTCTGTGTTATCCTCACGAGAGTGATATCATTCATGGTCACCTGGTTGAAATATGGTGCTTTTCTTCAGGGGACATTCAGAGGTGCCCGTTCCTGCTGGGCTGTTTGCCTGTGGCTGAACAGAAATGTTCCCCACTGTTAGCCACGGAGAGGAGGTAGGGGGGCGGGGCTAGCCACGTGGTGGGGGGAGGCAAAATGTGACCTTGGAACGAAAGCACATGTGCTATGTATGTAATGCTAACAACAAGATTTACCATGAAAGAGTGCACCCATTGTTCTATAAAATGTGTCTTTTTAAATACTACTGTCCCTTTTTTTTCCTCCACCACCTGCATGTGTTTCAAGGATCACAGGATCTTCTCCTTCACAGAGGCTAGCAAAGATTAGAAGGCGAAAAAAAAGCACTTGCGATGAAATGTTCTCTGAGCTCATGCTGTCCTCCCACACTGACAGAGCACAGACGAATGCGTGGAGGCAGACAATGTCAGAGTGCAGGAAAGCACAAAATGACTCGGAGGAGAGGTGGCGGGCTGAAGTGAGTAAGTGGTGGGCTGAAGAGAGGGCTGAAGCTGAAAGTTGGTGGCAGCATGATGAGAGGAGGCAGGATTCAATGCTGAGGCTGCTGGAGGATCAAATTAATATGCTCCAGCATATGGTTGAGCTGCAGGAAAGGCAGCTGAAGCAGAGACACCCGCTACAGTCCCTGTGTAACCAACCACCCTCCTCCCAAGTTCCATAGCCTCCTCACCCCGATGCCCAAGAACGCGGTGAGGGGGCCTCCGGCCAACCAGCCACTCCACCCCAGAGGATTGCCCAAGCAACAGAAGGCTGACATTCAATAAGTTTTAAAGTTTCAAACTTTTAAAGTGCTGTGTGGCCTTGTCCTTCCCTCCTCTACCACCCCTCCCAGTGCTTCTCTCCTCCACCACCCCTCCTGGGCTACCTTGGCAGTTATCCCCCTATTTGTGTGATGAATTAATAAAAAATGCATGAATGTGAAGCGACAATGACTTTATTGCTTCTGCAAGCGGTGATCAAAGGGAGGAGGGGAGGATGGTTAGCTTACAGGGAAGTAGAGTGAACCAAGGGGCGGGGGGTTTCATCAAGGAGAAACAAACAGAACTTTCACACCGTAGCCTGGCCAGTCATGAAACTGGTTTTCAAAGCTTCTCTGATGCCCTCCTGTGCTCTTCTAACTGCCCTGGTGTCTGGCTGCGTGTAACCAGCGGCCAGGCGATTTGCCTTAACCTCCCACCCCACCATAAACATCTCCCCCTTACTCTCACAGATATTGTGGAGCGCCAGCAAGCAGTAATAACAGCAGGAATATTGGTTTTGCTGAGGTCTAACTGAGTCAGTAAACTGCGCCAGTGTGCTTTTAAAGGTCCAAATGCACATTCTACCACCATTCTGCACTTGCTCAGCCTGTAGTTGAACAGCTCCTGACTACTGTCCAGGCTGCCTGTGTATGGCTCCATGAGCCATGGCATTAAGGGGTAGGCTGGGTCCCCAAGGATAACTATAGGCATTTCAACATCCCCAATGGTTATTTTCTGGTCTGGGAATAAAGTCCCTTCCTGCAACTTTTGAAACAGACCAGAGTTCCTGAAGATGCGAGTGTCATGTACCTTTCCTGGCCATCCCACGTTGATGTTGGTGAAATGTCCCTTGTGATCCACCAGTGCTTGCAGCACTATTGAAAAGTACCCCTTGCGGTTTATGTACTTGCTGGCTTGGTGTTCCGGTGCCAAGATAGGGATATGGGTTCCATCTATGGCCCCACCACAGTTAGGGAATCCCATTGCAGCAAAGCCATCCACTATGACCTGCACATTTCCCAGGGTCACTACCCTTGATATCACAGATCTTTGATTGAGTTGGCTACTTGCATCGCAGCAGCCCCCACAGTAGATTTGCCCACTCCAAATTGATTCCTGACTGACCGGTAGCTGTCTGGCATTGCAAGCTTCCACAGGGCTATTGACACTCGCTTCTCAACTGTGAGGGCTGCTCTCATCTTGGTGTTCATGCGCTTACATAGATTCCTTAAACATTCGAGTCATTGTACACTCTTCAGGACAAAGATCATGATTTTTACCATGGTGTAAAATGTCTCTTATGGCGCTACACTGATTTATACCAGCTGGGGATCATGACCAGTAGAGGATCGTGTCTTCATACTGGTCTGTATTATGCCTAACACGAGGGAGCTATTCTGACTGGGCCCTTTGAGTGCTACTGAAATATAAATATTCAATTATAATTAATACAAATAATAAAAAGAAATAGAAAGCTTCTGACCAACAGAATCATGTGAAAAAATTCTGACTCAAATAATGAGAATTCTAAATCAAGAGAGATGCCTAAGGCAACCACCAGAGTACTTGAATACTATTTTTACTTTCCCACTATCATGTCAGTCACCTTTAGGGGTTCTGAAAAAAATCATACTAAAACTGGCACTAATGAACGTGATTCAGCAAAGCAGTATTATACTGGCATCTGGTAGCACTGCAACAGTAAAAGGCCTGTCGCTGTTCATCTTCCATTATACATACGCTCAGATTCCCTGATGGTTTATAACTCAGCAGTTCTAAACTGCAACAAGGATTTAAATTTGGTTGGACACATTACCAGCACTTTTGATGTTTGCCGATCACTAACTATCTTAAATCACAAGTGAAATGAGTTCCTTGTGGATGTGTGGCTGCATCACATCACCACTGTGCAATATAGAAAGGTTTATAATAATTGGCAATTCCTTCTATTAAGAGGCCTTCAACTGGAATACTAAGTAAAGTGCTGTCAGTCAAGGATGAGGTACACTGCCAGAGCACTTTGAGAGAAGCTTGCATGATAGGAGGATATAAATAAAGGTACTTCAGCCATTGGTAACAACTAAACCACATCAGAACAACGTTAGGTACATATTGTTTTGAAACTTTTGAAACTTGGCTCATGTGCTGTGGTTATACGAGCACATGAGCATGATCAAAGCTTACATGAATAAAAAGTTCTTTTCAACTTTTGAAAATGTGTTTACAACACCATGTGACTTTATTAAAAGAAGCAAGATAACAACAAGTTGAATGTCTCCTGTCTCTCCTCCAAACAAAATCAAGTAGCAGCTGCCAAATGCCAGCCTGCTCAGATTGCTAATGAGTTCTAAAATTCAGAGTATGACCGTTGCTCAGCAACTGATCAAAAATACCAGTCACATGGAGTTAGACTTAATATATAAGAGACCTTTATTGCTCATTCTCTAAAACCCTATGGAAAAAAAAAAAGATTATCCAAAAAAGAAAAAAAAATCCAGGCCTATTATTTTTTCAAGGCAATTTGCTTTGCTTGCTTTGTAGTGCCTTACTGTTATTTGTTCTAATGCTCATGGATGTCACAGAGGATGTGGAAAAAGCTAATGTACTCAATGCTTTTTTTGCCTCTGTCTTCACGAACAAGGTCAGCTCCCCGACTACTGCACTGGGCAGCACAGCGTGGGAAGGAGGTGACCAGCCCTCTGTGGAGAAAGAAGTGGTTTGGGACTATTTGGAAAAGCTGGACGAGCACAAGTCCATGGGTCCGGATGCGCTGCATCCGAGAGTGCGAAAGGAGTTGGCGGATGTGATTGCAGAGCCATTGGCCATTATCTTTGAAAAGTCATGGTGATTGGGGGAGGTCCCGGACAACTGGAAAAAGGCTAATGTAGTGCCCATCTTTAAAAAAGGGAATGAGGAGGATCCGGGGAACTACAGGCCAGTCAGCTTCACTTCAGTCCCCGGAAAAATCATGAAGCAGGTCCTCAAGGAATCAATTCTGAAGAACTCAGGAGAGAGGAAAGCATGGATTTACAAAGGGCAAGTCATGCCTGACTAATCTAATTGCCTTCTATGATGAGATAACTGGCTTTGTGGATGAGGGGAAAGCGTTGGACGTGATATTCCTTGACTTTAGCAAAGCTTTTGATACCGTCTCCCACAGTATTCTTGCCAGCAAGTTAAAGAAGAATGGACTGGATAGAAAGTTGGCTAGATTGTCGGGCTCAACGGGTAGTGATCAATGGCTCCATGTCTAGTTGGCAGCCGGTATCAAGCGGAGTGCCCCAAGGGTCGGTCCTGGGGCCGGTTTTGCTCAATATCTTCATTAACGATCTGGAGGATGGTATGAACTGCACCCTCAGCAAGTATGCAGATGACACTAAACTGGGAGGAGTGGTAGGTCTGCTGGAGGGTAGGGATAGGATACAGAGGGACCTAGACAAATTAGAGGATTGGGCCAAAAGAAATCTGATGAGGTTCAACAAGGACGAGTGCAGAGTCCTGCACTTAGGATGGAAGAATCCCGTGCACCACTACAGACTTGGGACCAACTGGCTAGGCAGCAGTGCTGCAGAAAAAAACTTAGGGTTACAGTGGATGAGAAGCTGGATATGAATCAACAGTGTGCCCTTGTTGCCAAGAAGGCCAATGGCATTTTGGTCTGTATAAGTAGTGGCATTGCCAGCAGATCAAGGGACGTGATCGTTCCCCTCTATTCAACATTGGTGAGGCCTCATCTAGAGTACTGTGTCCAGTTTTGGGCCCCACACTACAAGAAGGATGTGGAAAAATTGGAAAGAGTCCAGTGAAAGGCAACAAAAACGATTAGGGGACTGGAACACATGACTTATGAGGAGAGGCTGAGGGAACTGGGATTGTTTAGTCTGTGGAAGAGAAGAATGAGGGGGGATTTGATAGCTGCTTTCAACTACCTGAAAGGGGGTTCCAAAGAGGATGGATCTAGACTGTTCTCAGTGGTAGCAGATGACACAACAAGGAGTAACGGTCTCAAGTTGAAGTGGCGGAGGTTTAGGTTGGATATTAGGAAAAACTTTTTCACTAGGAGGATGGTGAAGCACTGCAATGTGTTACCTAGGTAGGTGGTGGAATCTCCTTCCTTTGAGGTTTCTAAGGTCAGGCTTGACAATGCACTGGCTGGGATGATTTAGTTGGGAATTGGTCCTGCTTTGAGCAGGGGGTTGGACTAGATGACCTCCTGAGGTCCCTTGCAACCCTGATATTCTATGATTCTGTGATTATCCAAGTGTGTGCAAGGATTCTTAAGGTTCTTCAATCACATTTCTTTTAGTTTGTAAATTTGAGAATTTGGAATTCTATTTGATTCATTTGTATGCTGACTATTTCAATAGCTATCAGAGCTGAAGGTGTTTTAAGCCTCAGGTATAGGCCAGTGCATTTGGGTGACAGACTGTTACAAAAGCAAAATGGAAAACCGTAGTCAGATATGGAAAAAAGGGGACTGAAGGAATTGGAAGCCCTAGTTTGTACTGAAGAGATGTGATACTAATTTCATTAACCAGCACTACTTCTAAGGGCTTGTTCCCTCCCCACCCCCAATAAATAAATAAAGATATCCACCCAAGGCCAGGACAAGCAGTAGTTAGTCTTGAACCAGTAACAGTTCCACTCTAATTACAAATATCACAATATTTTATGAACAAAAAAGTTATTGTGTATCTCGGCAGAACTAAAAATAGGAGCTATATACCAATGGAAAGGAATTATTCTCCAGATCCCCAACAGTCTAAGCACTCACTTTTTCCCTGCAGAGTTGAGAGATATTAGACTTTAAAGTTGTGACCTTTTTATAGTTGGTAAAGCTATTTTAGATTGTTTTTGCCTGTGCTAATAGGTCCCTCTAAGCTCTGGCACCTGGTTTTACAGGTGAAAGGATATAAAAATAATCTAGGTAAAATGTTTAAAACTCAAAAATATTTTTCAAATATAGCAGAAGTATATGTGACATATACAGATTTACATGAAGCTGCAATGTCATGTCGAGGTTTTAGTCAAATATACCTGCAGTGACCTGCTAGTTCCCTTATAGTTTGCTTGTGAGTAACGCATACATCCCAAATTTGGGGCAATGGAACCTCTGTGTGAAATGGGAGGACAATTATCTTTTCTCTCTCTGTTCATTTTATAGGCACACTTTACATTTGCCTAGACTACATCCGTACACATAAGGGTAATACAACAACTGCAGCAAAGATATAGTGGAAAGCCATTTTCCTGTGGGGTGAAAAAGTGGATATATTGAAATGGGAAGACACCTTCATGTTACCCCTTTCCCACACACAAAACAATAAAATAAATGACCATATTTTCCTATTCAGCAATAACTAGCTAATAGAGAAGTTACCAAAACTCTGAAATTCTGGATGACATTACATACTATCTAGATAATATATTTCTCAGACCTAGTCTAGCGATATTACCCTCAAAAGCAGACAGACAATCTATACAACCTCCTTTACACAACTATTTATGAAAACACCATTTAAATGCAGAACACATGTGCCACATACTTGCTATCAAATACTATGTTTATCTGGTTGATATAGAGAATACTTTATTAATTCAAATATTTTATATACAATATGACTAAGAAAATCTAAGGATCTTTGAAAGCAGCATGCAAAAAAAAAGATGAAAAAATGAAAAATGTTTCACAACACCCTTCTTAAACAAAATACAATGTGTTTTCTCTCTTAGTGCTAACTGTCTTTCTCTACTTCTTTTAATGAACACAAATGAGCAATACTTCATGTAAGACTTAAGGCACAGGGCTAACTCTGTCAGGATTACTGAGGAAGCTAAATGTAATTCTGTTTCAGTTCTATAGCTTTCTGCCAGGTTGGCACAGGGAAAACCATGAAGCCAGCAAAGTAACAATGCTACTGTTCCAGTTATGTGAATAGGAGCTCAGTTCTTTGGATGCAAACCTAACTTTCAATGCTAGAGGATATGCACAGCATCCAAAAAGAGAACTACAGTAACCTTGTGTCAATAACATAATAGAGCTAACAAACTGTAACCTCTAGGGGGACCCCCTTTCTCACAGAATTCGCTCTGGTAAGTTTTGCATGCCAACTAATACATTTTCAGTCATCTTTCACAGATTGTGCATATACAATATTTTTCTGTTTTTTTTTTTAAAGGCTTACTTGAGAAGGAATATAAAATCTCTATATCACTTGGAATGCTGATCTCAGATTGTGTCACAGCTGAGAGCTGTTTCAGCTGAAAATTATATTTCCTATTTCCTTATGTTTGTTTCCTTTCTCACGAGAGCTAGTTGGGAATTTTTTACTAAATGGTTTTTCATGAGAAAATTCCAATTTGTGGAAACAAACTTTTTGTGCAGATGTATCAGTTTTGATGAAACTTTAATTGAGAAGGTTTTCAGCTCCAGGACGGAATTTCTGGTCAAATCAGAGACAGACCCACCCCAGAATCATGCAGAGCAGGGCCTTGAGCCTGGGTTTCCCACAAAGGAGCATGGGAAAAATTACTGAGATATAAAAACCACTGTTTGCTTGTGTTTGATAATGTGTCTAGCATTTAAACTATTATCCTCAAATAGTCTATCTGGAAGCTTCATACGTAACAATTATTTTTAGTTGTTTTCTACTGATCTACAATACCCTCCCTCGCTGCAATACACTGAACACAATATACATAAACTGTTTTACAGAGCTTCTGGTGGTGAACGCTATAGTTTAGAGCACTTTCAGTACTCCATAACACCTATTAACTAATTCACAAGTTGGAATATTTTTTTTGTGCACTGAACCTTTCCATGATTTGCCACAGTCCAGAGGTGAATGATTTAGAAAAACTGAGGAAAAACCCTTCCGCTTCAATAATTTTTGAAGTCTTGGAAAGTGGAGAAAATCAAATAGAAAAAAAGAAAAACATTTGTTCATGAATAACACAACCAGCTGAACAAATAAAACTTCTCTGAATCCAGTTGTAGCATGTGGTTGTCCTTGCTAAGGAACTGTGCATTTGCTGGCGCTCGATTCTGTGGGTGTCCTGAAATGTCTCCAATATCAGTAGAAGTTTAGGGCACTCAGCACTTCACAGCAAGTGCTCAGTATCAGAGGTCTGCTCGGGCCTAATTTTAAAGCCGGGCCTGGATCTGAACCCGACTCGAGCACTAATGAACTAAGCCCGACCTGTTTCAGAGTAGCAGCCGTGTTAGTCTGTATTCACAAAAAAGAAAGCCCAACCTGACAGTCTAGTTCTTTTCAGACCTGACCTGATCTGGACCTGACACTCCCACCCTTGGTGCTGGTGTGGGCTTGCAGCGTCCTAAGCCCTGTGCCTGCAATTTGTCTCCAGCCACCTGCCCATGGAGTCAGCACAGCAGCAGCTGCGTGCCCCACTCCTGCTGGCCCCACAACCTTGCTGAGCTCTGTGTGCTGCAGAGTGAGAGATGCTGTACCTCATTGCAAGGTAGTGTGATCAATAGGAGTAGCTGCCAGGGCACTGATGCCACAGGCAGGAGGAGGTAATCAGAGCCCACATGACCTGATCCAAGCCTGAGAGGATTGGGTTGTTTTAAGACCCTGCTGGACCCAAAGCTGTCAGGTCCCATTGGCTCCAGGACAAGTGGCATGTCTCTACTCCATATCTTGCAGGACTGAGCCCGAAATCATGACGTGGATAGGAGAAGGAGAATGATTAATTGAAATCAATGGGAGTTAGTGTCTAATCTGCTCAGATGTTTTTAAAAATCGCACTAGGAGACTACCTGCACAGGCACCTAAATACTTCTCAAAGTCTGGCCAACGGTGTGTCACACCTTAATTACACGCACTGTTCATGTATTCATTAATACTTAACACCCAGCTTGTATCTATATATCTGCATGTAGATCTGTATCTATATTTGTCTTTTTAGATTGTAAGCTAAGTAGACTGGGGACCAAGTCAACTTCTCTGTCCTTCATCCTGCAATGGACTTCACACAGGCAGATTCCATACAGAGCTCATTGCCGGATTGGGAACCAAATCTTTACAGCATCTAGCCGAATGGGGCTGTAATCCTGATCAGGGCTGGTAGGTGCTACTATAACTGCAATATTAAATGTTAAACAATACACATAGTAGACAATATGGAAATACAGAATGAGGTATTTACATCTGCTTATGTAGACACCCATACATAAACACATATTTAGATAGAGACATATATATGTGCATAAAAATACAAACAAACACACACAATTTAAGACCTGTCATTCATAATGATATGTAAATGAATTTCTAATTGGAGTACTTCACATTATTGACCTTAAAATCCACCCAAAACTAATTTTATTCATTAACATGAGGGAAATTATATTCCTGTGGTTCATGAATGTATTTTAATTCTCATCATTTTATATGAATTAGATAAGTGATACAGAAACTCCTAGCGAAAATCTTAATTTCCTTTTAAATAAGAGTAACTAATGATTTAATTGTGTTTTAAACATATCTGAGTCATCAACACTAAGAAATTTTAAAATCACTCACAAGCAAATAACTCAACATCATTACACCTTGTTATTAGAGAAATATGTCAATCCTGTTTAAAAGTTCATAGCTGCATATTTACAGAAATAAATATGCAATCTTATAGGAATACGTTTAGCTTCAGTGCTTTTAAGAACCTGCTTTTGTGCTTAATAGAAATGTTTGAATAGTATTCTATCTAGAAACAAGCTTGCTTATAAGATATGTCACATATTTTCATTATTTCTCTTCCCTGTTAATACTAATGATATGGATGTTTGTTTCTGAACAAGAGATTATCTGCTTTTACTTCTTTTATGTTGCATACAAAGTTACAAGTTTCTGTTTGTGATGTCACAGTTGGTTGCTGTGAAAACAGTTATGAAGTCACAGAAGATTATTGAGTGGGCCTGTGTACATTTCTAAATTGTCACAAGATGGCATTGTTTCAGAAAATTATCTTCATTGTTAAAAAGGTATCTGTAGAACATACACTATTTTGGTTCACTGTACTGTTCTAAACGACTCCCTCCTTGACGTTAGAAATGGATTTGTAAGTCAGCAACGAGCCTGTTCTCATACACCAGGTTGTGGCCCCTTGAAAGTTTTTTTCCTCTAGATGACTGATACCAAAAGAAGCAGGCTTGGACTGGGAAAATCAACCACCGAAGCATGCCTAGTAGAAGCCACCCAATGTCAATACAAGAAACAAGGGACATGCCAGTCAGGCAGGGCCAATCCAGAGACTGTTCTTGAAAGGGGAGTATGATGCAGGCAGTTTGCAGCTACTAAATAGTAGAGAATTCTGAAGAATTATGAAAATCTTTGTGTGTGAAAAACAGGTACCAACTGCTGCAGGGGCTCATTTGGATCAAATCAAACTCCAGTAAGTATGCTTACTCACAGCCCTTCAAACACAACATTAACCTAGGTTTTTTCAAGACATCAACTGTTATTTCGGGACCACTTCCTCTCTCTCACAGAGGCTACTTTGTCATTCACAGAGCCTCAGTCTGCTGTAGAACACCTGGAATGGTGCAGTCTGGCCCTGAGGTTTCCCCCTCTAGTCATAAAGGGTCTGTATTCGCCATTACAGCATCCTTGAGTACTGCCCGTCACTGATTGAAATCAAACCTGCACAAATGTAATCAACTTACCCTCTAGTGGCTGACTCACAAAGAGGTTATTACCACTGAAAGCAATGTCTGGAAAGGGAATTTCTTTTCATAAGATTTTCTGGAGTTTAAAGCCAGAAGAGATGATTAGATTATCTCGTCTGGCCTCCAGTATAACACAGGCCATTACATTTCACACTGTTACCCCTGTATTGAGCCCAATAGCTTGTGTTTTACTAAAGTATATCTTCCAGAAAGCTATCCAGTCTTCATTTGAAGATGTCAAGAGATGGAGAATCCAAAACTTCCCTTTGTTTTTTGGTTCAGTGGTTAATCCACATCCTCATTTAAAAATGTGTTTCATTTCTAATGTGAATTTGTCTGGCTTCAACTTCCACCCATTGGTTCTACTGGTTTTATTGAGATGCAGGTCATCATGCATTCTGTTCTCAAGCAGATAGTCTGGCACAGACAACAGTGTAGATATATTACCCCATCATAGACTGTTACACTGGGAGCTGCAAAAAACAAAAATGAAAACAAACAGCAAAAAACAAAGAATGTTTTTTTAAAAATAGCTGTGGAAGGAGATCAAAGACTCCTTGAGAAAACAGGAGAAAAAAGATGGCAAGAAGCCCGTTATGTCTGTCAACCACAAAACGTTCCAGGTACCCTCTTGCCCTCAGGAAAATGGTCTGTACCTAAGAACAGTAACAATTCTGTGAGGATAATTTCAAGGAAGCACTGCTATTCTGAGATTATGGGAACAATATTGTTAAGACTATCATCATTCAGACCCCTCCTCACCTAAAACATACAGACAATGTTAGTCTACTGTTGTCAACTACAATAGATAGGCAATGAGATTTTACTTTTAACTCAAAAAAGTAAAGAAATAAGGAAGTGATGCTTAAAGATGACTCATTACAACATGACAAATCTGACGAATGATGTAGAGGGGAAGGATGGTCTAGATGGATCTGGGAAACTCAGGTTCTGTTCCCTTCTTGCCACAGACTCCCTATGTGATCTTGAGCAAGTCATTAGTCTCTCTGTGCCTCAGTTCCCCATCTGCAAAATGGGGTGTTGTTAGGATAAAAACAGTAAAGAATGTGAGGGGCTCAGATATTAGAGAGATGGGGGCCACATCAATACTTAAGAGAGAAACATACAGAGATCTATGTCAAAAAAGGGAGGAAGAAATATCAGCAACTAGTTTGGTCTATCACCATGAAGGAGGAGGAGCTGGAGAAATGACACCTTATACTTATACTTAAATCTATGTGAGCCAGAAGGTTATTAAATACCGGTAAATAAACAGACATCCTGCAACAGCTTCTTAGCTATAGTGAATATTTTCAGAAGCTGGAAAGACACTGTCCAAATAGCGAGCCAGGATCATTAAAGCCAAGGACTTGTCAGTACTGATAAATGATCCATTAGATGGACCCTAAACTAACAGCTAAAAGGCAGATAGAAGAATTCATGTGTGTTGGGGGAAAGGACAGTTAATTTGGTATCAAGAAAAGGTTTAAAATGATAAAATTAGAACAAGATTTTTTATTTTTTTTTTGCTTATCTAAAGACAAGACTGAGTGATAAATTTAACAGGGGGCATAGATAGGGTTGACAATTGTGGATGGAATAAAAATAAGGGAAACCGATGCCACAAAAAAGACTAAACATAAAGTACAGAACTATGCTTGAAAAAAACAAAACACCTCACCTCATTAATGGGAGAATAATTGCCACCAAGGAAACCAGGGTTATGGACAGAGGACAAACAGACAATGTACAGGAGCCTTTTAGAATTATAAAATGTCAGTTTTAACTTCTGAACTGGGAGTCAGATTCTAATCTCTCTGAGTAGCATGCATTGCCGTATGTTGAGAGGAAAGGGGAAGGCACACACATTATTCTGCAGTACTACATTCAAAGCAAGCAAAGAAATTAATGCTATGAGATGCCCAATCGTGCATGATACCCATCTGAAATTAGAATGTTACCCATTTGTACCAGTCTGATAATCAACAAATCCATAACATATATAAATAAAATGATATATTCATTCAATAGCCAAGGTCACAATAACCAGCTGTTTTACATGATATATATCCCACTATATTTATTTTTTTAGTGATATTTTTTAAAAAGGGAATAAAGGTACCCATTTACTACTCTGCACCGATTTGATGTTATTTAAAGGAACATCACATAACAAAAACAAAGCCAGGAGCAATTCCCAGGGAAAAAAAAAATCCACGCTCAACTCACGAGGCAGGCCTTTCTTTCATCAAAATCTAGCCCTCCATCCAGCAAAAAAAGGGGCCATGTACTGACTTAAGTGGGGCCGGGATTTCATCCTTTAAAGTCTAGCTGGAAAGTCATCCAAAGAAGTGCCCATATAATAGCTATATCTTGTGTTGTCTTTTACGGCTTCTAGTCCTAATATTTATCAAAATCTGTAAGCAAGAAAGGAAGAACTGTTGGAAAATATCTTAAAATTAACTATATAAATTGGGCTTTAAAAATAATAATTTAAACAAGGAAATATAGGTCCTTAATGATTTAGACAACCTAAATGATGATAATATGGTAATATGACAATACACATAACTAAGACATACATTATAATGAGTAATGAGGAAGACACCAAAAATTGCAAGTTTCAGCAGAAAATTAAAAACTGTTAATTCCATACTGAACAGATCAAGAATTATGGTTAATGTTCAAAATAGAGCTGCTAACACCTGGTTCATCCGAGATACGGTAGCCACACTTTATAATCTGAAGAATGGATTCTTGAAATGGTCTCTAATGAGATTCCCCTTAGCCCTCAGAGCACATGACACACACCCCCTTTTACGTCCAGTGTATATTAAGTTCAGCTATGTTAAAATATTCTCTGTACTTGTCAAATAATAAAAGAATAATAATCTTTCATGGCTTCTCAAAAAAAATGCAACATGTTTTGCATATGCTGCTTATATTTTTTGTGGTGGAAATAAAAGGCAGGTTTTAAAAATAGAAAGATAATTCCAGTAACAGTTTGTCATCATTCTCAAGTAAATATTGATAGTTTACACACTTGTAGGGCATATTCATAAGAGTAAACTAAATGTCTCATTAGCTATATAGAGCTTTGTTGCTTACCACACAATGTTGGTGGGTGCAAAACACCTTCCTTGTTCAGTATACTATTAATAGAATACCTGTTGGCATTTAAAAGAAAGTTGTAGTAAATACAGATAAATACAGTTAAAGGGTTAAAATGATAAAGTAAAAAGCAGGCGTTAGTTATGCCCACTGTAAAATGAGTGTTATAATATGCCCAAATTTTGAAACCCATTTTATATGCTTTCTCACAACATTCCACTTTATAATATTTAGCTGCCTAAACAACAGCACAGAAGATATGAATGTGTCAATGTAAAGTATGAATGCTCATGGTAGATTCTACATTTAAAACACATGGATACAGAAAAAAAAGAGTTTTGTCCTTTGTTTTGTGTTTTGTTTATACTAGTATTTCATGACTAAAAAAAAAGATTAGGTTTCAAAGGCAGTGAAAGGTCATAAGAACTGTTTTGCCAATGCTTTCGCATTCCCTAAAGCACTTTGTAAGTAATGGTAAACTGACTCCACCAAGATTCATTAAGACAAGATGTTACAGTATCTTAGTCTGAATTACTGTCTGCAAATTGCAAGCTGGAAAATGATTCTTAATTGAAACTAATAATGTTTTTTTTAATTAAAAATAAATGATGAAAAACCCCATTATATATTAGTACTGTTGGCAGGCGTGATCTTGGAATGCATTAAAACAACATTTCTGAAGTCTTGGTTTTACACATTACACTACTGGCCAATATTACTGATCTGTACTTTGCTTTTAACAATCCTACATTATTTATTGTAGCTAATGAAATGTAATTTCTTGTAAAAATCTTTGGGAAACCAGAACCCAAATTCCATTTTTACCAAACTGACCATGAAAATACTTGGCTTTCTTGACTCAGTTGACTCACGACTTGTCTATTCTTAAAATGTTCGAGGCTGCAGCTGTAACATTTCAGTGTAGACACTACCTATGCCAATAGGGCTCTCCCGTTGACACAGGTAATCTACCTCCCCAACAAGCAGTAGCAATGTTGATGTAAGAATTCTTCCGTCAACCTAGCGTTGTTTACCCGCGGACTTAGAGCAGCTTAATGCCACCTCTCGGGATGTGGATTTTTCACATACCTGACCAACATAGTTAAACTGATCTAATCTTCTAGAGTAGACCAGGCCTCAGATGAAGTTTAGAATTTCCTGTCTGAAAGGACATTCAATAAGAAAATACTGAGTGGGGGACTAAAAGAACAATGCTAAGGTGACAAATTGGAATTTAATCTTTGCTACCAACATAATTGAAAAATTGTTTACTTCTGACTTGAAAACTCTCAGTCCCTCCAAATGAAAGGCTGCAATACCTCTCCAGTAGGTGAGTTATCAACAATAAATCCACAGCATGGGTTTATTTGTAATTGAGAATGCACATGTCCTCCCTCCCATCCTTTTCTACCACCTGTTCCGCCTGCTCCATTCTTTTTTCCATGCAAAATATTAAAATTGATCAGAGATTTGCTGTCTAAACCCCCCCCAATTTTTAAAAAATAGCTGTTGATACTCTGCCTTCTCTAAGAATAAAGTAGGCAGAATAATGGAGGAATGTTGAGGCATGCATCACACTCCCACCTATTAACAAGAAGCAAAGTGAAAAATCTAATTTTAGGCCACCCTTGTGTCTCTTGAAAGATCTGACTACACCTCATTATCTGTGATATGTTGCTGTTCCAGGAGGTCAGAATTTGTGTATGGAATAGTTGCTCTTAAGTGTTATTTACAACATTCAAATATAAAATCTTTGTCGGATTGGATATGTAACAGGAGAATTATAAATAGGCATGTTAAATGTTTGCTCTTTCAGTCTGGCAACTGCCATTGTGACATCTTAACTGTGCCAAAAAAGAATGGGTCAACAGCTCTTTTCGGAGCCAACAACAGTATCACCGAGTCAGACAATAGAAAAAGAGTTGTGTATGTGATATGTGATAGTGCCAACAGAAACGAACTACTTCACTTCTGCAATCTGTTCGGCAATCACCAGCTTGCTTAGGACCAAAATTTTCTCCCACTTACAACATGCACATTTCGCCCCCCATACCAAAATGCCTTGTTTAAAAAGATTTTTTTAAATATACACAGTTTATAGCTGAGAAAAGGATTGTGACCGAAACTTTAGTCAGCTGTGAGAAAAATTGAAATTCCTTGCAAGTTACACCCTGCTCTATTGCATGCAATGAGATCAACTGTAAAGGACAGAATATTTAATGATCTGGACTGAATGCCCTTCCTCACATAAAAGGCTTTTAGAATAGGCTTTCCTGTATCTGCAATCACACAAAAACACAAGATGCAAAAAACAGCTGAAAAGCTCTGTAAGGACCTTAAAACCTGCAAGTATTAAACTCAGAAAAATATAGTGGCATATTTTAAAACTCTGGTGGCAATCAGATAGCAAAAATTCCTTCTAAAGCACTTGCTTTTTATAACTAGGAAATCTCTCAAGGAATAGGGAGGAAACAAATTCTGTCACTTTGTCTACTAGACAACCAGCAGAACAATTTGACAGCCAGTAATGCTCAGCAGTCTCCCTGATTCAACCAGCTGCAGCCACTGGTATTATCAGTAGTATCATACTGTATGCCAAAACAAAAGGCAATGGTAAAAGCAACATAGCATCTGATTAGTGATAATGACTCTGAACAAAAAGGTTAATGGATATTTTTTCTTTTTGGAATTTTGATTAAAAACTACCACATGTTAAATGTTTTTAACCTCAAAGCTGGGCATTATGTATTATTAAGAAGATTCACTACCTGTTATTATAACAAATGTATTTCCCATTTAAAAATGCCTTTTTCTTTTCTTTTGATTTTGCAATTATGCAGCTTAAGAGAAGGTGCCTCATAGTGTCCTCAAACAAAATGCACCACTATTTTTTTCCTCTTTGGGAAGTTGTGTATAAAAAGGTAACATGGCCCTTACAAACTGTAATAACATTAATATATTGAGTGCTTAGTAATGACAATGAGTAGGTCTCCCTTGCAGTCGGAGGTGTGAATGCAGTATGTGCGGACATACCCAAGCTAACCTGAATATAGCGAGCATGAGTACCGTGAAGCTGTGGCAGGATATCTGGGGAAGAATCCTTGTCAAACTGGCAGTCTAAAGACCATTTGACTCTCGATGTATGTGGCAAAAACCAAACCAGTGACCCAGTGAGCAAACAGAAGATTTTAAACTGCTTTAAACTGATTTCAGCACAAACTGGCTACCTAAATAAGTGCCCAGGGTCTCAGGTGACCTTGTACAGCCTGCATTGAAACCTGTGTTGTCATGGCTTCACTGATCTTGGTACTCACACAAGCTGAATTAAAGCTAACTTGGGTATGTCTAAATGTACTGCAATCAGACATCCGATTGCAACATAGACATACCCAGCAAGAGGTATACTGTGTAGAAAATTGGATTAATAATTTTATAAGCAAAATACTTTTCTGACCTAACCATTCTCATTAGTTTTCTGAATTGTAAAGAACCTTTGTTGTGTTTGTCTGTTGCAATACTGTGTTTCTATATCATCACAAAATGGACACCTTCCAGTGTTGTTTGCAGTATTGTTGTAGCCAAGTTGGATATGAGAGACAAAGGAGGTGAGATAATATCTTTTATTGGACCAATTTCTGGTGGTGAAAGACACCAGCTGACTCTTTCACCAACAGAAGCTGGTACAGTAAAACATATTACCACACTCAATTTGTCTCTATCACAAAATAGAAGTAGGTGTCCTAGCAGATTCAATTTTGCCAGTCCAGGTTCCTGATGGATAGCAGAATTATTTTGCAGGGGACTGACACTCACTCAAGTTGCTAATGGGAGGTTTCTGTGCATGAAGTTTTATGCCAGATATTAGATATCTGGGGAAGAATCCTTGTCAAACTGGCAGTCTAAAGACCATTTGACTCTCGATGTATGTGGCAAAAACCAAACCAGTGACCCAGTGAGCAAACAGAAGATTTTAAACTGCTTCAAATTGTATCAGATAACAGAACTGCAGAAGCCAAGCATTGACATCACTGAGTCTTATTATTGTATTTCGTCTGGGTATGTATATGTGAGAGAATCCTTGGCATCAGAGAGCTGGAGAAGAAAGAGAAGGCAGCAGTGACTAAGCCCTTAAAGGGCAAACTTAAGTGTTTGTTTTCCTTTGAGCTTAGGAGAGGTGCAAAAGGTAAAGAGAAGCAGAAAACAGTGTCCCTCCAAAGAACACCATTGTGTGCTTTCCTTTTTTTTTTTTTTTTTTAAGCATTAAAGGAAACTCAGAAAGACAGATTATAATTTGGTTCTCTTTAGATTTAGGAGCTGGGTAAATTAATTGTTTGTTTATTTTAAAGTCAGTTAGCCCTCCAGGTTAGTTTTCTCAGTCTCTTCAGCTCTGTTTTAGACTGATTTTTTGTTTGGTCAACAGTACTGAGTTAAGAAAAAAGAAAGAAAATTAAAGAATTCTTCAGAAAGCAACTACTACTACTACGAAATCCGCATCTCTTTACTTCTTAAAAAAGACTATATGTGAAAAAGCCTGGTTTCCATACCGACAGTGATACACATCTGGATGTCAGCTTATTTCTCCATTCTGAAGCTCTTTGGATAATGGATTTAAAAGTAATTGCTTCTATTTACACATGGCGCTTTTCTGCATGTCAGGTAGTTGACACAGTTCTCGAATTCTGACTGACATTTTTAAAGAGAAGAAATGCTACAGGAGGACTGTTTCCTAGAACTGCCAAAACGCATCTACTATAGATAAATTCAACCACTGACTGGAGTTTACTACTACTACACATAAACGAATCTGCAAGGCTATTTCGACACCACACACCAGTGTCAGCAGCGAGTAGCATATGCATAGCTACATGCTGTGGTGAAAAACAAGCTCTGATGTCCAGTTACACATCAGGTTCTGGCAGGGGGAGAGGCAGTAGAGAAACACCCCTGCCAGATCCTTTCTCCACTACCAGAGTCTTTTCCTGCTCCACTGTCCCGCCAGTGCCAGAAGTCTTTTTCTGCAGTGGGGTCAGCGAGATGCTATAGTGCTAAAAATAGCGGTGTCAATGAGGAGGCACTGCTTGGGTGAGTATGTACCCATGCCCTTTAGGCAGCCTACTCACTTTTGCCATTCCTTGCCAGCTACACTGCTATTTATACCTGTGCTGGGGGGCTACATGGGTATGTTCTCTAGATGACACTGAAAGAAGTGTGCAGTGTGAACGTACATCATGCCATAAACACAATAGTTCAAGATGTTCAAAAGATACACAATTTTAAGCAACTGACATCTCCACAATTTACTCTTTTGCTGAGTGTCTGAAAGGTTTCATTGTGAAAAAAAAAAAAAACAAAGCAAAGGGAAGTTTTAATATGTAGAAGTTATCTGGCTGTCCTTTGAGTGCAGGTGTGAAAAAAGAACCTATGTACACGGGAACATTTATTTCAAATATAAAATTCACTACAGTGTTAAAGACAATGCACGGTGAACTAATTGGTTTCCATTTTAATAGTGGTTCACTTATCACTTTCAAAGTAAAACAAATTAAACTTCCCTCTTCCTTCCTGAACATTTAGTTCTATAACTAAGGTTGCTGAAGAACCAGATGGTAATTTCTAAATTCTCACTGGCTGTATATTTACCATTTTCCAGGTAACTAGGTCAACAATGACATCACTGATGTTATTTACCAGAAAATCAAGGCTTATTTAAAACATAAGACAATTTCACTTTATCTGTATATAAACACTATTTGCTGGTATATAACACACTTTTTACTTGTATCACAGTGCTATACCATTACATGCAAACAAGTTCAGTTACATTAGTGTTAGAATTAAGTGAGGGATAAAACACTATTTCAGATTAACTTGATGGATTTGATACTCCACTGCTTTACCCCTTTCTTTGGCCTGGTCTACACCTATAAATGTAGGTCAACCTAGATACATTGCTCAGAGGACTGGAAAATTCACACCCCTGACAGAGGTAGTTAAATGACCTAACTCCCAGTATAGATAGTGCTAGATTGGCAGAAGAATTCTTCCATCGATCTATCTAATGCCTCTTGAAGGGGTAGATTAACCACAGCGACAGGAAAAAACACTGCTACCACTGTAGCAAGTGTCTACATTATGGCACTACAGCAGCACAGCTGCAGTTCTGTAGCTGTGCCACCGTAGTTATCTGTAGTGTAGACGAGCCCTTAGAAATGTATACACCTGTGCAAAATGAATACCAAGATGGTATACCAATTCAGAATGGGCAGCATTTTGCATCCACTTTGCTTAAGCACTCTTTTCGCATATTTGGATGCAAAGGGCAGCAAACAGCTTAACCAGTTTAATCAGTTTATCCTGACTAGCAGGATCCCATCCATTCAGAAGACAGTGAAAATTAATCCCAGGAATCACTCCAAAGCACAGATCAGTTGCCACACTGTTGTCACAATGGGCAGAACCACAGTGTCATTGAAAGGAACAGTTAAAGTATATATAATGAAATACATTCAATATGTTTAACAAAAGAGCACTAATTCCGTAAGAAACAAACTGTCCAAAATGCCTTTCCAGACCTTGGACTTTCAACCCCAGGTCAGGACACCTCATCCCCTTTAAACAGAGGACAATCCTTGGACAATTCTTGAGAATAGCTCAACCTTGTAGTGGTCATGCACCCAAACTGTTTCCTTGGCCTGCCTCCCAGCTTTGAGCTCAGGCTCTGAGCCGACTATGTCCCTGTAGTAGCAGCACGTGCCCTCCCCGACAGCACGATCTCTTCTAGAATGTCGTTCTCATACTCTAGAGGGAGGGAGGTGTGTGAAAATGCCAATCCCCTTTCCTCTGCCCTCGCCCTGCCCAGTCAGGACGAGGGCAGAGCTGGCATTCAAAGTACTGACTGGTGCTAACATGTAACGTGTGTGTAATGGAGGACCCCACACATGCAGAAACTGCTAGTACTAGTCTACGTATGTACTGTTCGCATTGGTGTAAATCCAGATGATATGAAGGTGAGTCAGGGTAAATCAGTTAATATACAGACTTGTTGCTCAACATATGGTCCAAGGAGGGCTGTGGACCCTTGCAATAAATACTGCTGTCTTTTCTCCTTTACTTACAGCTACAGGATTGAGGAGAGTAGAAGCTAATATAAAGAGCCAGCTTTACAGCAGATGCCACACAAGGAGTTACAGTAGGAGATAGGGAGGAAACTAGTCACCCTGATGCTACCTCCAGATGCTACAGCAAGCCTATCCCCACTGATTTAGGTTCTCTGTTTTTCCTATGACTCCCAATCCCTTGCTCCAAGCCTGGCACCTAGTTTCTTCCTGCACCTCCTTGCAGGGTTTTGGGATCAGAACAGGGCAGCAAGGGTCGGGGGAGAAGAAGAGAACCAGAACCAGGGTGATGGAGGAGGTCCGGGGAAAGGAGAGCAGTGGATGAATGTGTGGAGCATGGCAGGGCAGAGGAGGGAACTGCACAAGGGTATGAGAGGGGGAAAGCACTAGCCTCACTATGCAGCAGGTGAGCAGAAGGTGGCAAATGTCTGGCACTTGGAGTAGGAAAAGAGGAGAGCAGAGGCAGAATGGAGGAGGGATCCAGAAATGGAGCAGATGCAAGGTGGGCCTGCAAAACATGTCAGAGAGCAAGGCTGGGCAGAGGAAGGTATCTATGGCCAGAAGGCACGGAGGGAGTGGAGTGTTTACATGGAGGAAAGGCTCTGGATAGTGGGAGGGAGAAGCTCAGGGAGCAGGAGTTGAGAGGCTCTCTGGAGGTGATAGAAGTTCCTGAGCAGTTTGTGGCAGATGGAGGTGGGAGCTTAGGTTTCTTGGGGGTTTGAGTGGGTGAAAAGATTTGAGCTGTGGGAGAGGAAGCCAGGACTGAATGGGTTCAGGAGTTTGACACTGGGAAACAGAGGAAGGGGGAAAACTGAAGTAGCAGGAACCTCTACATCACTGGATTCCACCCCTGAATACTTCCTGAACTTTGGAAGAGATGCAGGCAATGGGATCAGTGGAGGAAGCAGGGGAGCACATATTACTGTAGTTGGCACAGGGATGCTGTGTGATTACAAAGTCTGTAAGAGAAGGTGAACTGTGTGAACCAGTGTGGTAATCAGTGAGATGATTTCTCAATAAAGAGGTGGTCTGCACAACAGAAACGATTATGATCTATGAAATTTTGGTGGGAGGGGCATTGAGTACTATCTGATGCACAGCTGTAGGCTATTCAGTTATTAATAAATGGCATTTTCCCTCTAGTCTATCTCAGCCATAGCGAGCAACATTGATGGAATAAGGGTCAGGTCTGAACCTGTTCATACTTTTGGACATTAAATTTTGTGGAAATCTTTGACATTTTGATATCTACCCTTTGAAATGAACAAAGTGCAGTCTGGCATATACCAGGTCTTCATTTGTGACTTACTCAACATTGGGTTACATTTACTTTAACAAATTTGAAAAGTAGTCATTAGAAAAAATGATGCATTAATAACATTTACCAAAGAACAATAAATATGATCGAATTGAAGCATCATGGATAATTCAGTTGATGATGCTTCCACTATTAAAGTTGCATTTTTATATTGTTTATTTACCTTTAATCCTTCCTTTTCCTCACTCATCTTCCTCATTCTAAATAATCCCTTTAGATTAAAGTGATCATTGTTAACAGATTTAGAGATTTTCCTTTTCCCTAATTAACTTCACCTGTATGTCTTGTAATGCATATAGGGAAACTGGTAAAGTTAATTAACTGTAAACAGTAACCATAAAAGTTCTACTGGATAATCTTATCTATATCTATGTATATGTATTTAAACTTAACTGTAGTAAACTTGAGAATTGTGTCATGTTTTGAATTGCAATATGTTGTGCATTTATTTTCAGAGAAAATAAATAACACTTTTACTTTTAGAAGATGTCTGGGGTCGGAGGTTTATTCATTAACTCATTGCAAAGAAATTTGTTCCTAACTTACTGTAAGCAGAGTCAGGATGAGCTCTACCCTGACATCTGGTGGTGAGTTGTGGCAAGTTGTGGAAAAGAACTTCAGAGGCTGATCTCATTTGCATAGGCACACCCACCTCGCTTAGCATGAGCCCATAGCTGCCCAAATGATCACTTTGGCTGCTGTGGGATCCCCAGTTTCTCTGTTATTGGGGCAGGAAGAATAAATTGTTATTATCCTGATTATGCGAATCAAGGACAGTGGAACTGTACTTGGCCTTTTGTTATGATGGAGGGACTTACCATCAACTAAGTAGCACTTGCTAGGCAAGGGACATGGGTTCCAAAACTTAGTGAATTGAGAGAGGTTGGGGACAGGTATTAATATATGGTGGTATGGGTCCCCTGGTGAGGGCACTACATGCTAATTGCACCTTCTCTTCTCTCCACTGTGGAATATCAGAGCTAATTTTGATTCCATTAGGAGTCTAGTTACAGGCTACTGAACTGAATTCGCTTTAGGCGAATGGTGCACCAGCACTGAGGCTCCCCTACTACAAGCTGAAATCACAAAAGAGCTAAAATTACTAAGAGCTGAAATCACTGAGTGTTGTGTTAAGTAGTGGGGGGGGGGGCTGAAGATATATTGCGGAGCAGTTTGCGGGACAACTGGAGCGGCTCATGGGACAGCTGGCAAAGCAGAGCGGAGCAGCTCGCGGGACGGCTGGTAGAGCGGAGCGGAGCCCCATGGAGATGTGGGACAATCGGCTTTGGACCATGTAAGATGTCCCTTATCCCCCCATCTCCACCCAGGTTGGGAGTTAAAACTCTGCAAATAAACTTTTGAACTCTGGGGCTGCACTGACCAGGGACAGAGACTTTTGAGTTGTTGGACTTTTGGAACTTTGAGTGACTTTAGGGTTGCTGGACTCAAGAACCAAAGGGAAAGGACACGGCCCAATTTGCTTGGGGTGGGTTTTTGCTCATGGGTTGTGTTATGAATCCTGTTGGTGGTGTTTCCCCAACATAATGTCACATTGTTTCTCTCTGTTATTAAAAGGCTTTTGCTACACTCAGACTCTGTGCTTGTGAGAGGGGAAGTATTGCCTCTTAGAGGTGCCCAGCAGGGTGGTATATATTTGTGCCAGGTCACTGGGTGGGGGCTCGAGCCAGTTTTGCATCATGTTATTGGAATGGAATCCCTAGATACTGAACCCGGCCCTTGTTGCTGCCAACTCTGACGGGCAGAAGATGTCTGGGGTCAGAGGTTTATTCATTAACTCATTGCAAAAAATTTCTTCCTAACCTACATATTATATGATAAAGATGAGCTCAATACAGAAGCCACCAAATTCATTCTGATATATCTCCACTGAAATAAAGAGTGGCACCAACATTTATTTGTCCCAATATCTTTAAACACTTCATTTTGAACATTTTTTTTAAAAAATTGTATCTTGATCTTTTGACTATTTCCTGATATCATGCATGTGACTTTGTACTTATTATACATGGTGTATGTGAGAGAAGAATCAAACCCTATATGTGACGAAGAACAAGAACAAGGAGAACAAAATCAAATAATTTATACTCATAAATATTTGGTATAAGTACAACTACAGTATGCTATGATATCTTAGTCATCTTTATCACGTGTGATTGAATAACATACTAAGCAAAAATATGGACAGTCAAAATCAAATGCTAGCTATAAAGTAACGGTACATTATCCTACAAGAATTCAAAACTCACCATTTCTTCTAAATTAATTATAGATAGCCCTTGGCTACATTAATGTTGCTCACATGATTCTAAAAAACCCAACCTCTAACCTTCATAACATTAATTGAGCTGGAAAGTAAGCCCTATAGTAGAGGATTAGCAGTTGCCTCCGACAACTAGCTATCTGAGTTATTTTTGCTCGCAATATGTTTATGTGGGCTGCCTGAAAAAGTAGTGTGTCTGATTAAATTAGGAATTGGCTTTCACATACTGAATTTTGCTTAGAGTCCAAGCATGCCAACTGTTTACTTGGTTAGTTGCCTAACCTGTAATTAAATTGGAGAGTTCTGTTTTAAAGGATCCTATTCTCAATAATCTGACATGTAATAGCTGTATACAGGCTGAAGTATGACTGTTCATACTTTAAACTACGTTCAACGGGGGAAGGAGACCAAAGCCCTGAGGTAAGTGGGCAAGCAGGATACCGGGAGGAAGCACAGGCAGGAACGTCTGTGAGGGGAGGGCTCCTACCTCATACTGAGAATGAGGGGCAATCAGCAGGTTATCTCAAGTGCCTATATACAAATGCACAAAGCCTTGAAAACAAGCAGGGAGAACTGGAGGTCCTGGTGATGTCAAGGAATTATGACGTGATTGGAATAACAGAGACTTGGTGGGATAACTCACATGACTGGAGTACTGTCATGGATGGTTATAAACTGTTCAGGAAGGACAGGCAGGGCAGAAAAGGTGGGGAAGTAGCACTGTATGTAAGGGAGCAGTATGACTGCTCAGAGCTCCGTTATGAAACTTCAGAAAAACCTGAGTGTCTCTGGATTAAGTTTAGAAGTGTGAGCAACAAGAATGATGTAGTTGTGGGAGTCTGCTATAAACCACCGGACCAGGGGGATGAGGTGGATGAGGCTTTCTTCCGGCAACTCGCAGAAGCTACTAGATCGCACACCTGGTTCTCATGGGCGACTTTAATCATCCTGATATCTGCTGGGAGAGCACTACAGCGGTGCATAGACAATCCAGGAAGTTTTTGGAAAATGTAGGGGACAATTTCCTGGTGCAAGTGCTGGAGGAGCCAACTAGGGGGGGAACTTTTCTTGACCTGCTGCTCACAAACCAGGAAGAATTAGTGGGGGAAGCAAAAGTGGATGGGAATCTGGGAGGCAGTGACCATGAGTTGGTCGAGTTCAGGATCCTGACACAGGGAAGAAAGGTAAGCAGCAGAATACGGACCCTGGACTTCAGGAATGCAGACTTCAACTCCCTCAGGGAACTGATGGGTAGGATCCCCTGGGGGAATAACATGAGGGGGAAAGGAGTCCAGGAGAGCTGGCTGTATTTCAGGGAATCCCTATTGAGGTTACAGGGACAAACCATCCCGATGTGTCGAAAGAATAGTAAATATGGCAGGCGACCAGCTTGGCTTAACGGTGAAATCCTTGCGGATCTTAAACATAAAAAAGAAGCTCACAAGAAGTGGAAGATTGGACAAATGACCAGGGAAGAGTATAAAAATATTGCTCGGGCATGTAGGAATGAAATCAGGAGGGCCCAAATCACACCTGGAGCTGCAGCTAGCAAGAGATGTTAAGAGTAACAAGAAGGGTTTCTTCAGGTATGTTGGCAACAAGAAGAAAGCCAAGGAAAGTGTGGGCCCCTTACTGAATGAGGGAGGCAACCTAGTGACAGAGGACGTGGAAAAAGCTGATGTACTCAATGCTTTCTTTGCCTCTGTCTTCACGAACAAGGTCAGCTCCCAGACTGTTGCGCTGGGCAACACAGCATGGGGAGTAGGTGGCCAGCCCTCTGTGGAGAAGGGGGTGGTTAGGGACTATTTAGAAAAGCTGGACGTGCACAAGTCCATGGGGCCGGATGCGTTGCATCCGAGAGTGCTAAAGTAATTGGCGGCTGTGATTGCAGAGCCATTGGCCATTATCTTTGAAAACTCGTGGCGAACGGGGGAAGTCCCAGATGACTGGAAAAAGGCTAATGTAGTGCCAATCTTTAAAAAAGGGAAGAAGGAGGATCCTGGGAACTACAGGCCAGTCAGCCTCACCTCAGTCCCCGGGAAAATCATGGAGCAGGTCCTCAAGGAATCTATCCTGAAGCACTTACACGAGAGGAAAGTGATCAGGAACCGTCAGCATGGATTCACCAAGGGAAGGTCATGCCTGACTAATCTAATCGCCTTCTATGATGAGATTACTGGTTCTGTGGATGAAGGGAAAGCAGTGGATGTATTGGTTTTTGACTTTAGCAAAGCTTTTGACATGGTCTCCCACAGTATTCTTGTCAGCAAGTTAAAGACGTATGGGCTGGATAAATGCACTATAAGGTGGGTAGAAAGTTGGCTAGATTGTCGGGCTCAACGGGTAGTGATCAATGGGTCCATGTCTAGTTGGCAGCCGGTATCAAGTGGAGTGCCCCAAGGGTCGGTCTTGGGGCCGGTTTTGTTCAATATCTTCATAAATGATCTGGAGGATGGTGTGGATTGCACTCTCAGCAAATTTGCGGATGATACTAAACTAGGAGGAGTGGTAGATACGGTGGCAGGTAGGGATAGGATACAGAGGGACCTAGACAAATTGGAGGATTTGGCTAAAAGAAATCTGATGAGGTTCAACAAGGATAAGTGCGGGGTCCTGCGCTTAGGACGGAAGAATCCAATGCACCGCTACAGACTAGGGACCGAATGGCTAGGCAGCAGTTCTGCGGAAAAGGACCTAGGGGTGACAGTGGACGGGAAGCTGGATATGAGTCAACAGTGTGCCCTTGTTGCCAAGAAGGCCAATGGCATTTTGGGATGTATAAGTAGGGGCATAGCCAGCAGATCAAGGGACGTGATCGTTCCCCTCTATTCGACATTGGTGAGGCCTCATCTGGAGTACTGTGTCCAGTTTTGGGCCCCACACTACAAGAAGGATGTGGATAAATTGGAGAGAGTCCAGCGAAGGGCAACAAAAATGATTAGGGGTCTGGAACGCATGACTTATGAGGAGAGGCTGAGGGAACTGGGATTGTTTAGTCTGCGGAAGAGAAGAATGAGGGGGGATTTGATAGCTGCTTTCAACTACCTGAGAGGTGGTTCCAAAGAGGATGGTTCTAGACTATTCTCAGTGGTAGAAGAGGACAGGACAAGGAGTAATGGTCTCAAGTTGCAGTGGGGGAGGTTTAGGTTGGATATTAGGAAAAACTTTTTCACTAGGAGGGTGGTGAAACACTGGAATGCATTACCTAGGGAGGTGGTAGAATCTCCTTCCTTAGAAGTTTTTGAGGTTAGGCTTGACAAAGCCCTGGCTGGGATGATTTAATTGGGGATTGGTCCTGCTTTGAGCAGGGGGTTGGACTAGATGACCTCCTGAGGTCCCTTCCAACCCTGATATTCTATGATTCTATGTTTTTAAGGAAGGTACACATATTTAAGGAAGGTACACATATTGATACAGATGTGTGCAGGGGTGTGCACAAGGGGGGGACAAGCAGGGATAAGCCCCCTAATAATCATCGGGGGCACAGAACTTCTCTGGCTTCAGCGCCACAGAGGCAGGGAAGAGCGAGCTTCTGCCAGGGTGGGGCAAGAGCGAGCTCCTCCCAAGGCCAGGGCAGGAGGGAGAAGGGTAGAACGAGTTCCTGCCAGAGCCAGGGCAGTAGGGGGAGGAATTAGCGAGCTCCTGCTAGAGCTGGGGTGGTGGGAGGCAGAAAGCTCTTCCTGGGGCCGGGGGAGGAGGCGGGGGAGAGCAATCTCCTGGGGAGGGCACAGAACATGCCTGTCCAAATGGAGTCAAATTTAAATTTCTGTGCACGACCCTGGACCTGTGCTTGACGCTATTGCTACATAAATGGGAATTTTATAATATTTACCGCATATGAAGTAAGTGAAATATTTTCTTATGGTGAAACAACCAGGAAAGAGTTAAAGGCTACCTGCCTGTCACGTGATTCAGCACGTGTTTGAAGGAGGGGCATGCCCTCTTTCCAGGGCAAACAGAGGGAAGAGGAAAAGCGTCATGGAGCTGCAGCCAATGTTGACCAGGGAATCATTTTGTTTCGCTTCATGAGTTTTTGTGTGTATGAATAATAAATTGTGCCTTGAGGTAAAGACCTGAACTAGTCTTGGGCATGGCACTGGTTCTCACTAGCCCAGGTGAGATAGCTCACCAGCTTACAATTCCACATATGGTTTTATTATTATTATTTTCAACTTGACAAGGTGCATTATTTTTGTTAGGGAGTAAATAATAGTCTTAGAAACTTGATCAGAACAATGTCTTACAAATGGATGGAATGAAGCATGCTAGAGAAGCAAGAGTTTCTAGTCCAATTTACACCAATATCACCCCCAAACAGATTCCAAGGCAGTACCACTGGTCACATACGCCCAGATGCCGCAGTGTAAACATGTCATCGTTCAGCATCTGGATCTGTGAGCTGCTAAATATGCCCCATGTGTTCCATAGCTGATGAGTGCTTCTCAAAAACAGAAGAGTCAAGTCAGGATACAGCATCAGGAGTGCTAACAGCAGGAGGGTACAGTGCCCACTCAGTGCACAGACTGCACACAGATGTCACAAACCATTTGACTTAGGATATGTCTTCACTACACAATTAACCCAAGCTCTTACTCAGGTATTGTCCCTAACCTGGCTCCTGTCCACACACAAAGCCTCTTTTCACCCCAAGTCTGCTGACAGTTGGTGCTTTCAGTTGTGGCATAAGCTAAAACTTGATTGAGGTCTTCACTTGGTATTGTAGCCTGCTCACTTTGCAGTGATGATGTATGCCAAACCACTTGAGTGCTAATAGTCCTGCAATGCCTTCTTAGAAGTCCTAATGAGACTCATGGGTGAATGCAGCACCAGTTGAAATTTGAGTGTGGTTTTGCACTATGGCTGCTCACACCTGGGCTAGATGAAAACAGGTGCTCAGACCTGGGTGCTGATCCCCTGTGTTAACTCTGCAGAGAAGACATACCCTTAGGAAAGTCCAAGATATACTATCCAGCAAACTGAAGTTTTGTTTCTAGATAAAAAGGGGGTTGAAAAAACTCATTTTCATTCAGAAATTTGAAATATGTACTTCCAAAGTAAGGGGTTAATTCTGCTAACACTTACAAATGATCATAGTGGTAACTACTGTAAGTAGTTCCATTAAAGACAATAGCCAAAATTTTCAAAAATTGGATCCTAAATTTAGGTGCCTAAAGAAATTGCCTGATTTCCAAAAGTATTGAGCACCCAGATGCTCTCATTAACTTCAATGGGAGCAGCTGGGTACTGAATACTTCTGAAAAATCAAGCCATTTACATTAGGTACATTTTTAAAAATCTTAGCAAATAAGACTACTCCTAGCAGTTAACACTCACTATATGCTCATTTGTGTTTTTAGAAGCAGGTCCAAATATTACAATGTGAGTTAGAATATGGAGTTGAGTCATATATAACAATGTACCAAACAGAAACAGAAAAGAGATCAAAACAAAACTTCCCTATAAAAAGTTATTGAATCATTGAAAATTCCCTTTGTGCCTCTGTTACCCAGACTCAACAGAGTATCATCCAGAAAACATTTAAAAAGATCCTAAAAATTAGTCTGCAAAATAAAATTTATGACCTACATGTACAAATTCCACTATTCTTTTCAAATTACTGCACAAATAATTTTTAATTTGAGGGAAATATTTTGTATAAAATCTGTTTTTTTTCACCATATGTTGTAACAAATACCTTTTTTGTCAAATGTTATAATATGGGCTTTATTAGTATCTGACTCTGCACTCATATTAGGTAGATTTTCTTCCATAAATTATACTCTTGCTTGTAACTAGTGAATTGCCAGTATGACTAACTCCAAAATAAATTACGCAGTTGCAAAGGATCAAAGTGAAAAGTAAAAATAATATCTGTCACCTACAATTCATAAACAAAGCTCAAAAGAGGATGCTAGTGCACAATCTAAGAAGAAAGACTGGTTCCCTACTAAAATCTATTATTTCTAAACCAAGCCTCAAGCAATAGTTGAACTTCATCATGATTTTATTCCTAGATCATATTTGGGACCAGCAACCAAAAATCTGGGATGCTAACACATATTAATATTCTGGCAGCTCCTAGTGGTAGGAACTATTTTTTCTTCAAATGGTTCATTTCAAATGAGCACACAAGGCTATATTGGAGTGAGTCAGCACTTGTGTCACTATTTACAGGATGCACTCTCTGAATCGATGAAAAGAGTGTCTCTCACACATTGTGCTCTTAATCACTGCTAAGCATTTTCTTTAGATGTCCTCTTTCCCCCTAAGTTACAGGCTACATTGATTAGACACTGATAGCTCTTAAATCACAGATAATGACAAGCATATTTTTAGCAATTGGAATGAAATTCACACCAGCAACATGCAGGAGGCTGTGAAATGCTGCACGAACAATCCCTCTGCCAGATTTCTTAGGGCTACTTTTAACATACCAAACGTAGTTTCTCTGGCCACTGGAGAAGAAAAAATATTGAGGGAAATGGAATTAATTTTCACAAAATTGTTCTGTTATATCTATGGAGAGGGGAAGTAAGACCCCTCTACCATGCTCCCGTACAACCTTCTTCAACTGTGGGTCAAAGAGATTAGTGGTAAATGGATACCCATTACCTATCTTCTCTTCCATTATTCCCTAATAAGCAGCTGGTGTTGTAGAGGTAGTCAAACCCTTGGCTCTGCCTCGACCACCTGGCTGGCATAGCAGGTGGGGTTATAAGCCACTGCTGCCAAAAGTAGCATATTACAAATTACTACCACCCAGAACAGTGAAGAGCAGAAAAAGATCAGTGACTTCTTCCCTGCACTGATCCTCCTGTGCTGAAGCTATACTCTGGCCCTTACACAGGGCTGATTGTAAAACCACAAACTAAAAAGAAGTCGTCTCTTACTTCTCTCTGATATAATTTAAATCAGTCCATTCAGTGAGAGTGCCTATGTTCTGCCACACTTCTAGGAAAGGTAACTTTGAGTTAAAGCACATGCAGCTGCCCAGGTTTAATTGTTAACTAAATGCTCAGTGATTTTACTATAGTCCTACTGTAATTGGTCATAACCTCTTTATCAAAGGACAATAAACACAATAAATAAATAAATTAAATAACAACAACCAAATAATTCATATTTATTGTTCATTCCCTTTTCCTACCGTGTTCAAGTAACAATCTGAGTGTCTGTCTTCACTTGAAAAAAGAAAAAGAGTACTTGTTAGTAATTGGTTAGTCTCTAAGGTGTCACAAATACTCCTTTTCTTTTTGCGAATTCAGACTAACACGGCTGCTTCTCTGAAACCTGTCTTCACTTGAAGGACTAAAAATATTGCAAGCACTTTGTTTCCAGGTTTTATATTCCAGTGTAGATAAATGCTATAATTGTCATTCTGTTTAAACTGAGGGGGAAAAAACAGAGAGGGAAAGAGACTCTCAAATTATTTGCTTGGTTTTACAATATTGCCATATATAATCTTTGTTTGCATTTACTATATTAAAAAGGTAAGGAAGTACTATTAGATGCTTTGTGATAGCACTGCTATGCCTCCTTCCACTCCTCCTTGTGGCTTTTATGTGCCTCTGAAGGCATTAAAATGATTGTTCCATGACCATTCTTCCTCCCATTTCCTTAAATCAAAATCTCCTGCCACTTTTTAGCTTTACATCTTTCCTGCATTTTGTGGTGGATGGTTCTTTGAGACTTCCATGCCAAGCCTGTAACTCCTCTAAGAATCACCAAGCACATCATCTTTTTTCTTGTTGGAGACAGTTTAATTTTCATTCTTGCAAAAAAAAAAATTAAGGTGATCATCACAATGCCTATTAGTTGTCTTTCTGCTATAATTTCACACTTGCTGTTTGTTTGTTTTTGTTTTTTTAAAACATCCAAGAGGCTTGATCATCCCTGACTTGCTTAATGTTAACAGGCCCTTTGTTCAATGAGCCTTTTCACCTTCCCATTTCTTTTATGACTCACTGTACTTTGGAGAGTTTGCAGCAGTCTCAATCAAACACATAATGGTTACATAATAACCTTTAACTCATCTTATCAGCTTTGACTGAGCCAGAAATAAAACTCAGTCATGGAACCCCATTTTACAACATGGCTGCAATTGGTAATATAGATGGAGTTGAAAAGCCCTGGGACCTGTGCTCTAAAGCCATCTTGGCACTTTGGAAAACCATAACTTTAACTATGCTGTGGAACTTGTTTTAGCCGAGTTATGCAACACAGCTGAAGTTTTGGACACACTACAAATTGTAATTGTGTTGTAACTGTGTCAGGCAACAAGTACAAATGTTGTAACTGGTTCTGACTTTGCTTTGTTCTGGTTCTTTGTTTTGTAGACATTAGGCCCTGACCCCAAAAAGACCCCAAAAGATTTGTGCATGTTCCAAACATTAGACACTTGTGTAGTCCCATTGAGTTTACTCCACTATAAGGGGGTTTCACTAAACTAATTTTTTCAGATTGCAGTAATTTTCACCAACTAGCTAAGTGATGGTGTCTGCATTTTAAGGAGGATTAACAATTTTACGTTTTCTGACTCTGGTTACCAGGGCCAACCCTAGGGGTGTGCAGGGCCTGGGACAACCCCCCAGCTCCGCCCCAGGCCCCATCCGCACTCCACCAAGCCCCCTCCCTACCGCTTCCCACCCCGCACCTACTCCACCCCCTTCCCCCAAGTTCCCCTGCCCCATCTCTTCCTGCATCTGCTCTTCCCCCCCCCCCCCACCATTCCACCCCTTCCCCTAAGCCTCTGCCCCTCCTCTTTCTGGCTTCTGCCCCCTGCCTCAAGTGATGCTGGGAGCCGGCAGGGCGGGGCAGAGTGGGGTGGGCTGATGCTGGGTTGCTCGCTGCTGCCAGCGCCAGCCCCTCTGCTAGCCCTCCAGGGCATCCTGGACCTCGCCTCCCAAAGCGCAGGGCCTCCGAAAGCGCAGGGCCTGGGCCGGTTGCCCCAGTCGTCCTATGGATGGGATGGCTCTGCTGGTTATTGTCCCTTTTCCAGCGACTTTGTCTTGTTGGCATTTATTGTAAATCCTAGTTGATTACACCAATTTCCCAAGCTTGTGAAGAGCATCATCATTAATTCAAACGTCTGCAGTTGTACAATGTCATCTGAATAAATTAAAGAGGTTAACTCTAGATCATTCAATTGCCATGCCCTCCTCTTTGTCTAAACATTCTTAATGTCGACTTTAAGAACATGAGCAAAGTGACTCCGTGCCTTTTTATCTTACATGAAACGTTGCATAATTTTCCACTAATACTTATGGCCCTGCAGGATTTTTCATACACAGCTTTTATAATTACAATTATCCTACCTGGAATTCCATAATGCTTCCCTCCAAACCAAATCAAATGCTTTAGTAAAGTCAATGAAAACAGCAAATGTACCCATTCTCGCTTTTACTCCCTTCCCTCTCCCCCATCAGCTGTTCAATGCAATGATCAATCCAACTCAATGATCCAATCCAACCAACCCAATTCAGACTGGTCTGAAGCCATAGTTTCTCTCCTACCACTTTCTCAAAAACTGGCCTTAGTTTGCTGACAGGTACCTTCATCATGATTTGTCCTGGCACTGACAATAAGCTTTGTACTTCTATAGTTATTTGGATTGAAAGGATTTCCCCTCTTCAAGACTGTTGTGTTGAAATGCAGCAGTGATGAAGTCATAAAACAAATAGAATCTTAGGTGTACCTAGAAAGCTTGGTCAGTGCTCACAGTTCCATCAAGCATGAGATTAAAAAGAGTTGTGCCTCAAGCATAAGTGCTGCACAGAAATTGATGAAATTATGGAATGATAAAAAACATTGTGTGTGGTATCAAAATAAAAATTAATCAAACCAGTGTACTAACAGTTTCAGAGTGGTAGCTGTGTTAGTCTGTATCAGCAACAACAAAGAGGAGTCCTTGTGGCACCTTAGAGACTAACAATTTTGTGGGGGCATAAGCTTTCATGGGCTAAAACCCACTTCATCAGATGCATGGAGTGAAAAAATACAGTAAGCAGTATATATATTACATCACATGAAAAGTTGAGAGTTGCCTTACCAAGTGAGGGGGTCAGTGTTAACGAGGCCAATTCAATTAAGGTGGAAGTGGCCTATTCTCAACAGTTTACAAGAAGGGGTGAATATCAAGAGTGGGAAAATTACTTTTGTCGTGCTAATGAGGTCAACACAATGCCCCTTGGCCACGTGCATTGGCTAAACCAGACAGCCTCTATGCAGAAGAATAAATGGACACAAATCAGACATCAAGAACTGTAACATTCAAAAACCAGTAGGAGAGCACTTCAATCTCCCTGGACACTCAATAACAGACTTAAAAGTGGCAACTCTTCACAACAAAAAAACTTCAAAAACAGACTTTAATGAGAAACTGCAGAATTGGAATTAATTTGCAAACTGGACACCATTAAATTAGGCTGGAATAAAGACTGGGAGTGGATGGGTCACTACAAAAAGTAATTTTCCCTCCGCTGATACTCACACCTTCTTGTCAACTGTTGGAAATGGGCGACATCCACCTTGATTGCATTGGCCTCGTTAGCACTACAAAAGTAATTTTTCCACTCTTGATATTCACCCCCTTATTGTCAACCGTTGAGAACAGGCAACTTCCATCTTAATTGAATTGGCCTTGTTAGCACTGACCCCCCTCCCCCACTTGGTGAGGGAAATCCCATCTTATGCTGTGATATATATACTGCTTACTGTATTTTTCACTCCATGCATCTGATGAAGTGGGTTTTAGCCCACAAAAGTTTATGCCCAAATAAATTTGTTAGTCTCTAAGGTGTCACAAGGACTCCTTGTTGTTTTTGTACTACTACTAACAGTAGTACTCTGTGGGCTGAAAGCAAATGCATTAAAAGAAATCGACATGAGAAGACTTGAGGCAGTAGAAATGAGAGTTCTTTGAAAAACGCAAGGACTAAGGTGGAATAATTTTCTGACAAATGAAAAGAGATAGAAGGATAGTTGGATGTGACATCAGGCTATGGGACTGGCTAAATAAAAAGATTACGTTGGAGATACTGCAGAGGACAAAAAGACAATAGGATGCCAAAGAAAATAATGCAAACATAACCAAGGTAATTTCAACATACAGGCTGACCACCAACCAGATGGCAGGACATTGGACAAAGGGATGTGACCAGACTGGGCTTAATGGAGGAACCAGCCACGGACAGGAATGAATGGTGACATTGTACTATTCCCCATGTCTGCAAAGATGCTCTGGGATGAAAAACAAAGCGCTCTGGTGAGGCAACACAAAGGAAAAGATTAAACCATGCGGAGAATAAGGTAATCCCTGTTTCCTGTTCTTACTGCAGCTGCTTCCAGGAATAGGGAAGATATTAGACAAACATTTATTTTGTTTTTAAATGACTTGATCTCGAGGATTATAGACAGTACTGCACAAACTTGAGTTACAAATACTGAAACCACACAAAATTGATCATTTTCACATTTTGTCACAAACACAAACTTTTTAAAAATGTTACATGGGTCACTATAATTTCATATTGAAACCATTTTAAACATAAGATTTTTCATGGTTTTTAACAATATAAAACATCAGGGTAAAATATAGGTAAATATAAGTTAATGTATTACCAATATAAGGGTAAAATATAAGTAACTAAACATTTCTCTTTGGAAGGTCATAAAATTTGCACAACTGAAACCTTTAGATTTTATATATATATATATATATTTGAGAAAAAAATAAAGTGAAAATATTTGGTTACTAAGAATGTGAAAGAAAATTGTGGACAAATTTCCCCTCTCTCTTTTGCCTTTGAGTATGGATTAGTTGGCTGTGGGATCCTTCATAAATTCCAGAGGTTGTACAAGCATCAAATTCTGAACCATTTAACACTCCCCTAGCTTGCTGATTTATTTGATAAATTTGGCAAGGATGAGATATGTTTATAGAATGCTTTTACAGAATTTGAAGTATAATAAAAGGAGGTTAAAGCCTAGTTTCACTTATAGTTTGGTTATTTTAATATTGGTATTTACATGATTTTTAATTGTTCCTCCTGTGGACTGCATATAGATCATAATAATAAGTAACACTGAAGTACACTGGTGGGAAATAGGAAACTTGTGGGAAAAACTGATGTTCACAGGTTGGTTTATCTGCTGGCACACCATTTATAACAAACAATAACCATTGTGCCCTCCACCTCAAACTTTCTACCCCTATTCCAGCCACTCAGAATTCCAACTGGAACCATAGATGCCCTTAATTAGCAGGTTAAAAGAAGATATAGTAGATATCACACCACTTCCAAAGATTAAAATAAGGTACAGACTTTCCTAGCCACGTCTTCCTTCTGCATGACAAGTTGCACATCTGTTTGTATCATAATGGGGGAGCTTGTATCTTACCTAACACTTCCGATTTTAAAAGATTCTGGCAAACTTTTCTTGAAAAGGCCCTTGTCTGTATGCTTCGATACAGTCTTTTAATGACATGATCACATACTATGTTTTCCTATAGGATACTTGCCGTCTTTAGTGACCAAGCTGAATGCACAAGGGAGCAGAATTAAGAATGCAAAGGCAGTCACAAACTTTAAACATAATACATAAACACCATGCACACACAAATTAACAGCAAATTTCACATCAAAAGTAATGAAAAAGTGTTTGGTAATTTTGACTAGTCCATTCTCAGTGTGCAAGAAACTAAGCAGATTTGACAGAGCAGCAGAAGCAAAAAATGATGCAACCTCAGTGAAGTCACTGGAGATTAATCCAGCTACCCAGTGGCAAATTCTAGAGTGTGTTCAAATCCAGAATTCAAAAAATTATAAAATAGACAGTGGGGACCTTTTGGCCAATATCTGCTCTTGGTTAATTTCAATGGAATAACTCTCAATTTAAACCAAGGAAACAGAGAAAATTTGGTTCTTTTTGCCTTAAGGGCTGCTTGCAAGACATCCTTGTTTGACAAAAGGAAAAGTGGTTATGTTCAACCTGTACTTGCTTCTAGATGAAGCATTTCTGATTACACAAGTAGTTCTTCTGTTATGTATTCTATAAATAAACACATAGTTTAGATTTGCCTGCAGCCATGCCACCTCAAGGATTGATCTCATCGAAATTCACTAGCTAAGCAGAGTTTGTATGTGGATGGAAGATCTAAGAAACTGGAGAAAGTAGTGAGGAGATTCTCTATCACAGAGAATTCTCTATCACACTTAGTACTGAGCTAATACCCTAGCATTGAACCAATGTGCTATCATTCAGGTGCAATGTAAAACTAATGTCCTGACTAGAACTGGGGGGGGGTGGGGGGAGAAATCTGGCCAAAGCGTTATGGGGGCAAAAAGGCAGATTTGTCAACAGTGATGTTTTGTGAATTCGCATTGTCTTGTATAAAAAAATTGAAACATTTTGAATTGATACAGTATTTTCAAAACAAAGCATTTCAATGTTTTGGTTCAAAATGTCTTTTCGTGTCAAAATTTCCTTAAATTTTGTTGTCAAACATCAAAAATGTTTTTAAATGGTCAAAAAAAAGTTTCATTCAACCTGATTTTTTTATGTTCAATTTGCTGAAAATATTGAAAAAGATCATTTTGGTTTGATCCACAATTAATTTTTAATTTTGTTTTCTGAATTTCCAACAAACTGAAGAAATCCATTATTTTCCCAGCTCTAGTGCTGACCCTGTGCTTATTAAAAGATAGTTCATGTCAGTTTTTGCATGAGCAAAAGGTGATATGTTATTAATAGTGTGGTACAGGAATATTCTCCCTATTTTTTTATTTAGATATGGTATGCTTCATTTACTAGCCTTAGAACATTTTCTGTTGTTGCCGTACACTCTTTAAGGATTGCTGTGTCGCATTACCGAGGTAGCTACATTTCTATAATGGGAGGAAATGCTGGTAGAGTTCGTATTGTCTCCCCTTGCCTCATTTTAAAGTGTTCCATACTGTGTGTGAGCAAACCTTTTACATTTGAAATCTGGAATGAATGACTGCCCTTTTCTGACCTTGAGCAATAAAATATATAGTAATATTGTATATTTAAGCAAGAGAAGTTTTACTGAAAGGGCCCAATATCATGGTGACATTTAGTTTAATTTTATGATACTATCTTTATTGTTACTATTTATTCTCTTATGTCTTATAATTCTACAATCCAGTTTTAAATTATAACTATTTTTAACACTCTTCCCTAGGCTTGACTAAGTCTTAAAATATATATATATATATTACAGATATTATTTGTCTGATAACTGTTTTTTACTATTTTTTTACAGCTTGATGAAGATTTGATTCTTAATTTAAAAAAGATGACAGTATGTACATTTTCTGGGCATCTCTCATCGTTTATTAATCTCAGCATCACAAAAATGTTCACTTAATAATTGATTTCTACACCAATGCAATTTAAAATTATTTTTTAAATAACAGGATAGTCTAGTTTGTCATATGTATAATATAATATATCTGTACTCATTATAATTTGGCACTTTGTGGGATTTTGTTTCTTACTCTAGTTTTATATAATTTTCCCCCCAAGAGAATATCAGATAATATTACTGCTAAGGGCTTTCAAAATATTTTTAAATCAAAATTAAAAGCTTTTTTCTTTTAAGCACACATAATTTTGCTCCCGCATCCCATGATACCACTGATGGTGGGTGAATTGGCTGCAGGATATTCAGGAAAACCACATCTGAAATACCCAACAGGCTTTAAGCATGTGGGATGGACTGGAAGGATGTATGTTTGAGTACAGATTTAAATACTAGCTTAAGGATTACATTTTTTTTTTATCATAAGGGAATATCCCACTCTCAAAATATTACTAGCCACATTTATTTGGCAACTAAACAGAATTGCCATGAGTGAATAATATGGGAACTGCTCAGTTTCAACTTGAAAGATCATCGGCAAAACAGTCTGCACAAACTGATACTTTGCATGCTACTACTCAATGCCTTAGAAGCTGTTGTCTTTTGGTTGGAATTTTCAGAATGGCTCCACACCCACAACAGGGCATGATTTTCAATGGAATTCAGTTCTCACTTAGGCCTCTGAATAAGATTTTCAGAAGGGCTCAACCACCTGAACTGGTCAAAAAAAAATCCACAAATTTTCTGGGAAATTTTGAAATAATTTTCTTTCTAAAATAAAACAAAATATTGAAATTTCATAAAAAATGAAAAAAATTCAACAGTTTCCAAGCAAAAACTAAAAGGAAAATACCTTGGCACTTTCATTTTTGAATGCATGAAATGATGAACATTCTATTCTATGCAAAGTTTCAAGACGTTAAGAATGACCATATTTAGTTTATTTTTCAGTGTGTCAGTGGCCAGGTGAAGGAAAGGACAGGTTGCAGCTAGGCTCCAGGCACACACAGACACATAAAAAAGAAAATGTCATTAACATAACTCCTATGTATAATGTAAGGGTAAGAGGGGGTGGGATATGTCCAAGATGGTGGTGAAGGAAGGGAAGCCCCCCCTGTTTTTTCACTGTTTTTAGTTACTATGTTATATAGAAAACCCCATTGCTATACCATGTAAGTATTATCATGTCACCCCAAATGGAATAGGCATTTCTTAGGTAGTTACCCACAAGTGCAAGAGACTATGTGAAATGTACAGGCCCAAACCTTCCAAAGTTACTTCTAAATACAAATACTATACAAATGAAAATTAAATGATAATTACTTTTAATATCTTAGAATAAAAGCTTTCACGTTTGAAAAAATTGTATATTGTTAAAATGTGAAATAAATGTGTATTCAGTCAATATTAATATAACATAAGGGCATAAGAACATTTACCTGGCTTGTTCTTAAACCAAATCAAAATGTTAGTTTCATGCTGGCAAGCTTACGTGGAATTTATTTCTATAAACTCTACTTAGATTAGATAATATTGAGGGCACCCTATTTAATGTAAGTCCATAAACAGATTTTGTGGGTGATTATACACTAAAGCAAAATAAAGACAGAAAACCATAAAAGTGTACTGCATGTACAGTACAACACCCTACATATTATTAATAAAATATTGAAATTAGAAAGAAGCTTGTCTGGTTCATAGAATCATAAATATATAGGGTTGGAAGGGATATCAAGAAGTCATCAAATCCAGCCCCTGAACTGAAACAGGACCAAGTAAACCTAGACCATACTGAACAGGTCTTTGTTCAACCTGTTCTTAAAAACCTCCAATGATGGCCATTCCACAACCTCCCTTAGAAGTCTATTCCAGACCTTAACTACTCATATAGTGAGAAAATATTTCCTAATAGCTAACCTAAATCTCCCTTGCTGAAGATTAACCCCATTTCTTCCTGTCCTATCTTCAACGGACATGGAAAACAACTGATCACAGTCCTATTTATAAGAGCCCTTAACATATCTGAAGACAGTTATCAGGTCGGTTCTCTCCCCGCCCCCCACTCTTCTTTTTCAAGACTTAACATGTCCAGCTTTTTTAATCTTTCCTCAGAGGTCAGGGTTCCTAAACCTTTTATCATTTTTGTTGCTTTCCTTGGGACTCTCTCCAATTTGTCCACATCTTTCTTAAAATTTGTTGCTCAGAATTGGGAACAGTACTCCAGCTGAGCCTCACCAATGCCAAGCAGAGTGGGACAATTACTTCCTGTGTTTTATATAATGACACTCCTGTTAATGAATCCCAGAATGATGATAACCTTTTTCACATCTGCATCACATTGACTCATACTGAATTTGTGAGCTACTATAACTCCCAAACCATTTTCAGCAATATTACTACCTATTCAGTTATTCCCCATTCTGTAGTTGTGCATTTGATTTTTCCTTCCTAAGTGAAGTACTTTGCACTTGTCTTTATTGAATTTCATCTTGTTGATTTCAGACCAATTCTCTAATTTGTCAAGGTAATTTTGTATTCTAATCCTGTCCTTCAAAGTGCTTGCAACCCCATCCAATGTGGTCTCATCTGCAAATTTTATAAACGTACTCTCTACTCCATTATCCAAGTCATTAAAGAAAATACTGAGTAGTACCAGACACAGGACTAACCCTTGAGGGACCCCATTACATATGCTCTCCTAGTTTGACAGTGAACCATTGAGAACTACTTTTTGAGTACAGTCTTTCAATCAGTTGAGCGTCCACCTTATAATAATTTCATCTAGATCACATTTCCCTCATTTACTTATGAGAATGTTATGTGGGACTGTGTCAAAAGCCTTACTAAAATCAAGATGCATCATGTCTACCCCTTCTGTAGTATCCATTAAGCCAGTAACCCTGTATGAGTAGAAAATAAGTTTGATCTGGGATAATTTGATCTTGACAAATCCATATTGGCTCTGACTTATAAACCTATTATCATCTAGGTACTTACAAATTGATTTCCACTAAGTTCCAGTATCTTTCCAGGTAACCAGCTAATGCTGCCTGGTTTATAATTCCCTGGGTCCTCTTTGTTCCCCTTTTTAAAGATAGGTTTGCCCTTCTACAGTCTTCTGGGATCTCATCCATAGTCCACAAGTTCTTGGAGATAATTACTAACAGTTCCAAGATTGCTTCACCTAGTTCCTTAAGTACCTGAGGATGAATTTCATCAGGCCCTGCAGACTTGAAAACATCAGTCTTCTTGATATCATCAGTTATTCCCAGCTAAGTAGAGGACCTACACTGTCCTTCATCTTTCTCTTGTTTCTAATGTATTTAAAGAGCATCTTCTTATTACCTTTTTTGTAACTCATCTTGTGCCTTAGCCTTTCTGATTTTATCCTGATATGCTTGTGCTATTCTTTTGTACTCCTACTTAGAAATGTGTCTATGTTCCCATTTTTTATAAGATTCCTTTTTGATTTGCAGGTCATTCAAGAGATCTGGATGGAGCCGTATTGGGCTCTTAATATTCTTCCTCTCTTTCCTTCATGTTGGGGTAGTTTGCAGTTGTGCCTTTGTTACTGTCTCCTGGAGAAACCGTCATCTCTCCTGGACTCTTTTATCCCTTAGAAATTTTCCAATGAGACCTTACCTACCAGTTCTCTGAGTTTCTTGAAGTCTGCTTTATTGAAGTCCATTCTACTGTTTCTGCTGTTGTCATGCCTTGCTTTCCTTACAATCATGAAATCATCATTTCATGATCACTTTCACCCAAATTGCCTTCTGCCTTCCGACTGGCAACTGATTCCTCCTCCCTACAGGTCAGGTCAAATAAAAAATGTCTGACCCTCTAGTTACTTCCTTCACTTTCAAAACCCAAAAGTTGTCCCCAAAACATTCCAATAATTTACTGGAAATTTTGTGTTTTATCATATTATTTTTCCAAAAGTCAATGCAGAGAAATCATATTGAAGCTGCCACCTTCACAGCATTTCCCATGATATCATTTTGTAGTGCATCTTACATGACAGAGATGCTTACAACGAAAATTTCAAGCTTGGTCGTATCTCCATGCAGGGAGGCGCAGAGAACGAGGAAAAGTCTACAATAATTACCTACTGAAATTTCTTTCAAATTCTTCTCTATCATTGAGGACAACACTACCATAATGCTGTGGCACTTGTCCTTGTGACATGGAGTCATCTTTAACTCTGCCATTTCTTTGGCCATGCACATGTAGGCCATGTGAGAATATTGTTACTGTGTTTTTCCATAGCATCACAAAGACCCAGTCTTTTTCCTTTGTCCATAGCTTTAAAACTCTGGCCCAGGTCCTCAGTATCTCCTGGCTCCACTGCTGCAACTTCATCCTTTCTGACGTTCCTCACCCCCATCTCAGCAATACCCCACCCGAGTTCTTTCCAAAATGCTCCCACAGGGATTTCCTTCTTCAGGATTTGTGACGGGTGCTGGGTAAGGAGTGCTTAACCATCCCCCTGCCACCCCAGCCCCAATTAAGGGAAGTAGATTGGAGCTGGCTGAATAGGCCTTTGCCTGCCTGGCAACTAGTAACAGCTACCAGCCTAATTAGCCAGGGGTTATAAAAGAGCTGGGAGGAAAGAAGCCAGGGGGCGGGGAAGAGAAAAGGAGAGGGATGGGTAGCTCTGGTCTGCCACTGGTAAAGCACTGGCTGTGAAACAAATCTGTGTATAGATAGTAAGGTAAACAAATGATAATACTTACTGTCCTTGATTTGCAGTACCCATAAAAGTGAGGGTCGGGCTAGGAATAAGATTATGTATACAGAATTAAATTTCTGCAAAAACCTATTGCTCATCTTCTAATTCCCCTCCCCTTTGGGGTGGAGGAAACTGTGAGTGATTAGTGGGTGAGGTAATGGAATCAGTGTACTTAGGGAGTGACACAGCTAAATGGGAGCTGCAGAGCCATAGATTTGTTGATTTAAAGGCAAGAATGGACCATTAAATCATCTAGTTTGGCCTTCTCCACATCACAGATTCTTAAATTTCCCCTGTGAACCCTGCACAAAACTCAATAACTTATGTTTGGCCAAAGCGTATCTTCAGAAAGGCATCCAGTCTTGATTTGAAAATATCAAGAGAAGGACAATTGCCTACTTTGCTTGATAGCTTGTTCCAACTGATAATCACCCTCACTATTAAAAATACGTGCCTAATTTCCCATTTCAATTTGTATGTCTTCAGCTTCCAGCCACTGGGACTATAAATCGGTCGCTCTTCAATTCCAACTTCATAAATATCTCAGGAACTGCAAACATGGTGTGGTATGGGGAGGGTTAGGAAGTGAAAGTTAAACATGACATATTTTATGATCTTTGCTGCAATATGTATATTTGTCAAACAGTGAGTTTGCCAAAGGCGGGGGGTGTGGTTTGAAGGGGGATGTTATTTCTGAGAATGCAATGTATGTGCTCAAATTTCTGGAAAAAATTGTCCACAATGTTTCGGATTAGAGGACTGGAATTATTAAGGAACTGAAGGGATCAGAGCTCTCCCAACAACTATTCCTACATTACACTAAACATTAGCAAACCGGATTAATTTCAGCATGCATGTAATTGAGTGGAGCTCCACTGAATCAGGAGAATTGCACCAGTCTGGCTTACATGACTGTTGGATTTTGCCCTTTATTACTGAGTTGAAGCTACTGTATGTACTTTAAGATGACAATGATTAAGCAATAATGATTTAGTTCACCCAGTAATTTGAATTCTTTATTACGTACTAAGGATAGGACTTACAAATATATATCAGTGTATGCGCAATGTGCCCAACCATTTGATGGCATCATCATAAGCCACATGGAGAGCTGGTAGCCTGATGTCGAAATAAATGAGTGGACACTTGTCAAGGCTATGCGACATAGTCTGAAGTTGACCACAGCTGCATTGTGGGTCATTAGAAAAAAAACATTTAAAGCGATTGGCCAGCAGTTGTCCTGTCTTGTTTGAAACCAGTTCAGAAATGACCACAGGTGCCTTGGCAGATCAAAACCTGGTAGACAGATGGTTGGGTCAGTGACAAGAGAGTGATTAATGACTGTCATTGCTGACCATTTGTTGTGCCAAGCAGATTCCACTATCATATCCTGTGGTGGCCTAAATGACCATAATGGGAGTCCAGAAGACAGGTGAACTGGCACGTGGTTGAAGAAGTCTGCGTACAAAGGCAGATCTCTATCCTCTGGCCAGCAGCATGGTAGAGACCTTCACACAGCAAATGGGGGCAGTACTATGTTACTAAATATCAGTAGCCATAGCAAAGGAGTGGCCCATAAAGTCAAGGTAACAACACGCATAGTTTTGTTAAACTCTACATCAACCAGCCTTGTGTGAGACAAGCAATATCAGACAGGACCATAGTACTCTGCTGTTGAATAGCAGAGGGCAAGGGCTGATATTCTAAGCATCCAGGCAGTCGCACCCCAGATTGAACCAACCAATTTTCTGAGCAGGTTGTTCTGAGTGCTGACTTTGGCAAACGTCTTCCTCAAGTGGTTGCAGCACATTAATGACCTATCCAATGCCACACCGAGGTAAACCAGATTTTCAAAAGGGCTCAATATTAGCTGAACTCTCTGAACCACTGAAGTCAATGAGAGTAGACATGGGCGAATGCTGTATTATTTTTGAAAAATCCCATCCTAATGCAGAGAGGTACTATAACCTAATAATCTTTTTCTGAAGAATGAGTAACATTTTTCTAACCTTCCATATGCAGCTGTGAAGGCCTTATAATAATATGGATAATAATATGGGCTAAGTTGTACACAGAGCACTGTGTGCTTCTTAAATACCAAATGGGAAGACTCTGTATAAACCAGTGATTAGGGGAGAAGGGTTAATTACTATCAAGAATGTGAAAACAAATCAACAGCTGAAACCCAAACATTCAGGTTTCACTGTCACTACATTTTTTGTCTCATATCTTGAAATACACAGACACACACAATGAAAAAAACATATTTTCTCTAGGTATGCAATTATATTTTGGCATTTCACTTCTCACATACTGTTCTGCAATGCATAAGCATTTCAAGTTCAGCACTTCTAATACACATTTTATTAAGAAATATACTGTACTCTGTTACAAAAAATCCCCTGTACATTTACTCAAAAGTGCTGTTAGCAAATTTATGTAAGTGTAGAATACATGCCAGTCAAGATTTGCTGACTCTTACACATAAGAAATCATTGCTTTTTAGACACTTTGCATATATTCTATTATTATTGTGCCCTATCAAAGCATCTCCTGAGCTAAGTATACATGAAGAGAAAGGATTAAGGGTGAGATTAAGGTTTTATCAAAGCAAAATGAGATGAGGAGTTACAGGATCAGTAAAGGATAACATACGTGATAATAACTATACAAACATTCGTAGCTATCAGCAACATTGTTAAATTACTTTTCCCTTGACAAAGCTGTTTCGGACAGTTTGAAGGGTCCCTTGCTGCAAACTTTACAGAAAGATTTTATTGTAATATAGACTGTTTCAGAATGCAGAATTAGTTTGGCTAATAATGGTAATAAAATGGGTTGCAGTGAACTTGGATTTTACATTGTGTTAAAATTACAGATGTTAACTCCTCATCCAAAGATTTAGTGTTTTAGGCGTATGGTGGTTTTACTTTTATGCTATAAATTCTTAAATGAGAAAATCTCTTTAAAAACAAAACAAAGCAAATAACCCCTTCCTCCCCACAGATGCTAAATTCTTGGTTCTGAAATTGGATCCACATGTGTGGAGCTCTGTGACCATACAGAGCCCTATTGGCTTCAGTGGGATTCCACACTGGTGCCAGGATCACATGAGTATACTGATCCAATTGCAGGATCAAGGCACTAAAGGCAAGTGTTAGACTCACATTTCCAGTAGAAGGTGGCTTCATTATCCATTCCGCCCATTAGATGCTCACCTATACCTATCTGCATAATTTCTGTGTTAACTGGGAAGAGCCTAAACCAATTTATTCCCATGGGTATCACCGCCTCTATCAGACACTGATTCCACTGTAGTCAAGGGGTACATTGTTATTGACTTCAGTGAGGCCAGGATTTCATCCTGAGAGATCACAAAGAAAGCAGCATATGGGTTTGATGAGGAGGTTCAGATTAGAATGTTATCAACATGTTATTGAAACAGATTAACACATATCACAGCATCCCTCATCTGCTCATTCATTTTTTTCCCTGAAAAACATGCAAGGAATTAAACAGCAGGCCACAACACTTATTAAACTTTAAGGCAGGGGAGGGATGCTACGCACCCATCACCTATACTCTCCTATACCAGGCATTTCATTGGTTCCAGTGCAGGGGATTCAGGGCTCCTTATCATATAACCCGTAACTCTGTGTAGGCTCTCCCCAGCCTAATCTCTGACTCCCCAGACTCAGCTCTCTCTGAGTCCTAGTACCCTCTCCAGCCTCTTGACAAGGGAGAACAGAGGGTGAAGCAGGGAGGGAACCTCAACCTGTGAAGACCACAAGGTCTAACCCTATCCCATAAGCCCAAGGCTTATCACCAAAATCCCAGGTATTTTACCTCTCGGAAACATTAATTTTATTCTCTTAACTGCATTGGAAACTAGCTGCAAGATACAGTGAAAAAGCAGCTCAACACAAGTACCTCAGGTAGGTACTAAACATGGTCCTACTTAACACACTGTGCCTTTAAGGTGCTAGAAGGAAAGAAAAAAGCTCCTTGGTCCTCTGCCAATTGATCTATGGGAGAAAAAAATCCTTTCTGACCCCCCAAATGGGCAATCCGCAAGACCTGCAGCATGTGTCAGGCCAGGTTTCCATTCCTAGTTAGGGTGGGGCTGCTGAAATGGAGCTGAAAGAGGTTCCACTTTCTCCAGTGGTCCTGCACTGGGCTAAATCCTGGGAGCTGGGGAATGCTGGCCAATCACCACACCTCCCGTACAGCTGGCCAGTGTGCCAGAGATTCCCAAGGAGGAGAAGCTGCCTGGTGTAACTTAGCGAGCATTTCCCTCCCTTGCTGCTGGGACTGTCCCCCTTTCACAGCCAATCCCATAAAGTTCCCCCATCCACCTTGCACATGTCATTGCAATCAGTTTTGGTTAATGTCAGCATGTACTGCTCATCTACATAAGGTAGAATCTGTTTCTCTTTTGGTTTGCATGTTAGAAGACCTCAAACCCTCTTCTTAAACTGTTGACCAAGTTATTCTTCTGCAGCACCTGAAGGATGTTTTAATTTAATCAGGTATAGTTTTGACTGAGTTGATACTTCTATCTCTTGTAATCTTCTGGTTTCATGGGCCACTTTTTTTCTTATTCACTAGAAAGGCATATTCCTTAGGGTTCTATCTATGAACATTAATAAACTAATAATAGATCATTTACTGATGTTCAATTGGATTTAATTCTGTAGCACACAGATTAGTGTGACAAAACATGTACATATATCCAAAGTACACTATTTCAGTAACAAGTTGTGTACTTAAAGGCACCTATGAGCTGTCTTTTTTTAAAAATAAAATTCAGACAGAGTGAAGTACTTGGGATTTGCTACGGGCTCAAGGCCATCTCAACTTTTTAGTTTGTTTCTGATTGATGTACAACTAGTATGCATGAGTCAATTAAAAAAATCATAGTGTTGTTTCTGATTCCAATATGTTCTCTGAACATTACGTTTCACATATTATTAGAAATTATTATCATCTGAGAAAAAAATGTCATGCTTAAGACATATCTCTGCTTGTCTGATTCAAAGAAGCTCATTCATGCTTTTATCTCCCTTCGACGAGACTACCATAATGCTCTGCTCACTGATCTGCCAAACAGACTGATTACTGAGCTTCAGAATTGTAAATCACACAAAGAAACACAGGCATATTTCCTTGATGATAGTGTCACTATATTGCTGACCCATAAAACAAAGGGTAGATCTTAACCTTTTTATATTAGCCTATAAAAGAAAAGACATTTGTGGTTAGGACCGTAAGTATATGTTTGAGTGAATTTTTCCATTCTATAAGCTTTTTAGAAATCCTTTACAATAATTTTAAATTATTACAATGCCAGGATCATTGGGCGAATTGATAAAGCATTACATCATGTCCCATAAACAACCTATTTTTTTCTATAGAAAAGTCTAGCAGTGTTTTCAGTGAGAGTTAAAGATTCACTAGTTTTGGGTTTGTTTTTTTTTAGTTTTCTGTAATTTGTCATGTAAAATGCTTTGAGATTATGACACAAGAGGTTGTGTTAAGTTGTGTTACGTATCCATTGTGATTTATTAATGGTTCATCATAAATTGCAACAACATAAATAAAATCCTACAGTTATATATAAAGAAGATTCCCCAGAAGAAAATTAACATAAACCTACTGTGACTAAATGGGTTGGAACTGATAAAAGCCAAGTCAAAAGACTTCATAATAAAACAGTTAAATAGTAATATTGCAATGGGCAGTATTTGCTTTCAAAGACTGAATAGAATTAATCATTCAGATCTAAGAATCCACTGGGAAGAATTTGACAGATTCCCATGTGTGACTCCCTCTGCCTACAGATTGTCCTGTTAAAGTCAATGGGACTTTACACCAGAGAGAGGATCCCTTTGCCCATTGAACTATCCTTTTAGCAAACTGGGGCAATTAGTTGTTTTCATACGATTGTATGTCCTCTACTTATAAGAGCAAATTCCAGAAATACCATGGCATTACTAGTGTTGGTTTTTTTTAGTTGCAACCCATGCATTTAGGTGCATTCAAATCTCTGACTAGAGATCAAAAATATGATTAAGTGATAAAACAAGAAAGCAGTCTGATTAGCTGAGCAGGAATAATCACCTGGGGAAAATCATTATCATACTTTCTCTCCACCCAGCCCACCATTTAATTTATTTCAATGCATTTTAGGAAAGTACAACAATCTAAAGTATGTGTGAGTCTTCATAAAATTGGCCTCTTTTCAAACTACCTTTAACCAATTCTGTGTCCAGTTTGGGCTAGAATGATTGAAGACTAAAAAGCTGAAAAACAAAACCTGACTCACTTTCCCCCAACACTCCTTTTCATAAGTAAAATATTATCTTGGAACCAATTTGTATGCTGGATTTATTTCTAAACGGTAGATAAAGGATCATTAAAGTATTCCACTCTATATTTATTTACAAATATATCACTTCTGCTCCCAGACTTTGAACAGATATAGGCTTTTTTTTTTTTTTTTTTTTTTTTACAGTTGAGAGCACGGACCATATCTGTTGTGCATTTGAAGAACACCTAGCCCAATGGGGCCCTGTGCCTAATTACAGCATATGAACATTGCTATAATACATTTATTATATAATAAATAGTTAAATAGGTAATAAAAACAGTATAACACATTAAATCCTTTCTTCCCACATAAATGTGACCTACCACATCCAACTACTTTCAGCCTAAAAGTCTCTGCTTGTTTTAATACCATCCAATGTATGCAGGACATGTTTGCACTAAAGGAAGTATTTAAAATTTCCCAGTACCAATTCAGGCGCACTGTCTTTGTGACATGGGGAATCACTCGTGCAAAGAACTTGTAATCTGTTGCCACCATTTTAAGCACTTTTCAATTAGACTTCATCATGTACAAAGAACCACAGTGATTTTTCTTGTTTTTAAGGTGGATCATGCCCTCAGGAACCATTCAGATGGGGTGGCGAGTGAATGGTGTGTGGATCTATGACATCTAAGTCACTTTGCACCAAAATGAATGTATCAGTATCTCCCTCAATTTTTCCCTCAGTGTGTTGAAAGACACTGAATACACTGAACAGAAATGTTCCCCACCGTTAGCCATGGGGAGGGGGGAGGAGTGCGGGGGCTAGCCACGTGGTGGGGGGAGGCAAAATGCGACCTTGGAACGAAAGCACATGTGCTATGTATGTAATGTTAACAGCAAGGTTTACCGTGAAAGAGTGTACCCAATGGTCTACAAAATGTATCTTTTTAAATACCACTGTCCCTTTTTTTTTCTCCACCAGCTGCATGTGTTTCAAGGATCACAGGATCTTCTCCTTCACAGAGAAGATTAGAAGGTGAAAAAAATGCACGTGCGATGAAATGTTTTCTGAGCTCATGCTGTCCTCCCACACTGACAGAGCACAGACGAATGCGTGGAGGCAGACAATGTCAGAGTGCAGGAAAGCACAAAATGACTGGGAGGAGAGGTGGCAGGCTGAAGAGAAGGCTGAAGCTGAAAGGTGGTGGCAGCATGATGAGAGGAGGCAGGATTCAATGGTGAGGCTGCTGGAGGATCAAACTAATATGCTCCAGCATATGGTTGAGCTGCAGGAAAGGCAGCTGGAGCACAGACAGCTGCTACAGCCCCTGTGTAACCAACCGCCCTCCTTCCCAAGTTCCACAGCCTCCTCACCCAGATGCCCAAGAACACGGTGGGGGGCCTCTGGCCACCCAGCTGCTCCCCCCAGAGGACTGTCCAAGCAACAGAAGGCTGGCATTCAATACGTTTTAAACTTTTAAAGTGCTGTGTGGCCTTGTCCTTCCCTCTTCCACCACCCCTCCAAGTGATTCCATCCTCCACCACCCCTCCTGGGCTACCTTGGCAGTTATCCCCCTATTTGTGTGATGAATTAATAAAAAATGCATGAATGTGAAGCAACAATGACTTTATTGCCTCTGCAAGCAGTGATCAAAGGGAGGAGGGGAGGGTGGTTACCTTACAGGGAAGTAGAGTGAACTAAGGGGTGGGGGGTTCATCAAGGAGAAACAAACAGAACTTTCACACCGTAGCCTGGCCAGTCATGAAACTGGTTTTCAAAGCTTCTCTGATGCCCTCCTGTGCTCTTCTAACCGCCCTGGTGTCTGGCTGCGCGTAACCAGCGGCCAGGCGATTTGCCTTAACCTCCAACGCCACCATAAACATCTCCCCCTTACTCTCACAGATATTGTGGAGCGCCAGCAAGCAGTAATAACAGCAGGAATATTGGTTTTGCTGAGGTCTAACCGAGTCAGTAAACTGCGCCAGCGTGCTTTTAAACGTCCAAATGCACATTCTACCACCATTCTGCACTTGCTCAGCCTGTAGTTGAACAGCTCCTGACTACTGTCCAGGCTGCCTGTGTATGGCTTCATGAGCCATGGCATTAAGGGGTAGGCTGGGTCCCCAAGGATAACTATAGGCATTTCAACATCCCCAGTGGTTATTTTCTGGTCTGGGAATAAAGTCCCTTCCTGCAGTTTTGAAACAGACCAGAGTCCCTGAAGATGGGAGCGTCATGTATTTTTCCCGGCCATCCCACGTTGATGTTGGTGAAACGTCCTTTGTGATCCACCAGTGCTTGCAGCACTATTGAAAAGTACCCCTTGTGGTTTATGTACTCACCGGCTTGGTGTTCTGGTGCCAAGATAGGGATATGGGTTCCGTCTATGGCCCCATCACAGTTAGGGAATCCCATTGCAGCAAAGCCATCCACTATGACCTGCACATTTCCCAGGGTCACTATCCTTGATATCAGCAGATCTTCGATTGTGTTGGCTATTTGCATCACAGCAGTCCCCACAGTAGATTTGCCCACTACAAATTGATTCCCAACTGACTGGTAGCTGTCTGGCGTTGCAAGCTTCCACAGGGCTATTGCCACTCGCTTCTCAACTGTGAGGGCTGCTCTCATCTTCGTATTCTTGCACCTCAGGGCAGGGGAAAGGAAGTCACAAAGTTCCATGAAAGTGCCCTTACGCATGCAAAAGTTTTGCAGCCACTGGGAATTGTCACAGACCTGCAACACTATGCGGTCCCACCAGTCTGTGCTTGTTTCTTGGGTCCAGAATTGGCGTTCCACTGCATGAATCTGCCCCAGTAGCACCATGATGCTCACATTGCCAGGGCCCGTGCTTTGAGAGAAGTCTTTGTCCATGTCCTCATCACTCTCGTCACCGCGCTGACATTGCCTACTCGCCCATTTTCACTTTGCCAGATTCTGGTGCTGCATAGACTGCTGGATAATGCGCATGGTGTTTAAAGTGCTCCTAATTGCCAAAGTGATCTGAGCGGGCTCCATGCTTGCCGTGGTATGGTGACTGCACAGAAAAAAGGCGCGGAACAATTGTCTGCCATTGCTCTGACGGAGGGAGGGGCGACTGACGACATGGCTTACAGAGTTGGCTTCCAGGGAATTAAAATCAACAAAGGGGTTGGCTTTACATCAAGAAGAAACGAAAAGAACTGTCACACAGAATGGCCCCCTCAAGGATTAAACTCAAAGCCCTGGGTTTAGCAGGCCAATGCTCAACCCAATGCTCAACCCACTGAGCTATCCTGCTCCCTGGTATTTCAGGCAGGACTGAATCTCCATTAAAGTTTTCAAGGTGTCCCCGACAGACCTCACCGAAACGATTGTCGGCCATTGATTTCACGGAGGGGAGAGGGAGCAAATGAATACAAAACAAAACTGGTCTATTTCTTGTTTTGATCCACTCCATCTATCTTTTACATCTTTGGTTGGCAGCAGACAGTGCAGTACGACTGCTAGCCATCCTCATCTCCTGGCTGCTCGGCAGAAGACGGTACAATAGGACTGCCTGCAGGACTAAAGAGAATGACCTGGTCGAGTCACTCCTATTTTAGTCCCTGCACCCATGTCTTCCTAGGCGCTCCTGACCAACCTTACCGAGGCGTCCAGGAGCACCTCGGACATGATGAGGATGGTTTTCAGGCCTATTTCACTGTCTACTGCCACAAGGCAATGTGTTGCTGCTGTGTAGCAGTGCAGTATCGCATCTGCCAGCACCCAGGAGACATATGGTGACAGTGAGCTGAGTGGGCTCTATGCTTGCTGTGGTATGGCGTCTGCATAGGTAACTCAGGAAAAAAGGCACAAAACGATTGTCTGCCCTTGCTTTCACGGAGGGAGGGTCTGACAACATGTACCCAGAACCACCTGCGACAATGTTTTTTCCCCATTAGGCATTGGGATCTCAACCCAGAATTCCAATGGGCAGAGACTGCGGGAACTGTGGGATAGCTACCCACAGTGCAACACTCCAGAAGTCAACGCTAGCCTCAGTACTGTGGAAGCACTCCACCGAGTTAATGCACTCACTGCACTTAGTGCATTTTGTGTGGGGACACACACAATCTACTATATAAAAACAATTTCTAAAAAACTGACTTCTATAAATTTGACTTAATTTCATAGTGTAGACATACCCAGAGTAACTGTGCTTGGGCTATATTTGTTTTGTCTGCAAGGCTGTCAATGTGGCACCTTTCAAATGTAGAATAAAAATTGTAGAGGTGGGAGGAGAGGGAGTTTGCCATCTAACAGCCTTTTTTATCTTTCAGAATTTCTCCTCTAAATTGTTAGGGATGAACAAAAGCTGTATTTGAGAATAGTTACATAAACCAGAAAAAAAGATTCATGTGGTTGTAAAATGTCAACATTTTGCTTTGAAATGAAATTGGTGGCTTTAATGGTATGAGATGCCATGCATATAGGAGACCTGGATCTGGTGCTTTCTAGAAGTGTCATGTGCAGCACCGGAGCCGACACCCTTTCAAATTGCATGTTTGGAGGGAGGGTGGGGAGAGGAAGATGGGAAATATTTGTTTCTATTAAGTGGTTTTCTCCTTCATCTTCAGTATGAGTTTTCATATATGGCTCATGAATGAAACAAGTAAGATAGAATTTTTAAAAAATGGAAATGAGCAGCCACTGCAAGGATGAGGGATGTGAAAACTTTCTCTTCCTCATAAGTAATCTATACTACTGAAACCTCTTTTAATTAAAACATAGCGTGAAAGTGAGTTAGAGGGAAACCCAAACTCCAAGGCAGCTTGAATCCATGCAATGAAGCAGTTACAAGGGAAACTGTGTGTGTAGAGATATCTATCTATCTATCTATATGTGTGCATGCATAAACACAGCACACACACACACATGCTTCCATGAGTAAGGACCCAGTCCTGCATAGTTCTGAGACCTCCTGTGAAGTACTCAGTGCCTTCAATTCCCATTTAAGTCAATAAGAACTGACAGCTGCCATCTTGGGCAATACACCCACGATGGACCCAGGGATCTCCTAAGCTAAAAGTAGTAGCTGCTGCAACTTGAGCTAAAAAAAACCCAATAATCCCTAGCTGGGGCAGAAACAGACTTCTTATATGTAGATTGGCATAAGTCAGGGAGATCTGTAACACACACTCACCAATGGGTTACAAGGACACTCAGCATCTTGCAGGATCAGCCCCTGAGAAGTAGATACAGCAGATAGCCCATAACTACTCAAAACTGCTGGTACTAATGAAATAACTTGACTTCTTATTTTATTTCTCCTGATTGTTCTAAAATTTCCTTTTACAGATTTCACTCCTCTTTTCAGTTCTGTATCTCTTCTGTGTTACAGAGTCACAGACTTTGCAATTTCATCAGAATCTTTCTGCATGGCAATTTAAAAAAATGCCCAAAGGGCCTAATTACTGAAATGCTCTGTGTTTGGGAGATGGCAAGGAAGAAATTATCTTAGTTCAGAAACACAGTCTTCAGCTGGTAGCACTTTAAAAACTGAGTAAAACAGTAGTGATCCAATCCTGTCAATAATACAGTCCAGTAAGGATCAGCTGCTTATGTATAATAGTAGTAGTAGTTTAGTAACTTTGCTAAGTATTTGCACACTGAAAATAAACAAACCCAGGTACACGTATTCCAGAAGGAATCTTTAAAAATGTTCAAGAAAACAACAGAAATTATCCATACTTGACGTTCAATATTGCTTATCCCATTATATATTTTGTTAGGGTTCTCCCATCTCTCTTTCATATTTTCTACACTGTGAGCCTGATCCTTGCTAATGTAAAGCAGCATAACTCCATTGAAAAACCAATGGAGCTATGCTGATTTACAACAGCTGAGGACGTTACTCTCCTTTCATTAGTGTTTTCCAGTATGTATTATCTACTATTTGACTTAATTTAGTTTTCCATAGACCTGATTTACAAAATAAACCGAAATTGTTTTGCTTAAAATATCATTCACTGCAAAATCCAATGTTTCGTCCCCCTATACTATTTTATTCCCATCCTTAACCCTCTAAACCACTATTTTACTCCCATCTTTAACCCTTTAATCCTTTAACCCACCTTACCTTTTTTTGTTGTTGATTTTGTTTACTGAGATAATCAGATATAATAGCGAAGGGTATGGTATGGAAATCTGAACAAAATGAATTAAAATAAAATAAGGAAGATATCAGATCTTTTCAGAAATTGTTAGCTGAAATTTGAATATTTTGTTTGGCTTTTGCAGGAAAACTTCTGGATTTTCCTTATTCCCTATGTAGGAACTTTGTGAGGTACACTTGATTTTCCATCTTCCACCCTTATGGTACGTTAATATTCATACTATTAGTATAAAGAGCACTTTGACTTAGTTTATTGTACTTCAGTGCAGCAATCATTTAACAGAATGAAGACTGAAAATAAGGATCTAGAAGAATTTTAGCTGACAGGACATCAAATAATTGTAGAATGTTAGAAATGTTACAGAGGAAAACCAGCAAGATTTGGTGATAATGATTTGGATGTGTAGGGCGAAAAAAGCAGGAGGAGGTCAAAAGCCAATACACAGTTAGATTACAATGGCTGGTAATGTCCAATCTGACAGAGAAGGGGGAGTATGAAGAGGGTTTGAAAGGAAGGACCAGGAATTTTGGTCATGATGATGTGACATCCAGAAGGAGGCATCAGAGAGAGGCTGGGGTATGAGACTGGAAGGAAAGAGGCAGATCAAGAGTAGAGTGATAAATGTGAGAGTCATCAGCCTACAAGAGGCAGTGGAAGCTATGTTAGTGGATTAGTTCACCTCAGGGAGAAGAGAAAGGCTCCAAAGAGGGGTTATCAGGGAGATTGGGAGAAGAAAGGTGGAGGAGTCACTGAAAGAGACAACGAAAAACTGATAATGGCAGGAAGGCTGATGGTTGAAGTACTATGACAATAGAAACAGTTCTGCAGACTCCCAGGCAGGGCTGGATTTACATCTTAAGCGCTCCTAGGCACAGCATCTTCAGTCCGCCCTCTGCCTACAGCTCACCTTCATGTTTTGCATAAAAATTGAAACTTTTACCCCACTTTTAACTTTTTGGCATCCCTAGAACCCTCTAGGCACATGTCTACTGTGCCATAATGGAAATCTGGCCCTGCTCCTGGGGAGGAATACTGTTACTTTTTCTAAGGCAACTTGGGGCCATATCACCCCCTCTACTTTTTTTGGGAAAAGATGAAAAGAGGAGAAAACCAATGTGGCAGTATTCCTCTCATGTTTCTGGTTTTGGGGGAAATCTGTTAGGTGGGAGGGGACTGAGCAAAGTGGTCTTCATGGCATCATCCCCCTGCAAAACAGTGAGAACTTTCTTATGACATAGTTGGCAGCAAAGAGACTTGGTAGGATAATACACATGACTGGAATATTGGTATAGAAGGGTACAGCTTGCTCAGGAAGGACAGGCAGGGAAAAAAGGGAGGAGGTGTTGCTTTATATATTAAAAATGTATACACTTGGACTGAGGTTGAGATGGAAATAGGAGACAGACTTGTTGAAAGTCTCTGGGTAAGGATAAAAGGGGTAAAAAACAAGGGTGATGTCATGGTCGGGGTCTACTACAGACCACCTAACCAGGAAGAAGAGATAGACGAGGCTTTTTTTTAAACAACTAACAAAATCATCCAAAGCACAGGACTAAGTGGTGAGGGCGGACTTCAACTACTCAGACATCTGTTGGGAAAATAACACAGCAGAGCACAGATTATCCGGAAAGTTCTTGGAATGAATTGAAGACAATTTTTATTTTCAGAAGGTGGAGAAAGCTACTAGGGGGAGGCTGTTCTAGATTTGATTTTGACAAATAGGGAGGAACTGGTTGAGAATTTGAAAGTGGAAGGCAGCTTGCGTGAAGGTGATCATGAAATGATAGAATTCATGATTCTAAGGAATGGTAGGAGGGAGAACAGCAAAATAAAGACAATGGATTTCAAGAAGGCAGATGTTAGCAAACTCAGGGAGATGGTACAAAAGATCCCATGGGAAGCAAGTCTAAGGGAAAAAACAATTGAAGACAGTTGGCAGTTTTGCAAAGAGACATTCAAAGGGCACAAGAGCAAACTATCCCACTGCATAGAAAAGATAGGAAGTATGGCAAGAGACCACCCTGGCTTAACCAGGAAATCTTCAATGATCTAAAAATAAAAAAAAAAGAGTCTTACAAAAAGTAGAAACTAAGTCAAATTACAAAGGAAGAATATAAACAAATAATACAAGTACGTAGGGACAAAATTAGAAAGGTCAAGGCACAAAATGAGATCAAACTATCTATAGACATAAAGGGTAACAAGAAAACATTCTTCAAATACATTAGAAGCAAGAGGAAGACCAAGTACAGGTCAGGTCCATTACTCAATGAAGGGGTGTGGGGGAATAATAACAGAAAATGTGGAAATGATAGATGTGCTTAATGACTTCTGTATTTTGGTTTTCACCAAGGGAGTTGGTGGTGATTGGATGTCTAACATAGGAATGCCAATGAAAATGAGGTAGAATCAGAGGATAAACTAGGAAAAGGACAAGTTAAAAATTACTTAGACAAATTAAATGCCTTCAAGTCACCAGGGCCTGATTAAATATATTCTAGAATACTCAAGGAGCTGACTAGGAGATATCTGAGCCATTAGTGATTATCTTTGAGAAGACATGGAAGATGGAAGAGATTCCAGAAGACTGGGAAAGGGCAAATATAGTGCCAATCTATAAAAAGGGAAATAAGGACAACCCAGGGAATTACAGACCAGTCATCTTAACTTCTGTACCCGGAAAGATAATGGAGCAAATAATTAAGCAATCAGTTTGCAAACATCTAGAAGAAAAGAAGATGATAAGTAAGTTAGCATGGATTTCTCAAGAACAAATCATGTCAAACCAACCTCATAGCTTTTTTTGACAGGATAACAAGACTTGTGGATGGGGGGAAGCGGTAGACATGGTATATCTTTACTTTAGTAAAGATACTGTCTCGCATGACCTTCTCATAAACAAACTAGGAAAATGCAACCTAGATGGAGCTACTATAAGCTGGGTGCAAAACTGGTTGGAAAACTGTCCCCATAGAGTAGTTATCAGTAGTTCACAGTCATGTTGGAAGGGCATTATGAGTGGGGTCCCACAAGGATCAGTTCTGGGTCCAGTTCTATTCAATATTTTCATCAATGATTTAGAAAATGGCATAGAGAGTATACTTATAAAGTGTGCAGATGATACCAAGCTGGAAGGGATTGCAAGTGCTTTGTAGGATAGGATTAAAATTCAAAATGATCTGGACAAACTGGAGAAATGGTCTGAAGTAAACAGGATGAAATTCAATAAGGACAAATGCAAAGTAGTTCATTTAGGAAGGAACACTTAGTTGCACACATACAAAATGGGAAATGACTGCCTAGGAAGGAGTACTGCGGAAAGGGATATGGGGGTCATAGTGGACCACAAGCTAAATATGAACCAACAGTGTAACATTGTTGCAAAAAAAGCAAACATCATTCTGGGATGTATTAGCAATGGTATTATAAGCAAGACACGAGAAGTAATTCTTCTGCTCTACTCTGCACTGATTAGACCTCAGCTGGAGTATTGTATCCAGTTCTGGGTGCCATGGTTCAGGAAAGATGAGGACAAATTGGAGAAAGTCCAGAGAAGAGCAACAAAAACAATTAAAAGTCTAGAACATGACCTATGAGGGAAGATTGAAAAAAAAAGGGGTTTGTTTAATCTGGAAAATAGAAGACTGAGACGGGACATGATAACCATTTTCAAGTACACAAGAAGGAGGGAGCAGATTTGATCTTCTTAACCTCTGAGGATAGGACAAGAAGCTATGGGCTTCAATTGCAGCAAGGGTGGTTTAGGTTGGATATTAGGAAAAAACTTCCTAACTGTCAGGGTGATTAAGCACTGGAATAAATTGTTTAGGGAGGTTGTGGAATCTCATCATTGGAGATTTTTAAGAGCAGGTTAGACAAACACCTGTCACGAATGGTCTAGATAATACTTAGTCCTGCTATGAGTTCAGGGGACTGGACTAGATGACCTCTAGGTCCCTTCCAGTCCTATGATTCTATGTAAGCTAATATTGACCAGACTGGCAAGATTATACATGGTCTCTTACTCCATGCTGCCAATGAGTCGGCCTCAATAGACCTAGGGAGCCCAGGCTATCATGGTCCAGAATTATTATGGCAGGAGATAATAAAGCACTGGCTCTCTGCAAAAATAAGAATCTTTAGATACCAATGGGTTGATCTACTTCCTGCTTTACAGACTTCAGACTCCACCACTGAAACACAGGCAGACATACTGAGAAGTCTTGTGGAAACTCCATGTCCTTTGAGAAGCATATATTACATAATTTTGGTTCTCAGAGTTTTTTGTTGTACCATTTTCACATGGCAGGGTATGCATTTTCTAGGAATGTAGTAGGTAGTTGTTCATATTTTTATTTTATGAACAATGAGACCTTTTCTGATTCTGAACGGATTGTTGAACTGTTTTGGATTGCTGCAATGGCCTTGCAGATTTTATTTCAACACTTCTAAACAGCACTACATTGGTTGCCAAGAGACCTGAAAATGCTGGGCTGTGGAAAACACTGGTCAAGCCAAGTTTTTTTTTGTGGATCCTCCTTTAATATTTGATAAACAATTGAAATGTAAATTTAAGTTTTTATTGTTATTATTCCTCCAGTAAGCACCCATAATGTGGTAGGCACTGCCCTCCCACACAGGAAAGACAGTCCTAGCCTGAAGAGTATATAGTCTAAGAGAAACAGCAACAAATGAAGGGTGGAAGAACAGGATACGTTATATACATAACAGATTTAACAGTCTCACAACTTACCTATTATCAGTAGTGTTATTCATCAAAATTGACACATTCCAGTGAAATATTTAGCTTTACACGAAACAACATTTTCTGATCAGAAAATTGCATTGGAAAATTTCCAATCAACTCTAATACACATGCACCCACAGAGTGATATGCAAGAATAGCTTACATTAGAAGATGGTCTAGGTACAGAGGAACATTACTGCAGATGTTAAACAATGTTTCTGAATTTTAGCTACCCTACTAGTAGTCAAAGAGTTAGTTTATTCAGAACAGTCCTGGCTCTGCTATAACAAATGATGGTTAAGTATTCTGGCATGTGTATATACTATACAGGCAGAATCCGACCATCTTTAAAAAGAAGTAATGTTAAGACGATAACTGAGGGCTATTTGGCATTATTTTGTTTCTGGTAACTTCTCAATAAATTCTAGCACTGTTTAAAAATTATAATTAGGCAACTTTAAGTGCACATTTTCTACTGCTTGTCATCCATCACAGATTTTAAGGCAGTGTATCTGATGAAAAACTCTAGTGTAGAATAAAAAAGCAATGCCAGGAATGCCAGTCTGTGTATTTTTGATGATAAAAAGGCTGAGTGCTTGCCAGCAGCAGCTTGCTGTCAGTAAAAATGAATCTGAAACAGATGCCAACTGCGTCAACAGCTTGAGCCCTATAAATTTTTTATTAGGCAAAGACACAAATCATGACAAAAGTATATAGGTGTAAAGCGCATCAAAGAATATCATTATTATATTCAAACTCAAAGTATGAAGCTATCAAATTCTATATTTTCAAACTCGACTATTATGTTCCCTACCTAAGGCAGCAAAATGAGCATGTTTTGGGTTTAAAAATGATATAAAAACCTTTGGGAAAGGTTACCTGTTATATTTCTATAGTTCACCTATATCAGTCTTTAGTACTGTTTTATCAATAGATGAAAAGAATATATTTTTATAATACTCATTGTACATACAAACTACGGCTGGCGATTAATTACAGTTAACTCACGTGATTAACTAAAAAAAATAATTGCGGTTAAAAATTAATCATCATTAATTGCAGTTAAAATTAATCATCATTAATTGCACTGTTAAACAATAGAATTCAAATTGAAATTTATTAAATATTTTTGGTTTTGCTACATTTTCAAATATATCTATTTCAATTACAACACAGAATAAAAAGTATACTGTGTTCATTTTATATTATTTTTCATTTCAAATATTTGCACTGTAAAAATGATAAACAAAAGAAATAGTATTTTTCAATTCACCTCATACAAGTATTGTAGTGAAATCTCTTTATCATGACAGTGCAACTTCCAAATGGTTTTTTTGTTACATAACTGCACTCAAAAACAAAACAATGTAAAATTTTAGAGCCTACAAGTCCACTCAGTCCTACTTCTTATTCAGCCAATCGCTAAGAGAAACAAGTTTGCTTATATTTATGGGAGATAATGCTGCTCACTTCTTAATTACAGTGTCACCTGAAAGTGAGAAAAAGCATTCACATGTCACTGATGTAGCTGGTGTGGCAAGATATTTATGTGACAGCTGCGCTAAAGATTCATATGCCTCTTCATGCTTTGGCCATCGTTCCAGAGGACATGCTTCCATGCTGGTGACACTTGTTAAAAAAATAATGTGTTAACTAAATTTGTGACTGAACTCCTTGGGGGAGAATTGTATGTCTCCTGCTCTGTTTTACCAGCATTCGGCCATATATTTCATGTTATAACTGTCTCAGATGATGATCCAGCACATGTTGTTCGTTTCAAGAACACTTTCACTGCAAATTTGACAAAATGCAAAGAAGATACAAATGTGAAATTTCTAAAGATAGCTACAGCACTCGACCCAAGGTTTAAGAATCTGAAGTGCCTTCCAAAATCTTAGAGGGATGAGGTGTGGAGCATGCTTTCAGAAATGTTAAATGAGCAACACTCAGCTGTGGAAACTACAGAATCCACACCACCAAAAAAGAAAATCAACCCTCTGCTGATGGCATCTGACTCAGATAATGAAAATGAACATGCATCTGTCCGCACTACTTTGGATTGTTATTGAGCAGAACCCGTCATCAGCATGGATGCATGTCCTCTGGAATGGTGTTGAAGCATCAAGGGACATATGACTCTTTAGCGCATCTGGCACATAAACATCTTGGGACGCTGGCTACAACAGTGCCATGCAAATGCCTGTTCTCACTTTCAAGTGACATTGTAATTAAGACTGTAAACAAACTTGTTTGTCTGAGTGATTGGCTGAGCATGAAGTAAGACTGAGTGGACTTGTAGGCTCTAAAATTTTACATTGTTTTATTTTTGAATGCATGTCTTTTTTGTACATAATTCTACATTTGTAAGTTCAACTTTCATGATGAAGGGATTGCACTACAGTACTTGTATTAGGTGAACTGAAAAATACTATTTTTGTTTTTTACAGTGCAAATATTGTAATAAAAATAAATATAAAATGAGCACTGTACACTTTGTATTCCATGTTGTAACTGAAATCAATATATTTGAAAATGTAGAAAACATCCAAAATATTTAAATAAATCATATTCATATTAAAATGGTTAATTTTTTAATTGCTTGACATACCTAATACAAACACATTATAAATTACGGTAATTTTTCCTCAATATCTAGGAGATGTCTGAGTGCAATATATTTTGAGTTTTGAGGATAAAGATCACAATATGTTATATCTGTTTCCATTTCTTTTTTCTTGTGGAGACAATAACTTCCAGTTACTAATGGCTGATGATGCACAGGAAACAAAATTCTCTGCAATGTGACAGAAATGGTTAATGTATTTTTCAAAAATTTCTTTGTAAAGATTGAGCACTCTGTAGCAATATTCTTACTCTCATCTCCAGACACTTATGTATTTGAATGATTGAGAGTTTTTTATTTTTCCAATTCCAAATTGTCTGCTCAGTTGTTTCACCAGTACTGGGTATTAGGATTTACATACAGAATAGTTTGACAATCAGAGATTCTGCTTCATAAGTACTCTTCAGAGTATGTTATTTTTTTTTTCAAACAATGTGGGTTTGTATTCATGAATTTCATGTTGAGTTTGGGCTTCAAATATATCCAAAACTCTTAAACTGAACATTGATGGAAATTGCTGAATTTTAATGATTTTAAGGCTACACCACTCTAAATTTAATTCAAAGGGACTACCTACATGATCCATGTGTAAATTAACTGGTGTGTAAGAGTTTAGGCTATTGAAGGCTCAGTAAGGAAATTTATTTAGAATTCCTGGAGTGTCTAATCCTTTTTTACTTACTTATTGCTATCTCCTTTGTGTACAGTATTTGAAATTAGCTGAAATAATTGTATTAGTATCAATCTTTTCTATTGCCTACAAAATTAGGATATTAACATTTGGCCAATGTTCATCTGCTCTTTTCCGGAAATTATAGAAGTAGTTTTTGGTTGGACTATTTGTTGCATGCACTTTATTTGATCAATTAATGAATCCTTAATATAAATATCTTTGAGCTATCCTTTTTTTCTTTAAATTATGTGCAATTATCATTTAGTTGACTATTCCCTATTTCAAATTTATTATTTGAGTTTGGGGAATCATCCGCTAAATCACAAATTGGAGAAGTTCAGAGAAGAGCAACAAAAATGATTAAAGGACTAGAAAACATGATCCATGAGGGAAGATTGAAAAAAATTGGGTGCGTTTAGTCTGGGGAAGAGAACGCTGAGGAGGGACGTAACAGTTTTCAAGAACATAAAAGATTGTTACAAAGAAGAGGGAACAGAATTGCTCTTCTTAACCTCTGAGGATAAGACAAGAAAGCAATGGGTTTCGGTTGCAGCTAGTTAAGCAATGGAATAAATTCCCTCAGGAGGGATGTACAGTACTCAGGTCTGCATTCACTTCTGGCATCCAAAGAGACAGGCATTTTAAAGGACTTCAAACTAAAAACAGATTTTCAAGCACGTATCCTCAACCATATTTTTTTAAAATTAACTTGTGACTGTCTAAAACATCTGACACAAGGTTTATACATTTTTCCAAAATTCATTTTTTCGTTCTCTTTGTAGTTCTTCAAATTCAATATGTGGTTAAATTCTCTCTGCAGTTGTTACACCTCTGACATTCATTGGCTGAAGAAGATTTCCTTGAAGTTTGCATTCCCCTTTTATGCTCTTTGTGTGCACATCTGCACTTCCATAACACCAGAGCACTATAGCCACCGCTTCATGAACTGGATTAGTTACCAAAAGAATTACTCTTCACTTTAAGAGTAGATGGGCGTAAGAAGAGATTTTTTTTTACACTGATTTGTTATAATGTGAATTGATCTACACAATCAAGACAGCAGTTGTGATGGGATGTACTTTAAAAGTCAATGAGGGTTGTATTAAGAGGTTTTGTATAACTGGTGTGGAATTAGCAACATGAATTAAATCTGATGTCCCAGTGAGATTATAAGAACAAAATGTTATTGTTTAAAGGGACTAATAGCAGGTTTGTAATTCAAGTTTCCTTATATGTGATTTAGACTCACCTCTTCCACCGTATTACTAATCTACAAACTGTAACAACAAGATATAATGCCATAATTGCAACTGTTACTCTTCCAGACTAGGGTGTTGTCTCACACTGTTGCCGCACTTGCAAAAATCCCACCATTCAAAGGTCTTTCAGGATCTCTATACTCTATTGTGACCAAACCCTGCTCACCAGAGCCAGGTCCCTATGATGAATTGAGGGAGGTTCTAAACCGTAAAGAGACACCATGCTGGAAAGTATAGACCTGGCATTCGGTCTAATTCTATGTAAAACAGACACTTTACACACTTTACCTCAAGGCTAAATTTTATAACTTTTGAGTATTACAGAAAAAAATAGGGAAATGAGACTAGTTGCACCTGAAGTGTCAGTATCAGTTCACATTATTGTATGAAATGCACTAACATGTAGTAAAGAGTCAGAAACTTTATCAAACATCTCAAATACCAGGGAGACCAAGTTAACATTTCCAGATAGTGGGTAAGAAAGGAGCAGCATGGTCGTTTTTGAATTATGGCATTTTCCCAGTAATTAAGCATATGATATAATATTATACACACACACATATATATATATAAAATGCATACCCATACCATCTATGGGGGTGATATCCTCAGGATAAATTATAGAAGCATATTACGATGTGATGTTAATTCCATACTAGGGCATCTAGAACCTTCTACAGGAGTCTTTTTATTTACATTGAAAATAAATTAAATAAAAAATGTGATTAAATTAAATTACCCTTTCTCTGGCTACCAAAGCTTCTCTGTAATTTCTACTTCATTTCCCAAAGAATTTATTCTAACATTGCACAATCCTTGGAAGCTTCAAACACCCATTATTGTTTAAATATACCTATCAGACAGAAGTTTCCTTCCTCCACCCTCCCCTGCCCTCTGCACCTGTAGATTTTCCCTCCAAAATTACTGTCTCAAGGACCTGGACAGTCAAGTAATAAATTTGTCAAACATCATTATGACAAGAACACTGATATCTCATGGCCCTGCATGGGTGGAAATGGGAACTTTAGACCATTGGGAAGGAGTAATCTCAACTTTCCAGTGAGACCTATTACTTGCTTCTAGCCCTGGAAAATACCAGGATCTTAAAAGCATTTAAATGTCTAGGAAAGAAATTTTACCTCATTTTAGATGTTCCCTACAGGTTGAATCATGGCAAGTAAAATACCAGGGGAACCGAAAAATAGTTCAATTAAAATAACTCTCTCTGAAAAATATTCCCAAAATAGTCCCCCCCTCCTCTCGGTAATACACTCTGTGATTTTTAGAGAGCACACAATGGTGAGATGTAGCATAAAAGCTTTATTGGTGTTTGTTTAGGATGACCTGCATAACTCATTCATTCCTTTGATATCACACACACACACACACACACACTTTAAAATCATCACAATCTCTAATCAGTAATTTGATAAAATAACCCTATTTCACTACTGGCATTTCATTAAATGACTACAATTTCCAGAAATTTGGTCAAAAGACTAAAATGCTCTCATGATCTTGGACAGATGCCTGAGCAACTTTTCATAAAACCAGGAAATAGCCAAGTATCAAGTAATGAATATCATATGATGAATGCATTAGCATTTCTTTTGTTTTGACCAGAGTTTTCACTCCAGACTTTTCTTCCACTTTCCCTGAACATCTCTCATCTTAAAACCAGATCTCCTTTCCAAACCTATATCTCTAACAGAGAGTATTTGCTACATTTCTTCTTTATCCTCTGACTGCTGGGGGATCTTTATTTAATTGCATTTTTAAAATACACCCAAAGGTGTCTTCCAGTGTTCTTTGCTTTCACAGCATAGGGAGCTCCAGTATGGTCATATCTTCATTTTATTTGATTAAGAGGACTGGCAAGAAAATCTCTGCCTCATTGCCTCTCAGTACAGAAGAACAAGGGCTCTTCAAAGGGCTCTGGCAGGACATATACTCAGGACTAATTGTTGCAGGGTCAGCAGGGAAACCAGAAAGGTCATGTCCTCATCCCTACAGTAACATTCTTTTCATGTACCACAAAGGTGTTTCAAGGTCTATTTAATTAGAAGCAGCTACAGGGAAGAGGGCAGATTCAAAGCATCCCTCCAGTGACCTGGGACAGAAGCACTCCTGTGGAGCCCAGAATACAATTTATTAATGCCTTACAAATGATGCCTTACAGTAGCACAACCCCTGAGGGTAAGCAGGAGGACACATCCCCAGGGAATACAACTGCACACTGCTGTGGTAACAGAGGAATAATCTACACTCTACTTTAGTAGTAGGGATCAACTGAGCCATCTATCAACACACGGAAAAATATATCATACTCTCAACTTGTTATCTAGAGGTAGACCTTTTACAATCAAGCCTGTTACCAATCACAGGCCCTTTTTTCCCTATCACATTCTGGTAATTTATAGTGGATCTATCTAGAGGTTAAAGTGGTGTGTGTGTGTGTGTGATCAGAACTCTGGTGCCCTAATCCTTGGGCCTGTGGGAGCAACTGAAATAATAAATAAATTAAATAAAATAATATAAAGTGACTCCCCTCCCATTCTTTCTTTCTGTGAATTCACCTTACATTCTAGATTCAGTTCTAATCTCAGATATCATATATATTGAATCATCATCATAATCATGCATATCATGAAAAATCCTCCTCCCCCCGCCAGCACTTGCAAACTCAAGGCCAGTGTTTACTATTGTGAAGGTATGTGCTGATGTGCATACCTAAAGTCATTTGACATCCTCACAGAAAGCATATTGGCAAAGTGAAAACAGAAGTGATTGGAAGAGTTGCAAAGAGGTCAGAAGAAAATTGACCAGGGTATGGGAACTAAAGAGTGGCTATTAGTGATAAATACAGTATCTGAAGGAAAGGAAGCAGAAGAGGGGAAACTTCGAGGAGGTCAGTGATTGCAATGTTGTTCTTAAATTTGTCTCTAGTACAACATCACCTTCAATATCATCAGGATCATGCTTACTCTGCTTAATTCCTTGACTGTTCAGAAATACAAAATAATCAAACTCAATCAGCAAAAGCTTACACTAGTAAAATGATTTGGATTTTAAATTTAAAACCAACGATTAAAAACACCAGTTAAATATCACTAATAATCACAATGTTTTGTGCTTGTGGAATTTTTTTTTAAAGAAAAAAAATTAAAACTGGGAAAATGTTCCATAAAAAGCAGACTAAATAATCTGTAAAATATAATTTCTGTCTAAAATATTTCATATACAACTAAAATGAGTTGGAAACATTTAGCTTTAGGGTCAAAATTATATTCAGAAAATAAGTCAATTTATATTATTGCCCTTGGTCTGAGGAGAAATTGATGGGACAGATCAGGTATTTCTTTGATGCAATCCTGTTTATTACCACAAATGTACATCAAATGTTCACAAAGGCTTGTTTCCTTGAACACAGTAGAAACAACAGGAGGCAGTTCACTTGTTCACAATTTCCAAGCCTGCATCAGCCAGTATGTCAGTCACGGGTGTGAAAAAACCACACACCCAGTCGATATAGCTATCCTGGCAAAAAACCCAGTCTAGATGCCACTATGCCAACAGAAAAGTGTTTTTGTTGGCATAGCTAATGTTGTTCAGGGAGATGGTGTTACTATGCCAGCAGAAAAAAGTCTTATGTCGGCATACGCTGCATCTATACTAGGTGGGCTCCTCCCATTACATTATACCAGTATAGCTGTATCAGCAGAGACTGAGTAGTGTACACCAGGCTCTGCAACGTGAACAGTTCTGTGCAGAAATAGAAACTGAAGAACATTTTAATTTTTCACAAATGGTTGTCACTGATAGTGTAAGTTTCTCTGAATATATTTCAACATTTTTTCACTAGTGTTCTTTTTTGGCCTGATCCCACGAAGTGCTGAGCACCACCTGTGAGATGCTGAACACCCTCAACTCCTACCTGCCTACCATATTACATGATCAAACTCATGTAATATGGCTAGAGTGACTACTATCATGATTCTCCATTTTCCGGATCATTCAACTGAAACCCCCAAAAACTAAGGAAAAGGGTAAGGGATAGAGAGCACTTCATACAAATTCCATACATTCCTGGTTTTCAAGGGAAGCCTAAAGGCCAATCAAAGAAGATTAGTGACTTCATATCACTAGAAAATACTAGTCCAGAGCAGCGAATCACCAAATCGAGTTCAGATGTGTCACCACATCTAGCTCATTTTTTTCATATTAGCCTCTGGTTCTGAGAGGTCTAGAGTACAATTAGCATGAAAGCTCAATTATTATAAAAAGCAAATCTAATGTTCTCAGATCACAGTTCAGACTTGATGGAATACACACAAGGCCTGCTCCACTCTCTGACACAGCTAGTTTCTTAATGTCAGAAGCATAAATGTTTGTCTACCGTACAAATGTACTGCCATTGGTTCTAAAATTCACCAGTAAAGGCAGGTCTAGAATGCAAAGAGGAAAACACAACTCTCTCAGTCTTCAGTGCTTTGGAAAAAGTATATAGGGTAGGTACATGGAGAACACAGAACACAGCGACTTAGGTTAGAGAAACCTAATGTGTTCTCCTTTAGTTAATTAAGAAGTTATATGATTCAGTCTTGCAATAAATCTCTCGGCAACAGTCTATCAGATTGTAATAAAAATCTATAAATGTCTAATTAAGGGTTTATTATGGAGCCTTAAACTAATGTGTAATAATCAAAAAATTCAATTTCATTTTGCATTAGAAATTTACCTTTCAACAGCAGCTATAAAGGAAAAACTTTTGGTTGCAATTAATATAGTGCTTCAGGGATTTACATCTGTCAGCATTCTACTTTAAAATAATTTACTAAGTTCCTAAACAACAGAGAATTGTTCACAGTTTTCATTCACAATTCTTTTTAAAATACATTTGGAGAAGGAATGAGAAATTGTAATGGCAAATGTAGGGCAAACAATAATCAGTGTGTACAACATAAACTATGTCTGTGTCAGGGAGCTACACTTAGTTACTTTGGTTAAGACAGAACAGAATATTGTCTATACAAGGGTAATTTTTTATTAAGGTCAGTTTAACTTGGTTTGCTTAACTTTTAATACACTCAAATGTAATGTGTCTGAAAGGTATAATGGAATGTTTCTTCGTTTGCATTCCCCTTAGTAAAGACTGCAAGAAAAGTGCAGAAAAAAAACCCCAGAAGAATGGATAGGGTGAAAATTGGAATGGAATAAAAAAGACAGAGAGACAATAAAAAAGGTGGAGACATGGTGAGAAAGAAATATTCATTAAAAAAATACATTGCATGTACTTTACTTAGGACCTACTTGTACCATCTTAGCTTTTAAAGGGAATGTTCATCTGCTCTCTGTAAAAAGCACAGATTTTTCTTTAGCGAGAAAAACAGGGCATTTATTTCTGAACTGAATTATCCTTGTGGGGAAAAATGGGTTCTAATTGCAGGTAAATAGCATTTGGGAACAAAAAATAGTTTAAGAAGGCTAGTAATCTCTATTATTCAAACAACTAATGTTATAAGCTAATGGTAGTGCATTCTGGATAGTTCTCTTATAAAGATACTCTGCAAACGTCTACATTTTTTGATTAATTTAGACCACTTATGTTGTTTAAAGAACAGTCTAACTAAAGTGTGAAGAATACTTGATTAATAATGCAAGTAAAGTATCATCATCAGAAGTACATGTGACCTGAATTGGTGGCATAATGGAGTGGATACTTATTATAATAACCAAAATCTCATTACCAATTTTATAGATCCAAAATGGTAATTTCATATAAATAAAATGTCTGTCTAATGGATGTGTACTATGGCTGCAAAATATATTAATTACTCAGAATCTAAACCAACTGAAGTTACCATGAGCACCAGATGGACTAACAACTAAGCACTTTATAATTCTTTTCTCTTCGCTTTGCCTGTTCTTTAACTGAAATCTCATTTAAGAACTGATTCAGAAAATGATATCATACCAGTGATGCCCTCATATACTTAGTAATAAAATAAATAAATCATGAGCAAAAGCTTATTGGTAGTCTCTTCTATGGTGAATATCTTTCTTCCAGAGTGCAAGTAATAATCTTACTCCAGATCTAAACCATATTTAAAAAATCTTATTTTTCAGTTTTGATCTACTATGCTTACATCATTGCAGCATGTCACTGAAACATAGCCAGAGCACTAAATTATAAAAAAAAAATCAATATACTTTCAACACATTGATATATGGTGACAAATACCATATAAAATGAGTAATCACATTTCTTGAATCACACCAAAATCTCTGCTGTGAAGAGACCATCACTTATCTTTTTACATTTCAAAAATTCAGAAGAATCAAAAATAGGTTGTCTTTAAAAAAATAATGTAATGTATGCATTGTTTCACCATCGTGGGCTGTATTTCAGGGGTACATAGAAAAGAAACTAACATTTATGCACCAGAGAATTACAAATAATTCAAAACACTTCATTCAGATACAAGTTGTTCCGTTTTTTAATTACCTAATATATAGTTCATAAAAAAGGAATCTAAAATCAAATTGAAATGGCTAAAAAAAGGATCTGTAATATTCTGCACAGCTGGCCAAGTATCACAGATTGGGATCTTATGGCATAGATAGCATAAACTAAAGAACCTAATGTCCTGAATTCCAGTCTCCTGTTTTAAAAATTAGAACATGCTGTCTCCCTGGAGTTGATGTCACTGGTCTCACCAACATCAACATCTAAAGTACAGTAAGTATGGAATTAAGATGCCTGATAATACAAATGTAAGAGATGTGATCACTTGTAGCAAGAAAAACACAGATCTCTGAACTTAGATGGTTGATTTAATCTTTTAAATGCAATTACTTGAACATTTTAAATCCATTTATGTATTCTATTATTGATTATGCTGCCAGTTTTAATTCATTTTATAAGATGTTGTTCACTTAAGATAAACCAAGAAGCTGTTTTCCTGATTAAAAATCGGTATTTTCTTACTATTGTAAGAAGAAGGGGAAAAAAAACTTATCATAGAAAAACTTCCATCCCAAGTACTCCCACTGTGCTTTCCAAACTTAAAATTACCTTGAAATTATATGTAGAGATCAGTACAGATGATTCACCACTGCAACGACCTCCAAAGTGACAGGTGGCAACTTGTGGTATTAAAAAGTCAACCCCAAACTTCAATATTTTATGACTTAAAGTATACGGTTAAGAAAGTATTCTCTATACAGTACACAAAACATCTCTGAGCCGAGAATGCATAAGCTGACAACTGACTTTATCCATTACAGCTGGGAATCAACAATGGCAAACTTTCTGTCCATCAAGGGCCAAGTAAAGGTTAAAGCAAGTGACATGAAACAAATAGAATAGTTTTTTTCCAGGAGAGTTGTTCACTGGAGAGCTTTATGATGGATAAAAAACAGATAATAGAAAGACTGCAGCACTGTTGAACTGATTTCAGAGACCTGAAATCATAATTAGTGCTGGCATTATGGTGCCATTAGGTTGCTCGGCTGAATATACCAAGCTTGTACCGGTGGCAGGTGAGGCAGGGTAGACAAACTCTGGCCACGTATGCCAGAAACTCCTGGGGGCTAGAAAAAAAAAAAGAATTTTGCCTCCCTTATCCTACTTTTTTTTTTTTTTTTTTTTTTTGAGACTGGCAGATTTTACATTCTGTTATTTTATGTAAGAGGGACCTGATTTTTAAAATCTCCAATTTTGTAGGTTCAGTTAACTGCTTGAACAAATGCTAGAAATTAGATAGTTAAGTAAGTATTTAAGTATTTTCAAGATTTTTTTTCATCCAGGTATCAATTCAGGGAAGTTCTATAACCTGTGTTATACAGGAGTTTAGATTAAATGGTTGCAGTGGTCCTTTCTGGTCTCTGAATCTATTAATGGTACCTGAATATGCTTTTAATTCAGGTATTTACAGGTCTAAATATCAGAAACTGTGTCTGAAAAAGATTATATCCATAATTTGCAAGTGCAAAATTGTATGTACAAATCAAGGGCTGGGTTGAGGCCGCTTTAAAAAATTGCCCCTAGAAACATATTTGTAATTATTACATTCAACGTTGTCTAGTTTGAGTTTTATACTATTTAAATATTGAATTGCTCTAATGAAAATCTCCTAAAATAACTACCTCTTTGTCCCCTTGTTTAACACATTTGCAAATGCTATAATTTGTTGTGCCCTCAGTGATGTATCATTTATACATATGTGAAATTGCTCCCTGTAATATTGTGCTGTAAATTCTTTGAGGTGAGTCAACAAACATGTGGACAAGGGTGACCCAGTGAATATAGTGTACCTGGACTTTCAGAAAGCCTTCATAAGGTTCCTCACCAACAGCTAGGAAAAGTAAGCAGCCATGGAATAAGAGGGAAAGTCCCCTCATGGTCCTGTAACTGGTTAAAAGACAGGAAACAAAAGGTAGGAATAAATGGTGAATTTTCAGCATGGAAAGTGGTAAATAGTGTTGTCCCCCAGGGATCTGTATGGGACCAATCCTGTTCAACATATTCATAAATGATCTGGAAAAAAGGGGTAAACTGTGAAGAGGCAAAGTTTGCAGGAAAAGTACACAAGATAGTTAAGTCCAAAGCAGACTGTGAAGAGTTACAAAGGGATCTCTCAAAACTGGGTGACTGGGAAACAAACTGGCAGATAAAATTCAAAGTTGATCAATGTAAAGTAATACATATTGGAATATATAATCCTAACTATACATACAAAATGATGGGGTCTAAATTAGCTGTTACCACTCAACAAAGACATCTTGGAGTTACTGTGGATAGTTCTCTGAAAATATCTGCTCAAAAGGGATAGATAATAAGACAGAAAATACCATAATGCCACCATATAAATCCATGTTACACCCAGACCTGGAATTCTTCATGGAGTTCTGGTTGCCCCATCTCAAAAAAGATATATTAGGATTGGAAAAGGTACAGAGAAGGGCAACAAAAATGAATGGGGCATGGAACATCTTCCGTGTGAGGAGAGATTAAAAGTCTGGGACTTTCCAGCTTGGAAAAGAGGGGGGATATGATAGACATTCTATAAAATCATAAATGGTGTGAAGAAAGTGAACAAGGAAGTATTATTTACCCCTTCACATAACACAAGAACCAAGATTCACTCAATGAAATTAATATGCAGCAGGTTTAAAAGCAAACAAAATAAAGTACTACTTCACACAATGCACAGTCAACCTGTGGAACTTGTTGCCAGGGGATGTTGTGAAGGCCAAAACTATAACAGGGTTCAAAAGAGAATTAGATAAGTTCATGGAAGCTAGGTCCATCAATGTCTAGCAGCTAAGGCAATCAGGGTTGCAATCCCACGCTTTGGGTGTCTTAAGCTGCCAACTGCCAGAAACTATGCATTGGTCACTGGCAGAAGACAGGATACTGGGCTATATGGACTATATGCCACTCTGTTCTAAACAATTGGAGTGCCTTTGAAATGCATGATCACAGATGAAAGGGACTGAAATACTGAAGATATCAAAATGAGAATACTAGTCCATACATTAAGAAGGAGGCCGTAATATTCAAGCAGGTTTTTTTTTAATTTTTATTATATAACATTATTTCTGCAAGATATTAAAATTGCACTCAGGTCTTAAACAGCATCAATTAGCATGCTAAAATAACTAATTTAAAAGTGTATGTATTTTATAACAGTTTACCTTTTATTACACTTTTACTGCTGAGAGTATAAGACTAGGTTAATAGACTATTAATGGGCTGTCAATGGAAATGCTGAGGTCCATATAAAACATAATAGAGTTTTCTATATGTGGTAAGAAAAAGAATAAATGACCCAGTAGGGAAATGTGTCATCAGCCAGGGCAATATAAAGGAGCAGAGTTTTACTATTTATTTCCTCTTGTATTAACCTTAACCATCTGTCTGTTATTGTTCCTTAAACAACGTTTTCTTCCAAATATTGGATGGCACTGTGAATAGGCACATGACGGAAAACCCCCAGCAACGAATGCAAGGGTGGAAGTGACATGGCCCTGTTCTGATCCCCTTGAAAATCTGTGGAAATGCTTCTCTGTGGAATCTGTGTAAGAGCAGCTGTGAAATGTGCTCATCATAAGTTAATGTGGTGAATTCTTGTCTGGGCAGCAGGAAAAAGAGGACAGGACTTCTTTAAGGATCTCTATTGTATTTGGGTGACAAGGGAGGGGAAAGGGAAATGATAGGATGTAAGGAGGGAACAGTAAGTGGCCAGACTAGGTGTTCACCATGGGCACTAGGTGGAGGAGGAGTACCAGTGCATAGGGAACTCTCTCATTGACCACTGATCAGCAGCTGCCATTGCAAGGAGGCAGCTGAGGATCCTGCTGCAGTCACGTCTGGGAATTGGGCCTCATCATGTAAGTTTGGGAGGTCCCCAGGAGTCATAGGGTAACAGAAGCAGCAAAGGCAGCAGTGGTGGCAGGTCCCAAAAATGTGTGGCTGTTTCCCCCCTGGAAAGATTGTTTTCTTCCCAGGGAAGCATGAGTGAACTCCTTAGGGGACTGCGGGTTGAAAACCTATCTGAGCAATCTTTCCCTGACACCCCCAATTCCACATATAGGAGCATGTACATTAGGGGAACGGCAGCCAGGGGAGCATGTATGCGGGGAGGCTAAGCCCACAGGCAGCCATGGGTGAAGCAGCGCAGCAGAAGCCAGAGAAGGAAGAGCAAGTGGCTCCTTGCTTGGGCAGGAGGGCTGGCCGGGCTTCCCATTCCACAAGTTAGTAAGTGGGTGGCCCCTCAGGGGACAGAGGGGTTGGCTCTATTTTGATCCCTTTGAATAGCTGCAGGAATGCTTCTCTTCAGAACCTCCATAAGAGTAACTGTGAAATGATGTTTTAGGGCCTGGCACAGAGATAAGGGGGCACACTCTATACGTTAGTATGTTTTCTACTCATTATTCTTCCTAGTATTAATAGATTTTACATCTGCTGCGGAATGGCATTCTCCAGGAATATGCACGTGCACAAGTGCTACTTTTGCAGTCTATTTGCTTATTATTAGGCAGAAATTTGGCCTCTGAGCTGGCCACCATGGTACTCAAAAGTAACTTTTGGTCAGCTTCTCTTCCAGCAACCAAACATATTGCAAATATTGTGTGCCAGCTGCTTCACAGAACAAATTCCCTCAACTTGGATGTGAGTTCTGCTGCCATGTCACAGAGCTAATCTGTTTCTTTATTTCTATGTTGCTGTCTCCTTTTGAATAAATGAATAATTGAAGTCAGATATGTTCATCTTTCATAGTTCTCCATTTGCCAAGCATTTTGTACAGCACTACAAGCAATCTGCCATAGAACGATTATCCCACGACCGATACAATATTCCAAGAAGCAAGTCACGTGGCTTTACCAAAAGAGAGTTTATATTTGTGGGTGGATTACCTTAAATGATTCAGTTAAGCAGAAAGTTCTGCAGGAAAGTGCAAGAGAAAATAAAGACCCCCATCACCTTCACTCACAAGGAACAAACAGGTTTCAGAGTAACAGCCGTGTTAGTCTGTATTCGTAAAAAGAAAAGGAGTACTTGTGGCACCTTAGAGACTAACCAGTTTATTTGAGCATGAGCTTTCGTGAGCTACAGCTATGCATCCGATGAAGTGAGCTGTAGCTCACGAAAGCTCATGCTCAAATAAACTGGTTAGTCTCTAAGGTGCCACAAGTACTCCTTTTCTTTTTAAGGAACAAACAATATCAGTTGCTGTGAACCAGAATTTCTGTTATGCCCGTACCATGAACTACTGGTCTCTACCCAACCCCAGTGAAGCAAAGGAAAGATGCTGACTGACATCTAGGAAAATATTATTCTGAAAGTATCCTCTGCTCACTCCTTTGCCTCCATATATAAAAAAAGAAAGTTGCTCTAATAGGCTAGTTATGTACTTTTTTTTAAAAAAAGGAGACTTGTAATAGACAATTCTTAAAGACTAACATTTTATCAGCTTTCAACTCTAATTATTTAAAGCCAGGGTTCCTTTGAGAAATTGTTGATGACAGTGGCAACAGGAATGGAGACCTGAGGCTGAGACAGAGTTTAATTTATTAACAATTGTTGGCTACCACAAGTTACACTTTTTCATTTGGGCTGTTATATCTATTTCCTCTACTCCTGCCATTTTTGTTTTCCAGCCAGAAATCTAGGTACATAATGTCTTCACGGTGAGATGGTATCACTTGCACAATGTTAGTATGGGATATTATGGGTAATATTTTCAAAAGGACATATGTGACTTAGGAGCATAAGTAACTTTTGAAAATGGGGCTTAGAAAGCTTTAAACCTTTTGAAAATTTTACTCTTCATTTTTATTTTGGGATTTTCAAAGTTGTTTTGCATTTGACCCAACTCTGCTCCTACTGAAGTCAGTGGCAAAACTTCTGTTGTTTCCAGTGTGAACAGTGTCAGGCAAATGCTGAATATCTTTGATAAATCATACCCTAAAAGGCTTAAATTATGAGACAGTTTGAGATGTGTGTGACATATTTAACATTAGAATATGGGAACCCTCAATCTGCAGGTCAGAGGTCAAAAGAGCCTTTGTTTCTCAATGTCCATATGGCATTTGTGTAGCAAGTCTTAATATTATTGAAATAATACTTAATATTAAATATGCACCATAAAATACAGTTTTGTCCCAGGGTAATGATCTCCTGCTACTGTAAAAACCTGGTTAACTGAAAGACAGTGATGGCTACCTTCATCCACTTTCAGAAGTAGTTATGAATTTTGTCATGGGGACAATGCAAAGTATTGAATGTACAATGGAGTTGATTCTCAGATTTATAGAATAAAGAGAACCATTTCTGTGAGTATTTTTAGTTGTAATATTGAGATGACAGATTTAAAGAGATTCAGAAATAAACACAGACAATTAGGCTCACATTAAATGAGAATCATCCCATATCTTTAACAAAAATGTCAGCCGGTATGAATATATTTGGGGTTTACAAAAAATTTCAGGTAGCTTTTTCCATGTCTACCACTGCAGTCTGCTTATTAAGGCAGGGATATGCACTCAAGGAAACATAGTACAAGTGCCAGTACTGTGTATTTTCTCTCAGCACTTTCAGTATGGAACTACATGAGGAGAGCCCATTTATTGTCCTGTTGTAAACTTTCCGATGTGGACCCTGTACATTGCATTCTTTGGAATGTTAGTACCTGGCATAAAAAAGAACTGTTGGCCAATTGTAACAGAATATAAAACATTTTGGCAAGAATTGATATCAGTAGAAGGCTGTAATTAGTGCATAGACTACATCCAGAAGGGGCTTCTGACTGTTATTCAAAACAACAATTGGCGCTCTGAAATGTTAAAGTGGACAATGATGAGTTATAAACTTTCAGAATGTGCTGCTAAACCTGAAATATAGCACACTGTAAATATGTTATGCAAACATTTTAAAATAAAACATTTTATGAACTCATAAGTTCGGGATTTATTTTTTTAATGGCAAAGGTAGTTTATGATTAAACCTACTCCCCCCCACTCAATAAAAAAAATAAAAACAAAAACCTCCATTTGGCTTGAAAGCATATCACACAGTGCTACATCAACTAATGCTGAGATAGGGAAGACCATGGTAAATTTGGTTCTTCAAAATTTTACTTGTGGGCTTCAGTTTTGCAATATTAAGACCCAAGTGTTTGTCAGTCTAGGATCTGAAACATGTTAAAAGGAAAGGATCTGAAAAAATGTTTTTAAATTAAAAAAAACAAAAACAGAAACCTAAGCATTGTTCTTGTCCTCATATTTTTGACTCAGACTAATTAATCCATGGCTACATACAGCCATACATTATACTTAGCAGGTACCTCACACATGTGGCATGGAGAATAGAGCTCACTCAAAAACAAAGGCTTCTGCATTGGACCTAAACACTTTCCATCAACTATGAGCAGTATTAATAGTGGATTAGCAACTTTAAAGGCCAGCAACTAAAGGACAACATAATCACAAGTACTTGATCAAGCATGACCTTTTATCCAGTAGAGGACACACACACAGAGGACACTCAGTGCAGTACATTAGAAGAACCTCTTCAAAATGAAAGCGGAGAATATTGCCAATACTGTTGCAAGACATAACTTATAAGGAGCTAGAGCGCAATCATGTATATAAGAGATAAATAACCTTCTGATGAAATAATTAAAGATAAATTGTGTCACAACTGGAGAACTGCTTTCCAAGGCTCTGGAGGCTCCATGAATTTCATTAAAGATAATCCAAAACTAAAATGTTTAATTATCTGCAAAGATTCTTTATATTTTCAGTCTCCTGACTGGAGTTTGCAAAACTTCTCAAACTCCTTTTCTCCACTGTGTTTAGAAGCATGTTAACATGTTCAAAAACAGCAGAGTTGTAGCTTTGTGCTTCTTAACCTGAGCTGTAAAGTCAGGAAAATGTCAACAAATAAAGTAATCCAATGAGAGACCTCTATTCCAGGTTGGACAAAATGAAAACATCTACAATTTGGCCTTTTTGGGTGAAAATAAACACATGGACCCAGATCACTGGCTGCAGCCAAGGAGTACACACAGCTGAGATAAGGATAGGGGCTGAGTAAAAAGGTGGCTTTAACCCATCTTTGTTTTTGGCATATACTAGGTTGATTGTGTGCTAGGCAAATCCCCAGACCTCAGGACTGCTCTTATTTACATGTCTGTCAATGGCCCATAATTCTAACATAGCAGCTGAGAATTGGCATGGGAAACCATGAACATGTTCCATTTCACCACGCTCTGTCCCCTACATCAGCTACAGGGAGATGGGTTATACCACATTTTTAACACCAAGGGATCCTATATGATTGGCTGATTGTGGCCAGCTTCAGAAGATTTAGTGACATGCAACTCTGCAGTATGATGCAGAACGGTCTGCACATATGGGAGAAATTTGGGCAGTGAATTTTTTAAATACAATCTTAAAAGAAAAAAATGTCATTTGCAATCATAGGTGTACTATACTGCTGAGTCACTTAAGATTTACAAGTGTAACTGTATCTGTCGAGGATTTTCAGTTTCTATATTAAAAATCCTGAAAATACTAAAATGCAAGTCATTTTCTAGAATAATTTTTTTAAATATTTTAAATGAAACAAGTAGGTATCCTAGAGAAAAGTGAGTTTTCAATACTTTATCACCAAGGAATAAATATAATGCTGCATTCGCTACAGAAGAAGGTAGTTTCTCAAATAAAACAGTTAAAACCGCAAGGGAGAATACTGACTTCACAAAGGGAAAAAGAAAGAGGCACCAAGACATTTTTGTCAGTTTTAGTAAAGAAGCACTCAACTTTACAAAAGGTGTCACTGGTTCAAGAGCAAGATCTCAAATACATGACTCTGAAAACGTATTGCACTCGTGTTTCTCAGGAACACTTAGCAGTTGCTTTTCAGAGAAGTTGTACAATACGTATATTTGAGCAAAACCGGAACTTGATCCACATTTGTCAAGAAACCTATAATGCAATTATGGTTAAACTACATTAGATAGATTTTTTTCATATTGTGTACACTGTATATATCTACACGTTGGTGTGCATTTTTGTTCTATTTTTTGGCTGTCACGTAGTTTCAAATAAAAGCAATTTACTTTAGCATCACTTTTTTATTTTTGAACTTGGTTCTTACTTCATCACTGAAGCTGTTAAAGCTAAGTGAACTACTAGATCACAAGAAATGGTCAGAGAAACATAGAAGATGTTTCAGTTAAATTGGATTGTTTGTCAAAATAATGTTTCAGAAACAATCTACTGCAAAATTATAATTCTTTTAAATAATTAAATATGAATAGAACAGCCTTGTAGTTCATTTTTGGGTCCCCTCCGACCACATACACTTTGCATTAGATTATTAAAACCAGACAAAAATAAAAATCCGGCATACTTATCAGCATTTCTGTTGTTACTTTTTACTCAGTTTGAACTATGAAAACCAATGAGTTAGCTTATTTTACTGGTTCTCTGCAATGCAAAAATTACATTAAAGTCCATTGAAACGGATTTTTCCCTTAAATTCCTATTAGGTTTGATAATATGTAAATAGGTGTCTTAAATGCAAATTATTTATGGTACAAAATGGCAGCAGGGACATTGTCTTCACAGCCACTGTAGAACATCAGCACATAACAACGGCCATACTGGGTCAGATCAATGGTCCCACTAGCCCCTAGTATCCTGTCTTCTGACAGTGGGGCCAGTGCCAGACACTTCAGAAGGAATAAACAGAACAGGGCAATTATCTAGTGATCCATCACTTGTTGTCCAGTCCCAGCTCTGGCATGCTTCAAAACTTCAAAGAAGTTTTTTTCAGTGGGAAAAAAAGATTGATCATGGTAATCTCTCACCACTTCAGAAGGGGAAAGACAACATACTTCAGAGAGACCACATTTTGAGGTCCTATGGAATCTTTAAATCCCTCATATGTCTAAAATGACAACACTGTACATCAAAATCAAGGCTAACATTCTCAGAATGGAATAGATTGTTAGTGTTTGTCTACACTACAGGCTTTACAGCTATGGCACTGAATCTATGCTGCTATAGTGCCATAACTTAGACGTTTCCTACAGTGACAGAAGGGGTTTTCCATCAATGACGGTAATCCAGCTCCCCAAGCAGCAGTAGCTAGTTCAACAAACAGGGGTGTGGCACTCAGGTGTGTGAATTTTTCACACCCAAGCGCCATAGCTATACCAATCTAAATTTTAAGTATAGACAAGTATGACATTCTCATGGTATGTATGAGAGGTGAAAGAACCTTCTGAAATTTAGCTACAGTGTCAAGGCATGTAACAATAAAGAAACATCCCATGTTTTTAATAAGTTGCAATAGAAAATAGCTCATTAAATCAAATCTGTTTTTCTAGCCATACTTTTTCTTCCCTTGTGTGTACACACACAAACACACACAATTGTGTAATTGTATAGATGCACCTGGGTGTTGGGGAGCTAGCTCTTAAAGAAAATATACATAGGCATTTGTTTGGGGGAAAAGGTTGCATAACAAATTGCATGGATTCCACAGAGATATATTTTTAAAAGTAGGCCAAATTTCAGGCTGTAAGAGTATCCGTTTTAGGTTTTTTTAAAGCTGATATTATTTAGATATGACAGCAACATTATTCATTGGAATAATAAAGGCCTGAGAGCATTTCCATTAAAATGCACTTCTCCCGGGACATGGCCCAGATCTGGTGGAATAAGACCTCAACTTCCTGGTCTTTATCCTGCCACAGGGTAGATATGTATGCCTGGCTTGCTCCACATCTTGCTGGAATTCCTCCAAGCATTTGTAGCTTTCAGTGTTTTTACCAAGTCAAGTATTTCAAAACTCTTCAGATTCCAATAAGCTAGACAGCTGCTTGTCTACACCACTGCTTCACCACATCCCCCATTAATTCTTCCCCTGGCCTCAGTTTGCCATACGTGCCCCTGTTTAAATTAAAATGTAAAACAAAGTGAACTTTGATGTGAAAACACAATCTTGATCAGTTTTTCCTAATAACAACAATTGACATTTATATTGCACCTGTTTTCCTTAATGATTCTAAAGGACTTTCTGAACTCAAACTGATCTACAAAATCACCACCAAAATGTAACTTTCAGGAGGAGAAATATGGTGGCAGTGTAACCACACACAGTAATACTATGGACATTTTAGGACAGGAAGTGAAGGATACTGTATTCTAACAGAAACAGTAGAGGGAAATTTGGTAAGCAGAATATAATTGCTGTTGTTGGAATCGGGCATGGGTCTTGGGTTTACTATTCTTGAGAAAATTGCAACGGTATCTTCGGTGATCACAAGTGGTCAGGATCTCATGGTTTTAGGTCAGACCTGAAACATTGAAAGTATAGCAAGTAGAGTACTTCCTACCACCATGCTAAGATAATGAATTGTTCTGTGTCAGATCAAGAGGGGACATGTTTCCTCTAATAACATTCCCTGCAGCACTCTATGTTTTCCTTAAAGATCTCCCATAATATAATTTACCATACCCAACTCTGCTTATCTTCTGAACTCTTATGGGATCAAAGCAGATGATGAAATGACTACAGGTGATGACAATAGCATAAATATCTCCACATTCTCTAAAGATATTGATTTGTATATGGGCTTATTGTTAACAAAATTCCTCTTGGAAAGTCTGCTAGTAAGTTAATAGATTTAACTTATGATGTCTTACAAGCAATTCTGTATGTTAAGTGATTAGTGGAACACTTAGCTTTCTGTTAAAAAGGCAAGCAGCTGGCTTCGCTTTCCAAAATCTTGGCCATACTCTTTTCTATTTATCATCTAATTACTTGACACCTTCCCAAAAAGAAGCATGTGAGAGTGCACTAAATGCAAAAGCAGACTGTATTATAATGGTAATTGTAAAAGTATGAATCTTTACACCTGGAAGTGTGAACCTTACAATAGTAAAAATTCCAACTCTGTGTGCTTTTATAGCATTTTGAAATATGAATAACCATGTTTTTTTTAAAATCACCTTTTTTACCAACTTAAAGTAATGCAGTGGTTTCGAACATAGACAATTTCAAAGTTTAAAAACCTGATGTTTTTCCAGTTATATGAGCTAAGGTGAACCTAGCAAAAGGGTGGGGTGGTATTTTTTAAAAACAGATTAAAAGTTGTATTTTGTTAAGCTCTCGTGACTCAAAATAAAGATGCAGACATTTTTCTTCATCTTTACACAAAACAATCTTAGGGCTGAGTCCAAGCATAGATAGTTTTATCCTTGAAGAGATTTTTTCTGAAAGTTCTGAGGATGTGAAACATGGGTTTAGTATGGAATTTTAACTATTCAATTTGTTACCAGTTCAGTGAGCACTATGATATAGCTAAAAGGGGCCGGGGGAAGCCTTATTGAATGTCAGACTAGATGAGATAGAATGAAAAATTTTATCAGGGATTGACTAAAGATGTCAGTATTATAGCATTACCTTACCATACGCTTGCGCCGGCACCTTTATTTTACAGCTTGTTTCAGAGGTTTATAACTCAAGTATAAAAGGACTGGCAGATGAAATCTCGGCCTGGAGCAAAGTTTGACATCATTTGAAAAATAAAATAGTCTGGGAATATTTGAATTACATAAATATATATGCTATAATTTTACTCTTCAAGATTTATTTTTAATTTTACAATAGTCAGAAACATTTACGTTATACATATGTCATGTGTTTAATTCTCATCATCAATACTATCTATTAATAATTTCTGGTATTAAAAATAAGGCTCAAGATAGCATGGGTTTAAAAAATAATTTACTGTAACTCAGTAGCACAAGTGAATTTCTGTAGTGATTTTAATAATTATAGCATGTGTTCTAATTATGTAATAACACAACCAGCCAGGAATGAAAAACATGCCTCCAGATCTATAATGTACATAATATTTGCTTTAAAACTATTTGAACCCTGACTAATTATGCAGTTACCCAGAGACATGCCTCTTAGTTTCCAAGGTAAATTATTGTATATATTTCCTTAATTACACTTTTGCAAACACTGCCTAAATATTGTGTTTACTTGAGAGACCAGTGTGGCTGTCCTTTGGGCAAATACCATACCTTTTCTTTTGCCTAATTACATATTTATCTGAGAAACTAAGTGCTCTGGATGAGTAATCTAGAAGGTCATTCATCTTCTCTCATGTGTCTTTTAATGTGCAATAGAATAAAGTACAATACAGAATAAGTTCCCAGGTCATCTTATAAGTTTTGCAAGTGTTCTTATGTTCTTATAAATTTTAGATGTCTAACAAGGAGAAGCTACCTACCCATAACTGGTGTCATTATAGGCAATCATAAAATGGAGGAAAGTACAACATGTTCCAGTCTAGGACAGAGTTGGTTTTGATCAGAGATGAACAGAAGCCACAAAACTCTGATTCAGATCTAGAATCCAACCAAAGCTTGGGGATGTGTAGATTCAAGATTTTTTTTTTCAGTACAGCAATCACTATCTCCCGTATTTTACATTAATTTGTTTCAGAATTCTCAGATTAATATCACTCATGAAAAAGTAAGAAAAAGTGGAAGAACTGAATAGAATCTAGGAGCTCCAACTCCTGATCCTCTGGCTGTAATCATTGGCCACTAGCAGATGGGTCTTTTAATCAGAAAATGCTCGTTCATCAAACCTGAAATATTTTTCAAGAACTGCTCGTGTTCAGTGATTTTCATTGAATCACAGCCAAGATTTCCAAAGAATTCTGTCTTCCGGGCAGATTTCCATGAAAAAATAGCCTGGTGGGCTGCTGAGGAGCCCAGGATCAGCAGCTCTAGGAGAGCCCCAGCTTGCCAGGGCGTCCAGGCTCCTGCCATCCTACTGGGAGCCCAGCCGCCCTGGGAGACGGGGCCTGCAGGCTTCCCATTCCATGGTAGCACTTCCCCCAGACTGTGGTGACTCCCTGTGCTGCCCTGTATAGCTGCCCAGAAGACAAGTACAGACTGGGGACACCCCGCAAAGGGGGGGTGGGGTGCAGCATGAGGGATCCCTGGGAGTCAGGCTGTTCCATTTCATTTTGGAAAAAAAAAAAACAAATCAAAATAGTACACTTTTCCTGAAACTTTATTTTTTCAGAATTTCCCATCAGAGACAAATTTTGAAATTTCTGTTTTTTTAATTCTGAAACAGAATGAAAGCTATTTCAAAAATCTGGAATTTCCAACAGGACAGAAGTTCCAAGTTTCAATCAGCAGGACTAGATCTGCTGTCTCCCTATTTCTGTGTGACATAAAACTTAATGGTGAGTAGCCTCCTTTCTGCATGTTGCAGAACAACTTGCTCAAAATAAAAACGACAACAACAACAGTCATTTAGAAATGTACATACAGCTCAGTCAAAACAACTGGCAGAAAGCACAATCTGATCTGCTTTATAGCATTGTTCTATTTTACAGTTATTTATTCCACGTCTGTTACCTTCTTTCAACACATCTGCTTGCCTAATTTATAAAGGACAAATCATGGGGAAGGTAAAAATAGGCATACAGTTAAAGAAGAATTTAATGAAAATAGAAAAGCCATACTGACATATATTACTGTGCAAATTATAGAACCTTTTCACAATCAGTAAGATTTGTTTGCAATCTCCAGGTTGCTGGCTTGTTGGTAACTAGTAATGAACTATTCTATATGCTGTCTGAATTGATTGCCATTTGCTTGTGAGTCATTCTCTTCACGATTTTAAGTTTCCTGTTGGTCTGCTTATCACTGTCATTCACACTGCCAAGGTAATGTATAAAATCAGAAAGTGAATAAGACTTCCTGCTTACTGTTTATAGCTGTACAAGTATACTGTTGGGATTTAACTACAGTATGGATATGGCAAATTAAAAAAAAAATCAAGTGACATTTATCAAGGCTTCTGGGACAATCTATGAAGGAAAAGAAACTTGACAAGTTCTCTTGTTCAAGAAGGCCTTATGGCTAAAATGTCCCTGCTAAGTTTATTTTCTGACTGCAGCATTTATTTAGTGATGCAAGCATAGGTCTGGAACTAGTTTGAAGTGGTTTCCATCATATACAGGATTTACAGTTCGTTTCAATGGCTTTCAGCACCTCCTCTATAAAAATAGTTTCAGCACCCCTGGATGCAAGAAAAGTTTATACAAAGTTATCAGGATCTTAAGGTCTCTTTTTCTACCTTTCATGCTTCTGATGCCACTCATAACCCATCCCTTCAGATACTTCTTAATTTCTCCTGATTACATACTTCCTTTCTTCTGATGCTGCCAAGAACAGATAGACCCCCTCCTTTGATACTATTCACATTGCAGAGTAAATCTGTCTGCTGGTTTCTTTATTGAATCTGGTTGACTGTACTGAGGTATTCATATCATAGTCTTTGCAACTTACGTGATCAGTGGTTATACAGAATACATGGCATCAGTGATTCATATACACAGATTTTAAATAAGAATTCAATCTAAGTAATCAGTAGGTTTTCCAATGAATTTTAAGAATACAAATCTTGTGTAACAAAGTCATACTATAGCTTTGCATTGTAAATATTTTCAAAAGTTGTTGCTGAGCGTGCACAAGTGAAAACCTGTTTCTCGAGTATCTGAATTCTGAGACTCAGTTTCCAGAGTCCATATGAAATTAATAACTCCCTTGAATATACATACTCAGGCATCAATGCAATGGAAGTACACACATTAGTGAAGTTAAACACATGTGTAAATGTTTGCAGGTTCAAAACCAGAAAGAGTTAGAAGAAAAATAGTGTTGGTTTTTTTCTTTCAAAAATATCAAAGATGTTGCCTGGAATTTGTACAAAGGGAAAATGCAATTTTTATTTTGTACCATATAATTTTTACAGCACTGAAAGTTACATGTATAGGCCACTCTGAGACCAAATCTCTTTTTTATTATTTCTGAAAGACACCATCTTTCTTTTAGGAAAGGAATCTGACAGTCTTCCTTTTAAAAAGTTAACTGCAGTGCTGTACTTTCAGCAGTTGAAGTATTTTTTCTTGAAGTAATTAAAAGCGTAACGAAGGCTCCCGATACACCTTCCTTCAAAATAGGTTCTCCTTTATTTATAATAGTCAAATCTTTATTTATGATAGTTTGGGATTTTTCTTTAAGTTATCACAAAGTCAAAATGGGAGAAATACTGGCCCAATGTTTTTTCTGATACATTATTCCTCTCATGAATGATCATTCAAAGAAGTAAAAAGTGGTTGTTGCCCATACAGATAAGCCCATGGGCAAATACGTGTCACTCTGAGTTCCTTTATTAAAACTGTAAGTGATTTAATATCATTGCCAGCAATGACACATATTTAAAATTAGGTGAACACAAAGTAAAATAATGTTTGATAGTATATTTTCTATTAGTGTTTTCAATTCCTTTTAATATGGTTGAAAATGTGATTTTAATGAGAGGTAATACAATCCACAATGAAAAGGTGCGGTTATTACCTGTAAGTAGGAAAATAAAAATACTTGACAGTGTTTTCTTCCAAGAATAATAATCAATTATTATAAATAACTATATGTATTCTTAAAGTAACCACAGTGTGCAAGGTACTACTCACATACACTGAAACACACAGTCCCTGCCTAGAAGAGTAATTGTACATTACCTACCTGGGGATTGAGCTGGACACCTGGGAGGGCATATCACGGCTCCCTCAGGATAAACTTCAGGAGCTATTGGGATTGCTCAGGAGAGCATGGGGAGCCAAAAAAATCACTATGCAAGACCTGCAATCTATTCTGGGGCACCTGAACTTTGCCTACAGGGTTGTTGCCCCTGGGCGGGCATTTTGTGCCTGGACGTTAGCTGCAAAAGCGGGCATAGCCAGGCCACACCATTATATATGAGTCACTAAAGAGATGAAGAAGGATTTGAAGGTCTGGGGATGTTTTTTCAGTCACTTTAATGGGGTATCATTGTGGAGCGAGGAACGGCTATTACAAGGGGGTTTACAAATCCATTTGGATACTGCAGTGGGTACAGGTTTTGGGGTGCTTTACCAAGGCGGGTGGTGTGTCCAGAAATGCCCGTCTGGATGCAAAATGGGATTGTGCGTGATATGACTTTCTTGGATTTTTTCCCCATTTTTGTTGCGGTGGTTATTTGGGGACAGAAACTGTCTAATAAAAGGGTGTGTTTCTGGTGCGACAACATGGCAGTGGTGTAGGCTATCAATCATCAAATTTCCAGATCGCATAGGGTTATGAAGTTGGTAAGGGCATTTATTGTACAATGTTTAAACCTCAACATCTGTTTTTCTTCCAAGCACATGCTGGGCATGGATAATGGCATAGCACATGCCTTGTCTGGTTTCCAGTTTGACAGATTTTGTGAGCTTGCACCAGGAGCTAGCAATGAACCAGAGCCAAATGCCGTGGACTCTATGGAACCTTGGCATATGATGTAGTCGGTGGCATGGAGATTCTTGGCTCTGGGCACACAGATAAGGTATGCCAGAAGTTGTTTTTTAATTAGTTCTTTCAATTTAAGGATCCAATGAGCTGGTCACCTATACTGTCCCCCATGGAGGGCGGTTGTTGTGGTACCTGGTTAAGGACAACCCAGCTGCTGGCGCCCCTTGACAATCCTGGCATGGCGCAAGGGACAATGGGATCTTTTGGGAGAATGGGGCTTCACCTATTGGGGCTGCTATATAAAAGGCCATTGGGAACCCAACTGGATTCAGGGCATGAGGTAGCCAAGCTAACTGCTTGTGGCGGATGTCCAGTGCAGGTACTCCATAGGAAAGGCATCCAGTGACCAGATAAATGGCCTGGTAAAGGACTTAAATGAAAATGCTGGATAAAGGAACAGAACGGGGGTGGGAGGTTGAGGACTCCTATGATTGGTATGGCAGGGCGCCAATACCCCCATTTCCTATGAGGGGGGTGAATGGGAAGGTCCAAGTCATGGGTTAGCTGGGGGGACTTGGATGGAAAATGAAGGGGGAGCTGGTGAAAGTCCCATGTAATGATTTGAATAAACATGGATTTGCCTGCACAGTATACTTTATTAGTTGGGTAGTCCCAGACATCTATATAATAAAGTTGCAGCCTAATTAAAAGTGTCTCCTGTCCTTCTTTTGGTATACCCAAACAAGTGGTTCAAGTGGGGTCCCACAGGGGCCTATGTTATTTAACATGTTTTATCAGTGACCTGGAAGAAATCATAAAAGCATCACTGCTAAAGTTTTCACATGACACAAAAATCAAGGAAGAGGACAGGTCATTAACTCAGAGTGATCTCAATCGCTTGATAAACTGGGCAAAAGCAAGCAATATTTATTTTTAATAAGGCTAAATATAAATGTGTACATCTAGGAACAAAGAATGTAGGCCATATTTACAGGATGGGAGATTCTATCCTGGGAAGCAGTGATTCTGAAAAAGATTTGGGGGTCATGGTGGATAATCAGCTGAAAATGAACTGTCATTGGGATGCTATGGCCAAAAGATTTAATGTGATCCTTGAATGCATAAACAGGGGAATCCCAAGTAGGAATAGAAAAGTTATTTTACCTCTCTATTTGGCACTGATGCGACTGCTCTTAGAATACTGTGTCCAGTTCTGGTACACACAATTCAAGAAAGATGGTGATAAATTGAAGCAGGTTCAGAGAACTATTTACTAATCGGCTCTTCAATGTCGTACAGAAAGGTAACATGATCAAATGGCTGAAAGTTGAAGCTAGACAAATTTGACTGGAAATAAGTAGAACTGCACTATAAACAGAGACCTATACAATCACCCTAACAACGTCTACCAACATGGCCACACTGTGCTATCTGAAATACTGCAGTATTTCCCTGTAATTAGTACCTCAGATGATCACAGTGGTCCCTTCTGGCCTTAAAATCTATGAAATTCAGATAATTACCACCGTGTGGTAACTGTTGGCAATACTGATTGTTTATTTGTATACAGAGGGACATAAGTGTAAATTAAATAATATGTTTGACAGAACAGTGGATCAGGTAACCACTCCCACAACCAAATCAATACACACAAGTTTGCAAAAGCTAAAGCTCAAAATCTGGAATCTGTTCCATGGACCTTACGCTGTATAAAGATCCACCAGAATTTTCCAGTTATACATGTAAATCCAACATGATCAAGCCCTAAATCCATATAGTAGAGATTTTTATCAGATGTATACTTAGTGTACCGTGACATACAATGGGAAAGTTTGTTGCTGCTTGTGGGCTGGTGTCCTCATATATCAGTGCCCCCTTTGGTCAGAAAGAGTGTTGCACAGAGTCTGTTTGGATCAGTGGGGCTATCAGTTTCCCTTTCTTGTCTGAATCTCTAGAGGCCTACTCTGGAGGCAAGGACATTAGCTTTTCTCCCACTGGAGTGTATGGATTTCCCCCTATGTCTGGTGGAGTTAGCTCGCCCTTGTCCTCAAGAGGCGTAGAATCCCCTTTCGATCTTAAGTCTCTGTTCAGAGGTAGGCCGGGGCACCCAGACCCACCCTCTCCATTCCAGCTCAGGGCCCTTTATCTAGGCAGACAGAATCACTTTTCAGCAATTCTGCTGCCTCCTGCTGTATCCTACCTCCCTTAATTCTGTAGAGTTCTGCAGCCTATGGTTCTGCTCATCCCTTCTCTGATGTGGTGCCTTGCTGGACCTTCTTTCTCTAGCCTGCTTGCTACTTTGGCAGCCACCCCACTCCCAACACTCTGCTTCTCAGCTCTTTTATTCTCCCAGGTGCTGTGAGGCTGCCAATCAACATTGTCCAGAAGTCCCTGAATTAACTCCTTGGTTGCCAGGACAGTGTGAGGTCTATATTCCCCATGACACTGCTTAATAATACATATTTTAGTCAAGTAAAATACAAGCGTTTGTTATCTGAAATAAGTGAAATGCACACTCAAGATTTTATACGAACTCTATTAACTCTATTGTATACAATTATAACATTTAAAACTTTTGACACGTGCAAATGTAAGATTTACGGTATGTTTTAAATGTCTTATGCTTGCTAAACTTCTCTTTATCTCTGTTCATCCCCATTAACCACACACACACAATCCCAATAAAACGGAAAGGAATAGATATAAAACACCTATGAATAACTGCAAGAAAAGATAATTCCAAAGTTCAGAAGTAATAATAACTGAAATTTACTTTATATAGTACCTCCCATCCAAATATCCCATTTTTCTCATTTCTACAAACCACATCTACATACCAAGTGAAGCACAAAAAATCTTTTCCTCAAACAGATAAAAACCACTGGATTAGTCAACTGCCCAATACTATACATTATTTTTTCTATTAATCTGAATTTTCTGGTTATAATTTTCTGTTCTATTAATTTTAATAGCTAGCTGCTGAGAGCTGAAGTACAACTTGGGGAGCCCAAATAGGCTTAGAGACTTCAAAGAGCTACTTAGGAATGGATCCAGTGCAATCTGTCATCTTCTATAAAAAGAACTGCTGGATGGGATTTACACATAAACACACTCACATTCTCTCTGAGTGTCACACATGGACACACACTCATATACACAATAGTAGAGTTTATATCCATCCATGTCTGTGGGTTTTTTTCATTTTGTTTCTTTTCTTTAAAGGGAAATTAAATGCAAAAAATAAATATATTAATGAAACGTTACAGTTATGAATTTAAAACACAATATTCAGGAAATGAAAATGTTAAATTAGTCATAATGCCAGCACGTTACCCATGTTGCGTATAATTCATTAAGAGAACATCAGAAACCCAGGGCCATGTGCATAATATGTGACACCCAGTTTGTGCATTCAAATATCAGCTTTGTGAACAAAATCAGAGTAACTGCAAATGCAAATTAGGCACATATGGGGCATGGCTGTGGGTTGCTGATGTCTTTAAAATTAGGCATGGTTTTATATATATATTACATTTAACATATATATAATATATATGTTATATAATATATATATATATATATTACATTTAACAACTCAATTAATAATCACAAATAACCATGTACAATATGAATGTGATAATGCAGTTATGAGAATCCTAGCTTCTTCCATAGTTTTTACATTTAATAGCTTGAATTGCAAGAAGTTCACAATTATAGTTCCAACACAGTCTTTAAGGCTGTGTAATGACAAAACCCCCAAAATTATGAGTTATTATTATTTAAGAATTGCCCAGCCATCTGGGATTATTCAGAAAAGCAATAAAACAAAGGGCTGACAGAATAAAAACTCAACGTCTAATGACAGTTTCTTCAGACTTTCCAAACAGTCTGAGGAAACTAAGAGTTTCTGTAGCCTTTCACAAGAGTGTACTCTTGGCACAGCTGAAGACATTTCCCTTTTTCCCTGTCTGTGAATGAATGAATTAAAAGATAAATTTCAAATATGATGATACTATATTATGTTGCCAGATACAATAGTGGGAAAAATAGAGAACTAGATCGAGTGAACTGTGGTTAAATATGTAAAAGGAAAGTTGACCATAAATGATATAGTAAACTTTAATGACAGGTTTACCTCATGGGCAACCCTGCTAAGGAAAGTGAGGGGTTGTGTTCATATTGATTTCTTTTAGGTTAGTGATAAAGTGAAGAAGGAAGGCTAATAGTTGCAATCAAGCATGCTTAGGCTATCAATTTAGTGAAATATGGCTGTGCTGAAAGAGGTAGTCAATAAAAGGAACTGAAAACAAATGTGTTACGCACAGTGATGAGCTGCCAATATCTGAAAAACCGGTTCCTTCAGTCGCTCCAGGTCTTCAGCGGCACTTCAGCGGCACGTCCTTCACTCGTTCCGGGTGTTCGGCAGCACTGAGGGACCTGCCGCTGAAGTGCCGCCGAAGACCCAGAGCGCCACCGGGTGAGTGAAAAGGAATTCTCAAGGGGAGCCTCCCCAGCCGGGAGCTCAGGCAGGCCGGACAGGACGGTCCTGCGGGACAGATGTGGCCCACAGGCTGGAGTTTGCCCAACCCTTTAACAACCAGTTCTAAACCAGCTTCTAAATGTAACAACCGGTTTGCGCGAACCGGTGCGAACCAGCTCCAAATCACCACTGGTTATGAAGACACTTGATCACAGAAGGGAATAATCAGAAATGTAACTGTTTGATCCATAACGCACAAGGTCCCATTGTTGTTAAAACAAGGAGAACAGAAATGGAAAATTTATAAGCTATGCTGGCCTCTTGGAGAATAATTCTTGAAGTGACTTTTCATTGTGTAATGGACTGTTAAAAGTTTAAAGAGCATCAAAGAATGTGGAGGGGTTCTGCATATTAATTATTAAGGGTAAATGGGATGACCCGGGTAATTAAAGGCCTCTCAGCCTGATATTGATCCTGGGCAAGATAATGGAGTGGCAGTTAAGGGACTCAATAAAGAATTAAAGGAGAATAATGTAATTAACGTAAATCACCATGGATTTATGGAAAATAGAGCCTGTCAAACTAACTTGATAGCTTTTTTGAGGAGATTATAAGTAACTGTTAAGGATAGTTTTTAAAACTCTATACAATTAAATTAAACTGTTGAGTCCTTTTTCTTTAGGTAAGCAATCAAAAATCCAAGAACCCTAAGAAAAGTGGTACAGATGAGAACTTTGCATAACTGACGTTTGTTGTATACCCTATCTTTCTCACATCTGTCTCCAGATCAGAATCCACTGTGCATATAATGGAGTTATTATAGGTTATGGGTACAAAATAAATATTAAATAATTTACAAATATTTCACACTATAAACACATGGCATCCATAACTCGCAAGTTGAGAGCATACATGTTGAACTAGGTGGTACTTTTTAGGTCAGTATGCTGTGTAGATGATGGCTATGACTAGAGCTGGCTAAGAAACCAAATTTCTGTTGGTTGGTAAGTTTTGAGTTTTCAGAGGGTTTTTTTTTCTTTCTGAATCAGGATAAAATGCTAAAAACTTGAAAAATTTAGTTAAATCCCACAATATTTGAGTTTTTAAACACCAAAAAAATGATGTTTCTGAAATAAAATATAATCCATGGGATTCCCCACTGCCTAGCAGTGTGAAACTGACCAGGGTCTGTGCCTCCTTGGCAGCCCCCATATACAGCCAGCTTAGGCCAGACTCCCAGGCCAGCGGGCTCCCCAGGTGCCTGACTCTCAGGGCAGCTGGCTTCCCAGAATGTGAGAGTTGGGCAGTGAGGGAAACAAGTTTGACTGGGAGTCTGGAAGCCCTGGGGTCCCAGGCCTAAGCAATCTGTATATGGGGGCTGCCATGGAGGTATGGACCCTGGTCAGTTTCAGGATCTAGCACAACCCAGCATAAATAGTGAGGTAGCACAACTCCAGAGCTATAAATCTTGGAAGCTCATCCCAGGACTTCCAGCTCCTGTACCTCAGCTTAATTTTTGCTGAAGCACGGACCAGAGTTCTGTCTTTTCGGTACTTTTCAGAAAATATTACAAGGCTTTATATGGAGTTACACCTCAGGGCTATTGTATATAAAACCCTGATAAATAGATGTTAACAGTTCCCAGTCAATTTCAAAGACAGAATACCATACACTTTCTTAGAAGAAAACATTTAATGCGCACATAACACACTGTATAAATAGTATAAAATATTGTAAATAGTATTTAGACTACTACGAATAACTTTTAAACAAAGCTATTAGACAGCAAATCTACTGGTGTTCCTTATATAGACTTCCCCCACTTTTGTTTCTCTTACAAACATGCAAATATAAGGTTTCACCATAATATCTTCTATACTTTAGCAAACACATCAAAACACATTGAGAGAGATCAGAGGGGAAAGATGATTTCTCGGTCTTTATAGTTGTGACCATAATATGTAGTATGTGACACATTGACTCTTCAGAGCTTGAGAAATGTTAGCGTCTCAGTCCTTTCAAACACGTCAGAATCCTGTCAGCAAACAAATAGTCTGGGGATCTCCACAGATAGCAGCATTCCAGCACTGTTATGGGTGAAACAGAATCCTGAAGCCTGTATCCACAGTGGTACAGGTATTGGGACCCAGTCTTCATAGCAAACACAATTCTTGGCCCTGTATCAATCAGCCAACTCCACAGGGCTGTTTTTAACCCCCTTATTTATGACCTGCCTCCTTGCTCTCTGATTGGCTGAGCTCTGAGAGGATGACTAGAGTATGACTTGCCAGGTAGGTTGCCCTCAATGAAAAATTTCCATTGAGCTTCAGAGCAGCTACTGATCATGTCTGTTGACTACCACATCCAGTGCTGGAAATTTCTGGGTCTTTCAAAATGAGTTACCCTGGCCTGCTCTCTGTGTGTGGCAAAGACGCAGAGTACCAAGCTAAGATCCATGTCTTCCCCATTGCTTTTCCCCCCTCTCCTGGAGAAACAAAGTCAAATGCTACAGTATAGAGCATGTGGATTACATTAGACCTGCAGAACAAACAGAGCCAAGGCATAGTGAGCTGGATTCTATTTTTATTGTTCATCACCAACAGAATTGTTGCTGACCAAATTTCAGTAAGTTATACTATGTCTTACTGATGGCAAAAAGGGTTGCAAAAGTGTCAGTGAGAGCCTAATAGAGCTATAGAATGTTTATTAGAGACTTCTATTCATGAAAAGAATTAACAGCTGATGTTCAGATCACAGGCTAAGTTTGTAGGCCTAGCAGGTAGAAGAAAGGACATTGCTTTGTTTATAAACTGAGTACATATATTTTGGAAATTAGTGAGAGACAATAAACATGATACCACATAATAACTTTTTTACAAAGTCAGTTTTCAGAATCGAACTGTACTTTAACCAAACACATGTTTTAGTAATTTTAGGATTGGTGAAAGACACTGGGGACACTGAAGTCCTCTATCTGTCCGCACAAGAAGTACAAAGTAGGTAGTAGCAGCCAACATGTCTTATTCCTGCTTGGAAGGGGTCACCTAAAATGTTGAGACAGGAAATCAGTCTTACTGCTCATACGGTTCTTGACATTGTAGAGACTACCACCAAGAACACTTATTAATGCCATTTCATCTCACGTAGACCACTAAACAGGCATCAACTGACAACAAATTTTGGTTACTATTGTTCTCAGCCAGCTCTTCAATTGTCAGAGTCCCTCCATATTTTTGTATTAATGTTACTAATTTAAAAAATCCAGTGTTAACATCTGTAGGCTCATAGAATTGTTATAGTTTCACTGAAAGGTAATTATCCAAAAGCTTTACTTCCAAGGGTGATAAAATGTGTGTCATCTGAATTACAGCAAACCACATAATTGCATTTAACAGATTAAAAAAAAATGCAGATGAGTGAAGTACCAAAAGAGAAATTGAGGACATAAGAAAACACACTGTGAAATGTTGATTTACAAAACCCCATGAAGTAGGAATGCATGCTGACATGATCTAGGCAAAGGGCATCTCAAACTCAGTTCAAAGACATATTTTGAAAAGGTGGTACATGGGAAGAAGCAACAGCAGTAGGAGTCAGCAGTGATCTACTCCAAGACCACTGACCTCTTACTGGAGTAAGACTGGAGACCATTAAGACAGCAATGTCACCGTTTGGTATTTCACAGAGTATACATATGTACAGATTCCATTCAAACTATTTCATTTAGCCTTCATAAGAGAATGCCAAAGGGGAAAAAAAATTAGTAGGAGCAATTTAACAGCTGTATTTCTCAGGTTTCCGTATAAAAGAATGAAAGAAAAAGAAAGGTCAGGACAGGAAAAGTCACAAGTCAGGGAGGGGAGATAAAACCCTGCAGTAAAGCAGAAAGTACAGTGTTATTAGTATAACTTGCACACCTTGTATCGTACGTGTTGCATTAAGGTACAAAAGCTTAGTAAAAGCAGCAATATAGAATAAATTAAGAGGCTGGAATAATTAGTAGATTTCTTGCTGTATCATTCTGTGGCATGAAACTGGGTTGCAGGAAATGGCATGTAAACTACACTATCGCTCTTGTAATTGGCAAGTTCCTATGCTTTTAAAATAGTAGCAGCACTGTCATGACTTGCCTTTGACATTACCTTAGATGTGACAAGTAACTTATTTCAGGGATACTTTTCCTCTGTTAGACAGTCTGGCTGCATATTACATGTAATGGAATACAACTAAATCTGCTCTGAGATTTTTATAACCTCTAATTTGGGCACCAATCAGACATAGGTAGGAAACAGAGGGCAGCAAATTGGAGTTTAAGGGGGAGAGAGAGAGCGAGTGAGTTCCCCTGCTGAAGAAGGAGCGAGCACTAATCCTTTGGTGGGAGTGAGCTTGTTTGTGCGTTTGTTTTTTCTTTGATTTACTTACAGTATGGTCTGTTGGGGATTGCATGTTTGGGGACTGTATGGGAGTGAAGGCTAGAGACCTACTAGCTGCTAGCTGACTGTGCACTAACCAGAATAAGAGGTGGATGAGTTGTTTTTTTAAAACAACTAACAAAATCATCAAAAGCACAAGAGTTCACAGTGATGGGAGACTTCAGCTACCCAGACACCTATTGAGAAAAGAATACAGCAGAGCACAAATTATCCAACAATTTTTTGGAATGCAACTTTATTAAGGAAGGTGGAAAAAGTGACTAGGGGAGTGTCTGTTCTAGATTTGATTCTGACAAATTTAGGAAGTAACTGGTTTAGAATTTGAAACTGGAAGGCAGCTTTGGTGAAACTGATCATGGAATGATAGAGTTCATAATTCTAAGGAATGGTAGGAGGGAAAACAGCACAATAAAGTCAGTGCAGATCACAAAGGCAGAAACTCAGAGAAAGGGAGATAAGATCCCATGGGAAGCAAGTCTAAAGGAAAAGAGTTCAGGAGAGTTGGCAGTTTTTTAAAGAGACATTATCAGTCCCACATCACATTCTGCTAAGTAAGCTGGAGAAATGCAGTCTCAGCAGAACTACCATTAAGTGGATAAATAATTGGTTAAATAATCATGAAGAGCAACTATTAATGGAATGATGTCAGATTGGAGGGAGGATTCACATGCTGTTCCACAGAAATTTGTTCTGCATCTGGTGTTGTTAAGCATCTTTATTAATGACCTAGATGTAGGAACAGAGAGCATATTGATCAAATCTGCAGATGAGACAAAGCTGTGTGGGATTGCCAAAATATTGGAGGATAGAGTTAAACTTTAGAGAGATCTTAATAAATTGGAGAACTGGGCTATAGACAACAAAGACAAATGTAAGGTGCTACACTTAGGGAAGAGAAACCAAATTCAGAAATACAGAATAGGGGATGACTGGCTTGGCAGCAGAACTGCTGAAAAGGATCTGGGAGTTGTGGTGGATCCAACCTCAACATGAGTCAGCAATGTGATGCTGTTGCAAAAAAAAAAAAAAAAAAAAAAGCCAAGACAGTTTTGGGTTGCATTAATGTGCAAGACACAGGAGAGGATAGTACCGCTCTACTTGATGTTGGTTAGGCCTCAGCTGAAGTACTGTGTCCGATTTTGGTCACCAATGTATAGAAAGGATGTAGAGAAACTGGCAAGGATCCAGAGGTGAGTGACAAAGATGATCAAAGGGATGGAATGCAAGCCATCTGAGCAAAGGCTGAAGGAACTGGGTATGTTTAGTTTAGAAAAGAGGATATTAAGAGGGACATAAAAGTGGTCTTCAGATACTTGAAAGGCTGCCATAAAAAAGATGGAGACAAGTCATTCTCTCTTGCCATAGAGGGCAGGACAAGAGGCAATAGTTTAAAATTACAACATAGCAGATTTAGATTAAATTTCAGGAAAGACTTCCTAACTGTAAGAACAGTAGGACAATGGAACAGACTGCTTAGAGAGGTCGTGGAAGCTCCTTCACTGGAGGTTTTCAAAAGGAGGCTGAATAGCCATCTGTCTTGGATAGTTTAGAAGACACAGCCAATCCTACATCTTGGCAGGAGGGTAGACTAGGTGACCCTTGCAGTCCCTTCTATCCTACAGGTCTATTGTTCCATGATTAAGGACACAAGAGTAAACTAACCCAAGGTATAGGAAAGATAGAAAATATGGTAAGAGATCACACTGGCTTACCCAGGAGCTTGTCAATAACCTGAATCTAAAAAAATAACCATACAAATAATAAAAACTAGATCAAATTATGAACAAGGAATATAAAAAAACAACAAAAGCATGTAGGGACAAAAGTGGAAAGGCTAAGGCACAAAATGAGATTAAGCTAGCTAGGGAATAGTGAGTAACATGAAAACATTTTACAAATATATTAGAAGCAAGAGGAAGACGAAGGACAGGGTAGGCCCTTTACTCAGTGAGGAGGGAAAGACAATAACAGAAAACACAGCAATGGCCAAAGTGCTAAATGCCTTTTTTGTTTCAGTTTTCACCCGAAAATAATGCGAAACCAACCTAATATCCTTCTTTCACAGCTGTGTGGATGGGGGGCAGGGGAAGCAGGTGATGTGATACATCTCAACTTTAATAAGGCTTTTATATGGTCTCACATGACCTTCCCATAAGCAAACTAGGGAAATATCGCCTAGATAAACCTGCTATAAAGTGGTCAGAAGACCATACTACAGAAAGTGATTATCAATGATTCACAGTCAATCTAGAAGGGCATATCAAGTGGGGTCGGCAAGGATCTGTCTTGGATCCCATCCTATTCAGAACCTTCATAAATTATTTGGATAACAGAACAGAGAATACATTTGTAAAGTTTGCAGATGATACTAAGTAGGGAGGAGTTGCAAGTAATTTCAGGGACAGGATAAGAATTCAAAATGATCTTGCCAAACTGGAGAAATCATCTGAAATAAATAGGATGAAATTCAATAAGGACAAATGCAAAGTTCTCCACTTAGGAAGGAATAATCAGTTGCACAAAGACAAAATGGAAAATGATTGCCTAGGGTGGAATACTGCAGAAAAGTGTCTGGGGATTATAGTGGATCACAAACTAAATATGAGTCAACAATGTAATACTGTTGGGAAAAAAGCAAACATCATTCTGGGATGTATTAGCAGGAGTGTGATAAGCAAGACACTAGAAATAACTCTACACTACACTGATCAGGCCTCAACTGGAATGCTGTGTGCAGTTCTGGGCCGCACACTTCGATAAAAATGTGAACAAATTGGAGAAAGCCCAGAGGAAAGCAACAAAAATGATTAAAGTGCTAGAAAAAACATGACCTATAAGGAAAGATTGAAAATACTGGGTTTGTTTAGTCTGGAGAAAAGAAGCCTGAGGGGGACAAGATAACAGTCTTCACATATGTAAAAGATTATAAAAGAGGAGGGTGATAAATTGTTCTCCTTATCCATGGAGGACAGTGCAGGAAGTAATAAGATTAAATTCCAGCAAAGAGGATTTAGGTTAGGCATTAAGAAAAACTGTCTAATGGTAAGGGTAGTTAAGCACTGGAAGAAACTACCTAGGAGATTGTGGAATCTCCATCACTGGAGGTTCTTAAGAACAAGTTAGATAAACACATGTCAGTGATGGTCTAGAAGATAAGACTTAACCTGCCTTAGTGCAGGGGACTAGACTAGATGACCTACCGATGTTCTTTCCTGTCCTATATTTCTATGGTTCTACACTACCGAGGAGGTGATAAGAGGAAGAGACCAAATCTTATTCGGGATTAATAACAAGAATTTTAGTTATAAGTTGGGGACGCATCAATTAGAAGTAACGGAGGAGGAGAAGGACCTTGGAGTATTGGTTGATCATAGGATAACTATGAGCCGCCAATCAGATATGGCCATGAAAAAAGCTAATGCGGTCTTGGGATGCATCAGGAGAGGTATTTCCAGTAGGGATAAGGCTATACAAGGCATTGGTGAGACCTCACCTGGAATACTGTGTGCAGTTCTGGTCTCCCATGTTTAAGAAGGATGAATTCAAACTGGAACAGGTACAGAGAAGGGCTACTAGGATGATCCGAGGAATGGAAAACTTGTCTTATGAAAGGAGACTCAAGGAGCTTGGCTTGTTTAGCCTAACTAAAAGAAGGTTGAGGGGAGATATGATTGCTCTCTATAAATATATCAGCGGGATAAATACTGGAGAGGGAGAGGAATTATTTAAGCTCAGTACCAATGTGGACACAAGAACAAATGGATATAAACTGGCCACCAGGAAGTTTAGATTTGAAATTAGACGAAGGTTTCTAACCACCAGAGGAGTGAAGTTTTGGAATAGCCTTCCAAGGGAAGCAGTGGGAGCAAAAGATCTATCTGGCTTTAAGATTAAACTTGGTAAGTTTATGGAGGAGATGGTATGGTGGGATAACATGATTTTGGTAATTAAATATTCGTGGTAAATAGGCCTAATGGCCTGTGATGGATGTTAGATGGGTGGGATCTGAGTTACCCAGGAAAGAATTTTCTGTAGTATCTGGCTGGTGAATCTTGCCCATATGCTCAGGGTTTAGCTGATCGCCATATTTGGGGTCAAGAAGGAATTTTCCTCCAGGGCAGATTGGAAGAGGCCCTGGAGGTTTTTCGCCTTCCTCTGTAGCATGGGGCACAGGTCTCTTGCTGGAGGATTCTCTGCTCCTTGAAGTCTTTAAACCACGATTTGAGGACTTCAATAGCTCAGACATAGGTGAGAGGTTTTTCGCAGGAGTGGGTGGGTGAAATTCTGTGGTCTGCGTTGTGCAGGAGGTCAGACTAGGTGATCATAATGGTCCCTTCTGACCTTAGTATCTATGAATCTGTCTATGAATCTATGAATCTTCCAGACTGTGGTGTTGTCATGCCATTCTGCATTCTCTCCCTCCTTCCTTCACAAATTTACAGGTATTGTTCTATATTCACTCCTATGAGTTGGGTTTATTTCCCCCTACAAATAGTACCAGCTGTGTTTCAGAGGGGATTCACTTTTAAGAGGTGGGAAGGCAGGAAGGAGTACTGGTACCACCACCACTCTGGAAAGTAACATTCTACTCGAGTAACTATTCCACAGGTGTTTCATGGAAGAGCTTGCTTCCAAGATGCACCAAATCACTGCTTCTCCTATATACTCTGGCCAGGCCTACTTTTTGGGTAGTCCCAGACATTTTGTAGACTGTGTCAGCTTGCCTGAGGCCCCAGTGTTGTGCAGCTGTATCTCTGCTCCAAGTGGACTTCCCCAATCAGAGAATTCAGCCTACGTTTTGCTGGCAGAACTCAAGAATTTCGTATTTTTGGGTGTGTTTAAGAATAATCCTAATATTTTAATGTTTGATCCAATGCATGGTGTTAATCCCACCTAGCAGAACCATAAATTTGGTAGAGGGAAAGAGTGTTGCAAGGTCTTGAGGATATGCAAGAATTTCCACAGTTGCATAATGGCAGCATTATGTTTTTTCAGAAAAGTGGTCAGAAAGACAATTATTTATGACAATTCCAGGAATAAAGGCAGAAAAAATGTTTTCTCCCTCATGCTTGAAGTGATTTTATCTGACCCCAAAAAAACCTCTAAACATTTGGAACTTCAATCACCTGATCTGGAAACATGAATCAGGATTCTCTATGAATGGAGACGCAGCCAACCTCCTTGCAGATGATTACTGCAACTGCCTGCTTTATTCTTCCTTTTTAATTGAGAAGAAGGACCAACTGAATCATCTTTGAGATGCTCTTCTGACCTTTCCACTGCCTGACTGTGACCAGTTTGAAACTGTGATGTATAGTGCTTTAGGAACTGTGCTGACTGTGTGAGGTTACTACATCTTAATGGTCTGAAATGGCCTGAATGCAGCTGGAGTTGTTTGATGAGTGAACTTGAAGTGGGGTCAGAGAAATCTTGGGAACAAGGATTCTGTCTCTGTGCTGACTTAGTTATTTTGTCATTAGTTAATTTTCTTATTGCTGTTGTTTTGACACAGCCACTGAAGTAAAATCACAAGACATGATGACTAGTTTCATTTTATGAAATGTACGAAAATCACTGGCTCTGATCATGGAACCCTTTTGATGGAGTTCTTTGAAACAGCAATATGATCAGTGAATCCACAGTGACAAAGCAGTCTCTGGCTGAACAGAGATTTGTCTGAAGAAATGATAAGAGGTATTATACAGATTAGTGTAATAGGATAACATACTTCTGATCTTGCATTCCTTGTGTACTCAAAACTCTTATTAACTTGAGTAGAAGAGTTGGGTGCACAGGAAAGACAGGTTTGGAACCTTATCAGAATTTTCAATAAGATAGCTTATTGACAGTAAAGGGGGGAAATGTATATCATAGCTGTGATATCATAAAAACCAGCAATTAAAATATCACAACTACAAGGTTTTGTAATTTAAATCCTAGCAGCAGCCAAGTAGTCAAAAGGTTGTTCTCTCTCAAAGTAACAGCCATAAATAATCAGTGTGGAAAGTACTACTGGCAAGTAATACCGGCAAAAGAAAGCAAGAGAGATAATTCAGTATAAATTTTTACCAAGTTACCTCAGGCAAAATTAAGTGGGTTGAGACATGTACACAATACAACCTAATAAAAAACTAGTAAACTGTGAGCAGGGCCATTAATACATATTGCATTAGTGAGGCTTCTGTGGTTTATCATATTGTCACCAGAATCCTCTCAGTGTATGTAATAGGCACTTTGCTAATCCACATATTTATAACTCACAAAACCCTCTTAATGTCTCTCAGCACTTCTCAGCACAGATTTAATAGCAGTTTTGTAGTGAGGTCTCAGATTAAGCCTTCATTAGTTTTGCAAAATATACTGCACTACATTTACTAGCACATTATAAAGTACTGGAAGTTATCAAAGCCCAGATTGTGCAATCACTGTCAGTGGGGCTCTACTCAGGAGTAAGAATCCAGTTACATGATCTGGACCTGAAACTTTAAACTACAATTACCAGAATAAATTAACATTTAATTTATTTATTTATGTACTGGATTTTTCACTTGGGGCTGATCTAAACTCAATGAAAAGTCTCCCATTGACTTCAACGTGCTTTGCTTCAGGCTCTTAGATCCAGATTCACAAAGGTAAATCTTATTCACCTAACTGCCTCTTCAGGCACTAAGCCCAATATTTTGGCACAATGACATTCTCAAAAACACTGCTCCACTGCCACTTAATCCTGTAGGTGCCTGTCAAGGTTCCTCCCCCACTCTGAACTCTAGGGTACAGATGTGGGGACCTGCATGAAAACCTCCTAAGCTTACTTTTACCAGCTTAGGTTAAAACTTCCCCAAGGTACAAATTAATTTTATCCTTTGTCCTTGGAATATCCACTGCCACCACCAAACTCTAACTGGGTTTACTAGGAAACGTAGTTTGGACACGTCTTTCCCCCCAAAATCCTCCCAACCCTTGCACCCCACTTCCTGGGAAAGGTTTGGTAAAAATCCTCACCAATTTGCATAGGTGACCACAGACCCAAACCCTTGGATCTGAGAACAATGAAAAAGCATTCAGTTTTCTTACAAGAAGACTTTTAATAGAAATAGAAGTAAACAGAAGTAAAGGAATCACTCCTGTAAAATCAGGATGGTAGATACCTTACAGGGTAATTAGATTCAAAACATAGAAAATCCCTCTAGGCAAAACCTTAAGTTACAAAAAAGACACACAGACAGAAATAGTCATTCTATTCAGCACAATTCTTTTCTCAGCCATTTAAAGAAACCATAATCTAACGCATACCTAGCTAGATTACTTACTAAAAGTTCTAAGACTCCATTCCTGTTCTATCCCCGGCAAAAGCAGCATATAGACAGACACAGACCCTTTGTTTCTCTCCCTCCTCCCAGCTTTTGAAAGTATCTTGTCTCCTCATTGGTCATTTTGGTCAGGTGCCAGCGAGGTTACCTTTAGCTTCTTAACCCTTTACAGGTGAGAGGATTTTTCCTCTGGCCAGGAGGGATTTTAAAGGGGTTTACTCTTCCCTTTATATTTGTGATAGTGCCTAAGTCCCTAAAGCAGCAAAGTTTTGCCCAGTCGGCCTGAGCAAAGCTGCCTATGCCTGATGCCACCCCACAGCTAATGTATTTCTCAAAGACCTAGTTTGAAAGCTCTGGTGGAATTCTCAAATTAGGAGTTTTTCCACCGATCTCACTTGTCAGACCCAGTCTGGTAGGTGCAAAATGAATGGAAGTTAGGCGCATAAATACCTTTGAGGATCTGCGCCCCAGCCCTTACTCCCTACTTCAATAATTCACAATAGGTCTTCCAATCAGTATGAATTCATGAGTTTTACTTTATTCTGTGCTCTTTATCAGTAAAAGCAATATCTTTGCTCAGTATGAGAAACACACTAATTTAAACATATCAACTTCATAATAATTCAGGGTATTCTCAATACTCTGGTATTTTAAATCCTTTGAAAGAATCCACTGAGATAAGAACAATGACAAAGTCACTATGATGACACACAGTGTGGTAAAATGATTACTCTGTACACTTTTTAGGAAGTGTTCTTATAATTCATATTTAAATTATGTTACTAGAGGACGGGGGAAATGCATAATAAATTAGTTTGTGTCAGACATACACACTGGTAAAAAATCAAGGGAGAATATTTTTGTTTATAATTTTCCCAGTTCATGTCAGTGTCGGCTTTCCATCACATGCCTAGGAGAAAGTATGTAACAGTAAATTCTCAGTACAACACTGATTCACATTTTAACGGATCAGCATAAGTGCCGGTAGTGGGGTTTTTTTGTTTGTTTGTTTGTTTTTAAATGGATGTAGGGTGACCAGATAGTGAGCATGAAAAATCGGGATGGGGTGGTGGGTAATTGGTAGCTGTAAAAGAAAAAAGCCCCAAATATCGGGACTGTCCCTATAAAATAGGGATATCTGGTCACCCTAATGGATGTGTTACAGATTTCATTTCTTTGTGGGTGAAACTACAGACAAAGGCTGACTTCTCTGTGTCCAGACCATTACAAGCAGCATGTCAGCTCGTAGATTTATGTCTATCTCAGAACTACTGAATATGCAAATCTATATACAATAGAAGTATATTTCAGCTGTTTACCTTAAAAGGCTATTGCTTTACATGGTTATGTATGAAGAGGGTTGCCTTGTATTTCTAATAAACTGATTTAGTGAATGAAATCATCAAGCTATCCTAAAAGATCAAAAAACATAACTTTGTAACTCATGGCAATATCATAGGTTTCTACATGAAGAATATTTGCTTGTTTAATGCATTTTTGTGAGAGTATTTTAATATGAATAAATACTTTTAAATGTACCATTTATTTTCTTTTTAAAGGGTGGAATGTGTATAATTTTCAAAAGTATTTATGAAGTTTCATTAGCTTTCTTTGTAGTTGAAGTAACATTAGTAGCCTTGTATTTATGAGAAACAATGGCTATGATTTGAGTCCATTTTGTTATTTTTTCATGTAGCATTTTCTGACGTGGGATAGAGTTCTGGCTGGTTTTGGTGTTGTACAGTTGTACTCTTATATCTGCATCAAAGGTGTTATGGAGCACAGGGATGTGCTAATGGCAGGAGTGAAGGGTGATGAGCAAGAGGAAAGGAGAAGGTGGATGGGACTAGATCTTCCTGCCCCATTTCCCAGAAGCCAGAGACATTCCTTCCTCACTCACATAAAACCCCAATAACTGCAGCTGTAGCCAGTCCTAGATAAACATTGAGGAACCACCTGGGGTTATACGGGGGTTCATGTCCAGATTTTGCCCTCAGGTATAGTCTTGTGTCCCCCTGAGTTCACTAAACTCAGTGGCATTGTCTGGGTGGTAATAAGAGTAGATCTTGACTCTCTTTAGTTAGTAAAATATCCTTCAGTACTCCAAACGCATAAACCAAACTATCAATGTTTACCTTCCACTCATCTTCCTGTCCATTCACCTAATTAAGTTATTAAATTTTCTCCATGTGATATCACGACCATCTCCCTTACAACTGATGGGGACCCAAGAAGCCATTGACACTTCACTGTATGCAGAAAAAAAGCAAGGAGCGGAGACATGATGAGATGAACTGGTTAAAGTTCAGCAGCACACAGTGTAGATTACCTAGTACTTTCGAGATGTGCTTTTAGTTGCAAAACTAATCAGAAATGTATGTTTCCCTATAACAATGGCATATGTACGGTTAATCTTTAAAGTCTGATTATTCACTAAAGACTAAATGTAAAATGGTTTATCTGTTATATTTTAAATGTTTAATATGCCATAGAATCATAGAATATCAGGATTGGAAGGGACCTCAGGAGGTCATCTAGTCCAACCCCCTGCTCAGTCCAGTGGAAATGAAACAACACTTTAAATTTTTATAAAAAATAAAAGCCTATTTATAAATGAATCATGTAAAATACATTGAGTAAGTAATCTGCTTCCTTGCCGCTCCGAATTAGAAATGCTAATGCATGCAGCATAAAATCTTGAACTAGCTAATGGCTAAGAAAGAGTATTAGCAAACCATTCATAGCAAGGAATAGTAACATTATATGGTATATAATAGCTCAAATATACATGTATAAAATAACAACAAATACTCAAGATGTGCCAATGCCTAAAATGCATAACCAGGTAATTTTTGTCATTATTTACTATTTGTGTTACAAGTAATACCTAGAGTTCGCCATTGGGTTAGGCTCTAGCTCTGTACAAACAAAGTAAGGCTGCTATTCAGCAAACTAATTAAATAAGCCTAACTTGCTTAAAGTTAGACATCTGCTAAACTACCTTGCTGAGCCCAAATCTGTTCCTGCTCTCAAAAATCTTACAATCTAATTTCTTCAAATGTGTTCATTTTACTTAAAGGCTTCCTGCATGATACAGCCAAACAATTTTCACCCTCTTGGCTGCATGGGGGGAAGCAACCAAGCTGATTGCTTGCTGCCTCCTTGTGGTGGATATCCAGTGCAGGTACTCCATAGGGAAAGCATTCAGTGACCACATAAATGGCTCAGTAAAAAACTTAAAAAGGAGGTGATGGTTAAAGGAATGGAATGTGGGGGAAGTTCATGGCTCCTATGATAGGTACAGCAGGGAGCCAACCCCCCTTTCTTATAGCCCACCTTAACCCTCCTTTGAGAGGGAGTGGATGGTAAGGTCCAAGCCATGTGTTGGCTGGGGAACCTGGATGTAAAATGAAGTGGGATTGGTGGAAGCCCTGTGTAGTTATTTGAATGAACATGGAGTTTCCCGCACTTATCTGCTAGGTAGACCCAGACATCTAATAATAAAGTTGTGGCCTGATTAAATCCATATCATGTGTCTCCTGTCCTTCCTTCAGCACAGTCAGACAATGTGTTCATTTTGCTAGAAGGTTTCTTGCATGAGATTGGCAAACGATTTTCACCCTATTGGCTGCTTGTGAACTGCTATCTTCAACTATTCATTCATTGTTATTTGTGTAACTGGGAACTTAAATCACATGATAATTACTTCTGTTTCCTGATTGGATAACTGAAACTGTTTAAACAGGAGAATGACAAAAGAATGATGAACATTGGATGATGAATACTCTGGTGCATGGACAAATACTCTGTTTTCATGTGAATATGTGAATTTGGACAAAGAATAGATATTCGCAAACATTCAAGTGTATGAAACTCATTTGTGAAACATGTGTAAATAGGTCAAATTCAATCGTTTGCATACACAAGATCTAAACAACACTTAAATCCTCAGAAGAGACATAAGGAGAATTTAAGAGGGACTTAGATAGTGCATACTCTAGCTGGGCAACGTTTTTCAGATGAATACTGAAGAACGCAGCTTTGGGTTGACAAAAACTATTAGTGAATTCAGCAAATAGTTTCAGCTAAAAAAAGGGATAATAATTACAAAAAAGTCAAAACATTCCATTCAGACCTTTAAGAAACAAAATGATGTTTCATTTTTTTCATTTCAAAATAATATTTGTGTAGAAGTGTAGCTAGATTAATTTTTTAAGAAAAGTAAAAACCACCCAAGAACTAAACAGAATGAAAAATGGAAACAAAATTAGTTTCAGGTCAAAGAAACATTTTGTTTGACTCAAAATGAATTTTATTTTGTTTTGGTGAGAAAACCATAAATCAGTTATTTGCTCAGGTGTAGTGCAAAAGTGTTGTGTGGGTCCTTTAGAGAGAAATGGAATTCACCAATAGTGAATAATAAACAGTACAAACATGGCTGAATTACATTGTTTGAAATTTTATCAAATGTTCAAGAACACAGTTTTGCCATTTGCAAACAACTTTAGTAACGTGAAAGATGGTGAAGAATTTTTTAGCATAATAAACTGGAATGGATTCTTTATAATAATGTATTCTTGAAATCGAGAGAGAATTTGGCATGAATATTAGGATATTTCTCCTGACACTGAAATGTATTAGCCTGCAACATAGTTACCCTGGACAGACAGGAGAAACCATATGACTTGAAAATTAAAACACACAAGTGTGCAGTACGAGAGATAAGGACTAGATGATATATTAGTTCATTTCCAGTTTGAGATATGATGATTCTGTTAAAATTTAACTTAAACAGGCTCCCAAATTAATAGAAAAAAACCACATCAGCTTCTAATCAGGAACAAATTCTTTATTATTTTTTCACATAACTTCAAAGTATACTACTTACGTGGACTGAAACATTCAGGCTATGTACTGATGAGTCTCTCAAATGCTAGGAGCACAGGAGGAAGGAATGATTCCCCAGCTCACAGAATGACTGTGCGGCCACTGTTTTTTTAACCTCAGTGATGAAGTAGCCTGTTTACCCACCATATTCCCTCACCCCATGACAAATGGGTAGGTGATATACTTATTTGCATATTCACCATTCTATCTTGTGGTTCCTCCCAGTCCATCCTACTGTGCTCTGCAGTGTGAAAGGTGCTGCTTGGGTTCCCCAAAGCCTGTCCCTGACCCCACATGGTGGAAGTATTGTGGTTCCACTAAGAATTGGACATAATACACTCATTAGGACAATTATTTTCCCAGCTACAATGGTCAAAATGAGCTTCAAAGAGTTATATTAAATCCTATTGACTGTGAACATAGGGCAGATGGAGGGAAAGCAATACGCTTATGTCACCACCTTTCCGTATACAGTGCTGTAAAATCCCTCCTGGCCAGAGGCAAAATCCTCTTACGTATAAAGCATTGAGAAGCTCAAGTAACCTGGCTCGCACCTGACCAAAATGACCAATAAGGGGACAGCATGTGGAGGAGGTGACCAGCCCTCTGTGGAGAAAGAACTGGTTTGGGACTATTTAGAAAAGCTGGACGAGCACAAGTCTATGGGTCCGGATGCGCTGCATCCGAGAGTGCTAAAGGAGTTGGCAGATGTGATTGCAGAGCCATTGGCCATTATCTTTGAAAACTCATGGCGATCGGGGGGAGGTCCCGGATGACTGGAAAAAGGCTAATGTAGTGCCCATCTTTAAGAAAGGGAAGAAGGAGGATCCTGGGAACTACAGGCCAGTCAGCCTCACCTCACTCCCTGGAAAAATCATGGAGAAGGTCCTCAAGGAATCAATTCTGAAGCACTTAGAGGAGAGGAAAATGATCAGGAACAGTCAGCATGGATTCACCAAGGGCAAGTCATGCCTGACTAATCTAATTGCCTTCTATGATGAGATAACTGGCTCTGTGGATGAGGGGAAAGCAGTGGACGTGTTTTTCCTTGACTTTAGCAAAGCTTTTGACACGGTCTCCCACAGTATTCTTGCCAGCAAGTTAAAAGAAGTATGGGCTGGATGGATGGACTATAAGGTGGGTAGAAAGTTGGCTAGATTGTCTGGCTCAACGGGTAGTGATCAATGGGTCCATGTCTAGTTGGCAGCTGGTATCAAGTGGAGTGCCCCAAGGGTCGGTCCTGGGGCCGGTTTTGTTCAATATCTTCATAAATGATCTGGAGGATGGTGTGGATTGCACCCTCAGCAAGTTTGCAGATGACACTAAACTGGGAGGAGAGGTAGATACACTGGAGGGTAGGGATAGGATACAGAGGGCCCTAGACAAATTAGAGGATTGGGCCAAAAGAAATCCGATGAGGTTCAACAAGGACAAGTGCAGAGTCCTGCACTTAGGATGGAAGAATCCTATGCACCGCTACGGACTAGGGACCGAATGGCTAGGCAGCAGTTCTGCAGAAAAGGACCTAGGGTTTACAGTGGACGAGAATCTGGATATGAGTCAACAGTGTGCCCTTGTTGCCAAGAAGGCCAATGGCATTTTGGGATGTATATTTAGGGGTGTTGCCAGCAGATCGAGGGATGTGATCGTTCCCCTCTATTCGACATTGGTGAGGCCTCATCTGGAGTACTGTGTCCAGTTTTGGGCCCCACACTACAAGAAGGATGTGGAAAAATTGGAAAGAGTCCAGCGGAGGGCAACAAAAATGATTAGGGGACTGGAACACATGACTTATGATGAGAGGCTGAGGGAAATGGGATTGTTTAGTCTGCAGAAGAGAAGAATGAGGGGGGATTTGATAGCTGCTTTCAACTACCTGAAAGGGAGTTCCAAAGAGGATGGATCTAGACTGTTCTCAGTGGTAGCTGATGACAGAACAAGGAGTAATGGTCTCAAGTTGCAGTGGGGGAGGTTTAGGTTGGATATTAGGAAAAACTTTTTCACTAGGAGGGTGGTGAAACACTGGAATGCGTTACCTAGGGAGGTGGTGGAATCTCCTTCCTTAGATGTTTTTAAGGTCAGGCTTGACAAAGCCCTGGCTGGGATGATTTAGTGGAGGATTCGTCCTGCTTTGAGCAGGGGGTTGGACTAGATGACCTCCTGAGGTCCCTTCCAACCCTGATATTCTATGATTCTAAGATACTTTCAAATCGGGGGGGGGGGGGGGGGGGGGCTTTTTCTGTCTGTGTGATGCCTCTGCCGGGGACAGATCAAGAAAGCAAGCAGTCCAACTCCTATAAAGTTAGTAAGTAATGTAGCTAGAAAATGCATTAGATTTTCTTTTGTTTTTGGCTTGTGAAATTCGCTGTGCTGGAGGGAATGTGTATTCCTGTTTTTGTGTCTTTTTGTAATTTAAGGTTTTGCCTAGAGTGATCTGTATATTTTGAATCTGACTGCCTGTGAGATTATCTTCCATTCTAATCCTGCAGAGTTGTTCTTTTATCTTTGTTTTGTTCTTCTAATAAAGTTCTGTTTTTTTAAGAATCTGATTGGGTTTTTAGGGTCCTAAAAGCCCAAGGCTCGTCTGTGCTCATCTTGTTTATTCTCAAGCCTCCCCAGGAAAGGGGGTGTAAGGCTTGGGGGGATATTTTGTGGGAAGACGTCTCCAAGTGGTCTCGTCCCTAATTCTTTGTTAATTCACTTGGTGGTAGCAGCATACCTTCCAAGGGCAAAACGTTTGTGCCATCAGGAGGTTTTACCCTAAGCTGGTAGGAATAAGCTTAGGGGGCCTTTCATGCGGGTCCCCACATCTGTACCACAGAATCATAGAATCACAAAATATCAGGGTTGGAAGGGACCTCAGGAAGTCATCCAGTCCAACCCCCTGCTCAAAGCAGGACCAATCCTCCACTAAATCATCCCAGCCAGGGCTTTGTCAAGCCTGACCTTAAAAACTTCAAAGGAAGGAGATTCTACCACCTCCCTAGGTAACGCATTCCAGTGTTTCACCACCCTCCTAGTGAAAAAGTTTTTCCTAATATCCAACCTAAACCTCCCCCACTGCAACTTGAGACCATTACTCCTTGTTCTGTCATCTGCTACCATGTAGAGACTGTCCAGTTTGACCAATGTACATGGCAGAGAGGCATTGCTGGCACATGATGGCATATATCACATTGGTAGATGTGCAGGTGAATGAGTCTCTGATATTGTGGCTGATGTGATTAGGCCCTATTTCCCCATGTTTATCTCCCGCCCCCCAGCCCCCACTGTTCCTCAGATGTTCTTGTCAACTGCTGGAAATGGTCCACCTTGATTATCACTACAAAAGGTTCCCCCTCCGCTCCCATCCCCCCCTGCTGGGAATAGCTCACCTTAAGTGATCATTCTGGTTACAGTGTATATGGTAACAACCATTGTTTCATGTTCTCTATGTATATAAATTTCCCCACTGTATTTTCCACTGAATGCATCCGATGAAGTGGGCTGTAGCTCATGAAAGCTTATGCTCAAATAAATTTGTTAGTCTCTAAGGTGCCACAAGTACTCCTGTTCTTTTTGCTTCATGGGAGAGTTTTACAGCTACTTCTCTGGCAAGAAACATTGTTATTGTTGCATCTGTGTCAGTAAGGGGAAAATAACAGTTCAGGTATTGGCAAGTGAGATTACCTTTGGGGAAATTTTTGAATAGAACAATAACAATAGAACAATAACAGTATATTTCAGCAGCACAATAAAATTAAATGATAACTTGTAATATATTTCTATTAGGTTTTCTTCAAACATGAATGGAAACAAAAGTTTATTTTAAACTGTACAGAAATACCTGCAGTACAAAAGAAACATTTATGGTGACATTTTTGGCCAAGTTCGAGTTGTGCTGAAAAGGTTTTACTTTTGCCCTTCACATAGTATATTTGATTTACTTATTTGCAGGAATATAAATGGCACAATGATTAAAACCACAGTTTCTCTCCTCAGTAACCCACGTTTAATTATGGCTCATCTGGTTTTCAGCAACACTGCCAGGAAAAAGGGCATGTTCAGCAAGCTGTTTCTAAGCAATGCTCATATGGGGTATATTAGGGAACTTCATCAGCTTGATTCAATGATATATTGGCCTTCTTTTCTACCACCTGGGTTACTATTCAGTGTGTGCATTAGTAACTGCAGGCTTATCCTAATATCTATATCCTAATATTTATTGGGTTCAGTATCAGTATAAGTCACCTCTATGTCACCTCTATACAAAGGGCTTTTTCTACAATGTTGACGACTGACTTGTCCAATCTGCCTTAAATTCAGCAAATTAAAAAAAAAAGATTTATAAAGTGCAATCTAAAAGAAGCATGAAATGAATGACTACAACTCCAAAGAGATACTACATCTGTGATCTTCAGAGTCTTAACTGCTGGAGTTGCAGATGTCCATGTATAGTACTAAATTAATCTAATGGTGCATTCTTACATGCAGAATTATTCTGCTACAAAGTAGTGGAGAGCACATTTAAGCCGCTCACTATCTCCTTCAGTCTGACAATTGCATTCCAGTGTTTGCTTGTCTTTTTATTTGTTTTATAATTGCAATTAGAACCCCATTTATCCAACCCTCCATTATCCGTCTCTCTGTATTAACTGAGCAACCAACACACACAGGTCCAGAAGCGGGAGATCTCTCCTGTGGCTGTTAGAAAGCACTACAGCCTTGCACTTTCCCATTCTCCAGATTATCCAAATTTTTGATTGTATGATCTGGTCCCAATCCCAATTAGATTGGATAAACGGGGTTCGGTTGTACAGAAAAAAAACAACAGAGTTTCTCAATTTAGCAGCTCAGTCTTCATAATACACGGGAAAACAAAACATTGCTTAGTTTGGATTTGTACATTAGTGAGAAAATCATAGATGCACAGATACAACAATCCATTTCCAAAGATGAAAGTGGTGATGGTATAAGCAGGAAATAATCTATCAAGCTTCCATACTATCCGAAAAAAATGCCTGCCCTTCAGTAAGACATGGGTTTAGAAAAATAGTGGGATACATTATGCATGAGAAAAAGTTGAATATTAGACATTGGATTGAGTACAAAAAGTAAATTTACTGCTTTTTATCTGTAGTTTATAACAAAGTGTTTCAGTGGTAACATTGACTTTGGCATGATTCAGAAGAGGATAAGTTTAATAGCAACCTTTATCACTCTTAAAATTATGCTGGATCTTTGGTGCAACAGTGTTTTTTGCTGAACAGTTTTGGATACTAAAAATGAAGCACTTCTAAAGTCAATGGCAAATGAGGTGCCCTAGAACTCCAATGAATAAACTTTCTTACTTGCATCTAGATTATGCAAATGTAATAACATTTTGAATTTCTGTAAGAAATGGTTGAGATTTTAAAGTGTGCTATATTCTGACCTTTTTAAAAAAAAATAAAATTTTGACAAGATTTTCAAACTTTTCAAAATTTGTCATTTAAAACTATTTTCTGTGGAATCTAAATAAAAAAGTGTTGACTGTAGGCTCTTAGGCAATTTCTTTTTCTTTTACTTTTCTGCATTGCCAACACTGTTTAGTCTACTTAGTGGCATAGTGTGATTTTATTTTTAAAATGGAAGGGTTTGCATTTTTAAAATTAAAAGATAATATTCTAAAATATTTTGGTTCTTTTTTTTAAAATTGTTTTAAAATTGTGCAGAATTTGCAGAAAACAAAATTGGACATTCATGAAAAATAATGAATGAAACATGGTTTTGAATTTGCCAGAATGTACATGATTTTTTCAAATTTTTCATAAACCCTAATTTCTATGGTGCTTTCCAATGGAGAATCTTAAAGTGCTTTATAAACATGAACTATGCCAAATAACACCTTTTTGAGGAATATTAGTATTAGGTCTGTATTGCAGATGGTGAAACTGAATTGAAAATACAGCACTCCTTATAGGGCAAGCCCCGATTTTAGATCCCTCTAAGCAAAATTTCATGGTGCAATGCACTGAAGGCAACAAAATAAAGTGTGCATTTAGTATTTATGTCAATTGGCTAGGAACCGTATGGATCATGAAATCTTATTAGGAAACAGGTGTTGCAGCATCTGCAACTCAGTGGGCAGGTGAGTGCAGCCTCATGAGGTATGCCTAAAGTAATTTTGAAAGGTATGACTCTATTTTCTGATGCCTAAACAAGTAGAACCAAATAAAGCTGCTCAAACTACAGAAGGGGTAAAATATAGTAAAGGAGAATGTGTTATAATGACCTTTGCAAGCAACAAATTCTGCTCTCATTTGGAAGAGTGCTTTGTTCAGCTTTCCTTCAGGATGATTTTGTTTTAAATGTTCTGTAGAAAGGTTGTGTTGTGTGGTTTCTGTTTGTGTTTGTTAGTTTTTTTTTGTTAAGAAGAAGTTGATCAAGGGTAGAAGTGCTGCATTGACATCATGTGGACAGTCCCGTATACCTGCATAGGGTCAGTTACAGGACTGAGGGCAGAGCTTGTACACTCTTTGGGACAGAGACTGCTTTCCTCTCTCTTTGGAAACCACCACATTTTTTTCTCCTGCTACTGCAGTACGATTATTATTAATAATAGTGAGATGAGGAAAGATTGTACGATAGTGGCTGGAGCTTATTGCTTAGGCTATGCACAGAAGATATCCCAGTGACGGCTGCATGGAAAGGGAGTGCTGCCTTGATGGCAATTCTCCCCCTCTCCCACATTTCTGTAACTGTGTTGGAGTTCCAAATGGTCAGAAGCGCATGGAGTTTTGTGGGAAGGATAGAGACTTACAATGAGTCCCTTTCCTCACTAGTGTCTCCTATAGGCTGGCTGAAAGTCAGGCAGGTGTTAATACAGCTTGGAGCTGTTGGTGCTAAACAAATTATAAAGAAACCACGAGAATAATGGTCAGCCAAAGGAGACTGACAATCCATCAGCACACGTTTCAGTAAAAATACTGATTAGCATCCTAGCTACATGTCCTATTGAGCTAAAAGGCATTCTGAGCTAAATTCAGCCCTGAGTTATTCAAGCACAATACCAGCAAAATCAACAGAGTGGCATCGGTGGAAGGCAGGGAAGAATTTCTTCCTTCATATTTTGGTTTTACACTTTAAATGGCTTAATATTACAAAATCAAAAAATAGTTGGAAAAGTGTTACTATTTTTTGAGTCTTTCACTGGTGTAGTAATAAGGCAAATTAAGTTGTGGTTAAACACCTCCGGACCATACAGTATTCCATATGCTTCGTAGAAACCACAGAGGATATAAGCTTCTGTTACGAAAGCTTAAAAATCAAAGCAAGCCACAATTCAGCAAAGCACTTAAGCATATACTTAAATTTGATCTTGGGATCAATCCTATCCCTGTTTAGCAAATCACATAAAATTTAAGTTTTGATTAAAGTTAATAGTCAATCTTTTTATGTCAATGAGAGACTTAAGCATGTGTTGTAAACGTGTACTGAATGGGTGGTGCTTGACAGACTACTGAGGATAAGACATTAGGAAGGAGAGGTTTAAATTAACATTTAAAACACACACATTTCAGAATACAGAGAAGATTTCTTTGAAGAAATACCTTAAGAGAAAAAAATCTCTTGCAATAACTCACAATTACTCTAGAAAATGTTTCAGGTTCTCAGACCAACTCCCCTTGAACCATCATGTGACCCTAAGAACTCCCCACTGCCAACTGGCAAATGGTTCACTTTTCTGAAACAGCATCTCCTGACAAACTCTCTGCACTTAACACAGTACTTTCAAAGTATATATCTAAAAAGGGCCATGCAAGGTATTAAATGGAAGCTTATGTTATACTTATCCTCATAATCACTGCATGATATATGCATGGCAATATTTAAGAAATTGTATTCATATACTGAAAACATGTTTTAGAATCTGTGTTCCATTTAGGGTTGACAAACAAGTTTTTTTCCTAGATGAAGGAATGTTGATTTACCTTTCTGCCTAGGTTCATCTGTAAATTAAGCATTGTAAGCCAATACAATGGAAACCAAGGGTTACTATATGTCCCAGGTTTTCCTGGACATTTTCTCTTTTTTTATCCTCCGTCCTCTGTCCAGGCGGATTTTTTCAAATAAGAAGAAATATCTGGGATTTTTCTGGAGCAGATGGTGCAGCTCAGAAAGAGCTGGCTCCATGTCCTGATTGGTCCCTCCTGGTCCCTGCAGCCACCGCTGCCAGATCCTACCCAGGACCCCGCTCCCAGCCCTAGGGATGGGGAGAGGCACTGATAGCATTCTGGGCCTGCACCAGCCGCCCTTGTACCGTGACAGAGAGCGACACTTCCCCCCACCTCAAGAGTGAGACCACAGGTACCCCCCCAAATATCCCTCCCAGTATATACATACACTCCTCCCAGTACTCACACACCCCTCCCACACCCCCAGATACCCTCTCCTGCATCCCAAATAGCCCTTCAGTACACAGATACCCCCCTGCATTCCCCAAATACCTCCTTCAGCCCCTCCAGTTGTACCCCCACTTCAGCTTCTCCTCCTCCCTTCCTCTGGCAGTGTCCTCTTTTTGGGAACCTGAAAGATGGTAATCCTGTCAAAACCAACAGGGAGATGTGAACTCAATGGGGGAGAGCACACTGGAGTCTGAACCGCAGGAGATCATCCTGACTCTGGGAACAAAGACAATGAACTCTGGGAAATATAAGGAGAAGCCATTTTGGTAACCATTTCACTGAGGAATACCACTGGCGGAAAGCAGGGGGTGGCGTGATTCGTGAACACTTTAGATCCTGATTCGACTGAAAACCATCAAGCACTGAAGAAAAAAGCTTAGAAAAAAATCCACTATTTTAGACAAAGGATTGTAACCAGTTATAGTCAAATCTTAGTCGAGTAGAAGATGCTGAGAAAGCTAGTTTTTATTCTGACCTTGTTTGCCAAGATTGAGTAAAGAAAGAAAAAGGTATAAAAGGTAAAAAAAAAAAAAAAAAAGCTAAATATTAGAAAAGGTTGCATGTACGAGAAGACAAATTGAATGGGCTAATGCATAGATACACAATTTTAAGCACTGAAAAAGATAAACAATTAATACTTTAAAAACATGTCCAATTTGTCTTCGCTATTCTTAGGTAAGGAAATTAGGTGTATTTCTTTTCTTAATGAATTCCTCCAAAAAGGTACAGTGCATGTAGAAGCTAGTATTTTGCCACTGGAAATGACAAATGACGGGGGAGGGAGGGATGTGGAAGAAAGAGGAGGAGGACCAAAAAACCACCATTTTTAGTCAAAAATTTGAAAAGCCCATTTTTTTTAAACTATGCCATTTTCCATTAAAAATCTTTTATTAACAATGTTAATTAGCCTCTACTTTTTAAGCTAAAAATTCTAGATTTAATAAATCTTTAAACATCTAAGTTTTGTTTGATATTATTCCCAATTCTAGGCTTGTTTCAGACACATTGCTATTTTGTTTGTTTAATCACATTTGATTATAAAATAAAAAATGAATGAAATCAATATCTAATAACAAGAAGTCAAAATAAACATGCTCTGAAAATTAATTGTGTTTAGTAGGAAAGTACTGTACATACACCTACTGGAAACGACTTTCTGGTTATCTAATGGAAGTGGGAAAAAAAGACAAACTGAGTAATAGGCCTTTGTTGCTTGAGTGAACAAAAGTGATAAATAACCTACAAAACAAAGGAGGTAAAACTTTTAAAAAGTGGATTTTTATTGAGCAATCCATCAATTCAAGTCAGTAGATTGTTTGGACAGTGCCACAACTGTGGACACTTTCAGTCAACTAGATTAAATGCCTTGGAAACCCAAAATGGCTTAGCCATTTAACCAAGAATCTATTTTTCCCATCCCTTTCTTCCCTGGTTCTCTTACTGATTGCTCTGAATGTGTTAATGTTTTGTTCTTGTTCACATTGCCCATTCATGAACGCACCGAGATCCACTTTTAAAAAATCGTTTAAAAATAACCCATTTTTAACCTTATCTCCATTATAAGGCATATTTTAAGCTACATTAGAACCTCAGAGTTACAAACACCTCGGGAATGTAGGCTGTTTGTAACTCTAAAATGTTTGTAACTTTGAAAAAAAAAACGTTATGGTTGTTTTTTCAAAAGTTTGCAACTGAACATTGACTTAATACAGATTGGAAACTTTACTATGCAGAAGAAAAATGCTGCTTTCCCTTTATTGTTTAGTAGTTTACATTTAACACAATACTGTATAGTATTTGCCTTCTTCTTTTTTTTTTTTTTTTTGTCTCTGCTGGTGCATGATTGTGTACTTCTTCTTCCAAATGAGGTGTGTGGTCAGTTCATAACTCTGGTGTTCGTAACTCTGACGTTCATAACTCAGCGGTTCTACTGTAATTAACTTCCTTTCCCTTTTTGTCACAAAAAACACAGGTATTTCTGCATGAAAAAGTTTAACCTTTCCTCACTGCAGACAACCTTCAATATGAGAGAGAAGAATGGTATAAAAAATTCTTAACATTGCTTTACTCCAAGAAATCAGGATGTACGTGTTTGCAACCAGTGAGGGACAGAATTAACCAGAAATGATTTTTTTTTAACATTTGTTTCTTAGAAACTACTATACAATGGATTTTTTTTTTGGTTGCTAATAGTTATCTTTTTAAGCTGTTCTCTACACCTGGTTTTATCTGAGTTTCTTGGGGTTTGTTTTTGTTTTTTTAACTGACTTCAGTGTCGGTTTAATCTGGCAAAACCATTACTCAACTGTTTTTCTCAATACGTGCAGTGTTAATCCCCATTTGAGGGTGGCTATTTTGCAACTTTTGCTTCTTAAGCAGAAAGATATTATAAGTGCTAATTAAAAGCCTTTTATACATATTGATCAGACTTCTTTACTCATGTTCTCCAAAATACTAGAGGCAAAAGATTATTCTCAACTGTGGATTACTGTTTCCTCTAGGAAATACTTATTCTTATTTCATAGCCAATTAGCTTCCTTTAACAATCAATTCACATACTGAATTACTGTGGTCAAAAACTAGATAGGTTTTTACTAACAGTTTTAAGAAATCTTGTTGAAGCACAAAAACCCAAAACAAAGGTTTGGATCTGGAAATTCCCATCTATCATAAGGCCTCAGGCAGAGACATATAAAGTGATGATATTCTGGAGCGACTGCATTAAAACTGTTTACATTTAGTGTAGTGGTGTTGCTTTTTCTTATAACCCTCTTCACAGCAATAATGAACTATGTGATTAAATCCATTTTGCACTTTAAAGAAACGTTTTCTATAACCATCTATTATGTTTGTCACTATTCAGAACTCTAAACAATTACTTGGAATGAGCACCACTGCCTAATCTGCAAGTTTTACAAATAATTTAAAATAATTATGGTTTTATATATACATGAAACTAGATATAAACACTCCTTTTTCAGACTGATCACATAATAAGTGCTAAAATGTCCACTCAAACAAGGGGGATGGACCAGTAACACATTTTGAGGTGCACCTTCTGTGCTGTGCACTGCTTACTGTCTGAGGTGTAATGTAAGGAGACACAGGGAACATCACCCCCAACTTTCTGAGGGTGGGAGGGAGGGGTCATCAACGTGTTTCTGTCAGTCCCACACAACTTTCAAACCCCATTGGGTATGCAGAAGGAGGCAGCTGAAGAAGCAGTCCAAAACTGCTGCTTCATGCAACTTAGCACTTTCCCCATCTCCCAAGACAATCATCTCTTCAGCTGATCCACTGGGCAGGAAGGAGGAAGCTGTAAATGCATACTCATGGCAATAAGGAGCTGCTCTCTCATGCTGCTGGGCAGGCAGGAAGTTGCTCTCGGGAGCTGGCTCAACTCCCTCCCTGCCTGCTTTTCCCTCCCGTCCTCCAAACTAACATTTTTTTTTTTAATGATTTTGACATACTGAAGCTTGTGAGCTTGGATCAACAGCAATATGTTGCCTTAAGGAGATGTCTTGACATAAGGAAGTAACAGAATGTATACCAGTTCGGGCCTTTGATTTTTATGGCTCTGTGTGTGTGGACATGGTTGTGGGCTGAGGTTTCCAGTAACCATAGTTGATGTTTGAGCTGTGTACACACCAGTACACGTCTATATATTGAAGCATTTTTATATCCATCATTTGTCTTGTCCTAGTTCTCCAGTCAGAATAGCCTCCTTGGTAATTTCTTTATCATCTGTAAAAAAGACTCCTGTTAAGTGATTACCCTTAGATGACAAATAAACACTTGGAATGAAAGAGCAGGATCAAAGGATCTTATGTCAGGAACAGTAACTCGCACTTAGATTACTGTGAGGCAACTCTTAATTACAGTTTCAGACATCTGCGTTTCAAAACGGAGGGGGAAGTATGGCCCCAGTCTGAAAGCTTGGGAAATATGCCTGTGTCCAGTTATGAATTCCATTTGTATTTATGGACGCTATTTGTAATTGCAACTGTAATTGTAGATTAGATCATCCATTCTGTAACAGTAATTTGACACATAGTCTAATTTGATTGAGTCTAGAAAGCTGTGACATAACATTCAGGGGACATTTCCCTGCTTGAACAATGGGGTTTCTCCTATTAGGGCCTTTGACTTTCAATGGATTCTACACATAAACCTGTCAAGGGGGAGACAGATTGAATCCCCCTACCACTAGTCTGAGCACATGGCTCAGGGATCTGCAGTTTCTCCACCTGACCAAAGAGGTGCATAATCTGTTTTTAAAATGGATGCTTCACTGAGTAAAATAAGGCATATAATCTCCAGAAACAGAAGACCAGTTGGAAAGATTGGAGGAAGACTGGAGGACTTTGCTTCTCTTCTCTAAAGAGTTGGACCAAACCTATGGACTCACAAAAGGGGATGAGATCAGACTGCAGGGAGCACATTCAGGATCTTGTGGTTTTCCAATAAATCTATAACTCTCTTGTTCTTTTTAAGAGGAAAGTGTGTGTTTAAAAAATTCCTTTCTAAGCCTGAGTTTCCTTGCTTTTCTTGTATGTTCTCCCTGAAGGGGTTAACTAGCAATCAGAGCCCCAAAATCCAGGTGGTTTCTGAGGGGAAATGAGTCTAAGAAACCAGGGTGCTCAGGAGTGATGAAGCAATGGTTCTAGTATCTAGGTGGCCAGACTGTGGGGTCCTACTGACCAAGAGGGTGTCAGATGCAGAGTCTTCTTCTGGGGAGTGTGCTTGAGTCACCCAGAGCTAGATTCTGGAAGCTTCGTTGGATTCAGTGGTTACATCCAATCATAACAGATTGCTGTCTAGTTTGAGTGTAGGACTAGACCAAGCTTTGTTGCCTAGTTATTATGTTGGGTTTGTACAGCTGAATATATATGCCAAAATACTGCAAAGATTTCAGAATAGTGTATACTGTCTATGCCACATTATATGTCATATACAGTATGTCACTCTATCTAGGCATATCAGCTAAAAGAATATAGAATTAATATTAGCTTAGAACTTTCAGACTTAGTTTAAATTAAGATTCCATTTACAGTGGTTTATAAAGGGTTCATACATGATTAGTAGATGTTATGAGTATGCTATAAATATGAGCAGGATGGTTATTGATTGTTATAAGCATATCAGAAGGTGTTATACAAGGTAATAAGCAGTCCACTGATCAGCTAGACTCCATAATAGTGGAAAACAACTGATTATTAAAACATCAATAATTTATTAACCACTATAAAATGTAGTCAAATTTTCTAGCTTCTAATGCTTGATCTCATCCTTAACCATTTAGTTTCCTCCAGTCATGCACACAATTCCCACTGACATCAGCTGGAGGCATGCTTGTGGAATGAACAAAGTACTATAATATACTTCGTACTATTGTTTTAATGAAACTATTTTAGATGGAATTCACACCCTCTTAATTTACAAAAGAATAAGAATGTTATATTGCTCCCTGAAACTTAATGAAGACAAATCTACACACACAGTTCTTTCTGAAGAGTAACTATAGACTTTCTGGATGGAATTTGTTAGTGTCTAAAAATATACTGAATCATACATATAGGGTTTAATTCTGCAAGACCCCTAATTACTTCAGTGGGACTAGGATTTTGTTTTTCATGGCTTTAAATAGTAATGAAACATAAAGATACAAATAAAAATGTACAATCATCATACAAGTCTTGCACATTTCAGTTCTGTTTCCTCAGCTAACACTTTCCCCATCCATAACTGCAAGCATAGACTCCTAAAATAGCAAAATGACAGAGTGGTTGCATAGATGTCAATCATAAAGCCAAAGATTAAATGTTGGAGACAATTAACCGTATATAGTACACTAACAAGTTATCTACTCTGGGCTTATTTCATTCTATTTAATTGGTGGGTTTTTTTGCGGGGGGGTGCGTTGGGAGGTTTTTTTTTGTTATTTGCTATTTTTATCTATTAGATTATGTGAAGGACACAAGCCGAGTGGTTTCTGCTTCTGTGTAATTCAGAGGATCGATTGGACCACTTGGCCAGCTAACCTTGCATAATTACAATGATTCACTGCTTGTTAGCAATATCATTTCCTTCTGTCACATTTATAATTTTGCCAAGATTATGCTGTCCTAGTATTCTGGGCAGAACATCTGAATCATGATTTTGTTTCTTCAAAAACAAAAAACAAAACAAAACACACATACACACCTCCATCACTCTTTACTGGCCTGTGTCCATAATTGACTTCAGAGTTTGATTACTTACTAAGGCCAAACCTGTCCGCACCATCAAAATGGAGTGGGCCAAATTTATCCCTGGGATATACCTCACTCTTCACTGTGCCAGTTTTTGAATTACATTTAAAAGATCTACAACATTGCCTATATCTAGTTGCTGTGTTATTAGTATGATCTAATAAAATTGTGACCTCTGCCAACAGATGGATATACAAGGGATTTCTCCTTATAAATCCATAGCAGTTCAGGTCTCAACTTAATTAACCCCTTGCCTCCTCACTCCCAAAACACCAGTAGCATCCATTCTAAGAAATAATTTGTGTACTTCCAACAATATTTTGTGAAAAGAAGAGATGAATGGAATGTAAGAACAGCAATCCCTGATCATATAGTCAGGTATCTTATCTCTTGTCGGTGTCCAGTGTCACTTAGAAATTCCCTAATTAAACAATAATTTCCCCATAGAAGAAGTTTACTTTTATTAATATATGCCCTTTTTGACTTTTAGCCTCTCTTATTTAACTGTGAGTATTCTTCGTAACCACATAACTGGCCATTCCTGGCCCCAATGATATCTTGTGACAATAAGTGTTGCATGTTAATTATGCATGTTTTTAACAAAGTATTTCTGGTTACTCACTTTAATTTTTTTTGCCTTTGAGTTACATTGATTATCCCCTTGTAGTATGAGAAAGTGGAGTGCTCAACTGATCTTTCCTTTGCCATTCATTATTTTATATAGCTCACTCAACATGACCTCCCCACTCTTCTGCTCATAACCCAACCATGCTAAATTTAAACTTAATCAATTCAATGTCTCTGCATATGGAAAGTCTTTTATAATGCTAATTTGTGGTGCCAATTTTTGGATCCTTTGTATTTATTTATTTATTTTATATGGGCCGACCAGAACTGAAATCAGTATTCCAGGTGATAACATACCATTGAGTTCATTTACTTGGATTATCTTTTTTCAGTATTTTTCCAAACCATTCTTTATTACATTCTAATATTTTGTTTCTTCTTTTGCCTGTTGCGGCACAGTGAGTGGATATTTAGGCAGAGCAATTAGCTATGACAGCTAGGACTTTTTCCGCAGTGTTTACAGTTAGTCTAATGAAGAAGTCAGAGTAGTTCAAATTATTCAATCAAAACCTTGCAGTGATCTATATTGCATTCCACCTGCCATCCTGGTGCACGGTTGCATAACTTTTCTAGAACCCCCTGGAGTTCCTCTCAACCTTCTTTAGCCTTAACTAACCTAAACATTTACTGCCACTTGCAAATGTAGCCAAATCTGTGAGGTTCTCCTGTTTGTGACCATTAAGATAAATATTGCTACACTGACAATAGTAAGGCTGCCGCTGTGCTGTGGCCAGTGCTTATCATGCTGTTCATAACAGTTTCATTGTTACCTTTGGCTCCCCACATCTGTTTGTTGTATCCACCTGTGTTGCTTGTCTTACATTGTGAACTTTGTATTTTTATTGTGTGTTTGTACAAACCTAGCATAATGGGTCCTTGATCCCTTACTGAGGAATATTCTCCTTATGTGTGGTAATAGAGATTTCAGACAATATGGACTTTTCTGACTTTTTATTTTAAAGACTTGCTTTCCTTTTAAGGGTCTAACTAAAACACCACATTAAAAAATATGAAATCACTACCTTCAAGTGCAGTCTCACATTAAGTACTTTTTGGGCAGTACGTCTTCAAATACTCAAAGTGGAAAGTGGGAATAGCGTTCTACAAAAGTAAACGCTACCACAGTTGCAAAGTTACTTATGACAAGACGGAATCTGGGGAGCGCTGTCAATAAGGTTCTTTCACCTTTACATCTGTGCTGATGTCTGAATTTTGGGTGCATCCATGGGTATACTGTTTCCCCCCTCCTTCTCCAGATTCTTGTCTAGCTGATAGAATTATTGTATTCAAAATTCATATCTTTCATAAATTAAGGACAACTCAAACATCTAAATAAACCTGAAACAAAAATGTGTCCTCCTTGATGGTTTATCAATAGTCTTAGGTTTTAAAATACAAAGGTTATAACATACAAAAGATAAGCCTTTTTGTCAAGATACTGGCTTCCAGAGTTCCTTGACTATGACAAATTCATCAGTGCAGAAGAGTGCCCATGGGAAACCTGCTAATAACATGGCACAATGTTATCTCCCCTGAGGAAAAGGAAAAAGGATGGAAGTCTTTCCCTCTAATTTAATTAAAATGAAAACTTTCATTAAACTAGGATATATCACACAATATTTTAAGAAAAGTAATCTCTGCTGTGTTCATGAATCACCATTGTGCATGAGAAAATTAAATAAGATAAAATTAAATGATAAACTGGTACTTTATAGAATCACTGTGCAATAAGTTTAAGGTTTTTAGATAGGTTTTTAGTTCATCTCTGACTGATGATTCTAGGGTTTGCTACCTCTCGTTCTCTGAAGGAATGAAAATCAAAGCAAATGCTAAAATCACTTTACTACAGTAAGAGATAAAAGGTTTCAGACTGAATATAAATGGTAGCACTGCAAAAAATATAAACAATCCAGGAAGGGCAATTTCCAACCTCTTCTCTCTTTTCTTTGGTCACAATGTATTTATTATTTGTATAACATCAACAGTGTATGAGGCATTTCATTGATAGCTAAAGAAGACATGGTCTAAAGAAAATAACCAGTATTTTTCCATGTAACACAGCTATTGAACATTGTCCATAAAGCTATTAATTGCAAGATATTTTTCACTTATCACAACTAAAGTATTCATTGTCAAGAAGTGGTGTCTAAAGTACGTATTATTGCCAAACCATATAACCACTTCATGTCCAAGACAGTTCTCAAGAGGTGAATTAGGAAGCACAGCTGGTCTTAGGGAGGGACAGTACACATGGGACACTTCATAAATTGCTTTCTTGCTGCCTTACTGACACACTGGTGTCCTAAACAATTTGTGCATCCACTTGGAAATGTTTTAAGACTATATGTGTTAAAATATAAAAAAATAACATACATACAAAAGGAGGCAGAAGGAGATTAAATGGTTTCACCAAAGTCACACAGGAAGTCATTATGAAAATAAGAATCAACATCCAAATTTCCTTGCTCCTTGTCCATTGCTTCATGACAAAATCATGCTACCTCCCATATGTTAAAGTTAGTCTTTCCGATCTCTTTAGCTTTATGGAACGTAAGTGTTTTTAATACACTCCTGCTTATCAGTTACTTGAGGTTCTTGGGTACATACAAAATATCCAGTATTCGCTTCAGAATACTAGCATTAAAAATGAAGGATACTTGAATGATGATATTAACAAAAAATGTAAGCAAATCTTTCAGTTACTTTTCTGAATGTTATACAGCTTTTTGAGAGGTTCCATCATAATATTTTCTCTATAGAAAAATCACTAATAGCCTATTTTGTCCCTAATTGTTCATAAGTTTCTATATATTTGTTAATTAGGCAAAAAATCCTGGTAAAACAGAAATACTAAATTATACTCCATTCTTCTTGCATAATAAAAGCCCTAGATATTGTCAATCTCAAACATGATGCAAAGTAAGGACTATAGCTTGGGAACAGAAGCAACTTCAGTACAATGCTAGTTCAGTGTAGGAGGTGTAGAATTATCTGGAGCTAAAAAGAGAAACCCTAAATTTGCCAGTTTTATTAAAATTTAATGATATAGAAAAGCAAAAGAGGACTTGATAGAATGTACTGAAGTTAGTTTGGGACCAAATCAATATGTTGCATACGCAAAACAATCAGGACTGTATTGCTCCTGATCCTTGTATGAAGGAGCTTTGCTCAACTTCCTGGTATCCCTCACCCCAACTTCACCAATGTAAGGGACAATTCACAGTCTATTTCAGAGTCTACCCTTACTACTGTCAAATGGGGGCAGGATAGGCAAGGAAAATCACACACCATCACATGACATGATATTGATTTGCTAGTCCAAAATAGTAGTTCTCTGATCAAACATTTCCTACCGTTATCACACTTTCTGTTGGAGGTCTGTAGCAGGGATAAAACATTCCAAAGTTGTTCATTTATACTTGAATTATTTCTTTGTTTACTGCCTATGATAATTTTCTTATCATCGGGCATTTGTAAGGTGGAAACTTACAATAATTTCTATATGGGACATTCAGACAGAGATCCAGAAAGCACCTTCACACATAAATTGGGAGCAACACATGCTGTGAGCAATGGGGCTGAAGAGGGATTACATACAAATCCATTTGAAATCGGTGAATTTGAAATGGTAGAATGATCAGAGGAATGGAGAACCTACATTATGTGAGGAGACTTAAGTAGCTTTGCTTGTTTAGCCTAACAAAATGAAGGATGGAGTGAAATATGATTGCTCTTTATAAATACGTCAGAAGGATACACCAGGGAGGGAGAGGAGTAATATAACATAAGGGCCAGTGTGAGCCGAAGAACAAATTAATATAAACTATCCATCAATATGAGATGAAGGTTTCTATCCATCTCAAGAGTGAAGTTCTGGAACAACCTTCCAAGGGGAGTAGTGGGGGGAAAAAACCTAACTTGTTTTAAGATTATGCTTTATAAGTTTATGGAGAGGATGGTATGATGAGGTGGCCTTCAATGGCACATGGCCCATCAGTGACTGCTACTAGCAAACATCTCCAACAGACAGAGATGGGACACTAGATGGGGAGGGCTCTGAATTACTACGAAGAATTCTCTCCAATGTGTCTAGCTCATGGGTCTTGACTCAGATAGCTCAGGGTATTATTAATCACCATATTTGGGGCTGGAATGGAATTCTCCCCCAAATCAGACTGGTAGTGACCCTGTGGGGTTTTCTCCTTCCTCTACAGTGTGGTTCAAAGGGCACTTGCTGATTTGAACTAGAGTACATAGTGGATTATTTGTAACTTCAAGTATTTAAATAAAAAATTGAGGACTTCAGAAACTCAGCTACAGGTTATGGGCCTACTACAGGAGTAGTGGGTGAAGTTCTGTGGCCTGCAAGATGCAGGAGAGCAGACTAATGGTCCATTCTGGCCTTAAAGTCCGAGTCTATGAGGAACACATTCTACTATTCCATTTAACTAAGATAGCAGCTCCACTAAAAACTTGCCATCTGCCTCAGGTTTTTCATGGAAACCAAACATTTCCTTGCTGATCCTAAATCATACTTGCATCAGAGTGAATGCATATTGCAAGGTGGTCTATAATAAGTTATGCTGCATTGTGTAATTAAACACAACAGCTGAGTTTCCAATGCAACCTTAAAATGGAGAGCACATGCAGACCCACCAATCATTATTTCCCCTATTAATCATAAGGCGGAAGGGATACAATACAAATATAAATATGAGGATTTGAGCTCAAGACTCATATCACAGCCGTTCCTCACAAGAAGCAATACATTCTTGTTTTCTTGTTCAGACAGGATAACCCCCTACCCCTTTCCATCTCTCTAGAACTCAGTGGGATCTCACTCCTACTGCATCTGAGAGATGAGTCCTCAAAGACTTTTTTCTCATTATGCCCTAGATACATAAAGATTGGTTTACTGAATTACACATAAGTCTGCTAAACCCTCATCCACTGAAGGCAAAATGTTGTTTGTGTTAATGCGCTAAAGCTTCTTTTGCCTGAATCCTCATCATGCACATTGTTGATTGATTGCCATGATCTCTGCATGTAATCATTTACTGTTGCTACTTGTGAAACAGATGTGATAAAGATCCAGAGGCTCTTTCATTGGTAGCTATATGTGCATCTGAAAACAGTTTCATTAAAATTAATTTCTGTTGCAGATATTTTGTGATGTTAATTGGCTTCCAGCAGAGGTATTTTTGTTAGGCAATGATTAGTTGCTTTTATTTGCTCTGTATGTCATTTTGGATGTGCCGTATTATATTCTAGAATGTTTTGCTCAAGAAGAGCTTATTCATTTTTATTAGATTATGATTCCTCCCCACGACCCACTTTCAAAGCAATTGGAGTAAATTTTTGAAGTTTTGCCTACAGTGTTAGTGGCATGATACTCCTGGACTTTACATGGGATTTATACGGCAAAAAATATGTCTTCCTTTGAAAATTTAATCCACAGTGTTTCGGTTTTGAGGTAATATAGTTGGTTTGCTTATTAATTTTCTACTTAGAGTCCAATCCTGCTGCCAGTGAAGTCAATGGACAACTTCCATTAATTTCAGTGAGGCACAGGGTTAAGCACTTTAGATACGATAGATGGTCAGATGCTGTGATGATGGATGCAGTATAAAGACCTGAATAGATCAGAACAGAGTTCAACAAATGTAAGTTTGGAATTTTAGGTAGCAGCCACAGATAGCTTTGTGTATTACTATAATTTCACATCTGTAATGGCTGTTTCAAGGGATAGATATTTGGGGCCAGATTCCATTACAATTTAAATCTGACAAAACCCCATTGTTGTGAATAGGGTTGAATGGGATGTAAGTTATAATTTTTCTTTATTACTATCTTTGTAATTCATTTTGCTCTTTGCAGTTTATATCATGTGTTTTGCTTATTTACATTTGGGAGAAGGGGACAAAAACTAGACAATGACTGTAAATAGGTTATTTTCTATAATATGGGTGAGAATGGATGAGTTAGCACATTTGTATAAATTCCTACTATTGAAAATTATGGATCTGATGGGCAGATCTAAGCCCACTGACGTCAATGGAAAGACTCCTATTAATTTAATTGGGAGCTGATTCAGGCCTGTAAGCAGGATAAATCCAGAAGGACAACATTTACACAAGAGTAAAACTAGCATGAGATTATAATTGGGCCCAATGTGTTTACATTAAAATCGGCTAATGCAGATTTTACACACACACACACAAACAAAGCTCATAATATATTCTCCATGAATTTACAGAGAGGATTTCCCAGCAGCTGTCTCTAGCGCTAAATGTTTGTATTAGTGTTAAATGTTGCAATATGTACATCCTAAAAAAAAGGATCCTTCTTCTGGGTTAAATTAATAAATGTTTTTCCCCAAAACGCAACCTCTTCCTACCCTATCAAAGCTCTGAAGAATGCAGAACATAACTATTACGATACAACACTTGTACGGAAGCAGGAGACCATTCTTCGAACTACCACATTTTAATTGTAGGAATATATGTGTCCTCTTTATCCACCTAAATAAGGAGAAAAAGTATGAAAAGCATTGGCAAATATGCCATAATTTGATACAGCTGAGGGGGGGAATCCTCAGGCCAATGGAAAAGTGACTTTTGGCTCATTTCCACGTCATGATCAGAGCTTGATTGCCATGAGGTATAGCATGATGGACACATTGCAGGAACATCCTCTAGATTCACATAGGCCACTGATACAAATTGCACTTCATTAAACTGTTGGGCTCCAGTGCAATTCTCTTCAGCTACAACAAAGTTGGCACACATGAGCTGAACTTGTGTAACACCAACAGACCCCGGTTGTCAGCAGGCAGGACTGAACTGGGGACCTCTGGAGCTTAGTGCATGAGCCTCTTCCACATGAGCTAAAAGCCAACTGACTCTTAGCTAATGCTGTAGAGCAAACTCATTTAACTCTCTCTCTAAGTGGTCTTGGTGTCACTAGATGGAACAGAGAAGATGTGTAGGTTACACTTTCTGGGAAATTTTCAGCAAAATATTTTTCTGTTGAAAAATACCAGTTCATCAAAATGGAAATATATCAATTTTGATTACATTTTTCTTGGGGCGGGGGGGAATATCTCAGGTGCATAATCAAATTTCAGGTCAACACCAGAGACAGAGAGAGACCCCCCACACACACACTCCAAGGCTCTGAATCAGACAGAGTGGGACTTGAACATGTGGACTGCCACAGCCACAGGACTATTAGCTATTCTGTGGTTTCTTTCTCACATTTTTTTTCAATGAAGAATTTCAAAAGGTAAAGGTTTCTTTCTGATGAGGACACTTTAAAAAAAATCTCAAAATCTTTTGCAGAACAGAATTCTTGTTTTCTAGGCAGCCCTGCTCAGGAGTCGTTGTATCCATATTACACTATTTGATCAGTAACAGCCATGTGATACACCATACATAGCTTTAAGATAGGACTCTATATATACTGCATTATATCTCTACAGCTTCTTCTTCAAGCATTTCTTGGTACTAAAATATTACTGGGAAAATGAACATAATAGGGATAAAGAAAATAAATTAAATAACTGTTTAATGTGACCTCTGAATACTAAGAGCAAATTTCAGTATGATGAGATTGTGATAGGTTTGGTCACAGAGATCCCCTTGGGAAGGTCACCTGATGTGTTGAAATTACCTCTCAGCCCGTTTTCCCTTATGGCTTGGGACTCCAAAACCTTGCCTTGTTGAGCCAGACACACTAGTCTGCTGCAACACAGACCCAGGTCTGAACCACACCCCCAAAGCTGCAGGCTTTAACCAAAAACTGCTCAGCAGGTCACCTCTCTCCAATACCCAGACACCCAGCTCCCAATGGGATCCAAACCCCAAATAAATCCATTTTACTCTGTATAAAGCTTATGACAGGATAAACTCACAAACTGTCCACAAATTATAACACTGATAGAGAGATATGCACAACTGTTTGCTGCCCCAGGTATTAATCACTTACTCTGGGTGATTTTATCAAAAGTGATTTTATTAAATATAAAAAGTAGGATTTAAATGGTTTTAAGTAAAAACAGACAGAACAAAGTAAGTTACCAAGCAAAATAAAACAAAACATGCAAGTCTAAGCCTAATACATTAAGAAACAGAATACAGGTAAATCTCACCCTCAGAGATGTTTCATTAAGCTTCTTTCACAGACTAGACTCCTTCTTAGTCTGGGCCCAATCCTTTCCCTGGTATAGTTTGTTAGTTCCAGCTCAGGTGGTAACTAAGGGTTTTCTCATGACTGCAGCCCCCTTTGTTCTGTTCCACTCTCTTATATATCTTTGGCACAAGGCAGGAATCCTTTGTCTCTCTCTGGGTTCCCACCCGTCCTTCTAAATGGAAAAGCATCACGTTTAAGATGGATTCCAGTATCAGGTGACATGGTCACATGTCACTGTAAGACCTCATTCTTCATTACCCACAGGCTGACCCACATGTCTACAAGAAGGCTTGCAGGTAAATAAACCATCTACAACCAATTGCCCTGGTCAATGAGAGCCATCAAGATCCTAAGCCACCATTAATGGCCCACACTTTGCATAATTACAATAGGACCTCAGAGTAATACTTCATATTTCTAGCTTCAGATAAAAGAATGATACATACATACATACACATAGTAGATTATAAGCGTTGTAATGATACCTTACAATATGCATAAAGCATATTCCAGTTACATTATATTCACACTCATAAGTATATTTCCATAAACATATGGAGAGCAACATTACAGAGATAGCAATAGCTGACAGTTTCAATGTGATAGCCTCGCCAGCAGAAGCATTTAAACACTGAAACTACTTGGCTCAGAAGGATGATAGAAAGAGGATGGACATACACATCTCATAATAGGCAACATATTACTGTAAATTAGTATACCTTCTATTTTCAGCTTGAAATTTTTGTTTTACATGTCAGGCCAAATCCAGAAGATCTTACAATTTTTACTCAGGCCTTAATTGGGTAAAGTTTTGAGTAAAAACTGATGTCCTGGCCTTCCGTGGCAGAACTGGGGAATATCATGGTATCTTTGCTAATCATGCTCCTTGGTCCACTCTCTTAAAAAAAAAGAAGTGTTTGGCTAAAATGATTAATCTTTTTGGTAAAATGGCTATGTTCAGCCATGACTGTATTTTTAAATGATTATGTAGCTGTTTTTTGTAATGGAACATGAAAGACTAAAAAACAAAATAATTTCATGTACAGGAATGCAACTGCAAACTGTATAATAAAGAGAAACAATATTTTTTTGGTAGGGAGAGCGTTTATTTTTAGGCACCAAGTTATAAACATGGCAGGCCCGATCCATTGTATGCATAGCTCTTTCACCACTCTTCTGAATAGAAGGAAGAGACTGCCACGTGCACTGTCTAGTAACTCAATGTAATGGCATTGGTGTAAAATGTGTATGCGGAGAATCTCACCCATTTTCAATAACAGTTAAAAAAAAGACATGCAGGTAAGTTTTCTCTGAATTTGCTTATATCTGTCATTTCAAGCCAGCCTCTTAATGCCATTTTACTTTTTTATTTTTTTGGTACCTCATATAGGAAATACAGAACCTTCATCAATTATACCAAATGACACACTTTCTCAGAATGCTTTAATCATCATGTGCCAAAAACAACCAAGAAAATCTGCAATGAAAGCTGAAGTTCCCAGTAATGTAACATTTCAATGCCAAATTCTCACAGCTAATTAATGCCAGAAAGCAACTCTGGAAATGTCCTGTTATCTATTTTGGTTGATTGAAAACAAAACATGAACGTATTATTTAAAAAATCTGCTCATGTTGCATTAGTTTATATCTAACGGACAGCTACTGAGTACTGTCTCATGTTATTTTACCCTTTTTATTTGCACATATTCTTTTTATTTATTTATTTAAATGTAAGCAGTGACTGAAGATATTATCATCACTTTTCTCTCTCTGCTTTTATGACTCAGCTCTTCATCTGATCCTGATTTTTAGAAATTGACACCCAACTGCAACTGTTACTCCCATTCATTAACACAAATTGTAGTTTGTCACCTCATTTTTTTTTAGTACATGATCTGAATTAACAGCTTCATTTTCAGTAATTCAGCCACTTTCCCTTTCTTTAGCATAGCTGGACTCTGTAAATGAGAAAAAAATGGGTTTGGGTCACTTTTTCTTGCCTTATTTTACACTATACAACTCTGGATGGGGGTTCTTGGTTTGATTTTTAATCAAAAAGATATATTTTATATGGATAGCTCAATGCACATCAGTGACCTTTAAATAAGCCTGGCCTAGATTCCTGTGTAGATGGTAAATAAGGGAAGTGGAAACCCAGTTTCTTCCTATATAAGGTTTTTCCACTAGATCAACAACTGACATTTCAAATGTCAATTTCACACCAAATAGGAATACAGAGACATTTGACAGAGTCCCACCATTTTTTTTTAAGATATGCTAAATTGTTAGGAAAGAAAATGGACATAATAATCAATCAGTGTATTACTATATGCTCATGAAAACTTTGAGCAAAAAGCAAGGCTAAGTTATTCATTGTGAATTATTCACTTAGACCTACTTTGCATAGGAAATTCTAACACAGCTTTAACTAGAAGTAAAATTCCACTGGGCAGCTTTTTTCGTAATTCAACATGCCTTAGAAAGACCAGGCAAAGGGACAGCAGTGCCTGTTCCTTGCAGCAGAAACAAACAAAACAACAACAATTAGCTTAATTTCCTTTTACATTTCTACTTATTGTTGCCCCAAAACATATTATAGCATATATTTTAAATGAGATACATCATAAGCAATATTCAAAAGTCCTCAAGCATTTTCAGGAGCTTGCACAAATCACCTACGGACATGTTCCTTCTAACAGCCTACTTAGTTTGGCAGTTAGTAAAAACAAATCAGGGATGAAAGAAGCAACTGTATAGATCATTCAACGGATAGACCCCTGAATATAAAAGATTCTTTCACCTAGGAAAACTGAAATGCTGTATAATATTTAAATTGATCCTATGTAGCTATAATCTCTTTGTCCACTTATATCACTAGATTTCTGGCAAAGATTCAGTATTTTTATAAATATATTCATATGTGCAGGCCTGAGTGTTTTTTGTTTCCCCTATCAGCAGCTTTCCTTTCTTTGTCTGACTGAGGCAATGTTACTCACTTTATCCTACTGGAAAGAACATAAGAATGGCCATACTGGGTCAGACCAAAGGTCCACCTAGCCCAGTATCCTGTCTTCCGACAGTGGCCAGTGGCAGGTCCAGAACAGGTAATCATCAAGTGATCCATCCCTTGTCACCCATTCCCAGCTTCTGGCAAACAGAGGCTAGGAACACCATCCCTGCCCATCCTGGCTCATAGCCATTGATGGACCTGTCCTCCATGAATTTATCTAGTTCTTTTCTTCTTTTCCAAACAACTCAATGACACTCCAGTAGGCAAAGAAACACCACTGGGAACATTTGTAAAACAGCAATAAAGGAGAGCAATGACAATGTTTAAGTTTTTGCTACAACATGAACTCCCCTGCCCAAGGGGCACAGAGACTAGAAGCCCCCCTTCCCCCACTTAAAGCCCCATGGAATTTCTGAAATGCCTTTTCCTGATTTTCCAGCTTGGCGAGCATGCCTAGCAGCTCTCCATGAGCTAATCTCAGATCATGTCAACCATTTGTGAAGTATTTTAATATAAAAAAAATAGTGTTGTGTTCTCTCCATTGCTGTATCTGTCACTGACATACTGTGAACAGGAGTATCATCATCTGAACAATTTCATTTACAGGACAAAATGAGGATACTACTGTACTAGATGAGACACCACAGAAGGTGGTCTTGGGCAATGTGGAAGAGTAGACTCACCACAGGTATGACCCCTCATGGCTAGCTGTGGCATAGCTGGCTTTCCTCCTCTTGCACCCAGACAGGCACTCTGGGCTCATGGTCTGCCTCTTCTCAGGACTCGGCCCTCTAGTCAATCTAAGTCACATTTAAAGTCTCACCCCTTCTAGAGCAAACAAATAATCTAATAAAAACCCCTTCAAACATAAGTCTTCATCCTTAGATAGGTTCACTCCTACACAGACTCTTCACCCCTTCCTGGCCTCTGCAGGGTTGTTCTCCTGTGCTTGGTGGAAGACGTGCCTCCCAGGGCTTTCTGTGTGGCAGCCTGATTTCAAACTCAGTTGTTCTTTGCCTCCTCATGTCACAGAGTTTCCAAACCACCTTTTCTGATGGCTGGTAGGGAGAACTCAGGCCTTCTTTCTCCCATGTGTTTCAGCCCAGGGACCCTGTGGCAAGCAGCAAAAGTCTGCTCTCTCAGGCTCCTCGCAGCCTCTCTGGAATTTCTACCTTGGCCTTCCTTCAGGCCCTTTCCCACAGCTCCTTCCTGGGTTTACTGTATGTCTGCCTCTCTATAGTCCTTTTCTTTATTCTCTAGCAACCAGAGAGGAACAGCAGAGTTCTTCCCTTCATTTCCTGCAGCCACCTTCTCATCTGAGCTTCATCTCTATGCTCAGCACTTAACTACTCTTCAGTAACAGCTGGCTGACCTCCAAGTGCAACCAGCCTTTATTGAGCTCACTAGTTCCAGTAAATGCTTTTTGTGCCAGTGAAGGGGTATATAATCCATCTCAGGCAATTTATGATTGTTTGGTACAAACAGCACAGTTAATACTGCTGCCCCGAATGCAGCCCTCATTGAAATAGACCACCACTACAGTGTTGAAATGGCTTTTGTCTTTCACCAAAACAATGTATCAAGTTTTATCTGATCTTTCTACATTTCTAGCATCAACCACTCCTCCAGATAGTCTAGAGAAAAATATTTCCGTTCTCATCGATAGCAGCAAGATTATCATTCCCAAATTTGGCAGTGACCTCTTGATTCAGAGCTTTGTTAAATATTAGTGCTCCAACCTAGTTTTTCTCCTTCCAGCACTTTTGATTTTGGGAGGTTTTTGAAGAATTTAAGATAGATGGTTGACCAACCTAACATTAATATATTGGTTCATACCACATTTACAGATTATTCCTTATTATATTCCACTGATCAAGTTTTTGTCCCTTGAGGGAATCTTCAAGAGTTCTCTTTCAGAACCACTGCTTTAATATTTATACAACTTCACTCTCTTCAAAAGTGCACTGTTACAGTCCATGTCTACTAAAAACTGATACTATTACCTAATAAAGAACACTGATATTAATTTCAGGTACACTTAGAACAATCAGAAAGAAATGCTTCTTCACTCAGGCCCCGAATCCTTGGTTTCAGTGGAACTAATCATGTTGTGAAAAGTTAAGCACATGCAGAATTTTGCAAGACTAGGAGCATAGTGTGTATTTAGCCAGAGTCATTCATCCATATGGAAGGTCTTGTAGTTATGTAATTCAACTAGCTTTTAAAAATTCTAGCTACATTTATGACCAGTGATGCTACATAGCACTTTTCCCAATGTATTTTAAACATATATTAGCCAATTAACCAATAACACTTGTAGATACTATATACATATTAAGATATGGGTAATCAATTTCATACTTCAGGGTATGAACTAAAGTTATGCTACTAAAGTTAGACATTTTTAATTCTGTAGTTCTGGATAACTTGCCTGTGAGAATTTTAAAGGAGTTGGCTGAGGAGTCGCTGAAGCATTAATGTTTATTTTCAGTAAGACTTGGGACACTGAGGAAGTTCTATAAGACTGGAAGAAAGCTAATGTTGTGCTAATATTCAAAAAGGGTAAATGGGATGACTTGGGTAATTTTAGGCCTGTCTGTCTGACATATCGTGGCAGGCTTCCTGGCACGATAATGGAGCAACTGATAGGGAACCTTGTTTAATAAAGAACTAAAGGAGGGCAATATAATTAATGACAATCAACACAGGTTTATGCAAAATAGATTCTATTAAACTAATCTGCTATTTTTGATGTGATTGCAAGTTTGGTTGATAAAGGTAACAGTTTTGATATAAGATACTTAGATCTCTGGAAGTCACGTAACTTGGCAACTCATGATATTTTGATTAAAAAACTTGAAAGATATAACATTAACATAGCCAATTTTTAATCCATTTAATCTGTGCCAATTGATAGGTCTCAAAATATAACTGTGAATGGGAAATCCTCATCGAGTGGGTCTGTTTCCAGTGGAGTCTCACAGGAATCAAGTTTTTGGACCTATAGTATGTAATATTTTTATTAATGACCTGAAAGAAAACATACAATGTTCACCAAAAAAGTTTGCAAGGGACCCAAAAATTGGAGGTGTGGTAAATAATAAAGAGGACAGGTGACTGATACAGAGTGTTCTGCACTGCCTGGAAAACTGGGACAAGCAAACAATATGCATTTTGATATGGCTTTCTATAAATGTACGCATTTGGGAATAAACAATGTAGACTCTACCCCCAGGACAGGGGACCTTACCCTGGAAAGCAGTGACTTTGAAAAAGATTTGGGGGTTGTGGTGGATAATTAGCTGAACATGTGCTCCTATTGGGATGCTAGGGCCAAAAGATTTAATGTGATCCTTGAATGCATAATCAGGGAAATCTCAAGTAGGAATAGAGAGGTTAATATACCTCTTTATTTGGCAACGATGAGACCACTGCTAGAATACTCTGTCCAGTTCTGGTGTCCACAATTCAAGAAGGAGGTTAACAAATTGGAGAGTGTTCAGAGAAGAACCACAAAAGTTATTAAAGGATTAGAAAATATTACCTATAGTAAAAGACTTAAGAAGCTCAATCAATTTCGTTTAGAAAGAGAATATTACTGTCTATACGTATATACCTGTGGAACAAATATTTAATAATAGGTTCTTTAGTCTATTTGAGAAAGATATAACATGATCCAATGAATCAAAGTGAAAGCTAGACAAATTCAGACTGGAAGTACACACACATATTTCATGGGGAGAGTAACTAACCATTGGAACAACTTACCAAGGGTCATTGTGGATTCTCCATAATGGATAATTTTTAAATCAAGATTGGATGTTTTTCTGAAAGATATGCTCTCGGAATTATTTTGTGGAAGTTCTATGGCTTGTGTTATAAAAGGGGGTCAGACCAGATGATCACAGTGGTTCCTTCTGGCCTTGAAATCTGTGAATCTCTGAACATCATTTGCCTCTTTTTCTTCTTTTGTTCTTGTATACTGCACTCAGAGAAAATTACTCATCAAAAGGTATTATAAGGGAAGTATATATCCAAAAATGTAAAGCAGCTGAGAGAAAAACATTTTGATCTTTTATAGAAAGAGGTGAACAAATAATGTTACAAAAAGAAAATTTTATGAATTTTGCTTCTTTTTTTCTATTTTACAGTGAACAGATTGTGATTTTCTCAAATATATTCATTATCTAAAATTATTTGAGTTCCTTCTGCAGCTAATTATTGATCTGGGTTTATTTTCTGAACAAGATGGTACTATTCAAAATCTGAGCTGTTTTGGACACACATATACATCACATAGGATGTTTCATAAACGGATGTGTATTCTGAGTTGAACATTCCCAGTTATGCACCTGAAATTCACTACCTATGAATATCATGAAAACTGGCTATTTTCTATCATATGATAGAAAAGTTATGGGAAGTGAACACAAAAAGGATATCAACACAGTGGAAATACATTTCAAGGAACTTTTTTTTTTCTGCAACACTCAGCTTTAATAGTTTATTTTTTCAAAATATTAAAATAGAAGAAACCCCCCAATTTTCAGTGAGTTTCAAGAAAGAGATACAGTGCCTGACAGTCAACATAACTTCTGAGCACATTTTGCAGTAATTATAAAGCCCTTATTTGAACTATGCTTCTAGAGGCATGGAAACATGCAAACTTCAGCAAAATGAGTCACATGAGCAAAGGATAGGATAGTTTACAAATCTCCCTTTTGATTACTTCAAAATGTCTCAGTACATAAAAGTGCTCATTTATAGAATCTGCATTAATATTCAGATCAGAACTGTTTTTGAAAATGGAAGCCTGATAATATTTCTCCGTGTTTAAATTACATCCCCTTCTTCAGCATAAAGCTCTTTGCCTCCCTATAACATAGATGAGTGAGTACCAGATTACAGCTTTAAAAAAGGATTTTTTTTCAGAGAGGTAAACTAGGAGATGAAGGACACAGAGAGAGGAAAAAAATCAATGAAGTAGCAGAGAGTTAATCTTAGGGGTCTGACCCCACACAAACAGATGCAAAGCCAAACAAAATAAATTAAATTCAAACATAGTCCCTGTGAACCAAACCCAGTTGGTTTTTCACAGCTCCAGTACACACAGCAGCTATAATTATTTTTGTACAGCAGGTTTCAAATTTAACACAAAACAACTATTGCTGAGAATAGTTATTTACAGTACAGTAAACAAGACACTAGGATGCATATTGCTAAAATCTTTGTCTGTCTATGCCAGAAGGAGGACAGGAGACACTGGATGTGGTTTAAGCAGGCCACAACTTTATTCCTAAATGTCTGGGGGTACCTGGCAGATAACATTGCACAAAGCAGGTAATTCCATAATCAATTACATATAGCAGGAGGCTGCTGTCAGCCCTCCCCCTTTATCCATCATGGTCTCCAGCCAACCTGCTGGTGGGACCTCATTCCCCTCCCCCCGAATGAGGGTTAAGAGGAGCTATAAAGGAGGGGGAGTTGACTCCCTAATACACCAGTCATAGGAGCCCCAAATCCCCCGTTTCTGCTCCTTTAAATAATACCTCCTTTAAATCCTTTACCAATTGATTTAATCTGATCACCAAAAAGAAAAGGAGTACTTGTGGCACCTTAGAGACTAACCAATTGCATCCGATGAAGTGAGCTGTAGCTCACGAAAGCTTATGCTCAGATAAATTGGTTAGTCTCTAAGGTGCCACAAGTACTGTATTCTTTTTGCGAATACAGACTAACACAGCTGTTACTCTGTAATCTGATCACCATATCCCTTCCCTGTGGAATACCTGCCCAGTACATCTGCCCCATGCTTACATAATCAGTTGTGACATCATAGCCTAACCCACATTTCATTTTTTGCCCCAACTAAGTCCCCATCCCACTGTGGGGAAGGCGAAAAACCAAATCAAGCCAAAACAAAACAAAACAAAATAACACCTCACCGTGGCCAATCTAGTGGTGAAGGAAAAAAATTCTTCCCAGCACCCCCAAAGCAAGGAATAACTAGTGTAATGCTCACAGCAGATCATGACAAAACCTGGTATTTTAACTACCTCCTTGGGTAGGAAGGTGGGTTCTGCTGCATCAGTGTGGACATAAATAGCCCCTCCCCCAATCACATGGGGGGGGGAAGAGGGAGATGGGTCAGTATCTCCATGCAGACCTGGTATGAAACATCTGTGGCAAGTAAATCTTTGGCTCTTTAGTACTTAAAAGGGCAACACACCCTTTTTGACAAGCCAGAAAACAGCCCCAACCATTTAATGGTGATATCAGTATCATTTCAGTAATTTTCCCTTAAAACTGTACACTGTGATAAACTGACTACTATGAGACTCTAGCAAAACGGGACCTAATACTACTCATATTGAAGTTAATGGGAGGATTACTACTGATTTCCATGTGAGCAGGATTATGTCAAAGGTATCTAAATCAAACAGATGTTTTGAAAAGGATTTTGAGTAGATAAAATAACAGTATGAAGAATAAGAACAAAACTACTTATATAATAGTCAATGAATTAACATCTGTACATTACGTGTGTACAAAGGCCCATTTGTTATAGTTTAACACTTAGACAGTCAAAAGAAAAAAAATACTGGCTCTGAATTTTAGCCAATGAAACACAATGATAAGAGCAATACATTTTCAACATATCAGGCACTTTAGAACTAAACCCCCCAAGTTTATTCATTTTACAGGCCTTATGATATTAGTTGTAAAAATAATATTCAAAACTGGTAATTGTTCTTTCTATAATCCCACAGAGATTTGTCAGAGGTTTGCTTTATTCTGAGTTAAAGAACAGATACAACTGTATATAAAAAGAGTAATATGTATTTTGCCCATACACAGATTATTTAATTGAGACTCACACTGTTTACCAAGTCTCAATTAAACAAGCCCCATAAATTCCTGAGGATGGATATCTTTATAGCCATCTTACTAATGGGTAAACTGAGACACGGAGAGGCTAAGAGCTTGATCCTGCCATATCCTGAACAACCTCACGTCTCATGGAAGTCAATGGGAGTTGAGGGTACTTGCACTTTGCAGGATCAAGCCCCATGTGATTTGCCAAAGATTGTACTGCGAGTTAAGGCAGAGCTTGAAATAACTTGACTCCAAGTCTACTATGCCAGCCACTATCCATTCCACAAATCTGTTCCCCTGAGCTTATGTATATGGTTGACTTCTGTTGCTAATTGTTTATGCTTTACCATAAAGAACTCAGCAATAAATAGTGTTTTAACATTCTTGTCTGAATATGTACTATCTGGGACAAACATTGGTACAGTATCAGATTCATCTTGACTTGAAACTTGGCCCTAAATGTGCAACTAGCCCTAATTGAGATAATTGCTCAGCAAATCAAAGTAATGTAGTGAAGCAAGTAATTATGTGTCACAAAGTGCTGTGCTAAACTATTTATTTTTTCACCCTGAATAAGTAACAAGAAGCAGCTTTTCCCAAGTCTTTATCATCTGCATGAAATAGGAAAAAGACAAACTCTTTTATATCACCACACCAGACGGTGATGCATAGTTTATTTTCAAAACTTTTCAGACATGAAATTGTTTTCAGTATGGAGGCTATGATCCCTAACAGGCTTTAAAGTCCAACCATTTTCTTTAAGGAAGATGAAGACCTGAATGAGGCTTGAATCATGGTACCAGCACAATATAAGTGTATTTCAACATTTTCTCCCATTCATAATAAAAAACTTAAGCAGAATCCAACAGATCAGCTGAGATACTGTCAAAGATCTATCTAATCTATCTATCTATCTATCTATCAGTCTGATTATATCAAGGTTCCCTACCCCACCCCCGTAGATCACATCGTAAATCTAGTCACTTAAAATTAAGTTTAAAAAATGCCCAGATACTCCCTCTTTAAGTGCCTATCTCAATATATTATGAACCTGATTTACTTTTGTCATAAGTCCTAATGATTCTCAAGTTGGGAAGCCAAAATCTGAAAGTTCAAAAGTGAGCAGCTACTTTTGAAAATAGAATCGGATTATTCTGTTACCCCAGGATTTTATTTAGCTCTTCCTTAAATTGGAAATCTCTCTGTACAGCAAATGGAAAACAAAACAAAATCAAATGGGGCAGCGGGCATGGAGAAGGGGGCAAGAACAGATGACACTGATAAAGTGAATAACTAAAGATATGCATTCTTATGAAGTTTCTGGTATTCGGAAGAAAACTTGTTACTTGGCTATATGTGGATCTAGCACATGGTGGTGTCACGAAGAACTCTAAACCTGAAAGAAAAGAGATTGATGAAATGGCCCATATATCCAGAACTTCACAGCTCTAAGGGACTACTTTAAGATTTATTTTGAGATAACTCAAAAGCAAGCAAGATGATATTCAAGAAACCAGACGAGGGAAATAATTTGCTTCAGATTGTTTCTTTGTGCTAGGACAACAATAGAGGAACAGTAATGAGGATTAAACATCATTTGCTCAACATCTATTGAACAAGCACAAATTCAATAAGATTTCAATCATCCAGGTGCATGAGTTAAAATTAAACTGCTACAGAGTACTTTTACTGAATTTTATTAGGGTCACAAGCTCTGCCAGATACCAAGTCTATGGGGGTAATAGCTATGTGAACTTTAAATAAAGAGCTCAGTTTCAGTCCTGAACCTTAAGCAAAAAATAGTTTCAGCTGACCATTTTCAACAAGGTAGGGACTGCACTAGTTCATACCTTTATGTTCTGATGGTATGAATGGAACTCACAGCAGACAAGTTGACACTGTGAAAGACATCAAGTTTCAGAATGATGTCCATGCTGAATCCTGACGTCTTTAAGAGTCATTACGTGTAGTAATGTGAAACCACATTTGTCAAGGTTCCTTCCCCACTCTGAACTCTAGGGTACAGATGTGGGACCTGCATGAAAACCTCCTAAGCTTACTTTCACCAGCTTAGGTTAAAACTTCCCCAAGGTACAAATTAATTTTATCCTTTGCCCCTGGATTTCTACTGCCACCACCAAACTTTAACTGGGTTTACTGGGAAACATAGTTTGGACATGCCTTTCCCCCCAAAATCCTCCCAACCCTTGCACCCCACTTCCTGGGGAAGGTTTGGTAAAAATCCTCACCAATTTGCATAGGTGACCACAGACCCAAACCCTTGGGTCTTAGAACAATGAAAAAACATTCAGTTTTCTTACAAGAAGACTTTTAATAGAAGTAAAGGAATCACCTCTGTAAAATCAGGATGGTAGATACCTTACAGGGTAATTAGATTCAAAACATAGAGAATCCCTCTAGGCAAAACCTTAAGTTACAAAAAAGACACACAGACAGGAATAGACATTCTATTCAGCACAATTCTTTTCTCAGCCATTTAAAGAAATCATAATCTAATGCATACCTAGCTAGATTACTTATTAAAAGTTCTAAGACTCCATTCCTGTTCTGTCCCGCGCAAAAGCAGCATACAGACAGACACAGACCCTTTGTTTCTCTCCCTCCTCCCAGCTTTTGAAAGTATCTTGTCTCCTCATTGGTCATTTTGGTCAGGTACCAGCGAGGTTACCTTTAGCTTCTTAACCCTTTACAGGTGAGAGGATTTTTCCTCTGGCAGGAGGGATTTTAAAGGGGTTTACCCTTCCCTTTATATTTATGACAACATTAGAAAAAAAAGCATCCTCATTATCTATTTCTTACAAATTCCTCTACCACCAAAACTCTGTTAAAAAATGCTAAAGTTACCCATTTAAGTACACAAAAGCCAAGAAATGTTAAAATTATGGTTGTACATACAACCTTAAATCTGCCCACTTGTACATATGTATCCAAATACAATTTTTAATTTTATGATCAACTGTTTCTCAGGTGATACAGTATAATTATCCTGCATTTGTTCCTAAAACCTAGCACATACATTTTTATTTTCCCCTCACCACATCAGGTCAAATAACTCACTGAATTTTATAATATTTTTTCAGGTTTTTTTATATGTGTCTGAGTATCTGTGATAATCACTTGGAGCCTTCTCTCCAACAGACTGAAAGGGGTTTCCATATATTAATTAAGCTTCACATTCACTGGGCTAAAGAAGTCACTATTATGAAGTCAGTAGTTGTCAACAATTATTACACCGTAGGTGTAAATACCATGGTATTATCCTACTCTTTAAATAGAGAATAGGAAAATAATCTATTTTAGTTACTTATATGGCCACCATTACTATGCTAATGGCAGCTTCACCATCTAATTTATTAGGCCTCAGAATGCCGTGTGAGGTATACCACTACTTCTCTTCACTGCAGAGTTAACTTGAATGATAACTTGAGTGTTTCCTCTAACTTGAATCCCATCTTCATCCAAGAACCCATAAATAGAGTGTGGCGGTAATGTTAACTTGAGTTGGTTGGCCTGTGGGGTGGGGGATGGGTAAGGCTACAGCTTGAGTTAGCACAACTCATCAGCTGTTAACACAATCACTCTGTTTAGCTTGAGTGTTATTTTTCAGTTACCTTCTCATTTGAACTAGGCTAACTTGAGAGGAGATGACTGGAATGTAGACAACTTAACACTGCAGTGAAGAAACAACCTAAGGTCCCAATCCACAAAGGGATTTAAGGTTGTGTCCTCTCAGGGAATTAGGCGCCTGAGGATACGTCTACCCTTCACACTCCTTATGGTGCTATGTAGAGTACTTACACTGCATGCCCCCCAGCCTGGATATAAATAGCAAATAAATGGTGAGGCGAATAGAGTACAGACACACCTGACTCCTTAGCGTACATACCCTACATGGCTCTCTACATGCCCAAGCAGTGCCTTCCTCATCTACACTGCTATTTTTAGTGGTTATTGTCCTGCTGACAGAGTCTTTCCCTGCTGCAGCGAAAAACACCAGCAGTGGGGAAATAGTAGGAAAAGGCTCCGGCAGCCTTCTGCTACTGCCTCAGCCAGCTAACACACTACAGAGTGGACACAGCTTACTTTTCACTGCTGGATGTACCTACACATACTCTGTGTGCCACCACCTTTGGTGTACAGTGTAGACATAGCCGTAGTCTGGGCATCTATCTCCGCTTGGTATCCAGAACAGGGAACCCTCTCCTGGAGTGAAGTCCTTAAGCTACTTCTTATACAAACAATTGTGGTATATACCTAACTCCACACAAAATGTCTGGGGGCAGGGGCAGGGGTGGGAGAGGGGGAGATGGGAAGGCAGCCTCCCTTATAACCTTTAGCCCAGTAGTTAGGGAACTCTTAGGATGTGGGAGATCCTAGTTCAATTCCTCTATCTGTCTCAGGAGATGGGATTTGAACATGGGTGTCCCATCTTTCAGGTGAGTGGTCTAATATGGAACTCTCTCAATCTCTCCTGATGAAAATGGTCCAGTGTGTATAAATAATTAAATATGCATTGGGCCAGAGAATGACTCTAGAGCCTAGTGGTAAGGGCACGCATCAGAGAGGTGGGGGACCCATGTTCCAATATATGGTCTTTCGGCCGAGGAGAAAAATTTAAAAAGACACTATTATGTCGAACTTCCCTTCTATGGGTTGTGGAGTGTAGAAGGTGGAATAAGGTTAATAAGTCAGAATAAACAATTTTCAATGCCACTACTCTTATGATAGCTAAGGTTCTTTGGAATATATGACAGTGTAATGCACGGTAGCTGTTACAGAAAGAAGTGGGAAACTCAATGGTTTCTGTTCTGTTTTTTCTGATTATTAAAACTTTGGTTCACATGAATTTACGAATCCTGATTTTCAATGTGAGCTTCAGGTTCAATCAAATCTGAAGAGGAAAAACAAAAACAGCTTGAAACCATGAAGTTATCAACAGGTTTTGGGTTTCATGGTTTTCACATAAAATATTAAATCCCTAGGGCTAAATCTATGCCCATATGATACCATCCTCATGAGTTCCCAGACATCATATAATGTGCTTTGTGGACTCTGGGATATGCTGCCAGGATTGTTAAGTGTTATGGTTAGTGGTACAGGTTTACTTCCTGCATAACTCCTGTTAACATATAAGCCTGTTTGTCAGTCTGAGATAGAATTTTGGGCTTGACTGTTTGATACTTTTATATCTTATATTAATGTGTGTGAAGAACAATGAACAAAGACATTGTGTGTTGCATTTCCTACAATCAGATGGGGCTTTTAGTACAGTGAGTAAATATAAGGGATAGAGTTAAAGTGTTAGAGTATGGTGGGAGTGTAATATATGTAATATAATATAAACAACAAAAAGACCAAAGAAATGCCTGTTCCTGACCACAGCACAACCTCTCTCCTTACCCCTCCCATAGGGTACAAAAGGGGTGCGATGAAGACCACAGACCCACAACCCCCCAAAAAGGAACATGACCATAATTTGTAAGGGGTGGGGCTGTGGGTGTGCATTGCAAGTATATTTGGGTCGGTAAAGGAGGAGGAGGTGTGAATAGGGAATGGGGAACAGGGATATAGGCAAGGCTCTGCGACATCAGAGCTGGGAACAGAACACTGGGAAACAGACTCTGTCAGTGTGTAGAGCTATGGATATGTTTGCTTGGAACTAACCCCAATAAACATTGACTTGCCTGCATTTCGCCCTTCTGGTCTTCTGCTTTATCTGTGTGTGACAAGAACAAGGGGCGGAGATGAAGGGAAAGCCCAGTAGCAATTCCCTCAAACAGTTCCACAGGAAATCTCAGCTATGGAAATTTGGCATAGCTTTTCCTATCAGTGCCTTTTCAGAGTGAATGTTTTGAAAAGAACTTGCCCAAGGGTGAGTCTAAAGCGAGGTTTAAGAAAACAAGCAAATATTTAGGAATATAAATGTCAAAAAGAAAATCTCCACCTAAAAATAGTACTAATAAACATAATACTTTGTGCATAAAGTATACTATGTTTTATCTGATGATACCTAGAGAGAGTGTTATTATACTGCTGGATAAACTGAAGTAAAAGGGGGCTAAATTATTTGCCCAAAGTTACATAGCAAGACTGCTCTACTCTCTAGACTACACTCACTTCCTATATTAAATAGATTTCCTTTTTTTTTTTTTTTTTTTTTTTTTGAGAAACAGCAAGATTCATTTTAAATGCAAACTGAAGAGTTTTTAATTAAGGTTAGATTCTTACTACCAAAAAAGATTAGTGTGCACCTTGACGAAATACATATTACCAGTTAAATAATATTTTAATTGGAAAATGTGCTACTGCAACTTTTCAATCACATAACCTAGGAAAAGACCTGAGATACAACAAACATGTATATAATATAGCTCTCAAAGATAAATATTTTTGTTTATCTTTTTTTAATTAAAATGCAAATAACGTTTAAGCATAAATTTCACAGCTAATTGTGGAAATATGGTGCCTAGCAATTATGTTGTCATCCATTACCCACTCGTTTCTTAAATCTAACTTGTTTTGATATAGCTTTAATATTGCCAAAATAATGTAGCTATGAAATGGCTAAATCTTTCAATAAGTAAAACAGTACTAAATTAGGGCAAATTTTGTGTCTCGCTTTTATTATGCACTGTGAAATCAAATCAAGTATCGTGAAAGACAAATACGAAGACAGAGCTGGCACACACCAATAGGGCTGGCTTGAAAACAAGAATTCTATTTTGTGACAAATTTTGAGGTTTCAAACTTTATTTTCATTCCACATCAGTATAAAAATTAGACCTTGCAAATTTTTTCATGAAACGCACTGAGAGGCACCTGGGCCACAGTAGCCAAGAGCTTGATGGTGAGGGTACTCACAGGGGAGTCAAATGTCTGTGCTGCCTGATTCAGAGGCCTGACTTGAATATTGGTCTCTCGCATCCCATTTGAGGGCTCTAACCACTGAGCTACTGGATATTCTGGGATCTCTCTCTCACAATTCCAGCCTTGATTTGAGAATGCCACCTTGATGGAACGCACATTTCTGCAAAAAGGTCCCGTTTCAACAAAGTGGCATTTTCCAATGAAAAGCGTTTCATTGAAGAATTCCTGAAGAGTTCTATGCATCAGTAATTTCCTACTCACATATTTCAATGTTTAAATCTCTTATTAAGACTATCACCTAATCACTGAAAGTGCAAGAGGAGGTTATTGTAAATTGGAAAATACACACACGATCAGTTGGAAGGCAGAAACTATATACACAAAGGGCTAGTTTGTGCCTTTTTTGTGTAGAGAGTGGGGTGGAGATGAGCTGCACTGCTTCTGGTGCAGGTGCTGAAAAGATTATCTGTGGCTGAGGAACAATCTTTCCCAGCTCCGCTCTGTGAACACAGGCAGGTTCAATAAATTCCATCCATTGGGGCGGCACAGATTCTCTCAACTTCCCAGTTGTCTAGGTCTGCTGTGCAAGCTGATGCAGAGGGAAGCAGGGGAAAGTCTACCTCCTCCCTGCCACCTTTTTGGCACCTTACTTTGTGGAATGGAGCTGGGAAGCCTTTGTGGGCAAGTCTACCCTGAAATTAAAAACCCGTGGCTGGTCCATGCCAGTTGATTCAGGCTCCAGCCACAGGGCTGTTTCATTGCAGTGCAGGCTTTTGGGCTTGGGCTGCAACCTGAACTCTGGGACCCTCCCATCTCGAAGCCCAACCTAAGCCCAGAAGTCTACACAACAATGAAACAGCCCAGCAGCTTGAGCCTGAGCCAGCTAGCATAGACCAGCTGCAGTTTTTTAATTGCAGTGAAGATATATCCTATATGCCTCAGACACCAGAAGGTACAGTGACAGCTGCTGAGGACGGGGGCTTCCTGTGTATCACTCTGCTGCTACATAGCCATTCAAGGATTTCCCAAAATCTGGTCCTAAAACCAATTTTTCCCCTTTTATTAAAAAAAACAAACTCTAGTTATGATATTTAATAATTTATTTCCATTTTGTACTGTGTAGTTAGAGTGAATTGTTAGTTCTATCTTATGAATCATATTCTGCTTTCAGTCCGCATACAGAACTCCCAGTGATATCTCCATATATGGATGTAGAGCAATACAGTGGTCACCCTTAAAAGCGAGACACACTATTATGATTATTGATCATTTATTTTATGTTGCAACTCCCATCACCAAGGCACTTTCCAAAGTAAGTGAAGAAACAGATCCTGCCCTGAAGAATTTATCATCTAATTTGAGATGAGATTTATGAAACAGGGCAACAAACTAACAAAAGGCTAAGGAAGGCAGGAGGGTGGAAACTAAAGTCCAGTGGACTGGTGAAGGGCCTAGAGAGCAAGGACAAAAAGTTCACACTTTACACTCCGTGTATTCAAAAGCCATTTGAGAGACTGAAGAGGGACATGATGTGGTCAGAATAACACTCAAGGAAGATGATTTTGGGGGCAGCAAAGTTGGATTAGTCAACTAAATAATTTTTACCACAATATTGTGTATAGTATGTATAGGGAGGTAGAGATAATACAGCAAATATTGGAGTACTCATATCTAGTTCTCTTAAGTAACAGAAACAATACAGTGTAGAGTGAATATAGTGAAAACAGAATTAAAGTAAAAAAACTGATGTTGATAAATTGGAGAAGGTTCAGAGAACGATGAGAGGATTGAAAAACATGTCTTACAGTGATTGACTCAAGAAGTTTAATTTATTTAGCTAACAAAGAGATGGTTAAGGGGGTGACAGCTTATGTGTACCTACAGGGGGAAGAAAAAAATGATACTAGGGGGCTCTTCAGTCTATCAAACAAAAGTATAACAAGATCTGATGACTGGAAGTTGAAGTTGAAGTTGAAGTTGAAGTAAAATAGGTGTAAATTTGCAACCATGAGGGTAATTAACCTTTGGAACAATTTACCAAGGGTTGTGGTGGATTCTCCATTAAATAAAAAATGGATGTTTTTCTAAAAGATCATTATTTTTTCAATGAGAGCATATTTTGGGGAAGTTCTATGGCCTGTGTTATGCTGGAGGTCAAATTAGATGATTCCAGTGGTAAACTTAGTTTAGAATCAATGAAATTAATAATTCGTTCCATCCAATGCACAGTGCAGATTACGGCTGCAGTTGCAGCTATTCTCTACTGAGTGACTCTTCTGTGAAAATATAATTTCACTATAAAGACAATTCCACTGCAAACACACCCTTTATACACATTCCCCATCCAAGTCCAACGTTTTTTCCTCAAACCCAACTCATTATTTTTACCCATCATTCTTCTCCATTCCTTAAATTTCCCTTTGTTAGTAAAGTTTTTTTTTTTTAAATAAAGTTGCCTGCATGCATACGTATATCTAAGGCTAAAAGTTAAAAATTCACTTCCATCCGCTGTGTGTTACTGTTACCCTTTTTTCAATGAGTGGTTAGTCCAAAACTTGGGGTATTGACATTTTATTTTGTTACGAAGAGAAATTTATAATGGAGTAAGGGATTTCTTTTATGCAATCCCGTTTATGTACAAAGAATGCACACAAAGTCCTGTTTCCCTGAACATAGCAGGAAACAGCTTCTTTGCTCACAGTTCCAGTCACCTTTCCAGCCAGCTGCTTGCTCAAAAACCTCTTTTTTCTAAAAAACCTAATTATTCTTAGGGTCACAGTACCAGTGCTTCTCTGGCTATGTATGTGGCTTTCTACTGCTTCTCTCAGCTTCTTTGGTGTTTCTCACTGCTTCTCATACATACAGCTCCACCAATCAATGCCCTGTCATTGTTATATTAGTTCCTAGGGAAACCCCTTGGGCTACATGGTTCAGCTTTTACTCAGGCCTCGCCATGTGCCTATGCTTTGGGTGGTTCTCCTGTTGTTTCAGCTATCTGCTTCCATAAAAAGAGCTCAGCTGCATTTTACAGTTATTCTGAATGAAAGGTGCCTGTTATACCCACCAGCTTCTATGATGTTTAACCGAATGCATAAGAATACATAATCTCTTTTCTGGATCTTGCTCTCAGCTGTCAAGTTTCAACTAAGGATTAGAAAAGGTGAAAAGCTCTTTATATCTTTTAAGATTTTACCATTAGTGGTGGTGGTCCAATGCATGAGCTGATGTCAACATGACAAATGTTGTGATCTTCAGCATACTGACAATGGAAGTGATTGGAAAGTAAGCACCACAGTAGCGAGCCTGTATAACAGTGCTGTATTACTCCTTTTTATAAATTTAATCCAGCATTTATAATCCTCAGGAGTTGTGGTTATGCATTTAAATACTCATTTTAACTGGTAGCTTTACAAACACAATATGCATCTTTACCTCTCTTTCTCTTGCTTATGAAGTGTCTCTTCACAACAGTAGAATGAGCAAGGAAAAGAAAAGCATAATGACAGGGCACATATTTTTATTTTTTTCTTCTTTTTTTTAGATTGAGGTCACTGTCAAAACAGTTTTAGTTACGTGCAATTTTAAGATTTCCAAAGGTGACTAGTGATTTGGGTGTCCATACTGAGACTCTATAAATTGACCTGATTTTTAAAAAGTCTTTAGCAAGGCCTGTCTGAAAATCAGACCCCTTTAATATATTTTAAGGTAGGCATCCAAAAAAAATCACTAGTTGCACTTGAAAACTTTTGCCAAGATAATAAGTAGGTAGGATGAAGTCAACTAAAGTAATAAAAGTCAGCCAAATAAATAAAGATCAAGATAATGCTAACCATTAAGCTGGTTTCTTAGCATATGTTCCCCATCCCCAACATAACTGATACGGAATAGTATCAGAGGGTAGCTGTGTTAGTCTGTATCCACAGAAACAACAAGGAGTCCGGCGGCACCTTAAAGACTAACAGATTTATTTGGGCATAAGGTTTCATGGGTAAAAAAACACTTCTTCAGATGCATGGCATCTGTAATTTTCACTCCATGCATCTGAAGAAGTGGTTTTTTACCCACGAAAGCTTATGACCAAATAAATCTGTTAGTCTTTAAGGTGCCACCGGACTCCTTGTTGTTGATATGTAACAGAGTATATTGAAGATGGCTTCTTTGTCTAGTAGTTTTTCCTCCATGTACGAAATAAAAAGGCATCTACTATCCATACATTCTTTTCGTATGTCATTTTATTTAAATGAATCAGTTTTTCTTGTGGAAGGCACTTCAAGTTTAGTACACCATCTGTTTAGAGTGAAGCTATTGTTCTTCCCCCTTTGAGAAGAAACTTTAATCCCTAGAGCTAATAACTAAAACATAGGAATATACTTTGGAACTGTATCATCTTCTCTGTGAAACCCAACATGAGGGTTTTGGGGGCTGTTGCAACCTGGATGTATGACCTTCACTGACAGGGATGGTGTATTAGCTCAGTGCAGAAGCACAGGGCCTCCAAGTGAATGGCTAGTATTCTTGTAGATGCACAGGGATCCTCCGAAGTTTATTGTGGGTCCAGCAGGTTATTCCAAAGTAGGGAAGCCACACGAGAGAAGAGGAACACCTTAAGAAGGGACATCCCAAAGTATAATCCTTACAGAGACTTCCTCCCCCAGAATCCTCTCTCTCAGGTTTTAACGTACATGTATTTACCATGTAAGTGTTCCGGTCATTCCTACTCTCCACTTTTGGTCTAAAAGCTAAGTTTATTTGATCACACTTTTTAAAGTAGCTACGAAAGGAAGCTTTATATAAAGGATTGAAAGCTGATTAATATGTTATGATCATGTTACAGATAAGCAGTATGCGTTGTACATGGTTATAAGCACATCAGTAGAAAGTGTTGTAGCTGGTTCTAAGCAACCCATCAACATCTTGAACTCTAACAGCTAATTAACCATTTATTAAAACAAGTTATTAACCTTTTATAAACTATTCGTGAATGGAAACTTAATATAAAATATGACCTTTTATTTGGTTTCTCCTAAAAATACTTGCAATCAATGCAATCAAAAGTCCTGATGTAGCCAATAAAAAAGTGCCCTCTTATCTACGGAGCTAGCAACATCACTACTTACGTTCATTACAGCTGTTCAAGTTGAGTGCCATGGCTGGAGTCCAGACCTGGAGTCATCAAGTTCTTAAATTTAATATAATCCATTTTTTAGGCATGTGCAATATAATCTTCCTAATTATGCCATTTTAGATAAAGGCAGCACAGTACATGAAGGTTGATAACTTCAGTCCATCTCTTTTCTTTCTCTTGCTGTATGTATATAATCTTGTTTCTGTTCTTAAAAGATGTGGTGAATAATGCACTTAGAACCTGATCTTGTCAGGTGTTGTGCACTTTTCATTCCAACTGAAGTCTATGGTCACTGACTATGCCTAACACCTGGCAGGAGAAAATTCTTAAGAGTGACTCAGGGCTCCAAAGCAACCCAAATTCCAGTTCCTCGTCTCTCTTTTTTCCCCCCAATGACATTTTATACAGCATTTCTCTAAGTACAAGAGGCACATATGATTCTTTATAACTTAGCTTACCTTGTTAATACATTGCACTAGCTGCACTAAATAGTTGTACTTTAAGGTTGAGGAAACACTTTTTCTGGGGAAAAGAGTTACCCTTTGTACTTAGTTCAAAGAGAATTTTTCTTGTCTTTATTTTTTTTAAAAAAAAAGCTTGCTAAAATTCCATTGACTGATTAGTTATCAAAATACAAAAAGCAACTTTCCCCCCTATGATTTCAGATGCTTTTTTATACTAAGGTAGCTTAAATACAGGTTTGTTTAAAACTTCTACCTGGGCACTGAATCAGTTGTCAGTGAAAACTAGTGCCTTAAAACACAGTTGTAAAAATTGGGTTTAGCAATAAAAAATTATAAACCTGTTAGGGAACAGCAGTCACCAGATGGTGCTGTTACACATAGTCTTACAAGTTCTTTATCTTAGCATGCCAAGAGTGTATAATCTTTGAAGAAATCTTGTAATGTTAGTTTTTTGAGGCTGGTTCTTTGGTGAGGCAGTGACAGAGAGTTTGCTCTCTGTCTTAATCTAGTTAACTACCTAGAATCCATTTTGGGGGCATAGCTGCCTTGGGCCTGGGTGTTGTAACTCCTGAAAATAACAACAAAATGCTTGCTATGCATTCTTTGGATTTTGCCCTCTGGATTGCTGCATATAGGGAAAAATCTTGCACTTTTCTCTATTCTCAGAGAGGTCCCATTAGCAGCGGAATCAGTGTGGAAGGGTAGCCAGAGTATGTGGGAATGCCCTGCTCTTTGGAGCCTGCCTGTACAGCAGCATGTATGAAGTGGGGAGGAGTGGGACTTGCACTCATGAGGGTAAGGTTGGAGCCACAGAAGTAGCCATTGAACTGAAACACCTCTGTGAAGCAGCTCTGTAACCAAGTGGAAGGATTCCTCTTCCCAGGTCTTCTACATGTTTCTCCCCAGAGTTTAAGCCACCTGCTCTGTCTGTGCTCTGGACTAAGTATGTACTATATTAATTATATTATTAATTATTAATTATTATTATTATTGTTATTATTATTAACAGCACAAGAGTTTGCCACATCTAACCAAAAGACATTTTGGAACTAATCATCAGTTGGTGTCAAATGCTCCACTGAAGTTAATGGTCTGTCCCTGTATATCAAAATATATTCCCATGAGTATTTCCTTATTGAAGTATTATCTGCTTAGCAATGGATATTCATGCATTTTGTAGTGTGCCATAAGGGTAAAACTCCCATTTTACAATTCCCCTGCAAGGACTTTGTCATTTTTTTCTAATTTTATCAATAAATTCCTGTGTGTTCTATCCATGTTGTTTTACACTAACCCCAATAGATGTATTTAAAATGTTTTATATTTTTCTTCCCTGAATATAATCCCAAAGAATGCATGATGTTGAAGAGAATAATTCTCAACTTGAATTAAATAACTGAAAACTAGTCCAAATTAAATCTTTCATGTGCTTGAATTGTACTCTCAATTTCACAACACTTGTTTATTCCAATTTTTCAATTGGAATAAATTATCTGAGGTAACACCATGATTACTGATAAAGTTCTAACATCCCTTATCCATTCTCAATAATTTTATACTAATAGCCCATACATCAGTGTTTTTAAGTGTTTGTGAGTAGACCTTTTATCTTTTCATGTAGTGCCAAATATGGTATAATTATTATTCTCTTTTATCCACTACCTGCTAAAATTGCTCAATAGTACTAGATTTAATGCATCTTAAATGCCAAGACCACAGTAAAAAAACTCTGGATCCATCTTGGAGCCATTACTCATATAAGTAAGTGAGTAGTCCCAGTAATTTCAAACAGGTCACTCATGAGAGTACAATTTACAAGACCGAGACCTCTATTAGTAACTCAACCAGAATAAAAATCCTAATGGACTGGATCCAACAGAAATAGATTGCAAAATACCTAGTTAACAACAGCTGCAACCTCATCACCTCTCTTTCCATAACCCACCACCTTTGTATATTATATAACTATCCAATTTAATTTTATTCGCTCTCTCTCTCTTTTAATATGGTGATGCAGCCTATAGGCCTGAATCTCTTCTGTGTTGTTCTGGGTTTATGGCAATGTAGCTCCACTGATTTCAGAGGAATTACAGTGGCATAAAACTGGAGTACACAGTGGTAAACCAAGCTCTAGGATTTTAACCCATCAACTTCTGGCACCAAACACCACTTGTGTATATTTAAATTGACAACTTTTATCATATTCTCTTCAATTAGATACAATCCTATAGGGTTAACTTCTCTTTTATTTATCTTCTAAAGAATGAAACACATTCAATGAATTAAGCAACATTCAAATATAGTTTTCAGATGTGCAATATTCATATTCTTATTGTCATGAGTAAAGTAGTATCTATATTCTGTATATTACTACCTGGTATTCACTGGTCTAAATAATTTACTGATTAAAAATGTAATTAAAATAAAAGTTCTTCTATATGTAACTTTTAAAGAAGATTGTGAACAGCTAAATTACTATATATACGTAGAAATAACATTTTACTTTTATTTCCTACCTTTGATCCAAAAGGATTGCCAAGGAGTTTATGGACTAAAGTAATCACTTCATTCATCACTGAAATAAAAGTCATCTCTAAGGTGCAATACGGCAGCAGTTTAGCAACACAAAAGCAACACTAGCCAGTACTTAGTAAGTGAAGATTCTGAATCTGATTCTCCTCTCACATACAGTAGCTTTTCATTAGTACAAGTCCACTGACTGTCTGATTCCTGACCTACATCAGACTAAGGATCAGAAATTTTGTAGCCAATAAAAATTTAAGAAATTTTAAACAGACATATTGCGCTCTTTCATTCTCCCAAATGGACCAATGCACAGGAGACCCTACAATCAGATCTGCCCCATTCCACAAAGACGGGGAGCTAAGCTGCCTACACAACACAGTCCTCTTTATGACTGCAGATTTTGCAAAGAATCCTGTGAAGGGTTAGTGATCTGTGGCCGTAGAGAGGGAAGGTTGAGGACAAGAGAAGTTGGGAGCAGAGGCATGTGCATTATCCCTTACAAGACTCATGTGAAATCTGGAGCAAAGATAATGTAATCTCTGGCTTTGGAGTCTTTAGCAGTATAACCCCAACGGATCTGCTGCTTTGTGGGATGGCCAACGGGTTCTAGAACTGTTGTAGAGGCACAGGGCTTCTAAAGTGGATGGTTCTAGCCTCTTACAGATTAGTTGGGCTTTGGGGCAGAACTTCTGCCATTCCTGCAATCCTCAAGTTATGCAGACATAACCCTGAAAATGTTTAATTGACCTAGTGCCACCTCCAGAGTGCAGGACACCACAGCACCAAGAATTCCAGAGTACTAGTTCTACTCTCCCAATACGACACCTTTCAAGTTGCCTCTCTCATGACTCCCTATGATCACAGACACTTTATTCAGAAATATCTGCTCCACTTGCTACCAGCTGAGAAGTCCAAACTCAGGAAATGACAAAGAAGGCTAGACGTTTAGTGCACTCATGGGGTTTCTTGGTGGTATTACCGCCAACAGCAGGTTGAAATATGAAAAATATAAAATCACTGTCCTCACAGAGTCTGGTCTCATTCACTGTCACTTGTCATGTAGCTGCAGTAGTCTAGCAGCATAGACAAGGGACCAGGGACCAGAGAATCTAAGTAAGTCACTGAGGCTACAATTTTTGATAGTCTCCATTAATTTTGCAAGTATGTTTTTCAGTAGCCAGCTTGAGACATCTAGGGCCTGGTTCTCAGATATCCTAAAAACATTGAATTCCAAGTGAAGCCAATGGAAGCTGAAGATAATCATTGTCTCTGACAATCACACTATATTACCAGTGTCTCCAGCAGTAGTCAGTTTAGATATTTTTGGCCTTAAAATATATGTTTGAAGGTTGGGGGAAAAGTGGAAAAATGTGGCGATAATTAATTATATCCTACACACCCTCTGTAGAGTGCCTTAAATTCTATGGATAAAAAACACTATACTCTTTAAGGATTATTATTATTAGACAGACACTCTCTTCCCCTCCCCAAGTACATAATGCATAAAGTCTAAAATGAAAATCAGATTCCATATATACTATATATAGAAGCAACCATCAACATTTCTTTAAGGTAAAACCTCAACTCTTCTCCTAAACTATAATCTGCCGTCTAAAAAAACCTTTACAAAACCTAAAAATGTAAAGAGTTAAACAAGACAAATAATTTTAAAATGCTCTGGTATGTTCAAAGATTTGCATAAAACATTGCTGCTGCATCCTTTGAAAAGGTGAGTATGACATTTAATTTTGCAGCACATGCCATACAGTACACTATAGTTCAGAAATGGTATGTAACTTCTGGTTCATTTTCATTTTATTCTGAGAGACATGTATCAAGTGAAAAAATTGCTACACAATTCAAAATTTGACAATCATGTAATGAACTTGGCTAATTTAAAAGAGATTTATTTTCTATTATTATAGAGAACAGGCATAGAGTCTTAGTAACCATGTTGTCAGGGCTGTGATATATTTGAGTTCTCATATTCCATCTCTTGCCTGAAAAGGCTTATTTCAATAAATAAGTCATTTTTCAAGCAGTCTTTGTTGTGTGTATCAGCAATGATGGCATGTGGGTAGGAATTGGGCAAGTGTGAATGTCTTAGAGATTGAAAAATAAAATATGACAATGATGGTAAGACACCCTTTTTGCCAATGTAAGGCCAGAACTGAAATTTGCTCAGTATAGTTTTATTGCATTAATGCCATTTGCTATACTCCTACAGCAGAGCTGAAATCATAGCACCAAAGATAATTTGAACATCCTACACACAGCAGCTGTCCATTCACTCGCCACCTTTTTTTTCCCAAACTGAGCTCTTTAGTACTTCATTATTTCAAGTGAAAATTGTTTTAAAGAAAAAAGTACACTAAGAGAACAAAGTGAAAAACAAAATAGCTATACCCCCCGCCCCCCAAAAAAGATGATTCCTACAATAATGGTGGTTTTTTTTATGGTCAGGTGGAATCAGAAGTGAGCAGGAGTAGGACAAAAGGAGCCTCCTTAGGCCATTTATAATCACAGTCCTTATGCTCACAGAAACTGCTCTATGTGCCCACAGATGCATGTGCCAACCTACAAGAGCCTGGAAGTCATTTGACTGTAACCAAACCCTCCCCTTCTGCGCCAGCCCATTGTACAGGCTGGGTGCAACAGGATGAGTTGGCTGCACCATTTAAAGGATGATGAAGCTTGGGCACATCCCTGCTCAGAAGAAAGCTTATTTTCCCCCTCAGCTTTCACTGTTGTTGTGTGACACAGCACTGCCTCCATGGCACAGTTGTGCCTAAATGGCATACTCAAGCCCTTACTTTATAGTACTCAAGTTCACACTACTTTCTGCTGTACTTTTTAAGCATGCATAATCATAATGGTATTTCATGAAGAGCTACAGTGAAGACTATCCACATTTAATTATCACCACAGAGTGCAGAGTCTATATATGTTTCTTGTGTAGCTGGCTGCACATGTTTTGTTCAGTTCATCATTTCTCCCCCTTTACGATCATATGCTCCTCATACCTATGGAAGGTACAGTGATTTGGAAGTACACATTCTGTTTTGATACACACAATGAAATTTCACTTATGTCTTGTGTAATTGTTTTAGATATTAAAAAGCATGTTTGGTTGAAAGTTCTCTAGCTTTGCAAGAACACATGACTCACTTCTATCATCCTTATATGGCAAAATCCTCTAGGATGTAATAAGGAAATTATATCCCTTGTTTAACATAGTTAAAAAACCTAGCAAGAGGATATCTATGAATTTGCTGGGTACTAGAAGGAGTAATTATTATAGACACCTATTGATTTCATCCCTAATAATTCTATAGGACTTTTCTATAAGTGTGCTCATGTCTCTCAGTTAAAAAGAGATGCTGTTTCTGTATGTTCATTAACATACCTTTTTTGCCAGTTAAAAGCTGTTTCCAGGCTTGCTCTCTACCTCTAACAATTGGGCAGAACCTACAGATCTATGATGAACAAATAAGGATGAACTCCAACTCCAGTGTGGTCAAAAGGACTGTATGAACATTTGTCCACATCAGGGCATATGCCTCTTGCACCAATCCAGTAAGCAAGCTTCTGAGAATCTTAAGGCAAGTTCCTTTGAAAGTATATGATCCGTGACTGAACAGTGAAAGAAATCCACTAGGAGACCGTGTTTAACTTTAGCATCATATCAGGGAGAAATAATTTTGAAATGTTATAAAAACCATTATAATGATATGGGCTAAAGAAGATATGAGACAATGAAGAGTAATCTTAATACATTAGTGCATTTAAAATGGTTTTGCTAGCAAAGACCAGACAACTGTCATTCATGGGTGCAGCGGGCAGTTAATATCTGAAGTTCTCTGGTAATTCCCAAAAAGTGTTCAACATAGCCCAGTTTCATATCCTCCTGAATCAGGTGGGAAGATTCAGAAGCGGTAAATAAAAGAGACTCATTACATGAACTGTTGCCTAACCTTGATCAGCTTTCTATAGAAATCACACATCTACTTGGCCGAATTTCTTTCCCTGGCCCAGCTCAATTGTCAGCTGAATGAACTAGGAATAGAGCCAAGATCTCCAACCTTTTACAAGCTACCCCATTGTCAGGTCACAGCAGATATTTTCTGCACAATAGCCTGAGCTCCACAATCACTCCAACACAATTTAACAATTATAGGTGAGAAGTGATATGGCATGAAACAGGACATGTACTAAACATATATTTTTTAAATTTTACTTTGAGAGAGTGAAACAATATATGGATTTAGTGTTTTCAATTTTTTTCAGGATGATTAAAAAATTAAAATAGTATGTAATTATGAACTTGTGTCATCTTAGTGAAGCACCACTATGGACTTCAATTATCTATTACTTATGCAATGCACAAGTGATCATGAGCTCTGCAAAAAAGATAAAAATTCAGTCCCTGCCCCAGGGATTTTATAATATACATGAAGGTGTTTATCTGTATTTAAGGCGTGTATCTGCATATGCTCACTATCAAAAACAGAGTTGAATCCAAAACCCAATGAAGCCAATCTTTCCTTTGCCTGCAGTGGACTTTGGATCAGGCCTGTAGTGCAAAGTAGTGTAATGACTATAGTAAACGTTTCCAAGATTTGGCCCTAGTATGAGAACAACAGGAGGAGACTGACTACATGACAGGGAAGGGATGTGTGTGTGTGGGGGGAAAGGGTAGGGGGTCTGAGGATAAAGGATGAGAAGACATACATTAGGTCAGATTGTGAATTGTTTATACTCATTAGCGAATAGTTACTTACACATGTAGGCCCAATGAATTTAATGGGAATAAGGAGAATAACTGCTCAAATAACTGCCCGTGCAAATAAGGGGGTCACATCCTGGCCCAAAATGATTATATGATCACTTGGAAGACTAATTTGAGGATTAGGAGATTAAAAATACTTGTTTGTTTTATTATAAAATATAGTATCCACACTAAGTTTATCAAAATTATAACTATAATCTGAAACTAGCAATTAGTAATGGGTAAAATAACTAGCTTCTAATTATGTATTAATTGTACAGTAACAGCTAAAGAGGTTTCTCACTCTTTTGACTTAAGTCCTTTTAAATTGATAAAACAAATAGCTCAAAGCTTCAGTCATTTAGTCATTCCTGTTTTGATGCATATTTTTAATTGTAGAATTCCATATATATAGTTTATTATTAGCCTGATTAAACAAAAAAAAACATGAAACATTATGTAAATGCAGGAAACCTCAGTATCAAAAAGATGTAACAAACTGAAGGTAATTCAGAGAAGATCAACAACTATTAAGGGACCAGAATGACATGAAAAGATGAAAAACACTGCACATGTGTGTGTGTATATATATATACACACACGTGCGCAGTGATTTTATCATATATATAGGATAGGTTAGATATATGCGTGAAAGATTGGCTGATTGATGGACTAAAGGGGGTATGTTAAGTACTGCAGCTAGTAGCACCTGAATGAAGAGGAAACTCTACCCAACTGCTTGCTAAGTCCACAGAACTTTAATCATGGATGCAACTGCTCCACCAAAAATGCATGCTGAGTCCCCTATCTCACTGAAGTAACAAGTTATTTGTGAACAGTGGTTCTGGGTGTTATTTGGGGGTTTCATAATAAAAGCCAATGTTGGGCAAAAACGTTTAATTTAATTCAGAGAAATTTCCTAACAAAATGCAGTGGTTATTAATAAACAGCTCTACACTGGTTGAAAACATATTTTGTTAAGGTTGAAAAGATGTTGCTGAGTTTTCAGAGCAGAAGACACTAACAATGGGGGAGAGAACTAGGAATCAGGTTATATTACTGACTCACTGCGTTGGCCATGGAGAAGACATTTACCCTCTCTGGGTTTCATTTTAAAATGGTGAAAAATAATAATTTCTCTATCTCCTACCTGACAAGCGGAGCAATGAGAAGCTTTCCTTCTGAAACATGAAACCAGGTGAAAGTTACCTGGTTTCAGGTTTCAATACCAGACTCTGAACTCAGGTTGGTTAGAACACTCACTGAGATAAAGCTAGGCCATATTTTACCTTGGAATTTTCGGTTAAAGTGATGCATTCTATGATGGTCGGGTGAGATTTGCAGCTCACTTTTCTGAAGGTATCTGGGAAAAACCAGCTGTGTTGAACTTTCCAGTCATTGACTGACGGCAGGTGGGGAATCAGGTCAATCAGTTGCCATTGAGTAGCTTGGAAAGAGCCATCCACTTATGACACTAGCAGAGAACTGCTTTCTCAAGTCTCCACATACCAGAAAACAGAAAAGGAAAGCTAGATATAAGAGGCCTACTGGACCATTAGAGTTGACCAGGCCACAGAACAGCATCGAAGAGCTTTCTTTAACCTCTACCCTCTTATGATTTGGGATGGAAATCAAGCAAATCTTAAAAATTTTTGGACAACTAACTGTTTTTCAGTTTCATTTAAAGTGAAATGTCAGTGAAACTCCATGGATGCGAACACAGGAGAAATTAATTTAAAAAAAAAACCTGAATTGCCTATGAACTTGAACCACCAAGAATGTCATCTCTGGTCAGTCAGAGGTTGTTGTGAGGCTTAGATGTTTTGCAAAGTGCTTTCAGATCCTTAAATGTATTGATGGGAGCTATGTACACACTATATGATAAGAGCAAGAAACAGTCCTCTGAAAGTGCACATTCCTAGTGTGGCCACAAGTTCTCAGGAACCAGGGTTGTTTTTGTTTTTGTTTTTGTTTTTTTTAAAAGCAGTAATTATTTTGTCTTGATTCATTTTTTGTTTTCTGGCAAACAGTTGCAGAAAATGTTAAGGAAAGGAGATATTTTAATAGTTTGAATAGTAGCACACAGTACAAAAAAAAGAAAAAAAAGAAAAAGAAAACCCCCAAGAAATGAGCTTCAAGTGGGAGAATTTAAGCATTACAAAGAAAACAGTAGAAAATTTACCCTCTTTTCTCTATCAAATGTCTATTGTGCAGACTGACCAGGTGTACTCCTCAGACTGCATGCCTTAATTCAGGTTCAGATTAGGGTATCACTTCAATAAATCAGTTGGGACACTTAAAAGCACTGAGCTTAAAAGGTAATAATTTCTAACCATTCATTCAAATTCTAAATGTATTGATGTTGCTTACACACACACATACATACAAAAGAAAGAACATGAAACTGGTGTAACTGAATTTTACCCCCCTTAACCAGGGGCACTCAAATAGTGATCTATTTCTGAGGCCTGGTCTATATTAGATCACTAAGGTAGCATAAATATGTCACTCAGGAATGTGAAAAATCCACATCTCTGAATGGTGTAGGTAAATCCAATCTAAGTCCCCATGTAGAGAGCACTAGATAAAAGGAAGAATTCTTCAGTCAATCGAGGTACTGCCTCTTGGGGAGGTGAATTACCTACACAGATGGGAGAATCCTTCCCATCGGCGTAGGAGGTGTCTACACTTAAAATGCTGTAGCAGCGCAGCTGTGCCGCTGTCGCATTTTAAGTGTAAACAAGCCCTGAGGTCAACAAGCAATAAGGACTAGAAAATGTTGCCTTAGTTTGCTTGAGTGTGACAGGGTGCTGGGCAACAACAGTTGAGCCAGCACTCTGGTCACTGCAGCTCAAGTTAAACACTGCAGAACAGACCTCGTTAAGAAGAGCTGTGCCTAAATGGTGAGTGGAGGAGAGCTGGAAGGCTAATTAAGCCATTAGGCAGAGGACCGAAAAAGGCACAGGAAGGAAGAAAGAGTGGGGAAGCAGACAGAGAAAGGGAAAGAGAGATTGCTCTTCCCTGCTTGCCTCAGGAGCTCAAGGCTCCCTAAGACCACAGGACAGCAGTTCTCAAACTGTGGGTCGGGACCCCAAAGTGGGTTGTGACTCAGTTTTAATGGGGTCACCAGACCTGGCATTAGACTTGCTGGGACCTGGGGCCAATGCCAAAGCCCGAGCCCCACCGCCTGGGGACTTCAGCCCCAAGCGGTGGGACTCAGGCTTCAGCTTCAGCCCTGGGCAGTGTGGCTCAGGTTACAGGTCCCCCGCCTGGAGCTGAATTCCTTGGGCTTCTGCTTTGGCCCTCTGTCTGGGCTGGTAGGGCTCAGGACCGTTCAGGCTTCAGTTTCCCACCTTGGGGTCACATAGTAATTTTTGTTGTTAGAAAGAGATTGCGGTGCAATGAAGTTTGAGAACTGCTGCCAAAGGAGTAGGGCTGTATAGCATATAAGGGTTGTCAAAAGCAACATTGTAAATAAACTGCACAAGGTGTTTTACCAGCATAGAAGTCTCTGAGTTGTTTGTGGACTTGAACAGAGGCAGGAGCAAATGGGCCCAGCCATACAGGGATACAAAGAAAAGAAAAGAAGAGAAGGGATGGTATCAGATTAAAAAATAGTATGGAAAGAATTTCCTTCTTGACCATGATAGTTGGACTGATAATTCAAATGGAACTAGGGCTAGGATACTGGAAAACAGCAACGTGAAATTAAGAGGTTATTTGAGCATGTACGTCTTGCAAGTGTGGGGGCTTCAGGGAGCAACTCCTAGAGGGAGTAGCACAGAGGCAGAGACTGCAACTGTAACTGTGACTGCCTGCCAGAGTTGTGCTGGAGGGATACATGGCCCATGCTTGCTGGATCAGGCACCTGACAGGCTAGGATAATCAATTATATGCCTGTTGAGTTGGCATATGTCTGGGCCACGTGAGCTGACTCAGCTGAGCCTGGAGGGACAGTGTGAACAGTGAGAGAGCTGACTTCAAGGGGTCAGGGCTGGAGGAGAAGCAGCCTGCCTGTTGCCCTCTCCTGCAAAAGAGAAACAGTTATTTTGTCCCTCCCTCTGAAAGGGCCTGAGAACAACTTGCAATCCCCATATCCACAGGGGCAAGACCGAGCCCCAAGATTCTGCTGCACAGTTGAGCACAGGAGGCCTCCTTGCGCTGCTAGCTAGGGGACTGAGAAGGCCTGCAGCTAGCTGAAAAGGAGAGCTATTGGCCTCACAGAAAGGGAGAACACCATCCAGATCAGGCCTGTGGGGAGATTTGGATATGTGATTTCTCATTACATGTATTTAGTTTGTACGGTTTTATTGTGGGAGTGGTTGGAGCCTCATTAATTTATTAACCTTTGGTTTCTTTTCCTGCTGCCTTCCCCATCTTTTAATTTATTCTTTTCCTATCTGTGAATAAAATATTGCTTATATGTTGGTTCTTTATTTATTGTACCTGTGAACTGGAAAACCATAGAAGTCATAGGACTTGTTATTACGCAGCCACTAGGTAGAATCAATGAACACTGAAGTCCTATTGGCCCTTGGGGGAAGAGGGTCACTAAATTCTTGATGGGGAAAGAATTAAGGGTCTCCATCACACTAGGGATGGGGACTACAAACATATCTTACTTTCGAAGGCCCAATCCATAATACTCAGGTTACAGTGACAGCCTTTGCATCACGGATGGGATCAAATAAAAGACAGCTGGAAAGTAAAAATCATTTGACATTTTCAAAATTAAAGAATCAAACAATAACATCAGATGACTTGTCCATTCCAGTAGGCCAGTCAGATAGCTGCCCACAGGAAAATATTTATCTTATTGAAAGGCAAGTACATTTTTTTTAAATGTCTCATGTTGTATTTTATATTCTTCTGATTTAGGGAGAAGAATTCTACTTTTATATGCTCCATCACAACAGATGAGTTCTGTGAGGGTATATCTGTTTCCCTGTACTGAACTTTGTCAAGAAGGTCCTGTCTTTGGAACTTGTTTTCCTGAACTGCCTATCCCAGTCCCTAAGCCCTAGTTTGACAAGCTTCAGGTAACTCTGGAAGGCTTCCTGGTCCCCGCCCAAATCAGCACTAGACTGAATGTCAGTTTATTTTGAATTGATATTTCAACACAGGCAAATTTTCCATGGGGGGTGGAATAGCTGGGGGGTGTCTGAGTCAGCTTTGATGGGCACTGTTGCACATTTTAATGGTAACTTAAAAAATTCTTAATTACAGTCATTATAGGAGCTGTACAAGTTAATAAATTTCTACACTGTATTTTTGTTTTCCATCTTCTTCCTCTGGTATTATATCCTCTCAAATCCACACAATGACTTTTTCTTGCTCTGACCTCCAAACTGAGTTCCCTATAAACTGAGGTCTTTCCAGCAAGGGACAATTAAACCTGGTCATAAAATTTAGAGAACAAAGAGGGAGAATGTGGGGGTCACAGAGCATCTGTACTTTCACGAAGGATTCAATTTGCATTTTACTAAGGCCTCTACTATTCTGTACAAGTTTCATTCCAACAAAACTTTGCTCTGGGTGTCAGGGCTGAAGTGAGCTCTCTTGGAGCCTAAAGCATTACTGCACCTGATTAGCTAACAGATGGCATTGTAGAACAAAGAAACATCACTGCCACAGTTCTCCTAATCCCAAATCTTGACATCTTGCGTGCTAACACGCAACATTATACTGTGGCCACCAAAACACCACTTTCTTCTAAACAAGAAATTTAATCTGAATTAGCCCCTAATTGTTACACTCATACAATTAAAAAATCAAATCAATTTACAATAGATTAAGCTATAATTCCTTAAATAATAAAACTATCTTTAAAGTAAGCTTTTAAGATATTATCATGTGGAAGATCTAGTGTATTTTGGTAACACTGGTTCATGTCAGTTTTGCATTACTGTAGCTCCATTTGGCTAGATTCTCTGCTACATTAGTTTCCACTTTGCACATCACAGGGGATGCTGTCAGGGAGCAGGTTACTTCTTCTTAATTCTCTGTCTGGGTGCTGCCCTACCTGTGCCAGATGGCAGTGGTCCCCATGGGATCATCCATGAGATAACAGTAGCTGAGTGCAGCCTACTCCAGCCATGCCTCCTTCTCACCTCCCATCTCATTCTAAATAGGACAGGAGCACATCTTGTTTTTTTAAAAAAATAAAGAAAGTTCACTAAAAAGAGGACAAACTATTTTTTTTTACATAAGGCTGTTCTGTAACTTTGCATATTAATAAAGTTTGTTAACAAGGGACAATTGTATCCAAACTCATTTCAAGAAAGCAATTATTTCTGTACCAAAAAGCAATACATCTATAAAGTTCAGCCTAAAAGGATCTTATTTCAAGCTTTACATTCATTAAAAAGAAAAACTCAAAAATATATTCATGGTTTAAAGATTTAATGAAGAACCCAGTTTGAAAAGAACATCAAATAGACTATCAGAATAGTACATGAGACAAATATTTAATGAAACACAGAAGAGCAACTGATCCGGTCCATTGCCACTAGATGCTATTGTCAAATACACTAACAATCAATGACAAAGTCTAAGCTAATGTATGCAGCTCCAGACAATATTTATTAAAATACCTGTACTTTTTTTTACAACAGTGTTGGCATTGATTTTGATTCTACTCACACATAAGAAGAAACCTAAAAAAGGCAGAGTTTCCCCTTTGAAAGGGGAAGACTAGAGGCACATTATACTGTCTGCTGGAGATTCACTGAAAAATATGGGAATTATCTGTCTAAAGTTTGGTGGTTAAGGTATTGCTGCCTAAAAGGTAATAAGAGACAAATCCTGCAAGGATTGAATGTAGACCAAAGTCAGTTGTTTGATGCTCATATGGACAATACTAGAAGTGTAATGTGGAAAGATTACCTCTGACACCCTTTAGAGAAATGCACAACCCAGTCTGGTCAGGTTCAGTTGCCATGCTCAAAACCCCTGGAGATCTTTGGATGGTGCTCAAAACCCCTGGAGATCTTTGGATGGGAACTCTGAGCAAAGAGACTTTGGAATGGATACAAAGACTCCCTGTAACTTAAGGGCAGAGAGAGATTGACAGGGTAGACAGAGACTCTGAGAGGCAGCAGTTGCAGAGGGGAACCTGGGTTAAATGGAACCTCCTTAAACAGGCAAAAAAGGCGAAATTTAGGTAAGACAGTATGTGTTTAAGCTTTTGTTATTTTAAACCTGTTCTTTCTGCTTGTGACATTCCTATGGATAAATATTCTGTTTTAGATGAGCTCTTTTCTGTACCTGCATTTAATTTTGTGTCAGAGCTCCCAGAGAGGATTCTCTACCAGGGGCTAAATCCAGTGTGTCAGCTGAAGGTAATATGCTTGCTAAATGTGGGTGCTGTCACCAGGTGATCCAATCAACAAAAGCATGAACTGTGAGGTTCTACTCTTGAGAGAGGTGCAGATGTAGCTGTGTCACCTGGAAAGGGTGTCCACAGGAAAGAGTGGTCAAACGTACAGTCTATCTATTGTGTTAATTTTGAGGGAATAAATGGGCCCAGTAAGTCAAAGATGCTAACATGACCCTGTTCCTGTACAACACTAAACAGTTAAACTTGGTTCAACGTTTTGAGTATACACAACTCGACCTGCTTTGTCCTATGACAAGCACATCAGTTATTTGCTTTCCCACAGTTGGGCTCACAACTTGCGGACCTAGTAGGCCTACCAATGAATGCAATGGCAAACCATGACAGTCACACTGGCATTCAAGCTTCTGGTCTCCTCTCAGTGGGTTCATGTGAAGTCCAAAAAAAAAACCATACAGTCTCCAAAGGAAACAAAACTTGTTTGATGCTTGTGTGGGCCCACTGAGTAAATATAAGGAACAATTCTGGCCCTTCACAGTCCCTAGCGAGACTGGAGTATTGAACCATATAAAAAAAGAAAAAACAAACAAATGAAATATAGGAACTCAGCAGTGGGAAAGTGGGGGTAACAAATGAAGACAGATAATTCTTCAAAGACATTACCTTGAAAATGGACCACCATCTACTGCTGTTGATGCTGAAAGGATTTTTTTAAGAAGCTCCAGGGAAAGTAAATACAAGGAAATAAGGTGATCTTTTTTATAAAATGTTAATGCTTCACATGAGCAGAAAACTGTGAGAGCTCAAAACAAGTGTGCGCTCAGGGGGAATGGAAAGAGGGACAGGGTTTACACAAGCTCTCACGACGTCAAAGAAAAATACACTGTGGCAAGATGTTATGAGCATTCCTGACTTTTTGTTGTGCAGTTTTTTGTTTTGTTTTGTTTTTAAGCACTTACCATTTCTACATGCCAAAATACATTTGGAATCTCAACTGAGGTAGGTTAAAAATGCCTAGCTAATTTTAAGCTTCTGATGTTTGCTGCTTAGTGGCAGAAAACAGTGTAGCATAATGTAAGATAAAGTAACATGGTCATTTCATCTTACAAATGATAAGGAACAGAGAACCTGAAATTAATTTTTTTCTTTCTTGGTGCATTTTGTGTACTGAACATCCATTGGGTATTCTTATCAAATGCATGGCAGGGAATTCTCAGATTAGTAGACTGATGGTGTGCCATGTCACTGGAAAGCGTGATGGGGTTACAGACCCCATTCTGAACCTCGGCCTTAGGAAATAGAGCAATACTGGTCTAGAGAGGCTCCACCCCTCAACAGGTATAGGACATGCTCATGGTGGAGGAATATTTTAAAAGGACACTGGTAGGCCAGGGAAACTGGGGAAAGAGTTGCAGGATGCACCAGGAAGCAAGGCTGACACTAGAAGCTGTGATAGGAGTGGGTACAACTTGTTAAAGCTCCTCTAGCAGTGGGGATCTCGATTCCCCCCTTGCCTTCTTGGGGACCTGAAAGCCTTAACAGAGACTGCTTTGAACAGGACATTAAGAGTATGTCTACACTGCAATAAAAAAACTAGTAGCATGGCCATGGCTGACCTGAGTCAGCTCACTTGGGCTCTGAGAGTCAGTGCCACAGATTTTCTTTTGCAATGTAGACATTCCTGATGGACTGTTAGGGTGTCTTCTAAACCAGCGACCACACACCAAACATTGAAGCTCCAGTCTGGTAGGAAGTGACCCAGGGGAAGATTGATAACTGATCCAGACACTTTGAAAAACCCCATAAGGGCCCTGGGATGGGATCTTGTGGAGAGAGTGGGGCCCAGGTCCCCTACCTTGCCTCCCTCCTCCTCTGTAGCAGCACAAATCCCAGTATTAAGCATTCAGGAAGGATTGAGGTCCACCACATACAACTTGGCTGAGTCTTCCTCAAGGATGACTAGATTGGCAGAAACTGTAAAACCACTGCCTAACTACTAGGATGGTTGGTTATTAGACTATCCCGCTACAGGGGGCATTACAGAATTAAGTATTAATCTATGTATTGTTCCGGGATATCATTTAAAATGTGAACACCATTAAATTCTTTTCAATTTTCTGAAGTTGTACTCTATGTATGGGGCAGTGTTAACATGTTTCAGCTTTTTTTCCTTTTGAATAATATTTTATAATAAAATGATATCATTATGAAAAACAAAATATTTTATAATAAGAATAGCATTTTTGCACTTCTACCTGTAGTTCTCAAACTGCTTTGCAAAACGGGGGTAAGAATTCTTGTCCCCACTTTAATGAAAGGAAATTTAGTGAAAGAGGTTAAATGACTTGTTCAAAGTCATACAGCAATTCACTAGCAGGGCTGGGAATATAACTTTGGTCACTTGATTCCCATGTATTACATTACCCTATGTATTACAGAACACTGCCACCTCTCTCTATATACAAAATAACAATCAGTAGGAATAATGCTAGATAGAAACTTCCCCACTGAAAATTCCATTTCCTATATTTGAGGTAAGGTCTTAGATTCAATTTATGACCTTAAGATCCAGTAGTGTAAATGGTAAAATGCCAGCCAACATATGTACAATTCATGGGGTTTTTTTTTTATAGTTTTGCTTAAATAATTTACAAAGAAATTCTGCAAATTACTATTTCTGAAATTTCACAGACCTTTGCATATATATATCGATTCACCTGATGTGAAATTCCACTACTTCAACAATAATTCCGGCAAATAGCAACTAGTCCATGATACTGTCTGCAACGGATTAGAGTGCGCAAGTGCTCAATGCGAGATCTTGAAAGATTACCATAGTTACTGATATTCAAAAATATACAGAAAAAGAATTCTGGTGTCAGATAATCTAGTTTTAAATGACTATGTAACTTTGCAATCTGGTGAGATGAAGCATGTTTCGTTCTTAGCAGAAAAAACAACTGAATTCTGGCTACATGACCACTCTGATCTCTTTGTTCACAGTCCTAGGTGACTTTTGCTAGCTTACTGCAGGAAAGTCAGATTTATTTTAAGTACAAATTTTGCTCAGTGGGTTAGACTCATGAGATGCAACATTTCATGTTCATGAGGAGTCTAAGTGGCAGCAGGCAAATCACATAAATATGAATATGAAAACTTGGACTATGAACACTGATATTTAATACTAATAACGTCACTAACATATTCATAGCAACCTACAGCATTCAGTAGGCCTGATTATCATTTCACTTCCTATACTTACTAGTGTAAATCATGAGTAAAGGCACTAAAATCAATAGCCAGGAATCTGGGCCTTGTGGCCCAGCAGGGGACAGAAACTGGGATTCTCTTTCCCCTGAGGATTCTGCCAGTGTGCAAAGTCTTCAGTTGGCGTAGGGTAAGTATAGATGACTCGTGTGTCCCCCTCCTTGCACAGGAGTGTGAAGGGTGCAAAGGAGGAGAGAGGTGAGAAGGAAGCATGGCTGGAGTAGGCTGCACTCAGCTACTGTTACCTCATGGATGATCCCATGAGGACCACTGCCATCTGGCACAGGTAGGGCAGCACCCAGACAGAGAATTAAGAAGAAGTAACCAGCTCCCTGACAGCATCCCCTGTGTTGTGCAAAGTGGAAACTAGTGTAGCAGAGAATCTAGCCAAATGGAGCTACAGTAATGCAAAACTGACATGAGATCTGAACCAGTGTTACCAAAATACGTTAGATCTTCCACATGATAATATTTTAAAATCTTTCTTTAAAGATAGTTTTATTATTTAAGGAATTATAGCTTAATCTATTGTAAATTGATTTGATTTTTTAATTGTATGAGTGTAACAATTAGGGGCTAATTCAGATTAAATTTCTTATTCAGAAGAAAGTGGGGGAAAATGCTAGCTTTGCAATTGCACACTGTGCAACTTCCCAGAATGTGGAAAGTTCATGAAAATAAATTCTTCTACCCTTCTACTTCGCTGTTCCTGATATTTGACTTCTTCAGAACCTTTCTCTTCATCTGCAGCCATGAAACAAGGGAGAGTTCAACAGCATTAATCTGGAATAACTCCCCTGGCATGCCTGTGAATAGGGTGATGAAAAGCCCATTTTTTGTGGCTCTAAAGTCCTTTGTGTTACCTTTGTATTATTCAGCACACATCTATTCTCTATGGATGAATTTTTCCCTTTGAATGTTGTTCCTGACTGACCAATATTCAATTAATAAGGAAGAACTTACTCCCAGTGTATGGTGTATATGGGAGTGCCCTAAATATGCTGGGAAGAAGTCCCTTTTGCCACTCTCAGGAGCACAAATGCCATGTGCATCAATCTGTCTAGTCTGAGTCAGCAACGGTCAGACCTCCCAGGGAAATCCACAAAACTCCTCCTTTCTTGTGACTTACACACTTTGCACCTTTTTATTCTGGAGAGTGGCAGTCATCACTTTGTCTGAGGACAAGTCTACACTACAGCACTACATCAGTGCAGCTGCACCCAGGCAGCTGCGCTGCTGTGGCGTGTCTGGTGAAGACGCACTGTGCTAACCGGAGAGTGCTCTCCTACTGGCATATTTACTCCACCTCAGTGAGAAGTGGAAGCTATGTTGGCGGGAGGCACTCTCCTGCTGACGTAGTGCCAGTGTGGACAGCGCGAAACTTGCATTGCTTGGGGAGAGAGGGAGCTTTTTCACACCCCTGAGTGATGTAAATTAGATTGACTTAAGCCGTAGTGTAGACCTGATGAACAATGCCATTTTTTACACCAATACATTTAAAAGATTATAATTTTGTTTAACCAGGGAGCGGCACCATCTATGTCAGTGTTAATTACATCCCTTCCTACCGGGGTTTTAAAAGAAAATAGGCCAGCAAGTAGTGTCATTATATTACAGACTACGGCTCTGTCTATCTTTTCCTTGCAGACAATCAAGAGAAGTTCCTTTGAATAGTCTGTTATGTCTCAACCAGAAAAGCAGAGAGCACCGTTTTCATGCAAGGATGGGATCGGGTCTCATGTGCAGCTGCTGGAAGGGGAGGTATTCAAAGATCTACTTGCAGCTGAGGCAACCATAGCATAGCTCCTATTTTTGAGGTTTCTATTTGACTCCCCTAGAAAAACTCCTGACATGGGCCATAAGGACTTGTCTACATGGGCCATAAGGCTGTATCTAGTCTTTTTCCCGCTAAAATTTATTACTATGATTAATATTGGTGCAGCTCTACTAGTGAGAGCCATGGGGGGAATGCTAGTGTAGAAAAGTGGCTGGGTCATCTAATCCATCTTAGAGATAGCCCAAGTAAATGGTGATTAAAGTGCTGATGATTGATAGTACCTTATATTCACTACAGCCCCAAGCATTGCTACCAACAGAAGTGCACCAGTGATTCATTTTAGCTAAAAGAAATTTAGTATAGACTAGGCCTCTCATTCAGCTCATAGGACACAAACACCAAATTGAATTCATTCTGGTATCCCTCAGCTATCAGTAGAGTAACCACAGCTGGATATCTGATTCCTATATAAACAAATCTGAAGACTTCAAGCTATTGCTCAGATAGTACACTGTCACAGCAACAAAACCTTAGATAACACTTTTGAAAATCCCACCCAGAATTAATGCCACAAGGTGTCTAATTAATATGGAAAAGGTATGTACTAGTCTAGAAGAGAGAGTGAAATATTATTAGTCAATGGATAAAATAATGAAGTCCACAATAAATGCACAGAATAAATGCTCCAGGGTTATCAAACTTTTGTCTAAGTAACTTATAAACCTAAATCAACAGGACTTTGGCACATTTGAAAAAACAAAACCAAAAAGCTATCCATTGTGAATAACTAAAATTATCCCACCACACTTGGAAAGAATAGACCAAGGCCAAATTCCTAAGGCCAAGCCATTCCTGAGATACATTTCACACACAGCAAAGGTGAAAAATCAGACTTTTCATACTGTAGTAGCTGATAAATAACTTATTGTCCCAAATATTTCTGAAATAAATTCCTCTGTCAGAAGTCTAAACTTATGAAATTGCAGGAAGACTGGTTCCATGTTTGCAAAATTGGATTGGGAGAAAGGGGTTCAAAACCAAGCTTGTCACAACTTTAACTATGTAGAGATTATCATCTCCCAGTTATAAAAACAAAGGAAGTATTTACACTAAAAATTAATAATTCAACTCAGAATTATAAGTGATTTACTGTATACCGCTGAATCTGATAACAACTTCAAAATGTAGGATGAAGAAGTCAAAAGAGGAGTATTATCCTTCCTGTAAGATTCAAAGCTATTATCTCAATACTACTGCTCCTGCTTTAAGAGTCTAAAACTTAAGTACATAGTAGATAATGTCAGACATGAAGTCCTTGGCCTTACCTTGTCTACAAATGCAGAATTCTCAAACTTGTTTATCATCTTTCACATTGTCTCATTTTTTTCAAATATCAAAGCCATTCAGTTTCTAAATGTGAGCATTTTATCCATAAGCAAAGTATCTCATACTAATTTTCAAGATCAAATTACTATCCAAACCACGTTTTTATATCCCAGTTCCAGCATTTAAAAAAGTTTTCAGAAGTAATTGTTAAAGACAAAAAAATCAAATTTTTAAAATTAATATAATTCAGGACCCATTTTTGGAACCATAATTTCAAACCGGTATGGATTCAAGCACTCAGTTTCACCATTGATTGTATGCACAATTTCAAAATAAAGACTACATCTATGAATGACATGCTGGGATTCAGAAAAGTCATAGTATATTTGTAGTTTTGGATTCAAGGTCTCAACAGGGTACCCTGAGGTCCAACCAACAGTTCAAAACAAACCCATTTCAAGCAAAATGAGGTCCTGCAATAACTCTCCAAGTAACTTCCATGGATAAAAACAGGCAGATCTTACCTTCGTAGATAGCCTTGAAACCTTGAGCACTGACAGCAAAGTCTGTGGTGAAACAAAGTGTGAGGATAGATCCAGTGCTCACAATAGATGATGGCAGCTGAAATCCAGACAACCTGCACAAATAAAAACCCCCACAAATGTTATAAATAATAAAAATCAATATAAGCAGTAGTTTTAAAATTAATGAAAACTTGGAATCGCTCATGATGTTTCTGTGTATAATACCACCACTCTGATGATATAGCCATAAATTTGGAATGCCAACATTTTATGTTGATACTATTGCTGTAGTATCCTAAAGACTCCTTGTAAAAACTAACACATAGTATTAAGCATGGCCAACTTTTAGATCCTCATATGACCAGGAATACCGCAAGAATCTAAGTACAGTTTTTTTAAAAAACAGAAGTTACTATATTTCATTCTTTTCCTCCCTCCCACATTCACTCATCTTCTAATGCACTTTGTTTCTTTCCCAAACTATTATCTGACCTCCATGCCACACAACCATGTGCCTTAGATTCCCAACTCACTCACCCCATTAATGTCCAGCCTATACCCATGTCTCACCTCAGGGCACTCGTTCTAGCTATTGTAATTTAACTGTGGTTGGGGAAAAGGGCCTAGTCTGAGGGAGGAGAGCTGCTGAGAATCCATTTTTCAGGCCTAGGCTGGTGAGCAGAAGAACTGCAAATTAACACAGTATTTAAATAGTCTGGGAGTTCCTTCTTATCCAACTCTCAATCAAAAGAAGAGAAAAATCTATTATCTGCCTCCCAGAGAGCCCGCAATAGCAGGCAGTCATTTCTCTCTCTTTCTCTCTTTTGCAGTCTAATAGAAATGGAGGGATAGTAAGTGGGGAGCCAGGGATTCTTCCCTTTTCTTCTCTCCACACATTAAGGTTGTAGGACTCCTCTTGCCCTTCTACTTTCTTGGAAGAGGCTGGAGTTTTAGTCTGGTGAGTGAGTGGGAACTCACTAGTGCAGGCTGAGCGAGTGGAAATCAAAGCTTCTGCTCAGCTGGGCACTGAGCTTGCAGTACCTGCCAGGTAACAGCACAGTCTGGTTGCCCAGCAGCCCATTCCTAGCCGACTGACTGCCCCTCCAGTTCTCCAGTTCTTACCTGAGTGTCCGCAGGTACAGCCGCTCGCAGTTCCCAGTGGCTGCGGTTTGCCGTTCCCGGGCAATAGGAGCTGCGGGAAGTGGCGTGGGCCAGGCCACCACTTCCCGCAGCTCCCAGTGGCTGGGAACAGTGAACCGCGGCCATTGGGAGCTGCGAGCGGCCGTACCTGTGGACGCTCAGGTAAACAAAGTGTCTTGCGGCCCACCAGGGGCTTACCCTGAACAAGCCGCAAACCAAGTTTGGGACCCTTGCTCTAGAGGTACTGCAAATTTTTGTCATGTTATAAGACACATTTTGTATAAATATTCTAAAGTATTCTTTCCTCTTAGTACATATGCTAAATAATACCAACAAAATTATGTAAATTTGTATTCTTGGCTGTTTACTTGCTTCACCTACAGAAGTCAGCTTGGTAGAAAATTACTAGAACAGCCATTTTACGACTTGTGTCTCTTGTCTAATTAGCCTTCACACCTTGTTATAAGTATCAATATTTAACTTAAGCTTGCTACCAAGTTACAACTCTTTACATTCATTTTGAGAACTAAAGGCTGCTCGCTAATACCAATATTTTGATATTGATAAGGACCAAATAAAGGATGAAAAAATGACTAAAACTGTGTTTTACCATCCTTTCTATATCCTAAAACACAAAGGAACATATTTCACTGTCATACTCACTTCATGACAGGTTAGGAACATAAGAACAGCCATACTGGGTCAGACCAAAGGTTCATCTAGCCCAGTATCCTGTCTTCTGACAGTGGCCAATGCCAGGTGCCCCAGAGGGAATGAACAGAACAGGTAATCATCAAGTGATCCATCGTCTGTCACCCATTCCCAGCTTCTGGCGAATACAGGATAGGGACACCATCCCTGCCCAACCTGGCTAATAGCCATTGATGAATTTTGCATTTACTTAAAAAAGTAAAATGCAAAGTCTCGATTATTCAAAATTAGTGCTATGCTAAGGCTAGATGATGTGAGGGGAACAATTCTTAATTTCTAGCTTGTGCAAAAAGGGCTTGATTCAACTGTCAATGAAATCGGTGCAAAGGATTCCATCGACTTCAAAGGAGTTGGACTGAGCATCGTCCCACCACCCTCTGTTCAAAACCCACCTTAAGAAATGTATTCTTTCCATAGCCTTCTGGCAGTAATCCACCATAAAAAACAAATGTTTATATATTTTCAACAATTAATAAGAGTGAGCAGCTGGGTGGTTAACTGCCCTTTGTGCCTTTTAAAGTCTCCCCATGACTTTTTCAGAAATGGATTTCATAGTGCTGTTATAGCTCAGTACATAGTTAATAATAAATGGACAGAGAGAGAAACAGAGAGCCGTGAGAACATTGCATCCCTCTAGTACTAATGCACTGTGGGAGGGGCAAAATGGGGCTTAGTTGTGGCCACCCTCCCATGCAGCACCCCAGGCCTGGAACTATTCCGGGGAGATCCCACCTCCGGGACTACTTGGAGCCATGAGATATTTTGCCCCTCTCACAGCCCTGTGGCTTTTGGAAAGAAATTGCAGGGAGGAGCCAGCCAGAGCCAGAGCCAGCACAAGGCAGCTGCAGAAAACAGTTCAAGCAGGGACTGATGGACACTGGTGATGTCATCACACTATTTTCTGCACTTTTCACTCTGCACAGTTTGTGGCAAATATTTGTTCCCCTCTCCCCCCTCTCCCACCCTCATGGTCTCAAGACTCCTCCATTTCTTTGTCTTTCCACCTACCTAATCCCCTTTTAACATAAACCTACTGAAAGGATGTATATAACAAATGGAAACCAAAACTAAAATGGACGTAATATGATGTTTGCTACCATCACATTGTTCGCTGTCTTGTGTAGTCTCTTTCTTTCCTCTACCCTTTCTCTTCTTTATTTAGATTGCAAGCTTCTTGGTGGGAGAGATTGTTTCTTATTCTATGTAATAAACTTGATAAGTAATAACAATGATAATAGTACTAGACTACACTGTCATGACTACAATACAATTCTTTTTTATTGATGTTTGGAAATACATTTTTGATCTGGTGCACTGGCCTTTCCCTTTTGTGAAAAACAGTTAAAGTTTTATTTTAGTGTTTTGGCACCAATTCCCACAAGTATTATTGTCAGGATGATGAATAGCTTGTGGATCAAATTCAATATTTCCTGAAATTTAAGAGAAAAAGGAGAATACATGGGGAAAAATATCACACTGACCCACAGAATAATAAAACAAGATTGACCAATCCTATGGCTTCTGAGAACATTGTAGACCAAAATTAAACAGAAATGAAACTTTTCCTTATTGAAACTGAATATTATGCAAGTGATGCTATTTCCTCCCAAGAGACAGTAATGGTTTGGCCTCTATTCAGACACCTCATGGTGAAATAGCAGAATTGAAATTGACTTTCAAGGAGAAAAAAAATCTCCTCTTAAACAGACACACCCCCTTCACTGCAGGATGCCTTGTATTGGACCTATAAAGATGAGGTACATGGTAAGATTAAAAGGAAAATATTGTGCCAGCTTTGCATACATCCCCCCCTCCCTCTCAAACACACACACTTTGTATTAATTCTTAAAGTGTTTTAAGAAGGTTTGGCACAGAAGTACCGAATATTTGTACTTCTGCCATTCAACAAATTAGCGGGACAAAGTACATTAGAAATACTTCAGAATATTTTGTAGGAAAACCACTGTAGAGACACTCCCACAAAGGCAATGAGATTGAATGTCATGAAATTCAGGTCTAGAAAGAACAGACACAATGTTTTCAGTGAATTGTTCAGTCAGAAACTATTAGGCAGCAAACGAAAATCAACATGAGTATAACTCACATTCCTTAGAACATATATAAAAAAGTTGCATCCCAAGCAAAAACATTGTTAACCTACCAGTTAAGTCATTTTTCCCCATAAGAACCCTTCCACTGGGTAGCTATTGCTTACTTCGGGTTCCACAACATATTTTGCACATTCCTTTTATCATACACAAAATCACAAATATTGCCAGGTTAAAGCAGTAGGAGAGTGTATTTGTTATACCCAGAGGTTGAAATATTTAGTTAAAAACAAACAAACAAACACATGTATAGCAAGAAGGCCAAATCAACTCAAATTTCCTGTATTCTATTTTATTTTATTTGCAATTGAGGTAACCGGATAGACTTCCCATGCACAAAGGCCTTAAGTGCATATGCCGGTGGCATATGATTAAGCTGGAAATACTATCATTCTCTTAACTTTCACCATCACACATCTTCACAACATAGTGCAGGTACAGGGAAAAAAATCAGAGGCAGAATATACCTGACTGACTTGTCCATCAGCATACAGCAGTAAGTGGTGTAACGTGTACAGAAATGGCACACAAGTCCTGAATTTAACCTAAGTTTAAAAGACAAGAGTTTTATACTTTTTTCCCATTTAACAAATCTGGGCATGAGGATTGTTTGCTACCATCTCAGCTACTACTTCAGGGGTGGATGTGGCATGGGAGGGGGAAGAGAGAAAGAATTGGTTTTGATTTTTTATTAAATTTGGAGGCACTCACAATGAAGTGGGTCATATCAAATTGTCCAGTTCACCTACAAAGAGAAAGGAACAGTCATCCACAGAAAGGGTCCCATCCTGCAATAAATTCCACTCAAGGACACCCTAAAATTATGTGAAGTCTCTCTGACTTCAAAGAAACAAGTTGCAGGAATGGGCCTTAGGAGAAGTTTCCTACAACGTCCTTTTCCCTATGAATAACCACAGAATCACAGAATAGTAAGACTGGAAGGGACCTCAAGAGGTCTTCTAGTCCAGTCCCCTGCACTCAAGTATTATCTAGACCATCCCTGACAGGTATTTGTCTAACTTGCTCTTAAAAATCTCCAATGATAGAGATTTCACAACCTCCCTAGGTAATTTATTCCAGTGCTTAACCACCCTGAAAGTTTGGAAGTTTTTCCTAATGTCCAACCTAAAGCGCATTGCTGCATTTAAGCCTGTTGCTTCTTGTCCTATCCTCATTTTGGTTAACAAGAACAATTTTTCTCCCTCCTCCTTGTAATAATCTTTTATGTACTTGAAATCTGTTATCATGTCCCCCCTCAGTCTTCTCTTCTCCATACTAAACAAACCCATTTTTTTTTCAATCTTCCCTCATAGGTCATGTTTTCTAGACCTTTAATCATTTTTGTTGCTCTTCTCTGGACTTTCTCCAGTTTGTCTACATCCTTCCTGAAATGTGGCACCCAGAACTGGACACAATTCTCCAGCTGAGGCCTAATCAGGGAAGAGGAGAGTGGAAGAATTACTTCTTGTGTCTTGCTTACAATACTCCTGCTAATATATCTCAGAATGATGTTTGCTTTTTTTTTTTCCTCCAAGAGTGATCCATGTGAGCCCCAGATCCCTTTCTGCAGTACTCCTTCCTAGGCAGTATTTCCCATTTTGTATGTGTACAACTGTTTGTTCCTTCCTAAGGGAAGTACTTTTAATGTCTCCTTACTGAATTTCATCTTATTTATTTCAGACTATGTCTCCAGTTTGTCCAGATCATTTTGAATTTTAATACTATCCTCCAAAGCACTTGCAACCCCTCCCAGCTTGGTGTCATTGGCAAACTTTATGAGTGTACTTTCTATGCCATTTTCTAAATCATTGATGAAGATATTGACTAGCCCTGGACCCAGAACTGAACCCTGCAGGACCCCACTTGATATGCCCTTCCTGATGCTCTTCCTAATGGCTCTGTGCTATTACATCAAACAAGTCAAATTATGTAAAATCAAATTAGCCTTTTATTTTTTCTAAACCCAGTAAAAATATTCAGATTTCACACTTGATAGAGACATGACTAAACACTTGTCCTCACTGGAAAGTTAACTTGCTCTTAAGTCATATGTTGCCCCTGACTTTAGTCTCAACTACACACAAAAGTCCTTTACCTGAATGTGGTGTTTTTTTACTCAAACTGGCTCGGGGTATTGACTACATCTCAAATTTAGCATAAATCAGAGGCTCCCACAATCACTATGTCCTGTTCAAGAGTTATTTCAGTATGGTTGCTCTCACTTGAGCTAGGCTAACTCAAGAGTAGTTAACCTGAAGGCAGATAACTCGAATTAGGCTATGTCTTCACTGCAGAATTAAGTGTTCCTATTGTGTTACTTTATCACATTCAGCAGGTAACCTCCATGTTATTTAATAATTCCGTCTGAAAAGAGTGCTTCAGTAAAATGTGTTCTTTTTGTACAACATGGTTAATACAAAAAGTAACAACACTAAATATGTAAATTATGCAAACTACAATATAGTAATCAAATATAAAAATAATGGGCCTGATTTTGATTTCACACCAGTTGAAAACTTTCACTATCTTCAGTGGAGTTACTCTGGAATTGCACCAATATAAGTGAGAAGAGAATCAGGAACAACATGCCCGGTTCTCCATTGTGTTCCTCCAGTTTAGCAGAGCTGAAATAATTGGAGTCACATGGGCATAAGACTGGATTAAGGCCCAAACCTTAATCTTGTCTACCAGCTAGGTGACTGTGGCATTCAGTGATCACTCTAAACCCACCGTGCTTGAAGGCAATCTTCTTTATTCAGTGACATAACTCCACATGCCTCTTCATAACAGAATATGAGTTTCTGCAGTGTCCCCTCCCCACTCTTCCTGTCTGAGAAGCTAAATCATTTAAACCTACAGTGCCCAATATAATTTCTTCCTTTCCCAGCCAAAATGTAACAGTCAACAACGAACATTTTATGTAACACACAGTTCCAAATACTTATAACCAGGCTAGCAACTAAACTTACTATCAATGTTCAATTAAACGCTCAAGTGTTTTTCACTGCCACTTAGACTACAAGGTCTCCCTTGACATATCAACACTACTTTTTTTCAGGAGGAAGTGAGTCTGTTCTGGTAGTGTTATGTCCTTGGGCTTGATTATCTTACCCAGTTGTGGCAGTTGCTTAACTGAGACCTTCTCAGTTAAAACAGCCAGTTCACTGTCCCTTATCTTTCTCCCCTATGGAAGTTGGCGAATGTGTGTTGCCTAACCCTCATCACTATTTGTCCATCTGGGGGGACAACATAATATGACCATGGACAACCTGACATGATACCACTTCTGTTTGCAACTACTAATTTATATCAGTGATGAACACTGTGTCATGTTCATTAAGTGTGGCAGCTCCCAGAACCCCAAGTCATATTGGTTTCAGGTTGACAATCCATTCATTTTCTCCTGCTGCAGTGTCTATTTTTCTCCTATGAAAACTCATTTGAGCTTGTGGTGCTGTTGTCATCCTCTTTGTCCATAATGTTAATACTGATGCTTGCGAAGTGATATAATCCATTGCATTTCTTGTTTCTTTTCCTATATATGCCAGGCATTGTCCTGGTTGTTAGTGTGTACAGCTCTGTGCACTGTTCTTGCTTGACTTTGATTTTGAGCTCCACATGCCTCTCTGCCTCATATCCTTTTTCTTGCGGTGTTTTGGATTCTCAATCATGTCTACAATATCAGAGCACTGTCCATGTGCCATAAGCTTCATTCTTGGTGACTTCCGTAGTGTAGCAAATTCTAACTGCCTTGTCAGGGGTTAATTATGGGTCCCCTAGTAGTATCTGAGCATTTTGTTCCAGATTCTGGTCACAATCTGGTCTCTTATTAGGGACTTGGATTTGCAAGACTAACCTAAGGCTGAAGAGCCAGTTACAAATGTTTTGTTCATACTGTACACACAGAGAAGTTCAATAAAAACATGAAATACTCTTGAGAAGTAACACTATTTCTTAAAATTTAAATTGATAGCACACAGGAACCAAAAAAATAAAGACATAGAAAGCAGAGTACTCCATAAAACAGAGAGGCACAATTTACCACACTTTATTCTAGATTTCTGCAGATTGACTCTCTGATCACACACTTCCATAGAGGGCCCCCTGGCCTGCAAGCCAGACGAGGAAAACGATGAGCATTTAAACTGATAGTTTACCATTTTAATTTCATTTTTTATACACCACAACAAACCTAGACTAAGGCTTCACTTTATTTTTGTACCCTCAGGTTAAAATCTTCTCTCATGTGTTTCATTTTTTCCATGGAGTGCAGTACTCCCGAAATTTCTGTAATAGTTTCATAATTAGCCTCCTCTGCTTGAGTTAACTGAAAACTGTCAAACACATCAAGTGAATCAGAACCCATTATTACCAGAAAAATAAGGCTACCTTCCAATTGTTTTCTCTTTTCACTGGCATTCATTACTTGCATATACAGAGTGAAGCTCTGCTTAATCTCTTCCAGTTATCTTCCATACTTTGATACAAAGAGACACTTGGAACAGAATCACTGAGTAAAGAGAATCTCTTTCAAGCCCCTTGGGTGCAGAGAGATTTCTGAACACCTCATGGTACCAGCAGTAAATAGAAATGAAAGAAGATAACCTGAGTAGAAGAAAGGGAAGAAAGGGAAGGTCATGCCTGACTAATCTAATCGCCTTTTATGATGAGATTACTGGTTCTGTGGATGAAGGGAAAGCAGTGGATGTATTGTTTCTTGACTTTAGCAAAGCTTTTGACACGGTCTCCCACAGCATTCTTGTCAGCAAGTTAAGGAAGTATGGGCTGGATGAATGCACTATAAGGTGGGTAGAAAGCTGGCTAGATTGTCGGGCTCAACGGGTAGTGATCAATGGCTCCATGTCTAGTTGGCAGCCGGTGTCAAGTGGAGTGCCCCAGGGGTCGGTCCTGGGGCCGGTTTTGTTCAATATCTTCATAAATGATCTGGAGGATGGTGTGGATTGCACTCTCAGCAAATTTGCGGATGATACTAAACTGGGAGGAGTGGTAGATACGCTGGAGGGGAGGGATAGGATACAGAAGGACCTAGACAAATTGGAGGATTGGGCCAAAAGAAATCTGATGAGGTTCAATAAGGATAAGTGCAGGGTCCTGCACTTAGGACGGAAGAACCCAATGCACCGCTACAGACTAGGGACCGAATGGCTAGGCAGCAGTTCTGCGGAAAAGGACCTAGGGGTGACAGTGGACGAGAAGATGGATATGAGTCAGCAGTGTGCCCTTGTTGCCAAGAAGGCCAATGGCATTTTGGGATGTATAAGTAGGGGCATAGCGAGCAGATCGAGGGACGTGATCGTTCCCCTCTATTCGACACTGGTGAGGCCTCATCTGGAGTACTGTGTCCAGTTTTGGGCCCCACACTACAAGAAGGATGTGGATAAATTGGAAAGAGTCCAGCGAAGGGCAACAAAAATGATTAGGGGTCTAGAGCACATGACTTATGAGGAGAGGCTGAGGGAGCTGGGATTGTTTAGTCTGCAGAAGAGAAGAATGAGGGGGGATTTGATAGCTGCTTTCAACTACCTGAAAGGGGGTTCCAAAGAGGATGGCTCTAGACTGTTCTCAATGGTAGCAGATGACAGAACGAGGAGTAATGGTCTCAAGTTGCAATGGGGGAGGTTTAGATTGGATATTAGGAAAAACTTTTTCACTAAGAGGGTGGTGAAACACTGGAATGCGTTACCTAGGGAGGTGGTAGAATCTCCTTCCTTAGAGGTTTTTAAGGTCAGGCTTGACAAAGCCCTGGCTGGGATGATTTAACTGGGACTTGGTCCTGCTTTGAGCAGGGGGTTGGACTAGATGACCTTCTGGGGTCCCTTCCAACCCTGATATTCTATGATTCTATGAAAGAAGCAGCTAAAAGCTCCACCAGAACAGAAACTCTTCTTACTAAGGCCATATCTATACTACCACTTATGTCAGCAAAATGTATGTCACTCAGGGCTGTGAAAAAAAAACACAATTCTCTGAGGAACATAAGTTACATTAACATAAGTTGTCGTGTGCACAGCATGATGTTGGTGGGAGAGCTTCTCCCCTCAACATAGCTACAGAATGTGTGTTTCTTGCAACAGTCTCCCCCAGAATTCCTGCCTGGGAAGATACCCCACTGAAAAGGTATAGTTCCCAGTATCACAGAGGCCACCCATTCCCCAGAGACTGAAAAATCTTTCTCTGCATAATGTAGGCTAAACTAGGCTGTGGGTTCTAAAGAATTAAATTAGGCCACTGAAAATGTAATTTTGATATTCTTTCACTTAGAAGCGATAAAGTAATAGTGTAAGGGAATAGATAGAGAGCTCGGAACCTACACCGAGCCAAGATAAATGCATAATCACCTTTTCATGAACCTCAGCTGTTATAGGCACTGTTTACTTGCCTTTTTCCTCTTTCTTGTGCTATAGATTCCTCAGTAACCAGGAATTTTATCAATTTCATTCAGAGAAGAAATATATTTGTGAGAACAGATAGCTAATTGTCCCCTCTCGACATCTCACCAAATCTAATAGTCAAGAAAGACTAATTTACTCATCCACCTTCCCTTGTGCTTAAACACCTACTCTGAAGCTATAATACTGAGCTAATACATCAACCTAATTGGAAATAAACTGTAATATGAGAAAACATTTATCCTATTGTTAATGGTTCAAGAAGAAATAGCAACAAACAGTTGAGCAAAAAAAAAAAGATTTTTAAACAATTCTGTTAGTGTATATTTTAATTAACAATGCTAAAGAAGAAATTAAGGAGTTCTGAGATGAGGATACAAAGCTGGATGGATAGGAAACATGCCGTGATACTTTGACTTGTGCAGCTGACAAATTTATTTTCTGCAGCCTGATCTACATACATCCCAAAATCTTGGACTGCCCAAAAGGAAGATACTAGAAACATAAACTGTTCCCTTTTTGGAATCACTCCAGCCCCCTCCTACAAGAGAGAACTCATAAAAGTGTTGCAAAATCCCAGTTCATTTTTCTCTCTCCAACTAAGAGATCCATTTCTATTCATCTGAGGTTCCTAAAACTGAGGTATCCCAATCCTGAGCCAAGAAGATCCCTCCCCCATTCATGTTAGCAGTGTGCAGAGACTTTGTTCCCAAAGAGAAATGTTTTTTTAACTAACAGTCCATTACAAACAGGAACCTGGGTTTTGGAACCTAATGGTCCAAAGTCCCAAATATAAGCAGGCTTTGGAAAGAAAGAGTTTTCCTGAAGTTCAAATATAAGATGAAATCTTCACCATATTAGAAGATTCCCTGGACAACATAAGAAAGATAAATTCCACTTTGCTCTAAAGCATAGGAAGACTTAAGTCAATATTTACTGCTAAAATTCCATGGGGATTTTTTGTGCTTTGAAGGAGGCCAGAATTTGGCCCGGAAAGCAGAAATACTGCCTTTCTAGAATCTTGAACTTCCTTCTAGTTCAGATTGTTGTTCCATAAATCCAGACCATTGTTCTGGACCCTCACATTAAAATTCCAAATTAATAAATTTGACTTTCATAGATACTGATATATAAGGATTCCAAATAAATACCAAGAAAGATTATACTAGAAATGGGGGGAAATAGAGCTTTAACATAGCCTTAAGATAACTGGACTGAGTTATAGGATTTAAAACTAATACATTGTAACTAAATACTTGTGCCTAAATTGAGTTGTCTGTTTTTCATCTAAAGATGTAATTGAGCGGAAATAATATTTGCATGTTTGTATATTAAGGCTGATTTGTCGCCAGCTTACTAAAGCTATTTTGCCATTGTTTAAAAAAGTAACCTTGAGCTCATAACTCTCTTGCTGTATATTTCTAAAACATCTGGAGTTGTACTGTATGGTGTTAGCCTTTCTGAGAATTCACTGGTTGATGGTTAACTTTTGTTCTATTGTCTTGTCAAAATTTAATTCTTAACTTTAAGTGTTACTGAGAACTAGCAGCTTGTTTATATCACTGTTCTACTCTGCCCTGTGTCTTATATGCTTACTTCTCTTGCCGATGTGCTGTTTTTGCATGTGAGAGTGAGAATTGCCTGCTGGTGAGAGAAGCATCCTTAGATCTCTGCCCCTTGTAATATTATAGTACCAGTATATATATATGAGTGAGAAAAGCTAACTTCAAAATCGCACTTCAGTCTTTGTATATGTGTGCTGTAAATATTAGAATACACTTATTTTAATCATGGGGTATGTTTCTAACTACAGAGTTATGTAACATGTTAATACCTTACACTCTAAATGTGCCTCATTTCCATTTTGGGTGTGGTAAATTACATTGCTACAGGATTACTCTTGTTTATTCCAATTACTAAAGGCTTATCTACACATAAAGTGCTACAGTAGTGCTGCTGTAGCACTTAGTGAAGAAAGACGCTAACTACGCCAATGAGAGAGCTTTTCCCCTCAGCGTCGGTATTTCACCTCCTGAAAAGGTGGTGCTATGTCAACAGGAGAAGGTCTCCTGTCAACATAGGGTTTTCTACACCAGGAATTCAGTTGGTGTAACTGTGTTGCTCACGGGTGTGGAAAATCTGCACCCCTAAGCAACATAGTTATTCCAACATAAGACACTAGTGTAGCCCAAGCCTAAAAGTACTGTGTTCCTCTAATTACTTTTCTACATACCAGTCTTGCTAGTGTTCATGCTGTGTGTGTGTGTGTGTTTGTGTGAGAGAGAGAGAGAGAGTGTGTGAGTGTGTGTGTGTGAGAGAGAGAGAGAGACTGTCAAGGACCTGTTGATGTCAATTGGCAAAGGGCACAAGAGTGCATAAGTGTTACAGGGACCTCCTCTATCTGGCATTTACACAGTAGTTCACCAAACAGTGTCATGTTAGGTCTCTTAGACAAGCTGCCAGTGGGCCACCAGAGGGTCTCAGCCATCTTGGTTGAAAAACTCTGAGAAGAATTTTGGGTAAATAGTGTCTTATTAGACAAGAGGCCATCTTGTTAATTAAGTTTAGGCTCTAGATTGTGTAATATGTTTTTATTTTATGTATAACTCTTACTTTCCAGTATTTCTACTTGCCATCACTAAATCTATAAGCTTTATTGAACAAAATTATTCTTGTTTTTGTTATAAACAAATTAAGTGCTGTGTGCTAAGCAGAACTGTGATCGAGAGTATAACTGGTATCTGGGATGTACTTTTCCTCCAGGAGCAGAGTATCTGGAAATTGTTTGAGTGGCTGGTGGGTCAGGGGCTGGGCACTTCAGGGGGACCCCTGAAGGACTCAGGAGTTCATAGAATCATAGAATATCAGGGTTGGAAGGGACCTCAGGAGGTCATCTAGTCCAACCCCCTGCTCAAAGCAGGACCAATCCCCAACTAAATCATCCCAGCCAGGGCTTTGTCAAGCCTGACCTTAAAAACTTCTAAGGAAGGAGATTTCACCCCCTCCCCAGGTAACACAAGTTGGAGTGTATCTATAACTAACCTGCAAAGGGGCTACTGAGCCTATGTAGGCTGAGAGGGGAGTGCTTGTGTTGCTTGTGGCTGGTGGGATCAGGAAACTGACTCCTGGCAGGCAAAGACAAAACTTCCTCACTCTAAGGAGTGGTGGTATTGAGGTGCCTCACAACTCTGGGTGCACCAGGTCACACAGTGTGTTTTATTTCTGACTGTTGGTATCTAAAAAGTTTTTTCTCTCTTAATACAAATTAACTGAAAGATAAAAGCACCTCTTCACACCTACACCCTGTTTTCTAAACTGTTCACTTTGCATCAATTTAAACATCAACTTATAAACTACTTGCTTAGAATCTTTCACCATTTCCAAAATTTAGCCCATTAACTCCACCAAACCAGAGCTAACCTTAGCTGTTCTGCACTGTTGTATAATAATCACACAGAGTGATTCTTACATTCCTGCTTTTGTTGTGTGTTAATGTAACAATTTCCAGCTAGGCATGTGTCTCTGAACACTGATTAACCTTGAGCGGTAATTGTCACAACCTTGAATTTATTTTTTCAAAACCTATACTTGGTCCTAGAATTGTAGTTTCTTAAGACAGATCTGAGAAGATTGTTTATTAGTCTAGTTTAAGTTGGTATTATAGTACAGTATAGCATCAAGTATATTACCATATTCAGCTTAACAGTTATTATATATATATATTTTTTTTACTTTAAGACATTTTTGGTACTGAGTTACAGTGCTGTAGCCTTGTTTCCCTTTATTCAATTGACCTTGGCTATTTGATAGTATTTTATTTAGTGTGTTTATTGAATTATCAATGATACTTAACCATTAGCCTCTTTCAACAGGAGACAAATATCCTTTGATATGTTTAATGTCTTGAGTAATTGATTGAATAGCATGGTTGTTGATTCCTATGGGGTTTTGAGGTTTTCCCTTTATGATACCAATTTTATCACAATTTTGATGTGATTTTCTTATGTTTTAGTAGTTCATAGTTGATTAGAAGTTGGTTGTAAATATTAATACCTTATATTACTCATTCATTTACCTTTCATTTTATATACTTAAGTCATGTGCACAATTATTATAGATTAATTTGTGTATTGATTTTCTCTTGTTATTTTAATTACTTAAATAAACATATTATTTATTTTAGTCTGGTTCAATTGTTGACTGTGAGTGCATTAAAAGAACTCCTATGTCTAAAATAGTGAGAGTCACATCCCCTGAGATGATCTCATGAATAATCAGTATCAATAGCTCATTTTTTTTATTTTGGTTTTCCCTTAACTATTTGTATGAAAAATAATTAGTTAATAATGCCAACTAATTAATTGTTGTTTTCCCCCAGTTATCAATTTTGAACATTTGTTTTCATTCAGTATTTTTAGATAAAATTAATCAAATACCTATTTCTATTCCACAAGGCACTCACCTGAAAAGACAAAATTTGTTCCCAGAACCAGAAATGTATCTCTAAAAGTCTATTGATTAATGATGGTTATGTTTAGTTGTTCTCTTCCCAGAGATTTCAATTTAGTAATAATTTCTCTTTCTCCATGCTAGTAAAGTCTATTCCAACCATAATTTTGAATATCAATTTTGGACCAATTCTGGTCTCAGTTACACAGCTATAAATCCTAAAAAATTAATGACTTCAGGGGAATTGCTCCAGGTTTACACTGCTGTAAATGAGGACAGAATTCTTCCCACAGATTGTATTTATTTCTGAGCAACCCTATTATAACAAACGTGTGTGTGCAAATAATGGAGGAAATGATTTTGTAAGGAGATGGATTAGCTTCAGGCTTATAATTGTAAATACCAGTGAGTAAAAGATGATTGAGGATACATTGGACCCACCGAGGCTAGAACTTACAAGGCCTAGCTGCTGAAGCACCTACAGAGCTTGCCTCCAGGTCATGGTACACCTGGCATGCCCCAATGGGTTTGGTGAATTTCAGCACTGAGCAGCAGCAATAATTACAGAATGTTAGGAAAGTTATTGTTGGGTCAGCCCTATTTCAGGCACAACACTGATATTTTTAATACATACACATATACACATTAATATTTATATTTTTCACCAAAGCCAGTGAAATTAATAGAGTATTAAAGTGCTATTCTACTCTGAAAAGTGACTATATAAAAACAGTAGCCTCTTACTCAGTGTATCTGTTCCTTATGTATATCATATCTCCATGACTGTTGTGACAAGATTGTATATTTATTGGTCTTCACTTTCATTAGTGCTATGGATCCAACAAATTTAAGAGGGAATGAGCTGTCTTCTACTGCGCTTTTAAAAAGTCACACTTCTTACTAAGTTCCAACCTGTAGAAGCACACTGATTGACACAGATTTGCCTAGTTCTCACAAAAGGCATAATTTGAACTATGTCCATTGCTGTTGCACAGAGAGCACCCAGGTCCTATTTGATCTGCAGGGATGATGCTCAAGGAGAGAATCCAGTGTGACTGTCAGATCCCAAGTTAGCTGTCTAAATAAAAAAGCTAAAACTCTTCTAACATCCAGTGCATGTAATGTAGCTTCCCCATTCTGTACGTGAGGCTTGGGAAAGAAGATCAATACAATTGTAGACCGTTTATAAGAAAGTCTGAAACTACCTTTGGTAAAAACCCTGGGTGTGTATAAAGAATTACTTAGATTTATGAAAAACAGTGAATGGCGGATCAGCATTTAACATATGCAATTCACTTATATGCCTTGCAGAAGTGATAGCTATCCAAAAGAGTTATCGTAATAGGCAGGTGCAACCAAGTACAGTTAACCAAAGATTCAAATGGAGGTTTCATTAATTGTGAGGGCACTGTGTTCGAATCATAGAATATCAGGGTTGGAAGGGACCTCAGGAGGTCATCTAGTCCAATCCCCTGCTCAAAGCAGGACCTAATCCCCAACTAAATCATCCCAGCCAGGGCTTTGTCAAGCCTGACCTTAAAAACCTCTAAGGAAGGAGATTCCGCCACCTCCCTAGGTAACACATTCCACTGCTTCACCACCCTCCTAGTGAAAAAGTTTTTCCTAATATCCAACCTAAACCTCCCCCACTGCAACTTGAGACCATTACTCCTTGTTCTATCTTCTGGTACCACTGAGAACAGTCTAGATCCATCCTCTTTGGAACCCCCTTTCAGGTAGTTGAAAGCAGCTATCAAATCCCCCCTCATTCTTCTCTCTGCAGACTAAATAATTTCAGCCTCTCCTGATAAGTCATGTGCTCCAGCCCCCTAATAATTTTTGTTGCCCTCCGCTGGAATCTTTCCAATTTTTCCACATCCTTCTTGTAGTGTGTAGCCCAAAACTGGACACTGTACTCCAGATGAGGCCTCACCAATGCCAAATAGAGGGGAATAATGATGTCCCTCCATCGGCTGGCAATGCTCCTACTTTTACAGCCCAAAATGCCGTTAGCCTTCTTGGCAACAAAGACACACTGTTGACTTATATCCAGATTCTCGTCCACCATAACCCCTAGGTCCTTTTCTGCAGAACTGCTGCCTAGCCATTCGGTCCCTAGTCTGTAACGGTACATGGGATTATTCCGTCCTAAGTGCAGGACTCTGCACTTGTCCTTGTTGAACCGCATCAGATTTCTTTTGAACCAATCCTCTAATTTTTCTATGTTCCTCTGTATCCTATCCCTACCCTCCAGCATATCTACCACTCCTCCCAGTTTAGTGCCATCTGCAAACTTGCTGAGGGTGCAATCCATGCCATCCTCCAGATCATTAATGAAGATATTGAACAAAACCAGCCCCAGAACCAACCCTTGGGGCACTCTGTTTGATACCGGCTGCCAACTAGACATGGAGCCATTGATCACTACCCATTGAGCCCTATGATCTAGTCAGCTTTCTATGCACCTCATAGTCTATTCATCCAGCCCATACTTCTTTAACTGGATGGCAAGAATACGGTCGGAGACCATATAAAAGCTTTGATAAAGTCAAGGAGTAACACATCCACTGCTTTCCCCTCATCCACAGAGCCAGTTATCTCATCATAAAAGGCAATTAGGTTAGTCAGGCATGACTTGTCCTTGGTGAATCCATGCTGACCGTTCCTGATCACTTTCCTCTCCTCTAAGTGCTTCAAAATTGATTCCTTGAGGATCTGCTCCATGATTTTTCCAGGGACTGAGGTGAGGCTGACTGGCCTGTAGTTCCCAGGATCCTCCTTCTTCCCTTTTTTAAAGATGGGCACTACATTAACCTTTTTCCAGTCGTCCGGGACCTCCCCCAGTCGCCATGAGTTTTCAAAGATAATGGCCAATGGCTCTGCAATCACATCCGCCAACTCCTTTAGCACTCTCAGATGCAGCGCATCTGGCCCCATGGACTTGTGCTCGTCCAGCTTTTCTAAATAGTCCCGAACCACTTCTTTCTTCACATAGAGCTGGTCATATCCTACCCATACTGTGCTGCCCAGTGCAGTAGTCTGGGAGCTGACCTTGTTCATGAAAACAGAGGCGAAAAAAGCATTGAGGACATTAGCTTTTTCCACATCCTCTTGCCTCCCCCATTCAGTAAGGGACCCACACTTTCCCTGACCTTCTTCTTGTTGCTAACATACCTGAAGAAACTCTTCTTTTTACTCTTAACATCCCTTGCTAGCTGCAACTCCAAGCGTGATTTGGCCTTCCTGATTTCACTCCTGCATGCCTGAGCAACATATTTATACTCCTCCCTCATCAGTTGTCCAATCTTCCACTTCTTGTAAGCTTCTTTTTTGTGCTTAAGATCAGCAAGGATTTCACTGTTAAGCCAAGCTGGTCGCCTGCCATATTTACTATTCTTTGTACACATCGGGGTGGTTTGTCCCTGTAACCTCAATAAGGATTCTTTAAAATACAGCCAGCTCTCCTGGACTCCTTTCCCCCTCATGTTATTCTCCCAGCGGATCCTGCCCATCAGTTCCCTGAGGGAGTCAAAGTCTGCTTTTCTGAAGTCCAGCATCCGTATTCTGCTGCTCTCCTTTTTTCCTTGTGTCGGGATTCTGAACTCGACCATCTCATGGTCACTGCCTCCCAGGTTCCCATCCACTTTTGTTTCCCCTACTAATTCTTCCCTGTTAGTAAGCAGCAGGTCGAGAAGAGCTCTGCCTCTAGTTGGTTCCTCCAGCACTTGCACCAGGAAATTGTCCCCTACACTTTCCAAAAACTTCCTGGATTGTCTGTGCACTGCTGTATTGCTCTCCCAGCAGATATTGTGGTGATTGAAATCCCCCAAGAGAACCAGGGCCTGTGATCTAGTAACTTCTGTTAGTTGCCTGAAGAAAGCCTCATCCACCTCGTCCCCCTGGTCTGGTGGTCTATAGCAGATTCCCACCACGACATCACCCTTGTTGCTCACACTTCTAAACTTAATCCAGAGATTCTCAGGTTTTTCTGCAGTTTCAAATCGCACGATGACATACAGTGTCTTATTGGAGGATAAATTATTAAGGCACTTTAAGAACCTTTTAAGTACACGATTAGTAAAAATTGGTTTACCATCCATAGACCATGGTATGCTGATATGACTGAGAGGGGAATCCTCACTGAGCTCCTTTCTTACGATACAATAAATATTTTAATATAAGCAACTGGTGTTGTAGATGGATCGATATACAAAAAAATCCACATTAAAAATTGATATCTTGTTGTAACAAGAAGTCCAATACTAATGGTAGAGGCTTGATTAACCCTCTGGACAGGTGAATTAAGTCCACGTATCACTGTTTTCTGGCCCAGCTGGTGCTATTAAAAGAACCCTGGCTTTGTCTTGTTTTATTTTGTTCATCACTCTTTGAATTATAGAAAATGGGGGAAATGCATACTTCAAGCTCTGATCCCAATTTATTAGGAACAAATCCAATATCCTGTCTCTCCCTGCTCTGACACAAAAAAATCAATTCTTCCTGTTGTTGCTGGGGGTAAAAAGATCTATTATTGAATTCCCCTACAACCTGAAGAGATGGATTACTACTTTGTCTTTCAAGGACTACTCAGGCATTTGACAGGTCAACCTGCTCAAATGATCTGCAAAGGTGTTTCCCCCCGCCTCTCCCAATATATGAATTGCTTTTGGGTGATCATCCTATTCTATACATCACTCCCAAAGCACTTTGCATAATTGTAGGGAATGAGCCTCACGTTGTTTGTTCAGATAAGACAATGCCATCACAGTGTCTGTCAGCACTTGAACTACCCTATGTTTGACCTGAGCCAGAAATGACTTTAGAGCCAACCTGACTGCTCTCAGCTCTCAGCTATAGATATGTAGATTCTTTTCTTCTGGTGATCAATGAGGTCTGACTAACCGATTGTTTTTTAAATGGGCTCCCCATCCCAGTGTGGATGCACTGGCGGTAAATATTACTGACATCGGAGGGAAAATGAAAGATATACTTTTCATTACATTTGGAGTGCTTGCCCATCACATCAGTGTTGTTAACACCTGCTGTGGAATTACCAATTTGCAATGCATGCTGTCTAAACCTGGTTTGTAATTTTTCACTAACTGCTGTTGCAGGTCTCTCATCCAAAAAATGAGCATATGGGGACACTGATGGGGTTGATGCCAAGAGACCCATTAACCTGAGGAAAAAAAGAGAATTGTCTGTTTTGGGGACTGGAGAAGGAGATGTACAGACAATTTTATTTTCATAACCCTCTCTTCTGAGAGAAATGCTTTTGCTATATAATCAAATCTAGCATGGGCCCTCAGGAAAGGGATTCTCTGAATTGGATTTAGGAACATTTTTTCCAGTTTATGAATAATCTTAGATTGGCAAAAACTAAACATTTGTTTTACATGTAACAGAATTTCGTCCATCAATAATGCTTTTATTAATCAGGAGTCTAGGTAAGGATATACATACATCCCCTCCTTTTTAGATACACTGACACCACAGACAGACATTTTTATACACCCTCAGAACTGTGGATAAACCAAAGGGCAGGACCTTTTACTGAAAATGGGCCTCTCAGCATGAAACACTGATATTTTCAATGACCAGTTCTTATTGAAAAAAAATCATATTTTAAATCCAGAGCTGCAAATCAACCCTGAAAAGAAAGAGAAAGGATTATAGAAGTTAGAGACAATATAGGGAAACAAAACTTTTTTATACAGGTATTTAATTTTCTGAGATCCAAAATGGGACAATGGCGCCCCACCTTTTTTTGGAATTGGAAAATAATGTGAATTAAAACCTTTTCCTTTGTGTTCATGAGGCATTGTCTCTATTGCTCTGGACTGTAACAGAAATTGAAACTCATTTCTGAGCAAACCAAGATGAACCAGATCCCTGATAAGGAATGAAACAGGGGGAGGGGAGGGTGAGCAGTTATTGGGGGGAAGGGGTTTGAACTGTATCAAATAAAATAACTCCATGCAATAATCTTCAGAATCCACCTGTCTGATGTTATTAATGCCCACTGATGGTAAAAGGGGCACAAATAGTATAGATGTATAGCTGGCTGATCTATAGTTCTCTGTCCTTATGTCAAATCTGAGACCTTGCAGGAATCGCAGGAGGAGGAGGTTGTTCTCTCCTTATTATCATGCAGTTTTAAGTGACACTCTTCCTTTGTTGTTGATGCTGAGAAGCAAGATGTTGATGCTAATAATAATTCATTCTTTGATAGTGGTAAGGAACTGATGAAGGAGGCTGGTATTTTCTTTGGTATCTGAATAGTGGAGCCAAAGGTTCTCTCTTTGCTGTATTAAAGAAATTTAAGGATCTAGCTATAGATAAGTCTTAATTTTCTAGCAAGTCATCAGTTTTTGCACTAAACAGACCATTTCTACAAAAGGAAGATCTTTAGCCCTCATCTTTGCCTCTTGAGGAAGACCACTGATCTCAGCTATGCATGCCTTATTAATTTGATAGCCAAAGCTATTGCCCAAGCTGGAGCATCTGAAGAATAAAGTGCAACGTTTTTCCCTTCCATCAAAAGGACATTTGCTAACTTTCTGTGTTCCTCTGGCATTTGAATTTGTCCCCCTAGGTAATATTGGTATATAGCCATGTCAGCTTCATAATTTGATATATTATAGAATCACAGAAGTTTAGGGTTGGAAGAGACCTTAAGAGGTCATCTAGTCCAACTCCCTGCTCAAAGCAGAACCAGCCCCAACTAAATCATCATACCTAGGGAAGTAATGGGTTGCCCCCTAGGTAACCCATTCCAGTGCTTCACCACCCTCTTAGTGAAATAGTTTTTCCTAATATCCTAACTAGACCTCCCACACTGAAACTTGAGATCATTGCTCCTTGTTCTGTCATCTGCCACCATGGAGAACAGCCTAACTCCATCCTCTTTGGAACCCACCTTCAGGGTCAAAGACTGCTATCCAATCCTCCCCTCACTCTTCGCTTCTGCAGACTAAAAAGCCCAGTTCCCTCAGCCTCTCCTCATAAGTCATTGCGGGGAGGGATAGCTCAGTGGTTTGAGCATTGGCCTGTTAAACCTAGGGTTCAATCATTGAGGGGGCCATTTAGGGATCTGGGGCAAAAATTGGGGATTGGTCCTGCTTTGAGCAGGGGATTGGACTAGATGACCTCCTGATGTCCCTTCCAACCCTGATATTCAATGATTCTATGTGCCCGAGCCCCCTAATCATTTTTGCTGCTCTCTGCAGGACTCTCTCCAATTTGTGCACATCCTTTCTGTTGTTGGGGGTCCAAAACTGGACGCAATACTCCTGATGTGGCCTCATCAGTGCTGCATAGAGGGTAATAATCACATCCCTCAATCTGCTGGCAACCCTCCTACTAATGCAGCCCAATTTGCCATTAGCCTTCTTGGCAACAAGGGCACACTTTTGACTCAAATGCAGCTACTCATCCACTGTAATCCCAAGGTCTTTTTCTGCAGAACTGCCACTTAGCCAGTTGGTTCCCAGCCTGTAGCAGTGCATGAGATTCTTCCGTCCTAAGTGCAGGACTCTGCACTTGTCCTTGTTGAACCTCATCAGATTTCTTTTGGCCCAATCCTCTAATTTGTCTAGGTCACTCTGGACCCTATCCCTACCCTCCAGCATATCTACCTCTCACCCCAGCTTAGTGTCATCCGCAAACTTGCTGATGGTGCAATCCATCCTATCATCCAGATCATTAATGGAGATGTTGAAGAAAACCAGCCCCAGAACCAACCTTTGGGGCACTCTCCTTGATACCAGCTGCCAACTAGACATCGAGTCGCTGATCACTACCCGTTGATCCCTATGATCTAGCCAGCTTTCTATTCACCTTGTAGTCCCTTCATCCAATCCATACTTCTTTAACTTGGTGGCAAGAATACTGTGGGAGACCATATCAAAAGCTTTGTTAAAGTCAAGGTATATCCCATCCATCGCCTTCCCCGTATCCACAGAGCCAGTTATCTCATCAGAGAAGGCGATCAGGTTGGTCAGGCATGAATCCATTTTGACTGTTCCTGATCACCTTCCTCTCCTCCAAGTGCTTCAGAATGGATTCCTTGAGGACCTACTCCATGACTTTTCCAGGGACTGAGGTGAGGCTGACCAGTCTGTAGTTCCTGCCGATTCTCCTTCTTCCTTTTTTTAAAGATGGGCACTGTATTTGCCTTTTTCCAATCATCTGGGACCTCCCCGATCACCACAGGTTTTCAAAGATAATGGTCAATGGCTCCGCAATCACATCAGCCGACTCCCTCAGCACCCTCGGATGCAGTACATCCAGCCCCATTGGACTTGTGTATGTCCAGCTTTTCTAAATAATCCTTAACCTAATCTTTCACCACTGAGGGCTGCTCTCACTTCCTCCCCATACAGTGCTGCCCAGTCAGCAGTCTGGGAACTAACCTTGCCTGTGGAGACTGAGGCAAAAAAACCATTGAGTACTTCAGCTTTTTCCACATCATCTGTCACTAAGTTGCCTTCCCCATTCAGTAAGGGCCCCACACTTTCCTTGACTTTCTTCTTGCTGCTAACATACCAGTAGAAACCCTTCTTGTTAACCTTCACATCCCTTGCTAGCTGCAACTCCAGGTGTGATTTGGCCTTCCTGATTACACCCCTGCATGCTTGAGCAAGATTTTTTACTCCTCCCTAGTCATCTGACCAAGTTTCCACTTCTTGTAAGCTTCAGTTTAAGCTCACCGAAGATTTCTCTGTTAAGCCAAACTTGTCGCCTGCCATATTTGCTATTTTTTCTGCACATCGGGATGGTTTGTTCCTGCACCCTCAATAAGGCTTCTTTAAAATACAGCCAACTCTCCTGGACTCCTTTCCCCCTCTTATTAGCCTCCCAGGGGATCCTGCCCATCAGTTCCCTTCGGGAGTCAAAGTCTGCTTTTCTGAAGTCCAGGGTCTGTATTCTGCTGCTCTCCTTTCTTACTTTTGTCAGGATCCTGAACTCGACTATCTCATGGTCACTGCTGCCCAGGTTGCCACCCACTTCTACTTCCTCTACCAATTCTTCCCTGTTTGTGCAGGAAATTGTCAATGGAACCATCAAATCCAAGGTGTCCTTGCCAGTCAGGCCCAAAACCCATATTTGGATCTGGTATTTACCTTTGTCCATATGGATCCAGAGCAAATGAATGAGACTGCTTATAGTACTCTTTCCCCAGATCTGATCCCTATCCACATTCCTTCTCCAATCTGAGCCCATTGTTGGTTTGGAAGGAACCAGAGCCAACAGTCTCCTTGGCTGAATAAAGAAAAGTGGAGACAATCTTCTCTGGACACCCAGAAGCAATCTTAGGTGACAGATGTAGACAAGTGATCCTGACTTATTCAACCCCTCCTCTCTTCCCAGGGGAGGCACCTAATTGAATGGGTGCAATATAATATCTGATACCTGCTCAATTGAGATACCTGGTTCAATCAGCGATGTAACTTATCAATGAACTTGTGCCTAACTACCATCTGTTGTGGGGCTCTGCTAGCATAGGTTACTGCATCTTTACATTTCCCTGTCCTCATCAGCTCCTTAGCTCTTGCTTTCAGAACTGACTCATCAGGCTCTGACATGATTGGATCCACAGAAGATTGTCACTTGATTCTACCATGAGAATCTGTATCAAGAATAGGTTCCTGGAATACCTTCTGGTAAGATGAGTCTCTCTCTTGCAGACTGTCTCTTCTCAGAGAGTCTGATGAGGACTGAATTCAGAGAATTATAGACTCATAGACTTTAAGGTCACAAGGGACCATTATGATCATCTAGTCTGACCTCCTGCACAACGCAGGCCACAGATTCTCACCCGCCCACTCCTGTAACAAACCCCTAACCTATGTCTGAGCTATTGAAGTCCTCAAATCATGGTTTAAAGACTTCAAAGTGCAGAGAATCCTCCAGCAAGTGACCCATGCCCGGTCTTGCAGAGGAAGGCGAAAAAAACCCACGGCCTCTGCCCTGGAGGAAAATTCCTTTCTGACCCCAAATACCGCGATCAGCTAAACCCTGAGCATATTGGCAAGACTCACCAGCCAGACAACCAGGATGAATTCTCTGTAGTAACTCAGATTCCACCCCATCTAACATCCATCACAGGCCATTGAGCATATTTACCGCTAATAGTCAAAGATCAATTAATTGCCAAAATTAGGCTATCCCATCATATCATCCCCTCCATAAACTTATCAAGCTTAGTCTTGAAGCCAGATATGTCTTTTGCCCCCACTGCTCCCCTTGGAAGGCTGTTCCAGAACTTCACTCCTCTGATAGTTAGAAACCTTTGTCTAATTTCAAGTCTAAACTTCCTGATGGCCAGTTTATATCCACTTATTCTTGTGTCCACATTGGTACTGAGCTTAAATAATTCCTCTCCCTCCCTGGTATTTATCCCTCTGATATATTTATAGATAGCAGTCATATCTCCTCTCAGCCTTCTTTTAGTTAGGCTAAACAAGCCAAGCTCATTGCGTCTCCTTTCATAAAACAGGTTTTCCATTACTCAGATCATCCTAGTAGCCCTTCTCTGTACCTGTTCCAGTTTGAATTCATCCTTCTTAAAAAGGGGAGACCAGAACTGCACACAGTATTCCAGATAAGGTTTCACCAGTGCCTTGTATAATGGTACTAGCACCTCCTTATCGCTACTGGAAATACCTCGCCTGATCCATCCCAAGACCGCATTAGCTTTTTTGATGGCCATATCACACTGGCGGCTCATAGTCATCCTGTGATCAACCAATATTCCAAGGTCACTCTCCTCCTCTGTTACTTCTAATTGATGTGTCCCCAGCTTGTAACTAAAATTCTTGTTATTAATCCCTAAATGCATGACCTTACATTTCTCACTATTAAATTTAATCCTATTACTATTACTCCAGTTTACAAGGTCATCCAGATCCTCCTGTATGATATCCTGGTCCTTCTCTGTATTGGCAATACCTTCCAGCTTTGTGTCATCCACAAACTTTATTAGCACACTCCCACTTTTTATGCCAAGGTCAGTAATAAAAAGATTAAATAAGATTGGTCTCATAACTGATCCCTGAGGAACTCCACTAGTAACCTCCCTTCAGCCTGACAGTTCATCTTTCAGTATGACCCGTTGTAATCTCCCCTTTAACTGGTTCCTTATCCACCTTTCAATTTTCATATCGACTCCCATCTTTTCCAATTTAGCTAATAATTCTCCATGTGGAACTGTATCAAATGCCTTACTGAAATCAAGGTAAATTAGATCCACTGCATTTCCTTTGTCTAAAAATCTGTTACCTTCTCAAAGAAGGAGATCAGGTTGGTTTGGAACCCTCTACCTTTTCTAAAACCATGTTATATTTTGTCCCAATTACAATTGACCTCGATGTCCTTAACTATTTTCTCCTTCAAAATTTTTTCCAAGACCTTTAATATTACAGATGTCAAACTAACAGGCCTGTAGTTACCCGGATTGCTTTTTTTTACCTTTCTTAAAAATAGGAACTATGTTAGCAATTCTCCAGTCATATGGTACAACCCCTGAGTTTACAGATTCATTAAAAATTCTTGCTAATGGGCTTGCATTTCATGTGCCAGTTCCTTTAATATTCTTGGATGAAGATTATCTGGGCCCCCCGCTTTAGTCCCATTAAGCTGTTTGAGTTCTTTCTAACTGGATTTGCTCTGGAAATGGAGGCTGACACTACAGTAGTTTTCTTCTTTAGACCCTTGCAACTATTGGATTCTTGAATATAGTGTATCAAGGAAGAGGGCTTGCACTTCTTTAAAGCAAATTTGCTCAGAGCCAGTGATGGTCTCTAAGATCTGCCCGAACCCAGTTCTCACCTGGTTCCAGGTGGTTTTGCTGACAGTGCTTGTTGTAATAAAATCTCCTGGAGTCTGTTCTGTCTCTCCTTTGCTCACTTTGTAACAGTCAAGCAAATTGAGCATTTTGAGAGTGAGTGTTCCTCTCTCAAACATGCCAGGCATCTGGTACATGACTAGACACTGGGAACACTGCCAGAAACAATATACATCTCTTAAAACTAGTCTGTTTATTCTCTAGTTCTGCAATTTCAAACCAAATATTTACAAATAACAAAGAAATACTAACTAACAAGTAACTAATCCTACTATCACTTAATAACTAGCTAACAAAGTACAAATCTGGTAGTACCCTGAAGTTTTTCCTGAAGTAGACAGCTGATTGCAAAGCTAGAAGAAACTGAGGCAGCTGGAATGCCACATCCTTTTTATATCCTCACTCTGGAATATTCAGTGTTCACTCCGGGCGGGGGGGGGGGGGGTTAAGGGGGGAGGGAAGCACTCCAATGGCTGCTGCTGACTAGAATTCTACCATTCAGGCTGCATCAGTCAGAGCATCCCAGGAGTGGGAATATGCAGAGCACACTTGAAAAAGAAATCATAAATATACCAAAAGTAAGTGGTATAAGTTTTATATCAATTTTTTTTGTAAAATTCTGACAACTTCCTTTCTTCTTGAAATTACAGTAAATAGAGACAGACAATATGGAAGTGCTAGTTGGGGCTTGGAGAAAAGGCTTTGCTATCCCACTTTGTCCTTTCAAACAGGGAAAGCATTGTGGCCACCTATCATGAGGAAAGAAGGTGCTCGTTGTGGTTTTGTCAGACCTCCTCCTAAACCATTCAGAAGGACTGCCAGACCTGCCTGTACACAACCCAGGGTTGCCAACACATTTTATCATGTGTCACAATATTTAATGCTTTTCCTTAAGCTCCAACTTCTGGAGTCACAAGCCTATATATGAATCTCAGCTTTCTGAGAGTTGTACATTTCTGGACCTCATGGTTGTGGAACAATCTTGAAAATATGGACCTTAAATATTTAAAAAAACAAAGTAAATTTAAAAAAACATATATTATATTTAAATCCCAACTCGAATTGCGGGATGATTGTCAAAATATTGTGGCTGAGTTGCAGACAAGCCACGGAAAATCACGGAAAAGTAATAATGGACTTTATTACTGAAGTCTATTATCACTTTTCCATGATTTTCTGCTGTTGGCCGCCTGGGGTTGAGAGCAGGGGCTCCCACTGTCGGATCTGCAAACACTGGGGCTCCCTCTGTCAAAATTGCAGTGGAAGCCTAATATTGTGGAATCTGCAATATCACAAGATAGGTAGGGCCTTAATTATTTGTATATTATTAAATTATACAGTATACACATAGCATTCTACTAATATTAACTAGCATTAATATTCACACACTTAAAATGTTATGATTAAGCCCATTACAATTTTGTGGGGGGTGACTCATGATTTTTGAATACTTGGGGTTGTCAATATTGAGCAACAGTGTCCCAGGCCCTATTGCAGATCCAAGTGTAATTAAGAGTTGTACACATTTAATAATTAATATTAAAATAATTCATAGGATAAAAGAGAGATTCTACTAGCCAACTTAAGTGCTGACTTCTATCTAACTTCAATTTCCTATATGTCATCAATCATTGTAGTATTGACACATTTCACAATAAATACTGTCAATCTGCTTAAGGGGGCTCTACTGGACTTCAAGAATCTTACTGCTCTTTGCCATTGCTTGGTTATGAGAAGTTCTGCTTGGGATATTTTCTTAAGTCATCTTTTATCACCTATCACATTGTTCTTTTTACTCTTGGAAACAGTGGGAAAGCTATTCCAAAGAGATTTCCTCCAATTTTTCCATATCTTTTCTGAAGTGTGGCACCAAGAACTGGACACAGTACTTCAGCTAGGGATTACCAGTGCTATAAGCTAGGCATGGCCCAATATCTAAATAAATACCTTAGTCTTTGCCTTAGTCTTTAACAAGGCTAATGAGGAGCTTAGGGATAATGTTAGGACGACAAATGGGAATGAGGATATGGAGGTAGATATGACCACATCAGAGGTAGAAGCCATACTCGAACAGCTTAATGGGACTAAATCTGGGGGCCCGGATAATCTTCATCCAAGAATATTAAAGAAACTGGCACATGAAATTGCAAGCCCGTTAGCAAGAATTTTTTAATGAATCTGTAAACTCAGGGGTTGTACCGTATGACTGGATAATTGCTAACATAGTTCCTATTTTTAAGAAAGGTAAAAAAAAGCGATCCTGGTAACTACAGGCCTGTTAGTTTGACATCTGTAATATGCAAGGTCTTGGAAAAAATTCTGAAGGAGAAAGTAGTTAAGGACATTGAGGTCAACTATAATTGGGACAAAATACAACATGGCTTTACAAAAGGTAGATTGTGTCAAACCAACGTGATCTCCTTTGAGAAGGTAACAGATTTTTTTAGACAAAGGGAACACAGTAGATCTAATTTATCTCAATTTCAGTGAGGCATTTGATATGGTTTCACATGGAGAATTATTAGCTAAATTGGAAAAGATAGGAGTCAATATGAAAACTGAAAGGTGGATAAGGAACTGGTTAAAGGGGAGACTACAGCGGGTCACACTGAAAGGAGAACTGTCAGACTGGACGGAAGTTACTAGTGGAGTTCCTCAGGGATCAGGTTTGGGACCAATCTTATTTAATCTTTTTATTACTGACCTTGGCACAAAAAGCGGGAATGTGCTAATAAAGTTTGCGGATGACACGAAGCTAGGAGGTATTGCCAATACAGAGAAGGGACCGGGATATCATACAGGAAGCTCTGGATGATCTTGTAAACTGGAGTAATAGTAATAGGATGAACTTTAATAGTGAAAAGTGCAAGGTCATGCATTTAGGGATTAATAACAAGAATTTTTGTTATAAGTTGGGGACTCATCAGTTGGAAGTAACAGAGGAGGAGAAAGACCTCGGAGTATCGGTCGATCACAGGATGACTATGAGCCGCCAATGTGATATAGCCGTCAAAAAAGCTAATGCGGTCTTGGGATGGATCAGGCGAGGTATTTCCAGTAGAGATAAGGAGGTGTTAGTACCATTATACAAGGCACTGGTGAAACCTCATCTGGAATACTGTGTGCAGTTCTGGTCTCCCCTTTTTAAGAAGGATGAATTCAAACTGGAACAGGTACAGAGAAGGGCTACTAGGATGATCTGAGGAATGGAAAACCTGTTTTGTGAAAGGAGACGCAATGAGCTTGGCTTATTTAGCCTAACTAAAAGAAGGCTGAGAGGAGATATGACTGCTATCTATAAATATATCAGAGGGATAAATACCAGGGAGGGAGAAGAATTATTTAAGCTCAGTACCAATGTGGACACAAGAATAAGTGGATATAAACTGGCCATCAGGAAGTTTAGACTTGAAATTAGACAAAGGTTTCTAACTATCAGAGGAGTGAAGTTCTGGAACAGCCTTCCAAGGGGAGCAGTGGGGGCAAAAGACATATCTGGCTTCAAGACAAAGCTTGATAAGTTTATGGAGGAGATGATATGATGGGATAGCCTAATTTTGGCAATTAATTGAACTTTGATTACTAGCAGTAGATATGCCCAATGGCCTGTGATGGATGTTAGATGGGGTGGAATCTGAGTTACTACAGAGAATTCTTTCCTGGGTGTCTGGCTGGTGAGTCTCGCCCACACACTCAGGGTTTAGCTGATTGCCATATTTGCGGTCGGGAAGGAATTTTCCCCCAGGGCAGATTGGCAGAGGCCCTAGGGTTTTTTTTACCTTCCTCTGCAGCATGGGGCACGGGTCACTTGCTGGAGGATTCTCTGCATCTTGAAGTCTTTAAACCACGATTTGAGGTCTTCAATGGCTCAGACATAAGTTCGGGGTTTGTTACAGGAGTTAGTGGGTGAGATTCCGTGACCTGTGTTGTGCAGGAGGTCAGACTAGATGATCATAATGGTCCCTTCTGACCTTAAAGTCTGTGATTCTACGATTCTAGGTCAGTTGCCTCCTGCATCTTATCTATAATATTCTTGTTAATATACCCCAGAATGATATTCGTGTTTTTCACAACTGCATCACATTTTTGACTCACATTCAATTTGTGATCCACTATAATCCCCAGATCCTTTTTCAGCAGAACTGCCACCTAGCCAGTTATGCCCCATTTTATAGTTATACCTTTGATATTTCCTTCCTAAGCGTACTACTTTGCACTTATCTTTGTTCAATCTTGTTGATTTTCAGACCAATTCTACAATTTGTCAAGGTCATTTTGAATTCTAATTCTGTTTTTCAAGGGTCTTGGAACCCCTTCCAACTTGGTATTATCCACAAAGTTTATAAGTATACTCTCCACTCCATTATCCAGGTCATTAAAGAAAATATTGGGAAGTAGCATACCCAGAACTGACCCACTAGAAACATCCTCCCAGTTTGACAGCAAACCGTTGATAACTATTCTGTGTACAGTCTTTCAAACAGTTGTGCACCCACCTCATAGTAATTTCATCTAGCCCATGTTTCCCTAGTTTGCTTATGAGAATGTTATGTAGGACTGTCAAAAGCCGTATACAGCATACTACTATAGTCCAACTTGGAAGGCATCTATCTTCTTCTTCTAAGCATTTTAGGCAGCTGGAGAGAAAAATAGAGTTTTAGAGGAGGAAGATGGCTGGAACAACCTTGGGATGCTTCAGCAGCACACTGAGAGGAACAGAAACTCCATTAGAGGCAGGAAAATACTAGTCACTTCTAACATAACCATATAATTATTTGTCTAGGTTAGCCTTGAACTAACAGAGTGCAGCCCACTGCACCTCAAGAGGTACATCCATATTGTAGTACTACAGGAAAGTGAGACTTCTTAGAAAGGGTTTGTTCAAAAGGGACTACAGAATGTTTGCTGAAGAAGATATAATTATATAAGATTTCCAAAAGTGGCACAGTTTTTGAGCACATCAAATCCACTTAAGCATTTACAAGCATCTTTCCACAAGTAATTGCATTTCCACTAATAAAGCAATATTTGTAAGGAAACAGATATTACATTGCATACGTTCTAACTTCTTTGTTAGAACAAACAGATCTTGTAATTTTGTGATTGTTGAAATGAAAATAAAATGTATTCCTCAAACTGAGGAGGATGAGAGGAAGTACAAAAGTAAAAAGGGAAATCCTTTTTAAAATATATAAAACAACAAAAAAGGAAAACTATTAGCCATCATGCTCATCATTCAATGTGTCCTGGAGTAGCAATAAAATATGTGCAAAATAAAGTGACATATAAATGCAGTTAACTGACAGCACAGTAGCCATGGAACAGATTAGTTCAATATATCCTCAGTAGACATCAGGTAGTTACGTAGAAAAATAAGCTTGAGACAAGTAATATGCTAGCCTTCCCAGGGTTCAGAGATATAAAACTCTTGTAGCAATTTTATTAACTACATGAAATCGGGATTTGAGATCTTTGGACTGATGCACAACTTGTATTCCTGCACTTTTTGAGGATTTATTTTCAGCATAGGAGGTGCTGAATCTTAACCAAATGTTACCTTGTTTTTTTCCAGCTTTTTGGAGGACTGCATTTAATATAAATTGGGTAGTGAGGCGAGTGATAGGATTCAGGAGAAATGAACAAAAAAAAAGAAGAACAGGGAAGAGACAAGAAGATAAAAGAAAACTTAAGTAGAGAGTTTGCTTTAGCTTGCTATTTAGGACCTGTCATAGGGTGGCTGCCTTTTTAGTGGGATTTGGACCCAGACCCCCCATTGACTAATGCTCTGTGGCCTCACAGCAGTTCAAGTGATGATCTGAATATCACTTGGTCCTCAACAAATCCAGCAAGTATAGCCAACTGGAAAGCTGTCGAGAGAAGGTAGGCTCCTGCAGGAGTCTCCAGGTCAGGGGAAATAATCCAGTTTATAGAAGATACAGAAGCAAATGACCTGCAGAATGTAATCCTGTAGGTGTTAAAGGAACCTGTAGAAAACACCAGGGTCAGGGGAAAAGACGTAGCTGATTTGTTGAGCATGTCTTAAATATTTTTATTTTGAAGAAATAAAGCTGAAGTCCTGTGTGTTCTTTGGTGAATAACCCAATAACATAACCGACTGGCCCTACCCATTTTACTGATAGCTTGATTACTCATTTCTTTTATCTGCAGAGACCTACAATGCTGCAGTCTGTTACAGGTAATTTCCAGAAAACTGAAGAACTTTTCTAACCATCCACAGCATGTTTCTTAAAATGCTCAGAATTAAGAATGTTTCCATTTTTACAGATCTGTTTTCCCAGAACATGGACTATCTGCATTCAGTGGAGTAAACAAATGAGGCCCCGATTCAGAACCTAAGTATATTCTTGCAATTAGGGCCCAGATGTCCATATACAGCCTTTTGCAATTCTTCTCCCTCCTATCATGAGGTATCCAGAAAAAGTGCTTACAAATACAACAAGACAAACTAATGTGCAACAGCAAAGCATGCCTCGGAGATCATGGGGCTGGATTATTGGCAGAGTTCTTGATAAGGCTTCTCTTTCATGGTACAATAGCAAAGTATCCCTCACAGGTTTGAGCCATCAATAATCATGATATGATTGTTCTGCGTTCTTTACATGGCTGTCTATAAAACTGTGATTTGACTTTAAATTTGCACTATTGTATTTTAAAGCCCTTCTCATTGTGGGCCCTGACTTCATTCAAAACCTATCCCTTGAACTGATGGGTATCTGCATTCAAACACCAGACATCATTTCAAAACAAGGCTGCTGAACATGGCAAGAAATCATACTCCTCCCTGAAATCTGGTTAATTCCATACAATATCTCCCCATCTAAGAAATATCTGGAATTGTTTCTCCGCCCTCCATAAAATATAGGGGTGTTTTCACAATGACCACTGTGGATTTTATATATATTTCACATCATTCACTTTCTTTCCTTTTAAGAAAGCTGGACTACTTGTGCATTTTGGCATTTTAAGAGGCAAGAATATTATATGTGGAACTGATAGTTAAAAGTTGCCTGACCTTGTTTTCAGTTGCTTATAACTTTTTCAAACTGTAACCATTTGGACTGAAATTTCCCATGCTGAGTTTCAGTCTGCAGACTGACTTTTGGGGGGTGGGGGTGGGGAGAGAGAGAGAGAGAGAGGGTGGGAGGGGAAATTTCAGCTAAAACAATTCAGCCATTTCCAAGAACCAGATTAGGGGAAAATATTTTGCTTTGTCCATGTTAAAATATTCTTAAAACCAAACCTCAAGTGCCTCCATCTTTGGAGCAAGGGCTTGAAATTTGGCAGGGAGATTATGCTAGTTTAAAGGATATGTTTTTTTCCCATCCTTGTGCCAATCCACCCAATATCTGACCAAGATATAAGCCTCTGAAAAACTGCAGTTTGCACATACTAGTAGAGGCTTGCTAGTGTTTGGTTCCAATTCCTTACAGTTCCTATGGGGCAAATGAACAGTACATGCACCATCTGCACCAACAGCTAAGAAGAACTTTCCCTGAAAGTTCCTCCTAGAAGCCAGGTGCCATTGTGGCTCCAAGCACGGGATCTGAGATCAGGGATCTGTGTGCTCAACATGAGATGAGGCAGGGGTCCTGTGGAAAACTGACTTTAATAACAGTATTATATACTATCATAATGGATAAAAGCAAGGGGACAGAAATAATTCTCTTTTTTTATGAGAGAAAACTTAATTTCCTAAATTTGAGTACTTAAATTTGCAACTTTAATGTTCTTTTAATGTTGCCTATTTGGTATGTAATATTTGTATTAGAATGTATTTGTTTCTATTCTAGAATACATTGTCCCAAGTGACTGGGTTATAGTACTTGATGTAACAAGAATGCTGATTCTAGAGTCTTTACTAAGGCAAAACTCCCCGTGAAGTATGGACTAGAAAAAACTTACCAGGATTGAGCCCTATGTTTTATTCTCTCTATCACGTTGCACCCCATAATGCTTTATAGAAATATGCTTATGAATGTCAATATTATATAACTGGAATATGTTTTATGCTAGATATGCCATGTAACATATCTTTACAAAGGCTATGTTCTACTGCATGTATTCATCCTTTTCATATGCATGTATAATTTTTATATCTGAAGTTATGAGCGTTGGCTCTATACTTGTATTTAAAGTGTTTGCTGTAGAAAGCACCTAAGGCAGATTTGATCAACACAGTGTGAAGGGGTTATTCAAGTAAATGGAACTACTTGGCAAACAATGGACCTTGAGAGACACCAATACACATCTGAGCTTTCCTGGAATGTGGCATCCGCTGGTAAAGTTCTGAGTCATGCATGGACATGTAACTTGCCCATGAGACTCCAAAACTCCATCTTGCAGCTGGATTCTGCATAGGAGAGAAGAAGGGGTTTTCACCCACAAGAGAAAGTCTATTTAAGCCCCTGGAAACCCCTCCATTTTGTCTTCAGCTGGCTCAAGCGGTAGCCTTTCCACCCCCAAAGGATACCTGAAAGAAACTGGAACAAAGGACAGTAACTACAGGGTGTGAGTGATTGCTGGACCCAGACTAGAAGGAGGCTAGTCTGTAAAAGAAGCTTACTGGAACATCTCTGAGGGTGACATTTAATCTGTAATCACTTTCTTACTGTATTAGGCTTAGACTTGCGTGTTTTATTTTATTTTGCTTGGTAATTCACTTTGTTCTGTCTGTTATTACTTGGAACCACTTAAATCCTACTTTTTGTATTTAATAAAATCACTTTTTACTTATTAATTAACCCAGAGTATGTATTACTACTTGGGGGGGATGAACAGTTGTGCATATCTCTCTATCAGTGTTATTGAGGGTGAACAATTTATGAGTTTACCCTGTATAAGCTTTATACCGGGTTAAATGGATTTATTTGGGGTTTGGACACCATTGGGAGGTGGGTGTCTGAGTGTTGGAGACAGAAACACTTCTTAAACTGTTTTCAGTTAAGACTGCAGCTTTTGCAGGATGTGGTTCAGACCTGGGTCTGTGTTTGTAGCAGGCTAGTGTGCCTCGCTCAAATCAGGCAGGGCACTGAAGTCCCAAGCTGCCAGGGAAGACAGGCTCAGAGGTAGTCTCAGCACATCAGGTGGCAGTCCCCAAGGGGGTTTCTATGATCCAACCCATCACACTCTCTCTATAAATATTTTAAATATTATCAATAGACTTTCTCTGCTCTGGATTTTGGGGTGAAAGGAGAAATCTAAGACCAGCATTTGGTAAATAAAACCCAATTCTCCTAAGCTTAAAAATGCTGAAAAAAACAAGAAACAAAACCCCCTCAAATATCCACCAAATAAAATTTCTGAATCCCAGTATGTTTGTATTTGAGATTTCATTGTGAATTAATGTTTCTCCTGACAGCATTGGGCTTTTTTTTTTCAGAAGAAAAATTAGCTTATTAGAATACAAATAGAACGATAATAAAAACACTCCAGTCATGTTTATTTGGTCAGTAAAGCAATGATATTTGACTCTTACAAAAGTTAATTGCTTGACTTATTAAAGATGCATGTTTCTGGAATTTAAGGACACATACATGACATTGTTTTCAAAATTCTTTTCACTCTCCATCGCTACCATGATTTAGCATATTCAAGGCAACTTCACAGGCGTCTAGACTGAATCTTTGTGTGACCCAGTGCTCTTCCCTTTATGCATTTAGCACTGAATACTGTACTAAAGCCTAATTATAGACAATTCACAAGGAAAATTAAATAGATCTCATTATTCACAATGTTTCAGTTAAAGACTTGGTTCTTTTCTTTTTATAATCCTTCCTGTCACATAAGAAGTCAAAACCCCACATGATAAACTGATTGCTATTCTTAACTTGGAATGTCTTTTTTTTTTAAACACATATCATAGCTTGTGATTTAAGAAGTTGAAGAAAACATATCTTATCCCATACAAACTCATCACAAATGAACAGATCACAAAGAAATCAGAATTTGTTACCGAGTGAGAACAATAATTACATAATGTTTTGTTTGTCTTAAATGGAAAGGGAAATTCTCAGTTTGGGAATCCGGAAATTAAATTCCACATTCTTCTCACATACTTGCACAATTCACGGTGACTTCACTGAGAGCTGAACTTAAGAACACAGCATAGTCCTGATTTTGAAAGGGCAGTGTCAGAGCTATGTGGCAGCAGGAATCTGCTTTTCTAATCTGAGCCACTCCTCTCCGGGAAACATGCATGCACTAATTTACAACATATATATTATACACAAAAAGCTGTATTAAAAGAACATTAAGTTTGCAAATGTAAGCATTGAAAAGTTAGGAAATGACAAAATTAAGGTGGCCTGTGCAATCTTTTTTCTGCCCCTTTTAACATATGCATTATGGTACAGTCTTTAGTTACATGATCACATACTGTTTTTTCCACTGAACTCCTGCCTCATCTCAGAGTGAAACAAATAAGCCTATTTTTCTGCAGTATTTGAAGGACATCCCAAGCACTACAAAGGACAATTTTATCTACTTTTCTGCAGCTCTCACAGCAAAGTAACTAACACAAGCAACTCTAGACTTACAAAGAGAATGTCATATATAAGGTAATTCCAAGGTGAAGAAAGGATGTAGATCTGTATATCCAAGGTTGGACCAGCGATGACAACCAAATACATTCCAGCAGGAATTCAAGGTGTACTAAATAATCTAAAATAAAAAGGAGGATCCTGTCTGCAGTGTTGTTGTAGTTGTGCTGGTCCCAAGATATTAGACACACAAGGTGGGTGAGGTCATCTCTTTTATTTCATTATTTATATTTTTATCAATATCTATATCTATATCTATCTATATATATATATACACATACACACACACATATATATATATATATATATGCATGCACATATATATATATATATATATATATATATATAAGAAATGTGTATATTCATCACTATATATATATATATACACACACACACATACATATAATGATGAAAATACATATTACTAATAGGATATATATTATATGCTAGCCAGCATATATATACACACACATTAAGCATTAACATTACCACAAATACTGAAACAGTTTTATAGCCTAAACTATACCATAATCCTGTTCACTTACACTAAGTATCCCATAAGACCTTGAATTTGCTGAAGTAAGCATCTGACACAAGCAGCTAGGAAACTTGTCACAATGAAGATACATTCATTTTATATCTTTGTACAAGCTATGGAAGACCTTCATGGATATGATACTTTTCAAAACAGATATAAGGAAAGAACAGAACAACAAGGTACAGAATGGAACAAACTGATGAGTTGGATTTTAGTGACGTGAAAAGAACTGTGTAACTTGTAAAATCATAATACCAGCTGAAATGTGTAATTGGGGAGCACACCTTCTGCGTAAGCTGAATGTAACATCATTGCATGGGACTATTCTTTGGAGACTGGCAGGGGTGAAAGAATCATTTCACAGTTACTGGTACGTGGGCTGGAGCAGGCCCCCAGAAGGGGTGGGGCCTTGGGTGGAAGGGTCGGGGCTGGGGGGGTCAGCATCCCCCAGCCAGCCCATCCCACACTACCTGGCCTGCGCCACCTGGGGCTCCAGCGGCAATTTAAAGGGCCCTTTTAAATAGCGGCTCCAGGGCAGCTGCTCCTTTTGCTCTCCCCGCCCCCTGTCCGCGGCCCTGGGGGTAGGTGGGGCAAAAGGGGCAACAATGTTAAAGCACTGCCATGGCCAAGTAAGTGCCAGTACCGGTGGCCACTTTTTACTGGTACACCGTACCGGCCCATACCAACTTACTTTCACCCCTAGAGACTGGTATCATACAGAACCGTTTTTCTGTACCATATTAATAAACCTGAGTGACACTAGTTATTTGGTTTCGAGTACATTTCATAATGAAATAACAATCCAAAGTGCAGTCAAGCAACCGACTATACAATTCATCAACAATATTAACACCATACCTATGTTACTGAATGACAGAACTGCTAATCTCTAGCCATGGCTATTGACATCAACTTGGTACCAACTAGACCAACATTCATAAACTCTCTTAATTCAATAGATTTAGAGGCAACATGTAAAGATATTTGTGCTCTTGCTGAAGAAAATGAGTGAAATATATTAGAACTTGCAGGTCTTTGGATCAGAAACCTAGATAAGTTTGTTATCTCTGTTGGGAAAGGACTAACCTTGTTCTACAAGCAAGAAAAATACCAGTTAATACAAGATGGAGCCTTTGTACTGTTGAATGAAAAGTCTTCTCAAAGAGTCTGTGAAGACATCATCATCTTTCCCTGGTAGATGTGACATCGGACCCACCCAGTGAGGATACTGAACTTTATGAACAAGAAATTTCCCTGACAACTGGCTACAGCAAACCCTTCTTTGGTGGTGCATGTTATGCATTCCCGTAATGCTGCCCATCAGAATTTAGCCAGATTTGGATTTCATGATGGGAGGAAGCTTTGCTGGTCAAAGAAATAACTCCCAGCTCCAGTATATTTATGCAGAGCTACATCTCTCACTGAGATCACAAATCTGGGAGTGGATAGAGATTAAAATAAAAAATCCTTTCCACCACCCGGAATTATTACTGCAAATGGCAGGAAGGTGATAAGGGCACTGAAGAATATGTTTTTTCCTATTGTATTTGGAAAATACTGAGATGTTGTGGCTCAGGTACTCCTAGTTTCAAAAGGTGCTAGAATCATGAAGAGACCTGTTGAAGTCTGTGACATAGCTTGGCATTAAAGCTATCATATAACAGCACCAATAAGGAATCTGCCCACTATTACAGAAGAGCCACCTGGATATTTTGAGGGTCAAGTCTATACACAAAGACATTCCCAACTATTCAGGAAGAATAATCATGACAGCCAGGCATTAAATGGAACATCGGCTGTCAAAGAAAGGCCAGTGGGTAAGATATAGTTTTTCTGATAGAGATCTTCCTGGATTCCAATTAGAGGTATGTGAACAGATGGATATGAAACCATACTACAGAATAGGGAGTACCACTGGAACACTTCTGGAAATTAGAAAGAGCTGTCTCTGGAACCCAAAGCAAGTATGATGTCCCCTCAGGGAAACATTACACCCTGACAGCATTTTGCCCCATGCCATGAAGTCCTATTGTCCACATTGTATGATAGGTGGCAAATCTCATTCACAGTGTGGCCAGAAAACAAGCTTTATGAACCATTAAGCATCAATGATGAATAGCTCAACCCTTAGGTGCAACTCTACCATCTCAGATGGGAGGAATCAACATTAGGTTTACTGAGGCCTTCTGAAAAGCTGGACTGACTTCCATTGGACTAGAGTTTTCTACTGGATCCAAGAGCTAAGGATGAGATCCCCAGCTGTTTCTCCTACCCGTACAGTGGGGCTATCAAAGATACGATCCAATCGTAGACACTGTACTCTATGGTAGGGCCAGAACCAAACCTGAAAAGTCTCTTTCCTGGAATAGACCCAGGCACTAGTTATAATTGGTGCTAGTATATTATTGGGTTCTGAGCTACCTAACAAAATTTCCACCTATGAGAGGGTCAGACATACAAATCCGTCAGTGTACTTATGTTGGATCCAGGGAATATAAAAGCGGTTCCCAGAGGCCCTCACATATAGCTCTAAATCTAAGTAGTACTTCTAACTTCTCTGCTGAACCTTGGCCATGCACCTTTTAATTCCTTAACTAAAAAGGACTGCAGATATTTGACTTTGCATTCAAGGGCTCTGAAAAACTTTGAAGCCAATAGGCAGTCCTTCCAGATATAGATGAGTCCTGTGACACCATAACCTGTTTCTCCTACAGAGGCTGCATACCCGAGAAATATTCAGATCCATGAGGCCTCAGAATCAACAGAACTCAGGTGGGCATAGTCCCCATATATCTTAAAGGAGCCTGTGATCCAGGTGTCAATGCTTAGCCTATCATAGCCTGAGAAGCTATATTGTTGTGAAATCTTGTCCTGGGCAACTAAAGCTCTGCTAGACAACTCATACTTAGGGATGGGCAATGAGCCTAAAATAACCTTAACAATTCCTACCCAGAACCAAGAGAACTGAAAGTTACAGAATCATATAAATCAGCTTCTAAGACTACTGACAGTAGTTTAAAAAGGGATCAGTCCCCCTCCTCTCACTTACAGGGCAAAAGCTTGACAGATGGAGCATCAGAAGAAAAAAAACCTCTCCCAGCCAAGCAGGGCACAGAATGAGTGCATCTGAAAACGGACAAATAGGAAACACAACATGAACACTATCCTGTAACAGAGATTCACCATCCTAGATCTGATCAGAAGTTTGTAAGGCATTTCCCCTTTCAAGTGTTATGAGAACCTCCACACTGGATATGCTTGCTCATGACACTATGTTGGACACAGAATCAGTAAGGCAAGAAGTTCTGCAAATATCATGGTTTTGAAATTGCAGTAACAGACTGCTGTTGTGGGTAGATCCTGGGGTTCAGTGGTAGAGAGCCATTAGAAAAGTGACTCAATAGGAAAAGGTTTCAGATCTTAATTTTGGCTGGATCCCAAGTAATTTGATCCATGCTTGGCTTCCAGACCTCGGCTCTGCAATTCCAGATCCTTTGGCAACCAGATCCAAATGGCTGGAAAGTCACTTTAGGCACATAGCTAAGTATTCTAGGTCAGTAGTTCTCAACCCGAGGTACGCATACTCCTGGGGGTACACAAAGGTCTTCCGGGGGATACATCAAGCTCATCTAGATATTTGTCTAGTTTTACAACAGGCTACATAAAAAGCACTAGCGAAGTCAGTACAAACTAAAATTTCATACAGACAATGACTTGTTTATATTTCTCTTTACTACACATTAAAATGTAAGTGCAATATTTATATTCCAAGTGACTTATTTTATAATTATATGATAAAAATGAGAAAGTAAGCACATTTTCAGTAATCATGTGTTGTGACACTTTTGTATTTTTATGTCTGATTTTGTAAGCAAGTAGTTTTTAAGTGAGGTGAAACTTGGAGGTACGCAAGACAAATCAGACTCCTGAAAAGGGTACAGTTGTCTAGAAAGGTTGAAAGCCATTGTTCTAGGTCAACCCGGACAAACCCAGAGATCCTGCCAGTGACCAGCCTAAGGAGCCTGCATCATCAGTAGCCGTGCACGAAGTGGCCCTCAAACTCCTGCAGGTCTAAACAGAGCCTGTGCCAGATGGGCATCTCCTGTTCTCCTTTCTTTTAAAAGAAATACCTGATTAACTGACAAACTACCTATAAAATAAAATTTGCCCCAAAAGGGTAGAAAAAGAGGAAAAGAAGGGAAAAGAGAGACAAGGAAAGCACTGAGGACCCTCAGTGTGATACAAGTTCACTGTTTATACCCTTAGAACCTTCCGGGATGAGAAAGGAAGGGAGGGACAGGTGGCCCAAAGGACACAGATTTGCAGAAATTTCTGGAAGCACAGGCACCTTGATAGCACAAGTCGGAATATGCGGAGGCTACACAAAGAAGAATGCTGGATTCCATTTGAAGCTCTGGAGGAGAGTGTTCTCTTCCCAATTTCCTCAAAGCTTGACCCCTTCCCCCCTAACTCCTCCAAACTGTCCCTTTCCCAGTCCTGTCTCTTCCTCACCCACTCCCAATCCCCATTCCTCAGGCTTCTCATATTCATCTCAGTCTCCTTTCACACGCAGTCCAAATGTCTCTCTCCAAACTCAATGTTTGAGTCCCAATCTCTCACACCCGCCCCTCCAGTTCCTGATCTCTCCTCCTTCTCAAACCCTCTCCCAGGTTCCTTTCCCAGCTAGCCCCTGTTGCCCTCTCCCGCTCCTGGCTTCTTGTCTAGCTGGTCTCTTCCCTCCAACCACCCATTAGCTCCCAGTCCCAATCCCTCTCTTTTTTTAGCCAATCACAGTCTCCCATTCCTTACCCAAACTTAGTGTTCCCTCCCAGCCAACTGCTCCTGATCCCCCTCCATTTCCTTCACATCTCCCCCCAACCCAGTCTCCCCCCATGGCTCTCAGTCCCCATAAACAACCAGTTCTAGCCTTCCCTGCCTCTCAGTCCCAGGCTTCTTGCTGATGCTCTCAGTCACAGTTTCTTGACTTCCCACACCTCTTCAGTCCCAGTGTCAGACTCCTTGTCCCAATCTACTCCTCTGCCTTCCCCCAGGTCTGGGTTTGTCTGCTCTGCATTTCAAATCAGACCATTATCTTCTGCACACAAAAAACAACATATTTTTCCTTAGCTTCAGTCTTGGAAATGGCTGAATTTTTTTGGCTGAACTTTTAAAAATAAAATAATTAGCCACAGGTAGATACCCAGAATGGAAAACTTCAGCCCAAACGGTTAAGGTCTGGCAAAGTTACAAGCACCTGAAAGCAGTCTTAAAATGGCAAGTTTCCAAAAACCTTAATAGTAGATGGTGCCATCGGCTCTGCTTATAAATATTTGCACCACACTAAATCCATGTTTATGCAAAAGTAGTATAAATAGATGTATTGAGGTAACATGCAGCAAATCATCTTGGTAATGCTCTTTTCTAGGGAAATGTTAAAAGCTGAAACCCCCCAGAAAAACAACATCTATACTCTCCAGGACTTATTCCTGTCTCACTTACATACAGGTGTAAATCAAGAGTAGTGCCAGTGCAGTCAATGGACATACTTATCCTAGTGTAAGAGGAGACTCAGGCTGGTGAAACATTTTATAGCTTCACATTGATTTCCTGCTTATACACAGCCAAAAAAGTTCGTAAGGGAATAACTAGAATCCACTAAGGGTAGACGAGAAACTCCAGTCTGAGATTTCCTACCAGATGCCACATGTGGAAACTGTCAGTGAACAGGATCAAGATGATTATTAACCAGCGAATGGATAGATCTTCATTTTGGAATAATTCATCAAAATTTTATCTCGGGAAAGACAGATATTTATTCTGTACTAGAAACAAATAGAAGTCATTCTCCTAGATTAACTATGTGGCAGGGTGTTTGGTTACACTCTAATATGAAACACTGAACAGCTATCTGCCAGCACAACCACGGCCCTTCAATTTATTGACACAGCTTAACCATAATGTAAATCTGCAAGTTCATTGAAGAGCCACTATAAAATAAATATCAGCTTCATTACAATATTACAAAAATGAACTTGAGGGATTTTAAAAACTATAAAAAATGCTATATTCTCACATTTTCCTAATCAATTAATTGTCAGAGACTCAGGCAATTCAAAATATAGCTTATGGTTTGAAATTATTAATACACACACACATACACACACATATATATATATATATAAACTGTGTTTATATATACACACACACACACACAGAGTTATTAATTGTAATTCCCTGGAAATATTTGATTGTAGTTCATGATCATATATTAATGACAATATAATATAATATGTTGAATAGGCAAAAAGCCAGCTCCTACCTTGTACTTAACTGGAAGCAAGACTGGAATTATATTGTAAATAAGGGTGAAGCTGGTAAGTATCTGAGTTATCCAATAGTATTGCCGCATTTTAAATATTAATAAGAGATTGAGAAAGCATCACCATGCTTGAGGCTTATATTTTCTCATAACATTATTTGCCCATTGAATGCCAAGGCTACAAGGCACTACAAAAGCAGAATTTGTATAAGTGTACCTTACTTTGTACATAATATATCACATCAAAGAGTTAACTTTGACCTCTTGTGGATACAACTTCTCAGGATTTGAAATTCCATTTAGGTAACTTGCAAAAATGTAGCTGAAAGACAGACCATTCAAATATATTGCATTCATTTATAAGCTTTTTTAGATGGAAGACTTGTTCTTACTGTCTTTGTACAAAATAATATCTCAACTTTTAGATTTCAGAGTAGCAGCCCTGTTAATCTGTATCTGCAAAAAGAAAAGGAGTACTTGTGGCACCTTAGAGACTAACAAATTTATTTGAGCATAAGCTTTCGTGAGCGAAGTGAGCTGTAGCTCACGAAAGCTTATGCTCAAATAAATTTGTTAGTCTCTAAGGTGCCACAAGTACTCCCTTTCTTTCAACTTTTAGAGGTTTGCTATTTTGTCTGCATCTTTTGAAATATTTTAGAATATATTTTTATAGTATAATTGATTGTTCTGCTAAAACAAAGTGCGTGCCACTTATGTAATTGTGATCTCTTGCAACTGTGCTTGGGTTGTAAAGTTAACTTTCTCAGTCTTTAACTTTGGAATATTCTTCAACAAACTCTGGTTCCAGTTGGCTAGCCAGTGACTTCCACCAATTGCATGGTTTGACTTAGTTTAAAACTTTGGCAGCAAACGTGTACTGCTTTTTATTATTTGAACTTCCATGATTTTAATAGATTATAGCAAGTTTAAGATTTTTAATAAGTTATAATTTCAAAATTTAATTGCCTCTATCCTTCTTGCCCTTCTCTCTGTATTGTTTTGTTATCCTCATGTTTAAGATTTGTAAGCTCTCCTTTGGGGAAAAAAATCATTATTTTTCTGAACTGGGCGGCTCCTAGCACACTTTTAAGTGCCATTAAAATAATGTAGAATAAGAAATTATAAGGAAAAGCATAATTTTATTAATGTATTTGTCTTAGCTATTTAATATTTAGCTTTATGTTTTCCAGAGCAATGTTATTCTATGCAAATTTTTAAAAACACAATCTATACTCAAGAATCAAAACTTATCTTACTGATGTACTTTCTTCTAAAGTTTTTAATATATATATATTTCATATACATAGGTAGAGATCTCTCATCTGCCCACGCTAATTTCTGAAGCTGCAAACTTAAAACACTCATCAGTTACAAATAGGAAAGAAATATTTAGTGGATATTTAAAATCAAACCTCCCATATAGTAAACTGTATGTGATTTATGTTTCAACAGTAGTATGAGAATTCCTCCAGTACTCTTTGTGACTTTGGCTCAACTGTATGTTAATTTTAAAGAACAATTAGAAAATAAACACTTCTTCATTGAAGGTAAGGGGGGCAGTAACCCCCCCCTCCAAAAAAAACATTCAATAGAAAAATGTTCAGAAAGGTTGCATATTCAAAACAGAGATCACAGCTCTCAGTCACCAGGCTAAGGAATTTGCATGCATAATAGTTTTGACATATTTTGCTCTCAGAAAAGGAAACCAGTTTCTCTAGATATTACCAAGCAGCCAAAAGAACAATATTCACATCCAATTGTGAAAAAAACAAACAACCCTCCCTGAAGTTACTAGACATAAATAGGGGGATCAAAAACATGAAAAGAGTTGGCCAGAGCCATGCCTACATGCAGCTGCAGAGGGAGCTAAGAGAGTGTATTGAAGAACCCAGAAACTCAGAAAGAGCACCCAGGCTCAGGGATTTAGACAGTGACCGCACCACACCTGAAGTGGGGGTGAGGGACTTGTCCGGGCTTGCTGGAGGAAGGTAAAATGGATGGTGACTTGTTCATTCCCCTGCAAACTCAGGAGGGGCCTGAGTTGCATAATGATATTTGCTGGGAATTTAATGACAGTGGTTGTTTTCATAGCACCTGTAAATTCAGGCATGTTTGCGAGATATGCCGCGGGACCCACTAAGCCCATTCTTGCCAGAGCGGCAGAGGATGGTCGCAGGGGGGAAACAGAATCAGGGGTCTGTCAAGTGCCAATCACAGGTATGGCTTGGCTGGAGCAGGTTATGGGGTACAGAACATGAGCAGTGGAGGGGGGTGAGCTGGGGGGGTGGTGCAGTGGACATGGTCACAGGCGCCGTCACCAGTTAGGCAAGGGGTGTTAAGGGTTCTCCTATGGGATTACCCTACAAATCAGATGGAGTGTATTTGTGGGAGGGGTTTACTGTGGGATTTTGGATCCCCTTTTCAGGGAGTAGGACCAGTGATGAGCTGCCAAAAGCTGAAGAACTAGTTCCTTCCGTTGCTCCGGGTCTTTGGCAGCACTTCGGCGGCAGGTCCTTCAGTCGCTCTGGGTCTTTGGCGGCACTGAAGAACCCGCCGCCAAAGTGCCACCAAAGACCCAGAGCGCCGCCGGGTGAGTAAAAATTAAAAAGGGATTCTCAGGGGAGCCTCCCCAGCCAAGAGCTCAGGCGGGCCGGACAGGATGGTCCCACGGGCCGGATGTGGCCTGGGGGCTGGAGTTTGCCCATCCCTTTAACAACCAGTTCCAAACTGGCTTCAAAATTTAACAACCAATTCGGGTGAACCTGTGCGAACAGGCTCCAGCTCACCACTGAGTAGGACCCATGCGATGTCAAATAATTTGAAGTCAGTAGTTGGGAGGGACATGTTCAAAAGAAGATTACACAGGAATTAAATGAGGGTAGGGTGGCTGAGCCATTTAATCAACTACCTGTAGAGAATTTATGGGTTTCCCCCCGGGTTTGGTCCCCAGGAAGACTCCAGGGGAATACTGATTAATTCATCACCTTTCATACCCAGAGGGTAGCTCTGTTAACGATGGAATAGAGGTAGTGCTGTGTTCAATGTGCTATTCCTCCGTTCTTGTGGTTGGTCTTGTGGCCCGGGGGAACGACTGATGAAGTGTGATATCAAGTGTGCTTTTTGACTGCTGCCAATGCATCTGTTGGATTTCAACCTTTTGGGTTTCTCTTTTGAGGGACAATTTTCTTTTGGCAAGGCTATGCCCAGGGGCTGTGTAGTATCCTGTCAGCATTTGAAAAAATTAGTACAATGTTGTACTGGGCTGTGATGCAAGCAGCTGAACAATTCCAAATAGTGCATTATTTAGATGACTTTTTGTTTGTGGGATGAGCAGGGTCATATGAGTGTGTTCACCCATTGGACATATTTCAGGCCCTGGCTAAACAGTTGGGGTTACCCTAGTGCAAAACAAAACAGAGGGCTACACTAACCTACCTGGGGATCTAGCTAGACACAAAGGCAGGCATATCGCAGCTCCCTCAGAATAAGATTTGGAAGCTTTGGGGATTGCTCAGGAGAGCTATAGGAGCCAAGAAACTCATACTACAAGACCTGAACTACCGGAACTTTGCCTTCAAGATTATTGCCCAAGGGCAGGCATTATATGCCTAGCTTGTGGTGGCAACAGCTGGTGTAGCCAGGCCACATCATTACATATGAGTTACTAGAGTGATGAAGACTTGAAGGTGTGGGAACGGTTTTAGATGATCATAACGGTCCCTTCTGACCTTAGTATCTATGAATCTATGTGTGGGAACGGTTTTTGAGTTAATTCAATGGGGTGTGCTTATGAAGGGAGGAATGTTTATTAGAGGCGGGTTTGAAAATCCATTCTGATACTTCAAGGGGTACAGGTTTTGGGGTTTTTACCAATGCAGGTGGTGTGCCCAGTAGTGGCCCGCCATCTGGATGCAAAACAGGGTGGTGCGTGATATGGCTTTCCTGGAATTTTTTTCCCATTTTAGTTGCAGTGATTATTTGGGGACCAGAGTTGGCTAATAAAAGCGTGTGTTTCTGGTGGGACTACATGGTACATGTTATCAATCGCCAAACTTCCAGATCACACAGGGTAATTAAGTTAGTGAGGGCATTTGTGCTACAATGTTTAAGCCTTAACATCTTTATTTTTCCTTCCAAGCATGTGCCTGGGGTACATAATGGCATAGCAGATACCTTTTCTCATTTTCAGTTCAACAGATTTCGGAAGCTTGCACCATGAGCGAACCACAAACCAGAGTGGATGCTGCCGGCGCTATGTAGCCTTTGCGTTTGATGTTGTTGGTGGCCCAGAGATCTTTGGCTCTGGGCACATGGCTGAGCTGTGAAGGAAGTTTTAATGAGTTCTTCCAATTTCAGGATTTGAAATGCTGGTCACCAATATGGCCTATTGCAGAAGGGTGGGTGCTGCAGTACACGATCATTGGCAACCAAGCTGCTGGTGTCCTCAACAATCCTGGCATAATGCAAGGGACAACTGAGTTCTTTTGTGGGATGGGGGTTCATTTATCAGACTTAGGGGCTGACATGTTTTTGGCTGCTATATAAGAAGACATTGGGAGATGTCTGGAAACCCAACTGGGTTTGGGGCTGGGAGGCAGCCAAGCTAATTGCTGGCACTTGCTTGAGGTGGACACCCAGTGCAGGTACTCCATAGGAAACGCATCCAGTGACCAGATAACTGGCCTGGCAAAGGACTTAAAAAGGAGGTACTGGTTAAAAAAATGGAATGGGGAGGGACAAGTGGTTCAGGTGTCCTATGATTGGTATGGTAGTGAGCCAACCCCCTCTCACTTTCTTATAGCCCACCTTAACCCTCCTACGAATGGGTGTGGATGGTAAGGTCCCAGCCATGGGTTGGCTGGGGAACCTGGATGGAAAATGAATGAGGGGCTGGTGGAAGCCTCGGGTAGTTATTTGAATGAACATGGAGTTGCCTGCACTCTACACTTTTAGCCACCAGGTAGTCCCAGACATCTAATAATAAAGTTGTGGCCTGATTAAATCAGTATCAAGTGTCTCCTGTTCTTCTTTCGTTATAGCTGCACAATGATGATTTCAGTGGTTGTAAAAAGCACAGAGCATCAGAGTACTCAGGCATATTCTTATGGTGGATCAGAAGTGCGAGGGAGGTCAGTTCAAGGGATCATAATGCACAGAAAAAGTGATTACCAACTGCTGGACCTAGCCAGCTCTGTTGCTTATTTAATTTACACTGAGAAAGAACAGTGTTTGCATAACAAGAAATCACATTACTTCCCCACTGCTTCAGTCTCCTGCATAGTACAAACTGCAGGGAAAAAAATCACTTTTTATGCCTGAAACACTTGTAGGAGTCAACTAGTCCAACAATAACTACTAATAAATCAGCTGCTAGGCCAGAGCACCACACCACAAACTCCTTGCAATTTACAGATTGTTCTTTTGCTAGCAGAACATATCCCTACACCCAGGATACTGCCAGCTGAAAAACATGCATTATGTATTTTGGCAGGGTTACTGCACAATACATACTGTACAAAAACTAACACCACAAATGGCATTCATTTACATTACATTTACAATTCAAACACATTACAGATATTCAAAGCATTACATGCTTCTGCAGTAAGTGGAATTAAAAGAAAATGGCACTAAAAAAAGTAGACAAATACAAAATACTAAAATAAAATGTCCTTGTCAGAGCAATAGAACCAGTGTTGTTTCATAATCGTTGTTCAATATTAGCTACTCCTGAGCTAATGACCCTTTGTACTTAAGAAAAAACAAAAGCAACTGATATTTTAACCAAAATCATTGTCAGATATTCTGGGTTAACAACTGTATGCTTCTTTAGTGCTTCCTAAGTGGCAACAAAAAAGCACTTTCATAGTAAAGTATATATAATGGTTTCAGAAAACCATCATATATACTTTACTATGGATACAAGTATTTTTTCTATGTTTTATTTCTATGTCTCCTATTTGGTGACAAATCAGTAAGTGTGAGTTTATGTACCAGTACATGAAGTACCCGGGGCTAAATTCTGCCTTGTAATATTGGTATATATCCAGATTAGCTTCACAGAAATCAAATTACATAGATGCAAATGAGAGCACAATTTTGCTCACTGAGTCAACATTTATGAACAAACTACACTCAGTTACTTGTAACCAATGTAAATTTACACAAAATATTAGCATTCTTTACAGTAGATGACCAAGTCTCAGCATGATAAGTAAGCGCTGGCACTGCTATCTGAAAGACCGATGATTGAGATTTAGTCAACAAAAGTCAAGATTCCACTGAGATTTTTGTTCCAGCTTTTTTCCACCTCCTGCATTTTAGATGAGATGCTGGCAAATCTGGTTGGATAAATCTAGATGACTAACAAGGTATTACCTTAGTCATAAATATATATGAAACAAAAAGGACTGATTTGATTTATCCAGTCACACAGAATTGAAGATAAAAACCTCACTTACAGATGTATATCAGGGAGGATGAAATTTAGGAGGATTTGGGGGCAAAGGTCGAGGGACACACAGGGCCGGCTCTAGGCACCAGCAAAACAAGCAGGTGCTTGGGGCGGCACATTTCTAGGGGCGGCGGTCCGGCACCGGCCATGCCGCCCCTAGGAATGTGCTTCCGCTGCCCCAGCTCGCCCCTGCTCCGCCTCTGCCTGCTCCTCTGAGCGCGTCGCCGCTGCTCCGCTTCTCCCCCCTCCCTCCCAGGCTTGCCGTGTGCGGAACAGCTGTTTTGCGTGGCAAGCCTGGAATGGAAGGAGGAGAAGCCAAGCAGCGGCGCGCTCGTGGGAGGCGGCGGTGGTGGAGCTGAGGTGAGCTGGGGCGGGGAGCGGTTCCTCCACGCCTCAGTTACTTCCTGCGCTCCCCCCCGCCCCGCTCACCTCCGCTCCACCCGCTGCCCTGAACGCGCTGCCTCTCCCTCGCCTGAGAGGGAGGGGGAAGACGTGGAGTGGCGGCGTGTTCAGGGGAGCAGGCAGAGCGGAGGTGAGCTAGGGCGGGGGGTTGGGGGAGGAGCCGCAGGAAGCAATGGGCGGAGGGGAAATGCGGCATGCCTGGGGGAGGGCCAAGGATTTGGGGAAGGAGTTGGGAACGGGAGGAGCCAGGGACGGGGGGTCAAAAAAAAAGCGGGGAGGCCAAAAATGTTTTTGCTTGGGGTGGCAAAAATCCTAGAGCCGGCCCTGGGGATACATCTGCACCACAGGGCTATATTAACTCATCCATGTCCAACCTTGCTTGGGAAATAGTCTGAAGAAATATACAACCAAATGAATATTTGGTGAAATAATCTGGTAATTCTAATTAAAAGCAGAACTGGAGAATAAAATAATATCACAATATTTTCAACTTTCCTTAAGCAAATGAAATTTTAAACTAAACAAAAAATTATAGATATTATTCAAAAGGAGACCCTGACACCATGCTTAATAAAATAGCAAATGAGAGAGTCACCAATGACATTGTTTCTTTCTGTTCATCCTCCTCCCGAGCAGGCTCATTCAATCGAGCAGACCTTCAAGTCTTTTATTCACTACTAAACAAGTCCAGTGCTGGGTCCTCTATCACTTCCTTAAGGGAACTATTCCATAATCTAAGATACGATCTTAACAAACTGCCAGGTAGAAACACTTTGGTTGTTTCCTTACTCTGTTTATGTTCCTCACAAACACAGTACTGACCAAACATCGTATATTTCACAGAGCAGTGCATGCACTGCTTCCATCAAAGATTGAATGCCTAGAACTTCCTGACAGACACTTCTGAAAATTCACATACTATCTAGTCAGTGTAAGCAAAAATTCAAGCAAGCAGGACCAGATTTATGGATTTTCCTTATCCCCATCACATCTGCTAAAGCCTTTGGAAGATTTAGTCCTTTAAAAAAAAACACATACATTGCTCATTTAAAACATATACTGTACTACGGACTGGTATAATGGTTGACTAATGAGGATGCTAGCAGGAGACTTAGAATATATGGGTTTAATTCCCTGCTATGCCACAAACTTCCTGTGTGACCTTGGGCAAATCACTTAATCTCTGTGGCTTGTTCCCCATCTGTAAAATGGTGATAATAGAACTATCTAATAGGGTGTTGTGAGGATAACCACATTAAAATTGTGAGGCACTATGGTAATGGGGATCATATAAGAACCTAAGATAGCAGTCAAAATGACTTGCAAGTTCTAGGGTTTCATCTGGTTTAGAAGACAGCAACTCATTCTGAAATACAAGACCCAGGAGATCTCCAGAGGGATTGGTTGAATAGAGTTGCTTGACAGAGCACAGGAGAGAAAGCGTCAAGTCCAAGAAACAACTTCCAATGAAATATTGCCAAATACGAGAGGCTTGGGAGAAATATAACAAAACCTTCTTTTTTATTCATCACTACTTACATTTCTGTCACTGTGGAGCTACATATGTCAAAAATAAGCTGCTGAGAGTCTCCCCACTTGATAATTTAATGTATCCTGTTTCCAGAATGGAGAAAAGAAATTTCCTTCAATATGGCTTTCATTTTTTCCCTGAGTTAATTACATTGTGGGACTCAAATTTTGACACTTTCAGAATAGCTGCACAAATCTAACTGTATTAACCATCTACTCATATAAGTGTTTCCCCTCCTGAGAACTCTGACATTTTCTTTTCTATGTCAACTTTTGAAGTCCCTCTATTCTTACCCATCATGTTGGCAGTTTCTTCACTTACTATTTGAATTCCACCAGTCAAAAATGCTGCCTTGCTATTCTGTCCTCTATAAAAAGGAAATCCAATGGGCATTTCAGGGGGTCACAGAAAACTCATTTTTTCTTAATTTAACATTTAATATTCTTTCAAATAGATGCTTTGTCTTAAAAACTTCTTTTACAGAACTCACATTCTCACAGCTCCCAATGACGGTAGGCAAACACATACTATTTCCACAGTGCCTACAGCAGAAATTTCTATAGTGCAGATACTTGGGCATTATCTGATTGCTTTTGAAATCAACCCCTATATTGTATTATCTCACACATATCTTTGTCAATGGATCTTTATTGATAATAATTATTTGGATTACCAGAGACCAGGACTTCACTATGCTAAGTGCTGTACAAATATGGAACAAAAAGACAGTCCCTACCACAAAGACCTTCCAATCTTTTATGTACACATTACGTAACGTTGAAAACCGCGCAGAAGAGAGTTTATTGGTTGTATACTTTAATGCTTGAACCCTAACTGCTGTATCATCATATTCTTCCCTACTATGTTGACTTCTCATTTCTCTGATATAGCTCTAGATACAGTAGCTAATGAACTGCAGAATACATCTATTCTTACAACCAGGTTTAAGTTTTCTAGAGAGAGTACGTGTACATGCGAGAGAGAGCTGCAAATGTCAGCATGAAACAGTACCCACATCTGTTATTAGAGAAAACGACTGCTAAACTATACCACATGTGGAAAGGAAAAAATGGAGGCAGGCTCTGAAGCAAACTGTTATTTTTAGCTACCTCAAATTGCAGTTGGGTATTAGATGCATACTTTGATGCTTACATCCCATTTTATATAAAAAATGCTCTCTTATCAGCAGCCTGGTCTCTGATCAGTACATCTTCATCCTATTGAGAAGTAATGAACCAGGATGAACTCTTGCTGTATTTCATTTTGGACATCTTTTGGTAGCTTCCAACATGAAGTTCAAACAACACTATCTATGACAACATCCATCGGAAAAAAAGCATGTTGTCTTCAGAGTTCTTTCATCTCTTACTTTCTGTGTGCTTTCTGTGCTTATGTTTTATTTGAAGTCTCCTCAGTGGAGGTTTGTTCTGGGATGCATAATTTGATGCTTGCACTCTTCCTATCAGAAAATGCAACCCTGCTTTCCTCTCCTCTAATTCTTACATATACTGTATATAATTTCAGGGCTTATGATCATCACTGAGATCACCTATAGTAATATCATTTTCAGTTTGGAACAAATTGTTTCTTATGGATGACTTGTCCTAACAACTCTGTTTAGGTGGCTCATTTTGACAGTTTGAGATTTCCTTTTAAAAACCGCTTTCCCTAACGGGTGTTACACCTACCCTTATCCAGTTTTCCCCCTGGAGTTTTATGTGACGTTTGTGCCCTGAGCAGAGGGGCATTGAAGAGCTACATTGAAGCAGGAAGAGTACTAGGGAGATGGTGCCCCAGGAAGGCATATCTATCAGAGTGGCTTCATCCCCCAGAGTGGTGGGTGTGCTCTGCATTAGCTATTACACTTGGTGCAGCTTGTTGTCATGTTTCAGAGTAGCAGCCGTGTTAGTCTGTATTCGCAAAAAGAAAAGGAGTACTTGTGGCACCTTAGAGACTAACCAATTTATTTGAGCATAAGCTTTCGTGAGCTACAGCTCACTTCATCGGATGCATTCAGTGGAAAATACAGTGGAGAGATTTATATACACAGAGAACATGAAACAATGGGTGTTACCATACACACTGTAACAAGAGAGTGATCACTTAAGGAGAGCTATTACCAGCAGGAGAGCGGGGGGCGGGGGGAAAAACCTTTTGCAGTTGTCATGGTATGCTGCACCAATCTGCGGACCAATGCAGAGAAGGGATGGGATTTGCCCCTCCCCCCCTGCATTTTTTCCCACGAGTGAGCAAACAGTCCCTGCAAACAGGGGAGGCTCTACCAATTTTGCCGCCCCAAGCAGTCGCCGCCGAATTGCCGCCACCGCAACAGCGGCGGGGCTGCCGCCGAATTGCGGCTGTGGGACATGGACTGCTGCCCCATTCTGAATGCCACCCCACGCACCTGCTTGGAAAGCTGGTGCCTGGAGCTGGCCCTGCCTGCAAAGCCAGGAGTGCAGGAACTATTTTTGTGGAAGGCCCTTGCGCAGCGACACAAGAATGAGAAGCACCTTATGCTCCCCACTGCTCATAGGCCACTCCTAATCTGGTCCTTAGTGTGCAGCTGCTCCCATTAATCTCAATATGAGTTCTGAGGGAAGAAGAAAACCCCAAATTTGTATTTCTACATATTTGAATTTGTCTTTACTGTTACGGGCATGTGTAGAGGCTTTTCTCTGAGAGCTTCAAAGGTCATAAGTGGACTGGGGCTAATTATTGTTTTGGGTTTTGGTTTTTTGGTGCCCTGGCAGTTCTGAACATTCTTTTAAAAAATTTGATTCAACCTGAACCAAATCAAAAACTGAACAAAATTTGATGAATTGAAAAATGTTTGAAGAAATCAGCTCAAAACAGATTTTTTCCAGGCAGTGGCAGCAGCCTGACTTTGAAATGCCACAGTGAATGACAATGAATAGTCACTGGGCTGGGGAAAGACAGTGAATGTGTCATGGTAGCCTGGTAGTTAGGGCTCTCTCATAGGCTGTGAGGGTATTTCCACACAGCAATTAAACACCTGCAGCTGGCCCATGTCAGCTCATAGGGCTCAGTTGTGGGGCTGTAAAACTGGAGTTTAGACATTTTGGGCTCAGGCTTGAATCCTGGGCTCTGGAGCCAAGTCTCCAGCTCAGCCCTGAATGTCTACACCATGGTTAAACAGCCCCACAACTCAAGTTCCTGCCTCATTAAGGGCAAAAAGGAAAGTCCCTGATTTCTATACACAAAAAAATAAAGAAAGGAAGTTAAGTGGGAGAGTGCTAGTATTGACAAAGCAACAGGAGAAGAGAGGAAAATGTGAGGAACAAACAACTAAAGAAGACAGAGAGAAAGAATTGAGAAGGAAAAGATAAAATATAGAGCCATTCTATTTACCTCTTCATCTCACATCATCCTCTTCTTTCTCCTCCCTTTTTAAAGTTTCACTTCCTCCTGCAGTTTGTTCTGTTTTTTTCAGGAAGTCAAAAGCCCTGTTTCCCCTTTCACTTCTAGCCAACATTGTTTATCCCAACAATTTCATATTTTTAACAGATTGCATTACCCTCACCTCTCTCTTCTTGCTGTTCCTTCTCTTGAATTAGCCGTAATTTTAAAGGTTGTAACATTTCTTCCATTGGTGGGCAGGCAGTCTCCAGCCCAGAGATCCATTTCCCTATGTTCTGTACTTGTACCCTATGGCAGCTGGCCAAGTACAGAATCTAACTTTCACTGATATACTCATAGAGCTGTGTTATTCAGGATCTCTTATTAAGAGCTCTTTCATCTTTTAATTTACATACATTTTGTAAAAAGAAAAGGAGTACTTGTGGCACCTTAGAGACTAACAAAAGTACTCCTTTTCTTTTTGCGAATACAGACTAACACGGCTGCTACTCTGAAACCTGTCATTATACATTTTGTAGTTTAACCACCTTTTATGTTATCCTCACCTTCCCTACAACAGCAATTTCATCTGACACGTATAAATTGATTCTAGTGCTCCACCTATCAAAATATCCTCCTTTTCCTTTCTTCACAGTATTTGTTATTCTATATGAAGAGCTTCCCCCACTCCAACAAAATATCACTACAAAATCAAGAGCAACTGTTGTGGACTGAAGGAAATTAATATTTTCCTGGATCCTTTCCTCACTTCAATTAATGTATCCTAAAAGTGTGTTCATGGTAAAATTTTATTTTGGACTACTCCCTAATGCCTCTCTCTCCTCTGGCATTATCTGACTGAGAGTTATCTTCTGTGGTATGCCTACACACAGCAGCTGGGAGGTGTAATTCTCAGTGTGGGTAGACATACACTGCTCTAGCTAGTGCCTAAAAATAGCAGTGTGGTCGTAGCAGGGGTACATACCCAGGTGGTCAGGCAGATTGTAATCGAGTGGCTAGTCTGAGCTGCCACCCTGCTGTCAGGGACACACTGCTATTTTTAGGTCCTAGCTTGAGCAAAGCTAATGCATGTATGTCTACCCATGCTGGGAATTATACCTTCCAGTTGCTGTGTAGACATACCCTTGGTGTATCTCAAACTGCATCTTTCATATAGAGGGCAAACCCTGGAGCTGGCCTGCCCACTTAGAAGACTTTAGTGGCTAGATTTGTGTGCCCTGTATATTATTATACTTGAGGCTTAAGCGAAGACCCTTGTGGATTCAAAGGCAAAAAACCAGATCAACAGCAAGTGAAAACTGATGCATTTCTGTTGAAGTCAGTGGAACTCTGCTAACTTACATCAGCTGAGGATCTGGCCCAGAATCGCTATTAGATGGATAAAAACGGAGCTTTTCCATAGTCAAACCAGCCCTTAGCCAAATGCAACCTTTAAGTCACTGTTTGCACATTTTTCACTAGGCCTTGATTGAATTCTGTTCTTGTTGGGATCCTAATGATCTTTCAACCCTCATTTTGCAAGACCATTCTTTTCCCCTCAAGAAATTCTTCCCCTCTAAGCCATCATAATCACTATTTAATTCTTTTCATATGCGGGCCAAAAGCTCTACATTATTTGAAACCAACGTCATTGCTATTCAGAGGTGCCTACTCTGTGAAGTAGACGTGCATTGTACGTGCAGGGCTGTACTAGAAGTGTTAGAAATATAGTGAAAGAAATGACAGCTGGAAGTGACAGGACGAATGTAATGCTTACTTGACTGCTTTGACCATTTTGTTAACCTGAGCTGCTGTGTCAGGCTGGTGAAAATCCCTTTGGCAGCTGCTGTGTCAAGACAAAACTGTAAGTGATAGCCCATGTCTTCATGACTAGGGGACTTAATCTGCCTTGTAGACCTAACCTCCTTATAAGAATAAAATATTCATAAAGGTAAAAATGAGTAATTACTATCTTCAGTAAAAGTTTTAGATATTGGAACAGCCTAATAAGTGGATAGAGAATATCCACCCACAGCCACTGCCGGATACACTATTAAGGAATAAAAATATCTTCTATTTAGACATTTCTCTCCAATAATCTCATATTTTGAGTACATGACTTTCAAGAAACTGTCATGAAATGAAGAAACTTCAACAAATGGATTAAGGACACCAAGTCACTTAATTTTGTACCATATCTGATGGCTCTTGGCCCATCTGTATTTTCTCCATCTGTAAAAGAACAAGCACAATCTGACTCATTTTACAGATTACTCTCTCCGTGTACTCCGAACAGGCTTTTGGCTAAAAAAGTACTGCATTTTTTCTCTAAATAATTTCTTAGCATTAGCTCATTTTATACCCCATCTGTCAAACTTTTTTTGTTTAAACTACACCTATTTCTGACAAATGAAACACAAAAGGATTGGCCGCCTCTTATTCCAACCATACAATTGTTTCACAAACTCTGGAATCATTTACAGCCACACACAACCATAGACAAAAATGTACTTTAACACTTCGTTATTGTTAGACAATAGCATGTTGAGGACAGTCATGTCCTACTGTTCAGATATTCCATGGGCCAGCAATTACACATTAGATACAGAGCGAATATATCTAGATATTTAAGCCTTACAAACCCAAATCATGAAATTATGACAACTACATAGTAAGATCAAAGGTTAGCATGGTGATGAAGAGTTGTGCTTCTTATCAATGACATTAGACCAATGCTCTATAGTTCACATGTACAATTTGCATGTAGCATATTATAAAAGTGGTATTTTCTAAAAAAATAAGATTAAAAATAGAAATTGAAGGCTGTCATGTCACCGGCTGGAATTAAGGTGATATGTTTACAAGCTATACAGGATGCTTGTAGACTACAGTGATATGCAAAGATTCTAGCAGAGCTTGCAAGAAGAATAGGAATGGGCCTCATTCCTTCCCAGAATGTCTCCTGCAACAACATGTTGTTTTAATGCTGCAGTTCAGATACTCTGTTTCCCATGTGGTTTTCATGCTTCCAACTCCTTTAAAAATGAATTTTGTGTATAACATAATAAATAAAAGAACCAAACACCACAGCTAAAGTTACGAAACAGATGATAAAACTATCAATCATATTAACTTTTATATACGAGGTGAAATAAAAATGAGAACAAAATAAAAAGGAGACCCAGGGAAACAATCAAAGAAAGAAAGGGAGGGCACCAGAAGGAGGAGTCATAACCTGACCCACCAGTTTATTCCACCATTTCTATGTCTCCCATTTCCTTCCTAATCTTCCCAGACCTGACCTATGTACAACCCATACTGTCCCTTGCCTGCTGCCCAAACTTTTGTACCTGAGCTACACAGTTTGAAAAGTCTGTTTCAGTCTATGTAGACTTTTTATACTGTTACTGGTGGGTGACTGCTATAGACCACTAACTCAAATCAGAGAATTGGATGAGTTACTTCTTAACCTCCTGTCTAATGTGTGGAAACAAAAAAAGATGTGTTGTTATAAAACATCATTGTAGTTTCTAAAACTTATGTAAGATATGTTTTCAACACAAGAGGTATTACACAAGGTATTTGGGCCTCATTAAGATGGATAAAGACTAATTAATCACTGGACTGGAAGCTGATGCTTACGTAGGGAACAGTGATCATGACCTGAATATATTCAATATTGGCAGAGAAGACAGTTGCAACCAGTAAATATATATACTTGGTGTTTCAAAAAGGCTAATTTACCCAAACCAATGAAAAATGTAGACAGAAAAATGTATAAGAAAATTGGAACTTCTTAAAGAACAGTTCAGTAGATGGTCAAAAGGCCATGCTTCCACAGTCAAGGAAGAGGACAACTTCTATTCACCCTGATTCTGAGAGGAAGTGAAGGCATTAGTCAGAAATCTAAAATCAATATATAACAAATAAAAAAGGGGAAATATATAGCAATCAAATATAAATTAGAAGTTATGAGATGCGAAAATTGATATGGGAAGCTAAAGATGTCAGAAAAAGGTCTTTACCTGACACGTCTAACAACAAGAAGAAGATTTCTTTTGAAGATTTCTTTTGTTCCTAATATACTTAACAATGATATATGCCCGTCATTAGATGGAGATGGTGATATTATTAATAATACAGAGAAGGCTGTAATGTTCAATAAATATTTATTGTCTAGATTTGGAAAGAAGCAAGATGATGTACTCAGACTCATATGAGGATGATTAAGTACTTTCCAATCTATTAGTAATTAGGGAATATGTTACATAACAGCTGCTTGAGATAAATATTTTTAAATCAGTTGGCCTGAATAACGTGCACCCAAGAGTCTTAAAAGATATCAGAAGATTTCTGCCCAATTTATGTTAATTTGGAACTAATGTTAGATTACTAGGGAAATTCTAGAATATTGAAAGGGTGTTAATGTTGTGCCAGTATTAAAAAAGGGCCAGAGGCATGACCTGGGTAACTATAGGCTAGTTAGACTGATATCCGTTCCAGGTAGAATAATGGAAAAGTTGATATGGAGATTCAATTGATAAAGAATTTAAAGATGGGAATATCAGTCAACAGGGTTAATGAAAAGAAAAGGAGTACTTGTGGCACCTTAGAGACTAACCAATTTATTTGAGCATAAGCTTTCGTGAGCTACAGCTCACTTCATCGGATGCATACTATGGAAAGTGTAGAAGATCTTATTAAATACACACAAAGCATGAAAAAATACCTCCTCCCACCCCACTTTCCTGCTGGTAATAGCTTATCTAAAGTGATCACTCTCCTTACAATGTGTATGATAATCAAGCTGGGCCATTTCCAGCAGAAATCCAGGTTTTCTCCCCCCCGCCCCCCCCCCCCCACATACAAACTCACTCTCCTGCTGGTAATAGCTTATCTAAAGTGACCACTCTCCTTACAATGTGTATGATAATCAAGGTGGGCCATTTCCAACACAAATCCAGGTTTTCTCACCCCCACCCCCCACCCCCCCCACACACAAACTCACTCTCCTGCTGGTTAATGAAATAGGTTTTGTCAAACACTGATTTCATTGTTTGGTTGATAAAGGGAACTGTGTACATGTGAAAAGAAAAGGAGTACTAGTGGCACCTTAGAGACTAACCAATTTATTTTAGCATAAGCTTTCTTGAGCTACAGCTCACTTCATCGGATGCATCAATGCTTCTCTGCTACTTGAAACCTGTGTACATGTGCTATATGTAGACAATTGTAGGGTGTTTGGCTTAGTACTGCACGACATTCTGATTAAAAAATAGTGCTATACAATATCAATAAAGCACACCTTAAATGGATTAAGAACTGTCTAATTGACAACTTTTTGAGATCTGTCAATGGGAAATCATCATCAAATAGGGTGTTTCTAGAGGGGTTGTACAGGGATATGTCTAGGCCCAATGATATTCTACCTTTTGACAATGATCTGGAAATACATATAAAACAGCTGTTGGTAAAATTTGTAGAAGACACAAAGATTGGTGAGTGGTAAATAATGATGAGGACAACACAGAGTCATCTTGCTCACATTGTAAGATGGGCCCATTCAAACAAAACATGGTTAACACACCAAAAGGCAAAATTATACATCTTGGAACGAGGAATGCAGGCCATAGCTACAGAAAGAGGGATTGTATCTTGGACAGCAGATACTATGAAAAGGATTTAGGTGTCATAGTGGACAAGCAACCCAACATAAATTCCCAGTGTAATGCTGTTGCAAAATGGGCTAATGCGAACTTTGGACGAACAAAGGTAGTAATGGGCAGGGAGGTGATTTGAATTTACCTTTGAATTGGTGAGACTGATGCTGGAATACTGCACACAGTTCTGTGTCCACATTTTAAAACTGGTGTTGAAAAATTGGACAGGGTGCAAAAAACAGCAGCAAAAATAATTTGATAACTGGAGAAAATGCTTTACAGTGAAAGACTTAAAGAGCTCAATTTATGTAAAAAGAAAAGGAGTACTTGTGGCACCTTAGAGACTAACCAGTTTATTTGAGCATGAGCTTTCGTGAGCTACAGCTCACTTCATCGGATGCATCCGATGAAGTGAGCTGTAGCTCACGAAAGCTCATGCTCAAATAAACTGGTTAGTCTCTAAGGTGCCACAAGTACTCCTTTTCTTTTTACGAATACAGACTAACACGGCTGTTACTCTGAAACCTGTCAATTTATGTAGTTTCTCAAGAGAATGATTAAGAGGTGACTTGATTACAGTGCCTAAATACCATCATGGGCAGAAAATTCCAGGTGCTAAAAGGGTGCTTTAATCTAGCAGGAAAATAGCATGATGAAGAATTAATGGCTGGATGCTGACATCAGTCAAGTTCAGATCAGAAACAAGATACAAAATTTTTGAAGTGATGTTGATTAACCATTGTACCAAACTATCAGGGGAAGTGGTGGATTCTCCAACTATTGAGGTCTCAAAATCAAAACTGGATGCTTTTCTAGAACACGTTATAGAGCTCTATAAAGGGGTTAAATTTAATAGTTTGGGATATACAGGCCTGAGTAGATAATCCTTCTGGCCTTAATCTATGAATCTATCAATCTATCAGTGAGCTCTGCCATTTTCTCTTACTGACTGCAGTTGGTCAATGCACAATTTTATTTTATTTTCAAAGTTCACAGCCAGCCATGTAGACTCTATTTGTGACACCTAGGTCCCGAGTTTTCTGACTACTTAGCACTATAAAGTACTTTATATGTGAGAAGCACAGCTCTCAGTGAGCTCAGTTGCAGCTCTGAGTGCACATTACTTCTGCAAATCAGGCCCCAGGACCTTAAGTCAGCCCCCTCAATCCACTCTACCCCATAAAATGAGGAGCACGCAATTAATGACTACCAAGGAAAAGTTTAGTTTAAGTGACTTGCCTAGCAACACAATAACACTGTGGCAAAGCGAGGGATAGAAAGCAATTTCCAAGGGTAGGATTCAACTGTCTTAACCATGAGACTATCCTTTTTCTTCCTGTAATCCCCTGCCTTGTTCATTTCCAGCTTCTGCAACAAATCATGCAAGTGTCTGGTGGACAACAGCCTCCTTTACTACACAACTCTGTTTCATCCCCAGAGCAGCCACATCCTGTGGACTAAATGAGGCAGTGGCCCCGTGGAAAAATATAACATGTGACCATGCAATTAAAGACTTGAATAACTTGTGAGTGCATAATGGTCTTTTAATGTAGTTTTGTGTGTATATTTGTATGTGTATTTTACCATATTATATATAATAAAATGGTTCTGGACACTTTGTGAAACTGCTTTGATTTTATATGAAAAGAGCTTACAGCTTTCTTAGTTTTTCTCTTATTTTGGAGTATTTCACTTTCTCTAAATAATTCAGTATTCATTGGGCCAGACAGACTGATTATAGCTTTCTGGTTAGAAGAGAAGAGACTTGAACCTTGACTTTTATCTTTCACATGCTAGGTGAATGCCCTAACCATTGGGCTATTTACTATTTTAGATGGGGAAGGGGGAGTTTGTTTCTCTTTCTGTTTGTGAAAAATTCTGAACGGTTTCTGTTTCATTCCACAATGAAACAAAAACAAATTCTGAAATCTCAATTTTTTTCACAAAATGGAAATCTTGCTTTCAGACCAGCCCTAATACAGATGCAGAGATTTCTTTTGACGTTTTATTTAAAAAAAAAACAAACTGTTCTTGATCTGGAACCTTATATATTAAATAGCAACTCTTGAGTGAATTTAAAAACAGGGCGGATACTGCCAAGAGTTTGAACATTCATATATATTTTAAATAGCTTCATCAATTATTGCACATCTTCTGAATTAGGGAACTAACTTTCATGTTATGGAGATGGTCAAGCTTTCCAAACAGAGCTTTTTAAACCAAAAAATTGCCTTAAAAATCCTGTTAAAATTGCTCAAGCGGTTGGTATTTTTGTTTAACAAAAACCTAGTGTTATAGTAAATATTTTGATAACATAGTGACGAAACAAAATAAGAACATGGGTGCATTTCAAAACAAAACCAACTTCAAAGTTTTGATTCTTTTAACAGGTTTATATGTTTTGACCCACTGTACTTGTGATCATTCATCCTCAAAGAATCAATCCTGAAGCACTTACATGAGAGGAAAGTGATCAGGAACAGTCAGCATGGATTCACCAAGGGAAGGTCATGCCTGACTAATCTAATCGCCTTTTATGATGAGATTACTGGTTCTGTGGATGAAGGGAAAGCAGTGGATGTATTGTTTCTTGACTTTAGCAAAGCTTTTGACACGGTCTCCCACAGTATTCTTGTCAGCAAGTTAAGGAAGTATGGGCTGGATGAATGCACTATAAGGTGGGTAGAAAGCTGGCTAGATTGTCGGGCTCAACGGGTAGTGATCAATGGCTCCATGTCTAGTTGGCAGCCGGTGTCAAGTGGAGTGCCCCAGGGGTCGGTCCTGGGGCCGGTTTTGTTCAATATCTTCATAAATGATCTGGAGGATGGTGTGGATTGCACTCTCAGCAAATTTGCGGATGATACTAAACTGGGAGGAGTGGTAGATACACTGGAGGGGAGGGATAGGATACAGAAGGACCTAGACAAATTGGAGGATTGGGCCAAAAGAAATCTGATGAGGTTCAATAAGGATAAGTGCAGGGTCCTGCACTTAGGATGGAAGAATCCAATGCACCGCTACAGACTAGGGACCGAATGGCTAGGCAGCAGTTCTGCGGAAAAGGACCTAGGGGTGACAGTAGACGAGAAGCTGGATATGAGTCAGCAGTGTGCCCTTGTTGCCAAGAAGGCCAATGGCATTTTGGGATGTATAAGTAGGGGCATAGTGAGCAGATCGAGGGACGTGATCGTTCCCCTCTATTCGACACTGGTGAGGCCTCATCTGGAGTACTGTGTCCAGTTTTGGGCCCCACACTACAAGAAGGATGTGGATAAATTGAAAAGAGTCCAGCGAAGGGCAACAAAAATGATTAGGGGTCTAGAGCACATGACTTATGAGGAGAGGCTGAGGGAGCTGGGATTGTTTAGTCTGCAGAAGAGAAGAATGAGGGGGGATTTGATAGCTGCTTTCAACTACCTGAAAGGGGGTTCCAAAGAGGATGGCTCTAGACTGTTCTCAATGGTAGCAGATGACAGAACGAGGAGTAATGGTCTCAAGTTGCAATGGGGGAGGTTTAGATTGGATATTAGGAAAAACTTTTTCACTAAGAGGGTGGTGAAACACTGGAATGCGTTACCTAGGGAGGTGGTAGAATCTCCTTCCTTAGAGGTTTTTAAGGTCAGGCTTGACAAAGCCCTGGCTGGGATGATTTAACTGGGACTTGGTCCTGCTTTGAGCAGGGGGTTGGACTAGATGACCTTCTGGGGTCCCTTCCAACCCTGATATTCTATGATTCTATGAAAATATAGTTCAAACTTTATGAATAATTGCCATGAAAGTGGTTGAACTTTCACTTGCCCAGAGAACAAACATATTTTCTGCACTGTTGTCTAACAGATTATCATGGCTCCAAAGTAGCAGTTTCAGTCAATTTGATGAAAGATATCCAATACAAACACTGAGTAAATACATATTTATGAAAGATAGGCCACAATCAGAACTTTGAATCTGACTCCTTTCAGATTTTGGAGTGCTTTGGCTTTAAATATCCAAATTTAAATGAACCCCAAAAGTTTTGTTTATGCATTGATCAAAACTGGAAGAATGAAAAATGTTAGTGGCAATTTTTCTTTGATAAAGTATGTGACCTATCAATTGTTATTAACCAACACTGCTCAAAGAGCAAATATTTCCCCCAAAATCCTCACAATGAATCCATAGAATGAAAAACAAACAAACAAACAAGTAACCGGACACCTGCTCATGAATACTTTATGCAATGCTGTTGGTTGGTCACAGGATAGTAGAGAAACAAGGTGGGTGAGGCAATAGCTATTATTGGACCAAGCTCTGTTGGTCAGAGAGAAGCTTTCAAGCTTACACAGAGCTGACCTGAAGAAAAGCTTGGAAGTTTGTCTCTCTCACCAACAGAACTTGGTCCAAAAAAATATATTACCTCACCCACCTTGTCTCATGAAAATTTTGTGAGCAAAAAGGAAAGCTAAGTTCATGGAGAAGTTATTCAGTGTGAATTATTCACTTAGCCCTAGTTTTCATAGAACTAGAAAGTAATATGCAACGATGTAGTTTTTTTTTAAATCACGCAACATGCCTTGAAAGATCAGGTAAAGGGACAGCAGCTCCTGTTCCTTGCAAAAGAAAAAAATACCTTAAGTTTCCTCTTACATTCTACTTATTTTGCCCTAATTAACACTTCAGAATATATTTTAAATGTGCCACATCATAAACAACATTCAAAAATCTTAAGCACTTCCCTGAGCCTGTACAAACCATTGAGGGACATGTTCTATCTTATGGCCTACTTTGCTTTGCATTCAGTTGAACCAATTGAGGGCTATAAGCAGCAACTGTACAGATCTTTCAGCTGATAGATCCCTGAACATAAGAATTTTTCACCTGGAAAAATTCAAATGCTCTATGTTATTTAAAGTGATTCCCTGTAGCTATAATCTCTTTGTCAACATCTATCACTAGCCCTTTCCATACATGGATTTCTGACAAAGGTTCAGTATTTTTATAAATATATTCACATGTGCAGGCCTGAGTATTCCCCTCCCCATCAGCAGCTTTCTATTCTGTGTCTTTTTGAGGCAGTGCTACCCATTTTATTCAATTGGGTACATATTTCTTTTGCAAACAGCTCACTCCATGACATTTTCGAGGAGGCAAAGAAACATCACTGGGTACATCTGCAAAATGGCAGGGAAGGAGGGCAATAACAATCCGTTTTTGCCACAAAATGAATTGTAAACTAATGACCTAGTCTCAGTTCATGTCAACAATTGCCAAGTATTTTAATATAAAAATAATTCTGTGTCGTCTTCTCTTCTGAATGTGTCACTAACACACCATGAAGAATCTAGGAGAAGATTATCTGCACAATTTTATTTACAGGATAAAATAAGGATGCTAAAATGGTGTTTCATCTAAAAGATGGTCTTCGGTGAGGTGAAAGAATGGACTCACCACAGGCATGCTCCCTCGTGGCTGTGGTGTAGCTGGCTCTCCTCCTCTAGGGCCCCTTGGTAATAGCTGCTCTGGTGGTCTGTCTCTTCTCATGACTCAGTCTTCCAGCCAGGTCATATTGAAAGTCTTGCCCCCTTCCTGGTATACACAGACTCCAATAAACAAAATTCAGATAAACACAACACTTCACCCCTACATGGGTTCACTCCTCAACAGACTGTTCACACCTTGCCCGGCTCTGCAGGTTCTCCTCCTGTTCTTGGATGGAAAGATGCCTCCCAGAGCTTCCTCACTGGAGGCCCGGTTCCAAACTCAATAGTCCGTTGTCCCCTTGCTTCAAGTATTTCTGCAGCAGCATATCTGACAGCTCGTTGGAGAACGCAAGCCCTCCCTCTCCTCTGGGTTCCAGTCCATGTGACCCTGTGCTGAGTATCTAAGTCTCCTCCCTCAGACTCCTTGCTGCCTCCTTTTACTTTTCAGCCTTAGCCTTCTTTCAGGCCCTTTCCTACAGGCTTACTCTATGTCTGCCCCTCTCTCTAGACCTTTTCTCCATTCTCTGCCAATCAGAGAGGGACAGCAGAGTTCTTCCCCTCACTCCTTGCAGTCATCTTCTCATCTGGGCTTTTTCTCTGTATGCTCATCATCCAGCTTGTTCTCCTGCTTGGCTTCATCTTCAGCTGGGGTTGGCGCACCCTCCAAGTGCACCCAGGTGCCTGAATTGAGCTCTCTATTTCCAGTTAACACTTTTAGTGCCAGCGAGGGGGAACATAACCCATCACAGGCAATTCAGGATTGTTTGGCACAAACAGCACTGTTAATATTGCAGAGCCGAATGCCTCCTTCATTGAAACAGACCATCACTCCAGTGTTGCAATGGCTTTTGTCTTGCACCAAAACAATATATCAAGTTTTGTCTAATCTTTCTAAATTTCTAGCATAGAATCATAGAAGATTAGGGTTGGAAGAGACCTCAGGAGGTCATCTAGTCCAACCCCCTGATCAAAGCAGGATCAACACCAACTAAATCATCCCAGCCAGGGCTTTGTCAAGCTGGGCCTTCAAAACCTCTAAGGATGGAGATTCCACCACCTCCTTAGGTAACCCATTCCAGGGCTTCACCACCCTTCTAGTGAAATAGTGTTTCCTAATATCCAATCTAGACCTCCCCCACTGCAACTTGAAACCATTGCTCCTTGTTCTGTCATCTGCCACCACTGAGAACAGCCACGCTCCATCCTCTTTGGAACCCCCCTTCAGGTATCAAATCCCCACTCACTCTTCTCTTCTGCAGACTAAACAAGACCAGTTCCCTCAGCCTCTCTTCATAAGTCATGTGCTCCAGCCCCCTGATCATTTTCATTGCCTTCCACTGGACTCTCTCCAATTTGTTCCCACCATTTCTGTTGTGGGGGGCCCAAAACTGGACGCAATACTCCAGATGTGGCCTCACCAGTGCTGAATACAGGGGAATAATCACTCCCCTCGATCTGCAATGCTCCTACTAATGCAGCCCAATATGCCGTTAGCCTTCTTGGCAACAAGGGCACACTGCTGACTCATATCCAGGTTCTCATCCACTGTAATCTTCGGGTCCTTTTCTGCAGAACTGCTTCTTAGCCAGTCAGGCCCCAGCCTGTAGCGGTGCATGGGATTCTTCTGTAATAAGTGCAGGACTCTGCACTTGTCCTTGTTGAACCTCATCAGATTTCTTTTGGCCCAAATCCTCCAATTTGTTTTGGTCACTCTGGACACTGTCCCTACCCTCCAGTGTATCTACCTCTCCCCATCAATCATACCTCCGGATTGTGTAAAAGATCATTTCCAGTCTGATTCATAGCAGCAAGATTATCATTCACGAAGATAGCAATGACCTCTTGATTCAGAGCTACATTAAATATTAGTGCTCCAACTTTGGTTTTCTCCTTCCAGTACCTTTGATTATTATAGGCTTTGAAGCATTTAGGATAGATGGCTGAACTGCCTACCACTTATTTATTGGTTCATGTCATACTTACAGATCATTATTCATTATATTCCTATGAATAAGTTTTGTCCCTTGTGGGATCTTCCAGAGCTGTCTTCTGGAACCACTGCTTTATTATTAATATGACTTCGCTCACTTCAAAAGTGGATTTTTGCAGATGTGTAGTGGAAACTAATGCTCTTATCTAACAAAAGAACATTGACATTATTGGCAAGTACATTTAGAACAATTAGAAGGAAATGCTTCTTCACTTAGGCCCCAAGCCCCTGGCTTCAATGGAACTAATCAGTGTGTAAAGTTAAGCAGATGCATAAATCATTGTGGGATTGTGACCATAGCACGTACTCAGTCAGAGGAATTCATTTTTATACTAAGTCTTGAAGTTATATAATTCAACTGGTTTTAAAAGGTCTGGAAACATTTATGACCCGTGATAACTATACAGGTCTTTTTCCCAAAGCATTTTAAATTTGTATTAAGCAAATTAACCAGTAACATTGTAGATATTATATACAAGTTCAGATAAGGGTAACCAAATTTCATACTTCTGGGTATGAACTGATTTCTTTAGAAATCAGTAAGAATTTTTTCCCCCAATATGAACAAGACTGGGCAACTATTTCTGTATGCTATGGATTTGCTCATTTTTGGCCTCTTTCTGAGGTACCAGCAATTGCCATATTTCAGAACAGCTTGTTGGGATGTTGAGACAAGGTTAACTATATATTAGGAAACACCCTTGTTAGAGGGCAACTTCCTAGACTTTGATCTTGTATAATCAACATGGTAGAGGGGGATCTGTGGATGCTGGGCTTTTGTTTCTTTGAGTAAAAGAGACATGAAAGCACTGGTGTATTGACTGCTGGAAGTATGACATCTTAGTTTAAAGAACTTGTCAATTCTGCAAAGTTTTCCATTAGCAGCTTCTTTATTACCATCAATGCCAGGAGCAAAAACAGTGTTTCTCTTAGAGACTAACACATTTATTTGAGCATAAGCTTTCGTGAGCTACAGCTCACTTCATCAGATGCATTCAGTGGAAAATGAATTCACTGAATGCATCCAATGAAGTGAGCTGCAGTTCAGAAAAGCTTATGCTCAAATAAATGTTAGTCTCTAAGGTGCCACAAGTACTCCTTTTCTTTTTGCAAATACAGACTAACACGGCTGCTACTCTGAAAAGTGCTTCTCTTGTTTGCGTTCACCACTGATTTTTAGGTTAATAATTTGATCCAGTGGTACTGCTGATCTCATGCTTAAAAAGACAGCATCATTCTCCAGCACACTATCTGGTATTTTAGCCCTAACCCGACCGGCAGCAATACTTTTCCCTTGCAAAGAATGTATTGTGTATCTTAAAGTCCCACTGCACACATTTCCAACTGCTGGTGCTCAGGCCCTCCTAACCTCAGGAAGGTTGTTTGATCAGATGACCAGTCTTAGAGTTTTGTTGTCCCACTAAAACCATGGACCTTTTATTGTATATACAATTACCAATACCTTCCTTTATCCAACAAGTCTACTCACTCTCTTTACTGAATTAATGATACTTTGAGAGTAATGGTAGTTGCTATGTTTTTTCAATCACTGCCATGATCCACACTGTGTGATGTTAACACAAAATATCACACACCCAAGCTTATTCAAGAGAAAACACTCCTTATATGAATGTAGCCAAAGTCTACTATATATTAAATATACAGTGAAAACCTTTATACTATCCCATGTACTCGAAAGAGACTCCATATTAAACAGAGAAAATATCTCTGGAACTATTGGATAGCAGAAGTCTTAGAACAGAAGAACAAGTGATGCAGCAAGCGTGTATCATTGATTAGGCAGTAGAGCTACATACTGAGCACATGTGCTCTACAGGTTTTATTTTAATAGGTTTTAGTAGTTTCCCCTGTCTTTTCAGATTTTATAGTTTGTGTATTTTCAAGAGGGTATTTTAATTCTCTTCCTCCATATATTTGTCTGCATCTGTCCTTACAGCATTTTTTTTTCTTCTTTTACCAGTGTACTCCTGGCACTCCCCTCAACCCCAACTTCCTGGTAGTGCTGCTCCATTGGAAGGTGGTATTAATTTCTTAGGGGATATTAACTTTAGGAGAGATTCTTTGCAGGGTAGGCAAGATGGTGCACATCCCTACCAAGCCCCATCCTGCTCACTTCTCCCTGGACCCAACTCCCAACCACGGATCTCTCCAGACGTGAGATTTGGTCTGGACCGTTTGGTCTGGACCAAGGACAGGGCCTTGCCAGGGAGGAAGATTCTCTGCATTTAGAGCATGGGCCCCAGCGTTATCACATAACACTGTAATATTACAATGGTGCTGCTTTCTCTCTGCCCATGAGTAAATATCAATTTAATGTATTCAGTTTAAATGTGCAGCCTCAAATGAATGGATGACCTCAGAGCAGTGCCTCTGTGGACAAAAAGTATGATTTAGGCCCTGGAGGAAAATTACCCTAATAAATGACAAGCTACAGGCACTTGATGAAAATGAAAGACCATTAGTTGTATTCTACTTCCTTTCTTTCTCAATGTATATCCTTTATTAAGCCAATTATGAAAACAAAAAGCATGTAACTTACTAGCAAATGCTAAAGAGAAGGAGAAAGAAGTGGAGGAGAATGGTGATGCGTGATATAACATAAAGATCAGGAAGTTCAAATAGCCTGTACTCACAGGATAGAACCACACTGGGCCCCAATAAGATGGCTCTATGCAAGCAACTCCTGCCTGACTATAATGGAGAACAAATTTAAGTTAATGTTAGCCTCCATAAAGAGACTAAGATCAGGCCTTTTCTCTCTCCCACATTTGAAGTCTTTCTAATAAATGTCAGATGCTCACCTCTGCTTTTGCTTTTTACCTATATTTTCTGGATAATTTTCTCAGCTCTGTGCATGACTAAAATTTTGTTGCAAGAAATAATATTTAGCAATATTCACATGCATTGCTTATGATAACTTACAATTAAAATGAAGAAATGTAGCTAAGTCTATGTTGTTTCTGTTCGCAATGTATGTCCTTTAATCCTATTCAGATAGATGAGATGTCCATCGTCCGCAGGCCACAATGAGCCAGTGCTGAAAATCTGCTGCAGCCAGTACTTTTTGCCCATATCAGAATTAATATAGCATTCTCTTTGGTTCAGCAAGTTTGAATTAGGACATTAAGTTCTTGTGCACATTTTAAGTTCTGGGCATGTTGCAGATTTCTAGCTTTCTAAGCATTTTTTTCCAATCTCTGTGCATTTAGAATAAGAACTTTAGAAACAATATTCAAAAAACTTTATAAGATCTATTTCTCTCCAGCTGTCTTATAAAAAGAGTATATTTCTGGTGGACCTCAGCACTCTTATAATGAAGACACATTGGTTAAAAGGAGGGGGACAAATTTAGCTTGCTACTTAATGACAACACATGAACCCCCTTTTTATGTCCTTGATACTTACAGGGTGTCTGTATTGGGAATTGGTGGCACTCAACACCTTTCAGGATCAGGTCCTATTTAACCATATGATGGTGAATAATACTTTTTTTTTAAAAAAAGGTGTTGCCTGGTAAACAAAACAAACTGCCCCTCTTAACTATATAAGCAATTATTCTTTGGATGATGATTTTTAATTGTCCTGTTGACTTCTATTTTACATATTATATTGTCGGTGTATTTCTATTCAATTTTACTATATAAAGATATGTAAGAAACACATTTTTAAAATAACTGGCTTTATGATAATGTTCTAAATATGTAGCAATTTAAATTCAAACAATGTGTTCAACAAATACTGATAAGGCATATAAAAATTATTTAAAGTACTATGTACCTAGTAACTTTGGGACCGCTCAGTAAAATCTGGATTCATTAAAACAAGACACGGTTTACATTTCCACAAGCAGACTAACAACATTTTTACAAGTTCAAGAGCTGACATTGCCAGCAAAAGCAAAGATTAGTGCTGACCTTGCCAGTCCCTTGAATAGTACTAAATTTACCGATCCCAATAAAGAGATTAATGCTTAAAAATGTAAGGCATAGACCATATTATTACAGTACCCACACAACTTGAAACTGACTACTATGATCTTCATTTATTGCATATTTTATGTTTTTAAAATACTACTTATAGTTAATTTCAATCTCAAATGTTATACTATTCTATTGTACTTTTACTAGTTGCTACTATACTTTTAAGAGATTCCTAGTATAACATGAGCAAAATCTTTAACTCACTAATCTTTTAATTCAAATTAAAGAATGATGATGCAACGCAGAGTATATAATGTCTGTATATTATATAAAGACATGTTCCTAGGAAAGAATGTATCTCAAGCTGAACAAGGAAACAAAGAAACTTTCTCCACTATGACAGCAAACTCTGATGGAAAAATATGGCTAATATTTAGGTCTACTGACTTTTCCACACAAGCCTTACCTACCAACTCAGAGATTTTGAATGGGAGATTTATCTTTTGAAGAGCCACCTGTGCTGTTCAGCACCAGAAGCTAAGACCCTGATTTCTTTGTACAAGCAGTGTTCTTGGTTGTGACTGAGAGAGAATCTGCTATAACTGACTAGATCATCTAAGTGCATGTTCGTTTCGAGAGCTGATGATAGCAAACAAGACATATCAACAATATATGTTTCTACTTCCCTGTGAAAATACTCTGTGTATACAGCAAAACAGTTCAGGTCAACCTTTAAGCCAAGAGTACACTAAGCACATTGAAAGAATGTAAAATAAATTTATTCAGTGAGAAAAGATAGGTACTACTTGCTGATACCATCTGAAGCCATTTTACTAAATGCAGCAAGTTCAGTGAAAATTAGAAATGTGAAGGTGAAGTGATGATGAATATAACACTCTGGGCTTTTAAATACTGTCAGCTATTTTCAGGGAAGTAGAATGTCCTTGTGTCTAAGAGAAAAACCAGAGGAGCTGTGGTATTGTAATAACAAGGTCACTATTCTATCTATCAAGATGGCTTCATTTATCTGTTGGATCTGGGTAGGGATTGAGATTTCTGACACGACTGCAATAAATTAACTGTCTGGTATCACAGCGCTAAATAAAAACCTTACTTTTGTGTTGCTTAAAATAGTGTAAGTTTACACAAATAACTTTTCTAGGAAACAAAGATTCTCCTGTTTCAGTGAGATGGATTTAAGCAGTTTTGTTTTAATTAACTTTAGCAGAACTGGGATCAGGAATGAGTACACATTTATACATGAAAGCATTCAGACTAAAATGAGGCATGTTCATTGATCCTGCAGTTGATGAAAAAGTAGTTCTAAGCTTGTTTTCTGATGACTAGAACTATGGTAGGCAGCAAGTTTCTTGATTTTTAACAAGTCTGGCACAAAGGTTGTTCTTCAGAGCAATTGATTTCAAAGAAAGCCAGCCACAGATATATGTCAGTGAATCTACATTGTTTAAGTGCTGAAACAAATTTGTGCTTTACAGATTCTGCTTTACATATTCTGACTTGGATAGACTTATAGCCGTGTTGATGTCCTTAGCAGCATGAGTATAGGCAATGGTGGGCATGTGTGTCTGTGTGGGAGAGTGGGGTTTGAAAGGCACAGAAGGCAATAAAAGACACCTTTGCTTTAAAACAGGATGATTCCTTTTTGAGAGAATTTATTTCTGTAGTAAATATGCCTTCACTTATAAGAAAGACTGTCACACTGTGGGAAATGTTCACCTATACTGTACCACAATGAAAAATATAACTCTCGAAAAATGAAAAATTATTACAAAAGTTAGTTTTTTACCAAATTTAAACATGAAGTGCTTTGCATTTGCACCACAACCTAGGCAGAATAAAGGCTCTTTTCAAAGACTTTATACAAAGTCAACTCCAAGGAAGAAAGGGAAGGCATTTATTAGCTCAGGACATTATTATTACTGAGTTAATAGGAAGCCTAGTCAAGTTAATAATTTTACACCATAATTTTTAATTACATATTGATATTTTAAATAAAAGAGTTGAAATGGCTATCAAACAGCTGACAGAGAAGTCATTTAAACACAAAAAAATCAGTTATTTTTGTCCTTCTTCCTGCCCTTCTCTGTGACGCACTGGAGAAGACTCTTAGCTGTCCCTGGTTACAATTTCACCACCAAGCTAAAGGGAGGGTTGGAGCAATATCCCTGCCTCTTATATAGTTAACACTCTCTTGAAATATAGCTAATTCATCCCTTCTAGAAATCAGTTATCTCTGGTACTCAAAAATAATATTTGCAAGGAGCAGATTATTTGCTTCTGGAAAGCTAGAGATCACACCAAGTGTCAAGCATTAATAACTAATTATTGGGGAAGAACACAACTCAGCTCCTCCACACCATGCCTTTTCCCCATCCTCTAACACTCCCCCTCATGTAATATTACACAAATTGCACATTATTATTCATACAGTCTGCATGTTTTTGGAGGGGGGATATAATATAATATTTTATAATATAGATATTTTCAGAGAAGTGATAGTTCTGAATGAAGATTAGGAGGAAAACAAAATTGGTTTGATGGAGGAAAAATAGATTCTTTAGTTCCTCATCCCTTCTTTCTGTAGAATAACTACCACATTTTTGCTTATATTATAACTATAAACTGTATTAGGAAGAAGAGGTTTGTATAATCCTAATGTATAACAATAGTAGAGATAGTCAAGATTTTCTGGCAAAAATAATTGTGGTGAAAAGCAAAATTATTCAAGAAAAACTCTCTATTTGAAATTTTAATTAGAAAAAACGTTAGTCATTTTTTTTTTGCACCTATCACAGCAAAGGAGAGTTAAAGGACGGATTTGAAGGAGAACAATTAAGTGGCTTTGTGGATGTTCCTCCTATATGTGCCGAACAGCATGGCAGAAAGCATGAAGGTGTTTGTTTATAAATTTACAAGGTTTGCAGTGGAAGCTGGCTTCATGGGCCATTCGGAGACAAATAGTTTGAAGATTCTGGGTGTGCGAGTAAGTTGGTAGGAGACAACTGAGAACAATTGCCAAACTAATATCACCCAGAGGTCCTGATTAGCATCAGGACTCTGTTGTGCCGGGTGCTGTAATAACATAGAAACATGAACACTGGATCCCTGTGCTGTCAGCTGAGCACAGCCTTGAATCAACATAAAATAAAGGAGACATATCAATCAAAAGGAAGCAGCAGTGAAGAAAGTGGTACCTGAGAGCTGATCATTTCTATTCTACCTTTGTAGAGTCCCAAGATCAGTCCCCATAGAAGTCTTTGGGCAGCACCAAAATATAAATATTTACTACTAACATTGAAGAGAGAAAGAATGGGGGGAAAAAACAGAAAGAGCACATTAGATGGGAAGACACTTAAACAACATTTTCCAAAGATCTATTAGTGTTCTTAACAGCACAGAAGGTGCAATCACTGTCTTGTACAAATGGTTAATAGATCAAACATTGTACCTCTCAAAGATTTTTGTGACACCTCAGATTTTTACACATCTAGTTTTTCCAGTTCATCCATGACTTTTTGAAGCTCCTTAGTGTCCTTCATTAATATAGAAATCACAGCTACATGATTCACAGAGTAAGTCTTTTTACAAAATGGCCCAAAACAAACACCCAGAATCCTACAGGAGATAGTTCTATATTATCAGAAGTGACGAGTCTCCTATACTGTCTACAGGTTCATGTAGCAGATATAATTCTTTTGACGTAGATTCCAGTTCCCATGGGCCCTATTCAAATCTGTATCAGTGCCAAGAAAGGAGGAAGCTATCCATTTTGTTAACCCCAAGACTAGGTTTAAAAAAGGCTTCACTAGTCAAAGAACATTTGTATTTTGGCATTTTTCTAATTAGTGTAACAAAAACTGAATTTGTACTAAAATATATAGAGTAGAGTATTATATAGAGTATAATGAGAGTAGAGGAAGACAGTAAAAGGGAAAAGTTGCAAACACATTTATGCTGCCAGCATCTAAAACTGCATACACAAATTATGCTGAATTTACACTTCACCTATGAATTACAAGTTTGATATTAAAATCTTAAGGTCTTATATTCCTCATAGTGAGTATTAACTATTTGTCAATTAGATATATAAGTCAAATAATTTGGACTGGAACACCAATCAATATCTTCTTTGATCTTGTAAGGCTAGAATAAGTGAACAAGTAAAGGACAACATTTTAATAAAGAAAAATCTCTTTAACCACCCTGATATTATGTTGACTGCAGAAAAATAGTCATTTAGTCAAACAGTATGCGTGTAGCACATTTTATAGCCTTTATAACCATGGTAAGTATGCACTTTTATACAGAAGTGAACGATAAGCTAGAAGGCTACTTACAATGAGTGAAGAAACATTGTCTGTCTTTGCAAGAAAAAAGGGTGAGCAGCATATTAAATCAAAGCATCTTACACTTTGTTCTAAAGCTCACGAAACTCTGCTGTGGTGGAGCTACCAGGACAAGGAGTTCCAAAAGAAAGGTCCCCAAATAAGAAGTCTGTTCTGTTTAATCCTCAGCGTTCTATTATAAGAACCAACAAAGGCAATTTTAAGTTCTGTAGTGGGATGTAAAAGTGTTTATCGGGATTTCAGGTATCAAGGTCCCAGATCATCAGGGTTTTAAAGACTGTCACCAACACCAATTTTCCTCTGATATGAAAAAAGAACCACTGAAGACCTTAGACCACTGCTATTATCAGCTTATGATGGCCTATCCCTCTTGCAAGGCTGGCAGCTGCATGCTACACTACAAGTCTATTTCTGGACCAGTTAAGTCTTTGGGAGCTATGCCATTCATTCAGGTGGATACAGGCTCAGGCCCCTGAATTTTTAAGAGGACTTCAAGGCTTACTTTAAATAGAATTCATCATAATGAGTAATGCATGGATTAATAATTGATTAAAGGAAAGCATACTTCTCCACCAACTATAGAAACCTTGATTCTATGTGCTTGATTCAATGTTGCATGGGAAACCAGGAGCAATGATGGATTCAACCAGGCCATAAGACAATGCACTTTCTTCATGAATTGTGGTCCAACACGTTCCACAAATAGACCAGGCATTGCCTCCCATGTTTAATTAAATGTTTCCCCACCTATACAAGCATCACCACCATTTTGTCCAGGTTGTGCCACAGATAGTTTTGTTTTAATTAAATCTCCCTCTCTCTCTCTCAAACATTGGGAAGTAATGAGACTATGGAATATGGGTCCTACAAAAGGAAATGTAGAGCTGAGTATCATCCACACACTGATGATACTGCAGCACAAAAGTGATCCCACGCTAGCTTTACATACATGTTGTACAGGAGAAGTGGCAAGTTGGAACCCCATGGGATTGCATAATTTAGTACCCTCAGAGAGGATGAACAGTTGTCCAGCACAATCCCCTGCTATCTCTCTCAGAACAAAGTCTCTGCAGGGCTTACTTTAACAAAGACCAATACATATGGCCTTACAATAACTATGTTTCTGAACAGAGAAAATCCACAAAGTTTATTAGGGAATTTAAGCCAAAGAAATAATGCTTAATTATTACCTCAAACATCCCAAGGGAATAATTTTGTTTAAATATGTTTTGCAATTTCAATATCATTAGCATTATATGTTAGCATTTCCAAAAGCAAACACTTCAACTGGCAAATCAAACAGCTTACTTGATTTCTTTTTTGTCAATCACAAAGATAAATTTCTGAAATACTTTTTGATTTACTTTAACAATATGGTATATTACAGAAGTGAGAAGTTTATAACATCGCTTGCTCCCGCCCAAGTCAAGAGGAGTCAAAGGTGCTAAAAACCTCCTATAAGGATTTAGCAGCTTGCAGAAGTGTGTTTGATTTCATTTTGATTTTCTAGTCAAATTAAGATTCCAATTCTGCTCCCATTGCAGTCAATGGAAAAACTTCAACTGACTTCACTAGCTACAGATTAGACCCTTACATGTCCATTATATGATTTTAGACTGTAGAATCTTAAGTATAATTTAAGGCCCGGTTCAACTTACTTGGCAACAATCAAGGAGCACACCAGTTATGTTCCAGTTGGCCAACAAGAAAACTCTGTAAAGTTACTAAATGCTTCTTTTATGATTAGTTAAGCCTGTATTTAAATTATAACATGAAATCAGAATTGTTTTTTCAAATGCACAATATGGGATTGTTTTAAAATATGTATTGCAACCATGTTTTAATGAGATATTTTAAAAATACAAAGTAATTAATGTTTAACCTGTTTGAGTAATGGTAAGAATAACTAGAGCTGAGTGAATAACTCATAACAAATTTTCCAGTTACTCTTTTTCTGCCCATGGAGATTGTTTTTCCTCAAATTACTTAATTGTAAAAACTTTAATGAATTTTGTGTGTGCAACTTTTTAAAATGTCCATAGCTTAATCATAAGTATGTAATATATGCAGAATTATTAATTATTTGATATGTTGATTAGTTGTGATTGATTAAGTACACCATCTGGTCATGATCAGCTCATGTGGCTGACCACAGGACTATAAAAAGCATACTGACACTAATACATGCATATACCTATATGAAGTTCATTTTCTGAAAATGAAAAGTGAGCTTTCAGGGATTACATGTATCAATAAGATTTGATTGCGCAAAAGTTCAAATGAAAATTGCCACACAGGAGTCAAGTAACAATAGCTCGAGTTGTGAGAAGTCAGTACATTTCAAAGCAGGTGTACCTAAAATGATGCAATGGCTGGCAGCATCACTTCAGACAAGTCACTCCAATATTTCAACTGGCTTTAGGAGCCTTCAGAAGGGCAAAGTGAGACACAACATCACTTTGCATACATTTTAAGACCTCCAGATTCCTCACTTTGCCTCCCCTCCACCAACATTTTCTTCAGGTGTGATCCTGGCAAGCTTTGGCTTGATGTAGTTTTTAGTCAGGAAGAAAAGTAGTTTAGGAAGAAAATCTGCCTTTTGTCCTTATTATTTCTTATTTGTTAAGTGGCAGCTATTTGCTTGATGCTGCACAAGACACAACATTCAGATAGTTCATAACTGAAAAAAACGTATCTTTGCCCTAAAATTCAAGAAGAAACAATTAAATATTTAATGTTTGGTGACATTTTGTTATTTGGCAGGTGGAGAGATTTTTTTTTTCTCTTCATGCAGCCCTAACTGAAATACACTGTTTCCCTTCAACTAAGGACTCTCAGCTCAGAGAAATAGCATTGTGCAGTGGGCATCAGTATTCACACAGATACGTGCTGTGTTAAAGCTCTTAATGGTGTCAGAGTAGACACTGTTTCGATATCTCATGTCAAAGCTGCTTTTGTTAATGCCCCTGTACTACAAAATGACATGATATACAGGGGCCAAGAGGCACAATGAATTGAGTCAAAGAACCTTACTGTGGTGCTTTGAGAATATGTCAAGGTGCAATGAGCTTTTGTGAATTTCAGTGTACCTTGAAGCAATCTTAGACAATGATTGAAATGCAGCCAAGTTTAGTAGCAAGATGAAATGCAGAGTAATTAAAGAATTATCCTTTCCTCGTAGTTTTATATAAATTAAAGCAAATAAAAAGTCTACATTAAAATACCACAAGGTTGTTGCAACATATTAAAAACAAAGGAAATTTGCAGTTTCAGCTCTTATTTTTATCTTTAAGTCACCTAATTCTTAAATATTGCGAAGATCTGAGAAAAGTGTCCAATCATATGTACATTTTAACACCGGCTTTCTCCAGGCCCAGCACAGTAGGTTAGGTACCAAAAGTGAGAGATAGCTTATGTGGTAAATATATCCATGTGATAAATTGCAGAGCCATGATATAAATTGCATTCCATCTGAAGTCGAATTAAAAAAAAAGTACTAATAAAAAATTCAGATCAGACCATATATTTTGTTAATGCCACATATTTTACAGAAAAAATAAAATGTTTAGGAATGTTTTAATGTGTTTTAAAAGATATATTCATATTATTTTTGTATCCTGATGCTTCTATAGGCTGTCAGTCCACTGAAGCCCTACTGTTCAGAACCCAAAATAATCATAAACCCCCTAAAATAGATTTTTCTCTAAATCTTCTCAGATAGTTGAGGTCTAACATGTCACGATGTACAGGACATAAAAAAAACCCTTCCTTTTTTTTTTTGAAAGGGGGAATTTTCTTATCTCTAATGGGATAAAAAAGAGCATTTCTAGTCCTAATGTCTCATGAGGTACTGAGGCTTAAACCTGTCACTGTTCTAGGATATCACTTGTCCTGCATCTCAGAACAATGTCGTTTTAGAGGGAAATTCCACATTTGGGAGTAATGAGGAAATATTTTGTGGCTGGCTGTTTGTGTTTTTTAAAGGCAGCTGTTTGAGGCTGCTCCAGGGTTTGGTACATTAGAAGTAGTACTTATGGAGATGGATTATGTAACATTAATAGGAGTCACTAGATATCACTACTGCAAATAGTCTTACATTTATCTGAATATACAGGCGCACTTTGGAAAACACTTACTGTCATCTCTGAAGCACTGTTTAGATGTTGATCATCATCACTAAAGTGTTCTTTCTCCCGGAATTTCTTTCTGATTTAAAATCCCTTCTTACATGCAGATACTTCCAACAGTTCATACCATGGAAGCAAACCAATCATTACATTAGAGAACTTGCTAGTAATGTGCAAAGACCTGGTTAGTTACATGGTGCCAGCTCTCCCTGTTTCCAGCTCCTAAAGAATATTAAAAAGACAGCTATAAATACATTAAGTATTTCCCCAGTATTACTTTTCCATGTAAGCAATTGCTGTAATGAATTGGAGGGAAAGTATCAATGATAATAAATAGCTCTTCTATAGAGCTTTTGAGCCTAGGAAACAAAGCAGTTTACAAAGGAAGGAATTTAAAGGAGCCACAGATTTAACCACTTACTATGAGGGATTCACTGGGATTTAAACCCAGGACCTAACCACACCAGCCACTGACCTCGCCTAGATGGCCTGCATGATAGTGAGCTGATCAAAGGTGCAAGATAAATGTTGTGTTTAATCACACAATTTGACCACTTCATTGTCTGGGTTCAATAGTACACCATTGGTGGGGGAGACAAAGAGCCAATTATACAGCTGTCAGGAGCTGGGGACGGGGGGAGGACGGGGGGGGGCACAAAGGATTAGATGGGCAGGGCACTTGTGAAATGTGATGGTTTAACATCTTCTGGACAGTTTTGCCTAATTAGAGCTCCTGCTGGAGCTTGAGGCTGCTCTATCCTCGTAGAGAGTAGAAGTTGTCTGTCTGTCCTCCCTCAAGAGTGCCTCTCATGCATTTGGGTGGAAGTGCCTCTGCAACATAGGGATTGAGCCTGCAGAGAGTGAATGAAACTCTTATTTTTGCTTTTTGCTAGGAATTAGGCAGCCGTGAGTTTTTATCTTGGCTCTGCCAGTGACTCTTTGTGACCTTCATCAAGTCTCTCTCAGATGCTTGGCTGGCTGGTTCTTGCTCACTGAGATCAAACTGATTGCTATAAATGGGATCAGGAAGGAATTTTCCACCAGGTCACATTAAACAATGACTTTGGGGTTGGGTTTTTGTTTTTTGTTTTTACTTTCTCTGCAGCATGGGTCATGGGTCACTTGCCAGAATCATCTGGCTGTATCTCACTTAATCAGTTCCCTGCCATTGTAGCAGCCTTGGGCATTGATGCACTTTGGCTCCTTCCATTCTCTGCCTGTGGCACACAATAGTTTAATCTCCTGAGGACAGTAATACTTTGGTCTAATTCCGGTTGTTAGGTTTACTGTGCAGGTGATCTTTAGTGGCCTGTGATGCACAAGAGTTCAGCCTAGATGATCAGGTGATCCCTTCTGGACTTAAACTCTAAACCAGAAAGTACTAACATCCTCAAGTGTGAAAAATGTATAATTATGTTATTTCATGTGGCACATTATCAATGGGACATACAGAGCAAAATAAAAATGAACTGCTATTGAAATGGTGCCAGATGATGAACTGTCTTGTCCAGTGACCTTTTTTCCTACTAAAATGATTTAAAAGGCACTGAATTGTTGTTATTAATTATGAAACAATACCACTGGTTTGCTCCTAAAAACTTCAGAGGAAGTCTAAGAGGGAGAGCAAGGAATTAATTTAATTACTGCATTCAAAATCATCAAGATCTAAATTGTGCCTTTTTAAAGATTGTGCCCCCACTGCTGGTTCTGGCTTCTAGGAATTCAGCACTCCCACCCTCTTGTCAATGTTTAGCTGGAGCAAAAACAAGCTGTAATAAGGGAACATTAAAACTCTGTTTACATCAAATTAAATTAAATAAGTTTTACAATGCTGAAACTCATGAATAAAGTGATGTTGTGCATAAAACAGCACAATGAACTATTTTAAATGGGGCACCACTGCAAAAGCATCAACTGTCCTATAAAATGTACAGCATAGCAAGTCAGTATGATTTTCTATTTGGGTTATGCCGGTCTGTTTATGTCATGCTTAATTTTGGCTGTCTTCAGTAGTGAAAGCACTTGTCCATTCCTTTACTGTATGAAACCACACTGAACTGTACTAGAAAAGGGAGATAAATGAGGATGTAAAGTGTTGTATTACCTTATGGAGGTTCTGTGATTCTGGGTAAGAAGCTACAAGTAGATAGTTTACAACTCCAGTTCATAATTTTGGGTAACTTGGCCTGGTTTCAGCACAGGCTTGTGTCAATTTATGCTGATGTAAAAGACAGGGGATGCTGACCATGAAAGGTGTGCAGCATCTGAGGGGACAGGTTGTGGCTACTACTTTGCTTACAGGGAAGAGACATAAGAGGCCAGAACCACCCCTAAAAGCAGGCACTACTGGATTAAACTTGCCTCTATCTCAATCCTGCACTACTGGAGCTGTTCAGGTGAGGCCGGGCCCCTGAGCTAAACAAAAACTCTTAAGATTGAGTGTGAGTCCTTCTCTCCTACCCACATTTCATCCAAATGCTTTGTCATACCATCTGGTTTATGACGGGGAAGTGTTTCCATGTGGGAGGCAATGGGGGATGTGCCCAGTACTGGTAAGTGTGTTTCTGGAGATGGATAGGAGAATAACAGATGTGATTGCCTTTTCAAAAGAAATGAATAACCTGCTGTGTTTCCCCAGTGAGGGAAGGCATTATGAATGCTCAGATAGCTCAAATCATAGCCACAAAAGTGGCTCATATGCCACAATACTATGTATGACTGAAACATAAGCAGTGCAAATCCCACTGGCATGATGAGGTGGATCCAGACATGCAGAAGAAGAGCTCACAGTGGTGTTGGCTGTAGGTTGATTTCCTCCAGTTGACAGTTCTTCCTTCTGGAGTAGCTGCAAGTCAAAGAAAAACTACCCTTCTGCTTTCTTCTGCTAGTGAACTCAGATGCCTAACTCCCTTAGTCTCCCAACTACCTTCATCTCACAGCCATATATCTATCACAGTTATTTCCTCTTCTAAGGATAGGGAAATACTTGCACTATTTCCAATATCATGACAGACAGAGTCAAGCCAGTTCAGATGTTACCTGCTGTGGGGGCCCTAAGTGGACATGCATCCTGACGCAGGAGGCTTCTACCTAGGTCCTGGTCTTGACTTGCTGGAAACATGGACTGCATATCCCTACTGAAACCAGCCAGACAGGGGGAAACACCCACTTTGAGTGGGCTCTGTTGGTGAAGTTCCTCAGAAAGTAGCTAAGAGAGCTCTAGTAGAGGTGGCTTGTTGGCTTAGTGTCCAGGAGCATGAGGATTTCACTAACAGAAGGCACATGGGGATATCCAGGATGAGAGATGCTAGCTGACTACAGAAAACTACAGTGGCACCAGAGGAGCAAGGAATGCTGTCTGCTCTGCAGGGAGGAGAATGACTGCTGGGTACATCTGCTCCACACCCCCAAACAGATTCCCTATCCATTGAGGTCAAGAACTTTGTATGGAGTTCTTGACCCCAATGGTTGAGAAAAAAGAGGCTCCTGTCCCTAAGACTGGGAGTCCGACGGCCACCATATTGAAAGAGAGATGCAGGGTGGTGGTGGTGGTCAAAGACCCCTTTTTGAGGGGGATGAAGGCCTCCATCTCCCAGCTTGACCTGACATCCTGGAAGGAGTGCTGCCTGCATGAAGACCGTATCAGAATTGTTATGCAAAGGCTCATCCAGCCCTCTGACCACTACCCCCATGGGGCTCATCCACTTGCGAACTAATGATACGGCCAGGAATGACCATGAGCGGAAGAATAGTGACTACTGGGCTCTGGGAACAAGGATGATGGAGTCAGGGGTGCACATAGTTTCTTCATGCATCCTGCTGGTTTAGAGTAAGGGCCCAGGTTGGGACAGGCACATCCTGTTTAACATTTTTATCAATGACCTGGAAGAAAACAAAATCATCACTGATAAAGTCTGAAGATGACACAAAAACTGGGGAAATGGTAGAAAATGATGAAAACAGGTCATTAATACAGAGTGATCTAGATAATTTGGTAAGATAAGTGTAAATGTATAGACCTAGGAACAAAGAATATAGGCCATATATATATATATATAGGATGGGGAACTTTATCCTGGGAAGGAGTGACTCTGAAAAAGATTTGGGAGTCATGGTGGACATAGAGCTGAACATGAGCTCCCAGTTCAATGCAGTGGCCTCATGCGTAAACAATGGAATCTCAAGTAGGAGTAGAAAAGTTATTTATCTCTGTATTTGGCAAAGATGAAAGTGCTCCTGGAACACTGTGTCCAGTTCTGCTGCCCACAATTCAAAAAAGATGTTGATAAAATGGAGAAGATTCAGAGAGAAGCCACAAGAATGATTAAAGGATTAGAAAATATACCTTTTAGTGACAGACTAAAGGAGCTCAATCTATTTAGATTAACAAAGAGATTGTTACCGTATTTAAGTAACAGATATTTGAACAATTTAATACACAAAGATATAACGTAATCCAATGTCCGAAGTTGTGTAGTTTCAACTTCCAGACTGGAAATGAGGCATACATTTTTAACAATGCATGTACTTAACTGGAATAATTTGCCAAGGGTTGTGGAGAATTCTCCATCATTGGAAATTTTTAATTAAGATTGGCTATTTTTTCTGAAAAATATGCTCTAGGAATCTTTTTTGGGAAGTTCTATGGCTTGGAGGTCAGAGTAGATGATCACAGTGGTCCCTTTTGCCTCTGGAATCTATGAACTTGTGTAAAAGTGACCATAAAATGACTGGCTTCATGATTCTAAGGAAAGGAAGAAGTGAGAGCAGCAGAATCAGAACAATGGACTTCAAAAAAGAAGACTAACAAACTCAGAGGACTGCTAAGATCTCATGGGAAGAACATCTAAGGGAAAAAGGAGTTCAGGAGAGCTGACAGTTTCTCAAAGAGACAGTATTAAAGTGCAACGCCAAACAATCCTAGTACAGAGGAAAGAGAGGAAGAATAATAAAAAGCAAATATGTCTGCATCAGGAGTTCTTTAATGACCTGAAAAATCAAAAAGGAACCCTACATAAAGTTGTAACACGGACAAATCATTAAGGATGAGTACAAAAGAATAGCCCAAGGATGTTGGGACAAAATCAGAAAGGCTAGGATACAAAATAAGTTACACTTACCCAGGGACATAAAAGTGAATAAGCAGAAACAAGAGAAAGATGAAGGATAATGTAGGTCCATTACTTAGTGGAAAAGGAGAACTAATAATTGACAACATCAAGAAGGCTGATATGTTTAATGCCTATTTTACTTCAGCCTTCACTAAACAGGTTAATTGTGACCAAACGCTTAACACAATTAATATTAACAACAAAGGGGAAAGAAAAACAAGCTCGACTAGGGAAAGAACAGGTTAAAGAATATTTAGGTAAGTTAGATATATTCAAGTTGGCAAGGAATGAAAAAATTCATGCTAGGGTACTTAAGGAATAGCTATATTGATTATCTTCAAGAACTCAGGAGGACAGAGGACTGGATAAGGCCAAACATAATACTTATCTTTAAAAAGGGGAACAAGGAAGACCCAGGGAACAACTGGAACAAATAATTAAAACTATCAGTTTGTAAGCACCTAGAGGATAATAGGGTTATAAGGAATAGTCAGCATGGATTTGTCAAGAACAAATCATGCCAAACCAACCTAATTCCCTTTTTTCGACAGGGTTGCTAGTGGATAAAGGGAAAGCAACAGACATATTATATATATTGATTATAGTAAAGCTTTGATACAATCCCACATGACATTCTCATAAACAAACTAGAGAAATGGGGTCTAGATGAAATTACTGTGAAGTAGGTACACATATGCTTAGTAAACCACACTCAAAAGTGTAGTTATCAATGGTTCACTGTCAAATGGGGAAGACATCTCTAGTGGGGTCCCACAAGGGTCTCTCCTTGCCTGGTGATATTCAATATTTTATTAATGATTTTGAAAATGGTGTGAAGAATATTCTTATAAACTTTGAGATGCCACCAAGCTGGGAGGAGTTGCAAGCACTTTGAAGACATAATTTGTATTTGATATTATCCTGATATATTGAAGAATTGGTCTGAAATCAACTAGATGACATTCAATAATGACAAGGGCAAAGTTCTATACTTAGGAACGGTAAAAAAGTATACAGCTATAAAATGGGGAATAACTGGCCAGGCCATAGTACTAAAAAAAAAGATGTAGGTATTATAGTGGATCAGAAATCCAGTGTTGGGCCCTCCCAAGGCTGCAACATGGGCTGACTAGTTCAACTCAAACCTCCTTCCCAAGACCACTTCATCTCCCTGAATGCAAAGTACAGTGAAGGCTGTAGCCAGGCAACAGACAAATGCAATCCTTGGGATTTCTTTCCTCTTCAAAATTAAACACACACAGAGATGTAGCCTTTTCTTCTTTAAGGGTGAACTGAAAATCTTTTGTCTGAAGCTTTCTTAATTTCAAAATGTTGAGATAGCTTTCCATCAAAATGTTGAATTTCAAAGAAAAATCCAGGAAAAAAATAGATAATTTTCAATGGGTTTCCCTCTAGTTTAATGAAACACACTCTTTATGGAGCCGCTCTTCTCACAGGAAAAGTTAAGCCTTCCCCACAAGGTGACAAACAAACACAGAAAAGTGAAAAATAAACATACCATTTCTTAGAAGCAGCTGCCTTATATAAATGAAGTGTTTCCTGTAACTCAACTTCAGCCACCAGGACTGTTTCTCAATTGACAAAATACCTTCACATGTGACTCCCTTCTCCTTAAATGTATTCCAGAAAGACTAAGAGGCTTCAGCTGTTTTCTGGTCCTACTGGTTAACCCAGTGGTCCCCAAACTGGGGGTGTGCCCCCCTAGGGGAGGTATGGAGGAATGTTCAGGAGGTGCACAGCAAGGCCCAGACCAGCCCCTCCACAGGGGGTGGAGAGGGAACGCCACCCAGCTCCACTCTGCCCACAGCCCAGCTCATCTCCCAGCCGCAGCTCCATTCCACCTGCTGCTCCAGCTGCAGCTCCACTCTGCCCATAGCCCAGCTCCAGCCACAGCCATAGCCCCATTGCAACCCCTGCTCCACCCCCAGCCACAGCTCTGCTCCATCCCCAGTGCAGATCCAGCACCAGCCACAGCTCCACTCCACACCCTGCCCATCTCTGCCCTCATTCCCCCTCTGCCCCCAGGCCAGCTCCGACTCTAGCCCCAGCCCCTCTAGATCTGCCTTCAGCCCAAGCTCCTCTGCTGAGCAAACTGTGCAGTAATGGAGAGAGCCTTGGACAGATTCCATTACAGGTAAGGCGGGGGGGAGAGGTGACAGGAAATGTTTGGGCACCACTGGATTAACCTATGAGTGTCTCAGATGGGGCTGCTCCATACCACCCCCTTCTGGGCCTACCATCGCACTGTAGGTGCTCCTTGCCTTCATTCACAAGTTGTGGCAGTCTGTTCAATGCAGGCTAATCCATGCTATAAGTTCGGAGTCAGTCTTTAAACAATTAAATAATAACAAATTCAGAATTTGGCTGTCTGCACATTTAAACTAACCAAACAAGCATACATCAAAGGCAAGTGCTTGGTAGAAGTATTTGAACTCAAGGCCCTGACCAGGTTCTTGGTTAGCACTTCCTTTGTCCCAGTATCACCCAACACTCCCCTGAAAGGATGTAGGCAAGCCTTCTTAACTGGCTTGCTGGCTCCCGATTTTTTAGTGTCTATTCCTGGCCCTTCTAAGCCAGAGAAGGACTAATAGACACCCCTCCGCCCATCCCCCTAATCACACCTTGTCTGCCTGCCATGGCTCTCCAGAGGCGTCTGCATGCATTCAATCACAATTCAGTGCAGATACCTTGATACAAACACCCAAACTTTCATCTGTTCTTGACTTCAGTGTGCATAAACCCAGTACTTGCTAATAGAATGTTAGCACAATGTCCTTCGCAAGTGCAGGCCAGGATTAACCATGTTATAAAGCATTTCACAAACTGTGCTACGGAGTAGGTGGTCAGGGGAGAGGGGACATGAATCTACCTTAGACAATGAACAGAAGCTATCATCATCTGATGGTTGTTATTATGCAATTACTTGGTGTCCATATTATTTAAAACCAGTTCTAATTGACACTAGCATTCCCATTGACAATATCAGCAGACACACTAAGGAATGCGTGGACACAGAGAATTAACTGTCCTCCTACGCCTCCAGATCAGATTAATAAGCGAGGCTTGCAAAGTCATTTCCTGCATTATCACTATCATGTGGATAGAGAGCCTTCTTCTCCAGAAATGCCAATCCAGCACCTCTTGTCAGTATAAACTCTGTTCAAAAATAGTAAAATTTAAACAATAACATATAAAAACTGGTGGTATAGTTCATCTTACATTTGTAAGTTCGCTCACTAAATATGACTGGATTCGTAGGATTTTTAAATCAGAGAGGTCATGGTTGCAGTCACACAATAAACCTTTTTTTTTTTTTTTTTTTAGAGTGATTGTCCTTCAGATATGATAGTAAACCTAACCCTTCTCTGGTGGCTTTCCAGGAGAAATTTCAAAGGTCCCAGTACACTTTTCAAAAAGTAACTGGCTTCATATCCAACATTCCCTTTTTCAGTGAGGCAAGTTCTGTTGTCGCAAACTATCTGTCATATATTACTGAGAACATATATTACTTAATCTCTATTGCATTGATCTACAGATGAAATGCACTGCTAGCATTGATTTGATCTACTGAATGCCCTGCTAGCTAGCTAAGGAGTGTGAGGCCTAACACATAGCTTTATTACATTTTTCTTTTTGTTTGTATCACAACTTTTGAAGATTATGCCTGATCAATTCCAAAATTTCAGGGAATGTTCTAGACATCAGTTGGAGATTTGCACTGTGGCTCCCTCCACAATGCCTGGTTCAGGCAAGTCCATTCACCTTTGCCCAGTCAAAACTGTTTTAATTCATCTAAACAGTGTTTCAGGCAGAGAGAGATTCCTGACCAAGGCAGGAAGCAGGATTAGGGCTAGAGTTACTGCAGCACCAAATGGGCATTGTGCAGGTGAGAGTTGACCAAGGCAGTCAGCAAGGTAAGATTAGGGTTAAAGTTACTGGAGGGAGTAAGTGAAGACTACTGCTCAGGCTACTCTGCTATCAAGGGAAAGTTGTGGTTGATATGAAACGAATGGAACAATGAGAAGAGAAGCAACTTAGATTAGTTAAAAACAACATTTAGATTTACTGGCAGAATGCTGTAAAATTGATGCAGGTTCATGGAGAGAGACTGCATTTCTGGCTCTTCTACCACCAACCAGCTCAGACTACATAAACAATGAAGAGTGTGACTCTGTAGTAGATGGCTCATTGCTTTGTAAAGTGCTTTTGACTACCTTCACTGTAAGAGGCACTACACAAACCTAACTTCTGTTCTAATGTTTAACCCACTGCTAACCCGATCATGGTTTATACATGTGATACACACCCACTCTCTATCAGAGAGAGCATGCGTGTGTATGCAGTCCCAATTTTGTAATCTCTAGTAAGCCCTCATTTTTAAAATAAACTCGTACATTATTTGAAACCTTCAAATTATACATGTAGCTTATTGCATATAAATGTACTTTCTTTCTTATATACTTTCATCCTCCCTCCCACTATTAATGTTTATTACATTCACATGTGTCTTCTCTTAAATTAAGTCACAGCTGTACAAACACTTTGAGAATAGTGTTTCAATAGTTAAGACTCATGAGTAAGTCTTCAGGACTGGAACTTTAGGATTGTATTCTCTATGGGCAAGGATTGTGTCTCCATACACGTTCATATGGTGCCTAGAAAAATGAGCTCTTGATACTGATTGGGATCTTTGGGCCCTATCCCAATACAAATAACTGTAAAACATACTGTACTCTTCAACTTGAGATAAAGCCAAAATGGTATAAAGTTAACTTGCTTCACCTCACTACCAACTTTTAGATAAATGTAAAATCTCTGAACTCCTTCTGCTCCCATTTCCATTTTAATTCCAGTAATCCTGAATGGCTTTTTTTTAAAAAATCTGCAAACAATCTAAATTAGCATTGTATGTATCTAATTATCTGCCTTCTAAATGGATTGATGATTTTGGTATAATTATTTCCCAATGTTTACATTTATAAAGAGAACTGAATCTAAGGAATACTGAAGGACAAAAAGCCAATGACGGATGACTGAATGCAGGACTGTTTCAATTATATTTGAAAGTGTATAACTCGTTATTTTCATTAATGTACAGTAGGAAAGACATTGTAACATCAAACTCAGTGCTTCTACCAAATGTTCTATACAAACAAAAGTAATGTAACAACATCAATGTAATCTAATGCAAAAGCTTACTTTAGGATTTAATGATGTAACAAAATCAAATTTTTCATAAGTATTTTGGAACTGAATAATGAAGTACTACCGATCCTACACTCTTTCATCATTTTTACCCTCTTGCTCCAAAATCCTACATATATCTTGAGGAATTTATCCAATCCCATTGCCACCATATGGTAACTTAATCAATAATCAGGGAGCTGATTACTTCAGCATTCCAGTGCCATTTTGTACAGTGCAATGAAAAGAAAACTAACAAAACCTTGACATAAACACATAACAGTGACATATTTTCAATTGTTCTGTTTTGTGTACTTACACAAAGTGCTATTGGTTGTAGAATTCCTCAAAACCTGAAAACCTTCTGTTGTGTTCATAGTCTACACCTTCCATGCAGGCTCGCTAAATAGATTGATAGTACATTAAGTACCTAACCATATAACCCACTATTACAATCAAAGTAATAATTTATTGTTATCAGTAGCTGTTTGAAATATGAATTTCAACTTTTCCCTTCATTTGAATATAAATATTTGAGCTGGCCATGATCTTTTAATAATACTTCGATGAGCATGCCATTTTTCAGTGAACTGCTATTAATTTCTCAGTGAAACGATAGTGAAGTGAGTAACAATGACAATTTTGAAGCTGCCAGAAAGAATCATCATAATATACAACCTATAAAGAAAAATATAAATATAGAGAGACACACATCATGGAACAAAGTCTATAGCCTCATTTGGTAAAAGGACCATTAATTCATATATTCTAAGACCAAAAGGGACCGTTGTGATTATTTAGTCTGACTTCTTCCATGACACAGGCCATAGAACTTCCCACAAAGTAGGGCACATATTTGAGAAAAAAATCCAACCTTGATTTAAAAATGATCAGTGATGGAGAATCCACCATAACCTGTGGTATATTTTTTCCAAATGGTTAATTACTCTCACCATGCAAAATTTACAGCTTAGTTCCAGTCTGAATTTGTCTAGCCTCAACTTCCAGCCATTGCATCACCTTTTTCTGTTAGACTGTAGAACCCATTATTAAATATTTGTTCCCCATATAGGTACTTACAGACTATAATATTTAGAAAAGCTGGACGTGCACAAGTCCATGGGGCCGGATGTGTTGCATCCGAGAGTGCTTAAGGAGTTGGCGGCTGTGATTGCAGAGCCATTGGCCATTATCTTTGAAAACTCATTGCAATCGGGGGAAGTCCCGGACGACTGGAAGAAGGCTAATGTAGTGCCCGTCTTTAAAAATGGAAGAAGGAGGATCCTGGGAACTACAGGCCAGTCAGCCTCACCTCAGTCCCCAGAAAAATCATGGAGTGGGTCCTCAAGGAATCAATCCTGAAGCACTTACACGAGAGGAAAGTGATCAGGAACAGTCAGCATGGATTCACCAAGGGAAGGTCATGCCTGACTAATCTAATCGCCTTCTATGATGAGATTACTGGTTTTGTGGATGAAGGGAAAGCAGTGGATGTATTGTTTTTTGACTTTAGCAAAGCTTTTGACACATTCTCCCACAGTATTCATGTCAGCAAGTTAAAGAAGTATGGGCTGGATGAATGCACTATAAGATGGGTAGAAAGTTGGCTAGATTGTCGGGCTCAACGGGTAGTGATCAATGGCTCCATGTCTAGTTGGCAGCCGGTATCAAGTGGAGTGCCCCAAGGGTCGGTCCTGGGGCCGGTTTTGTTCAATATCTTCATAAATGATCTGGAGGATGGTGTGGATTGCACTCTCAGCAAATTTGCGGATGATACTAAACTAGGAGGAGTGGTAGATATGGCGGCAGGTAGGGATAGGATACAGAGGGACCTAGAGAAATTGGAGGATTGGGCCAAAAGAAATCTGATGAGGTTCAACAAGGATAAGTGCAGGGTCCTGCACTTAGGACGGAAGAATCCAATGCACCGCTACAGACTAGGGACCGAATGGCTAGGCAGCAGTTCTGTGGAAAAGGATCTAGGGGTGACAGTGGATGAGAAGCTGGATATGAGTCAACAGTGTGCCCTTGTAGCCAAGAAGGCCAATGGCATTTTGGGATGTATAAGTAGGGGCATTGCCAGCAGATCAAGGGACGTTCCCTCTATTCGACATTGGTGAGGCCTCATCTGGAGTACTGTGTCCAGTTTTGGGCCCCACACTACAAAAAGGATGTGGAAAAATTGGAGAGAGTCCAACAAAGGGCAACAAAAATGATTAGGGGTCTAGAACACATGACTTATGGGGAGAGGCTGAGGGAACTGGGATTGTTTAGTCTGCAGAAGAGAAGAATGAGGGGGGATTTGATAGCTGTTTTCAACTACCTGAGAGGTGGTTCCAAAGAGGATGGTTCTAGACTATTCTCAGTGATAGAAGATGACAGGACAAGGAGTAATGGTCTCAAGTTGCAGTGGGGGAGGTTTAGGTTGGATATTAGGAAAAACTTTTTCACTAGGAGGGTGGTGATGCGTTACCTAGGGAGGTGGTAGAATCTCCTTCCTTAGAAGTTTTTAAGGTCAGGCTTGACAAAGCCCTGGCTGGGATGATTTAATTGGGGATTGGTCCTGCTTTGAGCAGGGGGTTGGACTGGATGACCTCCTGAGGTCCCTTCCAACCCTGATATTCTATGATTCTATGATATAATCAAGACACCATTTAACCTTCTCTTTGTTACGATAAATAGATTGATCTCCTTGTGTCTTATCACTAGCCTGGTCTACAGTACACAGTTAGGTCAACATAAAACAGCGTATGTCAATCTAATTATGTCAGTGTACACACTAAAGCCTTGTCCTGCCGATGTTAGTGCCCTATTACCCTGACATCATAACTGTACCTCCACGAAAGGCATAGTGCTTGTGCCGCTGTACTTAGGAAATGCAGTGCCTGTGTAGACACTGGGCGTTATTTACATTGGCTGTTGGCTGTCTTGTCAATTTCATGGCTCCATGTTGTAGCTGTGAAATTGACAAGAAATCCGGGCAGCTAGAGCCCAGCTGCCCCTAACTCACCATTCCCAGCAGGGCTGCTGCCCAGAGGCTCCCCGCTCAGAGAGCCGAGAGGCTCGGGTGATGGGGAGCTGGTAGCCAAGAAGCCCGGGTAGTTGCCCCCTTCTCCCAGCTGGGAGCGGGGAGCTGAGAGCCGGGTGGGGGAGAAGGGAAGGCAGCTGGGCTCTCAGTGGGGAGCTGCAGGGAGCTGACAGATGAGGATTTCAGCTCCCCACACTGCCCCTTTTCAGTTGGTGGAAGTGATCCTACAGTGTCTGTAAGTCAACCTAACATATGGAATGTTTTCCAATCCTTTAATCATTCTCGTGGCTTTTCTCTGAACCCTCTCTAATTTATCACCATCCTTCGGGAATTGTGGGACCAAAACTGGACACAGTATCCCAGCAGCAGTCACACCAGTGCAAATGCAGAGGTAAAATAACCTCTTTACTCCTGCTTGAGATTCCCCTATTTATGCATCCCAGGATTGTGTTAGCTCTTTTGGCCACAGTGTCAAACTGGGGAACACCTGTTTAATACCATGCCCCCCAAATCTTTTTCAGAGTCACTACTTTCCACGATGGAGTTCCCCATCATGTAAGTATTGCCAACTTTCTTTGTTCCTAGATGTACACATTTACATTTAGCTATATTAAAATAAATATTGTGTACTTGTGCCCTGTTCTCTTTATTTACTGCTCCCTCAATTTTTGTGTCACCTGCAAACTTTTTCACTGATAATTTTGTGTTTTCTTCCAGATCATTGATAAAAACGTTAAATAGTGTAGGGATAAGAATCAGTCCCTGCGGAACCCCACCAGATACAGATCCAGTCAATGGGATCACCCATTTATAGTAACATGTTGAGATCTATCAGATTAGCCAGTTTTTATCTAATTTAATGTGTGCAATGTTAGTTTTATATCATTCTAGGGTTGTTGTTTTTTTAATCAAAATGTCCTGTAGTACCAAGCAAAATGCCTTACAGAAGTCTAAGTATATTGTCTCAACACTATTACCTTTATCAACCAAAATTGTAATCTCAACAAAAAATGATATCAAGTTAGTTTGACAGAGTCTATTTTCCATAACCCATGTTGATCTGAATTAATTACATTACCCTCCTTTAGTTCTTTATTACCCTCATTTAGTTCTTGATTAATCTTATTATTAATTATAGTGCACATGTAAATCACCTACTCTACTTGAAAAATCTCAGCTACAACTGACAAAATTACGTACTTTTTCAATAAAAATACATCAGTAGAATCATAACTTCAGAGAAAACTACATTATCCTATTAACTGCAGCATAGGGAATATTTGAGCACTTCTAAAGGCTTGGAATTAGTTCACAGTCCTCAGTCATTTAACACCACAATGGCAATGCTCCAGCATAAGTGAGGGGTTTGTGTCCTCATATATATATATATATATATATATATATATATATATATATATATATATATATATAAACAAATATCTCCTGCCCACTCCCCCCCCACCACTTCATATACAGAATGCACAAGTCCCTCCTTTCTAATCCTGGAAACTTTATTGCCACCTTATGCTATATCAGGGAATTATGTTACAAAAAACCCTCGTCCTTAATGACTGAAAATTCTGTATCTTCTCTTGCACTCAATTAAAATCAAAGTAAATGTCACATGGAGCTGAGAATTTTAATATGAAAAATTGATTTTAATCCAGTTAGACTTCAACATCTAACTACAATCTTTGTACCAAGGCCACATGTCAAAACAGAGCCTGGGAAGACATGTAAATCAATATCAAATATCTGAGTTCTGAAGTGAATATGTTTGCTAATACCAATTCAGTGAAACCTACACTATAAAAAAAGAAAACTAGCATGGCACAATATTAACTATTTATAGCAAAGCATCCAAGGAGAACGATACAATTTTCATCTTACAAGTATGGGTGACATGCAATTACATTTAGTTATGAATATTTCCTATTATAGGAGCAGCTGGTATGAGAGTAGATTTAAATTGTTGCATTTCCCATTTATTTCAATCTCTGAAAGAATAAAACATCGGAATTTAAATGTCATATATTCTAGCAGTGAAAACAACTTGTCCCATGTATTAGACACCAAGAGCCTGAACCAATGTCTTCTGCAGTCAATGGAAAACCTTCCATACACTTCAGTGTGCATAGAATTGGGTCCCAAAAAAGTTAATACATTAATGCATAATGCATTAGGTACAGTAGTAACTCACAACGTGAATATTCCCAGAAACCATGTCATGTAACCACGAAGCAATTCATAGGTAAATAAAATATTGATGAAACAGTCCTTTTAAGTGATATATTTGACTTGATTATGATGGTGTATTTTCCTTTGGTTGTTCAATTGACTTAAAAAAAAATCAAGAAAATCAACAACATCAAGCCACTGTCAGCAAAACTGTTGCTTTTTGGTTCATAAGAATGATAACTGTGCTTAGAATGAACCAAAACTGAAATTTACAATGTGTCAAACAGATCATTTCCATTTTTCATTCCTATAGTCTCCATCCACTTCAGGATGTGATTTCAATCACAATATTCTTATAATGAACAAGCAGATTTGGACAGCTAAAATGGGAAATTCCTTACCATTTATTTTGTGTACTATTATATATATACACCTCTACCCCGATATAACACGGTCTTTGGGAGCCAAAAAATCTTACCACGTTATAGGTGAAACCGCGTTATATCAAACTTGCTTTGGCCTCGAGCATTTCCGTTATTAATAGTCACTTCCTGCCCCCTGACTGAGCCCTCTGAACCCCCGACCCATCCAACCCTCCCGCTCCTTGTCCCCTGACTACCCCCTCCAGAGACCCCCCCGCTCCTAACCACCCCTCCCAAGACCCACCCCCTATCTAAGCCCCGCTGCTCCTTGTCCCCGACCGCACCCTCCAGAGACCTCCCCATCCCTAATCACCCACAGGACTCCACCCCCTCCCAACCCTCCTGCTCCCTGTCCCCTGACTGTCCTGACCCCTAGCCACACCCCCGCCCCCTGACAGGCCCCCTGGGACTCTCACGCCCTATCCAACGCCCCCGTTCCCCATCCCCTGACTGCCCTGCCCCCAGAACCTCCGAACCATCCAACACCCTGCTCCCTGTCCCCTGACCGCCCCCCGAGACCCTCTGCTACTTATCCAACCCCTCGGCCCCGGCCCAGCACCTTTAACACGCCGCTCAGAGCAGCGTGTCGGAGCCAGACACGCTGAGGCACTGATCCACCACAGCGCGCAGCCCAGCCCCCCAGAGTGCTGCATTACCATGTTATATCCAAATTTGTGTTATATCGGATCGCAGTATATCAGGGTAGAGGTGTGTGTATACATTTGGTGTATTGTTATATTAATATGACAAAGGGTTAATGTCACTTACTAAAATAAACAAAAACAAAGGCTTATCTTTCCTCTTTTTAATATGTTTTCAGCTTTATATACTTTAAATTTTCAAAAGAATTAAGCACTTTTTAAAAGTTTGAAGTATTACTTAATTCTTATGTGGGACAGTTTAATGTTTCATTGTTGTGTTTGCAAAGTGCAGAAAAATCTTGGTTTTACCAAGTTTTATCAAAAACTTTAGTCGTCATAATCCAGAAGTCAAGGACAATAATTAAAATAAATAACTGATTGGTGATTTTGACTGCCTCAGTTTTGGGAGCCCCATCTTGACTCACTTTAAACGCCTGAGTTTTTAGAGGGTAGAAACTCAGGAGTTTGGGAAAATTAAGTCCTTTTAATGTTGTCTCAAGATAGGCATTTCTGAAAATCTTGACCAAGAGGCATGGCTTTGTGATGAACTTGGCTAACAAAGTGAAATTGACTAAACGTGGTTTTATTATAAAGTTTATGATGAGATACAGAAGAGAGACCTAAACATTGTCATTTTAGTTCTGGGAAAGTTTTGCTTAGCAGCTAGTGCTTTGTGTTTAGCAAAAACAAAGGTTGTATAGAAGAGAAGCATACTTTGGAAAAATGGATGTTTTAAACCATTCCTGCCATGTTGTTCTGAAGTTCTGGCAACAGAAGTAGGAAGAGGATATGATTAACTGTTTCCAACATTTGAGTCCTGGATTTCTTATTTTAAGGGTTTACACAACATAGTCACAAAAATTAGTCTTCAGCTGTAGCACCTATTCAATTTATGCACACTTATGGACCCACATATTCTATAGTTTACTACAATAATAACCCCAAACACTGAAGTGTCACTATTGTAACCTGTAGTGTTTTGGACCATTAATGAAGAAAACTGTCATATTTTTCTTTACTAATAAACAAAGATTGAACACAAAACACCAGATTAACCATGAGAAAACATGTGTGTAACCAACCTGAAGTCGATGGGCATGTCTACACTGAAATAAAAGCCCTGCACTACGTCCATGGCTAGCCCACATCAGCTGTCTCGGGCTCGCGGGGCTCATGGTGCAGGGCTAAAAATTGCTGTGTATTTGTTCAAGGTCAGGCTGGATCTTGAGCGCCAGGATCTTCCCCTTCACAGAGCCCCAGAGCATGGGCTCTAGCCCAAGCCCGAACATCTACACAGCAATTTTACAACCCCACAGCCTGAATCCTCTGAGCCTGAGTCAGCTGACCTGGGCCAGCCATGGGTGTTTAATTGCTGCATAGACATACCCAATGTGGCCAGACTGACTTATGCCAAAGATTTTTTTTTCTAAAAATAATGATGCTAGCACTTTTTTTTTAATTTAAAATAATCTCAGAAAATGTTCTGCTTGACCAAGACAAGACATTTGTTTTGCATTCTTGCAACTCAAAGGAAAGCTTGTTGACATTTTTTCCAAGTAAGATTTTTCAATTAGTCTTCTCGGTTAACTAGCCATTTTCAGAAAAAAAATAATTGGGAGGATTAATGTTTAGAAATCAATATCTACACAAAAAAATTGCTATAATGTTTAACATGCATCAGCTACATAACTAAGCGAAAGATGAATATAACAACTTTCAACCACTCATGTCAAAGTTCTGTGTAATGGCTCCAAAGGAGTCATTATGTTGTTACCAGGCATAAATTCATTTTTTACAAATATGTCTCAGTACAGATTTATTCAGTAGAACTTTATGTTCTTTAGAGCTGTTCTGGTCTATTGGGTAAATAATTTGCATTTTAAAAACAGCTACACATTTACGTATATATACACAATAGACCATAGTAAGTCCTTACAGCCATCACTTATCACTGACAATATGTGCATTACACATTTTGTATTCCACTCATTCACATGATAGACTCTGAAAGAACTTCTCTGTAGTTTGCCTTATAAATAACATGCTTTTTAAAAAACTATTTGTGACGTGTACTGGCATTCAGACAAGAAGTGACAGTTCTTGTGAAAAGGAAAACAGCAGCAAAATGGATAGAAACGAACTGCATTCTAACTGCTACAATGGAAATATTTCCAAAGGGTTGCATTTTATTTCAGATCTTAATGTTTTATATTTATTGCATGGCACTTAGATTCTGATCAATAGGCATATTACAAATGTAAAAAGAAAACTTAATATAACCATGGGACTACACTGACTCTATAAAAATATATTTAGCATCCCAACCTACCACTCTGAAAATTTGCCTGAAAGGTTTGAACAAAATCTCTCAAGGCAAGAAAATTCAGAATTACAACTGGAACTGCAATTTCTTCCAAGTTATTATTATTAATAATAAATAAATAATAAATAATATTAATATTTACTCCTCAAAGTGCATGGCACTTTGCAAAACTCCTAGACAAGTGTCCTGCTTTAAACTGGGTGAACAAAAACACAAGAAGGGCATGCCTAGATTAGGATAAAAGATGTTTAAAAATGTGTTAACTAGCATAAACAAGGCAAACTGTATTTCGGCTCATACTAGCTGGTCAAATTGAAGCCAAGTGGGGAGAGGAGGAGGAGAAGTTTACATCACTGATGGAAGGCTTGGGACAGATTTGTAATATCTCTAAAATCCAAATTGCTCTTTCCAGAGAATGAATCAATAGCATTTGTAGAGGGGAATGGGATATGTGGGTGTTAATTTCTACCTTCCTTGTTTCTGTGGAGATCAGTATTTAGTATCAGTTTAAGAACACAAAATAAGTGTGTATCAAATGTTAAATAAAGGGCCAATCTGTGCTTGTACTTCTAATGGGTGCACAAAGGGAGAAGAAAAAAGGACCCTTGTTTCACCACAGAAACTTCATAAATATATGTATAGATACATGCAGTCCCTGTGAACTCCAGCACCCATGAAAAATACCCCAAAGAGGAACAGAAGGGGAAGTGAGTGGAGCCATGGCCTGCCACAGAATGGAATACATATCCCATCCTTGCTGGACCAGGAGCAGGTGTGTCTCTTCGGAACTGGATCTGTGACTTAATACCTAACCGTATCCTAAGCAGTATTCTGAACCGTAGCCAATAGTCACTTGAATTAAATGTTGCTCTTTCTCAGCAAAATGTAAACTCATGAGAAAATGACGCTTCCCAATGGGCAGATATGCTCTAAGTCCATGAGCAGTCACGGCACAGTGATCTCTTCATTTCTGACACACCAACACAAGCTGGGCGTGTCTCTGGATGATGCACAGCACATGAGGAAAGATGAGTTAGTGTGGCAGGAAGTAGAGCAACCTCAGAAGAGAGGTGTGTCTGGGAAAGGTCATGGCCCCGCTCATCTTGCATGATTGTAATTAAGGGACCACTGGCTAGACCTGTCACACAGATGCAGCAAGTTCACTTACTGGTGTGCTCCCCAAAATTTGCCAGAAGGCATTTTGCATTTTAAAGACATAATGCTTCCATTCCCTCTGAAGTGGGTCAAGTGAGCCCTTAAATTGTGCTTTCTAATTTCTTACATTGCTTCTGGAGGGGAGAGGCAAGAGGGAAAGCAACAGAAAGATAGGAGGAGTGTGAAGGCAAAAATAAGAAAGTCATTTACCAACATTAATGAAAACTCAATTTTTGGAATATGTACTGTAGTCCCTGAATTAATTATAATTGCTGGACTCAATAATGTGCTGGGATCCTCACACCACATAGATATTCTAAAGAGCTCTCAGGAAACGTATGCATCCCCATGTCATACAAATAGTTTTTACAATAGCCTCCGTTAAAAATGTGATATCATTTGTAAGGAAAATTACTTGTACCACAGCATTCTTATGTTTAGACCAGGAAATACCACAGAGAGGCCCCAATTCAGAAAAGGACTTAATCATATGCCTAACTAAGCTGAGTAGTCCTGTGTGCTCCAGTGGAACTACTGATATTAAGCACACATTTAAGTACCTTGCTGAATTGGAGCCACTCTCTGGTAATAGCTGAAATTTTAAAAGTGGCCACAAATCTGACATGCTTGTTTTATGTGCTTCAGTGAGGCCTAATGGGAGAGTTAGATAAGATTCCCATTCAGAACTGCCTCATGCACCTGAGTACATCCACTTGCAAGTGCCAGTGTGCCACCGCAAAGTTAGCACTTAAAAGAATTTTACCACATTACTTTGCAGTTGACGTTATCAATTAAGAAGTTATAATAAATGCCAAACCCTGACAAACATAACCTCCTGACACCATATGAAGGCCAGATATAATGCATTCTAAAACACAGACCAACCTTATTATAAAATGAAACTTTTAGTGATCCCTTTGTTCTCTCATAAATGCAAGGGCAAACTGCATACAGAATTTACCCATTCACTTAAAAAGAGTTGCTTGCATTGCTTCACACTTCCTTATCGAAGGGAGAAGAGATCCGTAAATTGGATACAAAGCATTTCACATTTTTTTTTCAAACTTAAGCAGAAAAACTAATTAGCAGGTCTGCTAATTCCCTCTGACATGCCCTTATTTACAATTATTTGCTCTGTATTTGGACTGTTTCTTCCCGTTCAGAACAAGCTATCATTTAAAACGTCATTATCACAGCCCTAATTCTTAACACACTGATTCATGCACAGTGAAAGACAGATCGTGGTTGATAGCCACTAAATTGATGATGTTAGAATCTGGACATCTTTAGGTGATGGCATCTGAGGCATTGGGCCAGAAAGCAAGAAAAGGAAGGGGAGCATGACCATTCATCTAATACTGAAGGCGATCGATTGCCCTTCCACTAAATAGAACTGCTGATTTGGAATTCATTCAGATTCAGAGCCCTGAGCAGAATCCCTGAATGAGTAAACAATTTGCTTGTGTTAAACACACGAGTTCTCTCATCATCTGACATGAAATAAATAATGCAACAATAAATACCCTGGCTGAAGATTAGGCACAAAAGGAGCCTCTCGTTCAGTTACCTACATTTTTTAAGGACAATTTTATACCTGAATTAAAACAAATCAAAAAAGGAAAAATGTTAGTTATTCAGAGTTGAATTTTTCCAAGGTGTTATGACTAATTCTGCTTATGGAAGGCTGCCTCCCAACTTTGAAATCAAACATGGTCACTTGAAAAATAGGAGAGAACTATTATCAACAAATGTGCTGATTTTTCTTTGACTAGAAACATAGCTATTGTAATTAAATGTGAAATTTAATCACCACAGAGAACTGTGATAACTTTCACTTTTCAGCAACTCACAGACTTTAAGGTCAGAAGGGATCATCATAATCATGTAGTTCTAGTGTGACCTCCTGCACGTTGCAGGCCGCAGAACCTAATTCACCCACTCCTGTAATAGACCACTAGCCTCTGATGGCAATCAATTTAAAAAAAGGCTCTTGTACTCTTTGTAGTGATAATAACCTGATCAAATGAGTCTTTCCTGCGAGTATGTATACACTCTGAACACTCCAGATGGGCGTACCTAAGCCAATGCTAGGTAATATTGGGGTTTAGGAATCCTTGGGCTGACTATACTGGGGTCTTGAGGCTGTAATTACGCAGATGTGAATCTTTAAGGAATATTACATATTGTATGTAATAATATTTTGCTCATTTATGTCAGAAATAGACATGGGTCTGTGCAATAAAATTCAGATTCAAACTCTCAGCTGTAGGTTCTTCTAATGTGGGGGTTGGTTAAGCCCATGATACAAACAAGGGTGAGCATTTTGCTGAGCTGTGAATTTTAGACACAGCTATAAGCTTGCATGTGAAACACCCCACCATTTTGGGTTGTTTAGATGGGAATTTGGTTAAGAGCATCTCTAGTCAGAGTGACTTTTTTCCAAATATGACTATACTACTTGAAGTATTTTTAAAGATCATATATTGTATGTTTTATGTCCAGCTTTAGTAAATGCCTGAAATGATTTTGCTAAATAGATTTATTTTCCTTGTTTTTAAATAACATGTTCAGTATGAGACCAAAGATGAGAAAATACAGCTTAAGAAGATTTGGAGAGTAAGACATCAGTGAATGTAATTCAGTCATTAGAATGAAAGAATGTCAACCAAAACAATACGTCATAGTAATATACTGTGCCTTATCTGAGGTATTTCCTTTAATTCCTGACAAATGTGTACAGAAATTATGCAATGTAAATTCCTATAGCAGGTCAAACTGAAGAGAGATCTTCAGTACTAAGTTTCCTCCTTGCTTGAAAAAAATCTACCATCTCTATATGTGTAATGACAGAATGCAAATTCCACTTTCACTATTTGCCATTGTCTCCCTAATACAAAATATTATTTATTTTGCTAAAGTCTTGGTAATCTTCTTCCCTCTGTTAGGGCATAGGCTTCTTCAGTTGAGAAGTCATGAATGGATGACCATGCTCTTTTGTGCGCTAAAGGAACAGACAGAATTCCATTTAATATTTGGAATCTTGCCTGTTGCCGTTTTTTTTTTTCTGTTGCTTATCTACCAGAGAATATCACCAAAAGTTTCAGAAAGCCACAGTCTTCCGCAGAAAGAAGGGTCAAGAAACTTAAACCAAGCAGGTGTGTTTTACAAAATATTTATTAGGGAATGGTAATATATTGGGAAAATATTATATATGTATATATATATATACATACTACTATGAATCAAGGACCCTTAAAACTTAAAAGTAGACTAATGGTTATTCGTATCTAGATCCCTACCAAATTCACAGTCCATTTTGGTCAATTTCACAGTCACAGGATTTTAAAATAATAAATTTCATGACTGCAGCTATTTAAATCTGAAATTTCATGGTGGTGTAATTGTAGGGACCCAAAAAGGAGTTGGGGGGTTGCAATGTTATTGTAGGGGGTGCTTGCAATACTGCTACCCTTACTTCTGCACTGCTGCTGGCAGTGACGCTGCCTTCAGAGCCGAGCAGCTGGAGGGGGGCAATTGCTGGCTGTGATCCCAGCTCTGAAGGCAGAGCTGCCATCACCAGCAGCGCAGAAGTAAGGATGGCATGGGATGGTATTGCCACCCTTACTTCTGTGCTGATGCCTGCAGAGCTGAGCCCTTAGTCAGCAGCCGCCACTCTCCAGCTGCCCAGCTCTGAAGGCAGCAGCACAGAACTAAGGGTGGCATGCTATGGTATTGTTACCATTACTGCTGCTGGTGGGGCACTGCCTTCAGAACTGGGCGCCTGGCCACCAGCCACTGCTCTCCAACTGCCCATCTCTGAAGGCAGAGCAGAAATAAGGGTGGCAATACTGCAACACCCCTAAAAATAACCTTGTGACGCTCCTGCAACTCCCTTTTGGGACAGGACCCCAGTTTGAGAAACCCTGGTCTTCCCCAGGAAATCTTTATAGTATAGGGTAAAAGCACACATAAGACCAGATTTCACAGTCCATGACGCATTTTTCATGGCCGTGAATTTCGTAGGGTCCTATTCATATCTCTAAGTCTTTAGTTCTATATAAAGGAAATTTAAAATGCATATTGTATATTCATGCAAAGCTGCACGTTCCATGTCAAAAGATAGGGTCAGTGTTGTTGTAGTCATATTGGGCCCAGGATATTAGACAGACCAGGTGGGTGAAGTAATATCTTTTATTGGACCGCTTCTGCTGAGAGAGACAAGCTTTTGAGTTACACAGAGCTATTCTTCAGATCTGGGAAAGGTACTCACAGTATCACAGCTAGATACAAGGTCAAACAGACAGTTTAGTGTAAGTAGTTAGCACATATTCTAAAGGACCATTCAAGGTGAAGTGGCTCATTAACACCCCTGTAGTCACAGAACAAAAAAGGGGGTTAGGGGGTTAGGGTTAGTGGGTTATAGATTTTTGTAATAAGCCACAAATCCAATGTCTATTTAAGGGTACGATTACATTACAAATTATGTTGACCTAAATTACATCAATTTACAGCCACTTCAGTAATTTAATCTCTTCTGCATGCTCCTTGGGTCAGCAGTGAATGTCCTCACCAGGAGCACTTACACCAATTGAACTGTCAGTGTGCGGCATTGTGGGATGGCTTCTGAAAGCCAGCAACATTCAATGTAAAGAATGAAGTATCTGTCACTGATACTGCATCAACCTAACTATGTTGACCTAAGCGCTATGCCTCTCACAGAGGTGGAGTTATTAAGTTGGCATAGTGGGCAAGTTACATCGATGGGAGTGACATTTTAGTGTAGACACTTACAGAGTTAGGTTGACAACAGTTGCCTTGAGTCAACCTAATTCTGTAGTGTAGACCAGGGCTCAGACTGTGTCCTGGTCTTTGGAGAGCTTGCCTCTGCTCATGAGCTTTCAGGTGTTGGTGGTGTTGTTTGAAAGCTAGAAGAGGGGTTCAGGAAACATTTGTTTCAAAACACCATATCACCTGTGGGTGAACATTTTTCACAAAGTGATCGCTCTATATCTGATCTCTGAGTCCTCATCCTGAAGTGAAACCTGCACAACACTTTCAAAAGACGAGCCTGAGAGCGTAAATTCCTAAATTTGCTCGATACAAAAGGGCTTGTCTACACTGGCACTTTACAGCACTGCAACTTTCTCACTCAGGGATGTGAAAAAAAAAAACAAGTTTGCAAGTTTCAGCGCTGTAAAGTGCCAGTGTAGGCAAGACCTTCCCCAGTGCTGGTAGCTATTCCCCTTGTGGAAGTGTTTTTTTTTTAAGAGCACTGGGAGAGCTCTCTCCCAGTGCTATGCTGCGACTACACAAGCCATGTTAAAGCACTGCCACGGCAGCATTTTAATGTTGCCAGTGAAGACATGGCCTTAATGAAGACACCGGACTTATGGCTTATTACAAAAATTTGTAACCCACTAACCTCCTTTTTGTCCTATAACTAAAGGATTGTTAATGGGCCACTTCAACTTGAATGGTCCCTTAGAATGTGTGTTAACTACTTATACTAAAGTATCTCTTCAACCAGCTGTGACAGGGTGAGTACCTTTCCCAAACCTCAGGAAGAACTTTGTGTAACTTGAAAACTTGTCTCTCTCACCCGCAGAAGTTGGTTCAATAAAAGATATTACCTCACTCACCATGTCTCTCTAAAAGATGGGGTCAGACAGATATATCAGTTCATCTTGTAAGTAAAGCAAAACAAAGCTGCTTTTCTAATCATTCCTTTGTCGTGAACCCTTAAATAATCTTCAAGTTCATCTTATCAAAAAGAGTTAAATGTAGGCCTGAATGAGAGCCTACATTTTGAGAGCCCCATTTGCTACCAATGGCAATTCAATGGCTCAAATAGGTTGCTGGGATTATTTTGCTTTGGAAGCTTTAAGCACTTTGTCCAAATTTATCCAAAAGTTTGATAATTTTTGTTTCCCCACATCTTCAACTTTTCTCTTCCTTCCTGGCCTCCAATAAGATACCTAACTTTGTTAATCTCACATTAAGGGTGGAGAGTCTCCGTCAGGCATGAGACTTTCTTGTGTGATCAGATTTCTAATCACAGATTCAAAGCAGAGCCTTTTCTTAATCAGTTCTCTCTTCCTGTTAAAACCAGAGGTGGATGAGAAAAATATTTAATCAAAATTGCCAATTTAAATGTATGTGAAATGTTCACAAAAGAAAACCTATTTTACTAAAAATTATAACATTCTATTTTCAAGAGTAATTTTTTTTACTCTATTTGTTATTTTACTTAGAGGTTGTAAGAATCAATAATGCATTGTGGGATTCTGGTAGGAAGTAGACTGTTTTTTCTTTTGCTATGCTACACCAATAGTACCAGCACCAATAATTATTATGCTTTCAGCCTAAAAATTTGTTTAATCTTCTCCCTAGTTGCCACAAGTTCTACTTTAAAGATATACTAAAGATATATATCTCCTTGTCTGGAATGGTATGCGCAAGACCTGGTTCAGATTCCTAAGCTACTTCTGGAGATGGATCCGGAAAGTATACATCTTGAAACTGAGTTCTGAAATTTACAGTTCCTAAAAGTACTGGACTTTAACAAATGCTAGATACTGTGGCAAAGTGTCAACTCACATTAAAGCCTGTTAAATTATTTCTCAGTTCACAACACTGTCTCTAGTTAAAACCACACTCATTTTAAGGTTTTTAAAACTGCACTACCTATGTGACTTTTTTGTGACTTATGTTTTTGGCCACTTGGGGCTGTGACTGCACGCATATGACTATTCCATAATCTCTGCTTCAAAACCAGAAGGATTGGACATCAGCTGTGAAACATGATAATTACAAAATACTGCTACATCAGCAGTCTAAAAATCAACCTGAGAAATCAGTTTTTACTTGTTCACATTTTATTTGTTTTATGTGACTGTGCAAGCTGCTTGGCCCCACTTTAGGTTGTGTGAAAAGCTTTAAGGTGCCTCATTCTTGAAGCAGAATGGAGAGAGGTAAATAGGGGGTCTGTTCTGGGACCAGTCCTATTCAAGATATTCATACATGATCTGGAAAAAGGAGTAAACAATAAAGTGGCAAAATTTGCAGATGTTACAAAACTAGTCAAGATAGTTAAGTCCAATGCAGAATGCAAAGACTTACAAAGGGATCTTAGAAAACTGGGTCACTGGGCAACAAAATGGCAGATGAAATTCAATGTTGATAAATGCAAAGTAATGCACATTGGAAAACATAATCCCAACTATACATACAATACGGTGGGATCTAAATTAGCTGTTACAACTCAAGAAAGAGATCTTGGAGTCATTTTGGATAGTTCTCTGAACACATCCACTCAATGTGCAGCAGCAGTCAAAAACAAAAAAACAAAACAGAATGTTGGGAATCATTGAGAAAGGGATGCAACATAAAGGGGATCAACCTAAAACAGCTGGGTTCTTGGCCTCAAGGGCATGGACTAAACAGGTTCCCAAACGTTTTTTATTGCGTACCCCCTTCCAGCTCTACCAGCTGCCTACATACTCCTACCCTTCTCATCACGGCTACTTTCTGTTTTCTTCTTAACACTATCTGTCTTTAACCATCTGTCCATATTTCACTGTTACACAGAGATATAGTTATAGTGCAACTTATACAACTGAAAAAACCCCCTAAGTTCTGAGCTCAGTTAGACTGGACAGTTACTAGGCAACTGAACCTGTGCTGTATGGTGATTGGAGGTAAGGGCTCTGTATTTCAGCCTCTCTGTGTATCTGTGTTCTCACTGGTACATCTTGAAGTAAATTACCTACCGCATTTTATGTAATAAATTCCCACAGAGTATTAAAGCTTTGTCTGAGTAGCCTATTATGCAATAAATAAAATAATTAATAAATAAAATCCACCATTACACAATTTCTCCCGCATATCCCCCAGAGATGTCTCTCATACCCCCAGGGGTACACGTAGACTAAGAGATCCACTCCAAAACGATATGAAGCTTGTAGGTTTTTAGTTTTACAGGTGCATTGGAAAAACCTAAAGACCACAATCAAGAACAGAGTTCAAGTGGCCTAATGAGACAAAAGCCACGTGTAAACAAAATTCAGTAATTTAGTATTTCATGATGCATGTATCTGAAGGCATGCTCTCCAGAGAAATCTGTACACCCAGAGGATGGTTTCCCCTCTCCTCAAGAAGGAGAGAGAGAGACCAAAAAAACCCACATTTTTCCTATGAGAATTATAATACTGTTGAAAGAAAACTGGTAATGCATTTTAAAATGTTTCCAATTATAAAAGCATCATTTTAGAACATTTGCATTTTAGTAAAAGGGATAATGAACTTTATACAATATTTTAAGCATTTTGTGTAAGTGTTGTCCAAGACACTCCTGTTTAATTAACTTTCCATATCCCTTGGGCCACTTTTGGAACTTGTTTATACTATTTTACATAAGCAATAAAATGAAATAATTGCAACAAGCAAGATTCTAATATTAACCCCTATTCGTCCCCAGGCCCAGCTCCTGTCTCCTCAGCATCCCAGTCTGGCGGCTTCCTCCTGCTCCTATTTTTGAAAATATTGAAGTCATAGCCTTGACGGATATTTATCCCATTGAACAAGCAGTGAAAGCTTGCCTCCATGATAAGCTAATATAGATGATTGTTCTATTCTACATTGAAACTTTGCCTTGAGCTAACTGGATAGTTAGGATGGAAGGGATTTGTTCAATATCTATTGTTCACTCTTGATATATGCCTTAAGAATATAGTGACCACCTACCTAGGCTAGGCAGAGATCTTTTCTATTTTTCTATTTGTTTAAACAGTGGAACAAATATTCCCCTAAATTACACCTACAAGTTTAATGAAATTGAATGATCCCAAAGATTTCAAACCAAAGCATGTGGGCCTATGTAAACAGTAAGAAAGAAATAGAGAACTAATAATTAGAATAGAATGTCTCACTTGATTTGCAGTATCATTTCAACTTCTTCAGTTTCATGTGCCTGTAGCCAGTAACATTGTGTATTATTTCACAGCTTATTGTTGTCAGAAAGACTGGTTCTGAAGGACGACTTGTTGATTGTTATGTTCATGCTGATACAAAACTAAATGTGACACTTTCCATTAGGGCACTCACCTTCAAACTAGAATCTTATCATAAAAATCTATTTCTATTTAAAACAAATTGATCTGCATCCAGAAATCCTTTAGCAGGGGGGAGGGAAAGGGAGAACTAACTGCATTAAATAAATATCAGCAATAAAAGGAAACCCTGCTTTCTTTTAGATGTTGTAGAGCGTTATCACTTGCACTGACATTACAGATAACTTAGTGCTAGTTTATGCCCTCATCTTACATTGCCACACAAAGGGAATAAAGGCCTCTTTCCCCCCATTGTGGACATGTAGAACCTATGTGGATGCTGGGTCTATGTGTGGTGCAGAACAACCTAGAGATTCCCAATCCAGCAAGTAAATTAATGTAGGGGTACCAGGGAGAGAAGGAAGGAAGCTATACCCTGCAAAAGAGTATTTCGCCTTACCTTCCTCAGGATCAAGAAATATTAAGTAAGGAATTGTGACGCTCTGAGTTACCAGTAATGGTGCAGGTACAACAGATGACACTTACTCAAAGCTGAGCCTTAGGGCTCAGTCTATCCCTAAACAAATATTTGCAGTTGGATAACCTCAATATTTTCAGTGATATTAAAGGGATTCTTATAGTAAGTCTAGGGTATTCAAAGGAAATACTGGTGATACTGAGATAAGCTTATCTATTTAACTAAGGTAAATTTAGCAAGGAAGTGGTGCCTTTTTGTTTTCCTGGTATGCTTATTCTTTCCATTAATCGCTGAGTACTAGTGTATTTTTTCATCTGTAGCTTAAAGATTAACTTGTCTGTGTGCAGCAGGGTGATGTATACTTCTTCATGGTCCAGAAAGAGCTCTGCGGGAATAAATCTATTCTATTATCCTTCTCTTATTGAAGACAATGGCAAAATTCCCATTGCCTTCAATACAAGGAGGATCTATCTATTCTTCTCTCTTCAGGATGTAGATAGTCCCATTCCCATATATTCTGTTATCCCCATAATATCAGAGTGCCTCACAATCTGTAATGTATTTATCCTCACCAAATCCCTATGAGGTAGGGAAGTATTATCATCCTCATTTTACAGATGGAGAACTGGGGCACAGAGAGACTAAATGACTTGTACAAGGTCACACCAGAAATCTGTGGCAGAATAGACAATTGAACCTAGATGTCCTGAGCCTCAGGTTAACACCAATCACTTGACCAGCCTTCCTTGGCTGCTTAGTAACAAGGAAAGTGTTTATGAATTTAAAACTGAAGTTGTAGCCGGATTAAGAAGATTTACCCCCCCACCACCACCTTTTTTTAAAAAAAATAAAAAGACTTTTCTAAATTGTAATGGACTCTCACTCTTATAATTTCGTACTCAGATTTACAAAACAATGTGAGTTAGTTACTATAATATCTAAGAACTTTTGCATTATAGAATAAGGGCCAGAATCACCAGTGTAATACTGCCACTTTGAACTGCTTCTTCAGCAAAATCTGGTCCTCTTATGACACTCATTTCTCACCCTGCTCCTGCTGTACGCGGGGACTGGGTTTGTGGCCAGGATAACCCTTCATTATGCTGGTTCTCAGCTACATTTGGCTCACCATAGCTGTTGCACCCTGACATAATCAAGAGCAACCTTGAGAATGATCTAACAGTGCAATGGGTCTTTCCTTGCAGCAGATCAGGTGAGTGCAAAGTTGAACTTTCAGGTGCCTTTGCACAGCCAAGAAGACAGTCAGACAGAGAAATACACCTCCCCCTGACGTGCGCTCTCTGCAGTTTAGCGGCACTCCATGATATAGTCCCAACAGATTTTATTGATTATTTATTGACAATATTAATGTATATTTGGTATTAAGATGAAAGCATTTAAGTATGGGTTTCTTTGATATGAATGGTACGGTGATCATTATTCTAAGGTTCATTTTCTATGTCTGATTAATGCTGATAATCATTCTGGAACTTAACAGATATACTGGGAGGTAATAAGAAAGATATAGATCACTGGAAAAATGGGTAATGGAGCCTATACCTTCTGCCTATGTATGGACTGATCATGACTGACTTGTCTGAAGATAGTCGGATTAGTCTTTAGACTGCACTTTTCATAGTTAATTTTATGAATTTCAATTGGAATGCAACTTTCAGAATAATTATTACAGCAATCACAAGTATAATGAAAAGGTAAAATCTGATACTTAACCTTCAAAATATTTATAACCACAGCATAGCAAATAGCTATAAATTAATTCTATTAAATTGTTAAATTAGATATAGCCCAGGTGACCTGTATCTTTGAGGTCTGATCTGTATTGGATTTTACTACGAATAATATTGTTTTATATCATTGATGACTGTGGATCTCAATTCTTGTTACAGCAAACAAAAGTTGTCCCTATGCTTGACAGAACATGAGTTAGTGGGAAGCAACTAACTTACTCAGTCTCAAACTCCTGATGTATTTTGAAAAATAAATTTCTTTTTTTCATGTTATGGTTTCAACATATCTTTGAAGTGTTCATACTGCAAAGATCTCAACTCATGATATTTCATTGGATACAGTAGTCTGCTGGGGAAATTAATCAAAAACTTTTGTCAAGAAGTTATTTTTCTAAAAAGAATACAGATTAAGTTTGAAAACTATACAGGGAATCAAGGTATTCCCTAGGTATTCTGGGTATTCCCAAAATTAGGTATTCTGGACAGAAATCCTTTAAAATAAAACAAAGGTCATCCTAAGAGAAATTTGTGTTGCTAAGTAAGTGTATTCACAAAGTATTACAATATTTGTCAGTTTAAATTTAAAATGTTGATTAATTAGATACTGAATGAACAAAGCTATTAAAGATATGTTACATCAAAACACTAGATGAATGAAAGGTCAATGTGAAAGGGACATGTTGAAACCAAACACAACCAAATTATTAAATATAAGTAGGTAAGTGCCCAAAGAGGCTGATTAACTGCTTAATTAGAAGTATAGATAAGTGAATCCAAACTGATAACTCAGAATAAAAATCAGGGACTGGTGACGATCCTAAACAAGCTAAAAGTGTTAGGCAACAGGTAATTTAAGTGACTTGCATAATAGACTGATGTACCTTATAAAAGCATCATAGAATATTGACACACTTTATATAAACACCTTAAAATTACAAGATGGAATTTGCAAAGAAAACACACCATGGTATCTGAAGGCACAGAAACTGTGCAAAGGAAGCCAAAAAGTTACATTGTTGAATAGACAGATCCACAGAAGTTTTGGTGAGACCAATAAATAATAGTGGCTTTCTACTTTTGATTTTAATAATTCCTTCTTTGTCCATGACCTTTAGTCCATGTTATCATAGAATCATAGAAGATTAGGGTTGGAAGAGACCTCGGAAGGTGATCTCATCCAACCCCTTGCTCAAAGCAGGACCAATCCCAACTAAATCATCCCAGCCCGGGCTTTGTCAAGGCGGGCCTTAAAAACCTCCAAGGATGGAGATTCCACCACTTCCCTAGGTAACCCATTCCAGTGCTTCACCACTGTTCTAGTGAAATAGTTTTTCCTAATATCAAACCTAGACCTCTCCCACTGCAACTTGAGATCAGTGCTTCTTGTTCTGTCATCTGCCACCACTGAGAACAGCCTAGTTCCATCCTCTTCCCCCCCACCACCCTTCAGGTAGTTGAAGACTGCTATCAAATCCCCCCTCACTCTTACCAATCCCAACTAAATCATCCCAGCCAGGGCTTTGTCAAGGTGGTAGAATGGATGTTAAACATAATGGATGTTAAACATAGATGTTAAACATGTTGTGAAGTATCTTGTTCAAGAATATCAAGATACTTCACAACAAAGCTTTATAGAAACACTGAGATGAATAGAGGAGAGTAATTGAAGATAGTTACAGGATAGTATATCCTCTGGATTCCTAAAGTAGTTTAGAGAACCCAGATCCTTTTGGACAGTTGTTGTAGATGTGCCCTGAAAATTCTTGACCAACCTCAAAAAAAAAAAAATCTAACCTGGAATCTTTGCACATTTGATCTCTAAGGGCCCAGTTCAGTCCATTTGTCCTTCCACACTACAGAAACCATCTAAAAGTGACTCCCTCCAATTCTATCCTTCATAGTCAACCCTCATAATCCAATTGTTCACAGCCAGTGAATCAGTCTGTTTTTATTTTCTTTTACTGCTAAACCTAGTTTCCCTTCCACTAAACTCTAATATGTAAATTATCTTCCCCACAGTTTATTATCTCTGCATCCATGATTGTGGGGATGATAAGACTTTACAATATTTGTGTAGAAGGTGTTTATATTCCAGATCACTCATGGTATCTAACAATATAAAGGTAATATGTAATTATGCCAGAAACATCTTTTGGGGAAAAGAGAGGTTTTCAATGGTCTAATTCTGTATCACTTCTCAGAGGAGGAAAAGACTATGTTTAACATCTATTTTACCAACATATACCCTCTGAATCAAAAGCCAAAGCCTTTGGCCCAGAACTAAAAGGAGCTAAAGGAAGTAAATGCAAACACAGAATTCCATATCCCAGTCAGATACAACAGTTTTCATTATTTTCTAAAGCTAAGAACTAGTTATTTTATTTTGCAAGTAACTAACAAGATCCTGTTGATGTTATCCAATATTCTTTTATAACAGGCTCAGCTTGATGACATTTAAATATGGTGATCATTTAAAAGACATTATACTGCAACATGACACGTTTCAGAGTAGCAGCCATGTTAGTCTGTATTTGCAAAAAGAAAAAGAGTACTTGTGGTACCTTAGAGACTAACAAATTTATTTGAGCATAAGCTTTCGTGAGCTACAGCTCACTTCATCGGATGCATTCAGTGGAAAATCCGATGAAGTGAGCTGTAGCTCACGAAAGCTTATGCTCAGATAAATTTGTTAGTCTCTAAGGTGCCACAAGTACTCCTTTTCTATATTGCAACAGTCATTTTATTTTGTCAGAATAGTCAACATTGTTTAAAAATGTACAGGTAGTAGCTGTAGCTTGAATACAAACTGATATTTTCCTGAAATTAAGAATATATCCATGGTTTGATATAAATCCTACACTATTAACTAACTACAACTTTCTTACAGAGCAAAGAGAGAAGAAAACTGTAGCAATTTTTTATTATGGGAATCCTTGTATTTTGAGGAATCGCATTTACTTCTCACAAGTTCTTAGCATGCAAGCAGATTATAATTATTACTCCAATACAGATATGGCTCACTGTCCTTATATCTTCTCTGATAAATGAACTGTCTTCATGATTTTTGTATGTGTGTTTTTTTTAAACTTATAAAATGGAAGTGCCAATTAATGAGCTGCATAGAGCAGAAACCTTTTGAAAACAGGATTCCCTGCAGGACATGTATAGATTTTTAGGAGAACAACCCAGGAAAGTTATTGCAGTGGGCTGAATAATGATGAAAAACTTAAATTGTCAGTTTTAATATTACTCTGATAGCTTCTTTTAATATGGAATTTTATAGCATAGCATTTTATATCACACTGATGATGATGATATCTTAACGCTTGTCTGTTCAGGGATATACAGGAAAATTAATTCCAAATTCCAAAGGTTTGAATTTCAAAGTGAAGTAAGATAAACTAAATTAAGGCCATTTTAATTCTGAGTAAGAGCATCCAGACAGGGATTTAATGCTGTTTAATCTATTTTAACAGTTAATTTGGATTAATTTTCCTGAGTGTCTCTGTGTAGACAAGCCCTTGTCTACATTCTTATGAAGATAGAAAAATTATTCATGATTTCAAAATACCGTTGACTAAACACTATCATTTATCTCAAGTAGCTTTTCTGTTATGAAATTCAGTGTTACAAGGATGAAAAAAGAAAAGACCATGAATATGCCCATGAAAAAAATATATGGTGAAAATATCGAGTGTATGTTTTAATAATCATGCATATTGTTCAGTTAATAAAATTTGCATTAAGAAGCCAGTTTTACTCACATTATAAGCTCTTTCTTATAATGATATATACCACAAGGCAGATATCAAGATACACATATGATTTCAATGTTATTTTTCTAGCAGTATTAATTTTCATTACATTCATGCATAAACTTATACAGTAGTTGCTTTTCTTTGGAATCATAGCAGGATTTATTAGGATTAAAAAGACTTGAATGAAATCATGCAATGCTCAAGTTAAAAAATAATCTGAATTACAGTATTGTGTTTTTGCTGAAAATATAACTTGCCACAAGACAAGACGACAGAGTATGACACTAATGATATTCAAGTGGGTAGAATCAATGCATCATGTTGTCATAAAACTGGCATTTTCATTTCTCACTCCCACAGACATAAAATAGCAGCATCCAATGAGCTCTAAAAGCACAGAATAGTGATGATAAAATGCATTTAAACTTTAGATCTGCAAAACAGAAGATTGTTCACAATGCATTTTAGGATTGCCCCAAAAGAAGGTGGCAGAGTTAAAACTTTATTAGATGTAAAATGTTGGGAGAAAATGAGAAAGATGTTGGTAAACAATATTAAGTTGTACATGTCTCTATTCTAACATTTATTCTCATCAGGTTGGGGTTCACTGACTACTGAAAAAAGCCACTGAGCATTGTACTGTAATATTAAACTACTACAAAAGCCTGACAAAACAGTGAACTACAGACCATAAATCTTGGTTCTGCAAAAACCGGTGCAGGACTCACAAACCTAACTAGCAAGCTTCAGTAACAATAATATTTTTACTTTTCTAGCAAGAAACTGCCATTCTTCACAACTCAGATCTTTTCAGTGTTGTACAAAAAAACCTGTCCCAAAACCAGAATAAAAAAATCCACACAAATTAGACATGCAAAGAAAAAAAAATTCCCTAGTTGGGGTTTACTTCTGCTAAATTGAGGATATTTATTAATGCACAGTGGGTTTAAATTGTAAACTCTCCATGGCAGAGGTCTTGTTCTCTTCAGTACTAACCACTTTGGACCATTTAAATGATAATAATAATTTGTTTGTTCATGACGCTCAGATATTTGGAGATGACATCACAGAATGCCAGTGCCACTGAAGGCTATTTTTAAAAGCAAATACAGGTGATTTTAAGGTCTCAAAATTTCAGCGGATGGGTTGGGGAACTTGTGATTACAAAAAATAATATTCTGCCATAAAATATGCTTCTTCACGCCAGTGAAATTCTGCTAATATATTTTGACAGAACCCCAGAAATTGTGGTTTTGACCAATTAAGAATGTGGGATTGTCACATGCTGACTGGCCTTTTAAAACAAGTTGGGGTCAGGCTTGCCTGTGACCAGACAACTATCTCCTGACTGAGTGCCAAGGTGATTTAATTATGACCCACCCCACCTGTAAGGGATCAGAGAGAGGAACTACTTAAACTGTACTGTGAACTCAGTGTTGGAACAAGAACCAGTTGTGAACAGCAAGGGGAGGTCCCACTTTGGGAAGGGTCTGCGGAAGTCAGGTCAGAAGAGAGCCATAGGGAGCATGTTAGCCTTCTGTGGTGGGGCCTGGAGATAGGGCCTGTAAAGAGCAGGGAGATCTCTGAAGAGGGAGAGTCCAAGGAGGGCAGAAACATTATTAGTTTACTTATTTATCTGGACTCATAGTTGGACCTTGTGTTACCCTGGTGGAGGTTGGAACTTCTAAGTGACCTGGCTAGAGGGCGAGACCACGGAAGACTCAGAAAGAGACAGGCCATCACCGGGCCAAGGAAGTGGCTATCTGGGGAGTGCCAGAAGTGAAATTCTTTGTAACATAGCATCCTGACACCCGAAGTCACTGAGAGCAACTGATTACATGGAGCAAATGCACATATTTCCCTAATTATTGTGTCAATGACATTTTGACCATGGGGTGTTCTCCACGGAAGAAAATATTCTGTACTGTTTGGCACTGCACTGTTTTTGTAGGGCAGTAAACTAAATGCATGCTAACTATGGAGAAAGTTGTTGTGAATTCAGTTACTGGGCAAGGTGACTAGAGCAATCAGGAAGGGATGCAAGGACTAGAGAGAGATGGCAGAAGGGACCCTCACCTATGAGAGAAACAGAGCTGCTGCAAGAATGCAGCATACACTATATAAAACTGTTACTCATTTTCATGCAGGCTTTTACTGTATTCATATGACTGTTGAAAAATGCTGGTATTTATATGAATACCAAAAAATAAAGATTAAACCTATTCCCAATTTTAAACATTAAATATTTTCTCTAAGAGCAGTGTGAAAGATTGTTTGAATCTCTCCAGCAGTTTGAGGCTGAGAATTGCTGCTGTATAGACTCAATGTCCAAATGAAAAACTACAGAAAGGAAATATTCATATTCTAATACATCCATTAAAAAGTCCTGAGTCCCTTCCTCAGCACAGAAGGCATAAGGATGTTTGCAGTGGAAACAATATAATGACAATTTTCCAACTCAAAAGATGGAGCTCAGAGATAAGATACTTTAACATTTAATCAATCATTCTGAGTAACTGAATTTTAAAGGAACTTCCACACTGTAACCCACTAAAACAGGAGCACATACTCATTTAAAAAAAGTTGTTCAAAGAATTAGGCCTTTAATTTCTTCATCTGACCTCTGGTGCAGCATATGCCACAAGTGTGTGTATTGATCTCATCATACTTCAGTGCCTAGTTGTATGTAGCACAAAAACCACCATATGGTTATGTGCAAATGGCCATCAAGAGACAGATTCCAAGCAAGCATAGCAGAATGATCTCTGGGCAGCATGCAGATGATTTTAGAAACTTTCATTCACAATGGTGCATTGTGCCCACTCTTACTTGGCCTGGTTAATCAATGCCTTTTAATCTCTTTCTTGTAAACTTTAAAAGTTTACTCTATTCTTTTCAAGAGTTCTAAGAATTCACTCAAGCTTAGAAAAATAAAATAAATATTTTTCTCCTTTTTATAGTGATTACATTTCCAAACAATAAGTCTAATTATGGAATGCAATGTAGGAGGTAAGATACAGTCTAAACATTGATTAATCCATAATTCATCATGATCATTGCTTTGGCGCAGTTGTTTACTTGGAAATTCTTAAAGTTAATGTTCATTATGTTTATGCTTTTATTGTAATTGTGTTTATACTTTAAAACAAAAGATTTAAATATTTTCCAAGTGCTTTGCTATTTAAGCTATTATGTCTAGATAAAAATAGCACTTAACATTGAGAGAAGTATTAACAGAAAATATTTTCTAAAACAACATTAATGAAATGCATGCACTTCTCAAATATGAAAACCTAATGTTTTTGGTGGTTTGGATTGGGTTTTTTTTTTTTTTTTGCACTTTTAAAATGACTGCAAATGTTTACTTTTTTTCTAATTTCAACCTGGATTACCTGGATACCATTGATCTCATAACAATGCAAATCTGTTGACCTTCTGGACATGCTATAAGACCAATACTATTTGCTTGATATTTTGAGGAGGAAGGACATAAGGGTCAGTGTCTCTAGAGGAGATCAGGTTTTGTTTGGTTTTGACTTTTCTCTCTGGTCAGTTATTTTCCAGTTTTAGGACAAGGTAAAGCTGGCATATTCAATTTAAGTAAAGAGGTGCCTAGAGTTTGGGATGGGCACACTTTTGTTATATGGTTTACATATCTGAATAAGGAAACAAAAATAATAAGTCATATGGTTTATTTTCCTTGTTCCATGACGGATCCTGTGCAGTCTGGAGGGTCAGCACTTGATTCAGTTTCTCAGAGATAATGGAAGAAATGTGTATGCTCTCCCTGAGCCAGTCAGATAAACACTAGTGCCTGAACACTGGAGCTTCCTATAGTAATTACTCAGATCTCGGCAGCAGCAGGGAAAGACTCTGTTTCATTTTGCTGTAGTAATGAGGAAGGATGATGGCAGATACTATTACCTATCCAGGGTCTGAAGCAGTGGTCATGTCTAGAAGGTACCCAGGGGGTCCATTCATCAAGAATGTTGGAGATCAGGTAGCATGCCACAATTCCTTCTGCACAAGGCCACACTAGGTAAGTATAAAGAAAAGGAGTACTTGTGGCACCTTAGAGACTAACAAATGTATTAGAGCATAAGCTTTCATGAGCTAGAAGCTTGTTGATGGATTCTAAATCCTTAGATCCATCAAATCAAATAGTAGTTTATGAATAGTAACCTTGGGTTATTCCAAACATTCCAGAAACCAAGCACAACTTCCATGTTGCTGCCTTACAGATTTTAATTAATTAATTAATTGATTGATTTTTTAAAGAGAGGAGCTTCATTTTATTTTACTGGGGGGAAAAGATCTTGACAAACAAAATACATATACATGAACTAGACTCTTGTCATTATGCCTCAAAAATCCTTGCCTTAACATTTTGACTATCCTGTAGTATGATCTTCCTTTTTAAGGTTTTGGGATCTACTGTATGTTAATATAGTGATCCTTTCTGCCATCCAAATTTATGTTCCAACATCCTTTAATTTTAAGAAAGCATCCAGCTGAAATGCAACAGTTATTACTTGCTTGGGATTCTGCTGCTTGGTTATTGCTATTACTTGCCTTGAATTCTGATGCTACATTGGGAACAATACATATGTTGAAATGACAGACTTCTGGATGCAAGGCAGAAGTTGTGAGTTTCAGTGCAGTCCATTCACTTTGATATTTTCTGAATTAAGGAGGACAGCACTGAACGCATTATTTGCTGAGTGTAAACGATGGTTATAGTGACCTGGATTTATTTTTGCTAGCTCTACAACGTCTTTGTCTGATTTGCTTATGCATATGGCAAAGGTTACAAAAGGTGCCTGTGATGATGGCCTGTAATATTTCTCCCAGTCTAAGCATTAGTTAGATTGTAGTGCACAGACTACATCCTCCTCACATCCCTAAGGGTGCAACCCATCCTGCTGGTGAAAACATGGGGTTATGGTCCCACACTCCCTTTTACATGAGACAGCAGAGCGGATAGAACCAACTATGAGTCTAGTCTTTATCAGCTGTGGTGACTGTCAGTGACTGAGATGTTGAGTCATGTTTAGTGGTTAGAGCAGGCATCAGCAGCCAGATGCCAAAGCTAATGGTCACAGCCATAATCAGAAGTCAGGAACTACAGACAAGGGTCAGAAGTGGATTACCTGGAGTGAGACAAGGCAGCAGCTATCACAGCCATGGGCAAATAATTTGAACAGCCACTCAAATGTTGCTGCTGAGTTTAAGAGCTGGACTGCTGACTCTTCCAACCAAGCAGGTGGTATAGCCAATTAGGCAGCCTAGTACAGGCCAGCTACACTCCTTAGGTTGCCTGGAGACTGGCTCTGCTGCAGGCCCTGATTTCTGACAGTGATGGGCAAGGCCAGGAGTAAATGAAATCACTTCAGTTGAATGCCAGTTGGGATAAAATAAAAATTGAATCTTCACCCAAAGTCTAATCTGTTTCAAAAATATTTAAACCACTCTTCTAAGGGTTCCCTCCCCAAGTTTTGTACATATCTGCAATCTGTTTCTGGCTATGATTATAAGTACCCAAATATCACGTTAAAAAAAATTCAGCTGTATTATTAGCTTCCACATTTCTAAAGTAAAGGAATTCTCAGTCTGAATTAAATGTTGTTCTAGAAAGCATTATCCTGGTTTAGTAATGTGAATGGGGCCTTAATGCAATTGCTGGGTTCCTTCTCATTTTTTGTCTGTAGCACCCATTCAAGATTGTTTTCATTTTTTAACTTAACTTTGAAAAAAATATTGAGCCCATATTTGAGTGTGTGACAAAAAAAGTTTACTATGAAATAAAACTTTTCTGAATTTCTCTGGGCTAAGATTAATATTAATTAATACTAATTAAGTAATTAATTAATATTAATATATTAAAATAAAATATGCAACAAGGCAGCATGAAGTAATAGTGGAATCAGAAACAAAAGAATCATTTTAATCTGATGAATACTGGTGAGCTAGGGTTAATAGAAACAGATTGAATAACAGAAAACAATATTTTCTCCTATTACCACTGAATAAAAACCAAGTCATCAAAATATACATGCTAACCTGATTATTTGCAAGATTACTTTAAATTCTTGATTATTTTTATACTATTTTCACACTACTATCACTGTAATGATTTAGAGGTCTAATCCATGGAGTTACCTGTATTTTCAGCGCCAAGTGATTATGTGGATTTAAATAGGCTTATTTGGAGCAGAACCTGGAGATATTTTTTGGGTGTACTATGCACTAGTGGCTGAATCCTAGCCCCTGATAAAACTTCGTTGCTCAGCTGCACTGGAAAACAGTAGATCTCCTTTGCTGGGGGTTCACCCATTGTGAAGGAGTCCCTAGCTGGCACAAATCTAGTCTTCAGTAGCTCCCATGGGGAAGTGTGTTGGGAGACAGTGGCATAGCAAGAGTACTCTAAACTATACCAGGGCTTGCATAGCTTTGCTCAGTGAACATTAGACATGAGTGAAGGTACAACTTAAATAGGGTCATCTTAACTTTAAAATGTACTTATAAATTAAAAGAGAAGGCAACTAACCTAGAACACCTGGAAACTGCAGTAGAAATTCTATACTGTAGTTTATAATAAAACATGTAACTTTTTCACAAAGGGTAGCCCTTAGATATACACAATGACTTTTGTTTAAAATGGCCCTTGTCAAAGAGCAGAAATCTCAATCACTTCCAAACTCCTGTCTTAAAAAGTGTACAGCAAGGGAAATGTCTCTCTGAAAAAGCAGAATGCCTCATTAGAGAGAAAGAGAGAAAAAGAAACTAAGTTACAAAGGCACAACGTTATGGGATTTCTCTGTAGACACTGTGAATGATAGCCCTCTGAATTTAATACTGCCACCTCCACTATAATAGAGGGCACAACAACCTCAGTTTCAGCTAAAATAACTTGGGAAATGGAATTCCTTCATTCAATGCCAAGCTGTGACATACAGATATTGTGTTTATACTTTAATGAATTTGAAAGTGTAATTTGTCAATTGTTCTGTAATATAGTTTTAATAAATTGACAACATAATAACCAAATTAAACTTAGATAACTGCATTATTTCAGGCAAGTAAGATTTGACAGGTGATAGGATGGGAGTTTTGTCTTCTTGCAACTGGTCAATTTAGATAATTTACTTAAAATTGACTTGTGTTTTTTTATCACATTTGATCACATTATTTCTGCATTTTATCTGTAAATCAGTTTGATGAAAACCAAACACATTACAGGAAGAAAAATGCTAGAAATGTACACAGAGAAATGCAGAAATGTCTTGATTTTATGTTTTCCACATTCATAAAAGTAGCAGGAATCTGGTGAACACAAAAAGTGTTAACAACAATTCATAAAATTTGAATAATCTAAATGTGGTTTAACTCCGAAAACTGACCCTTCAAAAATGTCACATGCTTAATCATCAGGTCTGCTCTCAGTTATATCTCTTCATTTTAATGACAAATATCAGATGTCAGCTCTTTATTCCTTTTTAGTCCTCTGGAAGCCATACAAATAAGAGAGAGTGAACTAGGTTGTATTCCGCCCTATGCACATCAATAGAATTGTTTCCTAAATTAGTCAGGCATCTGTGAAAAACCTACTGAAGGCAATGTATTTGCCCAGATGTCACCGAGGGCATAGTCTGAAGAAAATGGGGTTGTCTAGCTATAACTGAGGGACCTATTTAACCTACAGAATCTTTAGTAACTGGCAATCATGGAAGGAATCCAGTCTGACACTCTCAACCTAGGCTAAAGTTGCACCACAGCATTTAAATTATATATATATAATTTTACTTGATACAGAGAACATTAAAGGTCAATGGATTTGTAAGCCCACAATGGTATTTTTTTTATTGATTATCTTTTTAAAGCAAAACCACATGCCAAGAACTTGGGGAAAGCAATATAGTCACTCAATACTTTAATCAGGACAAATATTTATGAGCACATCCCTATATCTATCTATCTACATGGACAGACAGACATAACGTTAGCATTAAATATATTGTGCAACATGTGCCAAAATTAAAGTCAGGAAAGTTGCTTGCAAGTGTATTTCGGCATAAGGAATATGGAAATAGCAGGGGGTGAAATCCTGGTTGCACTGAATTCAATGGGAATTTTGACATTGCCTTCAATGAGCCAGGATTTCACCCATGGAGTACATCATCGAACAAGAAACTGGCAGTAAGGTTGCTTCCTGAACTGCCAGGACTTTGCTTTAGCATGCATATCTCAATACGATTAATACCAGGAAAAAACATGTAGTTAGGATGTTGACCTGATAAAAAATATGATGGTGTTCTATAGCAAACGTTCAAAGCATTTCCATACTAGTACTGTAAAATATATAGAGGACTTGTGGCACCTTAGAGACTAACAAATTTATTTGAGCATAAGCCTTTGTGACCTACAGCTCACTTCATCGGATGCATTCAGTGGAAAATACAGTGGGGAGATTTATATTCACAGAGAACATGAAACAATGGGTGTTACCATACACACTGTAACCAGAGTGATCAGGTAAGGTGAGCTATTACCAGCAGGAGAGCGGGGGGGGGAGGGGAAACCTTTTGTAGTGATAATCAAGGTGGGCCATTTCCAGCAGTTGACCAGAACGTCTGAGGAACAGCGGGGGGCGGAGAGGGGGGAAATAAACATGGGGAAATAGTTTTATTTTGTGTAATGACACATCCACTCCCAGTCTTTATTCAAGCCTAAGTTAATTGTATCCAGTTTGCAAATTAATTCCAATTCATCAGTCTCTCATTGGAGTTGGTTTTTGAAGTTTTTTTGTTGAAGAATTGCCACTTTTAGGTCTGTAATTGAGTGACCAGAGAGACTGAAGTGTTCTCCGACTGGTTTTTGAATGTTATAATTCTTGACGTCCGATTTGTGTCCATTGATTCTTTTACGTAGAGACTGTTCAGTTTGGCCAATGTACATGGCAGAGGGGTATTGCTGGCACATGATGGCATAGATCACATTGGTAGACGAGCCTCTGATAGTGTGGCTGATGTGATTGGGTTGTCCTTCAGGATAGGTTGTAGATCCTTGATGATGCGTTGGAGAGGTTTTAGTTGGGGGCTGAAGGTGATGGCTAGTGGCATTCTGTTATTTTCTTTGTTGGGCCTGTCCTGTAGTAGGTAACTTCTGGGTACTCTTCTGGCTCTGTCAATCTGTTCCCTCACTTCAGCAAGTGGGTACTGTAGTTGTAAGAATGCTTGATAGAGATCTTGTAGGTGTTTGTCTCTGTCTAAGGTGCCACAAGTCCTCCTTTTCTTTTTATGGATACAGACTAACACGGCTGCTACTCTGAAACCTGTAAAATATATGGTATTGTTTTGGACCACTACTGCGTTAAAGGGGTTTTGTTAGTTTGTTTAATTAAAAAGTAATTCACAAGAAGGAGGAGGATTGGTCTCCTCAGATGCGGTTGTACAGAATAGGTATCAGGGAATTTCTTTCCTTGTTTATTATGACTGTTTTGTCCTTTTTCTAATTAGAACAGCTAATAATTTGGTTGTTTCTCCTTACAGACTGTGACATGTACGGTGGTCACTTTAAAAAACATAACATTGCTGCTTCGGTTTTTGTACTATTCCCAATTCTTTGTATAATTAATGCTCAAGGACGATCACAAATATTGATAGGGTAATTTAGTTATTTAATCCAACTGACAAGTTTTTAAGAATGAGCACTGTATACAGTCCTCACTAACTGTCCCTGGTTAGGAAGGAGAATTTCCATCTCTTGGGCAAAGATTTTTATTTTTTCATTTGGTCCTTCCAAAAAGCTCATGTCCAATATATTTCAAAGTGCTCTACAGGCATGCCTCTATTTCTTCCATAAAATGTTACATTTAAGTCTTGGCACCTATGTTTAATATTTCCCACTATTCAATACAGCATGCACTGCAGCATTTTTCTTTGGCTTTTTTGTTCGTTCTTTCATTAGGCAATAAATACTTCTGTTCGATACAAATATTTAATGCAAGGAGGTAATAGTTAAACAAAGATTTTCTAAGTCAAGACAGACAGAAAAAATAAGAGCATATGTCTGATTTTCTGAGCTTCTTTATAACACTGAAGGTAAAAAAAATCCATTATAAAAACAGACAGGGACTAATTGTGATCTAACTCATACTTTTTTTACACCAGTGTAGCCATACAGACTTTGCTGCAGTTAGTCCTGATTTACACAGGTGATCAAAATCAGTCTCAAATACAGGGAACTCTTCAGAGAAATTACGTTTCCAGAAATGATGAAAATCACATGTAATTCATGGGGCTAAGTACAGAAAGAGTTTGTTGCTTTCGAGGCTTGCAATAGACAAAATAACTGTGTATGGCAATAAAATAATGTGAAAAGTGAGCTTGATCAATAGGGAATTATGAATTACCTATTGAAAAGCTTATTGTATGACTTTTTAGGTGGGATCCAATAACTTATGCCTTACCATGTACAATGCTCTGGATTTTTCACTGTATTTATTATTTTTGTTGTATAAATACACCTCTTAAATAGTGCCCATCCCATATGTGACATGACATAAAATGATCTTCCAGTTAAAATGCTATGAAAACAAGCCTTGTGTACATTAAGCAGCACAGTCTGGAAGAATATTCTACTACTATCTTAATTTACAACCTATTTTCATTCCATTGCCTACAGATAGTCTGCTGCTAACAGCAAAACTTCAGATTGTTTTATTTCCTGTGCAGTTTTAGTACATTTTCACATATCAATGTCTTAATAAGATAGAGTTTATTTTTAGATCTCGCTGCATATCTGTAAATTCAGACTCTCTTCTTTCACACATCACACAAAGTTTTATTTATCTGCATGGTCATCAACAAAGTCCTTGACAAAAGACAAAAACATTCATTCTTAGCAGTGCAAGACAATTCTAGCAAGAACTGCAATGCTCATATGGTGTAGGCCAGTGGTGGGTAACCTGATTGCGGGCCGCGAGACATTTTGCTGACGTTGACCGTCCTCAGGCATGGCCCCCTGCAGCTCCCAGTGGCTGTGGTTTGCCGTTCCCAGCCAATGGGAGTTGCGGGAAGCGGCGGCCAGCACTTTGGATCCAGAATGCTCATTTTCTTATAAGCTATTCCATCATTGTAAGAAAGGTACTAACTTCAGTTCCAGCTTGTATTTAACTGTGATGCTCCGAGTACGTTTCCCAGAGCTGAACAAAAGCTCTGTGTAAGCTCGAAAGCTTGTCTCTCTCACCAACAGAAGTTGGTCCAATAAAAGATATTACCTTACCCACCTTGGCTTTCTAATATCCTGGGACCAACACAGTTACAACAACATTGCATACATACATAAAAACCTCACATTGGGAGATCAGTTTATTTTTAACAACTGCACTCTTTGCAAGACACCTTGAACAGTACTGCAGTCATAGGGTTTTATTCATTTGAATCATATGGCTGATAGTTGTCAATTACTTTGTATGTTCAGCAACACAGAAAATGTCTTTCATTATGTAAAAGGCACTATTAGTGGAATTTGTTTCACTCTGAAGTGGCAGAGGTTTGAAATGTTCTTCAGTTTTTCTGGATCGCTTAGGATTTTTTTTTTTTTTTTTTTTGCTTTCCAACCAACTGGCCACATTTAATTGTCATGTAGGAGAATGCTATCAAATAACAACTGGGTATGTTGTTTTTTTATGGTAACTAATTTTATTATCTGATAATCACATATTTCAATTAAATATTTCTGAATCTGTTTAATACAGCTTTCAGGTCAATATTATTCTTCAATATTATTATGGAGACTTCTTTGTAATTAAACATAGTAACAGTTAAAGGAACAACACTTTTTTTTCCTTTTTTTTTAAAGCAACAGAATACAATGCTTTAAAAGTATTACAGTTGACAGTGTGTGGATGCCACAATGTGCAAAAATGGGGCTTAGTCTTTCAGGATCAGATCTGAACACATGGTATGCTTTATATGGCTTTTGAGCACTTATTTCTGATGGAAATTTTCAGGTACTTTTTCCAAAGATTTGGATAATTTGTGAAGTAAATTCACCCCAGAATTTTGGCCAAGACTGGTTGCCATCCATGTGTAATGTTTTGTTTAAATGATTAAACAACTATCAACTATTTCTAACACATTTTTAGAAATCAGACAACCAAAGTTTATTGGGAAACAATTTCCTTGAACAATATTTTAAAATAGAATTTGACTTTCAGATTTCTTTTCACTGAACCAAAGGTTCAGTAGTAATGGTTGTACTGCTCACCTCTGGAGCAATAATTGTATTTATTTGGATTTTTTTAATCCTTTTCCTAGGAAGCTCATCTAGCAGTCATCTTCAAAATTGCATTAACAATTATAAGCAGATGGTTTCCCAACCTGCTGGCTGGCAAATTCTTTTGTCATCAACCTCCCAGAAGTAGTTAACATCAAACAGAAATGTTCAGTAACCTTCAATAATTAATTGCTATACAAAATTAATTCATTATATGCAATGAGCTTTCCGTAAATCATATCAACTTACAGTGGAAAATGAACTATTTACAAATATATTACTAACTCTCCAAATGAAGGGTGTTGAATTTCTATTTGAAGTCCACGTACTCTAGATTCTCAAGACTTTTACAGAAGACAAAATGTTCAGTGAAAACTTATTAAATGAAGAAGGCCCTTGCTATAATTAAAAGTATTCAACATTATCATTACCTTTACAGTGGTTGACTGCACAACAGCAGAATCAGGTGGGTTTAATATAGCACTTGGCTAATTTTACAGTTAGAATACGGATAAGAGAATTTTAACCAGTTTGCAATGAAATATTTACCAGTGGAGAACCACTTTGAATGCAAGATCACATGATACCAGGAGAGAGATAAGGTATCTGAGGTAATACCTTGTATTGGACGTCATGGAAGGTTCAAGCTATATAGAGCTCTTCCTCCGATCTGGGAAAGGAAACAGACCTGAGGAAGAACTGTGTGTAGCTCAAAACCTTGTACCGTCTACCAGCAGACATTGGTCCCATATAAGATAACACCTCACACACCTTGTCTCTGTCATGTTCTGGGACCAATATGGCTATAACAACACTGCGAACGACGTATGATACCATGTGAGTCTAAATTTTAACTAATAAGATGTCAGGTATCAATAAGTATAAGAAATATTCTATCAGCTTCAGTCAAGAACACACAGAAAGCAGTCCTCAAATTTGGTTTAACAGCAGGATTCTGATAATAAGGACTATTTCCCTTGCATAACTAGGATACAATTATATGTAAAATATATGGGAAAAGTTGTGTCCACTAAAAGAGCTGTAGTGTAAGATGTACAGTAGTAGGCCAGAGCTTACGCAGCTTAGACAAACACAATGGGACAAATGCTTGGTTGGTGCATAAACAGGCATAACTCCATTGCTACACTAGGATATGGCCTTATGTCTAGTGGGGGAAAAAAACAACAATACCTCCTTGTATTTTCTTAAGCCTGGCTCAGAGAAAGCAGTTAAAATATAACTTTATTTTCTGGGAAAACAAGTGAAAGTAGGATCAGCCACTGAAGATCATGTGACCACCATATGACTTGTGACTGTGCTCTATCTCAAAATGTATTTTAAAAACAAATTTCAAAACTATCTATAGATGTCTGTCTATAGAGGCATTTATATTGTGCTCCAGATAATCAACTGCCACACAAACTGAAATTGGAAGGTTTCCATATTTAGTCAGTGTTCAACAAATGTAAAGATGTAACCTCAAAAAAAAAAAAAAGTACGGACACACAGCAGAGTTCTAATTAATCAGTGCCGGATAAAGTCAGAATCTGAACCAACAATGATTTTAAGTTTTTTTTTCTGTCAACCATTTCACACATCCTAGATACATAACTCATAGAAATGGTCAAATAAATGCTATAGTCTGGAGTGGTTTCACAGAAAAGGAGAAAATCCAAGAATTATCAAAGAGTCATGGAAAGAGGTCCTTTCAAATGCTCAAAGGGTAGGCAACTGAACTTTTGGGTGCTGAGACAAAGTGAACTTCTAAAACTATTGAAGGAATATGCTTTGCCATTTTGCACCTAAATAAATAGAATAGCATTGTTACAGACACAAGGGAAGAAAGACAAGATATGTTTCAATTAGGGAACTTCATTACTTTAATTCATCTGAGAATTATCTGGCAATAACTTCTACAATGTAGGTCATGATTCCCTTCTTAATTGTTTTGAGCTGGTCCCAGCCCAGTGCTGAGACCTCACCACTGTTCCTTTGTATGAGGATTCAGGGACTGGGGGAAAGGGTTTATCTTTGCCGTACCAGACAGTAGGAGCCCCAACATCATTCAACAGTTTCTTTAAATTATGCCTTCCCATAAAGCCATTTCCAACTCTCCTTTAACAGGAAAATTGACCTTCTATGGAACCAGTAGCTGCTCTTGACCTTTGTCATTTGTTAAGTTGTGATAACTTGAACCTTTCCACCTGATCTAGCTAACTGGGACCCTGATCTGAAAGCAAAAACAAAAAATAACAAAAAACACAAAACACTTTTCCTGCCCTGGTCATCTGGTCTCAGAGGGTGGGAATGCAGAAGCTGCTAATTCAGGCAAGAAAGGAGACTCAAGAGGAAGGAACACAGTTTATATACCTTCCCCAGATACTCTGGGGCCAATGGCATACTTGAGAACCTATCTCCACAGCCTCCCCACCCATTCAAGTAATGCTTCTCTTGCCACTGCCCATTACCCCCCACACTAAAACTTGGTGGTGGTCGGGGGGTGGCTAAAAGAGCCACAATCCTTTTTTTTTCCCTCTGCCAGTTCAGACAAAGTCTTTGAGGTTTCAGGAATTACATTTGACAGACCTGACCACTTTCAGTGTAACATCCTATTTATCATCACCTTTCCACTGAGGAATAAGAACAGAAACAGTATATTTAATTATGACTATTTATATCCAGGAGTAAAGCTTTTTTTAATTCCTGTTTTTCTGCACAATATATTATACGGTTTTCTGCATGTAATTTATCCAAATCTTATTTAGTCACTTCATCGACAGTTTATAGGATTATTGAACTATCAACCATCTCCAGAAAATATATGGACCTCACTACACTGGAACCAGAATTTGGGCGAAAAAATATTTTTTTTCACCTAGACTCTTGCAATGCTCTCTTCACTGGGTTTTTTTTTTAAATGATAATTTTGGCAACAAGCTGCTGAATGGGTAGAAAGGAGGGGCAGCTTTCCTGCACCGTTATAAGTATTGTTTTTTTTATTGAGATATTAAACTAAAGTATTTGGATTAGAGAAATAGAAGTGGTCAAAAAGTATGAATATTGCCTAAATTATCCAATTACCTTTGCAATTACACATTTTATAGTACCTTTTATGTTTTCAAGTATCATACTTTAAAAAGTGGTAAGCCAGTTACCAACAAAAGGCACAAAGACAAAAATAAACAACACCTATACTGAGAATTTGGAACACAACGTCTGTTTTGACAATGATGCGTTACCCAAGGAACATGGAAATTGGAGGGACTGAATAATTTTGTGATCCTGAAACAAGTTTGGCTGCAACTTTTGCAGTCTGGGAAAGGAATGTTTTTTTTTTAAATTACTGGTTCAAGAAAGCTCATGTGAACTTCCTGTGTGACTCCTCTGAAACAGGACTCAGAAGAGGAAGGGGAGGAAAGGACTCAATCTTCTTTCCATCTACAAATTTGAGCTACTATGGCCAATTATTTCAAAACAGGACTGTTCTGAAAGAAAGGTCCGATGAGGAAACTGCTTAAGCACCTTTCATAAACCAGGATGCTTTCCTGAACTGGATCAAAGCCAAAATCTTATTTCTCAACAGTGCTGGGATCATAGAATCATAGAAAATCAGGGTTGGAAGGGACCTCAGGAGGTCATCTAGTCCAACCCCCTGCTCAAAGCAGGACCAATCCCCAATTAAATCATCCCAGCCAGGGCTTTGTCAAGCCTGACCTTAAAAACTTCTAAGGAAGGAGATTTCACCACCTCCCTAGGTAACGCCTTCCAGTGCTTCACCACCCTCCTAGTGAAAAAGTTTTTCCTAATATCCAACCTAAACCTCCCCCACTGCAACTTGAGACCATTACTCCTTGTTCTGTCATCTGCTTCCACTGAGAACAGTCTATATCCATCCTCTTTGGAACCCCCTTTCAGGCAGTTGAAAGCAGCTATCAAATCCCCCCTCATTCTTCTCTTCTGCAGACTAAACAAGCCCAGTTCCGTCAGCCACTCCTCATAAGTCATGTGTTCCAGTCCCCAAATCAATTTTGTTGCCCTCCGCTGGACGCTTTCCAATTTTTCCACATCCTTCTTGTAGTGTGGGGCCCAAAACTGGACACAGTACTCCAGATGAGGCCTCCAGATAAAGGGAATGATCACGTCCCTCAATCTGCTGGCAATGACCATATTTACACAGCCCAAAATGCCGTTAGCCTTCTTCGCAACAAGGGCACACTGTTGACTCATATCCAGATTCTCATCCACTGTAACCCCTAGGTCCTAGTCTACAGCGGTGCATGGGATTCTTCCGTCCTAAGTGCAGGACTCTGCACTTGTCCTTGTTGAACCGCATCAGATTTCTCTTGGCCCAATCCTCTAATTTGTCTAGGGCCCTCTGTATCCTATCTCTACCCTCCAGCGTATCTACCACTCCTCCCAGTTTAGTGTCATCTGCAAACTTGCTGAGGGTGTAATCCACGCCATCCTCCAGATCATTAATGAAGATATTGAACAAAACCAGCCCCAGGACCGACCCTTGGGGCACTCCACTTGATACCGGCACCAACTAGACATGGAGCCATTGATCACTATCCATTGAGCCCTATGATCTAGCCAGCTTTCTATCCACCTTATAATCCATTCATCCAGCCCATACTTCTTTAACTTACTGGCAAGAATTCTGTGGGAGACCGTATCAAAAGCTTTGCTAAAGTCAAGGAATAACACGTCCACTACTTCTCCTCATCCACAGAGCCAATTATCTTGTCATAGAAGGCAATTAGATTAGTCAGGCATGACTTGCCCTTGGTGAATCCATGCTGATTGTTCCTGATCACTTTCCTCTCCTCTAAGTGCTTCAGAATTGATTCCTTGAGGACCTGTTCCATGATTTTTCCAGGGACTGAGGTGAGGCTCACTAGCCTGTAGTTCCCAGGATCCTCCTTCTTCCCTTTTTAAAAGATGGCACTACATTAGCCTTTTTCCAGTCATCTGGGACCTTCCCTGATCGCCATGAGTTTTCAAAGATAATGGCCAATGGCTCTGCAATCACATCCGCCAACTCCTTTAGCACTCTCGGATGCAGCGCATCCGGCCCCATGGACTTGTGCTTGTCCAGCTTTTCTAAATAGTCCTGAACCATTTCTTTCTCCACAGAGGGCTGGTCACCTCCTCCCCATGCTGTGCTGCCCAGTGCAATAGTCTGGGAGCTGACCTTGTTCGTGAAGACAGAGGCAAAAAAAGCATTGAGTACATTAGCTTTTTCCACATCCTCTGTCACTAGGTTGCCTCCCTGATTCAGTAAGGGGCACACACTTTCCTTGACTTTCTTCTTGTTGCTAACATAAGCACACAAGCTACTATAACTGTCTTAAAAATATGACCTTCCTGACATACATAACGTGTAGGATTTGAATACAGCATTGACAAAGGTTTGTACAGATACATAAAAATGTGATATCACAAATGTAAAAATATAGAATCATGGACATTGTTGGATTGGAAGGCAACTCAAGAGGTCTTCGAGTCCAGTCCCCTGCAAGCAAGGCAGATTTAAGTATTATCTCAACTTCGTTTGGCTAGCATCCTCTTAAAAATTTCCAATGATGGAGATTCCACAACCTACCTAGGCAACTTATTACAGTGCTTAACTACCCTGACAGTTTGGAATTTTTTCCTAATGTCCAACCTTTATTGTCCAATTTAAGCCCATTGCTTCTTGTTCTATCCTCAGAGGTTAAGGAGAACAATTTTTCTCCCTCCTCCTTGTAACAACCTTTTATGTACTTGAAAACTGTTACCATATCCCTACTCAGTCTTCTCTTCTCTCGACTAAACAAACACATTTTTTTCAATCTTCCCTCAAATGTCATGTTTTCGAGAACTTTTAATATTTTTTGTTGCTCTTGTTTGGACTTTCTCCAATTTGTCCATATCTTTCCTGAAATGTGGCACTAAGAACTGGACACAATACTCCAGATGAGGCCTAATCAGCATGGAAAAGAGCAGAAGAATTACACTGTTGACTCATATTTAGCTTGTTTTCCACCATGACCCCCAGGTACCTTTCCACAGTACTCCTTCCTAGTCAGTCATTTCACCTTTTGTATTTGTGCAACTGATTGTTCCTTCCTAAGTGGAGTACTTTGCATTTGGCCTTATTGAATTTTAAGAAATTTGTTTAAGAAACAAACAAAAAATGATCTTATCCCAGTTAGTTCAGATTAATTTCCCAATTTCAGTCAATTCATTAGTATTACAATTTTTCAAGAAACCCAACACAGAGATTGATGCTTTGCTGACAGTGAAGAAGATAGCTTAAACATGCCCTGGGGCTTTTACCACAAATCAGTGGTTTGCTGATTTCACTCGTATGAACAGGTTGTGAATGGTTCTCCCAAAAGGTCCAAGCTGTCATACAACCGGACAGCACTCTCCATAGGATCCTCAATCTGGAACTGCTGACAGGATTTCTTGCCAGTATGGTCCATCAAATTTAAATGAATAATTCTGACTGCGTAGTCAGGATGGACATTAAGCTGCCTTCATAGAATTCAAATCACTTTTTCATATTTTTAATAAATAAAAATCTCCCTATCTACACAGAGGAACAAGTTAAACAAACACTTTTTTAAAAAAAAAGAAAAAGTTAGTCTTTGTTTCTTTAGTGTCATTCAAGGTGTCAGCCTTTTCAAATTGCAATTACAGCTCCTGTCGATTAGGACTCACTTCCAGAAAAAGCTTTGGTCTCCTGTTCAGTTCTTACCGAATGAATGGCAAATGCCAGACCACGTCAGTGACCACCCTCTAACGATAATGTTCCCCACCTCCCACATGCCACTTACATTAAGTAAAAAGTACTGTACAGTAGAATTCAATAAATAAAGCATTTTCTAAACCATTCAAGCATAGAAGGCAGCAAATGAGTCTGGCCATGAATTTCAGAAGAGTGACTATTATATAATCAATAACAATTCAGGAAAAAATATAATTGATTGAAACAGTGAACAAACAGAATGTCTCCTGTACTCTCGATGCTCAAATTGAATTGGCAAAACTGAAAGGAAGTAAAAGAAGGTAGTCACAGTAGGTGGTCATTAGAGAGATTTAACACTTTTGGAAGAACAATCTTGATCTTACCCTAAAATAAAACAGAGTGCAATTTTTATTTATTTATGTTGTAGACTGACTGTCCCCAAGAAAACAGAGGGGGAAAAATGCCAAACAGACAAAGGGACTCAAATGAAGAAAATATCCTTAGGATAAACAGAAATTAACCCAATTGCTGAATATGTTCCTGGTAAAAATTTTATAATAGCAGACACAATCACATAGCCCAGCATCACACTCAAACACCTGTGGGATACAGGAAGATGTAAAAGGCTCATATGAATGCTGTGGTCCCTTATAGACCAGTGTCAGGTAGGAGATTATAACTGCTACAAACAGCAATCTTGGCAGATGAGTAACTTCAAGAAGTTTTAGTTAGCTACTTGGACCATCCTATCTGAATGTAACTGTAATGACTACATTAAAAAGAAAAGGAGTACTTGTGGCACCTTAGAGACTAACAAATTTATCTGAACATAAGCTTTCATGAGCTACAGCTCATTTCATCAGATGCATACAGTGGAAAATACAGTGGGGAGATTTTATATACACAGAGAACATGAAACAATGAGTGTTACCATACACACTGTAAGGAGAGTTATCAGGTAAGGTGAGCTATTACCAGCAGGACAGCGGGGCGGGGGGGAACCTTTTGTAGCGATAATCAAGGTGGACCATTTCCAGCAGTTGACAAGAAAGTCTGAAGAACAGCGGCGGGGGAGGGCGGGGGATAAACATGGGGAAATAGTTTTACTTTGTGTAATGACACATCCACTCCCAGTCTTTATTCAAGTCTAATTTAATGGTGTCCAGTTTGCAAATTAATTCCAGTTCAACAGTCTCTCATTGGAGTCTGTTTTTGAAGTTTTTTTGTTGAAGAATTGCCACTCGTAGGTCCGTAATCAAGTGACCAGAGAGATTAAAGTGTTCTCCGACTGGTTTTTGAATGTTATAATTCTTGATGTCTGATTTGTGTCCATTGATTCTTTTACGTAGAGACTGTCCAATTTGGCCAGTGTACATGGCAGAGGGGCATTGCTGGCACATGATGGCATAGATCACATTGGTAGATGTGCAGGTGAATGAGCCTCTGATAGTATGGCTGATGTGATTGTGTCCCCTGAATAGATATGTGGACACAGTTGGCAATGGGCTTTGTTGCAAGGGTAGGTTCTTGGGTTAGTGTTTTTGTTGTGTGGTGTGTGGTTGCTGGTGAGTATTTGCTTCAGGTTGGGGGGCTGTCTGTAAGTAAGGACTGGCCTGTCTCCCAAGATCTGTGAGAGTGATGGGTCGTCCTTCAGGATAGGTTGTAGGTCCTCGATGATGTGTTGGAGAGGTTTTAGTTGGGGGCTGAAGGTGATGGCCAGTGGTGTTCTGTTATCTTCTTTGTTGGGCCAGTCCTGTAGTAGGTAACTTCTGGGTACTCTTCTGGCTCTGTCAATCTGTTTCTTCATTTCAGCAGGTGGGTATTGTAGTTGTAAGAACTCTTGATAGAGATCCTGTAGGTGTTTGTCTCTGTCTGAGATGACTATAGTCATTGCGAAAGACTACTTTGCTATATATGGGCAATTAAAGTCAATACAATGGACTAATGATTAAAGGCCATCACATTGTCAGCCAAAGTGCTTTGAGAGGAGAAACTGTAGACATAATTCATGAAGACTATCAAGGACTAACTGAATACTGTGAACAGGCAGTGACTAAGAGTGGTGGCCTGGAATTAGCAAGGATATAAAAACAAAGTCTTTGTGTGAACATTGCAGAACTAAGAGATCAACACACTGTGAAGAGCCTCTAAAAGCAATACCCCCTCCATCCCTCACCTCCCCAGACAGACCCTGGAAGAGGCTAGCAGCAGATTTATGTTAATTCAGAGGACATAATTACCTGGTTGTAGTGTATATTTTTCTAAGTATACTGAAACAATATATTTGAAAGATACTATTTAGTATCTTCTTAAGATAGCAAATCTCAGTGCATGTGTCTACATAGCAAAGAAAAAAACCCATGGCTGGCCCACTCTAGCTGACTCAGGCTCCTGGGGCTCAGACTGTGGGCCTGTTTCATCGCTGTGTAGCCTGCTGCTCTCAGGCTGGAGCCGAAGCTCTGGGATCCTCCCACCCCACAGAGTCCTAGAGCCCAGGCTCCAGGCTGACCCTGGAAGTCTACACAGCAATAAAAGAGCTATGCAGCCCAAGGCTAGCCATGGGTTTTTCTTTGCTGTGTAGACATACCCAATGTTATCAAGAAATGAAAGAACACAGTCATTTTGCTATTCCACAAACAACTAGTGGACGTGGACCACAATTTACTGAAGTTGAATTGAACTCATTCCAAACGAAACATGATTTTGAACACATCAGCAACAGCCTGTACTACCAACAAACAAGCTGACAGCCTGAGTGGGCTGTACAGACAGACAAGAAAATACTGAAGCAGGAAGATCCATTCTTTGCTCTCCTGAACTACAAATTAACACTATTTGTAGCCATTGACTATAACCCTGCCCAAACTTCAATGGGAAGGCAAATCTGGACTTCAGTCCCAACCCTGGAAAAGAATACAGCCCCAAAGTGGTCATACCTGAGAAGAGCAGCCAAATCAAATCAAAAGGTAAAAATAGCATATGAACACTTCTATAACTGACCTCACTCTCCGTTAGAGAATTGCCTGATCTGGAACCAGGGGACCATGTTTGTGTCAAAAAGATGGAAAACTCCAACTGTCAAAGGAAAAGACTGCATTTCCCAGATCATACAAACACAGAGACCAGTCGAGGGAGTTCAACAGAAACAGTCAATATCTTTTGTTCGTTCCAGAGAATGAACATCAAGTAAGCAAACACCACAGATTGCAGATGCTGAATCAGGAGAAGATTCAAAAGCTGCCTGAGGCAACAGTTGCAAACAAAAGGACAGACTGGTCACCAAGTTTTTACCTAATCACCAAGTTCTGGCCATATAATTAAAAAAACAGTATGATTTAGGGATGAGTGAGAGATGCATGTGTGTTGAATCTTAAAGTTAGCAGTAGATATATATGTAAGGGGACTGTTTCCCCCTTACTAACATTCAGTGGGGGTGTTTTAGTTGCTAGCTCCCAGTACTAAAAAGGGGGAAGGGTAGATGGGGAATCAGGACCCTGAGACTGATAGTCCCCATAACAATGGGGAGAGGCCAGTGCTCCAGGTCGGCCTGAATGACAGGGCGGGCAGGCTAATCAGGGAGTCAGGAGACCAGGGAGGTCCCGTCCTCCGTGTGAGCTGGAATTGCCTGGGTCAGACAGAGTGGGGCCGAGCTAAGGAGAAAGCAGGGGCCTAAGCTAAGCTGGGGAGCAGAGCTGTGCCAGGTCCAGAGGGACCAGAAAAGCAGCCCAGAGAGAGCAGACCCTCTCCTGGGAGCAGAGCTGCAGCCCCAAAGCTAGAGGCACAGCCCAGAGAGAGCAGACTTGCCCTGGGAGCAGAGCTGCAGCAACCAGAGCCAGAGAGGCCAGAAAAGCAGCCCAGGAAGCAGGTCAGTGCTGGGAGCAGAGTCACAGAAGCAGCCTGCAGAGCAGACCTGTCCTGGGAGCAGAGCTGCAGCAACCAGAGGCAGAGGGGCCATAGAAGCAGCCCAGGGAGCTGGAGGCAGAGCAGCAGCAGCGCTGAGACAGAGTGGTAGAGCTGGGCCTAGAGCAGTCCGGAGCTGGGTGCTGTGAGCAGCTGGAGAGAGCGAGGGGGACCCTGGGCAGCGGGCCCAGCACAGGGAGACGCCTCAGCCAAGAGGCTCTGCAGGCCAGGCTTGGATCGTAACCCCGACAGGGCGGGGGAGACACTGGGAAGAAGGATCCTACCACTTAGATCCTGAGAGCGTGTGGCCACCACCAGAGCAAGTGTCCAACCCACAGCATCCCTGCAGCAAAGCCAGGGCTGGAGAAGAAGGCCTGGGACTTACAAGGAACAGACTGTGAACTGCCCTGATGTTCCAGAGACACTGTTTGTGATGTTCCCTGTCACAGAGCGGGTTGGTGTGTTTCCTTTAACCTTTCCCATTTTTCCTTATTCTTTTTAAAATTAATTGTTGATTAAATAACTTGCATTTGCTTTAACTTGTATGTAATGGTCAGTGGGTCAGAGGAGTGCCCAGTGCAGAGAGAGTACCCCGGAGTGGGGACACCCTAGCCCCTGTCCTAGGTGACCACAGCAGGTTTGGGGGTCGACCCCCCAGAAATCCTGGGCCCAGCCTTGTTGAGGTTACGAGGACTCTGCCAGACAGGAGAGTGGAAGGGGAGTCCTCAAGGGCAGGGAGACCACTGGGTAAAGGAAGTGGGAGCGAGGACTCGGATCCTTTCGCTAGCCCACTTCGCCAGGGTAGTGCAGAAGCCAGGAAAGTTCCCCACAATACCAGGACTATTCCCCCGCTTACATATACACACACACTCTAAAAGGGGGAGATCTGCTGGAAAGCTAAAACTGCATTATAATGTTTAGACACTAAGTGATGCTGTATGAGGAAAACCAGCACATTTTTACAAATGCTGGAGAAATCTCCATTTTTTTTGTTTACAATGAAGTTGTTGTTGTTAGTATCCATTTTGCCTCTCTCAGAGTGACTGACAATAGGACTATCTACATTAGCTGGCAGCTGCATAAGGCTGTTTTTACAGAGGGGGGAACAGACTGTTGGAACCATATGTTGAGTCCAGAGTGGTGGAAAAAGTCTGGCCCAGGCCTCGCCCTTCCCAACGCCAAGGAGTGCCTTCCCCATGTGGTGCTCCCAGGGTAAGGGGATGAGACGCTGAGGCCACATGCCAGGTTCCAGGTAATGCAGTGTGGGAGGACCCAGCCCAGCTGCCTCCGTATCCCTGAGCTGCTACAGCTCCTTTGGCAATTAGCGAGCGTTCCAAGTGCTGCAGCTGCTTTGGGGTCAGTGTAGATATAGCTCTGAAGAATGTTCATGTTTAAGTTATTCTTGAATGGAATGTCACAGCTCAACGGAAGGGCCCTTCTCTATCCTGAGACCTGCTGTAACCAATAGAAAAGTGTTAGAACTTTTTAAAAAAACTGGTGGAACAAGACTATAGAAAGTGTTAAACACCTAAAATTAGCTCCCCTTTTAAATATGGCAAATGGCATCTTGAAAGTAGATAAAGTAATCTAGCATTTCACTCTAAGGTAGGGGCCTGATTCACCCCTCCGTTAGACGACTTTTAGTATAAGTCCTCTGAAGTGAACATGTGTGGAATGGAGTCATGTAATAACCCATCACCAAAATATGTGCTTATATCATGAGATTAAAAACATTCCATGAAGTTATTTACTGGATTTAAGTGCCTCAACAATTGAAACTCCAGCCCAAAATTCCTGAGCGGGATCCATAAATCTTCAATCAAAAGAATGTTCTTACACCCTATCTCTACACATTTGTGTACACATGACTTATTGGAACATGAGACTTCTCTGAGGATATCCCCTTCAGTCACGTATTCGTGACAGAAAAGTAACCCTTTCCATGAGAATCATGGACCTTAAAAATAGACAAGAGCTATTCAGAGTCCATTCCGATTCCAGTTTCAGAATTTTCCTGGAACCATTTTCTAAAGTTCCACATGTAGTTTTACTTATTTTACTGATTTTTACACAGGAATATAGGTTTTGGAGACAATGCACTGGTTCATCTAATTCAGTGTTCCTTTGAATTATATGATACTGGCCACTGTCGGAAACAGAAGTTGTCAGAGTACAATGGGCAAATATGGAAAACGTGCCCCTCAGAGAAATATTTTCCTAATCTATGGCAGTTATTTGTTGTTTTATTCCTTTAAGCATGATGATTTGTATAGTATGACAGATGCTAGCCTAATTGTTTAATGCACTTTTCAAAGATGCTCTGATATTACAATGGTGAATGCTGTATATCAACCGGAATAGATTTTTTTAATCTATCTAATGTAACTATGGGTGTTCTCACTAGCTATGTAAATCCCTAATCCCTTCTTCTGAACTTTTACTAATCAGTAAAATCTTGTTGTGCTGAGTTCCCTAGTTTAATTGAATTGTATTTTTAAATTCCACCAGTGACAGTTTTTGCTACTGTTCAAATTATTTTTTTTCTAAATTTTAATAGACTTTAAAGTTAGTAGATGCCCCCAAATAATTGGCCTAAATTGTATTTTGCTCAGTTTTTTTTCTAGCCATACCTGTAAACTACTCCCAACAATTTCTCCTCTGCTTTTGAAAACTTGTAGATAATTCTATTCCCACCTACCTTAATCATTATTTAGTCAATAAATAATTACTTTTTCATGTTTCATCATTAATGCCCACAGACCTTTATTTTTTCTCTTTTTGCTCTGATTTCCTTCCACTTTGTTGGTATATTTTTGGTATTGCAGTTCCTGGAACTGTATATAATATTGTACATGTGGTGTAACAGTCAAATACAGAGAGGGACTATCATCTTTGCTCAGTGTTGTGATGCCGCGTTGTAAAGACTGTATTAATTATACAGCATTTTTCAGTATTGTCTCATTCTATCATACTGTTTTGAGAAGCAAAGCCAATCCTGTCCTTCCTGCATCTCATGCTGAATATCAATGTAATCAGTATAGTGCAACAAGAAGAGTGGCCAACAAAAACACTTGAAACACAGGGACATTTTAATATGTATTTATTATTAAGCTGCTGGTTATGCATGTAAGTGGATGCAGGTGTCAGTTTCACTGTGCTAAATGAATCTGTATGATGCATATATTTAATTTTGCTTCCTAAAGCTTTTATTCACTAGGTACCAAGATCATTCTTTTACATGGAAATATATACTGAGGTGATGGAGAATTCTGTGAGGTTCCTTTGCCCCAGGATCTTGCTTCCAACACAATTAAAATATATTATTCAAAATAAGAGTTTACAGATTTTCTTCTGTTAAACACAAATATGAGTCATCTTTTGAGTCATAAAAAAGTGTGAAAGTGCACTATGGAAGTAGAGACGTGGGATCTGATCCAAGCCCAATGAAGTTAATAAAAAGATTACCATTGACTTCAATGGGCTTTGGATCTGGGCCTCACACTAAATAGCGTGTATCATTATGTGTATCAACTATTAAGTGACTGGTGATAAAACAATATGACCAGCTTCTTATTTTCCAAGACCAAGTAATTGCCGCCACCACCACTTTCCATGAATCCTGACAATAGTAATTATTAGAGTTTTATACCCAAAAAAGTCCTAAAATACAATTCACAGTACTACTAGTATGTCATCCAGTTGGTTTTTCCCTGTTCATCAACAAATCCTAACCCAAAAGCAGACTAGCACAGCAATGCGTAACCCTATCTAAGTGAGAAGGATTTTGAACTAGTTACTATTTACATTTGTTCACACCCAGAGCTATCTGAAAGTAAATAGGACAAAAGTGCTTCAACATGTACAAGTTATATATCAATTTAATTATGATTTATTCATCTCTAATATTTAAAAGGCATATTGAAAGGGAATGTATTCATATTAAGTATAATGAATAAGCAATAAATTTCTATGCTATTTTTGTTATGGGAACAAGTATTCTGTTCTTTTTAAAATCATGCTGGTCTGATATTCAGTTGGTATCAATCAGTGGAACTTGATTGACTTCAATGATGCGGGGCCAATTTATATCACATTTGGACCTGCTCCAGTAACAGAGACCCTGATCCTTTAACATGTTATCCCTGGGTAGACTCTTGACTTTGTATGAAGTATGGAGGGGATCCTTGCATTTCAGAATCAGAGTGTAACGTGTGAATATGCGTCTTTTATTCACAAGAAAGAGATTTTTTCAGTTATTATTGACTAATATACTGGTTAACATTGTTCTTCCAGAATGCCAATATTACTTTGCCTTTGTGCATAACATTAAAAATTTACTATAGAAGCTGCAAATTATCCTGGATACCTTTATTTAAAACTAAAACAAAGGAAATCAAATAAATGCAGTTTGGTGCTCAACACTGTTGAAAACCATGCTAGTGCCTAAATAAGGGTTTAATAACCTAACATTAGGCTCCAGCTTTTGGAAATCTTGGCCATAATGATATTGTGTCAGTTCTTCTATAACTACACTTCATTGTGACTGAAAATGCATATGGACCTGCAAAGAGTTCATTGCCTCAATAGAGCTACAAGCCTCAATTATAAGTGCCATTTGTTTGTTGCCTTCCAATGTACAGATAATGGGTTGCTGGCAAGCAGGATGACTCATCCAGGGAAAGAACGGCTGACTACTGAATCAGAAAACTGAAGAACTCTAACTTAGCCTTACGCAGCTTCAAGGTGGCTACTTGCAAAGATGATAAATGTTAGAAAAGTTCAGACAAACATGCACCCCCATCTCCCATTCCACAAATACCATTTGGGAGCTTGTCATATTTTTAAACATCCTAGGTTTAACCCCAAAAAGCTAACATTTCAAAATATGACTATTTTTGTCTACAGTAGGGGTAAAATAGTATTTACAGCTATGTTAATTAAATTGCATAATTAACACAATTTGCAACACAACTCATTTCCCCAGTATAAAGAAAAACCCACTCTGAACTTCTTAGTCCTCCCTTTTATCCAGCTGTTCAGGAAAGCCACAGAATCTACAGCTTAAACAGCTCTTATCAATGATCATAGGCAAAGACTGGATGGCCCAGGTTGTAAAACAACTTATTACCTGGGAGTGGGAATGGATTCTTATTTCCACCATTTTTAAAACTAGCCCAGTGGAAGAAAACCATAAATTATTAAGGGCAACATTATCTCTTGACATGTGTACTTGCACAGAGAGGGCAAAGGGCATAAGTTCTCACTTTCTCCCCTGTGAGGGATACATGTCCAGTAGAGCTCAGCATGTATAGGACAGTGACCTCTGTGAAACTACTACTCCCATCCTCCATAGTTGAGGAGTGGGCAGGCAGATGGGAACAGGCAGAGTGGTAGAACTGCCTCCTCTCTCTTTAAATGTGTCAGTCAGCACAACTGAGTCCATATGGAAATAGAAAGTAATTTACTACTGATTTAGCCATATAGCAGATTCCTTGGCTACTCATTGCTCCAGGAGAGAGTAGAGAATCAGGACTTAGTAATAATTCTCTCTTTGGTCTGCTTTTTCACAGATTGTAAATTTACAATCTAGCCCTCAGGAATATTTTGCACCTTATTTGTAATCTATTTTGACTTCAGGTGGGCTCCATACAGGTGCAGATCCATACAGATCTCCATGTGCAACTACTTAGAGGAGTGAGACCTATGGCTGTTGTGTTGATTTTTCTACAATATCACAGAATATAAAAACTGCAAAACGGCATTAGTTGGGTAACCACAAATGTTTTCACTCAGGATTCAACTCTAGTCTAAAACATAACATCAGTTTTCTTTGTGTATCGGTATTTGCGTTTAGAATCAAGCCTTCAGTTGGAGATACTTTCAATTTTATTAAAACTCATTTTGAATTATTTAAAAGAAATATACAGAAAGTATGGTGCCTATTTTTAAATTATGCTACTGAGAGATGTAACTTACATTAAGTGACAGCATAATTGAGACTTAGATTTCAAAGTAACTACACTAAGGTCATAAATAACAGGGGTTCCCTGGTTAATGTATTATGTAAGTTAAGAATATATACTAATGTAAATCCTTTATGTACCTATGGGAGTATAGACTCCATAATTTATTGTTTGCAGCCTTTGCAATATGGAGTTAGACAGCCATGTTATATGAAGTTAAAAATAATGATCATGTTAGCAGTAAAGTTTGTAAACATACTGGATATGTCTTCATTTTTAAACCTTTCAAATTCACAGATAATGGCAACAAGAAAAACCTACACACTTTAACATCTTACTGTATGCTAATGTAGGACCTGACTTTTCCACCCTTATTTAAACTGAGATGTGCCTTATTCTGCATGCAGTCCCATTGAAATCAATAGGGACTACCCATGGAGAAAAGGAATTACTCGTTTGACAGAATTTAGCCTGTAATAAATAAAATAAGCACAACTGGCACCAAGAAGAAACTGCTCGGCCATGCTTTAGAGGGATTTCAAAACAGTATAAAATATTTCACATGGTTAGACCCAATTTATTTTCAATATATTTCTAAAACACCTGTTGTATAGCATTGCAGGTACAGAATGTCACATTAAAGACTCTTTAGGACCTAAATTCTGCAAGGTGCTGCTCATTCTAGCCCCAATCCAGCAGAGCAGTTAAGTATCTGCTTAAATTTAAACATGAGACATTCCATTGATTTCAATAGGACTACCAAAGTGCTTCAAGTTAAGCAAATATTTAGGGGCTTTGCTGACTGGAGTCCAAGCATTCAGCAACTTCCAATCCCTAAAAGCAGATGAACACAAAGATGCAACAGGCACTAAACAAGCAAACAAAACCCACCTTTGCAATCACTTTCACATATGAACACATTTTATTTTCTGTACTGCAAAATAAATGCCGACAAATCTCTGAGTAAAATAGCCTATTTCATTCAGAAGATTAACACCATGATTTATTCATATTTATGCAAGAAGAAACCTATAGCTGTAACAGAAGTTTTCTGACTCAGTGCACAATCTGTATACCAACTACCATGATAACTGAAGGTGGAAAAGAAATTGAAATTATTAAATCTTGAAGTATATTTTCAATATAAATTATACACGTACATAAAAATATCAACATACATAAAGATAAATCAGCAGTGTTTCGCTTTTTTTTCTTTTCTGTCTGTCCTGGTCTCCCTTTTCCCTCCTTTATTCTGCATTTTACAAAATAAGTTTTGCACTATTCAAAATTATAAAATACTCCATTGTATCGTACATAAACACGAGGGTTTTTAATCATTTAATTATGAATACAGGAAAGTATGGTCACATATATGCCAAAGTGATGATAGGCAGTGGTCTGAGGAAAAGAATATATTATGATCATGAAAATTGTTGTAATTAATAGATCTCTATCTATAATTAGATTAGAAGGTATTACTACCTAGATCTGAGATATCTAGGTAGTAATATCCAAGGAAAATCTCTTTCTATATTAAATATTACTCCATACTGTTTAACATTCTTTTCTTTAAAAGCCCCAGTTGACCCTTAAATCTGACTGAATTTGTCCTGCTAATAACAAATGATATAAGCAATCTTATCCTGAATCACACAATATGTCATATCTTTAGTCTATTCTACAGCTATGGGAACTTATGCAGACTCCTCAAAAAAAAGCAATTTTACTCTTGTGCAAATGTCAGTAATATTTATAAGTTTAATATCCACAGGGAGCAGCAGTCTTTTAAGTTTAGGATTTCCAAATAAATAGAAAGACACTGAATCATATAGCTTAGGAATATTCAAAACCTCAGATATTAAATATGAATTTATTGACAACTATTGTCTCCCATCAGCACATTCACAATCAAACTCTTCTAGGGGAAATGAGTCTTCGAATCACAGTCTCTGAAAAATTAGAAAGTAGAATGTATAAATTTGTTTTAATATTACAGCTTAAATTCCTAAGAGTATAGATACCATAAAATACATCTAGAACTACTGGTATTGCCAATTATGCAGAAGGATGAGTGTAGTGATGCTCTGAAAAGTGACCTTTGAAAATGATATTTTGCAATTCCATATTTATGGACTCTAAAAACGAACAGAACTGATTTGTTCAAATTTCAAATAAAACATTTTCTTCTCTAGTTGTTAGCCATGCAGACTAAACCTGTGATCAGAAAGACAAGCTTTCTTCTTTTTGGCTTTCAGTTTGTCACCAGAATTAAGATTCTGTAGGACAGGTATTGATGCTAGATACACCTGTGCAACCTCAGTGTCTTCAAATTCTGCACTCAGTTATGCTTGTGTGACTCTGTCTTCTCCTTTAGGGTTGCTCAGGCAGCTTTAGGCAGAATGTGGTCCTTTGATAATTAGTTAAAAATTCTGTTGATGAAATATAAGAAAGAAAAAAATCCAACTCACTTTACCATAGCTGTCCTCACTCTGCTGTGCTAACAACTAAAAATAAATAAAACAGGAGACAGAAAAGTAGCAGATAAAAGGCTAAACACAGAACAGATGTGCTGAGAAATCAGGTTCCAATTTTTAGTAATTTTTCTGATCAAAACTTCACTTGAAGGTATCAAACACTGACAATTCCTGGAAAAACTCTCAGTCTGAAATGGATTTAATATGCCAGAATAACATAAAAGAAAAGATATTGGGACTACCCAATGGACTTGCGCTACCACAAAGTATTCCTCGGTGTAGATATAGTGTTTGATGTTCAAGGAAAAACAATTACTACTAGATTTTTGTTCAAGGTTTCTGAGTGCTCTTAAAGAACAAGGACCATCACTTATGGGTGAACAGAATCTTATCCTGTGTCAACTGTTTAAGTCTACACAGTTTAGGTAGGGACCATGTGTTTTGTGTTTGTACAGTACCATGTAAAAGATGACTTCATTCCTCACTGAAACACAAATAATAAATAATAACTTGTAAAATCCTTTGGAATCCTTTGAGATGCAAAGTGCTATATGCATGTACATATACACAACAAGAAAAGGAGTACTTGTGGCACCTTAGAGACTAACAAATTTATTTGAGCATAAGCTTTCGTGACCTACAGCACAAAACGGCAAACACGGCTGCTACTCTGAAACCGTATACACAACAGTTAGACATGACATGAGACCTGAGTTATGAAATCCTTAGAACCAGGTGGTTCTGGGGTAGGAAGGTGAGCATGCCCAAACTGGGCCTGGGAGAGGCATTATTATGTCTGCCTAAAGCAAAGGAAGGCATAAAGTCTCCAGAGACGCTAATAGGAGCATGATTAGCAGCTACAGTAACTAAATTTGTATGAAAGACATTACATGGCCTGACCATTATTGGTATCTTGATTTCATAACTGAGGAATCTATTTAAACCAACAATTTCATCTAAAAAGATCATAATGGCAGTGATGGTCAAGGTGGAATTTTAGCATCTATGCCAGGATTGCGAGCATATTCTTATTTTTGGACGTGGATCTTGCTACTATCGTCCATACTTTTGACACTTTAACGATCAACAGGGCATCTCAGAAAGATCACGACACTTGTGTTCTGGGATGTTTAGTAGTTACCAATTAGTTTCCAGCTAAATTTAAGATGCCAGTTATAACCTATAGACCCTAAGAGTATGTCTATAGTGCAATTGGGGGCAAGCTTCCCAGCCCAGAGAGAGACAGACTTGCACTAGCGGGGCTTAAGCTCATGCGCTAAAAATATAAGTGTGGATGTTGCCACAGAGGCTGGAGCTCTCAAACCCAACCAACCTCTTCACCCAGAGCTGCAGAGTGCCCATGGTTTTTTAGCACGCTAGGTCAAGCCCCACTAATGCAAGTCTGTACACCTACGCAGGGAGGCTTACTCCCATCTGCAGAATAAACATATCCTATAAGGCCTAGGACCAGCCTACCAAAAAGATCACCTCGCTCCCTCTGAGCACACTGTCACAAGTCCTCTCTGTAGCAGCACTTATGCTAGATCCCTCTTATTCAAGTGGCAGTGCAGGGCATCTCATAGATTTGTTGAACATTGGCAGTATGTTCAAATAGTAGGCAGGTTATAAGTACTTGAAATTGTGTTACATAAATATTGATTGTTCCTTATTATTAGAAAGAAGATTTGGGGGAACTGCACCTCAGAGGCTCCTGTTATGTAATACAGAGACCCATGATATACTGGAACAGAGACTCTGAATGATGCTGATCTCTGCAAGCTCTGTGTTTCTGAGTGATGACTGAAAATCACACCTCTCAATGAAACCAAGAGGGGCAGTTGGCAGAAAGTTCACCTTAAGAGTTCCAGGACTTTTGGAGGGCTTTCCTTCAACTTTGAAGGCATGGTCCACTTTCAGGACATGCTGCAGAGCCCATCTGTCTTGCCAAGCTTTTGAGAACTGTTAGTACTTCAATCCCTCTGTCTAATGTATTGAGGTTATTTGTATTTAAATCATTAGCAGGTGTTCTGCAGAAACGGTGAAGTGGACGTATATTTACTTGGATTTTGTATTTTTAAATACTTACCTGTGCAGCCCTAATTCAGCTCCCTTGTGCAAACACATTACGATGATACAGTCTTCAAATGAATACAATTTGTTTTTCCCCTCATTCAGTGCACAGGATGAACCAGATCTAGGCATGAATCAGGTTTGCGTAATAAAGAAGAGTGTCATCTATAGGACCTCTGCTTCATTTTTTATTGAACTTGGAAGGTGTGTAATGAATGAGGCAGGGGACTGCAGGAGGAAGAGAGATGGTCTCATGGTTAAAACAGTTGAATGGTGCCCTGGAGAACTGGATTCTATCCCTGCCTCAAGCTCAGAGTTCTGTGTGATGCTGAGCAAGTCATTTGCAACCAGATTTTTCAGAGGAGGTCACTAACTGCATGTTTCCTATTTTCTGGGGCCCAACTTGATGCCCTGTGGCCTGATTTTTACAAGTGCTGAGCACTCAGACCTGCAAATGAAGTCAATAGGAGCTGTATTTGAATATATGAAGTGCTACATAATGCTAATACTTTGAAAAAAATCAGGTCTTAGGCATCAGGTCTGAGGCTTTCTTCTGGCAACTAACAGAAGTTACTAGATCACAGGCCCTGATTCTCATGGGAGATTTCAATCATCCTAATATCTGCTGGGAGAGCAATACAGCAGTGCACAGACAATCCGGGAAGTTTTTGGAAAGTGTAGGGGACAATTTCCTGGTGCAAGTGCTGGAGGAACCAACTAGGAGCAGAGCTCTTCTTGACCTGCTGCTCACAAACCGAGAAGAATTAGTAGGGGAAGCAAAAATGGATGGGAACCTGGGAGGCAGTGACCATGAGATGGTCAAGTTCAGGATCCTGACACAAGGAAGAAAGGAGACCAGAAGAATATGGACCCTGGACTTCAGAAAAGCAGACTTTCACTCCCTCAGGGAACTGATTGGCAGGATCCCCTGGGAGGATAACATGAAGGGGAAAGGAGTCCAGGAGAACTGGCTGTATTTTAAAGAATCCTTTTTGAGGTTGCAGGAACAAACCATCCCGAAGTGTAGAAAGAATAGTAAATATGGCAGGCAACCAGCTTGGCTTAACAGTGAAATCCTTGCTGATCTTAAGAACAAAAAAGAAGCTTACAAAAAGTGGAAGATTGGACAACTGACCAGGGAGGAGTATAAAAATGTTGCTCAGGCATGCAGGAGTGAAATCAGGAAGGCCAAATCACACTTGGAGTCGCAGCTAGCAAGAGATGTTAAGAGTAACAAGAAGGGTTTCTTCAGGTATGTTAGCAACACGAAGAAAACCAAGGAAAGTATGGGCCCCTCACTGAATCAGGGAGACAACCTAGTGACAGAGGATATGGAAAAAGCTGAAGTACTCAATGCTTTATTTTCCTCTGTCTTCACGAACAAGGTCAACTCCCAGACTATTGCACTGGGCAGCACAGCATGGGGAGGAGGTGACCAGCCCTCTATGGAGAAAGAAGTGGTTCAGGACTATTAAGAAAAGCGGGATGAGCACAAGTCCATGGAACCGGATGCACTGCATCCAAGGGTGCTAAAGGAGTTGGCAGATGTGATTGCAGAGACATTGGCCATTATCTTTGAAAACTCATGGCGATTGGGGGACGGCTAGAGAAAGGCTAATGTAGTGCCCATCTTTAAAAAAGGGAAGAAGGAGGATCCTGGAAACTACAGGCTAGTCAGCCTCACCTCAGTCCCTGGAAAAATCATGGAGCAGGTCCTCAAGGAATCAATTCTGAAGCACTTAGAGGAGAGGAAAGTGATCAGAAACAGTCAGCATGGATTCACCAACGGCAAGTCATGCCTAACTAACCTAATTGCCTTCTATGATGAGAATACTGGCTCTGTGGATGAGGGGAAAGCAGTGGACATGTTATTCCTTGACTTTAGCAAAGCTTTTGATACGGTCTCCCACAGTATTCTTGCCAGCAATTTAAAGAAGTATGGGCTGGATGAATGGACTATAAGGTGGACAGAAAGCTGGCTAGATCGTCAGGCTCAATGGGTAGTGATCAATGGCTCCATGTCTAGTTGGCAGCCAGTATTAAGCGGAGTGCCCCAAAGGTCGGTCCTGGGTCCAGTTTTGTTCAATATCTTCATTAATGATCTGGAGGATGGCATGGACTGCACCCTCAGCAAGTTTGTAGATGACACTAAACTGGGAGGAGTGGTAGATACGCTGGAGGGTAGGGATAAGATACAGAGGGCCCTAGACAAATTAGAGGATTGGGCCAAGAGAAATCTGATGCGGTTCAACAAGGACAAGTGCAGAGTCCTGCACTTAGGACAGAAGAATCCCATGCACTGCTACAGACTAGGGATCAAATGGCTAGGCAGCAGTTCTGCAGAAATGGACCTAGGGGTTACAGTGGACGAGAAGCTGGATATGAGTCAACAGTGTGCCCTTGTTGCAAAGAAGGCTAACGGCATTTTGGGCTGTATAAGTAAGGGCATTGCCAGCAGATCGAGGGATGTGATCATTCCCCTTTATTCAACATTGGTGAGGCCTCATCTGGAGTACTGTGTCCAGTTTTGGGCCCCACATTACAAGAAGAATGTGGAAAAATTAGAAAGAGTGCAGCGGAGGTCAACAAAAATGGTTTGGGGGCTGGAGCACATGACTTATGAGGAGAGGCTGAGGGAACTGGCCTTGTTTAGTCTGCAGAAGAGAAGAATGAGGGGGGATTTGATAGTTGCTTTTAACTGCCTGAAAGGGGGTTCCAAAGAGGATGTATCTAGACTTTTCTTAGTGGTAGCAGATGACAGAACAAGGAGTAATGGTATCAAGTTGCAGTGGGGGAGGTTTAGGTTGGATATTAGGAAAAACTTTTTCACTGGGAAGGTGGTGAAGCACTGGGATGGATTACCAAGGGAGGTGGTGGAATCTCCTTCCTTAGAGGTTTTCAAGGTCAGGCTTGACAAAGCCCTGGCTGGGATGATTTAGTTGGGGATTAGTCCTGCTTTGAGCAGGGGGTTGGACTAGATGACCTCCTGAGGTACCTTCCTACCCTGATATTCTATGATTCTATCTCAAATTGAGCTCCCAAAATTAGTTGGATCTCTTTGTCCCGCAGCGCCCCATTTGCACGACCTCCGTACCTCAGAAGGGTTTCAGTGAAGATTAATTAAATTTTTGTGAAGTACTCAGATTCTATAGCATGCTATAGAAAAACCTATGGGGAAATTAATAATCCTGTCTTCAGATCACAGTTTGAACAGTGTGCAGTAAATAAGGCCTAGGAACCCCCAATTGAAAATGAGGATAAAACAAAATATTGAATAGCTGCCCATTAAGTGAGCACCATCCATCCTATGCAGTGAAAGAGGCAGGAGTCCTGTGGGGGGGTGGAAACAGTATGTGATCATGAAATTATATATTGTATCGTAATACAATCACAAGGGGACCAATAAAGATTCCATGGGCAATTTTAATTCTGACATTTCCTAATTTTGAGTGTTTGATGTTGCCTTTTTAATAATGTGTTTTTTTAACAAACTGTATGTGTATAATTCCTATAGATAAGTTCTAATAACATGTGGAAGATCGTGAACATGTGGATCACCATGCCCAGGTCTGAGGCTGATAGGAGATCAATCAAGCATTTTTTGCTGCCATGGTTCCTATGGCATCGGCAAATCTGAACCATTTAATACTAGTTGGAGAGAAAAGTTCTACAGGAGGCACGTTATTTGAAGTGCTTCACTTTCCCCACCAATAATCCATCTTGCTTGGGTTCAAAGGTTTGATCAGTTGCTTCTCCTCCAGGTGATGTTTCAGATGGAAGAGTTGCACGTACAAACTCTGTAGGTTTGGTCTGAGAGGAAGGATCTGAGCCATAGTAGGGCATTTTAATTTACCTCTGCATCCACTTAGAAGTGGAACAGGAGTATTTGCTGATCAATTCTATTAAGTATCATGGAGAAGAACGAAGGGATGTGCATAGAAGTCCTTCCTTGTCTATAAAATCAACAGGCACAATGTTGGAACTATGCCCCCACAGCAACATTTAGAGAGGAAGAAGGGATGGTTGGTCCAGTGATTAAGGTGCTAGCCTGGGACTTGGGAGACTAGTTCAACTCCCTGCTCTATTCAAGATTTCCCATGTGACCTTGGGGGTGTCACCTAAGTAATGGAGGCAAACCAATTATTTGTAAAAACTGAGATACTTGTGTGCTCAGAGAGTACAACTATGTAAAAGATTGTGTGATGTTATGATGCTACAGTAATTGGAGCAAGATAGGTGCCACAGTCAGAGGGGATACAGGTAAACATAATGATCATAAATCATTAAATCATAAATGATCTGGAGGATGGTGTGGATTGCACTCTCAGCAAATTTGCGGATGATACTAAACTGGGAGGAGCGGTAATACGCTGGAGGGCAGGGATAGGATACAGAGTGACCTAGATAAATTGGAGGATTGGGCCAAAAGAAATCTGATGAGGTTCAATAAGGATAAGTGCAGGGTTCTGCACTTAGGACGGAAGAACCCAATGCACAGCTACAGACTAGGGACTGAATGGCTAGGCAGCAGTTCTGCGGAAAAGGACCTAGGGGTGACAGTGGACGAGAAGCTGGATATGAGTCAGCAATGTGCCCTTGTAGCCAAGAAGGCCAATGGCATTTTGGGATGTATAAGTAGGGGCATAGTGAGCAGATCGAGGGACGTGATCGTTCCCCTCTGTTCGACATTGGTGAGACCTCATCTGGAGTATTGTGTCCAGTTTTGGGCCCCACACTACAAGAAGGATGTGGATAAATTGGAGAGAGTCCAGCGAAGGGCAGCAAAAATGATTAGGGGTCTGGAACACATGACTTATGAGGAGAGGCTGAGGGAACTGGGATTGTTTAGTCTGCAGAAGAGAAGAATGAGGGGGGATTTGATAGCTGCTTTCAACTACCTGACAGGTGGTTCCAGAGAGGATGGTTCTAGACTATTCTCAGTGGTAGAAGAGGACAGGACAAGGAGTAATGGTCTCAAGTTGCAGTGGGGGAGGTTTAGGTTGGATATTAGGAAAAACTTTTTCACTAGGAGGGTGGTGAAACACTGGAATGCGATACCTAGGGAGGTGGTAGAATCTCCTTCCTTAGAAGTTTTTAAGGTCAGGCTTGACAAAGCCCTGGCTGGGATGATTTAATTGGGGATTGGTCCTGCTTTGAGCAGGGGGTTGGACTAGATGACCTCCTGAGGTCCCTTCCAACCCCGATATTCTATGATTCTATGATAAACACTGCAGCTTATTCTGTACGTGTTAGAGCATCATTAACCAGAAACAAGAATATTGCATGAACAGAACTCCCACATGGTGAGGGAGGGAAATGAAGAGTAGAAAAAAACAGAGAAGGAAATAGGTGACAAAGAGGACAATGAAGTCTGGGAAGGAGGAAGACAAAGGTGAGAATGTGACAGAGGGCGAAGAGGGTAAGTGTATGGGGGGGAAAAGCAGTAAGGGAGAGATGGGACAAAATATAGGGTGGGGAAAACGAGGGAGGGATGTGCAAGAGAACAAAAGGAGAGGGAGAGAGTAACAGAAACATTCCATCTCACACTGTCTCCCACATTTTTGTGAGCTGGGGTGGGATGGGATGCAAAAGGGAACTATTTATTCCCTATGGCAGCACTGGACGATGGCAAGAGATGCTTAACTGACTAGAAACTCTTTATTAAGAATATTTCATATTGTTAACCAGAATTATATCCATATTAGGATTCTCTCTCTTACTTCATGTTTATTTATTTTTCCTTAAGAATCTATGCAAAGGGAACTTTGGGAAATCTTAAGTAAATTAGGTACAGCACATTCCCTTTATCCATTGTTTCATTAACTTTTCAAGGAATTCAGGTAGGTCAAAGAGACAGTTTATCTGCACAGAAAATGCTGGTTTGACCTTAGCAAGTTATACTTATCCAAGTGTTGTATTACACCAGCTTATATTACTTTCTCAGTCTGTTTCCTTGAAATGGAGTTGAGATGCACTAGACTGTAATTCTTGGGATCACCCTAGGTTTGTTTCCTGAAGATAAACAATCTACTGGCAACTTTCCAGCTTCCTGGAACCAGTGCTGGGTTTCAGGATATTTTCTTAGATTCCTCACATTACACAGGCAATGGTTTTGTTTTCTCCTTTATAATGTAGTTATCTTTTTCAAAACTTAGTATACAAACATTTTCCTACCTCTCCTCTGATAAACTACTACAGTATTCTGCAACCACAACAACCCAAACACTTCAGTGACACTACAGTAAGATAATGAACTATTTTAGGACATTACCTTAGAATATTGTGTTACTAAGAGTTTTGAAATGCCTCAAAGAAGACTCCATAGGTTTTCTTCTCTGCTGTCATGTGCCCTATATACTGATTAAATGGTGAGTAAAATGCTACCCAGTAAATACTAATTAATAGCATTTTCAAGTCATTTTGAATGGTATGAATTACTGTACAGGGAAAAAGATAGTGAAGAAACAAGCTCTATGAATATTATTCTGTATGCCCTTGCCTCTTACACACAATTCCCCTGACACATGAAAATTATCTGCTGAAAACAAAGGCCAGAATCACAGTGCACTGAAATTTTTACTTTGTCCTTCAGCTTTTAACCATCTTCTCATTGTTTAAAGTTTTCTCTTTTGAATCGGAAAGCCATTCTAGTGATCCCTGGATAAATTTCCTAATAAGATTTACCATTTAGTATTGTACTATGATGTTTTATCCAAGGATTCTCCCACATCAAATCACTCCACAACCAGCCAACCAAATCTATCTAAACAGTCTTATTACAAATATTTCATTTATAGCCATGGATTCTGTGATGCTAGTTAATGAGGGGTCTGCTTATGCCAAAGCCACTTGTGTCTTAGTACAGATCAAAGTGAGTGTTAAACATGCAAGTGTATTTGATGTTTAAAGTTCATGAAAACTTGCATTGTTTTCACTTGTGTATGTCCTGTTGTAATGAAAAAGGCAAACATTTACATTGTGTATACCCCTGGAACTAAATAACCCAAACAGCGAAGAAGCCTTGTGGAAATTCAAAAGAAGAACTTTAAAAGACAAGTGCTAGTTTCAAAGTAAGTGGTCAGTGCGTGTGATGACTGGAGGTCAAAGACTCAAAATGCATTCTTCACTCTCCATCAACAAAGGAAAAGCCCACATGGGCAGGTTCATGGTCAGCTTGTTTTCTGTCAGAAGAAGCTATACGTATGGATTCAAGGATCTCTGGACTGTTTGGACTCTTATAGGAAAGTGTACCAGATGCAAAGTGGAGATCCCAAGAAGCAATCTGGGTATCCCGGAAAGAAAGACTTTTGGGAAACTGTCAATAAACAGCTGTTTATTACATTACAGCCACCATTTGGAATTACAACATGTGACTCACCTGTGCATATATTTTAACCTGCTTTAACCTCTCAATAACTCATTTCCTTTTCTTAGCTAAGAAATCTTTAGCTAGTTTACCATAGAATTGACTACCAGCATTGTCTTTGGTGTAAGAGCTAGAGTACCAAATTGATTTGGGGTAAGTGACTGGTACTTGGTGCAACCCCGATGTAGTGTGATGATTGGTGTAAATGACCTTTTTAATCACAAAGTTCAGTTTGGGTGAGGGGAGGGAAAGACGGACTGGAAAGTCCCAGGAGATTATCTGTGACTCCATGCTAAGACTGGTTTCAGAGTAGCAGCCGTGTTAGTCTGTATTCGCAAAAAGAAAAGGAGTTCTTGTGGCACCTTAGAGACTAAAAATTGGTTAGTCTCTAAGGTGCCACAAGTACTCCTTTTCTTCATGCTAGGACTGTTACACTGATTCATGAGTACACATTTGTTGCTGGTTTGGTGAAATCTAAGTATAGATCATACCACCAGTTTGGAGTGTCTGTCCTTGTTTTCTGGCAGTCTGCCCTGAGATAGGCACTCATAGTTGTGAGCCATTCCAGATAACATGACAGATTCATGTATATGCTCCTTTGCTGTATCACCCATCACCTAAAATTTGTCTCTCTCCTGATGGGGCATCTTTATCAAAGAGACTGAATGAAGTTTGCTCTGGGTAAGATAGTCAATTAGACTGCCTGGGAGACATTTGTTTGTGGAAGGATAATAATAGGCTAGGATTAGACTGCAGTGACCAAACAATTTTTAATCCTGTAAGTTGTCAGGAGTCTTGGGGGCTGATTCTAATGATTCCTTTAGTCCAACACATCAGCAACCTTCCTGTCAATGTGTCGCCAAGAAGTGGCATACCCTTATGATTTGTATTGCCTTGACATCTCGCATATTTGTTCTCTTGAACTTGTCACACAAAGTAACCATTTCTACTTACATATTTTGTTTTTTAAGCTTCTGGTATAAATGTAAAAACATGCTACAAATCTAGGGGAATTAGACAGTAATTAGACAAAGGTTAAGTGGACTTCAACAAACACGTTCATACCAGTAGCCGTATTGTTAGGAATAAAAAAAAAAAAACAGTGTCATGGTCTACTATGTTCTGATCTCAGTTCAGAATACATACTGAACTGCCTGTAACACACTGATAGCTGAATCACTATTTGAGTACATCAAGCTTTCCTATGACCTCCTATGGAGAGCATGTCTTTACTTGATTAATAGCAATATTTTAGCCAACACAAAGTAAGTTTTTCAGGCTTTACTCTCAAACAGTATACTTTGAACTCAGCACAAACTATGAAATTCTGATGTCACCGGCTGAATTCCATGGTTTTTATACACAGAGTATGGTATGGCAAAATTTTTCTCTCTGCATTTTATAACAGCATATTTCTACTTCTACTGTAAGAATATTCCAGAAACATGCTTGCAAATAGACTATATTTTTATAAGTAAATTAGAGATGGTCCCAAGCAGCAAAATTTGGATCTGGAGTTCAAATTGTGCAAGGTACCATGGGCCATTATAAAGGCAGAAATTATAAAAGGGATTCATGAAAAATTCTGATCCAGAACTATGTTCAAATTATGAATGCTCCAAAAGATGAGAAATGCATATTCAGGAAAGGTTTTGGCTCACCCATGTCTTATATAAATCATGAAGAAAAACTATTCTTCTAAACAAGGAGAAAAAACAAACTGATTTTGGAAGATGTAAGCATTGCAAGATAGAAAATCATATCAAAATAATTTATTGGTTTAAATTAATTAGCCATGTCAGCCAGTGTTGTGTCATATATTCACCTGTCCGTGAGACTGCAAGCAAAGAAGTCTTCCGTGACAACATTTATATTTTATTTTAAATGTACAAAAAATGGGTATAAAAATGTACTTAATGGGTTTGGGATCTTTAGCAGCTTTAAAGCAAGTAGATTTGAGGGTTAAAATTAAAGAACAAGTTATTTTCATTCTCTTGATTGTCCCTTTGGAAATGCAACAGTTTTGGCAGTCTATGGTCATTTCATGGAGGTTCTCCCTCCTCTCCCCAAGAAATCTCTTGTTCCTAAAAGGAGTCAGTTTTACGATCAGAAGGAAAAAAAACAACCAACCAAAAAACACCACTCAGATAAGGAAAAACGCCAAATTAAAATATTTTTGTAAGTTAAATAACCTATTTCTTTCAGGTAAAAAAGTCAATGGGTCATCTTTCATTCTCAAGTGAAATACAAGTAGGAGTAAATGTTCAGAAAAAACAGGCTTGAAATTTATTTCTGGACTGTCTAATGTTCTCTGTGTATGAAGATGCATTTGTTTCATAAAACTATTTGTCTACATTTGTATTCAAAATAATAATTTAATAATTGTTCTAAGACATTACAGTACTTTATTACTGTCTGAATCTGTGCAATAATTCCTGCCTAATTGTATAGATCAACACCACTAGATGCTATTTATTGCTGTATAATTCACACACACTCATGTGCTATTGCTTAATTATAAGAAGATCTTTCATTGTATGTTATTGTGGGAGAATGTAAACAGAACATCAAAACACAGCAAATACAGTATTAGCCACTTCTGACTGCCTAGGTCACTGATAAGATTGCTCATTTCTAATCTGCACCATTAGGTATAATGCAATTATGTGAGTTAAAAAGCATCAGACTGTTGATTCCTGTGATTAGGTCATAAAACTGGAAATCAGGACCCATCGATTTTAGTCCTGGCTCTCCTAATGACTGAGTACATAAAACACAGGCTACATACTTAATCTCTCTTTGTAAAGAATTGTGAGATTTATGGACGAAAAAGTACTAAATATATTTTTATGTAATTTAAAGGAAATATAAATATCAAAATGGTACTAAGCTTAACATTACAGAGTAAAGGTCTGGAACAAGTTATAAAAACAAAAACAGCTTTAGTATATACTCTCTTAAAAGTAGAGACAGACAAGAGAGGTGTTGATTAGATCCATATAAGGATCAGGTTTAGACAAGGGGAGAAATTTGGGTTTGACACTGAAACACAGAGCTTGAGTTTGATAGCACCATTCTTGCATTCAAATTAGAGAGAGAGAGAGAAATAGAAATAGTTAAGGTTACATCATATACTATTTTAAAGGCCCATTATTTCCTTTACTTTAATGCTGTTCTTTACCAGGAATTAAGGAGTCATCCAGGGTAGAAGCATCCAGAAAGATTTGCAGGGTCTGATTCTACTGTTTTATAATCCCACTATCTCAGTAACAGAATCAGTCCTGCAGTTGTTCTGCCATCTTTTAACAACAGGATCCCCAAAGGCTTAAAAGTTTGAAAATAATATATTAGAGCAAAATTCTCTGACTTGCACATGTAGAATAAAGATATATGAGAAACTGGTTAAAAGCTTCTTCTGAACTGTCTTTCCTATGATGAAGAAATAGTTCATGAGATATTGTGATAAATAGTAGCCTCTTCACATGCCACTTGGAAAGACGGGGTAACATTTGCAAATGCTTCAGAATGATCAACTTGCAACAGTCTTTTAATTTATGCAATAAAGATATTAATTACTTTTTACCAGTTTCTAAAGGGGGGGGCCAACATTCAAATAATATATGATTAATTAGACAAGAAGACTTATTACAAGCATAAGACACAATTAAAAAAAAATCAACAAAACTAAATAGTTTCCTGATACTGTACATGAAAGTGATTTTCATTCCAAAGAGGAAGACTGTGATCATTTTCTTCACATTCTGTGTGTGCTAACGCAAACTCTCAGATTCTTAGCAAGTTTAGGTGGATGACCCCTTGCTCCAAGTCAAAAAATGTCATAACCGGCATACATTTACTATAAAAGGTATGAGTAAAAATGTATGACGACAAATCTGTCTAGTGGGTGTGTTTTGATAGATTGACAAAATACTGTGAAGATAAGGGTGGTTATGACTGGGAGAGTGAGTTTCTTTCCTTTAAAATACAATTTTCAATGCCTCAGAACTCGGATTGCTTTGTTGACCCACCAGGTGAAAAACATTGTTCTAACAGAGCAATAGCAAAGGAAGCTCTCCCCCAGTACTCACATACTGGTTCCTCTCTACTCAGTATAATTGTAACTAGTCACCTGGAAGTAGGATGCCTGAACTTGAAATTCCAGTCCTTTTTATTCCTCACAGAGATGTCATTGATAAACTGAACAATACATTTTCCAAAACCAGTATTCAAGGTCTTATACAAACAAGCCCGCCTGAGAAGCAATCCATGCAAGTTGAATGAGACATGGTCTCACCTTTTTGGTCCATGAGCCTGGGCTCTGTTTCAGGGTGTTCTCCAAGCTTAAGTCAGAATACTCTAAAGGCTAAACAGACGTGGACTGGCTGTTAGTGACCCCAAGGGACCATTCTGGCAACTGGAGATAAATGGCCTGGCATCAGCCTATGTTGAGAGTAATCCTCTTGGGGCCCATTTAAACCAATATTAGGAAAGTTTTGCACCGGTGGAGCAGCACAAAACTTCCCAAATGCACCAGGATATTTCTGTTCCAAGAACAATCAGAATTCTTATAGAATTTTGTTTCTCAGGCATCATTTGTCAGCAAAGAATGAAAAAGACACTATCAAATTTTTGTTTTTTTTTTTTTTTCATTTTTACCATTGATAGAATCTCATGGGTGTAAATGTTAAAACTGGAGTGTGTAAATGGAACTATATATAAACACTCACAAATCTGGTAATAGATATTTCTGATGAGACAAAATTTATAGTAGTACCTTTAGCTATGGGCACCTTTATATCAGAAAACTAACTGGTTTGGGTTGGAGAACAGCAAATGGTGGTTGGAGTGGTGGTTCCATGTTTATTGTGGAAATCACAGATTACAAAATGTACTCGTAGGATTTTTTTTAAAAAAACAACTAACCGCCAGCCCAGCAAACTTAACCTTGGCTTTGAGACCCAGTCTGATTTTTATCTTCTCACACATCACCATAAGTAATACAGATGATATAAATCAAATTAAACTCTTGGTCAGTTCTGTGCAAGCCTCATTCCTTTGTATAGAATGTATCAAATACCATGAGTAATGATGCATGAGCAGTAATAGACTCTACCTCTCTCTGAAATCTGTGTTGGCTCTGCAGGGCTAAGAGCGAAAAGCCATGGTTTCTTCACTAAAACAAGCAGATAGGGCTGTCCATATACTTTAAATTGATTTATATTGGCTAAGCAATGATCAAGAAGTATCATAACTGACTAAAATATATTTAATGGGCTATTTGAATGAAGAGAAATTATTTCCGTTAGCAGAGACAGACTGGATGAACTTTTCCATCTCTCCATTATCCCATATTTTCCTGCCTTCAGTTTCCATTCGTCTTTCTAGATACTGTTAAGCCATCTCTTCTAGGAATCCCCCGCCCTTTTGTTCATAAAGATACTTTAACTTTTGAAGAACAATGCATTTGCCTGTAATAGCCCCGCATGGCGTGCATTTTGCACATTTTTATAGAGAAGAATTTCCTACAAATTTCTCATTTTAAACATTGGAATATACATGCCCAATTTATTTTCTCTCCAAAAAATTTCTAACGTCTTCTGAGAAACTGAAAAATATGCAACATCTATGATGGACCAGAATGGACTTGCTCTTGCTTCTACACAAGTCAATGGAAAAAGCTTCCACATGACTTCAGTGCAAGCAAGATTAGGCTTAATTAGGTTTTATTTTCAGTCTTGCAACTCTGCTGTCAGGGTTAATTTAAGAGCCCTATTCCCAGTGCTCAAAGTTACTGATGCATGAATGAGGAAGTAACCAAAAATCATGTTAAAGAGTAAGCAAACAAACAGGAATTATCCTTTTAACAAATACTTCTTGGTCTTTTGGAATTTGTTGGGAAAAGATGTACAATTATAACACTGAAAAGATTGCAGATAGTTTCACATTCTCTTATTTTTAGGAACACCAAATACTGCTAAGTTTTAACATTCACAATGCAAATTTGTCTCTTCACACAGAACATGCTGTGTACACATTAACATTTGCAGACTTTTTATATTGCATGGATAATAAAGCACCACAATCATTTTATAAGCTTTGACAATTATCAGCCTGATGGTGTAAATTAGTGACCCAAGTGAAGCATAGAAAAAAAATTAGCTATAGGTCACACAATGACAACTTTTGACATTAAAATGTATCATTTTATTATTATAAATAGAGCATTCTCTGGAAATGCTGTCTCATTAAGGATGTCATCAATGGCTGTCCTACAGATGTTCAAAAGGCTAGATGCAAGGTCATGTGACTGCTGTCTCAATGAAAGCACATGCATGTTGGGAAAAGGATGATTCTCACAGACATCTTTTTGTTTCTGGTTTTGTTTAAAAATGTTAAGTAATTAAAAAGAGAAAAAAATAGTGCAGTCAACAACTATGTATTATGTCTTTCATCCCTTACCATTTATGTTTTTAAAAAAGGATAGAATTGATGGAAGCCTATTTAAATTCTGCACATGTCTGAATTACTTGTGTGATGTTCTTTGCAGCACTCATTGTGCAGTATACTAAAGCATCACTGAAGATAAGATGAAACAATGTTTACTTGAAAATAAGTTTTTTCTTTTTTTAAAAAAGGTAACACATTGAACACCTATTTTTAAATGTCACTTTCCTCAAACAGTAACAGTGAGGTGGGAAAGTACGCAGATACACAAAACTACTCAACATAGTTAAGTCCAAAGCTGACTGTGAAGAGTTACAAAGGAATCTCACAAAACTAGGCAACAAAATAGCAGATGGAATTCAATGCTGATAAATGCAAAGTAATGCACATTGGAAAACATAACCCCCACTACATATACAAAATGATGGGATCTAAATTAGCTGTTATCACTCAAGAAAGATCTTATTGTCATTGAGGATAGTTCTCTGAAAACATTTGCTCAATGTGCAGCAGCAGTCAAAAAAGCTGACAATATTAGGAACCAGTAGGAAAGAGAGAGAGAAGACAGTGGCATTATGATGTATTCTATATAACCCAATGGTATGCCCACACCATTAATACTGAATTCAATTCTGGTTGCCTCATCGAAAAAAAAACCAAACCAGAAATGGAAAAAATACAGAGAAAGTGATATGCAGAGCTTAATTTGCACCAGGGCTGATCCCCGGCACCTCTATGCTTGGCAGTTCATAGTCCCAGCACATCTAGGCTTGTTGAATCAGTTATGAATGTAAAAAAATTGCTTGAGCCCTGGGACCTCTTTTATTATAAATTAAGCATTGGTGATAGGATAAAGGTCTATAATATAATGAATGATGCAGAAAAAATGTAATTTACTCCTTCACATAACACAAGAACCTGGTGTCACCCAATGAAATTAATAGGCAGTAGGTTTAAAATAAACTTAAGGAAGTACTTCTTCACACAGTGCACAGTCAACAGGACGAATTCATTGCTGGGGATGATGTGAAGGCCAAAAGTATAACTGGGTTCAAAAGAGAATTAGGTAAGTTCTTGGAGGATAAGTCCATCAATGTCTGATAGCCAAGATAGTCAGGGACCCAAACCCATGCTTTGGCCATTCCTAAACCTCAGCCAGAAGCTGGGACTGGATGACAAGGGATGGATTATGCAATAATTCCCCTGTTGCGTTCATCCCTTCTGAAGCATGTGACATTGGCCACTGTTGGAAGACAAGATACTCGGCTAGATGAACCATTGGTCTGACATAGTATGGCCATTTTAATATTCTTGTGTACCTTTGGGAAATATTTCTTACAAACAGGAAAAGCCGACACATTGGTTGTATGTGGTGCTCTATGTAAAAGACTAAAGCTGTTAAATAGACTAAGGCCCCTAGTCAAACAAAGACTAAGAAAACCATACAATGGCTTTATGAAAGTTTGTGAATAAAATGCTTGATTATAGCTGCATCTGATGTATCTAAGTGTTTTATTCATGTTTATAATACATCTATGAATGTGATGGATAATAATTTGAAGGTACAAACAACATGGTCTTTTGTGATTATTTTATTTAATTCCAAATTAACTTTGCAACAGGTTCCCCTTTATTTTAACCATTTTTACCACATCAAGAAAAGGTAGGTTTTTATAGGCATCACAATTTGGAATAATCCAGACAGCAGCAGGACTGAATATGCTGGCCTTCCCAAGTCACTGACAATAGATAACTCTATGCCATCTCCACAACTAAAACAGGTAAATAAAGCAATTTTAATCAGCTAAATGAATTTTATAAGTCAGGCATTTGCAAAGATTATATTCTGTATGTGCAATGTATTGGTATCCAAAAAGATAGAGACAAATATTACTCAATTTCAGATCAAAGCTTTCACTTTAATTAAAGTGGTCTCATTTAAACTAGTTTTTTTCTGCCACTGCTAACTTTTTTTTCAGACAATGAAACCAAGCTGACCCTGAGATTTTTTTTTCTTTCATATTTTCTGGGAGCATAGATGATCTGATTTCTTTCATTATGATTTATTTTTTTATCTGTCGTATACATCAGAAAACACAATGGAAAGAAGTTTTATAGATATGCATACATAGCAATATTAAACTCAGAATAAAATGACTTAGGGTTTCAGGGTATGTCTACATGGCCCCACTGTTGGGATTACTGGGGCACGAACAGTCATGTGCACCAAAATGCTGAGCTGTAACTCTCTCGTGTAGACATGAACTAAAAGGTTTCTAGTTTTCATAAACGTAGTCCTATTCATGCAGGGCTACACTAATGCAAAGTACGAACCTTTGAGTTCACACCCACACAGTGTCCTTATGGGAGAGATATAGCACAACACTTTGATGTGCACTGCTGTTCAGATCCCCATAATCCAAACCGTGGGACAGTGCAGACATGCCCTTATTTTGAAGATAATTGTGAGATTCAGATTCTGATAGGTAGCCTCTGAAATAAAACATCTTGTTTATCTGTTTGACAATGAACAAGAGAAAATATGTAGCCTAAGCAAGGAAGGGTATTTGTATGTTCATCACTTGCCTTGAAATTAGGCCTGATCCTGAAAACTGTTACAAATCTGAGTAGTCTTCACCAACTAGAGTAGACTCATTGGCCTCAACAGGTTTATCTGTATGAAGAAAGGTGAACCCAGGATAAGAGAATATTGATGCACAATTGTATTGATTCACCATGCTGTGGTGCTAGTGTAACCCACACACCTTCTGGGTGTGGGGTTCTGTCCCATCTAGTGGCACCAAGACCACTTAGAGAGAGGTAAAATGAGCAGCCTTAGCTAACAGCCAGTTGGCTTTTAGCTCATGTGGTAGAGGCTCATGCACTAAGCTCCAGAGGTCCCCGGTTTGATCCCGACGATCGCGGTTACACTAGAACAGAGAAGATGCTCCTGGCGTGCTAGGGAAGAGAATGAGCCTGCAGTGCCTTCTTCACAGTGCCTGTCAGGCCAGGTCTGGAGACAGCATGGGGCACGTTGGAGGACAGACTGTGACAGGGGCTGAATGGGAGTGGAAGCACAGGGGCACAGAGAAATGGGAGGTAAAGGGCCACAAGGGGATGGGAGAAGGAATGCAAAGCCACATGGGGGAAGGGGGATGGCTGAGTGGGAGCACAGAGACATAAGGACATGGGCAGGGGTGCAGGGACACATGGGGATGAAGGGAGGGGGCTGGCTGAGGGGGGTGGGGGGACAAATGCGGACAGGGTGTGCAAGGGCATATGGGAACTGGGACAGTTGTGCCTGACTGAATGGGACAGGCTAGGGGTCAGCCAGAATCTGCATGGGGGAAGCTCCCTAACAATCCCTCCCCATCCCACAAAAATCCTGTTCCATACTGTTCTAACCTGTACCCAACAACCCTCCAAGTTCACACCCAGGCTCCTTCCCAGCAATTACTTCCCTCTCCCTTAGCTCGTCTGTTACCCCTGACTCCTCAAGCCTTTAAACTGCTTCTGAGGGGTGCAGGAAATACAGTTCTGTACTGTAGTTTAAATGAATTATTCAGAGTTCTGTATTAATAAGCCTAGTAAGGAATCTATTTGTCAAAAAACATTTCTTGACTCTTTTTTGTTCTCTGTATTGTTATAGACATACTTGCTGACAGATATTTTTTGAAATAAATTACCAAAATAATTGAAACGGGTGTGATTATAGTGTGTTATTTTGATAAATAAAATATGTATAATTTAAGAATATTGTGTGCAGAATTTAATTTTTTGGCACAGAATTTCCCCAGGAGTAAATTGTATTGACAACCAAAAAGCTCGATAGTTCTTCTTCATCTGTCTCCTCCGCCTTTATCTGTTTGCAAACAGTCCTCGTCATTTTATAGTAAGCATTGAGAGGTACCAAAAATGCTTCAGTATTTGCTTAATTTAAAATCATTTAAAACAATTTAAATTAGTTGGTATCTGTAAAAAATGCTGGATTGACAGCTCTGAAGTTAAGTCTTCTATTTACCAACAGAAAAGGCCAAAGGTAACATTGTAGCAAACTTCATTACACCATAATGTCAAAATACCTTCCCTCTGTCCTAAAAAAACAATTCTAAGGTGAGAATGTACTTCAGCCTCAGTATCCATTGAATCCTTGCCTAGTCAGCTGTGATTAGCAATAAAGGTTCAAAACAACAATTAATCCTAACTCAGTCAATGGACCACTGAGTAGCCATGAAGTTACATTACTGAGTTCTATGGGTTGATGGAAAACAGATCTTGCCAAACTAACTTGATTCCTTTATTTGATGACAGGTTTGGCTGATAAAGGTAATAGTGTTGACATAATGGACTTCTAAGTCATTTGATTTGATAGCACACAACACTTTGATTAAAAAACTAGAATGATATAAAATTGACATAAATGACATACATTGCATGGCTTAAAAACTGGCTAACTAATAGGCCTAAAATGTAATTGTAAATGGGGAATTGTCGTTGAGGAGGTGTGTTTCCAGTGGGGTCCTGCAGTGAACAGTTCATGGCCCTATGCTATTTAAAATTGTTATGAATGCCCTGGTAGAAAACATAAAATCATCACTGATAAAGTTTGCAGATTGCACAAAAATTGGGGGAGGACTAGTAAATAATAAAGAGGGCAGGTCACTGATACAAAGCAATTTGGATTACTTGGTAAACTGGTCACAAGCAAACAATATGTATTATAATGTAGCTAAATGTAAATGTATACATCTTGGAACAAAGAACAGAGGACACATTTATATGATGGGGAACTCTGCATCTGATGCATTTTTGCGTTTGTTCCCTCAGAATACAATTAGAGCTGCTAAAATATGTAATTAGGCTTCACCACCTGAAGCTGCCTTACGTACGGACTTCTTATTTATTTCTATAAATAGAAAGTGCTCCAGGTGTTGTCCAAAGTGCTCTAGGTGTTGATCTGTTACAGTATATGAGACATACTATATGATCTCAGAAAGCCACTCCAGCCTGCTCTGATTTAAGGTTATGATGATGGTGCTGCTAGTTTAAGAGTAAAAGTATTCTGCCCATATGTACTGAAGGGATGAGAAGAATTTGCCATGTGCTTTTACTGCTGTGAAGCAAGGTTAATAGAATCTCTGCAGGAGTCTGAAAGTTAATATGATTTTTATGATCATTGTTGTACTCATATCCTTATTTTTAAACTTGTACATAACAAATTAATTAAACACTGTGCACCACTGATTTTCTGTTCTTGTTGTTGTGATAAAAGATTGCATAATGACTTTTCCTGTAAGCTCTTTTTAATTATAATAAGAGTGCTTCTGTATCAAGCTGTACTTGGAGAAAAAACATTTGGATTATTTTACAGTGTTTTAGAGAAAGGTATGGTCAGATTCTCATTTACACTAAGTCCCCTTTACCTTACACTGACAGTGTACGGCAGCTTTAAACTGGGAGGAAATTATATTTACATTTACTTTTAGGCTCCTTTAAACTTCCAGTATGATGTAAAGTGGCCTTAGTGTAAATGAGAATCTAGCCCTCAGTGCTTGAATTAGGAGTTCAGACAGAATAGCTACATATAAAGAATAGGACATACAGAAGTACTTTCATAGGAAGAGTAGGGTTTTTCCTATACTTAGGAAGTTAGGATAACAATATTTTAGGAAAGTGTAAGACCTTTCCAATGTTACTGATCATCTGCCAAAATAGCAGATTAAATGTTATGAACACAGATATCTGAACAGTTTGGAAATGTGATCTATCCCTGGTCTAAGCCATTTTAAATGTTCTATGCATCATTTTACAGTACAATTTAAAATAATTGTCTTTATTGCAGACATATGTCTTTGTTGATCTTCACAGAAATCTAAGTCTAGTTTTCGGAGGTCAGTAAATTATCTGAGCAGGAAAATTAGTAATTAAAAAAAAACTTATGTAAAAGTACAGACACTGGATCAAATTCTTGCTGGCACAAATCTGATTCAGCAGTCACAGCAGAAAATAACTCGGTCCATTGTTGGAAAACAAACAAGTTTCATATCCACAGATTTAAAGATTTTTGGGTTAAAACCTGTGTTTTGTCTAGTCCACGGAGTCTCAATTAGAGGTGATTGCAATGATCCTCCATTTGTTATGGCTAAATTGGAGGTGGATGGGTCAGAAATCCTTTTTCTATTTTAACATAGGGTCAGAGTTGAGGAAGGCTGACATTCACACTATTTAGCAAGCAGAATGGATTTTATGTAAAATTGATCTTTAATTTACTGAACTATTTGGGAACCGTCTACATGGGGAAATTAACAAGCATAAATATACTTGTATTTTTATAGTGGTTTAACTCACTGGGTGGATACTTGTTCCAGAATAAGAGTGTCTTGAAGCTTTTATAATCTAAATTAACTAGACAAGCCCTAACTAAAACGATACCTTTAAGTATCACAGATAGTGATGATCATTATTAATTCTATAGCTTTAAAAGTGTGCTCGTTACTGGACACATGTATAGAGATAAGGTCTCGCCCCCAAACAACTCACAGTCTAGATGGACTATTGTGCACCAGGCCAAGAAGCAAAAATTCTAACTACTGTATCACAGTCATAACATTTCTGCCTGCTATACAGCAAACACAGTTACTAAATACCATATTCATTACTCATTAACTCATTCAAAAGTGTATTCATCAACTCAAAGTAATATACAAAATGAGTCAATTAGAAATTAACTGCAATGCAATGAATACGCTATCTCTGAATCAATGCTGTATTGTCTACATTGGCTTTCCTCTTCTTTGCTGTCGTCATCAGAATACAAAACACTTCTCTTGCTTTGTTCATTGATTCTAGATCAGCACTGCAGACTGCAGCCATTTGCAGAGCAGGCACTTCACAGGAATGGATATGGACAGGAAAAGTAATAGTATCTCTTACTAGCAAATCAATAAACTATGTAAAGGGAAACATTCTGTCCTTAATAGGAAAGGCCAATACCCAGAGTCATCAACAGGAGTTCTGGATGCAGATCAATGCAGCATATAATCCATGTAAGGACTAAAATGAATAAACAAAGTAAAAGTTTTTTGGAGTTTTTTTGTTTTGTTTTTTTTTTTTGTTTTTTTTTTTTGTTTTTTAATTGCAAGGTTACCAGTTTACATAATGTTCCAATTTCGAAGTAGCGGCCAGGACATACCACACTTCAGTGCAGCAATGCTTGCTTTGGCTCAAAAGGTGCTGAAAATTAACATACACTTTCCATGGCCTTCAAGAAGAGTCTGGTTACTGAGGTGTAGATTTGTCAGCCAAATGGCAAGGGGAACACAATCAAGTGTGAGAACGGCTTTCTTCAGCACCGAATCATAAACAGAAAATATGCCATCACAATTTTCCAGCAGTCCAATCCATAACATCATGATGTAAATACAGCAAGAAAGAATGATCCTTTAGTTAAGCAGTTGCTTCCATGATCAATGTCATGGTGCAATCAAATAGAAAGCTTTATGACCACTCTAGAGGTGAAGTTTGAAAATATGACATTTAAAAATCAGTATAATGGAGAAGTATACTAGTGATATGCAATGGAAAGATGCTGCAGGGGAAACAGACCCTAGGTAGATAAAACAAAAGAAAAAAAAAAGAGTTCTCTACTTATACTATACGCTAGAAAAAATAATTTTAGAATGGTGTGATGTATCAAGTACCTGGTCATAATAGATATAGAAATATCCAAATACACTGATGACAGGGGGAAAAAAATCTTACTGACTCTCTACTATAGTCCTACTTCAACTGAATATGAGAAATTAATCCAGCTAGATGGAGAAATGCTACTGGATCCCTTCTAAGGCAAAAATGCTAAAACTAGAAATGGAAGTACTGAAGGGGGTGGGGGGTTTGAGAGTGTGGGAAGCACAGATACCTAGGACTTTGAGCAGATGTTGAAGAAAGAAAAGAAAAAGAAAGAAATATATTCAAAGTTTTGCTGATGCAGCTGTGCCATTTAGGAGCATGAAAGAAAAACAAAACAGACACCCACGAACACACTCACCCAGTGCAGTCCAAAACTGACACAGCTATGCCAGTGAACTCTCTAGTGCAGACACACAGTTATACCAGCAAAAGAATAATATTGCCAGTATATCTTACGTTGTTTGGGGAACTTGTATAAACTATTCTGAAAAAAGAACTTTTGCCTTGTTTGACAAGATAGTGATGCTGGCAAACACTTCCTACGGTAAAAAGAAAAGGAGTACTTGTGGTACCTTAGAGACTAACAAATAGACATTACTAAGCATCAGATCAGATCGCCAGGCATTGGGAGTGGGAGGGGGAGAGGAGGTAGCTTAGATCCCTCTCTTCCCAACCCTGCTGTTGCCAGAGGCATGGAGAATCGGGTTTCACTTTGTTCCTGCTTTGGCCAGATTAGCACTGTGAGAAATGTACCTGAGGGGTGGGGGTAGAGAAGAACAAACACTGCACAGGGAAGTTCTAGTGGGGGTGAAGGGATAAATGGTGGCCCAGGGCAGGCTCACCACACCAGGGGCAAGGAGATGTTACCAGGACAGGGGTTGGGGAAGCCCATAGTGGTGCTATACCTCTCCCTTGGTTTAATTATGACGAGCAGTTTCGATTAAGGGCAGCAACACAAACTGGGATCCGGTGGGACATATCACATCACACGCTGTGGTTAGAGTGGACAACTCCGCGGGGACCAGGAGTTCACACAGATAGTGGCCTGTTCTTTCCACTGCAAGCTCAGGAAGGGCATGAGTCACAGAATAATATTTGCTGGGCATTTAATAACAATGGTTGTTTTCGCAGTCCCTGTAGATTCAAGTACACGTGCGAGATATGCTTTGGGACCCATCTGGCCCATTCTTGCAGAAGTGGTAAGGGATGATTGCAAAGCGGAAAACAGGATTGGGGGTGGGTGGAGTGCCAACCACAGGTTTGGCTCAGCTGAAGCAAGTCATGAGGTGCAGAACATAGGCAGGGTAGGGGGGCAAACTGGGGATGGTCCAATGGGCACCATTGCCAGTTAGGCTTAATGTGTTCAGGGTTTCCTGTGGTATTATCCTAATAAATAGGGTGACCATATTTCCCTATGCTGAATACGGGACACCTGGTAAAATTACTCGTATTCAAGCGAGTTCAATGGCAATCAATTGTACAAATGTTCACATTAACATCAAGTTGACTGAGCCTTTTTTAAAAAGAAATACTGTGTAATTGGATTCTTTTTATTTACCACTTTAGGGTTCACATGGGGAGGGGTAACACCCCCATAGCTTTCTCCCACACACACGGGGAGGGGTGACACACACATAAATCTCTCTGACACATGTGGGGTGGCTGACCGACCCTCCCCTCCCTGTGTGGCGCTCTTTGCCCTCCATGCCTGGCTGGGCCCCCAGGATGGATCCGCCTCTTCTGGTACCGCGTCTTCCTGAGGCAACACATGGGGGGGCATCATGCCCCCCTCCACAGATTTCTGTCAGGGTTCACACCAGAATGTGGCCAGCAGCAGCCCTTCCGCACTGTGCAGGAGGGAAGGGATGGGAGCTGCTTGCAGCTGCAAGGGAGCCGGGGGCGGGGGGTGGGGGGGGAGAGAGAGAAGGGATGACCTGGCCTGTGCCTTTGCAGAGCTCATCTCTTTCCCATTCCCCCCACACACACACTCCTGTGTAACAGGAAGCAGCTTGTCCCTTCCTGCCTGCACAGAGTCAAAAGGCTGCTAACACCTCCAGGCTGCTGCTAGACAAGGACATAACCCACCCATCTCCAGTTACAGCATGGGCATCTCTCTTTATCAGTGTTATAGATGGGTTAAGCCCTAAGGATACATTGTGCACCAGGGCCCAGGGATCCTGAGGGCAGGGGCTTCAGCGAACTCACCCAGAGAGGTGGAGAGGGGAGGCTGCCTAGGGGACGGAGCAGCTCCGCGAGGGCAGGAGCCAGGGTGGATTGTGTGTGAAGAGGGTGTTAAGCCCCTGCCCGGGGGGGGGGGGGTAGGGTGGGGGGGCTGCTATGGAGCCTGGAGGTTTGGGGCGAGAACAGCCTGGAAATCGCTTCCCCCCTCTGCCACTCCAGAGCTTAGCTTAGGGGCGGACTTAGCTGAGGGGCGGAGAGGTTTCCCTGTGCCAGCGCTGTGCCCAGTTTGGTACATGACGGGCTCGGCTCCTCCTAGCCAGCACCCCAGGCCAGAGGGTCTTGGGCTTTCCCAGGGCACCTGCCCAGCCAGAGGCAGTGGGGGAAGGAAGGAAGGAGCCTACCAGCCAGCTGCTGGTGAGCTCAGTGCACCGACCAGGGGTTGGTTCTCTCCACAGCACTGGGAGTGGGACACGCCCCATTTGGTGGCGGGGGATACGGAAAAGCAGTGGAGCTGTTGGGGGAAGGGGCAAAGCAGGGAGACAACAGCAAGAGGGGAAGCACATAAAGGGCTGAGAGGTGGGCAGCGGAGGTGATATGTAATCAGCCACCACATGGTGACTTCCCGCACTCACCAACCTCTGCACCTTGCAGCCAGTGCCAGCTGGAAATGGGACAGGAGGTGGGAGCCTGTGGGCCGAGAGCCAGCTCACAGTGGGGGCTGCGCTGATGGACCAGCAAGGGGAGAAGCCAGCCCTGCATGCTGAACCTTTGCCGTGCCACAAGCCTTGCACACCCACCCCTATCGTCGGCCACTGGACCCCCACACTGCTGGTGGGTGGGCGAACAGTGAGCAAGGATCTGGCCAGCAGCAGGACCTGCCAGTACTGATATGGGGGAGGCAGAAAATACAGGTCAATTTGCCCGTTTTTAAGAAAAAGTCAGTACACCCGCAGGATGGCTTAAATACAGGACTGTCCCATTTTTAAAGGGACTTTTGGTCACTCTACTAATAAAGTGGCATATTCATGTGTGTGGCAGTTAACTGTGGGATTTTGGATCCCCTTTTTGGGGAGAAGTACCCATGTAAGGTCAAATCTCTGGATCTGGCACAGCTCTGCTCCCCAGCTTAGCTTGGGCCCCTGCTTTCTCCTTAGTTCGGCCCCACTCTGTCTGACCCAGGCAAATCCAGCTCACACAGAGGACGAGACCTCCCTGGCCTCCTGACTCCCTGATTAGCCTGTCCGCCCTGTCATTCAGGCTGACCTGGAGCATTGGCCTCTCCCCCTTGTTCCTGGGGACCATCAGTCTCAGGGTCCTGATTTCCCCTAGATGCTTCCCCTTTTAGTACTGGGAGCTAGCCAACCAAAACACCCACTGAATGTTAGTAAGGGGGCAACAGTCCCCTTACACCATGGGGGTACCCCTTGCAGAAGACGAGACAGATGGCCCTTCCAGTACATTTGCATACCTGGGTACTGAGTGATCACAAAGGCAGGCATATTACAGCTCCCTCCCAATAGAAGTGTATGACAACATGTCAGGCCAAACTTCCACCTCACACAGGGTTATGAAGTTAGTGAGGGAATTTGTGTCACAATGTTTGAGCCTTACCATCTCTTTTCCTTCCAAGCACATGCCCGCGGTTGGATGATGGCATAATGGATACGCTGTCTCTTTTGCAGTTCAACAGAGTGCAGGGGGCCTGCACCAGGAGCCGGCGACTAACTCAAGTAGCTGCTACTGGTGCTATGAAGCTGTGGAATATGAGGATCCGGGATGCTCCTCCCTTCCCCCCTGGGTAATTACAGAATAAACGGGTTACCTGCACTGTACACTTTTATCTGCCCGATAGTCCCAGACATCTAGTAATAAAGTTGTGGACTGATTAAATCCATATCTAGTATCTCCTGTCCTCCTTTCGGTATAGCTGGACAAGGCCTTAGCTTAAAAATCAGTAGGAGTTTTACTACTGATTTCAGTGGGGCCAGGATTTCACCCTTAACATTTGAGGATGATAAAATTCTGTTGTTCTCAGACCTCAGATGGCAGAAAGAGGCCTGGGTGGCCAGAGTTTGCAGAAATTAAAGAATTCCAGAGAAAGCAGGAAATTGACTCCTTGATATTACTCTTAAAACTAAAGATTTATGCATAAGAGACATAGAATTTATTAGGGGAAAGAGCAAGATTACAAATAAGCAGTGATCTAAAAATCCAGAAGATTGCAACCCACACTGTAAATTTAAACTCATGAGCCAAGAGCTAATTATAGTGTCAGCATATACTTTAAAGTTCTGAATAATTTTTCTAATGAGTGAAAAGGGTTTAGGATATGTAGTAGGACTAACATATGTAGGAGTTTTGTATATTGTCTGTCACAGGACTGGAACATGGGCAGAAATTATGACTTAAAATGTTAGTGGAACTAAAAGTATGAACAAATTTTGATTCTCTGTTCATTTTGGATCAAGATTTGAAACAACAGATTAATAGCTATCCATCAGAAACACAGGGGTTCTTCTATTCCATCCACTTTGGATGAACTATCAAAACAAACTTTTATTTCAAATTGAAACAACAATAGAGCAATTGGCTCACCACAGAAGGCTGGATTAAATCCAGTTCTATTCTGGCTTCTGTGGGACAATTAAATCCAGAGTATGGAGGCTATACCTTGAGCCAGTAGGTGTTAACACTATCTCTTGCAGTTGAAACCAAAGGAAGGACAGCTAGCAACACCATTTCTTCTTCCTTGGGATGAATCCTCATAGGACTGCAAATGACTAAATTAGTGCAGATGGAGCTGTAAATTACATTGCCCTGCATTAACTTCAAGGAAGCTCTGGTGCTGCATTTCTAAGGTATTTATATGTCCTCCAGGACTGTAACATCTGAGCATCTTGCAGTCTTTAATGTATTTATCCCCACAACACCTTATGAGGTAGGAAACTACTATTATCCCTGTGATGTTGCACTCCATATGTTTTATGGAAATATGCTTATGAGTGTGAATATGATGTAACTGGAATATGCTTTATGAAAAAGGTCTTTTGTATGGTATCATAATAAAGGTTATAACCTACTGAATATATTCCTCCTATTTGTATGCATGTATCATTCTTGTATCTGAAGTTAGAAATATGAAGTATAACTCTGAGGTCCTATTGTAATTACGCAAGGTGTGGGCCATTACTGTTGGTTTAGAATCTTGATGGTTCCCATTCACCCAGACAATTAGTTGTAAATGGTTTATTTACCTGCAAACCTTCCTGTGCACCTGTGGGCCAACCCAGGAAGAATAGAGACTAGGGGTCTTACAATGACATGTGACCAGGTCACATGATACTGGAATCCATCTTAATCCTTGTACTTTTCCATTGATGAGGTAGGGGTGGGAACAAGCACAAAAGATTTCTACCTTGTGCCAAAGCTATAAAAGGGGGTGGCCAGTGATGAGAAAACCCCTGCTTACCACCTGAGATGTCTGCTGGAACTAACAAGGACTGTACCAGGGGAAAGGATTGGGCCCAGACTAGGAAGGAGGCTAGTCTGTGAAAGAAGCTTATCAGAACATCTCTAAGGGTGAGATATTACCTGTAATCAGTTTCTTAATGTATTAGGCTTAGACTTGTGTGTTTTTTTCTTTATTTTGCTTGGTGACTTACTTGGTTCTGTTTGTTATTACTTGAAACCACTTAAATCCTACCTTTTATACTTAATAAAATCACTTCTGTTTATTAATAAACCCAGAGTAAGTGATTAATAGCTGGGGGAGAAAACAGCTGTGCATCTCTCTTTATCAGTGTTATAGAGGACGGATAATTTATGAATTTACTCTATAGAAGCTTTATCAGAGTAAAACAGATTTATTTGGGGTTCGGATCCTATTGGGAACTGGGTGTCTGGGTGCTGGAGGCAGGTAACCTACTGAGCTGTTTTCAGTTAAGTCTGCAGCTTTGGGAGTGTGGCCCAGCCCCTGGGTATGTGTTGCAGTAGGCTAGCATGTCTGGCTCAACAAGACAGGGTTCTGGAAGTCCCAAGCTGGCAGGGAAAACAGGCTCAGAGGTAATTTAAGCACATCAGGTGACAGTCCCAAGGTGGTCTCTGTAACCAAACCCATGTCAGTCCCCATTTTACATAGGAGGAATTGAGGCATTGAGACACTAAAGGTAACATTTTCAAAAGTGCCTAAGTGATTTTGGTATTCGGAACCCAAATCCCATTTGTCTATGAAAACAATCAGGTGTTTTGGAAAACTTTACCCTAAGCAACTTCCCAAGGTCACACAGCATCTCTGTGGCAGAGCAGGGAATTGAATTTATTTGTCTCAAGTGCCAGGAAAGAACCCTAATCACTAGGCCCTCCTTCCTCTAAATGCTGGTCACAATATTGCACAAATATGTGCATGAGTCCATTGTTTAATGTTTGCATTGTATATAGTTTATCAAATCAATGTCAGAACTTAAAAAAAAATAAGGTAATCAGTGACATGCTTTAAATCATGAAATAAGAGACCATATTTCATAATTTGTTAAATCAAAGCTATTCATCTCTTCAGTTTTGAATATCACTGTTTCTGAGACTGATATCTTAAAACAGTGTTCCTCTTTCAATAAGCTCATTCTATTATTTGTTTTGTTGTTGTCATTTTTAAACGCAATATATATCTTCTTAGTATGATTTTGTAAATGTGTAACTTCAGTCCTTGCTTCTCAGGTGTATATATGTTAGAATAATATAGGGTGCTTACATATCTGAAAATTATTTAAGTATATGTGTTTTCTATCCACTGCATTCCTTCCCCTTGTTGCAAGTGATCAACTCTCCTTAATACACCAGGAAGAAAGGGGGGCGGGGGGAAGCAACTTACAGTACAAAAGAAGAAAAAAAAATTTCAAACCAATATTGATGATACTTCAGCATTTTCTTTGTACTGCTCTTTTGTTGCTTCACTAGGAATGTCACACAGTGTTCCTTCCATTTTCTTGGATGAGAAACAACATACATTTCAACTATGAATATGCTCCAAGCTATCCTAACTGAGTACTGCATGAACAATACTGAAACTGTACCAGCATGCTGATACATCATACTTTGCACTTTATTACACTTTGCATCAAAAGATCCCAGGTACTTAACAAACAGTTAATTAACCCTCACAATACCCTGTGAAAAAAAGCTATTTTCCTAATTTTAGAGAGGGGGAACACAGACACAGTGAAGTCACATGACTTGTCCAAGGTCACACAAGAAATCTTAAAAGCCAGCTACAGAATCCAAATCATCTGGAGTCTAGTCTTGTGTTTTTAGCCACGAGGCTATGTTCCTTCCCCCCCCCTTTTTTTTAAAACCATACAGTGAGCACCCTTATATGCTAATAGAAGCAGTAGGCTCTAGGTATCTCAGAGGGAGACATGTCTATCCCGAGTCAACTCTATGTATTGATAGACTTTACAATGATCTTTACAATGATTACACTACAAGAAGGACGTGGATAAATTGGAGAGAGTCCAGCGAAGGGCAACAAAAATGATTAGGGGTCTGGAACACATGACTTATGAGGAGAGGCTGAAGGAACTGGGATTGTTTAGTCTGCGGAAGAGAAGAATGAGGGGGGATTTGATAGCTGCTTTCAACTACCTGACAGGTGGTTCCAGAGAGGATGGTTCTAGACTATTCTCAGTGGTAGAAGAGGACAGGACAAGGAGTAATGGTCTCAAGTTGCAGTGGGGGAGGTTTAGGTTGGATATTAGGAAAAACTTTTTCACTAAGAGGGTGGTGAAACACTGGAATGTGTTACCTAGGGAGGTGGTAGAATCTCCTTCCTTGGAAGTTTTTAAGGTCAGGCTTGACAAAGCCTTGGCTGGGATGATTTGATTGGGGATTGGTCCTGCTTTGAGCAGGGGGTTGGACTAGATGACCTCCTGAGGTCCCTTCCAACCCTGATATTCTATGATTCTATGATCTTGTGTCTTTGACTGATGAATACACCTTGCTCCCTGAGTACAGGTCCTCATGATAGATGCCTGGGATTAACTGAAACAAATATTTTGTAGTCTCATGCCATGGATAGTAGAAGATGTCCAATAACCCAAATCAATGAAAACTAGATTGGACCAAATACTAGCTAAGGGTACAAAAAAGAACCATCCAGCAGTGGCACAAAGATGACATCCATATTTTGACTTTTTCCATCTTTACCTATTATTTTTCTAGGAAATATAATTTTGTCATAATCATGTTACATGATTACAGTACGCTCTGGTGAGGGCTCTGGGTTTGGCCCATAGCTGGTGTACTTGATATATGTCTACCTGAGTAGAGCAGCAATCTCAAAAAAAAAAAAATCGTATCTGCCAGATAGAGAAATAAATATCACACATGAACAATGTCTGAAATTTAGTAAGGGCACATAATACAAAGGGTGCACATGGCAATGCTGCAATCATTACTTTAGTGGGACCCAATAGTCTTTTGGATAGGATTGCTAGGAAGAACACAGCTTAAGGGGTTTACATATTTCAAAGGAAGTAGATTTTAAAAGGGGCTTTTGTGTCAGGTTAATTGGATTGAAATACAGTAGATTCCACTTATTAGCAACCTCTCAGTTCCCAGCAAAAAGTTGTAATTATTTGGAAATTGTCAATAAGCAGATTGCAGGGGTGCAGCCAGGGAAGGAAGTACAGGGATGCACTATCCATGGCATCAACTTTACAACTGGTCTGCAGCTTGGTATGTCCCAGCACTTCCTTCCCTGGCTGCAGCCTTGCAAACCTGCCTGTGGGGCCGCAACCAGGGAAAGCAGCACTGAGAAGTGATGAGTCTAGGCTGACAGTGCCAGGACAGGGGGCAGCATAGAAAGTGCATGGAGCGGTACTGTGGAGATCCACAGGACCCCAGTGTCCCGACTCTCCATGGAAAGTCCCAGCATCCACTCCCTCTTCCCCAGTTGCTGGCCTGTTCACAATGTCAGGATTCCATCCAGAGCCCCACAGGCTCCCAACCCATTACCTCCTAGGCAGGCAGCAGGTCCCCAGCCTCAGGCAGGTTTGTTGGGTTGCAGCCAGGGAAGGAAGCACTGCACATGCTGAGTATCAGCCACAGGCTGGTTTGCGGGGCTGGAACCAGGGAAGGCACTCCCCAATGCTTCCTTCCCTGGGTGCAGTGCAACAAATCTGACTGCAGCCAGGGCATTTCTTCCAAGAAAAAAAAAATTACTACGTAGAATATCTATTGCCAATATCTGTATCCCATTAACACTAAAAAAGTCAATGGGATAGGATTGGTTCCTTGCAAAATGTTGCTATTAAGCAAAAGTCGTTAATATCAGGATTGCTATTGAAGTGGCAACCTGTCTAAAATGGTAATATCCAAGAAGGTTTTCTCTTGTATTTTTTGTTTTATGCATAAAAAGGATGGGAGTCAGACCTTTCCCTTACATGGATTAGAATTTGAGAGTTTCAAGTTAATCAATAAATATGAACTACCGGTTAAGTATCGATCCTACAAATGGATCAATCCAAGTGTGTGCCTCATGAGAACGCCTAGGTGGAATCATCTACAAGAACTCACCCTTAGCTAGGAATTATGTTCCCAAAGTCAATTGTCAGTGTCTCCAATTAACCCACTACCACACATATTGTGAATATTTTCATCCTCGAGCCCTGCAAGATCTTTCAGTTAAACCTATTCCATTCTGACCCTTCAAACTATTCATGATAAACATGACATTAGCTTTTAAGAAATTAGCAGAATTTGTATGTCTTCCACAGAGAGAAGCCTACATGTAAAAAAGAAAAAGATTAAAAATGATGAGTTATTCCATTATTGTTAAATATATGATGTGCTTCTCTCATCCATGAAAACTAATTATCACCTATATATTTCAGCAAGATCAGTGGGATTGTTTTCGTAAAACCGATTGAATCAAACAAAACAGCAAAAGTGGATGTATGTGTTCAGTAACCAAAATAAGTTTCTGCAGAAAAGAATATGCATAGCAAGAGTATTTTTTTCTAAACCAAAACAATCCACACAATTAAGTGGGTGATATGTAATTTTGTCTTAGATCCTTTAAGCATATAGTACTAATGGGAAGCAGAGATTACTTTTGGGGGATGGGGAGTTTGTCACTATTTCTTCTTACAAATTCTCCTGTTTCTGGCTTTGATCCAGGATTCACAGAAAACATCCTTTAAACAATAAAAATGGTATAAAACTTCTCAATACTTTCCATCACATCAAAGCACTCTCTATTAATTAACGAAAGAGGGGACTGAAGGGGAGATTTTTCAAAAGGTACAACTGTCATTTAGGTGCCCAACTTCTACCAACTTTTAATGGAAATTAGATGCCTAACTCTCCTTTATGCCTTTGAAAAATCTCCTCCTTTATCATTTTTCATCAGGAAGCTCATTATGGAAATACACAAAGTTATGCTGGGATCGTCTTTGCTTACAGAAATTGCATCATGAAAACTTGGATGTAATAAATATGCAGGAAATGAAGGCTAATATTATTGAAGACTAATTCCTCTTATGCACCCCTCTCTGCAAGATTACAATGATATTTTTGAAAAGCTGTTTCTCTTGTCACTGTTAATGGAATCCAAAGGACAAAGTTTTGTGGGTTTTTGTTTGCTTGTTTAATAATGCCTGATACATGTCCCAAAGGAGATGAAACAAGGGGCCAAATGCAAAGGTGACAAACAATTGTGTACACTATGAACCGGTGTTCTGGATTAGACCCTTCATACATAAAAGTAATTTATATTCCAACAGGAGATACAAAAGAAGATAAATTCTCCTTTATTTTACATCTTCTTATAGGTTTCTGTGGGTTGCTTTGCCAGACACAATTTGTCCATTTCACCCTTTAGACTGCAAATTACACACACCCAGCATGTAATTTACACCACCATTTATGTCACCTCAGAATTTGGCCTAAAATATCTAGGAGATGAGAAGCAAATACCCTCTCGTCCCCATCTCATCCTTTACCCTAATACACAAGCAAGTAATTATAGTAAAAGTGTTTCATACCAATTAAAGATCAAATCTATTAGTGTCCTTCTGCAGCTCACAATGCTTTTGTATCGGCTCTGTCAGCCTGTTTGCGCAGCTGTTTGGTTTATCTGATTAAAGCAAGAAACCAAAGTCTAAAATTGTTATTGACTGTTTTTCACCAGGAGAGATTTAGATTTTTTTAAAAAAAACTATATCCTAAGAGGAGTTAAAAAAAAAGAGGATTAATTTTAGAGACACCATCAATAGATTACTAAGGTATGTCACTGCTGTAAAATTGGAAGGCAGTAACTTGAATATGAATTCCTAAGAACTCTAATCATTTTATCTTCCCATTTGGAAAATTCAAAACCAAGAAAGATGTGCCTGCATGCATACATGCACACACTATTGTATTACCCATAAGTATTTGTTTTACTGTCAATGAAGCTGTTCTTGAGATCTGTTTTTTACAATTACACACTGAGGACATGATTCTGCAGATACTAGGTTCTCCTTTGCCATGAGTTTTGGAACCTCCACAGGTTTTCACAGTTTGGTTCATAGAGCATGATCCTAATTCTAGGAACACTTTAAAAAACAGTCAAGAAAGTTAAAGTAGAGCTGTATTTCCCAAAGTAAGCATTCTGAAAAGGAGTTCCCTGATAACAGTAAAAAGGAGGGTGAATTCTCTGGAATATCTTTGAAAAGTTACGGATCATCATGAACCTATTGACTTAATGTAACTAAAACCAGAATGTCCTTGACCCCAAAGAACAAAACCTTTCAAAACATTTTAAAATAAATTAAAAATTGAAGAGTATCTGCAACTGTGAAGGGGGCTGAACACCCATCAACTTTTGTTGGAGTAACTTTCTACATAAACATTTTTTTCGGCTGGAGAAGGAAAGTTTTCCATAACTATTTAAACAAATCTCCACTGTCATAGCCCCTTTCGTCGGAGTGTTTCAAAGCACTTTTACAAAGCTGGACGAATACTATCCTTATTTTACAGGTAAGGAAGCGGAGTCAGAGAAATTGTGCAACTTATTTAAAATCATTAACAATATTTTGTACTTTTGCAGCCTCTTCCATCCAAGGAACTTAGTGTTTTATGAATATTTAAACATTTAGTTTCAACACATTTTGTGAGGTAGTTAAGTATTATCCCCTATTCATATATGAGAAAACTGATGCATGGAAAGATTAATTGATGTGGCCAAGATCACATGATACGGCTATGGCAGAGCAAGTAATAGAACTGAGGTCTCCTGACTCCTAATGTTGCATCTTGACTACAAATTAATCGCATTGAATTAGGAAAGCTTTGAACAGAAAATGGCATTACTGCTGAATCGCTTGTTTTCCTGCAGCGTTAATTTGTGATCCTCTATGGCTTTTGATATCATGTAAAGCTGCAGATATTGTCCAGTACACTGAACTTACTCCCACTACATATTCTGCTTGTGGTACATAAATATTTTTATGTCCCAATAAGGTATTTTGGCAGATTTAGTTATTTTACATATAAAATTTGAAATAGATTATTTTAGTGACTGAAGGGCTTTTCTCTTTAATTTGTTTCTTCAGTTGAGACTTTATTAAGACTCCATACTAATCAATATCCTATATTAATACCTGCCTATAACTTCCTTGAATACATGCAGCAATATTTTATTGAAGTCATTTTTCATGTCCACTTCTAAAATAAATAAATAAATAAAGCAGCCAGCTGTTAGGCATTTTTTTTTTTTACAAAAATTAAGTCTCAAATAGTATAATCAATAACAAGTCTCAAGTACTCACATCAATATTGTATCAGTACACATCATAAATTACTTCCAAATTATGATGTCAAATGCCTCCAGTGATATTAAATATTAAAAATCAGCAAAATAACCAATTTTAAACTCAAATTTCTTCCTGAAATATTATTGCCCTGAAACAATACAGAATTTTTTAGTCTCATGCTATGCATATTTAGCATGAACTTTAGGTGTAGTTTCTCTATACATGAGTAATGTCTCTGAACATTAGAAATTAAGTCAACAGATATGGCAAGTGTGAATGCCTTATAGGCAAGGATGTGTTCAAGCCTCTCTCTCTCTCTCAACACAAAGATGCTATCAGCTTTACCTTGTGATTGTGATCTTATAAAGAGAGATATGCAAATTGGCTTCAGGAAAAAGCCACTCTCTCCCCCTTAGCGACAAGTTACATGATTTTAAACATAGAAAAAGAGAAAATAGGGGAATAGTACCAATAGCAGAAGCTTGACATATACAGTATTTAAACAAAAAATCTCTCTCCTCTCTGTGCCCCAGATCTTGAAATGCTGAAGTTGAATGCATTTTCCTGTAGGCAAAGGTTTTATGTAAAGAATGAGAGAACTTATGATTAATGGCTGTAGCGACAAAAAAGGAAGAAGAAGAATGGGGATGAGACTATCCTGTGAAAGCAAGTTTGTATATTTAATGCAGCATTGTCAAATATGCTGCACAGGTTTGAAAAGTGGATTTCATAAAACAAAACATACTTCTTAGACTAAGTGTAACATTCTAAAATAAGCAACATTTTATTTCATATTGTTAAATTTGAGATGAATTTGCATGAGTTGTAAAATTACCTAAGCTGTTCTTACTTTAATTGTGCTTTTTTCCCCATATTATTTATAGTGCAAAACTGTCCAATGAAGTTTATAACCATTTCTTCCAAGTCCTCTCCTATTTTTACTCCTTACAACTGTGTGGAGAAATTAGGCAAAGAATTGACCACAATTCTGGAGAAATTTGAAAGTTCTTGGGATGAGGGCTCATTTTTCAATGAGGTTTTTCCTTCTGTTTAGTTTCTATTTAGACGGAGTGAAAAATGACACTATAATCCAGTGGATAGGGTACTCATTGAGAAGTGAACTGTCCCCGTTCAAATCTTATCTTCTCATTAGACTGAACGTGGAACCAAGGGTTCCATTCCATGTGGAATTAGGCATGTTTTGAGATCACCTATCAGATCAAGCAGAGAAGGAAAACTAGGCAGGGAACTCCTACCATGCTGGGGCTTTCACATGAGATTGGCATCCAAGTAACCAGACTAAGGCATTGTGTGCATACTCAGAGGGTAGGTATGTGTCTGTGTGAAGGGTGGAAGTTCCATATTTGTTCTCTAACTGTGGTTCTTTGAGATATGATGCACATGACCAATCCACTTTAGGTGCCTGCATGCCAGTGCACTGAGAGTGCAGAATGTTTTCCCATGGGAGTACCCATCAGGGCAGGGCAGCAGCCTCATGCTGATGGCTGACAGCATAAAGAGTGGAGGCACCTCAACCATTCCCACAGTTCCATCACACCAGAAGCCATAACTTAATGTGACTCCGATGTAGAGGGGAAGAAGTGTGGGCCATGGAATGGACACATACAACACATCTTGAAGAACAGATATGCAAATATTTTTCCTTTGAATGCTTGTATATCTGAATACTTTACATGATTCACAAGTAGCTCCAGAAGGAGGAGTGTATCAGAGTCCACCTAAAACAAGGATTGTAGCACTAATGTCCCAAACAGCATAATAGATGGTGAACCAATGAACCAAAGACTGCATAGTAGCCCAGCAAATGTCAGTAATGGGGAAATGACCCAGGAAAGCTAATAAAGTTGCTTGAGCCCTTGTAGAGTGCACTAAAACCCTCTGTGGAAGAAGGATGTTAGCAAAGTCATAACACAAATGAATGTAGGAGGAGGTCCAGGAAGAAGGTCTCTGAAAGGTAACAGGTTTTCTCCCCATTCTGAGTGTAAGAGACCAATAACTGAGGAGATGATTTAAAATGGTTAGTCCTGTCCATGTAAAATACCTATGATCTGTAGATGTTCAAGTGTTTCTTCATCTTTGTGAGAGTGAAGTTTCAGAAAGAAGGTTAACAAGTATATAATCTTATTCATATGAAAATCTGAAAGCACTTTAGAGAAAAAGTTGGTATATGGGCACAAACCAACGTTGGGTCCGTCACTAAAGCCTGAAGCTCTACCACTCTCCTTGCTGAAGTAATAGCTACTAAAAATGTTTCCTTCACTGAAAAATGGGACAAGGAGCAAATAGCCATAGGTTTAAAGGGAGAACCCATTAACAACTAGAGCACTAAATTTAAATCCCAGGATGGGATTTGATCTATGGGGAAAGTCTGTATGAACTTTTCAGGAATGAAGTAGTCATAGGATTTTTTAAAAAATTTTTTAAAATGTTCTCCTCCAGAGAAGAGCGGAATGCCAAGATGGGGCTAAGTGGACCCTCAGGGAACTAACTGAAAGATCCTTTTCTTTCAGGTGAAACAGTCCAAAGTAAACTGAAGTTCAGGATGGGGAGATACGTTTCTGCTGTGACCACCTCGAAAACCTCTTCCACCAAATACATGCATATCATGAAGTGGAAAATGTTCTGCTATCCAGAAAGAACATTATGCATAATTTAACAACCAGTCATACAATCAATCAGTTGTAGGCTCAGAGGCTGAGATTCAAAGTCTGCCCATTGTCCCATGAAAGTAAGCCTGGAACCTGAGGGAGGGTTAAGAGATCTTGAACTGAGAGGCTCAGCAGTGTTGACCAGGCCAGGTTGGTGCAACTAAAATTGTAAGAACATGGTCTTGTCTAAGTTTGCTCAGTATCCTGGAGATCAAGGGAATGGGATGCAAAGTATAGAGAAGCTTCCCTTTCCACAAAAGCAGGAAGGCAGCCATTGCAGACCCTGGACTGAAACCTACCCCTGAACAAAACTGATGAAATTTCCTGTTCTGTCAGGTAGCAAACAGATTCGTTTCTGGAGTGCACCAACTCTGAAAAATTGACTTTACTATATCAGTGCTGAGGGACCACTTGTGGTCCTTGCTGAAATGGTGAGGTAGGCAGTTCAGAGATCCAGAGAGGTGAGATGCTTTGAATGCAATTTCATTCTTGACACAGAAAGATCAAAAAGTCCATTTTCTCTACCTCCCTGCTAGTTGAGATAAGACGTTGCTGCAGCCTCATCTGTGAGCACTTATACAAAGCAGCCTATAGTATGGGGAAGAACTGTTTGACAGAGCAGACAAATAGCTCAGAGCTACCTCACATTGATCTGAAGGGACAAATCCTGCACTGACCAGAGACCTTGAGTCTAAAACTTTCCTATATGCACCTCCTGCATATGAGAGATGGAGCATCTGTGGCTAGAGTCATAAAGAGAAGCAACGGAGCAAAGGGAACTCTGTTGCAAGCTCCATGCACCAATCCAGAGAAGAGGACAGTTCCAGGTACATGAGTCAGCATGTCCAATGGATGCTGAGAGAGATGGTAGAAAGATTAACCACCCCTTGATGACGCTAAGGTGAAGCCTGGCATGCTGAGTCATACAAGCAAACTGCCATGTGGTCAAGTAGCTTTAGGCAGTTCCTCACGATCAGATGGAAATAGACCTTGAACTCTTTGCACAGGTCAAACATTGTTTGAAACCTGATCTGAGGCAAGCATACTTTTGCTGACATGGAGTCAAGAACTGCTCCTATGAATCTGATTGTCTGTACTGAGAGGAGTGCTGACTTTTCTTTGTTGATTAACAGGCCCAAAACATTGTAGAGAGAGCCTGGATCAGCTCTGCGTCTTCCTCCATTTTCTGTATGGACTGACCACAGTCTAACCAATCATTCAGATATGGGTAGACGAGAACCACTGCCACCACCACCATGAATTTTGTGAAAACTTGGGGGGGCTGAGGACAAGAAAATGGGGAGGATCATGGACTGATAATGAAGCTCCCATTACTACAGATGTCAGGAATTTCCATTTGGCTATACACTAGAGTCACAGAAACTATGCCTCCTTTCAGTTGAGGGCAGTGAACCAGTTGTGAGACGGGGAACGGATCATGGAATTAGCAAGGGTAAACATTCAAAACTTGATCTTATGTACATGTTGAGGTTTTGCATCTCTAAAATAGGTCTGAGGCCTCCCTTGGACTTTTGAATTAGAAAATGGGAATAACATCTGGGAAAGAGATTAAGGAGTCACTTCCTCTGTGGCCCATAACTGCAACAGAGTCTGCATTTAAACAAGTACAGTCTCATGAGAGTGATCCCAGAAAAGAGATGGGGCAATAGAAGTGGCCCGGGGCCAGCTAAGTTATGCTTGTGGACCCTCCAGTTCCCAAGCAGCCCAAAACTGGAAAGGTGCAGAGGTGACTTAAAGCCACCTTCCAGAAGTGCAGCAAAGTTTCTCTTTCTCTATCATTAGGTAACTATTTTTTAATAGCAAGATGCTCAGCAATTATTATACTTGGTATTTAATCTGTCAGTGTTAACAGGACAATTGCATATTTCAGTTTCTTTTCACAGATGCTAACATTTACCAGTAGGGCACTGCATGTTGAATGCTGAGAGTTACTATTTTCTTGATGTGCTCAGGATTTACATCTATAGATTCTCTTGCATGGGTCTAAACCCCTTTCTATCTGAAATGAGGATGACACTTCTATTATTTGAATGTAATGGGGTTTTTTTGTTGTTATTCTGTACATAAATGCTAAAATGGTTTTTTCTCACAGCAGCAGATGGCATATGGAGCCAGCCATGCTAACATTGTTTCATTCTATCTTTTAATAGGCTAAGTCAAACCTTTTCTAAACCTGGAACATTTCACAGGCAAGGAGAGGTGCTAACATCTTTTTCACACAGCAAACAGAGTATTTGGATAAAGGCCTCAAAACATGTACAGAACTATTCATGAGTTTTGTGCTTTACTTGCCACACTCCATTTGCTCTTCCATGCTAGTAGAATCTGAGCAGATCTGAAATTTTCATGGTTTAGTATTTTATTTTGATAAAGAGAATGAGGCTTTCTTCCCTTTGCCAAGATTGCTAGAGCAAATGGGGTGATATCTATTACTGGAAAGAACAATCTTTTTCACCATTTTTGTCCGTCTACTCCCACGCTGCCTTTTTTGTTCTTGGATGTCAAATGTTGATGTAAGTTGTGTGTGTTGTGAAATATTTATAGAAGGTGTCAGGATTTTAATTTTAACAAGCATACAACGTATTTGCCTTGTAGTCTGCAGAGGAATGTTGGTACAATAGAGTGACAATGTTTATACTTCTGATGTCACTTTCAGGGAACATGTTTTGAAAGCAGTCTTCAATATTTTCATTTCATTCATGGAATATACAACTTTATTTTTTTAAATAGAATGAATATATCAAAAGTGATTGGTACAATGCATTTATATATAAGTTTATTGGTAAATATCAAGGTATCTATAGACCCATTGGTTGGGGTAGATTAAAGATTTTAGATACTATATGCAAAATAGAAGTTTTAGGAACACAGAAATTCCCATAGCAGATCTGATTAATGGTCCAATGAGTCCAGTATGCCATGTCCAACAGTGGCCAATACCAGCTTCTTGAGAGGAAGGTGTAAAACTCCCATAGTGAACAAATACACATTAACAAGTTTCTTCCTCACCCCAGTGGTCAGTGTTTATGAAGTTTATGACAAAATGATTGTTTATGTACTGTATACATTTTTCCTATCTAATTTGACTGCCAATATTCTTATGACTCATCCTTTTCTTCAATCTTACTCCGTTCTTGTCCTCAATATATTGTGGCAGTGAAGTCTACAAATTAATAATGCATTGTCTATAAAAAAAAAAAGTTATGTCCTTTATTCAGTGTTGCCTTTTACTACTGTTGGGTTCTTGTAATCATGACAGGGTAAGTAGAAGCACAAATTTTCCTTTTCAATAGTATTCAAGATACCTCTGTCATGTTGTATATATAATGTTATGAGCTGGGTGAAGCCTTACTATACTTACTATAGGTGGAATTAAAACCTCTTAAACCGATGTCTGAATGAGTCCCCCATTTAAGTCCGTTGTAAAAGACAATTAAGGGTCCACACCTAAAATAAAACCTAATAGAGTCAACCCAGAAACTAACACTAGGTGGGCAGAGTGTTCACCTGGATATTCTGACCAGGGGTGTGTGTGGGAGGGGCAGGGGAGGTGACACCAACTGAGAAGAGATAGAGAAACAGGTTGAAGGAGCTTCTGAAAGCCTGGCTGACCCAGGAAGAAACCTGGGGAGAAAGCTGAAAAGACTGTTCTTGGAGCTGTGAACAAAAGCAGTTTCCTGCCCTTTGATTCCCCCTGCACTCAGAGATACAGGAGTTTGTACATTCTTTGTAAATAAACAAAACTGCATTAAAGAAAAAGCTCTCTCTAATTTCTATTCCCAACTGTAACACCCACAGGGCCTCAAACTTTGACTAGCCCCTTTTTCTTTCTAAATAAAATAGCCCTAATCTTTTTATTCTCTCCTCACAAGGAAGCCTCTCCATATCACTAATCAAGACTAGTTGCACTTCTGTGTACTTTTTCCAGTTCTACTGAATCTTTTCTGAGACAAAAAAATGAAAATAATACTTAGGTTGTAGGTGTATCATTGATATATAAAATATAATTTACTGCATTATTCTCTTTTCTAAAAGTAGCATGGATCTTGTATGTTATCTGATATTATCATGATTATCTTGTTCTTTGTAATTTTTCACTCTAATCCGGTGTAGCAAAATTTATATTTAATAGGCTGAAATATATGCTACAATACTACTTAGAAAAGCCATTACCAGAAAATATAATACTGATGGACTACAAAATAGTTTTAAAAATAAAGAAGGAATTCAGATTTGGCATTTTAAATAGTGTGCAACAAAATATTGCACCAACCAAGCAGAAATCACACAAAGGGTTACCATGGTATTTTACTAGCCTACTGTAGTTCAAAAGTAAAATAAATAGAGATTCATGATGAAGTGTGTTTTTACCCAAAAATTAGAATTGGATGACATGACAGATAAACTTAAGATGAAATAAGGAAACATCAGGTCCACCCCAGGGCCCAGAAAATCATGTAGGAGGAGTATCTGTGCAAAAGCCCTACCTACTGTTCCATCAGAGGGTAGGTGGTAGGGATTGTACCTCACAGAATAGATTATTAGGCCAGTTGCCTGCTAAATCCAGCCAAACAAACCAAGGCCATCTGCACAGAGACCAGGTATCTATGCACCAGCTCTGTCCTCCCTCAACCCCATCTCCTTTGAGGCATCTCTGGCCACAGCTGCCTGCAGGATGTGAGTAAGGGGACTTTGCAGAAAACATAATCGCATGCTGCAGCACAGGGCCAGAGAGAATACTGATTACATCCACAGGCTCTGCTCTCACTAGACACTAGACATGGTGTGCCTTAACAGACCACCAAATAGTAGCCTTGCATGTCTTATCTATTGAGACCTTTCTATTTTCTACCCATGAACCATCCAAAATACGATACGTGTGGGCTCACATGGAGCCAAAATCATCCATTTCTTCTCTATTAACAATATTGTGACATACTGTAGGTGTATATGACATTTAACAAATATGTAGGAAGATAAGATTCCTGCCCTGAGTAGCTCATTTAGACAGATCCAATTATTCAAGGATCTGGCATGACAGTAGGAGCAGATGATAGTTTTGGAAAGAAGATAACTAATTGAAGGTTTCTGCCTTGTGTGTCTTCCTAACAAAACACCACTCAGCAGAAGTTGGAAAGGTGATTCACCTTACTGAGGTGAGAATTAACATGAACTATTAGGTAACAAATGCAAGATAGAGAAAAAGAAAATGTCTGGTTGGATAAGACTGCCAACTACTTTATGCTCCATTGTAGAAAGAGATGTTACTAGAGGAAGCTTTACAACTGAAAGGACGAACAAGAAGTAATGAGGTCAATGTTCAAAATGCAGGACACAAAAAATGGAATATCTTGAGACTCCATTTTGTCAAAGCTCTCCTGACCAAGGACAGGAGAATACTAACTGAAAACATGAAATAAAAGACTAGAGAACGTGACCAAAAAAAAAAAGCTATGAACTTAAACACCAACAGTGGTATGGATGGTCGTAACTTTAACAGTCAAGGTGTTGATTTGAAAACCTTTATCCTGGAATAAATCCAGTATACAGTATACCAAAATCAACATTTTTCATCCACACAAAGGTATCCCTTGATTATTTAATAATAAAGACTGAAGATGGATGATCTGGAATTAGATGATACAGATGATACAAAATTACTCAAGATACTTAAGTCCCAAGCAGATTGTGAAGAGCTACAAAAGGATCTCACAAAACTGGGTGACTGGACAGCCAAATGGCAAACGAAATTCTATGATTATAAATTCAAAGTAATGGACATTGGAAAACATAATCCCAATTATAGATATAAAATGATGGGGTCTAAATTAGCTGTTACCACCCAAGAAAGATCTTGGAGTCATTGTGGATAGTTCTCTGAAAACATCCACTCAATGTGCAGTGGCAGTCAAGAAAGTGAACAGAATGTTGGGAATCATTAAGAAAGAGGTAGATAATAAGACAGAAAATATCATATTGCCTCTATATAAATCCATAGTATGCTCACATCTTGAATAGTGCGTGCAGATGTAGTTGCCTCCAACTCAAAAAAGGTATATTGGGATTGGAAAAGGTTCAGAAAAGGACAACAAAAATGATTGGGCTATGGAATAGCTTCCATATGAGGAGAGATTAATAAGACTGGACTTTTCAGTTTGGAAAAGAGAAAATTAAGGGGGGATATGATTGAGGGCTATAAAATCATGACTGGGTGGAGAAAGTAAATAAGGAAGTGTTATTTACTCCTTCTCATAAAATAAAAACTAGGGATCACCAAATGAAATTAATAGGCAGGTGGTTTAAGCCAAACAAAAGGAAGTATTTCTTCACACAATGCGCAGTCAAAGTCTGTGGAACTCCTTGCAAGAGGATGTTGTGAAGGCTAAGACTATAACAGGTTCAAAAAAAGAACTAGATAAATACATGGAGGATAGGTCTATCAATGGCTATTTGCTAGGATGGGAAGGGATGGTGTCCCTACCTTCTGTTTACCAGAAGCTGGGAATGGGTGACAGGAGATGGATCACTTGATGATTACCTGTTCTGTTCATTCCCTCTGGGGCACCTGGCATTGACCACTGTTGGAAGACAGGATACTGGGCTAGATGGACCTTTGATCTGACCCAGTATGGACATTCTTATATATGACCACAGGTAACCACTGGTACTGTCTCCCCACAGGACTGAAGATAGAGGGCTCCCTGACACAGTCTCCTGTCTTCCAGACATGGGAGAAGGAAAACTTGGTCCTCATCAGATTCCTACCTGTTGCTTCCCAGCCCTATATAAGGGTTCAGAGATTAAAAGGGATATTCATCCTGACAGCCTGTCACCATTCCCCACCATTGTGCAGAGGTTTGAGGACTAAAGAACAGATTTCTCTCCACCATTTCAGACATACATACTGGTTACTCCACAGCTCTGCAAAGGAATCCCTGCTAACAAACTCTCTGTGTTACTAGTGGACTCCCTATTTCATGGCCCAGGAAATACGTTCACATGAGCTCCCTCCAGAGCTATGCATGTGAGGGTTGTAATGATGCTAGTACATAAGACAGGAGGTGCAACTGATAATCAATCAAACCGTGAAACAAATTCTACCTGAAGTGATCACACGTGCCCAGAGTAAACACATGGGAAAAAACATTACAATTTGTGCAGCAGCATTTGGGGAATAAGATTAATTGAACATGATGGTAAGAGGCAAACATTAAGCTATACACATACTGCAATATTAATGTTGGCCCTTTTCAGGAGGTGCACCATCTCTTGAATAAGAGAATGCAATATTAATTTCTACAAATATATTTCAACCTTCCTGCAGCTTATCAATAGGAATTATTCTGGTTGAATAAGATTACAGAACCCATTCTGTCTGAAAATTATCACATCTGCTGGAATTTTTTTTATCTTTGATTGCTGAATTCTGTGTTTCTTTGAATTTCTGCTACTGAAACAGAACTGATAGTCAATCAAATTTTATACTGTTACATACTAATAATAGATTTTGCTTATTCTATTGGATGTGTCTTGAACTTATTTTACCAGTCTTATGCTCCGTATAGTTTAGTTTTCCTTATTCAGTGTTCTAAAACATTTTAAAATGTATAGATAAGATTTTAAAATATTTTCTATTAATTCTTGATGGGACTATGTTTACCTTTATTGAGATTTTAATAACTTAGTCTGGTTATAATTATGAATTTTTATTTTCTGATGCCTGAAGAATATAACTGCTGTGGCAACTAAGATAAGTAATGTAGTCTAATATTACCATCTGTTATTTTCTTTTCTTTGCCATTTTGCTTTCTTTTGGTGACATTGTTCACACTATCTTCTACAAATAGAACTACAGTGCAAATGTGATTTTTTTTTTAAATTATTCTTGTAACTTTCTTTGTGAAGGACTCTGTCAGCATACAAATGAGTCCTACAGATGCAGGGAAACATAATTTTCAAAAGAACAGACAAAGAAAAACAAAAAGTCCATCTGTTTCAACAGTGCTGTTTCCTGTCAAGACAGGAACCACCAACATCAGTATCATTTCCTCATTATGTTTAGTTCTAGCCAGTCAGCATGCAGGCATGCCTTCATGATGATAAATATATTGGACCAAATCCTGAGGTCCTCATCCAGTTTTCACTCAAATGAGAGTCTGAGTGAGAAAACAATTCAAGATTTTTGCATTTCACCCATTGCAAGAATATACTGGAAGTCACAAAATGCCAAAACCCAAGGACCTCACTGAGATCAATGGGTGCTTTCTTGAGTAAGCAACTAAGTAAGGTCCTTCAGGTTTGAGCTAAATATTGAAGGGTTATCTGATTTGGACTAGATTATTTTCAAAAGTGCTTTTTAAATGGGGAATTGATCATTTGTGAAATATGCCAATTTAGCAGAGAAGGAGAATCTGCATCCTCTATTTAGCCACAGAAAAATAGAGCACAGGCCATGAGAATGCATAGTTCCACACATTGTCCCATCAAGATGCTTCAACACCATGGCAACATATCTTCATTATGCTTCAATGGTCACTTAGTCCTGACCAGTTGGCTGAGGCTGCCAGTGACAATGCCAATCACTGCCAATTATGACAGTGCTTCTTGTATCAGAAAATGGACTGAGATCATTAATTTCATAGTTAATTTCACACAGACAATCAAATGTCCAACAGATGTAACAATGTATTATTACTATTTGGCCAGATTTGAATCCATCAGAAATATACTCAATCACTGACAACATCCTATAAAGTACTGTGTATTTTAATGTTAAAATGTCAGATCTTCTATTTAGTTAACTGAAAAATAGCACTTTTCACCAACATAAATCAGCCTTATGTACAATGGATTACAGAGGCTAGATTAAAAGGTACTAATTAAATAGATAATTATCATGGTTATTTCGTATTACTATGAAAATAGAGTTTGACATTTGTTAATTTAATCACAAATGGCCAGACTCCAACATCTATATTGGTATCAAGTTGCACCTTACTGTGTCCAACTATTTGGTAAGATGAAAACTGGTGTCAAAATCTGTTCCAAAGAAAATATGGGCTTAGAAAAATATTTTATACACCATTTTTAACAACAGGACAAAAGTTCTGCTTTCTGCCACATATAAACAAAATGGAAAGTAAATGAGAGTCAATGATACTAAGCTGAGAGAGAGAGAGAGAGAAACTATATAGAAAATGACTACATAACTACAGACAGCAACATACCCCTCAAGGATCAGTCTTTAATCCCACAAATATGGAGTACATGATATTGATTCACGATGTAACAAATTCCTTTGCTTATTTTACTGGTAAAGATTGTGTACAGCATGCCATGCAAAATCCAGCCTGTTTTTATATATTGCAAATATAAATAGATTGGTGATATGTGTAATATTAGGCTTTCTTCAAGACAATTGTTTTGTTTTTAGAAGTTTTTATTCTTTTCATAATTTGGTTCTGTAGCTTCTTTTCTGTATTAGAAATATGATTTACAGTATAGCAAATTGGTTTCAGTTTTTAAAACTACAGTTTTTTTCTATTTAGTTCCTATGACTTCTAAGCCTGTGGATAATTCGGTACTGACATGATTTCTTTCTAGCAACTTGAAATAAATCCTGTGTCTTACCTTTCATAAGAATACTATCTCTAGTACTCACTGCCGTAGCATGCTTAAATCTCAAATGCAAAGGCTCCTGAGACTTTTAGGGTGAAATTCACCCTTCATCACACAAAATTCAAGTAAAGAGACTTTACTGAGGAAACTCTGACGACTGGAATGGAACCACTAAACTGTAGACAGACTGAGGGTGGGGCGGAGCAGGCTGAACTCAGGAATTGTCACTACAGCCACTCTGCACACCCACCTGGATTTTCTGAGTCCCTTGGATCCCCAGTGCCTTCCCAGTTCATTCAAAATGGGGCTGTTATTCAAAGATGACCATGAGTCTTTTTCCAAGCAATCCTGGAAATACAGATGCCCCACCCCAGAAGTGTCATCTTCTCACCGTCTCCCCCACCCTGTATAATCCCATCAAAGCTCTTAAAGGTAGATAACCTTAGCAGGGCGCTCTCTCTTAAAATATAAAGGGATTTTGCAGTAAATAATCTTCCAAATTAATAAGAAATAATTATAGCAGAGCAACAGCTCTGCTAAGGTTAAGATGTACACTTTTTTGAGTCTGCCATTTTAATTAAACAATTGTATCACTGAACACAGGGATATTTTTAAGGAGTCTTTGTTGGGTCTAGTGTCTGTATTCATGTAATTGTTTATATGTGTTTTAATGCCACATTAATTATTTGTATGGCCAAGATAACATGATATTTATTAGGTCTTCTTATCATATTTAAGTTTCCAATTGTGTAAATATTGGAACAAATCCAACTCCCGGGGTTTCTCTCAGCTCCATAAGTGGCCATAAGGTGGGGAGGAGTGAAAGCCTGTGAAAAATAAACACAAACCCTGAAATGTGTATTTACTGCTTTTACCTGAGTACTAAAATGTTAGTATTATACACTCATGTAGCTCTCAAATGGAAAGCTAAGGTCATCAAGTCACTCCAGTTAAGAGGACCTTCACAAGGCCTGTGAATCACTTAAATCCCATTTAAGCCATATTTTGAGGTCTTAAGTGGTGCACAGATGTGAACTGCACTCATTGACACACACACACACACACACACACACAGCTTTTTACTAACAAGCTTTATAAAAAGAAATCAATGAGTTGAGAAGTATGGATGGTAAAGTGGTCTCAAACACTATGAAAATGATGAACAAGTTATCCTCTAGAGCAATGGGTCCCGATTCCATACCAGATTGCAGGTTTTAGATCGACCACATGCAAAGCCACACAAAACTAACTATTGAAAAGACCTTGTTCGTGGAAAATTGCAGTTTAAGATTTTCAAAGTCACCTCAGAAACTCGGAGAAAAGATAATTGGATTTAGATATCCAACCCACTTAGGTAGCTATCAAAATCTCAGCAGCACTGTTCACAAAAACATTGATATTTGGATTATTCAGAGAAGAAACAAATGTAGCAAATGCATGTGAAGAGTATGTGTCTGTAGTGCACTTAGGGATGTATGGGTATATTTTATAGCTTAGGATGATTTTAAAGAGGCATAGCAAGTCACTTGGGTCGGACTCCTACATGGGTCTGGGCTCCCCAGGGAAATAATGAGTACTTTCAACTTTTACTGAAAGCTACTCAAGTCTATTCAATTGAGTGAGTGGGAATTTTACATACATGGAAGTATGATTAAAAGGTCTGAATTAATTGGTTCATAATAAAGAAACCTGGGCACGTTTGTTGATGTTCCTCTACAGCCTGTACTTGAGTAAGATTCTTCTTATTCACGGACAGTCAGAAAATCACAGTGCTTCAATTTATCACGACAAAAATTGTCTTTCTTAGGAAACTGTCAAATTAAAATGCTCTGCGTATCATTATTGATCTGTCTGCAGGTAGCCATTAGATTTGTTAGTTTAGAATAATGCATTTTATAGATCTTCCTTGAGTTAAAAGTTTAATAATATCAGAAAATTATAGCTATAATTATTTAGGCTCTGAGGAGCTTATAGGGAAATTTTATGCTTTTGTTTTTAGGGATGAGGAACCCAGACAAAATAAACAATCAAGGAATATGAGTATTACTGCATTTACATAAAAGATAGTATCTACTTGTGCACGTAGCTTTATTACTTTGATCCACTTATTTGTACTGCATGGATAAGATGCTAGATACCTCACAGTAGAGATAGCAGATGCTTCTAATTTGGAATTTAGATGTAATAACAAATTAGGAGCATTTTGACTTTAAGATATTTGTTGCAGGGACTGTCTTCTATTTTTAAGTTTGTGCAGAGCTTACCAAACTGAAGCCCTGATCCTAGGAGGGTCTTCTGGACATTGTTATAATACAAATATAATAAATGAGTATACATAACAAGGAGGGGCTTGTCCTATCCCACAGGCTATAAGCCGAGGATGTGGTGCCCACCCAGTCTCTTTCAAGCATGTTTATTCTCTTTCACAAGTAAACAAACCAAAAACAGTCATTTAACTCACTCTTTGCTCTCAGGTTTCAGGGTCACCAGCACGCTGATCCTGGCAACTTCCTGAGCACCTAGCTACTTGTTATAAGAGCTCAACACAGGAGCTCCACTACACTGTGGCTTCCCTTCCCCTGGCAAAGCCTGGCCCAATCAATCTCACCCACACTTGGCCTCTAGCAGCTTTTTCATAGTCACGGGTGTAGCTCAGTCCATTTAATTGGCTGCATTGGGCTTACCTGCTCTGACACAGGGGAGCTGGGCCCAGTCTGCTTGCAGGCACCAGCTGCCCAGTGACATCTCTCTCCCCTTTTAGGCGAAAAATAGATGGGGGGGGGTTCCCCAAAGACATAATTTATAGCACTCCAGGACTCCAAAATTTCCCCAAACCAACCAAAATATTCTCCTGAGTCACTTAGCATAAGAAACCCATGCAGCATTTCACATAAATACTGCCCCATCACTGAGTATTTTTCCAATCCCATGACTCCTAACACAGTCCCTAAAGCAAAACCCTTAGCAAAACCCTTAATCCAAGTTGCCCAAAGTCTTATACAATGGGGTCATGCACCCAGCCTCACCTGGCACAGTCAACATACAGTCTAACCTTCTCCGCCTAGACTTTGAGTTCCCTACCTACATAGGCTTTTCAATCTCTGCACAAAGTTTATACTTCAGTCTCAAGTTCATGGAAAGTGACGAGTAGGTGTTCTGCTTCCTTGTCAGTGAGATGAAGATCTGTCATGAGTTGTTCTTTCTTGTGCTTGAGGATCTGTAACTCACATTCTGTTGCTTCCAATCACTCTGTAAGCTCCCTGGTCTGAAGGATGGGAGCTATAAGACTGGTATTCGCTATATCCTGCCCCATACCAGAGCCTTATATCCATGCCAGACCCCTCATGTTAGCCTCTATTTGTTGGTATGATCCCATCTGACTCCCCACAATAACCTGTATAATGGGGAATTTAGTTGGGTCCCTCGGGGTCTGAGACTCAGTTTGGGTCTCGCAGTACTCTGCTGAGACTGGGACTCTGTCTTGGCTCCCACAGTAGCTGGCTTACTTTGAGACTCAGTTTCAGTCTCTGCTGGCTTCAATTCCTTGGTACTTTTCCCTATTTGGGTCTGAGACAATTCTTTTTGCAGGATCAAACATTGTTGCTTCTCTTTCTCAATCTTCACCCAGACCCAGGCTAACTCTTCTTCTAAAGCCAGTAGGTGTTTGATAATCCACCCTCCCCCCCAGCATGAGCTGCTTACATCATCCAACTCATCATCCAAGAGTAACAAGAAGGGTTTCTTCAGGTATGTTAGCAACAAGAAGAAAGTCAAGGAAAGTGTGGCCCCTCACTGAATGAGGGAGGCAACCTAGTGACAGAGGATGTGGAAAAAGCGAATGTACTCAATGCTTTTTTTGCCTCTGTCTTCACGAACAAGGTCAGCTCTCAGACGGCTGCACTGGGCAGCACAACATGGGGAGGAGGGGACCAGCCCTCTGTGAAGAAAGAAGTGGTTCGGGACTATTTAGAAAAGTTGGCCGAGCACAAGTCCATGGGGCCGGATGCGCTGCATCCGAGAGTGCTAAAGGAGTTGGTGGATGTGATTGCAGAGACATTGGCCATTAACATAAATATATAATACTAACTTGCAAGGATCATTAACCACCATTAATCACCTCACTTGTAACCCTCTGCTACTGGGGGATTGTAAACTCGCTTGCTGAAGACATTTCAGGTCCAGACTTTCAGATCTTACTCATACAAGACTCCCATTGAAGGAAATGAGAGCTCCTGTCGTCCTTGTTTATGCAGACCTGGTTCGTAGTGACCTTGGAGCATAAAACAATCTGTACTGATATAACCAGAATTTATTTCCTCTTATTTAAAATAACTTTTAATAATACAAAAGTCTATAAATGTATAATTATCTAAACTGAAATTACTATCCATAAACATCCATATTTCAAAAATAAATCATTGTTTGTAATCTCAGGATTTGTCTACAGGGTCGGGTAGAGCACCCTATGGGAGAGTGATTTCTAAAGTGCACTGATGTGCAGCTCATTAATTTCTCCATGTAGATCCTGCTAGTGTGCTTTAAAAGTACTACTGTACACTGTACATTAAATGAAGATATCAGAAATCTGTGGGATTCTGTGGAAACTTTGTCACTGATTTTGGATTTTCACTAGCAGCATGAGTTCTGAAATAATTGTTTGAACAAAAGACTTTGATACATAGCCTTTGTCAGTATTGCATATTGTAGAACATAGAATAAAACGTTCAGGAAAAAAGTAATCAAGATTATGCTGACTTTAACATCCATACTTACAAAAAGCTTTAAGCAACTGATACAGCATTTTGCATTATAATTGCATACACCATTTTGATTTATCAAAAAATATTTTTAAAATATATTGCATTGCTTTTCAAAGAAATAATAATTTTCTTCATGTGAAGTAGGTTTACGTTTGTATTCACTTACAATTCAAACAATAGTCCAGTTTTCTTGGGGGTGGGGGCTGGGGTGGAGTAGTTATATTCTTTCATCACTGATTATTCTTTAATCTCAGCTTTAGACATGTAGACATAACTTTTTTGTTAGAATACTTTGTGAGTGAGCAGAAGCGCTAATTTCTTTCATATTTAGTATAATTTATGTTAAATCTTCTTAGTCTGTTGGTTTGCTAAAAAAATTGGCAAACTCAGGACTTCAAACTAATAAAACTAATAAAACATGTTGTCTCACTTGAGGTGAAACTGTTTCAATTTATAGGACTGAACGTCTTATCTCTGAGTAGCTGTTCCAGATAGCATTGGGGGTGCTATATTCCCTTTCCACTGTGGCTGGCAGCCTCTACCGGCTAGTGGTGAGTGGGTGTGGTCATGGTTCACTTTCGTCCCACTGCTTTTCCAGAAGCAAGCACTGGCAGCAGAATTAATCCTACTGTATTTGCGTTTTCTAAACTAAAGGATTTATATTGTGTGCCAGTCTTAGGCAAGGAATGCAAGAGCCCCTTGTTTTGTCTTTCTACATTTTGAACTCTTGGAGGAAATAGTCTGATTTTATCTTTCCCTTTTACATAATGGTTGTCAGAAGCATCCTATTCTCCTATTTGTATAGTCACTGATTACTATACTAGGTTGTAGAAGTATTCTGTATTAATAGTAAATTCACAATTCTCTAGAGATGTACAACATATTCAAAAATCTGAACAAAATTACTCAAAATACTGCTTTTCCTGATTTGAATTTGGGCTGTGCAAAATCATGTGCAATGGAAAGATAAAAATTTGCATTCAAAATTCCAAGTAGCAAAAAAGTTGATCACACAGTTCTGCCTCTCACAGACTTTTCCAGCAACTAACTCATTAGAAAGAAAGAGCAAGTCACTAGTCTCATAATCATTAGTTTCGTTCCTCAATCTCAAATAGAACAAAGATAAAAATGCTTTGCCAGAACACTTGTGAAGAGAACTCAGACTGTGGAAAAGCCTGGACATCTCACAAGTCTGAGCTTATGAAATACAAGACAGTGGCTTAATAACCACCAAGGGCCCAACCTTAACTTCAGAGATATTTTTACCTGCATAAACAGACAGCAGGATTAGGCCTCAGTCAGCAATAGGAAAGAAATGAAGTACAGAAGCACACCAAGAGACGTTTTTTCCTGCTGGAGACAGGAAATATGAATTAACAAAGGCAAATGAAGCACATGTCCACAGGCAAGAAGATTTGTTTCTTCTTCCTCTACAGGAAGAAAGGTTGAGCCCTATCAACTCCAAATAATTCCGGAAAACAGTGCAGAACAACCTACTAAGTTCTACTGTATGCTGCATTTATGTTTGTTAGAAAATTATAGGAATCTGTTTATTATAAGCTTACTGAATTTTTATGGCTAGCCTATTGAACCAAAAATATCTATTTTAAATAAACTGAATGATAACTGATAACAGCCAATATTGTATATGGACAGCAGCATACTTATTGTTGATTGGCAACAAGCAGAAAGCATATCAGATAATAAAAGAGGAAAGATACAGTACATCACAAACCCACATCCATATAACTACAAATGTAGATTTAGGACCACATTTTCAAATATGGGTCCAACAAATGCACCCTATCTGCCAAAAGAGTCATTTGTGGATACAAACTAGATATTTACACATGCAAGTGTGTAGTGAGGTGTGTAATTAACAACTTTGTATCAATTTATAACCAATATGAGTTTGCCTGAACACAAACTAAAAATTATTAGTTTATCTTTAAAAGATTGTGAGAGGTGCCCAGAGCATTGGATGGATTCTCTTTTGTTAAAGAGTAGTAACAATCCAAATAAATACATCAAATAAACTGAGCAAGGCCTTTGGCCTCTAGCAGAAAATGGTTCAATTCTATATAACAGATCCTATGTGGGCAGTGCTGAAGCAAACAATTACTTTTTAATGACAGCCATGTTATGAGAGAAATTGATTGAACAAAACCACAGCCCCTTTGTGCACTTAGCCACCATTAACTGGAAGCAAGAACACCATGTAGTCAGGAATAACTTGAGCTTTGCATAAGCATATGAAATAGCTGCAGCTGCCATTTTGCAGATAAGGATAGAAAGTAAAATTGGAAGAACCATGAGAATGGGCAGAAGTGTGGATATCTGACCTTGGATCTGGGTGTTCCCGATTATGAGTTTTTTGCTGATCTCATGACTAGGAGCTGCTTGCTGATGTTAGGAAAGTTGTTAGTTTGAAAGTTATGTGCTTTGTTTTGAGCAACCTATAAAAAAATAAGTGTGTAAATTGGAGATGTTTGGATAAATTTTCTATGAGCTCAGAGGCTGGCATCCCACTTGCCAGAAGCTAAGTAGAAGGCTGCCCACCAGAAACCTGCTGCTGACCACTCAACGTCATCTCAGACTTTGGGCAACTATATCTGGGTTTCTTTAGATTATTACTGTTTTAGAGGTGATCTGTAGACGTAATAAAAAGGATTTTTTGGGGGGGGAGTGAAAACGCTGACACGTATGCCAATCATTTATCAGATGGAGGAGCTGTGTCCCCATCGATTTATTTCAAAAACTGCTTGAAGAAGGGAGAATAGAAGTTACCGTACTTTCAGGTTCAGAAAACCGCAGGTAACAGCCACATTTATTAACAGTTACCACACTGTGATAACTGAAATATGGCAGCATAACAACTGTGTTTATCTTAGACCATCCTGCGGTCATTTTTGGAAAAATGTTGACTTTGAAATGGTGTGAATTGCACACACACTAATGACATTATAACAGACTTATATGGTATGGGCACAGTTCACTACACTAACATAATTTGTAAGTTATAAGGTTCCACAGACAGAAACTCTGACACACTAATAAAGGCTTCCATTCAGGCAGTTCCATTTGCCCTGTCTCTCTTTTTGTTTCTCTTTGTGAAACTTAACCTCAGTGATTTTGCAACTATGAATCAAAGAAGTTATGGTGTAACCCAAGCTTATACTTAGAGCAACTGACATTTCACATTTTTCAGTTGCACAAGATAAGTAAATATTATAATAGGTCTTAAAATGACAATTGAACTGTAAAAAATTGCTTAAATGTCTGTTTTAAATTCCCTTGTTCATAGAAGATAATGTATCTGTCAGTGGTGCACTAGTTTGTAGGTCAGTATTGTCAGTTCACATCTGTTGGTGTCTTGGCCCTTCTTGGTAGCTGGAACTTATCCCACTCTCTATGTCTCTCTGGATACTTTTCTCTTTATTTCTATAAAAAAGCTACTTTCTACTACTACATACCACAGGCACTGACGTTCCATTGTGCTGGAGGGTGCTCAACTCCCAGCTCTGCCCTACGGCCCATCCCCACTCCATCCCTTTCCTCAAGGCCCCACCCAGGCCCCACCTCTTCCCAGCTCCACTACACCCTGCCCCACCTCTTCCAGCCCTGTTCTGCCCTCTCCCCTGAGCACATCATGTCCTCACTCCTCCCCCCACCCCACAGCATCCTGCATGTCACAAAACAGCTGATTGTGGTGGGAAGGAGGTGCCTGGACGGAGGGGGAGGCGCTGATTGGTGGAACCCGACGGAGGCAGGAGGCGCTGGGGGAGAGGGGGTGCTCAGCACCCACCATTTTTTCGCTGTTGGTGCTCCAGCCCCGAAGTACCGACGGAGGCTGCGCCTATGCTACATAGGATGTTATAGCTATAGTGCAAAGAAATACACTACAAAAAATTTCCAGCTACTAAGTTATGATACTTGAGCTACCAAGTACAACTCTTTTTTAGTGTAGCAACAAATCAACAGAATCAATAGAAAGTGAGTTATACGTAATAACTTTCTTGTTGGCTCAATGCACCACTGACTCATATCAATCCTCCACAAGAGTATCATACATTTGAATTCCAGTACTGCCTTAAATGCTGTTAGTTTTCACATAAGAAATGAACTTGTTTGCATATCAGAAATGAACAAATCTTCAAAAATATAAAATTCAAAGAAGTAACAATACATTTTATAGTATTTCCCCTAGATTAATTAGAATTTGGTTGTGTTTTGAAGAGTTCATCATAGATTGACAATGAAATACTGATGCTTTGCTAGAAGGAGTTTTTTCAATAATATAGAACTGATACATGTGATTTGATTATAACATGACATTATTAATCTGACTTTTTATACTTAGATTACACGATTCTACAATGAGGACTGAAAACACTGCTGTCACAGGTAGTATTCTGGACCACTCATTAATGTAGGTATGTATATGCAAGCAGGGGAAATGACATTTCTAGCTCATAGTGTAGACATAGGCTTATAATAAACAATGTCTACATATAAATCATATAAATCACATATGGGTATCTGAGGTCAGATCAAAATTTCTCCCCCTAACTTTTAAATAATTTTTTTTAATAAATGTGATATTGTAAGAAGCACATGCAGAGATATAAACTTTACAGCTACTTACTCTCTCTGCTTTTTCCACAGCTTACATCAACTTGGTATATCACTGCATTATCCCAAAACATTTTTCAACTGGCTTCTTCTTCTTTTTTAAAGCAAACAGTTGGTCACTATTAAAAACTCAGTATTTATCAGCAGTATTGTGCTTTGCTATCAGTTTACAAAATTATCCTTTAGGTCAGTGGTTCTTAACCAGGGGTACATGCACCCTGGGACAGAGGTCTTCCAAGGGGTACATCAACTCATCTAGATATTTGCCTAGTTTTACAACAGGCTACATAAAAACACTAGTGAAGTTAGTAGAAAGAAAAATCTCATCCATGACTTATTTATACTGTTCTATATATTATACACTGAAATGTCAGTACAATATTTATATTCCAATCAATTTATTTTATAATTGTATGGTAAAAATGCAAAATTAAGCAGTTTCTTAGTAATAGTGTGCCATGACACTTTTGTATTTTTATATCTGATTTTGTAAGCAAGTAGTTTTTAAGTGAAGTGAAACTTTGGGGTACACAAGACAAAGCAGACTCCTGAAAGGGGTACAGTAGTCTGGAAACATTGAGAGCCACTGCTTTAAGTGATTAGACAACATGTTAAGCTTTCTGAGTGTGTTGCTTCAGTCCAATGTAATTTTGCTACAACAACCAAAATTTGGGTATCAAATGGATTTAATAAAGAAAATTATGTGAAAATCGGATTCCATTAAAATCATTTGAGAGGGTTATATGTGTTATATGTGAGGAATGACTGCATGATGATTAATGTAGCTTAATTATCCAAAAGGAAAATACACTGATATACATCTGGAAATGTATGCAAAGACATCAATAGCTATATTCTCTATGAAGGGTTCCAATTCTCTGTTACACCCTATCAGTGAAAAATAACACTATAATTTGCTAATATCTACTAAGCAATTTTCCATGAAATATGTAATTGTTATTTGTAACAAACATGAAGGGCACCCATGCATATCTTCAGTTCAGCAAAGGCAAATATAAATTAAAGTTACAATACATGGAACATGCCAACAGAGATCTGTTGCTCAAATCTTGCTTTCACCTTCAAAACACTTTTGCAGACATTAATCATTACATCATCCCAAATGCATTTACTAGTATCCTCTCTATTTTATAAGTAGGTAAAAGCAGGCAGAGAAAGGTCAAATGACTTTCTCAAGGTCAGAGGAAGAGTCAGATATCTGAGCCCTTGTTAAAATTCAGGGCCAAAAGCCTGACAAGACTCCTACTGACTTCAATGAGGCCAGGATTGCACCTGAAGAGTTTATGCCTCTTACTCCTGTGCAGCCACACTGGTCTCTGAAGAAGTTTCTTCTAATAGATACATGCACCTTGGTGAAAAACCCCCCCACACATTTTAGCTTATTAGTACTAAAAGTATTTGACAGAAAAAGAAACATTATTCCTTTGATATAAGGCAAAACAAATACTAAAAATAAAAACTAGGTATATTGAAAAATGCATACCCCATATGTGGCACACAAGGATTGCTAGCAGTGCAATACCTTCATCATCTCTCCTGCTCTAAACTTTTTTGGATTGAATCAACAATCAGACAATCTGAACATTCTCTTTGTCAAAACTGTTAATGGTATTGCACTCATATCTTTCATATTCCTTTTTTTTCGCCATATAATGTAGCTCTGAGGTACAAGAAATAAAAACAAACTAACAAACAACAGACATTGACTTGAAATTGTTTTTAGCTCTTGAGAAACCATGTATCTGAACAGAATATGGAAAGAGCACTACAAACAGCAATTGTAACAAAGTTAGTTTTTAAGTGCTGAATCCTACACATTTGGAGGGAAATTTATAGTCTGTCAAAATCCTGCAACTATTGTGGTTTTCACCCAAATTGTCATCACACAGATCTGAAACTTCAATTAGCTTCTTTAGCTAGTACGACTTATTTTTCCCCCAAGTGGGATGCGTTAGGAACAATAACAGGAAGGCATAAGAAAGCAGGTCCTCACAACACACTTCATCCAAAACACTGAAACATCAATGGAGTGTAGCTGTAAATATGATGTCGGAATATGGATTCATTATATACAACACATAAAAAAGAGTGTACTTTACCTCACTTTTAAATTGCCTTGTTGTGGCTGTCCATCATAAATTGACAGAATATCAAAATCTTCCTCAAGGGCAAAAGTGTGAAATGACAGTTGTATCCGGTTACGTTCTCCTGTGATAATGATCCATGTGCAGTTGGCATAATTCGGATAACCATGAGGAAATCCGGGACTTTCTATTGTACCATTTGGTCCCTGTACTAAACCTCCACAATTCTGACCTGGAAAAGAAGAAATGAAATTATGTCATTTTTGTCATACTTTTCTGCTGCTTTTTACACCATTTGTTTTTAACCAATACCTATACCTGAACTTAATTGTTTGATAATTAATCCTTTATATGTCCACACAACAATCTTCTCCCTGGGGCCACTTTTCAAATGCCATCATTGGGCATTCTGAGGCACCCATAACCTTGCAGTCAGTCATTAATGCAGTTATTAAGTATCAAATTGAGCACCCAAATGCAAAGTTTAGTCACCTAATATAGGTACCAAAGTTTGAACAATAAGCTACATTGTTTTTATAGTGTTTTTTAAAGCTATAAACTTAACAGAGTTTGTGTTACTCTGAAACACGTTTTAATACTGAAAGTTAAAATATAGGCACGTTTCTGAATTACTTGCACTGAACACTAAGAGTCCTGCAATTACATGGTAAATCATTATATAGTACATATTCTGTAATGTATGCAATCAGCAAAGAAAGGGTTAATTTTCTCAGATTTCAAAAATTAATATATGAAGGCTCTGCTTATCATGCCCTTACTTCTAGTTTTATGCCTCTTGCAGAACTTTATGAGGGTACAGCAACTCATTCATAAGAAGTCCTCAGCAAATAGTTTTGTCTCCCTATGAACACTTCTGCTAACAGTGTAGCTGGTTTCATTAATCCTACATACCATAGAGCTACTGAAGCTCATAATTACCGTGAAGCTTAGAATTAAATTGTGTTATGATTAATGAAATATTAGTACAGGGAAAAGTTTGAGGACATGTTGTGTACTACAATGTTTGGATTCTTATGTGTAGCTCAAGCACTGTAAAAACAAGTATAATCCCAGCATTTATTGTTACACCTAAAACAGAAAATTATTTTAGACTAGTTTTATTTTTAACTTCAAACTAGTAGGTCTTGGAGTATAAATCTTTTCTAAAAATGCTGTCAAATGCTTGTGGGAGGTTTCTAAATCTTAATAAAAGGATTTAATAAAAAGGATTTGCAGGAACTAAGGAACTAAGAAGTAACCATTTTCTACTAAATTTTAAATCTAGCAATAACTCTAATGATTAGATATTAAAGCTCTGGGGATTCAATAGGTCATTAAAAGGAAAAGCTTTTCTAATATATCTACTAATTGTTTCATATGAAGCCAATACAGACATTAGTACACATTTGTGAACAGTGAATGCACTAAATTATGAAACACAGCATGTTTCAGTTATACACTGTTTAATTGAATTTTCAAATGTTCTCATAGAACCTTTGGCGATCCATTGTATTCCTTCACCAACAACCATGGGAGAAGGAATGCCATCAGGGAATTCCTTTGGTATACAGGAACTCCCTCCTCACAGAAAGCCAGTACAGCCAGGTTCTGTGAGAGTCTCCCCACTCCATCTGAGTCCCGAGGAGATACCAGAGCACCAAGGGAATATGGTGAAGCAGAGCTACTAAAAGCAACTTGGCAACTGACCTAAGACCATCTGGGCCACAGCTGCTCCTTAAAATTACAGCTCTGTAACTGGCATAGAGAAGAATCTGGCCTAGTATGTTAATTAAATTTGCAGATACTGAAAAAGTGGGAGAAAGAACACAAAGGAACTTTAAAAGGCTATCAATATGAGCAAATCAATGACAAAACACAATCCAAGAGTGCAAGGTAGAAAGGGGGCAGCATGTAGGTCGAGAGTGCATATATATAAGGAAACTTGATTCCAATTTCATCCTCAGCTAAGGACTTTATTTTCATGCTAAATCTTCTCCCTTTTTAGTCTTACTCTTGCAGAGTAATTTCAAGGCTGAACATCTGAGGTCTCGTTAATGTAGACTCAAGTTACCCTGCAATCCCTCTCTTCCTTATCAGTTTTTACACCATGTGCTTAAAATGAGTAACACACCAAATCTATGATGTTCAGGATCAAGCCTCAGAAACTATTAAAACAGGATTAAGGAGATAAGGTGAAAATAAACATTTTTTAGTGTGATGAGTGAGGCTGCGTTGTTACTTCCCCAAGAATTTTCTTTTTGTTTTATTTCCTGCCCTTAGTGTGAGACTCAGCCTTATCTCTCCTCATTGTCTGCAACCTCTTCTTCCACCAGTTCGATTTTGTTTTTCTGTGTGTTTATTACCCTTCCAATTTTGATATAGTCCATAAATATGATCACTATTCAATCTGTATCAAAGAAGCATCTGACAAAGAGAACCATAAAGGGGTCATGCCTGGAGAATCATAGAGGCTATGGAAGAGGCCATGTGAAGAGAACCATAAAGGGGCCAGTGCCAAGAGGTGCTTTGGTTCATTTGCTTTTATTATACTTTTTTTTTAATTTGTTGTTCAAAAAAACCCCTGTGGAAATCATAATCCTTGGCTATAACTATCAACAACATCAATGCCTGAAGATTGAGAGATATTTAGAGAAGCTGTTCCATGGACCACCAGAAGTGTTCTGCAAGCCCAGTTCAAGAACTGTTGGTCCAGGAAACTGACCTCTTATTTCAAGCCTGGAACTAGTCCCCACTCAGGTCAGAGATGGAGCATATTAGCAGAGCTGCACTGGGAAAAGAACACACGCACTGCCCAGGTTGTAATTGTTTTGTCAATAAACATAAGTCAAACATTCAGAACTGTCACATTCTACACCTCTCCCAAACAGTAAATGAAAAGACTTATGGGAGATAGTTGACAGCAAATTAGATATGAGCTGGAAATGAAATACAGTATAAAATAACACTGTTTTTGGCTGCATCATAAAACAAGCATAGAGCACTGGTGAGACTAATTTACAATGCTCTATTATGTTCTGGACACTTCAATACCAGTAAAATGTTGATAAATTGGAGGGAATTCAGAGAAGAGCAACTAGAACAATTAAAAATCCTGAACAGACTGAAATGTAAATATTAAAGATAAAAGGATTTAAAAAGTAGTAGTCAGATGAAATTAAGCAAAGGAGTATGTAGGCTGACTAAAAGGAAAAAATACCTTAAAAATAAGATCTACTAACATAATTGGCAGATGCTCCAGCCTGTGTGTCAACTAACTCTGTACAAGGCACATCACCAGAAGAAAATCTAGTCATTGTCAGGGGAATGCAATTGTGATCTAATAGATCCATCATTAAATTCTATTGTACTATTATTAAAAGGTGTGCAGTAGCTTGTATGGGTATGAAATGTGTTATTGGCACTAATATGACATTTATGTACAGATTGTATGGAGACATGTCAATATACAATAATGGCTGTGATCAATGGAGGCCCTGGAGCTACATCAGCCCAGACTTGCACAGTCGTCTTTGTGAAAGACCCTTGATTCCGGAAAAGAAGTCGAAGCTAAGCATCTAGGGAATGGGGATGCAATTTGTTTGCTCCTTGTGCCTATAAAGACACAAGTTTGAGTGATGGCCGTATATGTGTACCTGTATATACAGTACATGTGAGAATGTGCATATTGTTCTATCTTTGTATTTATAACCACCGTGCATGTTTCACGACATACATGTAGTGCTTTATTTTAGGCTTCAGAATAAATTTAGGCCCCACTCCTGCTGAACTTTACACAAGTAGCCTTAGTAAAGGCAAGTAAATCATGTGCATGTGTTTTCAGGATCAGGGCCTTACTTTGTAATTTTCCACTTCTACTATTTATGTTGCTCATTGTCACTTTCAATGGTCACTGTTAAAGTGTTGGAATATACCTTTTAGGAAATAATTAGTGATTAATTATGCCATTACAGTTATTTTCTGTATTTTCCGTATAGCATAACACCACAAAATTATACTCAATCATAAATATCAGAACAAAATTAAGTCAAGAATAGACTTTTAAAACCAAAGGCAAATTTAAATAAAAATACCAAAAGCAAGCACTAAAAAATTCTGTCCCAAACAAGGTCAAAAGTCCATAAAAAACCCCGCTCCATACCAGCCTTCAAACCCCCGGGGGGGGGGGGGGGCAAGCACAACATTAAAAGAAATAGATCTAAAAATAAGTTGACTAAGTTGCTCAATAATACGTCTTTCAGTAATAATAAAATATAAAATAAAAAGAGATACATTTCACACTACCAGCCAAACACTTCTGGCTAGATTTTGATACCCATAAGCATATTGAAGAGTACCTTAATTCATATATAGGCCTATCAAAATTAATGACCCAGCTTGTGAGGTAAGGTGCTACTCAATTTCAGATTGGATATCGGTAACTGTCAAAGTTGCCTTACAGTAAACCTGGAATGAGTCAGAATTCTTTTACAGTACTTTCTTCAGGCAAAGAAGGAATTAAAAAGTATTGAGACATTTAAAGTCTTACTCATTTAAATTGTCCCATCTTCACAAGCATTTTAAACCTTCTGGCATAAGTAAATTCAAACTCCTACTGAATTATTTCCATTTGAGTTACCATGTAAAGAAAGTTCATTCTCCAACTCTGCAGCTATTCTAAGAGTTTTTTTATTGCTTTTAAAAATATAAACAATTAAGCTCACACCTTCAGTCAAACTACACAAACAACCAGTACAAACCAGAATTTCAAACAGAGCAAAATAAGTGATGACTAACAGGAGATGGAGGGAAATAATGTCCCAATATGTAGGGAAAACATTCAGCTTGAGCCTCAGACATACCTGAAATCATCCTCAGTTCAAAGTTCAGCCTGTATTTGTGAGCAAGCAACAGTTTGCTCAGTTTTTGTTTGTAACAAGGAACCCTTCAGTCAGCTTGGATTTTATTATTTTTTTATTTTAATTTATTTTGTACTATATTTATTATTGATATTCACAAATATTTTGTTGCTGCTCTTGAATGGACAATTTTGATTTCCAAAGATATTTGCATGAAAAAGGCACATGGTGAAATTGACTTGTTTTTTCCCAGTGTAGGTATTTATCATTCACATCAGTAAGGAGAAATGAATCACCATAAATGCAGATTGTTTAATGTTGGATGTTCATATCATTTATCACACCCAAAAGCACTTTATAAACTAAGGGCCCTACCATGCAGAGAGACACATATTTGACTTTGGTCATATGAGTACCCCAGCTGACATCATACCATCACCATCTCTTAGTGTATTTTTCTAATATTTAAATAATTTAGAGCTTTTGGGGAGAAAGATACTCTTCTGCTTATGGCATAAGATGTAGGTTCAGGAGACCAGATAAGAAGATACCAGGAGATATCTGTATTAATTTTATGAGTGCTAGATATAGCTGTGATTTTGTTGGTTACTGTGTTGCTGGCTAATGGGTAGCTAAGAGTTCAATCAGCCTTAATTAGCTTTTGGTCAGCAGGAATCAAAGGCACTGGCTGTAGAAAGTCCCAATTGCTGTGATTCAGACAACATAGGTGTTAATTCTTTGGAAATTTACCTCCACTAATATGTAATCAGAAGTTGGGTGGGATGGGGAAGAAGAATCCCAGCTTGTATCCTCAGAGGTCTTCAGGCAGGAAGTGTTTAAAAAAAAAAAAGCTTAAAGGCGATTAACAGATGATCTTCTTAAGAAACAGGGAGTCACTGAATGGGAGTCAGACTGAAAGGCAGAAGCTACCTCACCCATAACCAATATGGGGATGCCTGGGACAATGGAGGTCTACCTAAACTGTCAAGAAATGGCTAACGTTTAGGTATGTGTATATGTCTTTCGTTATTTCATCCTTTTCCTCTCTGTTGTTTTCCTATAGATTAATAAATAACACTTTGTTTCGAATAAGCTGTTCTGTCTCTGCATTTTCACACTGTTCTATAGCAGAGGGCAAAACCCAGCTGGAGCTGCTGAAGATTCCCAGTTGGTGAAATAGGAGTGAATTTCAGGATTCTACCTTGGAGAGAAGGACAGATGTGGGTCTTTCCCTTGGAAAGGGTGCTTATGGAGAGACTGATTGTGAGGGGTCAGAAGTCCAGCTCCCTTTGCTGCTCTAAATAACTTTGAGTCAGATAGACTCACCTGAGGCATCCCAAAATTGAGGCACCCCAAATCGAATCCTAGCTTCCCTGTGCCACAGGGTGTTTCACTGTAAAATACAAAGTGATTAGTATAAAAAGGAAAAAATCACTACATTTGCCAGTAGTTATGTCTCCATAGGATCTATAATATCACAGTATACCCTTATAACTTGCAAAAGAAAATAACTTTCATAACTGTGCTGTGTTTTTATTACCAACCACTACCTTACCCACTGTAGTCCTGTTTTTAGATATTTTAAGTAACAATTTTAAAAATAATGTTTGTGGAAAGTGCCATGATAGTGGATTTTTACATAATGTGTATATTCTGAACAAGCAAACTATAAAAATAAATCAATAAAAAAGAGGAGTGTCTCCCTTATAACCTATAGCACAGAGGGTAGGGTACTCTTCTGCAATGGACAGACCCCCCCACCCCCCTTAGTTCAAGGTCCCACCTCTTCCTGATGAGGAGAAGGGTCTCCCACCCCTCAGGTGAGTGCTATTATCATTTAACTATAGAGTGATTCTCTCTTGCTTTCTGGCCCAATTAATTAAATTGAATAATTAAATATTAAAGTGGAACAACTTCAAAAAGATCAATTAATGGAGGCTTACAACAGAATATCCTGTAGCCCAGTGGTGAGAGCATTGACCTGAAATGTGGCAGATTCCTGTTCAAATTCCTTCTCGGGGGGGGACTGATCCAGTGGTTTCCTATGTCCTGGGTGAATACTCTGGCCTAAAAGTTTTAAGGGATGTCTTCCTTCTCTGTAGTCTATTTTTTGTGATGCTAAAGTCACTAGATGAGAGAGACTGGACAGCAGGTCTCCCATTTCCCACGTAGGTGCCCTAACCACCATGCTACAGAATCATACTCTCACTCTGGCCCAATGACTATTTAATTATTTGCACACACTGGAACAGTTTCAGTAGGACAGACTGAGTGACCTCACATCAGAATACAGCTCCGTGTTCAGAGCACTCACGTGAAAGATGCCTGTTCAAATCCCTCCTCCTCATCAGGCAGAGGGAGGAATTGAATCTTGGGCTAGGTTGACCGGATAGCAAGTGTGAAAAATTGGGGGTTGGGGGAGAAATAGTTGTCTATATAAGAAAGAGTCCCTAATATGGGGATGACCCCAAAAATATTGGGATGTCTGGTCACTCTACACTGTGTTAAAAGTTATAAGGTGGGCGCCATCACTACCGCCCCAGATTTTGAATGGGACCTAGTTTGGTCTTGGAGAACACCTACTGAATGAGACCCTATGGGTGAGATAGCAGAACAGATGCCTACCTTCCCCAGTTCATGGATTGCGCTGGGGCTTAGATACCTAGAGTGAGGCAGCAGCGTGCATGCCCCAAAACAGAAATCTATGTGCCTAGGGAACATTCACAGTTAAATGTAGGTGCAGAATGAAGTTCAGTGCGTACAAGGTTAGATGGCAGCCAAGAGGGAGATGTGTGGATCATGGTGGTGCCTAAAACTGGGAGTTAAGCACCTAAAGTATGGGGTGACTAAATGACTTTAGTGTATCTGGACATTAGTTGAGAAGTTGAGACTGCTCCTTGAAGTCTTTAAACTACAATTTGAGGACTTCAATAGCACAGGTGTGAGGTTTTTTTGTAGGAGTGGTGGGTGAAATTCTGTGGCCTGCGTTGTGCAGGAGATCAGACTAGATGATCATAATGGTCCCTTCTGACCTAAATATCTATGAATCTAAGTTTGGTGGGGGGTTTTTTGTTTGTTTTTTAAACCACTATAATGTTTCAAGTCAACACCAAGTTGCTTTGGCACTGCCGTGTGGAAAGTTTACACATTACTTATCTCTCCCATGCTAGGCTCTTAATTGTCATCACCCCATCCCTTTTCAGTGCCAGTAAGCAAGCACTAAGGTTCACATACTGCAGATACAAGCACATGCATAACTTGAAACCCACAAGCAGTCCCACTGAAATCACATATGGGACCCTCATATGTGTAGAGTTATGCATTAATTACATCACTGCAAGATCTGAGCCTAAAATTCTCTAATTTCAACCAAAATTAATGAAAATTATATTTGTCATGTATCTGACCAATGAAAAATTCTAATGACTCAAACAACTAATATTTTCATTTGAACTAATTCCAACATATTTGCGGTGGGATGTATTATCAGGATACAATTGTATTCTCACAATGCAGTGGCAAAAGGTGAGGGGAGGAAAGCTTTTATATCTAATTCTTAGATCTTCTGTAGCATGGAGACAGTAAGTAGCAAATATCTAAAATAGAGAATAGCCCAAAACTCCAGCTCCAAACTCCCTCAAAGTTCAGGTATGTTCAGGTTCTGTAACTTTTGTCCAGATCCACCACTATTTTAAATAAAAAAACAATAGACAAATGACTGGTAAATGCATACAGAGAATATAATGATCATTTTGAACACTAATCCAGGTGCCAACAAGGCTACTAAAAATGGACTCGATCGATAAAATATTTTAAATCTAGAAACCTAATTTTTAGCATCAGGACATGTTTTCATTGATTATGGTGGTTAATCACAAACACTACTGAATTTAGAGTCTCGGATTAGTGATTTAAGAGTCAGATTGCTGCCTTTTTCAAGGTTATTATGTATATATGAGCCTGTACCTAAGACCCAATTCAAATAACAACCTTTCAAAAGGTTAGAGATTAACATTACTATACTGCAAGTAATTCTGGGTATGTCTGCACTACCCACCGGATTGGCGGGCAGCGATTGATCCAGCGGGGATCGATTTATCACATCTAGTCTAGACGCAATAAATCGACCCCCGAGCGCTCTCCCGTCGACGCCTGTTCTCCAGCTCCATGAGAGGGGCAGGCAGAATCGACGGGGGGAGCGGCAGCAGCAGTGAAGACACCACGGTAAGTCGATCTAAGTACGTCGACTTCAGTTATAAGAAAAGGAGTACTTGTGGCACCTTAGAGACTAACTAATTTATTTGAGCATGAGCTTTCGTGAGCTACAGCTCACTTCATCGGATGCATACTGTGGAAACTGCAGAACACATTATATACACACAGACACCATGAAACAATACCTCCTCCCACCCCACTCTCCTGCTGGTAATAGCTTATCTAAAGTGATCATCAAGTTGGGCCATTTCCAGCACAAATCCAGGTTTTCTCACCCTCCCCCCCCCCCCACAAACTCACTCTCCTGCTGGTAATAGCCCATCCAAAGTGACCACTCTCTTCACAATGTGTATGATAATCAAGGTGGGCCATTTCCTGCACAAATCCAGGTTCTCTCACCCCCTCACCCCCCTCCAAAAACCACACACACAAATTCACTCTCCTGCTGGTAATAGCCTATCCAAAGTGACCACTCTCCTTACAACGTGCATGAAAATCAAGGTGGGACATTTCCAGCACAAATACAGGTTTTCTCACCCCCTCCCCTTTTTTTCCCAAAAAACACACACACACAAACTCACTCTCCTGCTGGTAATAGCTTATCCAAAGTGACCACTCTCCCTACAATGTGCATGATAATCAAGGTGGGCCATTTCCAGCACAAATCCAGGTTTTCTCACCCCCCCACCCCCATACACACACAAACTCACTCTCCTGCTGGTAATAGCTCATCCAAAGTAACCACTCTCCCTATAATGTGCATGATAATCAAGGTGGGCCATTTCCAGCACAAATCCAGGTTTTCTCACCACCCCAGCCTAGGGTGGATCTCTTGTGTGGACTGGACCAGGCTGAGGTTGATGGTGGGATGGAAATTGTTGAAATCATGGTGGAATTCCTCAAGGGCTTCTTTTCCATTGGTCCAGATGATGAAGATGTCATCAATATAGCGCAAGTAGAGTAGGGGCGTTAGGAGACGAGAGCTGAGGAAGCGTTGTTCTAAATCAGCCATAAAAATGTTGGCATACTGTGGGGCCATGCGGGTACCCATAGCAGTGCCGCTGATCTGAAGGTATACATTGTCCCCAAATGTAAAATAGTTATGGGTAAGGACAAAGTCACAAAGTTCAGCCACCAGGTTAGCCGTGACATTATTGGGGATAGTGTTCTTGATGGCTTGTAGTCCATCTTTGTGTGGAATGTTGGTGTAGAGGGCTTCTACATCCATAGTGGCCAGGATGGTGTTATCAGGAAGATCACCGATGGATTGTAGTTTCCTCAGGAAGTGATCACTTTAGATAAGCTATTACCAGCAGGAGAGTGGGGTGGGAGGAGGTATTGTTTCATGGTCTCTGTGTGTATATAATGTCTTCTGCAGTTTCCACAGTATGCATCCGATGAAGTGAGCTGTAGCTCGCGAAAGCTCATGCTCAAATAAATTAGTTAGTCTCTAAGGTGCCACAAGTCCTCCCTTTTCTTTTTGCGACTTCAGTTATGTTATTCATGTAGCTGAAGTTGCGTAACTTAGATCGATTGCACCCCCCCCCCCCACCAGTGTAGACCAGGGCTCTGAAACCAGGTCTGCTGTGCTGCTAGTTCTGCTGTGTACCAAGGCAAAAAACTTAATTGCTAGTGTGTGGGATTTTTACTCTATTTTTAAATTAAGTTCTCAGTTCTGAAACACATATTGTACATCAGCTGGATTGGGTTGATACTACAATTGGAAAAAAAGATATTTCTTATTTCATGCTCCCTTTTTTTACACAGGGAGGTCCAAAAGAACAATAAATCAATATTCACACAAGTTAATGTGGAATAAAATGTAGCAAAATGTGTTTCCCTGAAGGAACACATTTTTTTTAAAAAAAACAGAGGTTTCTACAATACTTTTAAAAATCCGTACTCTAACACCATCAATAAAGTGCCACTGGCTAGCAGTGGCAAAAATAAAACCACCATAATCTCTCTCTCAAGGCTACGGCTCGTCAATCCTTGCTTCTGACACAGCAGCCCCATGCCTAGTTCAAAATATCTGGTCTATGTGAAATTGCATTATCCTTCCTCCCTTCAAAGTAATGACAACCTAGCAAAGCAGAGTCTTTGAACTCTCTCTATTATAATGCTTTTGCATCAATTCAGATCCTGCTTGAGATTCACCAGGAAGAAAGAAGGTGGACATATTAAAAAGAGAGGTACATAAACTGCAAACCTGCTTATCTGTTGTGTAAGTAAGAGGAAGAGGCCAACATAAAATCCCTTCGTAGAGGGCATGGGGACCTATAATGCCAAATCTTTAGTTAGTGACAGATTCCATGTTAATTTTAAGGGGTGCTAAACCAGTTGTTTATCCATCTGACTGAAGGGAGACTGTTCGTGTGGACAGTAATTTTTGTGCGGTGTTTTTTTTTAATAAAGTAAAACAAAGTTAATGCTTTAGGTAAATATAATTCCTAGTGTTCTGATTCCTTAGCAGCCAATATGTGGAACAGGAGAAAGTAACAGCAACATAGCTAAGTCAAATAGAAGTGATGCCCTTTAATTAAATGATTTCACCATTTGCAAAATACTAAGACAATACACCTAGTTCTCCGCCTACTTACACAACTGTAATTTAAAAGTAACTCCATTGTTGCCAAGCATATGTGAAAGGAGAATCATTTCTGTTAACTTCTATTTTTTAATCTTTGTGAGGGCTCCTGCAATGTCCATGACAGCATTTCTGTACCAAAGTCTGATTACAGCCCAAAAGGTTGCTCTGACGTTCATGGTCTTCTTGCTGCCACTTTCCATGGGGGGAGACCACTTCAGTGACAGGCCTGTTTGCGTATCAGGATCTTAGAAGAAGTTGCTTATTATCATCACTGTCACTGTCTGTCTGAATTATGAGATTGAGAACTACAGTATATTGTAGCTCATGTAGCTTGGTTTTAAAGTACATTGAAACAACATATTATCTGACTAAAAGATCAGACTTAAAACATGAAAAATCTATTCGTATGATCATAATTAATTCTTGCCTTCTATTCTCTCTCATTCTCGTCTCCTCTGTTACCTACTCATTTGTGTATATATACTATGTATATATATATTTTTGTACCTAGGAGGCATCTAAGCATTGGAACGCCATTGGAATTCCTGGATTTGACCAGGAAATGTTCTATGGCTTTTCTACTCCAGCATTATAGTGACCCCTTTACTTCCCTGGTTAACCTCACCCTCCTTCCTCTCTTATTAGCTACTAATTCAGACTTTATACGCTGTCTGAGAAAGTGGGCAAATAGCCAACTAGATTCCAAAATGCTCTGCTGATTGCCTAGTGCGGGGCATTAATTCTTAAGGACTTTATTTTATTATTTTATTATATTATTTATAAGTATTTTATTTTTTGGAATGGGATAAAAGATAGATGGAAAAATCATGTTTTTGAGGTTAAAAACCTTACATTTATTGCCACAATGAAATATGGAATGGAGAATGTTGGCATTTGCGTCAAAAGCTGATATTTTATCCAAGTAACTACAATAAATCAGGTATTTATATGCATCATCAGTTGTTATGCAGTTTGCAGTGCAGAGGCATCAGGAACCTCTTCCAATTTATAAACTGTACTGGCTATATACAATCATTAGGAATGTGGGGGTTTTGAGGCACTACTGACAAGAGTTCAGGCAAATCTGTGTCTCTTCTTTGGTGGTGGTGATGACCTTCAATGGTCAGTTGAAGAGCTTTTGTTCCCTAGATAACCATGGGCCTTCTGACTGTCAACACAGTCTCAGCAGCAAACACCACAGGTAAAATAGCAGTGAACATGATGGAATTACAAGAAAAACAACAACAAGCAGTTGCTGGGATGTTCTAATTAAATCAAAAACTGAGCTAACACCTCACTAACCAACAGGGAGTCTTCATGCAGACCCTCACCTAATGGAGTTTTTGAAGCTTCCCAGTAATATCCCCTTATCCCAAGTAGGCCTAGCAAAGAACTTAAGCATATGCTTAACTATAACCCATTACTCACCTGCTTAATGTCCCAGTGAAGCTAGTCTCAATGATCCAGTGAAGTCAATGAGACTACTCAAGTTTTTAAAGTTAAGCATGCACTTAAATGCTTTTGCTGGACTGAGGTCAGAATGAGGATCTGAATGAAGAAAAGGAGGAAAGAATGACTTTTGATGAAATTTTGATATATAATTAATTTATGTTATTTATGCTTGTGTAGTAAAGTGATGGGTACTTAAAAATGTTTGCAATAACAAACCCCAAACCATAATCTTTGCTCATAATGTAGATGGCCATAAACCCATCATCCCATAACTCCCAGCAATCTGCAAGTAATACAGCCACAATAGAGGCCTCAATGCCAAGTTTCTTTTCAAGGAGACAGTAGGTTTTAGAACTCCTGAGTCCAACTCCTTGCCCAGAAACTGATGCCCTCTGTGGCCTTTGTAATAACTTTAGTACCTCAGTTTCTTTGTGTAAAATGTGGGGAATTGTATTACATACCATATAGGCCTGTTGTAAGGATTACTATTTTCAACATGAATACATAGTGGGAGCTGAATATTATTGCTACTGAGCTACTTCTTGGCTTTCCATATTTGTGAAGCAGTTTGCCTCACAGCCAAACTAGGGCTGCTTGCTCAGCGGCCTGTCATTGAGGGGACTCTCAGTTAGATGATGCCAGGATCAGATATTTCCACAGCCCCAGGAGAGCTGCAGATCAGTCTGAGCAACAGTGCTACCCAGCCAAAAACCCTCCCACTGCCTCACAGTGCACCAGACACCAGCGACTCCCACCCAACCCCTGCCTTGCCTGAGCCCTGTCTGTGTCTTGCACTAGCCTCGCTCCAGCCTCATCAGTGACCCGTTCCAGCCTTGCCTCTGCCTCCTGATCCCTCTCCCTCGCCCCCACACTCCCCCTGAGACTCAGACTACCCAGATTTGACCTTTGGCATGTATCTGGACTCTGACTTTGGTACTGACTTGGCTTGTCTTTGAACTCTGATCCCCCAGTTTTGAACTCTCGCCTGCACCTGACTTCTAGCTATGAGTCAGAGCCCGGTTTTGTCTGTGGACTCTGTTCTCAGTTTTGACCCTGGCCCGTCCCCAGATCTCAATTCCAGGACCACCCTTGGCTGAGACCCAACCGTACGTCTAGCTGTAACCCATGTTCGAACTCCTAGGCCTGATTATCGGGGCCAGTGTCTGATAATATTGAGCAGAAGTTTCAAAATATGCATTATTCAGATACATTCCTCAGAGCAGCTGTATTTACGAATTCATTCACAACAGTTCCTAATCAGTATCTGATTGTCACTGTGCTCTGTAATATACAAACACATAAGGAGAAATAGTCCTTCCCCTGAAGAGTTTACAGATTAAGAAAGGGAAGAACATTTGAAGGATGGTGAAGATGAATACAATCAAAATATAGATAGCCTTTATATGTATGTAATATGAAACATAATTTTAAAGTCAAACCCATACACCACAACTACACTGAATTAACGGTATAGGTTGATGCCTTATTATTGCAGTGGAAGTGAGGCTATTCACCCATATTCTCCGGGGTTTACCAATACAAGGTGTAGCTGCCAGGAACACTCTTCAAAGGAACTGAAATTAAAGGTACCAATAATTTTAACCACAAAAAATGTTATAACTTTAGTATATGTCTTCTAAAATGTAATGTCTGAGACACATTTACCCTGTATTAAAAGTACGTATGGACTTTTATTGGCCAATCAAATGGAATGGTGGGTAATGTACTTTTCAGTGGATGATTCGTAATGCCAACAACTGGAATTGATGTGCATCCTTACTCAGAAGAGAGCAGGTAACTACCATCTTGTTGTGTAAATAGCAAACACAACAGCACAGACAACTATGAGCCTGCTTTATCATTGTTCGGCATCTTTGGCCAATATTTGCCCCCCAGCAAAGTGGGTGGGAAACGTTACCTTTCTCATCTGGCATAGCTTCACGCCCACTTTGCAGTCAAGTAAATAGCTATGCAAGGCACAGGCTACTTTTATTTTCATCGTTCTATAGTCTCTCTTCCTTTATGACACACTACATACAGTCTTCATCGTTTTCTCCCTTACTGTGCATCTCTCAAACAATTATTTAGATTTGTAAAAGGTGATAAGAAATGTTGGAGGCTGCGGCAGCATCTTCAGCAGCATTTCAGTTTGTTGCGAGCTAAACCTGATGAGGACAGTGCCTTTTGAACAGTTGCTCTGCTAATTAAGGGGACTCAAACCGTGCACATTATTTACAGGGGACACAGAAAAAGACAAAGGTCGGTACAACGACCTGAACGCAGGATGAATTAGAATATGTTATGAAAGCCAGATGAAATTGTAAAATGTATTAACGTACAGGACAGATACGAAAATATTTTATTCATAGATTCATAGATATTTAGGTCAGAAGGGACCATTATGATCATCTAGTCTGACCTCCTGCACAGCGCAGACCACAGAATTTCACCCACCACTCCTGCAAAAAACCTCACACCTATATCTGTGCTATTGAAGTCCTCAAATCGTAGTTTAAAGACGTCAAGGAGCAGAGAATCCTCCAGCAAGTGACCCGTGCCCCATGCTACAGAGGAAGATAATTAGCTATTACCGACATGGTTTTATGCTTAAAAATGCAAAGCTTTACCTGATATTGTGGTGTATCTGCTTTCCAGAGATTTCTTCCTATAGTATGTACTTATTTTTAGAAGTACCACCATGGGACATGGAAATCGCCAAGACTTCTTTTTGTGAATAGCTGATTAAATAGGCAATCTGAACATATGCAGACTTGTCTATGTATAAATGTTTAAGGTTTCAGAAACTTGCTTCATGTTCCCATGGGACACATTCTTATTTGTTTAGTTTTCACCCCAGAAGCTACCCTTTTTACCCTTTCATGGTAAGACGTGCTTATGGTGTTATCCAAAAGCAGCACAAACAATACAATTAGGTACTTTTTTTTTTTTTTTTTTTTTGAAGAGCTGATCTGGGAAATGTATGTCAATGCAGATTTGAAATGGGTACATGAGGATCGCTTTTTGCGGGGATATTGCAAACAACGTTCTATAGAGTTCATTTTACACTAAATGTTTTAACAGCCTCCACCAATGACTCATCTGCAGAAACTGCTTTGACTGATGGAAAATGGACAGCAGAACAACCAGAGCAAATGGATGCTATTCATATTGGCACTGCCAGTGTCAATGAAATGTAGGATGATCTGCTGGGTCGGTGCCAGTTCCACAGTGCAAAATTGCCCAAGGACTTGCAAGTTATTTTCAGGTGCATTGACATATTTTGACAGGTTTCAGAGTAACAGCCGTGTTAGTCTGTATTCACAAAAAGAAAAGGAGTACTTGTGGCACCTTAGAGACTAACCAATTTATTTGAGCATAAGCATTTCCAACACAATGGCCCACCTTGATTATCATACACATTGTAAGGAGAGTGGTCACTTTAGATAAGCTATTACCAGCAGGAGAATGAGTTTGTGGGGGGGGGGGGGGTGAGAAAACCTGGATTTGTGCTGGAAATGGCCCAACTTGATTATCATACACATTGTAAGAAGAGTGATCACTTTAGATAAGCTATTACCAGCAAGAGAGTGCGGTGGGAGGAGGTATTTTTTCATGCTTTGTGTGTATATAATAAGATCTTCTACACTTTCCACAGTATGCATCCGATGAAGTGAGCTGTAGCTCACGAAAGCTTATGCTCAAATAAATTGGTTAGTCTCTAAGGTGCCACAAGTACTCCTTTGCTTTTTGACATTTTTTGAGTAAATTATATGAAGAGTTTACCTGAAACACGTTCCTCTAGGAAAAATTCTCCCCTTCTTTCTACTTTCTATATAAGATAAGATTGATAGGAGAGCCTATTGCAGTAATTCTGTGGCCAACATTCATGTGTACTATTGCCCTTTCTAGTACACAGCCTACTGAAATTAAAAGCCCTGACAGTACTGACAGCCAAGGGATCTCATTTAAATTGAAATAGCAGAAGCCTGTGTTTTTGTCATCAAAGATCCTGGGTTCTATCCTCCCGGTACAATAGTGCAGTGTGGTTGACTAATGTAGTATCCATGAGTGTGATCCTACTCCCATTGAAGTCAGTGACAAAGCTCCTGTTGACTTCAGTGAAAGAAGGATCAGAGTTTGTGCATGCAGATTCAGATTCATTAGACACCTGGCTTGTTTCCAAAAACAGGCACAAAATTTGAGAGGGAAACTATTGGCATGCCTTAACAGAAACAAATTGAACATGCTTTTGAGATACTGTGTATGGGGCATCAAAAAGGGCAGGGTACAACTCTAAAATGTCAGCATTCATTCATGTTACATCAGGCTGCATAGTATTATTCTGTCTTACATCTCATCTGACAGACCTGGGACCAACATGGCTACAACAATACTGCCTATCTCAATTAACAGGCACACTTCTGTCATACAACATAAAACGGCAGAAGAAAACAGCACAGATTTAAAGAGAACAGACTTATTTTAGACTTATGTTAATCATTAACAGTCCTTTTAAAATATGTTTTAGATTAAAATGGAACATGTCCCCAAGATAAACAAACTAGCCATCATCATGCATTTTTATAAAACAGAATTTAAAATTTAAAGGAGATGGGGCCAGTTATCTAGACACGTATACATCACCATGTTCCCTTTACACCTCTGGTGGTCAGGGCAGTGACGAAGCTCTTCCAACACATCTAAATGATTTATCATTAAAAATAGTGTCAAAGATACCCATTTCCTATCTGCCCTAATCAGAACTTATTCCCAGGTTACACTACTGTACAAAGCTTCCCTTACCTTTAAAAAAATTGTCTAATAATATATTTAAACTGTTGAACACAGCAGAGTCTCATGGCAGAAACTGTAAAAATGAATTTTCCATATTTATCTCCTGGACAGACAGGTGAATGCTGTTTCACACTTCAGCTGAAACACTGCCACCATGAATATCTTCTTTATGTCATTGTAACCTATATAGTGATGCTGTATAATTTATGGTGGGATTGTCTGCAGAGGTCATCAAGTCAAAGCAAACTATATTCTTATTAAAACAAAAAAAATCAACTTAAAAACAAATGTGACCTTCACTTGAGTCACACTTCATAAAACCCAGTTTGGCAACACATGAGCATATGCATTATATTTCTGTTTAACAACTGAATGAGACTTATTTGTCATTTATGTCTCTTGTTGTAACAGCACCAGGTAGCAATGATTTCTTTCAGTGCTTGTATTTATGAACCCTGATTTCTGAGGCTGTAAAAACACACTTTCAAAGAGACTTGCACAAAAATCATCCACTGATAGCAGCTGGAGTGCCACACAAACATCAAAGACATTGAATAAAGCCTCATCCCTAAAGCCAGTATTTTTACAGAAAGTTTCACCTCCAAATCAGATGTTTATTAGTAGATGTCAGAGGGTAGCTAGCCCTCTGAACAGGTCAGGGACCCAGCCTACAAGCACATGGGTAAGGTAAAAGGCTAAGGACACCTCCCTCTCTACCCCTGAGGAGAAAGAAAACTATCAGAGAAGGGAGGAAAGGGATTGCAAAGAGGATACCTCCAGCAAATTGGGGATAAGGTGCCAGAGAAGCCACCATTCCAAAGAGCAAGAGGTTGAGGAAGCCTACAGAGGAAGAGAGGTAGGAAGTACATCAGGAAGTAGCAAGGGACTGAGAAGGATTGGTTCTGGCTGTTCCAAATGAGGGCCCTGAATTGGAACCCCCTGGAGTAGGTGGGCCTGGTTTCCCTTACCTATTCTGTTTCTCTCAGGTGAGGACCTAGTTACAGCAATGCATTTTTTTTTGTCTTCTCCAAGTTAGAATATTTTGTCTTGCTGTATCTGAGACTGAATGCCACCAAAAGAAGAATGGAGTTGGTGCAGTATGCAGCAATGTGCATCATAGGAAAGAAATAATGACATCAGCACACAGCAGTGGAAAAACACACACCACTCTGGGGGCACTAGGATTCAGTCAGTGCTTCCCCTCACCCTGCCACATGGCTTTGGGAGAGAACTTCAGAGAGGAACTAGCCAAGAATTCCAGAGAGGAGCAGCCAAGGCAGCACCCTTTGGACACTTCAGGCAAAACCAGAAATTTCCTATATTCTCTGTCCTGTGCTGATTGGCTATTTGCCATAAATATCCCCTTGCCCTCCCTCAGTATCTTCACCTCAGCTTCACTCCACACTGCATCCTCCTCCCCTCCCCTTCCCTTCCCTTTTAGTTGATATCCTCCTAAGTAAATCCATAAAAGGGAGAAGGAAAAAAAAAACCACAACATGGACTTAACATGTTAGCCACCATCACACTGTTCATTCTGCATTTTTCACTCTTCTCCTAACTTAAGTCTATCTTAACTATTTAGACAATATTGGCTCATTTTTTCCTTGTACTTCCCTATCTGTATCCAACTCTTCCCTGTCTTATCTTTAGATTGTAAGCTCTTTGAGGCAGGGACCATATTTTTATTCTGTGTTTGTACAGTGCCTAGCACAACGGGTCCAGGTCATAGAATCATAGAGTTAGGAGGTATCACAAGGGTCATCTAGTCTAACCCTTTGCCAAGATGCAGGATTTGTTGTGTCTAAACCTCCAGTGAACAAAGTTTCCACAACCTCCAGAGACAATCTGTTCCATTGTCTTGGTCCACGAATGGATCTCCTAGGTGCTATGGTAAGGCAAATAAATAACAATAGCAGCTGGGCTTTGCAAATACTACTGATTTCTCATTCATTTCAGAATGAATTGGTTACTTCCAAGATCATGTCATCCCAGACCATCTACAAAGCTGATTCATTTGGAGAGAACTATATTTTGGCATGCTAATTATTATAGTACTGGTATAATGGTAGCATTCAGATGCCAAAAATAAGATTGTGGCTAAAATTAACTGGAAAACAGATATTCTGTCATGAAACATTTTGACATTTTGGGGAAAAAAAAGTCCCAAATTGAGTCAAAAAGCCAAAATTTCTATATTTTTGTAAAAAAACAAACAAAAACAGAAAAAAAATTGTTTCAGGTAAAATAAAATGTTTTATTCCAATAAATTTACATTTCTTATTTCAATGTTGACCCATTTTCCAAAACTTTTAAAATATAAAAGAAATTTCAAAACAAAACATTGTTTTGAAAGGAAAAATCAATGTTTTTGTTTCAGAAATGTCAAAATGGCATATTGTGACTTAAAAAAATCTAAAATCAATATGATTTCATGAAAGATTGCAGCTTAGTCAAAACAGCATTTTTTTCAACTGAAAATTAGCAATATCTAAATAGAGCCCTATTGTGCTAGGCACTGTACAAATACATAGGAAGAGAAAATCCCTGTCCTGAGGGACTTGCATTCTAAATAGATCAGACAAAAGATGGGAGGAAGGAAATATCATTATTCCCAATTTACATGTGGAGAATGGAGACACAGAGAGATTAAATGACTTCTGAGAAGTCACACAGGAAGCCTGTGTCAGAACCCAGAATTAAACCTAGATCTGTCAAGTTCCTAGCCAATGCCTTAACCACAAGGTCATCCTTCTCCCCAAAGCTCCTAAATCAGTGTACTGGTGAACTACTCCCACAATGGGGCACTGACTTCACAGCACAGCAGCAGCCTTTTAGGGTCAAAGACACCTTTTCGTGAGAATCAGCATGGATGTGGAGATACAAGCTATCCTCTATTCTGGATTTATATCACAAGCAAAATTACCAATTGACTCAGACTCTTTGAACACAATCTTTGTTTTTCCAATAGCCAGAGATGATGTACAACATTATGGAAACCCCATCCCCTACTAGCAGTATGATTTCCAGATACCAGGTTGAGCTGCCAATATTGGTTGTTAGAGCATCTCATAAACTATCAACTTTAATAAGGAAATCAGGACATTAAATGTGAAATACTAAGATATTTTTGACAGTCATTTTTCTGAACATCCATTAACACAGTGTGTTTTTCACTGTGACACAAAGATACACTATGCAGCAGATAAAACAACATACATTTTTCTCATAAAACATTAGTTCAATTAGGCAATTAAGACACAGCAAGCTATGAAATAATTGGGCAATAGCCAACTGCAGTGTGAGAAAAGTATCTGAAGGGCTGAAATACCATATTAGCAGGGTGAGAAGATGTTCCTTGAAGCAAACATGACTGCTGATTTCACAGATAATCACAGATAATCTGCTCCAACAGATTTAGTCTTTAAAATATTTGTCTTCCCAAAGGTTCTGATCATTGACAGAATTCGTGACCCAAGATGGTATCTTTAAGAAAATATATATGTTTTCAAAATATGTGCATCAGATGCATGTGTGGAGATGTGAAATGAGAGCAAAACTAGAGATAAAAACTGGTGAAAGTAATTATGGGAAGGAATTTTTGTATAACAAAAATATTTGCACAGAAGATGAAGAGTAGGTGGACCTTTCAAGGAGAATTCTTTTCAATGTTCTAATAATATCAGTGGGTTCCATAATACCTATGAAAATGTAAACAAAATTAAAAAATGACTGAATCATTATTACTAATACATATCTGCAACAATTAAGGCATGAATTTGGGCTTGTCTACACAGGGAGTTATTCCTGATTGATTAACTCCATGTATGGGTACTCTTATTCCTGAATAAAAGTGCCTTATTCTGAATTAGCCTGTGGATCAAGCTAATTTGGAATAAAGCGCTCTTATTTCAGCCAAAGAGCTCTCATACATGAAGTTAATCAGGAATAGATAATCTGTTTTAAATTTGCACCTTGTCTTATTCGAGATTAATTTTCACATGTAGACAAACATTTAATTTAAGAACTTTTGGTATATTTCTATACATTTGGATTATGAGCAAGTGGAAATATTCTATAATGGATAACTTGTAACAACTTTTTTTTTGTTTATTTCATACAAAAACAAAGTCTGGAGGTTGGTTAAAAACCAGAATGTTACATTTATTTAATCTATGTAATATTTTTCTTTCCTCTTGCTTTCCTCTTCGAGGTAACCTTGCTTCGTCTCTACTTTGCTTTCACTAACCCACCTAGTGAATCCTAATGAAAGTAAGGCAGACATTGCACTAAAACTGAATAATGTGTCTGTTACTATGTTCACATGTCTTGACATACTCTCAGTCCATAGTCTGCCAAACGTTGCAAGATAAAGTCCAAATTTTGAAGGTAATCTTCTTATTCCTGTCTTGTAACAAGGATGTTGTCCAAATAGCACTGAACTTTGTTCAGTATCTTCAGGATCTCATCCTTGTTCTTTTCAAGTAGAAAACTTAGTATGGACTTGCAACCACTGTTGTGGAATGAAATTGTACCTGAAGAACTTGTAAAATGCACAGGACCTGTGCCATTTTTAGAAAAACTATCCATGGAAATGACATATGGACCAGTGGCAGCCTCCAAAGTCCAGGGATGTTCCAGCAGGATTTGTTGTTCCTCTGATCAAACATCATCCTGTTACAATTCTTAATTTTGAAGACTTATTGAAAGAAACTTTTGGTATCAGATGCAACTGATTCCTTACCAACAGCTGTTCCTGCTGTCCTGGACAATATTGCACCATCAACATATTACCTAAAGAGAGTGCAAAAACCAGTGGTGTGTCTGAATTTATAAATTGTTTAACTAGTGAGTTTCTGTTCTGGGGAGGAATAATCCCTTTCGATTTGACAGTCTGTGGTAACCCAACTGCAACTTTTAGTTAGGTTATACAATGTTTTATGTTCACCATGTAAATAATAATGTGCATCTAATTGGGAAGTATTTTAAAGTAGGTGGAGCAATGTGATGTTCTGCCCTTTTAAATGATTGGGCACTCTGTCCTCAGAGCAAAGCTCCACCTCTGTTTGTTGCCAGAACTGGAAAGTCACCAGCAAATAGCTCTGTTTAAATCAGCCCATGTGTTTATTCCCATCACTGGTCAGTCCAAATATAACACTTATCATCATAGGTAGGACTGGTAGTACTGCCTATTGTTAAGGTTGGCAGACACTTCCAATTATAAGACTCTTATTTTCTGTGGCTTAAAACTTGCCAAATTTTAACTATTTGGGCTGAAATTTTCCAGAACCAGATGTCTCCCTGAGGCTGAATTTATTTTGGAAAGGGTTGGCTGTTTCTGAGAACAAGGCTAGGGAAAAATATGTTGTTTTGCCCATCTTAAAAAAAAAACTGTGACCTTTTTTAGAAATGCTTTAGTGCCCCAATGCTTGGAGCAGGGGCCTGAAGTTTGGCAAGGGTGTGAAGAATGTTCCCTTTGTATCTACATGCAAATAAACCCAAATTTGGCCAAAGTAATAAGTCTTTGAAGAACTGCAGTTTGCAGAAAGTCAGTAAAAAACGTGCTGGAGTTCAACAGGTAAAATCTCTGAAGATTCTGTCCTCACTGAATGAAGATGAATATGCTCAATCATCTCAGAGCTCTTAGCGCTGCCCAGACTGTGCATATGCCATCCTCACAGAGTGGCTGTGTGTGCTCCATGCCAGGGGCTCAGAAGGACTGTTCCTGAAATGGTTTCTCCAAGACAGGGAGGGGCTAGACACTCTAACTGAGAACAGGGAGCCTCTCCTGTGCTGACAGTGACCCTATTGCTGGCACCAAGGCTGCATAGGAAAGGAAAGCATTTGATTTGAATGCAGATGGGACAAAGCCAGATGCCGGGAAGAAAAGGAGTAGATTGGGGCAAGCAATCTGGTGAGGCTGGGGAACAGAGAAACTGACTGGGAGATGGAGGAGAATGTAGGCTGGGACGGGTTGGGCATGGAGGTTATGACAGAGCCACTGAGGGAATTAGGGGAGGGATGGGGAACCATGATGTGGGTGTGAGAGGGGGACAGTGAGATTGGACAACTAACCTAGGGTGACCAGACACCAAATGTGAAAAATCAGGACAAGGGGTGGAGGGCAATAGGAGCCAATATAAGAAAAAGACCCAAAAATCAGGACTGTCCCTATAAAATCAGGACATCTGGTCACCCTAAAGGAACCAGAAAGGGGGAATTGAGACTAGTCAGGTAAAGAGAGTGGTGATAAAGAGCTGTGGTGGAAGGAGGGGAACTGGGAGATTGGCTGTGCAAGGAAATTGGGACCAGGTCTATGAAGGGGGGAAATGGGCATCAGCAGGGGAGAATAAGACTTGGATAGCAAGCCTGAAGGGTCAGACTAGGATTGGATGGGCAAGGAGACTGAAACTGGATGGAAGGACAACAGCATTGGAATAAGGAGCCTGTGGTAGGAAAGACAGGTTGGAGGGGAAGGGGCAAGCTCCAGGGAAATGGGTAGAAGAGTCTGAGCCCAGTGGAACACACTTCCCTCCGGAGCCTGGAATAGAACCCAAGATTCCTGAGTCTCATGATTCTTCTGCTTTCAGTAAATATCTGTGAAACCCACTGGCAAAGCATGTCTAATTCTCTTTTATTGCTGGCCCACACAGAGGATGACAATTCTATTGCTATTATTCATTCTATAAGCTCAAGTTGCAGATGTTTATGCAGCAGATATAATTGTTCCAACCCTGCTGATGAATCATGTTGGAGTCAAGATGATGGAATTTCTGTTATTTCAGTTTGTACTTTTTAAAGAAAACTTAGAAAATTACATACACCCAAAAATCTATGTTAACAGAGCTTTATTAAGGTTGCAATGTCAAGCACACAAAAGGTAGGAGAAGCCAGTGTTAAGGTTGCAGAGGCCTTTTTGTGCATGTGCATTTTGTGCATATTACGGCCTCCTTGTGCATATGCATTATGAGAAGTTTCAATTACATGATCACATACTATTTTTCCCAAAGACCACTACCTCATTCATCCTACAAGAGGGACATGCCTTGGGGATGAACCAGGATTGTAATGTAAAGGAAGCTACTGTCCATAGGACCACTGACTTAATGTTGTAGAAGCAAAAAGGTGTATAGTGAATGAGGCACGGGACTTCAAAAAGAGACAGGATGGTCTCAAGGTTAAGACAGTTGGATGCTGGATTGGAATTGGACATTATCCCTGCCTCTGCCACAGAGTTCTGAATGATGCTAAAAAAGTCACTTTAACCAACCTTTTCACTGGTGGTCACTAATTTTGTATTTCTCATTTTCAGGGTGCACACATTGAGACACTGGGGCCTGATTTGCAGAAGTGCTGAGCCCTTCTACTGCAACTGAAGTCAACGGGAGCTGTGCCTGAATATATAAGTGCCATACTGTGCTAAGTTCTCTGAAATATCAGATCATTGGAATCTCAAATTAGGCACCCAAAATTAGTGGATACTTTTCACCTCAATCTCTTTGTGCCTCAGCTCTCCATCTGTACTACCCCCTTAACTAAGAGGTTTTGTGACAATTAATTAATGTTTGTGAAGCACTTGGGTTCTATAGTCATGATCACCATAGAACAGCCCATGAGAAAATTAATTATTCTGTCTTCAGATTAGGGTTTGAATAGTGTGCAGTAAATAAGGCCTACAGAAACCCATTGAACAATGAGGAGAAAACAAAATATTCAACAGCTGCTCATCCTGTGCACTGAATGAGGCACAGGAATCCTGTTGAAAAAAAATAGTATGTAATGATGTAATTAAAGACTGTATGATTCTGCATATCCACAATGTGGCTAAATTAAGGTTGCCCTGGCACTTCCTAACTTTTGAGTGCTGGACTTTGCAACCTTGACAATGCTATTTTAACATCATTTTTGTGCATAATTATTATTTAGATCGTTCTTGTGCTGAACAGATTCTAGGCACTTTCCAAACACAGAAGACACAGTCTCTGACCAATTTACAATCTAAAAATATTAAAGAAGAGGAAAAGGGCTAAAACATGCACGCAAAAGTCTTAATTCAGCCAGGTTCTTAAACATGTTCCTAACTTTAAGTCCTATTAAAATTAACAGAGCACTCATATACTTTAAGGGCTTGGCTACACTTGCGAGTTACAGCACGTTAAAGGAGCCCCGGGCGCACTAGCTCATTACCCGCTCCTGGTACTCTACTTCGGCGAGTGGAATAATGTTTTCTGTGGCCCCACTGGAGCACCACGGCACCAGTGTGGATGCCCTGGTCTGTTAGTGCACTCTGATCGGCCTCCAGAAGTGTCCCACAATGCCTGTTCTCGCCACTCTGGTCATCACTTTGAACTCTACTGCCCTGCCCTCAAGTGACCAACCATCAGACTCGCCCTTTAAATTCTCTGGGAATTTTGAAAATCCCCTTCCTGTTTGCTCAGCCAGGCGTGGAGTGCTTTCAGCAAATCTTTCCAGGTGACCATGCCTCCACACGCCAGGCAATCCCCAGTATGGAACAATGGTGAGGTGCTGGATCTCATCAGTGTTTGGGGGGAGGAAGCTATCCAGTCCCAGCTGAGCTCCAGCAGTAGGAATTATGATACCTTCGGGCAGATATCAAGGGACATGATGGAAAGGGGTCATCACTGGGACGCACTGCAGTGCAGGATTAAAGTGAAGGAGCTGCAGAATGCTTACTGCAAAGCCCGCAAGGCAAACAGCCAATCCAGTGCTGCCCCTGTGACCTGCCGTTTCTACAAAGAGCTGGATGTGATACTTGGGACTGACCCCACCTCCACTCCGAGTACCATCATGGACACTTCAGAGCCCAGTTCAACAAGGCGGGAGGAGGAGGAGGAGCAGCAAAGCGGGAGCAAGGGTGCTAAGGTGGAGGAAGACACCCTGGAATTCCTAGATGCATGCAGCCAGGAGCTGTTCTCAAGCCAGGAGGAAGGTAGCCAGTCGCAGCGGCCAGTGCTTGGGGAAGGACAAACACCAGAGGAGGTTCCCGGGAAGTGGCTTTTATTTTGGGAAGGAAGTTATTCAGTGCGGGCTCTTGGGGTGAGGAGGGTTAGGGCTCCATGTATGCCTAAATGCGGAATAGGGCGTTGATGTGCTCTCTCACATTGCGGTAATTGGCCTCAGTGATTTCTTCAAAGGTCTCATCCAGAACTTGGGCAATGCGCTTGCGCAGGTTTCTCGGGAGAGCCACTGTGTTCCTTGTCCCAGTAAGGCTAACTTGTCCGCGTCACTGTGCCATGAGGGGCGGAGGGGGACCATTGCTGCACACAGGCAAGCTGCATATGGGCCAGGGCAGAATCTGCGTTGCAGCAGAAGACCCTCCCTTGCTTCCCAGGTCACCCTCAGCAGCGAGATATCTTCCAGGATGAACTCCTGTGGAAAATGTGGGGGCAGTGTTCAGTATAGGGGCCCCTGCCGCTGTTGGCTCTCCCCAAGGCACAGAAACCCAGAGGACAGTACAGCCATGAAACAAGCAATCAGTCATGCTTGACCCTATGCTTACTCACCATTTTGGGGCTCCTGTGGGTTATGTGCACTCGCTTTGGGACGAGCAAATTATGCTATTGCATAGACTGTGCTTGCCCTTAAGTATGGGGGAATCATTGCTCTGTCTGGTGTGAACAATGCTGCCTCTGTTAAGTGTTGCATTTTGTCTTTACAGATGCAACCTTGAGATCTCAGCCGTCCGTGTTATCACCGGCTGAAAGACTCCAAATAATCAGAAAGAGGCCATGTAGAAGCAAGGAAGACATGTTGCATGAAGTAATGTAGCATTGAAGTAATGAAAATCGAAAAGTGTAGGGGTGGTGGGACAGTGAAAGGAACATCCGCCAGCAGAATGAGGAGCGCCGGCACAAAAGCACGGTGCTCTGGCAGCAAAGCACGGATCAGCTGATAAGCATAATGGAGCTCCAAGCGGACTCAATCCAGGTGCTCATAGCCATGCAGGTGGAGCACTACTGTGCCCAACCCACCCTGCAGCCCTTGTCCCAAAACTCTTTCCCTTGTGCCCCCATGTCACTTCCAATCCACTTTCCCCAATATCCGGGTTCTTACAGCCACCAGCTACCTCAACACCTGTAGCTTCACCACCCAGCCCTGAAAACTACAACCCTTACCCACTGCATTCAACCCCCATCACCATGCAGTATAGCCATCCTGAAGTGCAGCACTCATTGCAGGGCACTCCAGACAGGAAGGCTGAGTATGTTAACAGGACATACGCAAATCTGTGATTGTACCATTCCCCACCCCACCTCCCTGCCCTTTCTGTTTACCAAGCAGTTGTGTTTCTTTTCAATAAATAGATTTTTTGGCTTTGAAAACATGATTTACTATTGCATAAAGAAAAGATATCTTAGTCCATGAAAAAAAAAGGCACTGCAAGTCAGCATAGCAAACACAGATTCCTACTAACATTGGAACCGCTGCACTTTACTCTCATGCGGGGCACCAGACATTACTTTCAGCCTCAAATTGCTCCCTCAAGGCATCCCTAATCCTTGCAGCCCCGTGCTGGGCCCCTCTAATAGCCCTGCTTTCTGGCTGTTCAAATTCAGCCTCCAGGTGTTGAAACTCCGAGTTCCATGCCTGAGTGAATCTTTCACCCTTCCCTTCACAAATGTTATGGAGGGTACAGCACATGGATATAACCGCAGGGATGCTGTCATCGGCCAGGTCCAGCTTCCCATACAGAGAGCGCCAGCGGCCCTTTAAATGGCCAAAAGCACACTCCGCAGTCATTCTGCACCGGCTCAGCCTGTTGTTGAACCGCTCCTTGCTGCTGTCAAGACTCCTTGTGTAGAGTTTCATGAGCCATGGCATTAAAGGGTAAGCAGGGTCTCCAAGGATCACAATCGGCATTTCGACTTCCCCTAGGGTGATCTTCTGTTCTGGGAAAAAAGTCCCAACTTGCAGCTTCCTGAACAGGCCAGTGTTCTGAAAAATGCGTGCGTCATGCACCTTTCTGGGCCAGTCTGCGTTAATGCCATGAAACACCCACGGTGACCCACAAGTGCCTGGAGAACCATAGAGAAATACCCCTTCCGATTAACGTACTCAGAGGCTAGGTGGGCTGGTGCCAGAATTGGAATAGATGTGTCATCTATTGCCCCTCCGCAGTTAGGAAAACCCATTTGTGCAAAGCCATCCACAATGTCATGCACATTACATGGAGTCATTGTTCTTCTGAGCAGGATGCAATTAATAGCCCTGCAAACTTGAATCAACACGATTCCAACGGTTGACTTCCCTACTCCAAACTGGTTAGTGACCAATCGGTAGCCGTCTAGAGTTACCAGCTTCCAGACTGCAATAGCCACCCGCTTCTCCACCGTCAGGGCACCTCTCAATCCCGTGTCATTGCGCCGCAGGGTGGGGGTGAGCTCCTCACAGAGTCCCATGAAAGTGGCTTTTCTCATCCGAAAGTTCTGCAGCCACTGCTCGTCAACGCAGACTTGCATGATGATGTGATCCCACCACTCAGTGCTTGTTTCCCAAGCCCAAAAGTGGCATTCCATGGTGGTGAACATGCCTGTGAATGCCACAAGCAAACTCGTGTCATATGCGTTACTCGAGTCAATATCGTCGTCGGAGCCCTCACTATCACTTTGGATCATAAGGAATAACTCGACTGCCAAACATGATGTGCTGACGAGTCTCATCAGCATACTCCTCAGCAGTTTGGGCCCCATTCCCGCAGACTGAAAGGGAAGACAGAGCGTGCAGTACAAAAAACGTTGAAATATGGCACCAAATGTGGACGGAAGCACAGGGATTGCTGGGATGCGAACTGTTGCATCACGGGGCATTGGGACAGGACCCAGAGTGCCCCGCACCCCCCACCCCCAAGCCACAGTGCCAGAATGGGAAGAGGTGCTCTGTGGGATGGCTGTCCATAATGCACGGCTCCCAATGCCGCTGCAAGTGCTGCAAATGTGGCCATGCCAGTGTGCTTGTTCCTTTCAGTGTGGACAGACTGCAGCGCTTTCCCTACTGTGCTCTCCGAAGGCTGGTTTAACTTAAAGCGCTCTACATCTGCAAGTTTAGCCATGTCCTAAGTTAAGCATGCTTTTAAATACCTCATTGAATTGGGGCCAGGATGATTATAGGTCTTATTGGTTGTATGCTGTTTTTTAAGTTAAACACACACTCATTTCTCCTCCTGCCATCCTTTTTCTCCAATTCACCCCATACTCTTCCTCCAAGTCTATTCTCAGCTTCAGTTCCAGTGTCTTTACACTCTTCTCTTGCAAAATTTGAACTCCTATCTTCATAAAAGTAATCAGTTCAATCAAGAAGAATACATAAGTGATAAGTAGATGATTTTGAGGCAAGTTTGTGGTAGGTTTTGTGGAATAAGTGATTCTTCAGGAGTGATTTAAATGAGAAGGTTATGGCTTTGTGGATCTAATCAGGAAGGACCTTGCATACACAGCTGGTGGCTAGAGCTGGCTGGAAAATGACAATTCCATTTTGCAACAACTTTTTAGGTTTTAAAATTTGTTTTTGTTCTGCATTGGAATGAAAACACAACCTTTCAAATGTTTTCACAAAACAGCACCCTGTTGAAATGTTCATTTTTGGATTGAAAGGGTCTGGGTTTTGTTTTTTTTTTGGTTTTTTTTTCTCTCTAACTTTCTCACAGCAGAGAGTCAACCTTGAGCCTCAGAGAGCTTCCCATCAAAAGTAGATACATCTCCCTGAAATGTTTCAGCTTTGACAAAACAGTTCATTTCAATGAAAAAAAATGTCAAAAATGTTCCAATCAGTTCTGTTGGAGCCATAGAATAAAATGCTAAAATTACTGTTGGAAAAGCATAGCAATATACACTTCTTTAGTATCTCTCCTTTAGGTCTTTTATGAACATGTAGGGTTTATTTTATTTTATTTTTTTTACTTACATGTGTCATGCATTTTCCCAATATTTGCTTTGTCAGAGGAGCCAAGTGTTTTGATCCTTCTATTCCTTTAAACTATCCTAGTCCTGATTTTGAGCCAGTACAGAATACTCTTTCCTGATTTAGCTTTGTCATCAATATGTTGTCATGGTAGGAAGAAACTATTCACCTTCACACACATGCTTCCAGGTTCACTATTTTCTGTAAAAAGGACACTATTTTGAATTTTTTAAATGATGCTTTTACTCATGGGTTAGTATCTAAAAATCTGTTCTCATATGGTATTTTTTTTACTTTTCACACATATTTTTGGGTCCGTAGAGAATGCTGAGCTTCTGGCACATTTCTGATTTTTAAAGAATATGAACAGTCACAAAAATGGGAAAAAAGAGTCTAATTCCAGACCTAGAATTTAATTTTAAATTTACCCAATTTTATTTTGTGAGATTTAGATTTTCCCATGAGTAGGATTTTGCCTTTATAACACATCCTTTGGTTTTTAAAGACAATATCCTCAGTCTCTTGCTGCTTTATACATCTGATAATTTTATTGAAAAAATCCACTACAACTTTGATCAATTGCTTCTTATTTCCAGAAACAAATCCTACAGCTTCTTAGCATATTCACCCCTCCTTTCACTATCACTTTTAACCCTTCCTTGACATATAGTCCTATTTCCATCCCGCTTTCTATTCTCTCTCTTCAGAACAATCTTGACCGTTCAGTAAAATCACAATCCCCATTAATATTCAAATCACTCATGTTCATGGGCTTGATACTGCTTCCATTGAGGTCAATGACATAACTCCAATGGTTTTAATGGTGGTTCATCAAGCCACATTTGACACCAAACTGGTCACTCTGATTCAGCAATGTATTTAAACATGGGCATAACTTTAAGCATGTGAGTGCTCCCAGCGAGGTCAATGTTTGAAGTACATTTGCTGAATCACAGCCCATGGACTTAGTCCTGCAAGGTGCCGAGTATAACCTGAGAAACAATAGTTGCCCTCAACTCTATTGACTGTTGCGATAGTTGACCACACTCAACACCCTGCAGTATCAAGCCCTGAATATTTGTACTTACATGATACCAAGTTACTGTGCTACATTTCCATTTGTACAGAAGTACTTCACTCCACCTTTATGTGCCCTTTTTTCATGTACTCTCATCCTCATGTTTTCCCTCATATTGTTTCTCCTCTCTGCCCTTAGGACTGCATATTTCTGGTTATTCTTCAGTCTGCATGGCTTGAGTGTACATTTCTCTTTTCTGTCAACCTTTCTGCTGGCTCTCTCTCTCATTTTAATAAAACTCTTCCAGTATTCTAAAAGTCAATGCTATTTTTACCATTTCTTTTAAAGAGAGACAGTGACCATTTTGGATTTGTTGCAATCAAAAATATTTTCTTTTTTTTCTTGTGTGTTCTCTTAAATTGATAGAATTAAATAAGTGATTTGATCAAATGCACAAAACATATTGAAATTTTCCCATCATTTACTAAATTACAATTTATTTATCTTTCATCAGAAATGGCATGGGTTCTGATAAAATGAAGCTGGCACCATTACATTATGTATTGTTATTTTTAAGTGGCAAGACAAAAATAATAATAAAAAAAACTGATGAAAAAGTTATGTAGAATCCGCATAATCATTTTCTTTGCTGAAGAAGCAATAGAAAATGAAAAATAATTAGATTTAGTTTAGAAAAAAACCTCCTTAGTTGTAACAAGTCACTTTCAAAATGTGTCTTTGACATGAATAGTTCAACAAACACATTCATGTGAGGACACGCTCTCTTTTAAGCAAAATACAACCCATGTTCTTGAAATTTGCACTTAAATCTGAAAAGAACTCTTGGTCATGTATGGTCTGATCCAATGTCTACTAAAGTCAATGGGAGTCTTTCTGTTGCCTTTAATAGGCTTTGGTGAAAGCCTATATGTACCCTATTTTGAAATTGTATTTTGTTCTGGTCTATACTTTAAAAAAAAAGGAGCTTCACCTCTGGACTTTAGCCTTATGAAGGTGATAGACAGCCATTATTGTCTGTTATGTAATCATTTTAACCCTTAAAATAGAAACACTGGCTTGCTTCCTTAAAAAGAAACAACAACACTGATTTTTAGTTCCATGTTAGAATGTAAATGCCAGAGCCTCATTTCTAAAACAGTTTCAACATCTAAAATGTTTGAGGCAATTTCCATGAAGGAAATTATATCCACCTTTATTCTTACAATTTGATGAAATGTTCTATAATTGACTATCCAAATATGATTTCATTTAATTTTACCACTAATGCTGTATATTACAGTTGCATTGTGTTACCATTCAACACCTACTAGATGTCTGAATTTTAAAAATATGAGAAATACCTCAGTTTCTACAGCAAAGAAAAAAAGTACCACCCAAAATATTATACAAATACCATAATTGCACATTTCCTCCCTCTGCACTTGTGAAAATAAATACCACTTCATAGGAAGCAATGAGATGGAGGTGATTCATCACTGCCCTGGCTGGGTGTTGCAGTGGGGATTAATACAGTGTCCAGTATAAATCCAGCAGGTTCATTATAATATATTTCGTATTAGTCACCAGCTCATGCGGTGAAACTCAGTCCATAGTTTCTTATTTCAACTGACAGCAGCCAAAAGAGCAAGTAGAATGAAAAGGAAATTTTCAGGTAACAAGAATGCTGAAATTGGCTGGTTTAGGACTGAAGCCAATCCAGGAATCTTCAGAAATAGTTTTGCTCTCTACCCTATCCATGAACAGTGCTATGTGGAGGTGTTCTGAGGACAGAGGTGTTTGTCCCTGGTCATCCCCAGGCTATCTGGTTGTCTGTTTGCCTTTTTGTTTCCTCTCTGCCTTCTCTTTATTCAGATTGTAAGCCTTCTGGGGCAGGCACATGTCTTACTCAATGTTCCAAGGCACCTCACTTGCTTTTGAGTTTGGATAATAAAATTAGGATGGGGAAGAATTAGGGAAGAGATGACATGCAAAATAAAATGTAAAATAAAGTTAAAAGAAGAAAGAGCAAGACAGGTCTAACTCATACTTTCCCTAATTTTGTTTCATTAAAAAAAGATTTATGAAAAATATATCAGCTGAATTTTAAAATATTACCGTTATTATACAGTATCTATCACATGGTTTAAGAGACTATATATGGTACATATGGTACAATACATTCATGTGTTTATAGACAAAGAATAACATTTTCAAAGGAAATGTAGGTTGTTAAATCAGTTAAGCATTGCAGTGTTGAGTGCAGCAATGACTAAATACCTTTAAAAATCTGGGCCTATATAATTATGGGCCTAAGATTTTCAATGAGACTTAGGCTCATAAATGTCTAGGCTATTTTTCAAAAGGTGCTTAGTCTCCCAATTCTCTTTGGTGCTATTAATTTAATGGGATCTAATTTAACAGTCTTTACATGTGTGAGTATATCCCACTCAGATTATCAGAAGTATTCACCTGCACTATCACATATAGTCCTTCTCAGCTTTTTGTGGTTTTGAATGACCAATTCAAAACCAGATCCAACCACAAAATAAACAAATCTCCTCCTTGTAGAGGCCCGTGCTATACTACACAGGCCACTTGCTGTCTCCTTTCTAAACTATTCCCTTTTGCAATGTTCTCCATTTCAATTTCTAGTATTTCAGAACTTTTCCCCTTTCCTACTAGTTTAATTTTATTTAAAAATATCTGTTTGCATTACAGACTCAAATGTGAATTCAGATGAATTAAGTTCATTAGTTAATAAGCGACTACTAGTTTGTAATATATCAGTGGGTATAAAGCTTCCTTTCCATTGAAGTCAGTTTGCTTATGGAGTGGCACTTGCTGCTCAAAAAATAATGCTATAAATAAGGAAATGTGGGCAACTGTGAATGGACGAATCAGCTTGAAATAGGGACAGGGTAGAGTTCATGGGAACAACAGAAGTCATTTGAACAAGGGATAGAAGCACACCCTAAAAAATGAAACATTGTTTTGTTTATAGGCAGGGAAAGCCAATGAAGAAAACGAAATATTAAACATGTACCTTTATATTCTCCTTGCTGAGACTTAGTGCATATTAGCAAAAAGATACAAAATTGAAAACATATCAGAGCTTTGTTTTACAGCTACAAAGTGAACAAGCTCTGGATCACAGGCACAATGCATGGACTCCTTAGCTGAGCTGTTAGCAGCATCCACCCAGAGACCCCGATCCTATCAGCAAATGGGTCCAAACCCAAACCCAACTCAAGGAATCATCAAATCAGATTGAGATCATCCTGTACCACTTTATTTCTGGTATTTTTTTGCACTCCTTCTAAGTTAGTGGCTTCTCAGCCCTAGGCTCAAATCCTAGTTCCTGTGCATGGGACACTCCCTGCGGTATTCAGAGAAGGAAAACATTTTCTTTCCAGTTAGTAGCTTCAGTGGCCTCATACAGAGAGAGCGCTCCTGTAACAGCACCTATCCCTATGCAGGGGAATTGTGTCTATCCTAAAGTTTTTATGGCACCCATCAGTCACCATAGTATCTAAGCAGGTAATTGCTAGTGGATTTGCATAGCCCTGAATGTACTGGTCCCAGCCTCAAGCACTAACCTGGTACACCACTTTTCCCAACTACACCAATTCCTCCCCCCATACCCTGCAGCTTAAATATTGCATTAGTAGATTCTATACTTAGAGCCCTGTGTGCTTGCAGAATGGTTGCGGTTGGGGGGTGGGGGTGTTAAGAGAGGAAAGTGCCTCTTAAGAACATTACCCCCCCCCATTGCATTTCTTTCCTCAACTCTTTCAATGCAAGAAAAATTATAATACAGCTCTCTTCCCCACTAGGCATGTTAAAAGCTAAAGGCGCTTTACAGTCAATATAAAAATAATCTGTCTTTACTCTGTTCTTGAGGTAACCATTTAACACTGATTAATTTAGTTGTCTTAACATTTCTTTATTTTATTCTGTCAAAGTACAATAGTAATTAAGCATATTAATAGATTTATAATAGTTTTAGCTGTCAGTCAGTAGAAAATTATTTAGAGCTATTAGTAAATGAAAGTTAGGGTATTTGTTTAATAAGAAAACCTGAAGCACACATTTCAAGGACACAATAGAAATCCAGCATCCTATGGATTACTGATTTCTGCTACATTTTGGACTCCCTAGAAGTGAAAGGACAAATTCCAAATTAACTGCACTCAGTATAAGCCAGAGCATAACTGGACAAATTATTTAATATGTTTCTAAAGTGAAGAAACTAGCTTTCCCACACATTATGGTCTCATATCACACAAATTGTCAGTAATGTTCAAGGTATTCTATTCAGCGATAATCTGTATTCATATATATTTTAGGTACTTAGCAGACATATGTAACTTCTGTATAGTAGTGTTTGCATCATGAAACTATATCTAAGTACAGTGATTGCTATACATGAAACAGCTTCAGGATGCTTTTATCATCTGCCCAGGGGAGAAATATTGATTTTTAATTAAGCCTCTGAAATAACACCATTAGAACTATCAAAATTACATAGATTTCCCTCAGAAAATAATCTAAGATCTTTAAAATAGAAAATGGACAAGAGGTGAATTTGGCCCAGTATATTTTATCAAATTAATAATATCTGATCTTGCCCCTTAAAAACATCTGATATTACAAAAGATAGAACATATATATCTTATACTGCAAACTGATTTTGCTCAACATAATGGAATGCTCTGAAGATGTTTTACAATTCTCTTTCACTGGTTAGACACTACTCCAATGATGAGCTCATAAAAATGATGGAGGTTCTTAATGGCACAACCGTTTTACACATCAAGCATTTTCAACTGCTTATTAAGCTTTTTGTGACTTTGTTGTTGCTGTTGATAAATGTATATTTATTTATTTAGCCATGCTTTTAAAGCTGAAACTTTATTTATTTAAGTGAAGCACAGTGAAGCACTAGCTTCTGTACTTCTGAAATAAAAACATATGGTACAACTCCAGGGACTGAATTTTGCCCTCAACTGCAGATGAAGATCTCCTTAACATCAAGTGAAATCACATGCACTTCTGAGAGAGAGACAGTCACATTATAATTGTATTTGGTTGTCTTCTACTTTTATGTTTGTGGAAACAGATATATTTAAGTTATGACTGAGTGCTGAAGTGTGCCTGGGTTTGTAGAAACACATATAACAGGGCAACCAGGCATTTGCCCATTGGGCTTCTCCCTTTCTTAAACCACTATAAGCTAATATTCAGATCAGTGTTCTGAAGGCCAAACAGAACAGGTAGTTGCCTGTTGCATCTAGGGATCAGGTTTGTGTGTTGTTAGTTGGATGTAAGCTTACAAGTAAAGAAAATTATTTGTTTAACACAAGCTCTCTTTGTGTTAATGTGAAGAGCAACATAACCTTACCTTCTCCCTCCCCCACATAGAATCATAGAATCAGAGAATATCAGGGTTGGAAGGGACCTCAGGAGGTCATCTAGTCCAACCCCCTGCTCAAAGCAGGACTGATCCCCAATTAAATCATCCCAGCCAGGGCTTTGTCAAGCCTGACCTTAAAAACTTCTAAGGAAGGAGATTCCACCACCTCCCTAGGTAACGCATTCCAGTGTTTCACCACCCTCCTAGTGAAAAAGCTTTTCCTAATATCCAACCTCCCCCACTGCAACTGGAGACCATTACTCCTTGTCTTGTCATCCGCTACCATGGAGAATAGTCTAGATCCATCCTCTTTGGAACCACCTTTCAGGTAGTTGAAAGCAGCTATCAAATCTCCCCTCATTTTTCTCTTCTGCAGACTAAACAATCTCAGTTCCCTCAGCCTCTCCTCATAACTCATGTGTTCCAGTCCCCTAATCATTTTTGTTGCCCTCCGCTGGACTCGCTCCAATTTTTCCACAACCTTCTTGTAGTGTGGGGCCCAAAACTGGACACAGTACTCCAGATGAGGCCTCAACAATGTTGAATAGAGGAGAATGATCACATCCCTCGATCTGCTGGCTATGCCCCTACTTATACATCCCAAAATGCCATTGGCCTTCTTGGCTACAAGGGCACACTGTTGACTCATATCCAGCTTCTCGTCCACTGTAACCCCTAGGTCCTTTTCTGCAGAACTGCTGCCTAGCCATTCGGTCCCTAGTCTGTAGTGGTGCACTGGATTCTTCCGTCCTAAGTGCAGGACTCTGCACTTGTCCTTGTTGAACCTCATCAGATTTCTTTTGGCCCAATCCTTCAATTTGTCTAGGTCCCTCTGTATCCTATCCCTACCTGCCACCGTATCTACCACTCCTCCCAGTTTAGTGTCATCTGCAAACTTGCTGAGGGTGCAATCCACACCATCCTCCAGATCATTTATGAAGATATTGAACAAAACCGGCCCCAGGACCGACCCTTGGGGCACTCCGCTTGATACTGGGTGCAAACTAGACATGGAGCCATTGATCACTACCCATTGAGCCCGACAATCTAGCCAATTTTCTACCCACCTTATAGTGCATTCATCCAGCCCATACTTCTTTAACTTGCTGACAAGAATACTGTGGGAGACCGTGTCAAAAGCTTTGCTAAAGTCAAGGAACGACACGTCCACTGCTTTCCCCTCATCCACAGAGCCAGTTATCTCGTCATAGAAGGCAATTAGATTAGTCAGGCATGACTTGCCCTTGGTGAATCCATGATGACTGTTCCTGATCACTTTCCTCTCATCTAAGTGCTTCAGAATTAATTCCTTGAGGACCTGCTCCATGATTTTTCCGGGGACTGAGGTGAGGCTGACTGGCCTGTAGTTCCCAGGATCCTTCTTCTTCCCTTTTTTAAAGATGGGCACTACATTAGCCTTTTTCCCATCATCCGGGACCTCCCCCGATCGCCATGAGTTTTCAAAGATAATGGACAATGGCTCTGCAATCACATCCGCCAACTCCTTTAGCACTCTTGGATGCAACGCATCCGGCCCCATGGACTTGTGCTTGTCCAGCTTTTCTAAATAGTCCCAAACCACTTCTTTCTTCACAGAGGGCTAGTCACCTCCTCCCTATGCTGTGCTGCCCAGTGCAGTAGTCTGGGAGCTGACCTTGTTAGTGAAGACAGAGGCAAAAAAAGCATTGAGTACATTAGCTTTTTCCACATCCTCTGTCACTAGGTTGCCTCCCTCCTTCAGTAAGGGGCCCACACTTTCCTTGACTTTCTTCTTGTTGCCAACATATCTGAAGAAACCCTTCTTGTTACTCTTTACACCTCTTGCTAGCTGCAACTCCAGGTGTGATTTGGCCTTCCTGATTTCACTCCTGCATGCTTGACCAACATATTTATACTCATCCCTGGTCATTTGTCCAATCTTCCACTTCCTGTAAGCTTCTTTTTTGTGTTTAAGATCAGCAAGGATTTCACTGTTAAGCCAAGCTGGCCGCCTGCCATATTTACTATTCTTTCTACACATCGGGATGGTTTGCCCCTGTAATGTCAATAAGGATTCTTTAAAATACAGCCAGCTCTCCTGGACTCCTTTCCCCCTCATGTTGTTCTCCCAGGGGATCTTGCCCATCAGTTCCCTGAGGGAGTCAAAGTCTGCTTTTCTGAAGTCCAGGGTTGTATTCTGCTGCTCTCCTTTCTTCACTGTGTCAGGATCCTGAACTCTACCATTTCATGGTCATGGCCTCCCAGGTTCCCATCCACTTTTGCTTCCCCTACTAATTCTCAGTGCCTGAGCTCCAGAGTGCTCTCTTTCTTTCTCTCTCCCTCCTCAAATACTGGCTGCCTGAAGCACCTCACACAAGGAAACAGTATCTTTATCAGCTTCTGCTCTCTCAAGGAATCAAAGTCCTGAGACCTCCCTGCTCTGCCAACCTACATAATTCAGAGATCATGTGATATGTGATACCAAAAATTCCATGAGGGGAAAAAATATACCCACTTCTTCCACCACCCTCCTTTAATGAGACCCATTTTCTGGAGGAATACTTTAGTTTTAAACTAAAACTTTGAATTTTATTACTCTATAATTTGAATGAATGAGTTCTGGTAAATGCAAAAGTGTGTCACATACCACGTAAGATGAACACCCAGCATTCAAAAATCATGAGTCAGGCCTCAAAAAATCATGAAATTGGCTAAAAATCATGAGATTTTTCAAAATAAAATTCCTTTTCTCTTCTGTTTTTTGAGACTTTAGGCCTTTCAAGCTTTTCTCCATAACGAGAGCTCCAAACCTACTTTGGGAGACAAAACAAAAACCTGAGTGTCTCAAAGTCACATGACTCCTGAAGTTGCTGCTTTAAGAAGATGTAAAATTTATCAGACTCACAATAAAATCACAACAATTCTGCATAGGTTTTCTCATAGGCACCACAAAAGATACTATAGTATACATGATACTTTCAAATTCACTGTGTATGGAATGCTATAAATCATGTTCATATTCTGAACTGGCAATTGCTAGTCTGTTGTGGTCTCATATGAGATATTCTGAAAGTGTTAAGTATTATGAGGAATATTGGCAAAGATTTTCAAAAACTGACACCTGAAATTAGGCTTTAAGGCTGGGATTATCTCTTAGACCTAAAGGAGTTAGACACCAAACTTTCATGGGGTTTCAGTGGGATTTGGTTGCTAGGCTTCTTTGGGCCCATTTGAAAAACGCAGCCTAACTCCTTATTTAAGTGCCCAAATAAGTGGCTTGATTTTTAAATCTGCTTAAGTTGTTTAAGTGCCAAAATATGGATTTAGGAACCTACCTTTACGAAATTTTGATCAATGTCACAGTACTAGAACTGTCACTGATGAAAAAAATCAAAGTTTACAAATCAATATAACATACCCATCAATTTCGGCACCCAAAGCCCTTGAGAATGTCAAAAATACACACTAGCCACACAAAAGTATGTATGCACTTTTATGTGTTCCTGACCTGAGTATCCACAATACTGCATATACACATATTAAAAGATTTGTTCGTGCATTCTAGGTATGATAGTCCTGACTCATTCTGGTAATGAGTCACTGAATATGTAAAAAAGACCAAAAACTCCTGTGTAGCCAAACAAGTCCCTATTACCTACATATAAATATAAGGAGGCTTAATATAATACCTCAATCCTCTCAAAGTCAACGAGAATTTTAACTGCCTCAAGTTTTGACTGTTATAGCAGCGTGTGAGTAACTTAAGCCTGTTGCTAAACACAGTCATTGGAGGTCAAACAATGTCCTTTCTCTTAAAAAGAAAGGACATACTGATCTACAGTGCTTCATCACATCGTATTTCTGCAATGGATGAAGAGATTTCCATACAATTTCACTAATTATTATTATTATGTTGGATCATATTAAAGAAGTTCTGTATTAAAATCACAAATGAGTTTGATTCCCCATAGTTTAAATTCCAGGGTATTACTAATTAAGAGGTCTCTTGGTTTTTGGTACTGTTTCTCTCCCTCTATGCGTGAAACTTGCAAGCTGCTAATTGCGATAGTACATTGTAACAACAGAAACAGCACCCAGAGACTCCCCGCCCTTTTGTTGTATTAACAATTGTGATTAAAATAGAGATAGAGGATGTATGTGGATGGATGCTTAGTGTGGATAATAACTGAATGATTGGGAGGTGCCAGCCTAAGAATCCAGTGTCCATCGGCTGAAGGCGGCGTCAACTGGAAATAACCAGAGGACCCCCGGAGGGCAGACTTGAATCCACCCAACAGTCTCAAGAATGGGAGAACCAAAGAACAAGATAACATCTGGCAGCACGGAGCTGTCAGGAATGTGCCATCTGCTGATTGATTCAGCAACAGCATGATGAAGCAATTCCTATAGACTGGCATAGGAAGAAATTCCTATAAAAATGGACTCTAGAAAGTGAGAACTTTGGGGTCTGATTCTGCAAACCAACTTCCAGGAGTGTCAGATGAGCATCTGACAAGGCCCTGCTCCCTCCTCATGTCCAGGCCACCTGGCCAGTGGCTTGGCATGAGCAACTCTAAGGCTGGTAACTATGATAACTACCTTGCAGAACCTGTGTGTGTGTGTGTGTGTGTGTGTGTATGAATGGATGTATGAATAAACATGAGATTGAATGGAATGTTATAACTATAACTAACTGCTTACTATGATTCTTTCGATATTCATAATAAATGTGGTATTTTGCCTTTTCCCCTTTAATAAGATCCTTCTGGTTTTTATTTTATTGGTATAACAGTATGATTTCAGATGAAAAGGGTGAGGTCCAAGGCATAGTTATTATTTTAAATAATGCAAATTTTCAAACAGTTATGCACTACAAAACTGGTTAGGTCTGTTCCACATGTTTTGGAGGATGACAGAATACCACGTCAGTGTAACCTACAGGCTATATAGTGCACTTAATCCATTGCCAAAAATGGAATTTACTTTGTGGATTTATGTCATTATTCAGCATGGCCAAAAGGTGGAGGCGGTACTATCAAGATCTCAAACTGTAAATTCAGAGATATGTAATAGTAGAATTAAGTTTTTTTCCCCAGTATGCACATGTGCAGAAACTGGATTGACATCAAAGACAGTAAAGAAAGTTTAACTGAAATTTCAATGGGATGCTATTAATGGGCGTAGGCGTGTTACATAATGCCAAGAGATGCTCACTGAGACCAGGATCCTATTGTGCTAAGCTCTGCAAAAACACTCTCAATTCCTGCCTCACAGAGTTTACAGTTGAAAGAGACAAGACAGACAAGGGTTGGAAAGGGACCAGAGGGGTGAAGTGATTTGCCCAAGATCACACAGCAGGTCAGTGGTAGATCATGCTGCTAAATAATACCAATACCACCATATGCTTTAGTCAGTAAAAACAGATATTTAATATCTGTCGGACAGGGTTAAAAAAAAGTCCTGGATATTTGGGCTTATAAAGCATCCCATGATATGAAACCTGTAGTCCTAGTAAAACTTAAATGTCAGCAATTACATTCTTCCTTTCTAAATTCCCCTTTCTATTTCAATTGAAAGGATGAGTCAAAGGATAGTTTTATTGTTGAGGCAAACAATAGGGAATTAGGCGATCTGGATTTTAGTCTTGATTCTGCAAAAAAAACTTCCTTTATAACCCTGGGCTAGTCATTTACCCTCCTTGTGCCTCAGTTTCCTGTTAAATAGGGCTAATAGTTACTTTATTCACCAAGCTGTTATGACGCTAAGTAAGGCATATTGAGATCCTCAGATGGAAGATGCAGTATAGAAGCAAAGTATAATTGTTACTATGATTGGATATTATGGTGCTTTTCATGCTTTATCCGACACTTTCTGTGTAGTTTTCTTGAGTATAATTAAACTGCAATAGTTCACTCCAATGGGGGTTGTAGATTAGTGGTGGATGCAGTAATTTGCATATAATTTCCCTAAATATTAATGTATCCTTTCAGATGAAAGAAGCAATGTACAACTTATTTTTAGTATTATAAACAATTTACATTTTCACACAATGATGCACTTCAGAAATGACTTAGTCCGAAAGGGTAATTTTATTGCCTCTTAGCTTCATATTTTCAAAATTAGTATATGGTTCAGTGATAAATGGAGACATCATTTGTATCCCAGTAATATCTAGAGGCCACATTTGACATCAGAATGTCATTGTGCTAGGCACTGTACAAATGTTTGTTGGATAAATAATACACACATTTACTTACATATCACATTATATAAACAGTAGACAGCGATTACTCCAATTAGGCACTGGAACTTAGCATGGGAACTCTCACAAATACATAATACTGCCTTCCTTTCGTATTATGTACAAATATATAAAGAGAACTATTTTTTCACAGTATATAATTTGAAATAATGTGCTAGAAACCAACAAGAGAAAGGAAAATCAAAGTTAAGCCTCAAACTCTGATCTTAGGCTGTAATTCAATCTTTAAATTGCTTTTTTGTTCCTAGATATTGCAGTAGTGTATATATGGTTTGTAAACTCACATACTGAACTCTGTCCTTTGTAATACCATACTCATAAGGGCACAAAAGTTATGCATTAATAAACAGAATTGTAGCAAGTTTTACATCAGAATTTCAGGTCCTTCTTTAAAAAAAAATCTGTTGCTGTGTTTCTGCCATAACCTTAAGATTACATAAATCCAGTTTTTAGCCTGTGGATGCACAAAGTGCCCCTTACAATGCACTTGTATTGCTTGTGTGTAATCATCTCTGCTGAATAGTTAATTTATAGCTTTTTTGTGAGGTACTGCTCTTCCTCTAATTAGCTGTCATCCACGCTATCCTTGACCTAGTGTACGCTGACAAAGCCGGCTACATGAGCAATTTTCTGCAGAACAGTTATAAAAGCCAATAATTTTAATGCATATGACAGTTTTATATGTTTTGTCATTCTTAAAGTATTCTGGCCTTCAGAGTTCATTCAAATTTTGTAAAGAATATACAACTGCTAAGACTGAGTAAAAACTTAAAATTATACCAAAAAAATCTATAATTAGCAAAGACCACTTTTTTGTTAAGCGGATATAATTCTGCAAGCGGATGCATTTAATGAACACCAGCAGGGCACTTTAACAAATGAATATTATCTTAAAGATCTTTCAGCTGAACTTGATTTAACTGGATAAGTCACAATTACACACAAGTTACTATGGTGAGTCAGAGATCCTCTACATCAACTTCTTAAGTGCAATGTGGATCCATAAATATTGAATCACTACCAGTATCCCAAGTTGTCCCAGATCCACAGTCTGTGAAGAGTTAGCCTCTCAAATGGTGAGCTCTCATGACCAAGATTTCATGCGTCTTGCCATACAATATCTTATTTTGTGCAATAGCAAAATCATCATAAGCTCCAAGGATTCTGGTGGTTTGTGCTTCTTTCACAGACCATCAGAGCCAATATAGCAGTGAAGGCAGTGGGGTGAATAAATACGTCTTTCTTGGGTAAGGACTCCAAGATCAAGCTCTGTGATTTTTTCATTCTTGAGAGAGCAGCTAGGGCAAAATTTGAACCATACACATCAAATTAGAGGTTGTATTTATAAATCTCAAATGCAATATTTTCAAAAGCACACATTCACATAGTTTTAGGGAAATACTTTTTAAAAATTAAAGCACAACTAATGTAAATACAATTATTATAAGATTATCTAAAACAGGTTCTGATATAAATTTGGACTAAATATAAATTTGAAATGGGTGATTGGGTATTTCCCTTCCTGTTTGAGAATATAAGAATTGACCCTGCCCCTCTGCTGTCTATGGCTTTGTCTTGACTAGGAAAATAGTAAAGGTTAAGTCAGGTTTAGTTAACAAGATCTAGCTAATTCCTGCCTAAATTTGATCATTTATCCTATTCTAGACCAGGTCTGTTAGTCTGTGTACAACCTTCTCTGATGAATCTTTCCACCCCCTGACTACATTTTGATTCTATCCTGGGCAGTGAGTCTAATCTCTCTTCTCTACTCTTTGTATGACGAAGAAGGTAATGGATGGTTTCTCTTTTGTTTTATATGAGGGCTCTTTAATACTTTTGATGCTTTCATGAGGAGAAATCCAAAGCCCCATGTTCTGTGGTTCTTAATCAAGCAAACCTCCCTTTGAATTCAATAGAGACGCTTGATTTAAAGAGCCAGCTTGGGCTAGCCAAAGACAAGAGCCCTGAGAAATACAGTCTTAAATTGAAATCTAACTGATAGTCATTAGGGTCAAAATGTATCCATTTAAGTTAAATCAGAGATGAATTTAGCCTTAAGACTTTGAGAAGCAGAATTCTTTATGAAGGGCTTATGTCTTCTTGGAATTTCTGACTTGATTATTAAAGGACTATAATCAGGTGTAGACCTCAATACATTATTGTTCTATTTTGTTTCTTACTTTATGTTTCACAACCATGCAAATTTAATTCGGTCCTATTGTGCATATGCAGCATGATGCAGTCTTTGTTTACATGATTGCATACTATTATTTCCAGAGGACTCATGCCATATTCAGTGCACAGGACAAAGATGCTGTCTGGATGAATCTGTGCTGGGTAACAAAGAAGGCTGTTGTTGGCAGGATCCCTGCCTCATTTGTTGTACAAGTTAAAAGTTAAAATTAGACAATATTATAAGCAACTGAAACCAGAGTCTTATGGGAAGTGTTGGGCAACATTAATTATAAACATCACTACCAATTCTACCTATCATATGTTTTCATCTGAATATATGATAATCAAGGAATTTCTTTATCAGTCTCTTAGTATACACATGACACCAACTGACTTCCTTGGTGGCATGTATTCAGCTATCTGAATCTAGGGTAGGAGTACTTGTGGCACCTTAGAGACTAACCAATTTACTTGAGCATAAGCTTTCATGAGCTACAAAAAAACAAAACAAAACAAAAACAAAAACAAAACCCACAGAATTTATCTTCCTTGGAGACATTTTCATTAACTAATATGACTGTTTCTCCAGCACATCTGCTGTATGGGACCAAATTTTCTATGTGGCTTCAAAGCAACCCCTCAATTTGCACAAAAAAGTTGGACACAAACTGTATTTGCATTAGTATAGCTGATAGCTAGACATCATGATAGCTAGTTAAATGATGCAGATTTAGAGACTACTTTTTCAAAATTTGGCTGATAGTGGTATAGCATGAAGGGAGTATTGGGGATAGGAAAATATTAGTAGGATTAGAAATGACAAAATTGGATTCTGCAATTCAGCAGAAATTCTCTCCACTTTTTCCGACTTTTCTATTACTCAAGACTTTACCTTGCATTTTTCATCAGAATGCAGAGCATTTTGCCATTTACTTGTAGGCCCACTCACTATGAAACAAAAAACTTGTTTGGTTTTTTTCATTCTCTTGTCAGCCGAGTTACAATTACAGTAAATCTTTTTCAAAATTGGTAGCCTTCGGGCAGTAAGCAGATGTTGCTCAAAGCTGTTCAGTACAGCGGAAAAGAGAGAAATAAGCCATGTTTACAAAATAGGAAATGGAGAAAAGGGCATCTTGCTCTGTTTGTAGCATGTTCATCCCATAGTATTTTCACAAAAAATACTAGATGAAGCCAGAGTGTCAACAATGTGGTAAGAATTAGTTTAACAACAAAAAACAACATATCAAATAAAACTGCCCCCTGAACATAATATAATCTGGGTAGCCAAGGAAAAATGGTATTATACTGAGTCAAACATTATATTCTGGACATTTTCCCTCGCCTTTGAAACACCACAGGAGGTAATGTTTTCTGCAATGTCAGCACAATCAGAATCATCACCCCACAGCTTTTTCTGATTAAAATTCAATTGATATTCAATAGTGAAAGCTGGGGAGTCTTGATTTTTGGCACTGTATAAAGTTTCACCTCAGAAAGCAACGGGGAGCCAAAGGGAAAATATCAATGTGGCCAAAATAACGCTCTCAAAGAGCACATTACATAAGGAGACTGCAGCATACATCAGCCACTCCCCACTCTCACAAAATGTGCTCTCAAAATGGCATTTTGAAAGTCTTTTTAAAGGTGAATTCCGAGGCTTGAAAGAGTTTCAAAGAACTGTTTAAGGTCCCAGTTCAATAACACTTTAATGTAACCTATTTGAAATTCAGTTCTTCTTTACTCACCAGCCATGTCCTGAGTTCAAATGTCTTTTTTTCCCCCACCTACAATAATTAATGACATTGCAAACATGAAAAGAGCCAAATTCTACTAAGAAAATCCTCATCCACTTCAGTAAGCCTTACACGGTGTCATTACTGGTAGAGTTTGGCCCAAAATGTTCTTTGCCAGGGAAAGCAACTCAAGCAGAGATTATAATGTATTTAGGATTCAAGAGATGAGGTGAAGGATTATGAAGGTGATATTACAATTTCTTTCAAAAGGACAAGTCATATCACATGGTCTTTCCTATCTTGCAAAGATACCTTACTATAAGCTTTGTCGCACATGGCAATAACTAGAATATATATATATACTCTCCCCCCACCCCACTCCTGCTGGTAATAGCTTATGTAAAGTGATCACTCTCCTTACAATGTGTATGATAATCAAGGTGGGCCATTTCCAGCACAAATCCAGGTTTTCTCCCCCCCAACACCCCCCCCCAAAAAAAACCCACTCTCCTGTTGGTAATAGCTTATCTAAAGTGATCACTCTCCTTACAATGTGTACGATAATCAAGGTGGGCCATTTCCAGCACAAATCCAGGTTTTCTCCCTGGAAAACCTGGATTTGTGCTGGAAATGGCCCACCTTGATTATCAAGGAGAGTGATCACTTTACATAAGCTATTACCAGCAGGAGAGTGGGGTGGGGGGAGAGAAAACCTTTTTGTAGTGATAATCACCCATTTTTCCATGGTTTGCGTGTATAAAAATGTCTTCTGTACTTTCTACAGTATGCATCCGATGAAGTGAGCTATTGCTCGTGAAAGCTTATGCTCAAATAAATTGGTTAGTCAAGAAGACTACAGTTCACTTTATAGCCATGACTCTGGATTTTAGCATAAAATCTATGCTATTCCATTATTACCAGGCATCCTAAACAGTTAAAGCAAATAGAAACTCCAAACGTCTATTAAGTAATTTTATTAAAATATACTGGTATCTTTCCATCTTTGAAAGAATGTGCTATATGTCTTCATTTTAGATTATCATATCATATCATATCATATCCCGGATCTCTCAACATCTTAATAATGCAGACAGTCACTTAATAAGAACAGAAAGATAAATTATAATCCAGTGATGAAACTAGCTATCTAAATGAATCATGAACAGACCCCATGTTTTCTCCCATCTCCCTCCCCCTACCAAAGATTTTCTGCACCTACATAAAAGTTCTACTTAGAAGACATTGAATCACTTGAAGAAAAGTCAAGTATGTAAAGAGAATTTGGGACAGCCTAGCTTAAAGCAAAGATGTTAAATTTACTAGAATGAATACTTAGCAGATAACATCTGTATTCAGATATTAAACAATAAATAGTTTTGTTTAAAAAGTTTGTATGTGTTAGTTAAGAAAAAGGGTGAAACTAAAACTCATCTTAAATGTATATAAATTAGTTATAGAAGTGCAAAGTACAAGTTTACCTGAGGGTATGGCATCAGAGGATCCATGACTTAAGTCATAATGGAAGAAAAATGTACCATTCCCAAATTTTTGGTAAATAACTCTCTAAAGTTCAAAGAAATGGCTGGATATTGGGATACACAAAGTTTTCCAGGAAATTATATCAAAAAGTAATTCAGAATCTCAATTGGTAGTTGCTCACTTAGTTATAAAGATAAAACTTAACTTCTTTGGTCTTTTTTCTTCAAAAGAGAAAACATTTTGTGAAAGCTATATATTCAGGGAATTAATATGATAAACACAAAATAAGAAAAGTTAACAAAGAATAAAATAATCACATGGCATTTAATGACAGGTTTCAGAGTAACAGCCGTGTTAGTCTGTATTCGTAAAAAGAAAAGGAGTACTTGTGGCACCTTAGAGACTAACCAGTTTATTTGAGCATGAGCTTTCGTGAGCTACAGCTCACTTCATCTTGGGAGAAAGGCCAGTCCTTGCCTACAGACAGCCCCCCAACCTGAAGCGAATACTCACCAACAACCACATACCACACAACAGAACCACTAGCCCAGGAACCTATCCTTGCAACAAAGCCCGTTGCCAACTGTGCCCACATATCTATTCAGGGGACACCATCACAGGGCCTAACAACATCAGCCACACTATCAGAGGCTCGTTCACCTGCACATCCACCAATGTGATATATGCCATTATGTGCCAGCAATGCCCCTCTGCCATGTACATTGGTCAAACTGGACAGTCTCTACGTAAAAGAATAAATGGACACAAATCAGATGTCAAGAATTATAACATTCATAAACCAGTCGGAGAACACTTCAATCTCTCTGGTCACGCAATCACAGACATGAGGGTCGCTATCTTAAAGCAAAAAAACTTCAAATCCAGACTCCAGCGAGAAACTGCTGAATTGGAATTCATTTGCAAATTGGATACTATTAATTTGGGCTTGAATAGAGACTGGGAGTGGCTAAGTCATTATGCAAGGTAGCCTGTCTCCCCTTGTTTTTTTCCTGCAAACCCCCCCCCCCCCCCCCAAGACGTTCTGGTTAAACTTGGATTATTGCTGTGCACATTGTAAGATGAGCTGTTGCCAGCAGGAGAATGAGTTTGTGTGTGTGGTTTTTGGAAAAGGGGGGGGTGGGGGGGGGTGAGAAAACCTGGATTAGTGCTGGAGGTGACCCACCTTGATTATCATGCGCATTATAAAGAGGGGTTTCAAAGGGGGATGGGCTGTTGCCAGCAGGAGAGTGAGTTTGTATGTGTGTGGGGGGGGGGGAGGGGGGAAGGGTGAGAAAACCTGGATTTGTGCTGGAAATGGCTCTACTTGAGGATCACTTTAGATAAGCTGTTGCCAGCGGGGGAGTGAGGTGGGAGGAAGTTTTGTTTCATGGTCTCTGTGTGTATATAATGTCTTCTGCAGTTTCCACGATATGCTATGCATCCGATGAAGTGAGCTGTAGCTCACAAAAGCTCATGCTCAAATAAACTGGTTAGTCTCTAAGGTGCCACAAGTACTCCTTTTCTTTTTATGGCATTTAATGTGTCTTTGGAGTCAAGCAACCAAACACAGCAATTTTTTTTTTTCATTTCTGGGAGATAAATCTCATAGTTGTATTTTCGACATCATAACATCTAGCTTTAACTTTTAAGAAATATAGAAGGAGAAAATCAAAGTCCTCCTTTTTCAAAACTCTCTGTAGTCTGTTTCTAATCAGCCTAAACACAAAAGTCGCGGGCAAATTAAAGTGTTAGTTGAAGTTTCACTGTGGAGAGTCAAAGAATGAGGAATGAATGTATAAGCAGCAAAAAATCATGGGAGATCTACTTTTTACAGATAATTTTATAGTATCCCTTCAGGCATATCTTCTATGTTTTTAGTAATCACAGACTCTGAGGTGTCACCATTGATTTCTTCCAGTGGCACCGTCTACTCTGTGTTCTGGTGGCTCCCAGTTTTCTAAGACTGTATAACTAATTGAACCAGAAGCTAAGTCACACTACAGATCACATACTTATACTATTCCATTAGCCATACTAAAAGTAGAAAAATACTTACATATTATCATGGACAAATACGAACACTGGATTCCAAATTCAAATAAATTTTCTAGTGTTCAATAATGTGGTTTTTTTTATTAACTTGACCTCTAGTGTAGAATTAGTCCTATTGAGAACAGTTCTGTAGACCTCTGCCTTACAACTTCCATGCATGTCCAATTCTTATACAAAGTCATTCTCCCTGGAATACTCTTTCTAGGTCAGGTCTTGTCTGTGGAAAGCAGACTACTGGAATCCACACAAATGGATGTCCGTATACATTTCCATTTCTTTATGACTAAAATAAATTCTTTAGTTTGACTAATCAGAGACTCAAACTCAGCCTGTAATAAATGTATTTAAGACTGTAAGTTATGAAGAATGAAGATATTCAGCAGCACAAGAAGTGAGAGAAAATAGTTTTAATGAGACAAATCCATAAGCAGTATCTCAAATTTTAGTATATTTTTGATCAAGAAGTTGACTTCTGTTTTGGCTGAAATAGTTAATTCTTCGCTAGGGATGGGTTAATCATCAAAGAAGTGCAAAACAGCAACTCCTGTTCTCTAGTACCTTGTTTTGCCTTTCTTTTAAAGGGGAAAAAAAGGCCACTTCATGGTTTTCATCAGACTCATGCAATAATCTTTTCTTAATATGTATTCATTTGTATGATTCAAAGGTAAATGTAGCTGGTCAGTCAAGTATTCCAAATATGCAGCATGTGTGAAGACTTGCGGTAGAGCAAAGTTAAAAGAATGAAGAGAAGAATAAATTAAATTTGTCATGTCATCATTCATTATTTTTGAAATCCATGATTTTCTTTATTCCACCATCAGATACGTGGCTAATTATCTGCAAATCATTTTACAAATCATTTTTTACTAAATCATATAAATTATGTGTTTTTCTGCTGAAGAAACAGCCACAATTGTTCTGAGAGTTTGTTAATCCCACATTTTGGAAGCAGTCAACCATGATGTTGTAGTACATCCTGGGCCTACAAAGCATAGGCAGTAATTCTATGGATGATTACTATACAACAGGGATCGGCAACTTTTGGCAAGCGGCCCGTCAGGGAAAGCCACTGGCAGACCAGGATGGTTTGTTTACCTGCAGCACCCACAGGTTCAGCCGATAGCAGCTCACACTGGCCGCGGTTCACCGTTCCAAGCCAATGGGGGCTGCAGGAAATGACGGCACATCCCTCAGCCCATGCCACTTCCCGCAGCCCCCACTGGCCTGGAAGAGAATCAGGTCCATATCCCAGCTTGATTTTTTTTTTTTTGGGTGGAGGCAAAGTCTAAAACAGTCAGTCAGATAATCCATTTTACATTACATACAGTCTTAAACATCAATGTCACCAGTGACCCTTAGTCATATTTCTGCTTTTGTTTTTATTGTCATTCCGAGTTTCCAACACTTGTCCAATATTGGGTTAAATTTTACTTCTGGAAGAAACAGCTTTTTGGATAGTAACTGTGTTTGCAGGATTAAAAACCTCTTTTCCTCCAGTAGCTCTATAAATTATTCTTTGTTTAGTAATATGAAAAAGAATACTTCAGTACAATAATTCTTCTCAATAGACTACTCGTTTTAACTGCCAGCTGAATAGATTTGAAAATGTAATTAATATTACTTTATTTAGTATTTAGTTGTCTAGCTTGCAATATAGCCAGTCTGTTCTTGAATAATAATTCAACATCATTTGTGTCTACCTGTGTATAAGCATTTTTCCTGGGACAGTGATAATACCATTTAAAAATGGCTAATCATGATCATCTGTCTAAAACACCAGACTTGGAAATGCTACAAAAAGTTAGCTCCCATTCTTGGAAAAGAACATCTACGGTCTTTAAATTTTCCAGTGACTATCTTTATTGTTGATTGTATGCCTGTGTAGTACTGAAAGGAAGAGATGGACCAACATGTTGTATTGAATGATCTGAAAAAAATTGCAATAATTTTCTAATACAGGCACACATATTTGAGGCAGATAGGATATGCTTAACTGAAAAATTTGTGCAGGGTTTAGCATCCAAAAGCTATTTTCTGGTCACTTCCTTTATTATTAGTCTTAGAACTGAAGTCCAGCTCTATGGCAGTTGAGCTCTTTCCTCTTTTAAGGCCTAATTATGTTGGTACATTATCATTTGAAGCGGAAGCTCTTGAGGGTTCTGTGGGATCACTTACAATTTTTTTATGCCTAGATTACTGCAACAAGAATGCTGTCACTTGTGGCTATTTTAGGATTATAACCAGTTTCATTTCTTGAGGCCTGATTCAACTCCCATTAAAGTCAATAGAAAGAATCATATTAATGTTAATTGAAGTTGCATCATGCCTTTGATACTTGGCTATAAGGGCTAAAAGCAGAATTGGAAGAACGTTGTGCAGATGGATAAACTGGGGACATTATGCAAAATGCTGACAATGTGCTCATGGTTGTAAAATGATGCTGTGTGAGCCCCAAATGACAATCCTGATTCTGGTGAATAAGCATTGGCTTAAATGCTAGACGCTCTGTCTGTGCCTTAGAACATAAAAACAGCCATACTGGATCAGGCCAATGGTCCATCTAGCCCAGTATCCTGTCTTTCAATAGTGGCCAATGCCAGTGCATCAGAGGGAATGAGCAGAACAGGGAATCATCAAGTGATCCATCCCTTGTCGCCCATTCCCAGCTTTTGGCAAACAGAGGCTAGGGACACTTCAAAGCATGGCTTTGAATGCCTGCCCATCCTGGCTAATAGCCACTGATGAACCTATCTTCCTCTTTTCAGCTTTATATAGTTTCTTCTTTTTTTCCTTTCCCCCCTTCTCTCCTCTGAGTGTTTTCATTATTCCAGTTTTTTTCTGAACATTAATTTTCTTCCATTTTTTTAAAATGGCAGTTTCCCAGGGAATTAAAACTCACTTTTCAAATATTCACTCTTAAGTCTGTCACACCAATTAATCAAATTGGTGCTGATAATATCCACACTAGCCTAAGCTGTTCCTTTACATCAGAGTATGTGGAAGGTGTAAAGGGAACACCTCAGCAGTTGACTACACTGCCAAAAGATGAGGCTGTAAGAGAGCTTTCCTGTTCATTGTCATAGCTCGGCCAACATGCAAATAAACCTCGGTTCCCATTGTTTGCAAAGGCTGTTGAACATATTATGCATAGTCTGAAACAGGCAAATATACTGAAAATATAATTAACACATGAGTGAACATGACAAAATATAGGGCATGGATCCCCCAACCTGATTTTATGACCTATGACTTGTCTAATGTATTGGGTAGCTTCCTAGAGCTAAAATGACATCAGATTATAAACTGGAAAGGGGAACATGCAGGGGGGCAAGTAAGTGAATATAAGTAAATGGATTATTAAGCTTTCTATAGTTAAGGGCCTGTTATATCAGGTTAAGACTTTGTGGGAATAGTTAGGCTAAAGGCTGGGATTTAACTGAATAGTGTAGGCCCAAGGAGATAACCCTGTGTCAGATATTTTGCACTCTCATTTTGAGAAATAAGAGAGTAGCCACAAATGGGTATAAGTATACCACAGGATTCCACAAGAAGGGATTTTTATGGGGGGGCGGGGAGGGCTTAGCAAGTAGATTGCTATGCAGTATGTAATCAGTGAGGTCACATTTACATATAGGAATTAAGAAATAAGTGATGTAAATCATGAATTTTAATTCTTGATGCTTAATTATAGGCACCCCAAAGCCACATATGGATAGAGGCAGTTATTGACCTTATGATAATCAGGGTAAAGGAGAAAATATGGTATTTCTATCCATACTATTACCACAAGGAAGCATATAAAATACCACACCCAGTTCCCATTTCTTCAGGTGCTCGGGTCCCTGAGATGGTGTAAACTGAATCAAGAACTCCCTTCTGATGCACTCTATTTACTTTCCCCTCCATCTCTGTTTCCAAATGGTCTCCATAGGTTGTAAGTGTGCACAGTACAAGATTGTAAGTATGAACAGTGCAGGAAGCCACTTTACTGTATTTATCTTATTCTAATTATTATATATATTGATCCTTGCATATGATTTCAATTATTGTTGTCTGCATTAAATAAAGTTTCTCTGTGTGTTTCACCAAATTCCATCTTCTCAATTAACTTTCAGTAGCTGCCTCAGAAGAGAACCTGTTATCTGTGACAAGTGCATGTTGCACCGCAATATATAATCTTATAAGTTGTAATAATTGTTCAGGCTAGCACATGGAAGGTTGCAAAATTTCCCCCAAAAGTTTACCAACCTATTCACTTGGCTTCCACTAGAATCCACAGTCACGGAGAACAACCAGTTAGCCTTTTACATAAGGAATGTATTGAAGTAGAACAGAAAACCACCTACACAAATACATATTTAAATTTCCAATTTATAGCTTTAATATCTGGATAATAAGGTCTGCATACTCTCCACAACCCATTGTGACCGACTTCAGGGAACTTGGAAGCATGCTGAAGAAGAATGTCCAACCAATCTTCTCTGAGATACTTCCTGCCCCACAAGCAAAGGAAGACAGAAGGCAGAAGATTCTGGCAGTGAACCCGATGGCTAGGTAAGTGGTCTAGAGTGGAGGAGTTTGGTCCACCCTCTATGGGGAGAAGGGCTGAATAGTTTGGATGGCCTCCACCTCAGAAGAAGAGGGACCAATATTCTCAGAAACACGCTGGCTAGAGTAGTCAGGATGGCATGAAACTAATAACAAAGGGTAAGGGTAAAAAAGAGGGAAGCACAAAATTGAGGTGTTGAAAACAAAATTAATCAAGGAACCAAAGGACATGAGGTGAGTACATTCTTTTCTTTACCGTACACTAATGCTAGGAGACTCGGTAACATACAAGAGGAATTGAAATTGCTCGTTTATGAATGAAAATTTGATCAAGTTGGTGTTACTGAAACCTGGATAATAAGGTGAGATGATTCCCATGATTGGAATATTAAAATAAATGGTTATAACCTATTTAGGAAGACTCAAGTGTGCAAAAGGAGAGAGGGAGTGGCACTCTATGTAAAAAATGGCATTATTTGAATCACTGATAACTCAGATGAAAATTATCTTGAATTAAGGATGACAGTCCTAACACATAAAGCACCAATATGAGGTAATGGTTGGTGTCTGCTACAGACCATCGAATCATTTGAGGGAACAGGATAACTGGCTCCTTACTCACCTATTTATAATGTGTTTGGGAGGTGGGGGAAGCTGTTTTATCATGGGGGACATACTTCTGAGTGCCATATATTAAACCTCTCATACTACCAGTACTAAAACATCCTTGGAATTTCTAAATATGTTAGATGACAATTTTCTAACTCAAAAAGTGCTGTATCCACCACAGCAGAATTCTATATTCCACATCGTCTTGACCAATAAAGAGGAACTGATCACAGAACTAAAAGCAATCATGCATTGATCTCATTTATAATGTGCAAAGAGAATAAAGTCCAGACCAGAAATATATATGCTTGGTGCTTTAAAAAAGTTTCACAAAGCTGAAAACAATTATGAGCCAAATCAGCTGAGAGGAAGAATGTAATCAAAAACATGTGAATAAATTGGAAATCCTTGTATAAATGGAAATTGTTTATGAACACTTTACTAGATGCCCCAAAATGCCAAAATTCCACATCAAGGAAGAAGACCCAAAACCAACCTGGTTTAGAGGAAAAGTGAAAATAGCTATTTTTTAAAATATAGAGAAAGAGTGCAAATGAAAGAAATGGGAAGTTGATAGTAATGAATATAAATCCAAAGCAAGCAATTGTAGAAAATTGATAACGGAAACAAAGCACAAGGAGAAATCTATGGCTGGCAGAGTTAAGGACAATAAGAACAAGTTTTGTAAACATTTAAAGAATAAAAAGAATACGAACAATGGTATTCATCCATTACTAGATGGAAATGGTAGAATTATCAATAATAATGCAGAAAAGGCAAAAGTATTAAATAAATGTTTCTGTTCTATATTTGGGGAAAAACAGATTATGTAATCAGATAATGTGATAACACACTTTTCATTCCACTAGTACCTCAGGAAGATGTTAAAGCACAGATATCAAAGGTAGACATTTTTAAATCAGCAGGTCGGGTAACTTGTATCCAAGAGTTTTAAAAGATCCAGCTGAGGAGCTCATGGGACTGCTAATGATGCTTTTCAATAAGTCTTGATACATTGGGGAAGTTCCAGAAAACTAATATAATACCAATATTTTAAAAAGAGTAAACAACATCAATCCCAGGCAAGTTAATGTAGTGGCTGATATAGGACTTGATTAGTAAAGAATTAAAAGAGGGTAATATAACATGACAAAGTTCCTCCTCTGCCTTGGTGGGTCCTGCTCTTATTGGTGGATTTGCTCACCTCAGAGATTCACGGCCGCCCTCAGTTTGGCCACTTTTGCTAGTGGCTCAAACCTGCCACTCTCTCAGCTAACCTCATCACTGGCCAGCAAGGGGAAAGAACAAGGAAGGAGAACAAGGAAGGAGAACAATCCCCACAGTCTCTGCTGGTCCACTTAGTGGGTCGGGGCATAGGCCAGGGACCTTCCTCTCTGGTGGAACCCACAGTCCAGGTCAACTCCTCCTGTATCCAATAGGGAGTTGGGAACCTGGTCCTGCCCTCTACTCCAGGTTCCAGCCCAGGGCCCTGTGGATCACAGCTGTCTACAGTGTTTTGTGTAACACCTGTATGACAGCTTCAACTCCCTGGGCTACTTCCCCATGGTCTCCTTCCAACACCTTCTGTATCCTCACCACAAGACCTTCCTCCTGATGCCAGATAGCGTTTGTACTCCTCAGTAGTCCAGCAGCATGCCCTCTCACTCTCAGCTCCTTGCACGTCCCTCACTGACTGAAGTGAGGTCCTTTTTAAGCCAGGTGCCCTGATTAGCCTGCCTGTTTTAATTGATTCTAGCAGCTTCTTAATTGTCTCCAGGTGTCCTAATTAGCCTGTCTGCCTTAATTGGTTCCAGCAAGTTCCTGATTGTTCTGGAACTGCTCCTGTTACCTTACCCAGGAAAAAGGGACCTGCTTAACCTGGGGCTAATATATCTGCCTTCTATCACTCTCCTGTAGCCATCTGGCCTGATCCTGTCACAATAATTAATGCCAATGAACGTGGGGTTTTGGAAAATAGATCTTATCAAATTAACTTGATTTCTTCTTTTATGAACTGACAAGTTTGGTTGTTAAAGACAATAGTGTTTATGTAATATACATAGACTTTGGCATCTGACTGGGTACCACATGACATTTTGATTAAAATCTAGAACAATATAAAATTAACATAGCACACATAAAGTGGATTAAAAGCCAGCTAATTGATAGATCTCAAAATGTAATTGTAAATAGGAAATCATCAATGAGCAGGTGTATTTCTAGTGACATAACATAATTTGTAGATGACACAAAAATTGGGGGTGAGGGATGGTAAATAATGAAGAGACAAGGCCATTGACAAAGAGTGATCTGGATCACTTGGTAAACTGAGTGAAAGCAAACCATGTGTGTTTTAATAAGGCTAAATGTAAATGCATACATCTAAGAACAAGAACGTAGGCCATACTTACAGGATGGGGGACTGCATCTTGGGAAGCAGTGACTCTGCAAATGATTCGGGGGTTGTGATGGATAATCAACTAAACATGAGCTTTTAGTGCACAGCTGTGGCCAAATGGACTAATGCAATTCTTGGGTGCATAAACAGGTGATTAGAGAGGTTATTTTACCTCTGTATCTGGCACTGGTATGACCAACTGCTAGAATACTGTGTGCAGATAGCAATTACAACCAGGGCCTACGTGTCCAGTTCTGGTACCCACAATTCAAGAAGGATGTGGATAAACTGGAGAGGATTCAGAGAAGAGTCATGAGAATGATTAAAGGATTAGAAAACATGTCTTACAGCCATAGAATCAAGGAACTCTATTTAGTTTAACAAAAGAAGGAAAAGGGGTGTCTTGATTATAATCTAGTATCTAGATGGGGGAAATATTTAATAATGGGCTCTTCAATCTAGCAGAGAAAGCTATAACATGATCCAGTGGCTGAAAGTTCAAGCTAAACAAATTGATCCTGGAAATAAGAGGTACATTTTTCACAGTGAAAATAATTAACCATTTGGAACTATTTATCAAGGATTATGGAAGAGTCTTCATCACTGACAATTTTTAAATCAAGATTGAATGGTTTTTTCTAAAAGATATGCTTTAGGAATTATTTTTGGAAAGTTCTATGGCTTGTGTTATACAGGAGCTCAGACTACTAGATGGTCAGAATGGTTCCTTTTGGCCTTGGAATCTATTAATTCAGTATGCATTATATTCTTTATTTAAAGCAGAATTGTATTATTTTCTTTCACAGATAAGAGAAAGATGTCAGGTCTCTAGTAAAAGACATACTGAATTCAATATCAAAGCCTTTAAAAAGAAAAATAAGAATAAAGATTGGAAAATACTGCACTCTCCCCTTATAACACACATTAGCATGGGCAAATGGCTGAAGAGAACAAAACTGGATTTCCCAACCCAAAATTATTTAATTATTCCAGTATATTGTCTCTGGTTTTAATGCAGCTTTTGAATGAACTAAAAAGGCCCACAGAGCAAACAACATATTCTATAGCTCTGATTGTCATCTTGTCATGCCCCTGTGTCTGTTAATCCTCCATATAACAATTACAACCAGGGCCTATGTCTCCTTCACACACTGGAAAAAAAAGTCTTTTAACATGGGGAGAAACAACCTTAAGAATTATCCTACCATCTTGCACTTTCCACACAATGTTTGTCCAATTCCAGAGTGAATGGTTTCATGCTGAGGTTCCCATTCTGCAGCCCCCCACTCTGTAACAAGCCTGCAGATGTTCCAAATGCATTCTTATTTTACCAACTACTGTCCTGGCACAAACCTGAATATCTTCAGGCAGTTAATGACTGACAAAAGGGACGAATAAACAAATACATTTTGAGAAATCCTTTCCAGGCTTTGGAGCTGCTCTGCAGAGTTTACTTCTGTCCATGCTCTGCCTCCTTTTTCACCCTGCACACTGCCACACACTGATCACACACTCCCTATGTGGCTTCCCACACCAAGCCATTATTGGGCAATGGAACCATAGCATTCTTGCACATGACACTTGGGGTGACACTTCAGCCACAGAAGAGGGGCTGGATTTGCTCTGGATATGTCAAGATTAAATGTTATTTAAATATTATTCAAATTGTTAGCAGCCTGAATTTAGGGATCCTGAAACTGATGTTAGCATGGTTGCCGACTTTCATGCAGTAAATAAGCACCCCAACTTTCACAATAAGCCAAAAATCAAGCTAATCCCATTTCAAAACAAGGCCAAAACAAGCCAGTCCCTAAGAACCCCAACACTCTGTGTGTCTAGATCCCCCCAGCATGCAGTCTGGCACCGTGGTGGACCATCTGTGCACCGGTGACTCTCTCCCCCTCGTGTCCCTGCTTGCCAGGAGCTAATCAGAAAAAAAAGAAGCAACCAGCTACAACAAGCTACAAGACAAAAAGCAACTCACAAGCTAATTGAGCCAAAACCAAGCCCAATTTCTGTGTTTTTTCTGCAGGTTCGGCATGTCTGGATTTTAGATGGAAAACAGTCCAAAAGAGAAAAGCCATGCGCTCTCGGTGAATCTTCCTGTATAAATGCTTTTAATAAGTAGATGATTAAGTACAAATGCATTCATAATCAATTCGATTTTAAAGCCCATATCAAGTTTTCATCTGCAAATTTTTCTTTAAATTAGTTACTGAATTTTTCAGCTTCTGTACTTAATTTTCTTGTCTTTATCTCAAGGAAACCTCACCATACTAAATTGCTCCACAGCATGCTCCTGAACTCATTCTGAATGTTGAGTTGTAGCCTCTGGCAATATTTAATATACAATTATGTTTTTGCTTTGTTCTGTCATGAAATATCTTAGGTATTTTCTCCCAAAGCCATCAGAGACAACAAATAAATGGGATATTTCCCTTCATTTGGAAGAGGCAGAATTCAGTATATCTAAAATACATTCTTTAATATAATTTCCATAAAGTCTGCCAGTACTATTACCACAGAATGGCCCAGGTCAGAGACCTGACAGGTGAAATTCCCCATTGAATTCAGTTGTAGTTCTCCTGGCTTAGGGACTACAAGATCAGTACTAAATTTGTAATGTTAATATTCATAGTTGATATAGTAAAACTTACATTATTAAAAGACAAAGGATAACACTGAATAGTTCATTCAGCAGCAGATTTTCATTCCGTTTAGGAACATCAGCTGGGATGTACTTGTTGATCTCAATCAAGGCATAGAGCATCCTTTTTTACCTCTTTCACTCACAGATTAAAATTGCAATTGAATGGAAATAAGTCACTGTTTTGTTGGTTCTGAATTTTCCCCCTAACTATTCAGGAAAACAACCTCTCTCGGACAGTAATGCAATGATAGATAATGGGACAAAACTAAAATGAACATAATAGCTTTTTGTTATTTTATTTTAGTTGTATTTTACATTCCCATATGCTCCTTGTAACGACAAACAAAACAAATAAAAACAGTGCATCAAACATTTGCTTTGCTTCCTGAAGGACAATAATGCATTAAATATCATTCTAGCTATGAAGAAAATTTACACATACCATTATCATTTGAACTTGTTTTCCACCTTGTCAGGGATGTTTTTGATTTAAAAATCCTGTATTTTCAAGTATATCAAAGAGTACAGTACGTTGGAAAAGAAATGGATCCTTATACTAATTATCCATTTTTTAAACCTGATTTGAACAAAAAAAATTATATATTTTAAAGGATTCAAATGTAGACATGATGCATAAAATGTAGTAAGTTTAGACACAACATAAGAACGGCCATACTGAGTCAGACCAAAGGTCCACCTAGCCCAGTATCCTGTCTTCTGACAGTAGCCAATGCCAGGTGCCCCAGAGGGGATGAATAGAACAGGTAATCATCAAGTAATCCATCCCCTGTAGCCCATTCCTAGCTCCTGGTAAACAGACACTAGGGAGACCATCCCTGTCAATCTGGCTAATAACCATAGATGGACTTAGCCTCCATGAATTTATCTAGTTCTTTTTTTGAACGCTGTTATAGTCTTGGCCTTCACAAAATTCTCTGGCAAGGAGTTCCACAGGTTCACTGTGCACTGTGTGAAAAGATACTTCCTTTTGTTTGTTTTAAACTTGCTGCCTCTTAATTTCATTTGATGACCCCTAGTTCTTGTGTTATGAGAAGGAGTAAATGACACTTCCTTCTTTACTTTCTCCACACCAGTCATGATTTTATAGACCTCAATCAAATCCCCCATTAGTTGTCTCTTTTCCAAGCTGAAAAGTCCCAGTCTTATTAATCTCTCTCATATGGCAGCCATTCCATACCCCTAATCATTTTTGTTGTCCCTTTATGAACCATTTCCAATTCCAATATATCTTTTTTGAGATCTGCACATTGTATTCAAGATGTGGGCGTACCATGGATTTATATAGGGGCAATATGATATTTTCTATTTTATTATCTATCCCTTTCTTAATGATTCAAAACATTCTGTTAGCTTTTTTGATTGCCGCTGCACATTGAGTGGATGTTTTCAGAGAACTAGCCACAATAACTCCAAGATCTCTTTCTTGAGTAGGAACAGCCAATTTAGACCCCATCATTTTATATGTATAGTTGGGATTATGTTTTCCAATGTGCATTACTTCACATTTATCAACATTGAATTTCATCTGCTATTTTGTTTCCCAGTCACCCAGTTTTGAGAGATCCCTTTGTAGTTCTTCAAAGTCTGCCTGGGACTTAACTTTCTTGAGCAATTTTGTATCATCTGCAAATTTTGCCACCTCATTCTTTATCCCTTTTTTTAGATCATTTATGAATATTTTGAAAAGGACTGGGCCCAGCACAGACCCCTGGGGACACTACTATTTATCTGTCTTTATTCTGAAAACTGATAATTTATTCCTACCCTTTGTTTCCTATCTTTTAACCAGTTACCAATCCAGGAGAGGACCTTACCTCTTATCCCATGACAGCTTACTTTGCTTAAGAGCCTTTGGTGAGGGACCTTGTCAAAGGCTTTCTGAAAATCTAAGTACACTATATCCCAGGGATTGGCAACCTTTAGCACATGGCCCATCATGGAAATCCGCTGACAAGCCGGGATGGTTTGTTTATCTGCAGCGTCTGCAAGTTCAGCCTATCGCAGCTCCCACTGGCCGTGGTTCGCCATTCCGGGCTAATGGGATCTGCGGGAAGCAGTGTGGGCTGAGGGATGTGCTGGTTGCTGCTTCCCGCAGCCCCATTGGCCTGGAACGGCGAACCACGGCCAGTGGGAGCTGCGATTGGCCGAACCTGTGGATGCTGCAGGTAAATAAACCAGCCCGGCCCACCAGCAGAGTTCCCTGATGGGCCGCATGCCAAAGTTTGCCGATCCCTGCTATATCCACTGGATCCCAGATGTCCACATGCTTATTAACCACCTCAAAGAATTATGGTAGATTGTAAGGCATGATTTCCCTTTAAAACCATGTTGACTCTTATGTTCATTGAAGATTATGTCCATCTATGTGTCTGACAATTTTGTTCTCTACTATCATTTCAACCAGTTTGCCTGGTAACTGAAGTCAGGCTTACTGGCTTGTAATTGCCAGGATCACCTCTGGGGATCTTGAACTTCCTTAAACATATTTAAACATCCTTTGTCAATGTGTAAAGGAGTCTTAGCTGGAGTAACTGACATGAGGACCTGGAAGAAGGAGGAAAGCTTCCTTAGTAATCACATTGTGTAGTTTCCAAATTCAAGGCTAATGGTTACTTACAGAAAGATTCTTATACAGACCACCGACTCATCTAACATCAATTCACTGTTCTCAAAAATGTTTAATTCTACAGACTACTAGGAAAGGCTATAAACTACAGTAGAACATGGACCAAATTTGAGAACCACTGCTCTATTTTACAAATTTGTAAAAATCAAAAATCCAGCATCATCATCTAGGGTCTGATTCTCATTATGTCTCACTCTGTTGCTTTCATAAGTATAGCTGATAGATCTTCTCTGGCTTCTTTTTAATTCTACTGATTTTACTTATAGTACCCTTACAAAGGCAGGTACCTTATACAAGCAAGTAAAATCACCACTACAGAAGTGCTGAACAGTTTATAAATGTCTAACTAAGAAAGTTAAATTATAAATAGAACACCTCAAAGCAATGCCTTTCAGACTGTACTTCAGAAGTCTCTTGTGTAAGCAGAACAAAGGAGACAGAGAAGAAAGATAAAGGCTTTGGGCATACGATTACATACAAGTTCTTGACAAAGTCTTTTCTCTCTTATGGGACCACAAGACATAACATAAATTTAGGTAAATAACCTATCAGGCTTATTACAAAGTTCTTCATATGACTAAAGTGAAAGTAAAAGCTAGTAAGAAGGCAGAGAGAATGCAAGAAAAATGAAAGCTAGCATGATTTCAAATGCTACAGTATTTCCAGGTAAGCTGCATAATCAGTGTTGTAGGTCTGGTGGATAGAATTGCAAATCAGCATGATAAGGGATTTACAGGAATCATCTAGTGAGCCTCACTGATTAAACTACTTTTTATTGTGAAGCACTTGCATATTTCAAAGTATTACATAAATACATCTTCCTTAAGAAACTAATGTCTGATAGGAAATAGTAGAGCCCCGAGAGTATAAATTACCATTGAGAAAAAGCAGAAACAGGGTGGAGGCAGAGAAGAGGAGGAGCCTGTAGCAACAGTTTCTCAAATGAAAAGATTTAAAATACTGTAGGGATACAGGGCTACCCTTTTTTGAAAGGTCTCTGATTTCATTCCCAGAATCTACACAGATGTTCACATTCTTTCATTGGTTTACCTAAACCTTTTACGTCACCAGCTGAAATTCAAGTTAATAAAGAACAATTTTTTTTCTCTTTCAAGACTGGTCCATGCTCTATCTGAAATTATCTCAATTCAGTACTTAGTAAGGTGTCCATATCATAGATAACACCACCCTAATTAGAACTAATTGGTTCCCTTGCTACCATTCTGAGTGAAGAAGCCAAAGAATGAATGGGTGTGGAAACTGAACTACTATTATATTTTGTCTTGGTTAAACACTAACAATACGTTGAATGCTGGACAAGACACAAATACAGTTCCTGCGCTGAATGCCAGATACAAATAAAACAAAATTAACTTATTGTATACATCAAATTATTACCTCATGCCCCTGATTTATGTGGGTTAATGTTGTGGAATTTAGCAGACATTGATAAAAAAGGAAGTGGGGGTGGGGAGTTGTAGCAATAGGAGAAATCTAAGCATATGGGCAGCATGGAAGATTGGGAGGAGGAAGCAAATGGGATGGTAAGTAAAGCATGTTTGGCGGAGAGAAGACAATGAGGGGAACAGGCTAAATAACAGGATTTAGAGGCTGTGGTAGAATTGTGCATGGCCTCAAAGCAAGGGCAAGAAGTTTAGACTTGCCATTGAAGGCAAAAGGAAGCCTATGACAGGATTTTTAAAATGGGTCTTTGACTTGTAGAAAATAAAGATCAACCCATTAAAAATAAAGCTTGTCTAAAAAAATCAGTTTAGAGAACCAGTTATGCTAAAATATATATTTCTGTGCTTGAAAAAATGGGCAAGCACATACCCTGGCCTTACCCTTATATCTGTGCTCTCAGCTAGGCACGTAATATTTGTAGGTTCTCATTTCAGCATACAACAATTTTCATGCTTTTCAGCATCACTTGTTGAAAATCGTTAAATACACAGATGTTCAACTGAATAAGCAACTAGGTGCGCAACTGACAGTTTTGAGAATAAAATAGTGTCATGGCTGTTTTCAAAATGTAGCCCTCTGCATTTCACGAGGAAAGATTTGACTCTCTGAAGTCATTCAACAGTTGAGTTTCGTTCAGTGACCACCATAGGCATGCAAGTATTTCCTCAGTTACCATTTCAGAGACCAGCTGCTGACCAAGAGGCTGTTTCTGCTAGAAGATAAACAGATAATCATTTTCTACTGCAGTTGTAGGGTTATAAACGATAACCGGAAATGATTTCTTCTAACAGGATTTTCTTTCAGTGATCAAAGCATCAAATATATACTTGTAAGCAGAGAAAAAATAGCTCCACTAACAGAATAATAATACTATCCCGACATCTAATTTTCTCCTACTCAGAATTCAAATTCAGAGAAAACTGAGTGAATACAGTACTCTTTGTTAAAATGGTATAAGTATAATTAAATATATACACAGAGAGAGAAAATATGGGGGTAGTGGAGTTTCTCTTGTTAAATGTTTTCCATTTGAGCTCAAATTCAGCACGTGCATAGACTTAGGCAGTTGCTCACATAACTTGCTGAATCAAGGAACAAAGAACATTGTCCGGCTATATCAAAAGAAGGACAGGAGACATTACATACGGTTTTAATCAGGCTGAAACTTTATCATTAGATGTCTGGGATTACTCAACAGATGAAAGTGGACAGTGCAGGTAACCCCATGTTCATTCAATAACTTCCCAGGGGGTTCCACCAGCCGCACCCCCATCTTTTTTCATCCAGGTCCCCCAGCCAATCCACTGATGGGAACTTACCATCCATCCCCCACTTGTAGGAGGGTTAAGGTGGGCTATAAGAAAGGAGGTTGGCTCCCTGCCGTACCAATCATAGAAGTCCCCGACCTCCCTTTCCCCCTGTTCCATTCCTATAACTAACATCTCCTTTTTAAGTCCTTTACCAAACCATTTATCCAGTCACTGGATGCCTTCCCTATGGAGTAGCTGCACTGGACATCCTCCCCACTTATATAATGAGTTGCTACATATAGTCTAATTCCCATAAGTGCAGGAACTAGGGGTGCTGCCGCACCTCCTGCCTTGAAGTCGTTCCCATTATATACAGGGTTTACAGTTTGGTTCAATGGCTCTCGGCACTCCCACTATACAAATTGTTCCAGCACCCCTGTTAACTCCCTTCATGCCACATGTCAACAAAGCCCTCCCCGAACCTGCTGAGGGGAAGGTGAAAAAACCCAAATTCTGCCTAGGCCAATCTAGTGGTAAGGGAAATTCCTTGCCAGCCCCCATGAAAAGGATCGCCTAGTGCAATGCCCACAGCAGGTCTTGACTAAATCCGATATTTTACCACCTTAAGGGGAGGGAGGGTGCATGGGTGCTGCCAGGGTGACCAGAGAGCAAGTGTGCAAAATCGGGACGGGGGGTGGGGAGGTAATAAGCTTCTATATAAGAAAAAGCCTGAAATATTGAGACTATAAAAATCGAGACATCTGGTCACCCTAGTGCTGCCTCAGCCTGCTCCGTGTGAAAAGGGGGCTTCAGAGCATGGGCTGCCCCTTTTAAGCCCTTTGGCCCATCCAAATTCCAGGGGATGTCAGTGTCACCCCTTGTCCCCTTTTCAGCAGTTTGACCTCTCTCTTTCCCCTCCCCTCCATAAAGCACTGTTCCCTTCATTCAGCCAGCCAGCCAAATTCCCCGTCGGTTAAAGGTGTGGTGCGGTCATTGGTAAATCTGTGAGTTTGTCAGCTAATGGTTGAGGAGAGACCAGTACCTACAAATGCTGTACTCAAGGCACAGAGAATCAAAAAAAGTACACTACAGAAAAAAATATGAAGGCAATGGGAAGGAGCAAGACCAAAACTGCAGTAAACAACAATAGTGAAAATTAGGAAGGGCTGTAAGAATTCTGTAATCCAGAAAAAGAAATCTTGCATCTAGTACATAACTAAAACAATGGCAGATTTTCCATTTTCAAAACTGTATCAGTTAGGCAGAATTAATTCAATACATTTTAGTTCCCTACTGTGAAATTTGGGGATAAATTCTATCATCATGCAACTTCTATTGACACTGATGGGAGACAGGCATGAGCCGTTGAGGGCAGAGCTAAATAGACTAGATTTCTGTTCATAATGAACACATCTCTCTGTTGCTTGAATATACTGATAGTGTGGCTCAGTTTACTGGTCTCAGAACTAGAGCAAGAGCCAGGGATTCTTGAATTATAATTAGGACTCTGACACTGATTCCTGTGTGTCCTTCAGCAAAGAATGTCTCTTGTCTGTCTCAGTATTCCCAAACATGAAGTACAGATAATACTACCTGCTCACATACATGGGGTTAATAAATGCAAGAAAGATGGAGAGTGGTATATAATTACATGATAGCTATGATATATAAATACTGGACAATATTTTGTAACATATTTCAAAAGTAGTCAAATAATACACAGGAATGTTGTCTGTTAAGATTTCACCATTTTTTCTTATTTATGTACCCCATTAATTAACCCAGCACAATGTCTACATCTCTCAAAAAACAAAATACTAAAAGTAATGTGAAGAAGAAATAAAGATAAAAGAGTTTCACAGAACGAAACTGCAAACCAGCAGTAGAAATCTAAGTGAAACAGTGACGTACCACTAAGCAAAAATTAAGTTGGAAAGCCGTGTCAGCAAAAATGAATGGGTTTATATTCTAAATTTCTGTCCTGAAAGTTAGCTCATTTTTTCCCCTCTGATAACTTTTAACACATGCTGTTATTTCAAAGTCACTCTGGGTACTCATTTAGATGGACTCCTATTACCAAAAAAACCCTTCTCCTTTTAACATATTTAGTAGTTATATTTATCCTGATAATATTCTATTTGACAATTTTATCACTGATGGAACTTTTCCAGCTTATGCAGGTTCTTTAGACTCCTTTGATTTTTGACCTGGCACTCTGCCATGAGCACTCTTCAGAGCAAATATCATTTGTTATCCAGGGATTCTGACATGATTCTTCCTCAGGGACCAAGTCAATTTATTTATTTTTTTCAGTTTTTCTATGATGGAAAAGTTCTGCTACTGCAGTTAATGTAAGAGCTTCGGCTGAGTCTAATCTCTTTATTCTGGACAAAAGCTTGTTTCGTTAGTGCAGATAGCAAGAGGGGCTGCTGTGCCATGTGTACACTCAGTCCTTAGGTGGTGCGGGTGAGGTTTGCACTGTTACCTTCTGTGGGGGTAAGAGGCCAGCTTGAACTTGCATTGAGAACGCCTCAGGCGTTAGCTGGACATATCCTTTTCCCAGTGAGTACTGGCACCCCCCATTTTTAAAGCTGCACTGGCAAGCTGGTGGACCCCTCCAGTGGAGAAATATAAGTGTTCTTTGAGTCACTTTGACCCAGCCCTCTACACAGATTTTCAGATAACAAGGGCCTTCCACTGAGGTCTGTGCCACTAGAGCAAACAGAGCTCAGAGATTTTAGGCCAAACAATAGTCTACTGTGGTCACCTTATGACTTATATCTTCTAGCCTCAAGTGTCCGGTTCATAAAAAGTGGGAGGGGGAAGACTGTAAATTATCCATGATTTGAAAACAAGCAGAACAAAATGAAAAACACAATTATCTGTCCAACTATACAATTTTAAAGTAGTGAAAATAAAGGATTCAGCTAAGAACTACAGATTTAATTACAGTTTCCTTGGTAAAATAAAATGACCCAATTTTAGTGTGTTTTGTTATTAAAAAAAAAATTGTCAAGTACATCCTTGTACTTTACCCTAACAACTTGTGGTCCTTTTCCCATCGAATGCTGTTTGTATCCATCTATGGAAGACAAGGTGTGAAACCGCTCAACAATCTCTCAATCTAGGCAAATATTTAACTCCACTAGCCAAAGAATTTTCCCCACATGTGGTCTCTGGCAGGTTGAAATACCCAATCCCCTCCTCACTCAGAAAGTGGGAACACCATGTGAGACTTGGGGCCAAATTCTCTGCTGGTAATGTTCTAATGAAATCAATAATGGAGTTACACCAGTAGAAAATGTGGGGTTACCTTTCTTTTCTAGTGAGCAAGAAATATAGGCCCTTCTTGACCCTATAAACTTAAGGATACAGTATTACATCCATGTTAAGCTTTACTGTGCTCTATATCGTTTCCTAACTCCAATGGTCATGTTCACAAAAATACACTCTACCCGAACACATTCACTATATTTTTAATTCCCTGTGAGCCATGGTGGATAGTCTATTCATAATCAATACAGAAAACATTCACTTATTCACCCTTCATGCAAGTGGTGATAAGACCAATACATTTAAATTTTCAATACAAATAATGAATACAGTGGATTCATGGGTTTTTAAAAATGTTTTAGGTATGGGTATAATTGCAAAATTGCTGAATGTATGCAGTTTCTTATTGCATAACATATAAAAAAGCAAGAACCTGGCACAGGAATAATTTAGACAGCCATTTGCTTATAGTACTGTGTCCCTGTCAGGAAAATAGTTATGTTTAAACCTAAGTATTCATTATACAACTAGCATTTTGAGTGCTCATTTGTTCTGCATTTTTATTATATGAACATACAGAACAAGGAGATTAATTATAAGATAGAAAGTTCTAGCTTAACCAAAACATTAGGCAGAGTTCCAAAACAGTAAGCAAAGAAACCTCCCAAGTCATCAAAAAATGTACAGTAAAGTTTAAGGACAGGCAGATTTAACAAAGGGAATTTTATCTGGGTGTTCTTTTTTTCAGCACTTTTAACTATCGTGAGTATGCAGAGTGCTTAACAGACTTCCAAGGAATGTTCAAACCCAATCCATTTTTAGTAACACACACACACACACACTCATTATGGCTGAAATTTCCAGGTGCATTGGGAGCCTTCATAAATTCTTATGCACTACTTAAACTTTAAGTTCCAATTATCCCAGGATTTCCCTAGTCCAATTATCCCGAGATTTCCCTGATCAGGTCCTAGAGCAGAGGTGGGCAAACTACGGCCCGCAGGCCACATCCAGCCCCCAGGACCCTCCTGCCCGGCCCCTGAGCTCCTGGCCCGGGAGGCTAGCCCCCAGTCCCTCCCCTGCTGTTCCCCCTCCCCGACAGCTTCAGCGTACCACACCGCCAGTGCAACTCTCTGGGCAGCTGGGCAGCACAGTTGTAGAGCCGCGGCCTGACCGGCTGCTCCAGGCAGCAGGATAAGGGGGCGGGGGGGTTGGATAGAAGGCAGGGGAGTTCAGGGGCTATGGCTAGGGGTTGGGGCGGTCAGAGGGTGGGGAACAGGGGAGTTGGATGGGGCAGGGGTCCCGGAGGTGCAGTCAGGAATGGGGGGGGGTTGGATGGGGCAGCAGGGGGTAGTCAGGGATGGGTGGTCCGGGGGTGGTCAGGGAGCAGGGGGGTTCATAGATTCATAGACTTTAAGGTCAGAAGGGACCATCATGATCATCTAGTCTGACCTCCTGCACAATGCAGACCACAGAATCTCACCCACCCCCTGCTGTAATAAACCCCTAACCTATGTCTGAGCTACTGAAGTCCTCAAATCATGGTTTAAAGACTTCAAGGTGCAGAGAATCCTCCAGCAAGTGACCTGTGCCCCACACTGTAGAGGAAGGCAAAAAAACCCTTACCCCAAATATGGCTATCAGCTAAACCCTGGGCATGTGAGCTAGACTCACCAGCCAGACACCCAGGAAAGAATTCTCTCTAGTAACTCAGATCCCACCCCACCTAACATCCCATCACAGGCCATTGGGCATATTTATCACTAACAGTCAAAGATCAATTAATTGCCAAAATTAGGCTATCCCATCATACCATCCCCTCCATAAACTTATCAAGCTTAGTCTTGAAGCCAGATAGGTCTTTTGCCCCCAGTGCTCGCCTTGGAAGGCTGTTCCAGAACTTCACTCCTCTGGTGGTTAAAAACCTTCATCTAATTTCAAGTCTAAACTTCCTGATGGCCAGTTTATATCCATTTGTTCTTGCATCCACATTGGTACTGAGCTTAAATAATTCCTCTCCCTCTCGGGTATTTATCCCTCTGATATATTTATAGAGAGCAATCATATCTCCCCTCAGCCTTCTTTTGGTTAGGATAAACAAGCCAAGCTCCTTGAGTCTCCTTTCATAAGACAAGTTTTCCATTCCTCGGATCATACTAGTAGCCCTTCTCTGTACCTGTTCCAGTTTGAATTCATCCCTCTTAAACACGGGAGACCAGAACTGCACACAATATTCCAGATGAGGTCTCACCAATGCCTTGTACAACGGTACTAACACCTCCTTATCTCTACTGGAAATATCTCACCTGATGCATCCCAAGACCGCATTAGCTTTTTTCATGGCCATATCACATTGGCGACTCATAATCATCCTGTGATCAACCAATACTCCGAGGTCCTTCTCCTCCTCTGTTACATCCAACTGATGAGGCTCCAGTTTATAGCAAAAATTCTTGTTATTAATCCCTAAATGCATGACCTTGCACTTTTCACTATTAAAGTTCATCCTATTACTATTACTCCAGTTTACAAGATCATCCAGAGCTTCCTGTATGATATCCCGGTCCTTCTCTGTATTGGCAATACCTCCTAGCTTCGTGTCATCCGCAAACTTTATTAGCACACTCCCATTTTTTGTGCCAAGGTCAGTAACAAAAAGATTAAATAAGATTGATCCCAAAACCGATCCCTGAGGAACTACACTAGTAACCTCCTTCCAGCCTGACAATTCACTTTTCAGTATGACCTGTTGTAGTCTACCCTTTAACCAGTTCCTTATCCACCTTTCAATTTTCATATTGATCCCCATCTTTTCCAATTTAACTAATAATTCCCCATGTGGAACCGTATCAAATGCCTTACTGAAATCAAGGTAAATTAGATCCACTGTGTTTCCTTTTTCCAAAAAATCTGTTACCTTCTCAAAGAAGGAGATCAGGTTGGTTTGGCATGATCTACCTTTTGTAAAACTACGTTGTATTTTGTCCCAATTACCGTTGACCTCAATGTCCTGAACTACTTTCTCCTTCAAAATTTTTTCCAATACCTTGCATACTACAGATGTCAAACTAACAGGCCTATAAATACCCGGATCACATTTTTTCCCTTTCTTAAAAATAGGAACTGTGTTAACAATTCTCCAGTCATACAGTACAACCCCTGAGTTTACAGATTGATTAAAAATTCTTGCTAATGGGCTTGCAATTTCATGTGTCGTTCCTTTAATATTCTTGGATGAAGATTATCTGGGCCCCCTGATTTAGTCCCATTCGAGTTTCACTTCTACTTTGGATGTGGTAATATCTACCTTCATATCCTCATTCGTATTTGTCGTCCCTAAGCTCCTCATTAGCCTCATTAAAGACTGAGGCAAAGTATTTGTTTAGATATTGGGCCGTGCCTAGATTATCCTTAACCTCCACTCCATCCTCAGTGTTTAGCGGTCCCACTTCTTCTTTCTTTGTTTTCTTCTTATTTATATGGCTATAGAACCTTTTATTATTGGTTTTAATTCCCTTTGCAAGGTCCAACTCTACATGGCTTTTTGCCTTTCTCACTTTATCCCTACATGTTCTGACCTCAATAAGATAGCTTTCCTTGCTGATCCCTTCCATCTTCCACTCCTTGTAGGCTTTCTGCTTTTTCTTAATCACCTCTCTGAGATGTTTGCTCATCCAGCTTGGTCTACAACACCTGCCTATGACTTTTTTCCCCTTTCTTGGGATGCAGGCTTCTGATAGCTTCCGCAAGTTTGACTTTAAGTAATTCCATGTCTCCTCTGCCTTTAGATCCACAAGTTCTTTAGTCCAATCCACTTCCCTAACTAATTTCCTTATTTTTTTAAAGTTAGCCATTTTGAAATAAAAAACCCTAGTCACAGATCTAGGTGGATGGGGCAGGAGTCCCGGGGGACCATCAGGGGACAGGGGGGTTAGATGGGGCAGGAGTCCCGGTGGAGCCGTCAGGGGGTGAGAAGCAGGGGGGTCGGATAGGAGGCAGGGGCTGGGCTACGCCTGGCTGTTTGGGGAGGCACAGCCTCCCCTAACTGGCCCTCCATACAATTTTGGAAACCCAATGTGGCCCTCGGGCCAAAAAGTTTGCCCGCCCCTGTCCTAGAGGCCTAAATCAGAGCCTGTTGCAAACTGACTTCAACGGGCTTTGTGTTAGACCCTAAAGGAGCAAAAGGACTCTGCATGTGCAAGCTGCCTTGTTGCTTTGTGGTCCCCTACGCAGCATCCAGGCAAAGCTGAAGTCTCTGCACTCTCCTGAGTACAGGGTCTACTCCCTTTCTCTCCAGCCAACAGAGTTGGGCATTGAGAGGCAGACATTCTGTACCATCTTGTCTTTCCAGTATCTTCTCAGACATCTTGGGTATACAGAAGGCTTGTTGAAATTGTATGATATTGTTTTAAGAGCATATATGTGTGTTTGTGTATGTGTAGGGAGGGTCCAGGTCCTGCTTGCAGACTAGAGTTAGGGTAACCATCTGTCCCATATTTTAAGATTTGTTGAAATCATAGAGCAGAGGGTTAGAAGGGACCATAACGGTCATCTAATCTAATCCCCTGCCAAGATGCAGGATAAGTTGTGTCTAAACCATCCAAGACAGATGGCTCTCCGGCTTCTTTTTGAAAACATCCAATGAAGGAGCTTCTACAGTCTGTTCCATTGTCCTACTGTTCTTACAGTTAGGAATTTTCTTCCTGAGATTTAATCTATATCTGCTATGCTGTAGTTTGAACCCATTGCCTCTTGTCCTGACCTCTGTGGCAATGTATTAAAACTGATAATAATTACCATTTTAAACATTAATTGAAGCTTATGATAATTGCTTGGTGTACTTGAGGGCGGTAGAAATGTACACTTTAGAGACAAATACATGATATGCTAAGGGAAATGGTATTTTCCTAAAATGTCCCTTAAAATAAAGTGGCATCCCTTATTTTTCCATGTTGTTTTCCTTTATTTCGATCCAACAAAACTGGCTACCTTAGCTAGAGAGCTCTGTTGCAAAGGGTTGAAGAGATAGCCAGTCTGAAAAGAGCTGGCTATCTCCTCACACAGTTTAGAAAACACGCAGTTTAGAAAATAGTGGGGTGAGTTGTCTCTTTCTGCCTTAGGGAACAGCCTGCTTTGTCTCTCTCTGTGTTTGGGTTCTTGTGTGTTATCATTCTGAATTCTAAGCAATCAAGTAGTGTAATTTTGTAATCTTCCAGCAAGAGTATTTATGTTTTTATCTAACTTCTCTGCATGTATGTTGTGAACATAATCCAGCCACCCGCCCCCCTGCAAACTCTCTCCCCTTTCATGGTCACTGTAAACAACACAACTCTGTTAACACTTCTTCCAGCTGTTCTCCACTGAAAACACTGTGGCATTCTGAAAACTGATAACGAGAATCTAATAATCTGTAACTCTAAGGGACAATCAGGAAATATTTTTTATGAGATCTTTCTATAGCTCACTACAGAATCTTCCTCTAAACCAAGTTTTCAGTTGCCTCCACCAACATGTCTATTACACATTCATTGAAAGAAAATTAATTTGTTTGGTGTTATTTTTCCCTTTCATTTTAACAGGCTATAGATGGATCCATCCCAGGTTTGTTGTAAAAACAAACGGCATGATACCAGGGAAATATTTTTTTTCTTTTCTCTTTACAATTACTTTAAGGCTAACTGTAACACCTGGAAAAAATAAAGTGGAATGCACATTAGATTCAGAACTAGTCTCCTTCTGTTCAAATGTTTTGCCTAGTTCTGAAGTAAATATAGATGTACACGGCACTCCTTTAAAATGAATCATGCCAAAGCTTAATCCAGCATGCTATCTGAAAGGAGAGAGAGACAGAAATAACAGATAATTCTCTTGCTTTCTAGAGACTGTGGTTAATTTTAAGCATTGATGGGTAAAGTGCAAACTTTGGTAATCACAGTTCCATTTCAAGGTCACTAATGAATGTGTGAAGTGTGCCAGGAGGCTTTAGGAATGTCTAGGGAGGAGGGGAAGTGGACAGAGAAAGCTGCCTGTCTGAGGAGAGTCAAATATTCCGATAGATAAATCTACACTTGGTGACAAAGTAATTATGCCAACAGTGGGTATCACTAATGTTGATTGTGCAAGGCCAAATCTTGCTCCCCTTATTCCAAAAGTTCCATTCAAATCAGGAGGACAGAGTTGAACAGGGATAAAACTGGGCATGATCATTCTGGGTCTGAATTATTTAATGAGTTATCTAATAATAATCACACTTCTGTCAGAACAATTATGAAGAAATTACCTCCTTCAGGAGGCTAGTCCATTATTTTAGCAAATAGGACATATGGCTGTGTCATTACTACACATAGCAAAATATTTTCATTACTGCATAAATGACTTCAGTATAGTGTGACATCTATTTATTATGGATACAAGAATTCTGAAGGTAAATGGGGTGTGCACATTCATGTCAATATGCAGAATGCTCTTCCAGCTGATTGCAGTAATTCATTTAATAGCAATACTGGGAAATACAAAAAGATTTGGCTGCATTGTGGGTGAAATCTTGGTGGGATCAGAATTTGGCCTTTTGTGTGTTTTACAAGAAAGAATTATAGCAGCTTTCTCCTACCTTTAGCTCCTGAGAGTAAAACACAGCTCATCAAGGCATTATATTTACACAAATGTCCTGACAGGTTGGAATAGCTAGGAAAGGAGTTTCTTTGCACTGTCTGCTGTCAATGATTTAATTTGTTACCTCCGTTACCATATGCCATTTGTTCAGTTGCACAAAAAATAATGAAAATAAATAAAAAATGGACAGCCTCTTAAAAGAGTATTGTCAAAAATAGATGATACTCCATATACTGTATTCTAATCACTACACATTCATGAAATCCATTCAGTGAACATTCATGTTCTTATAAACTCAAGTATGTTCTGAGTTGATGCTAGGTTTTGTGGGGCACCATTCTGAGAAAGATTCATTGGGATCCTTTTCAATGATGATAAAAAAAAAAAAAGGATGATCATCAACAGGTGACAGAGAAGTAAAGGCCCAGTACCCCCTATTGTTTCTGACTAGGGCTAGCCTTGAGCCCTTTAACTGGATTTATTTAAGTTTGCAAGGTTAACTTCAGCAGAAAAATGACAAAAAAGACTATTTGCCTAGAGCCCATTATAACAATGTTGGAGAAAAAGGAGTTCACTGTTACGAGACAACTAAATCAACTCCTTGCTCTTTAGAGAAAGAACCAAATCCTTACAGTACCCCAGAGTCACACCAAGGCCTTTCTCCTATATACTTTTAAAACTAGCTATTTGTATCTTTCTTTAGGAAGTTAATATTTATCTTACTTGACTCACGGCTGTGGCCAATAATTTTAAAAAGATTCTGCTAACAAGGACATACAAAATGACACTATAGCAGGCACTCTTATTAGTTACTAAATAGTTACTAAAAATGCAAGCAGTGTTCATTGTAGAAGTTGCCTATGACCAAGCACTATAGTTAAAGTAATTTAGCAATCTCAAGTATGACTCATTTTATAAGCTTGCAAATTTCTGAAAAAAATCACCTTTTTAAATTAAAGTTTCCATGCTTGGTCTCTGTTCAAAGGTGATTTTTCATTGAAAATTTGACAAAAATGTCATCAATAATTTTTGAGGTAGGCAAAGATAATAAAAATCTCATTGTAAACAGTTCTGACCACACTTTATTTGACTTGGCTGTGTCAAAATCAACAGAGGTTTGACTCTTCACAGCTATTACTACACTTTTTAAGATCTGATTATTTTTTCTTTTGTAAGTTAGTATTCTTGTGACACTGTTAAGTGGAACAATATCATGGCTGGAAAATAGCACCCCACATCTTTTGACAAACTATTATGTATTCCCAACATGACTAGGCATAGTTTAAGAAATACATTAAAAAACATGGGAGAAAAAAAAGAAAATTAAACCATCTGCCTCCTGGGCTTAAGAGTCAGTATACTTAAGTATTCCTTGAAATCTACATTCTGTGTTAACATTAGAGTTATGATTGGCATGTGTGTACAGAATAATGATTTCTTTTAAAATAACTTTCTCTCAGAAAAGAAAAAAAATAGATATATAGAGAGAGCAAGAAGCTAAAAATGTCTTGCTAACAGGCTGATATTATCATCCAGTCCTCATGTACTGCAGTGAAAATTGTTCAGGGAAGTCAGTTGTATTATGTCTCTGTTTCAGTTCTGGGTCTGATCCTGAGAGATGCTGTGCACACAACTCAGAATTTCTGGGTGGGCCCACCATAGAATTTTTCAGGCCCAACTCATGAACATATTCAACACTTGTCCATCTGTGATCAAGCCAATATGTACAAACCTCCTTCTGAAGGGGAAGTGGAATCTAGGAACCTCGCAGTATTGTGAACACCCAATTTTGAAAAAATCATGAGATTGGCTTTAAAATCATTTCAAAATAATAAATGCTGGGGGATTTTGTATTTGGTTCCTGGGTTTGGAACCTTTACAGTTCAAGTTTTAAATTTGTTTTCCCCATTGATGAGGTCCAGACACTTATATTAAAAAAAAAAAATGAAAGCTGATAATCTAAGGTAAACACTTGACTCCAGAAGCTGGGTCCTTAAGAAAAAAATCACCAAATATGATGAGACTCATGAAAAAGTAATGAGAATTGCAACACTGAGCTTGAGTGTAGTTATCAGCATTTTCAATAATTTCTCCAAGGGTCACATACTCAATGGAAATTGGAGCTGCTAGACACCCACTGTATTATTTGTTCCTGTATTGCAGTGCCCTCTCCACATAGGGAATCCTACTTGAGACATTTTGGAGTCCTCCGCTAGCCAAGGACTCAGCTTTAGTGGAGCGAGGCTGCAAAGGAACAAGAAGGGACGTGTGAGAGCTCTTGAGCCAATGTGCAGCCACAGGCCCTCTGCACAGAAGATCCTGTGGTTCCAACAGTTTGTAGAGATCTGCATAGATCTAAGAGAATTATCTCAAATTTGGGGTTGAACCACTTCTTTTTCTTCACCTCTCCAAAGATAACATGTGAGGGGAACTCTGCAATGGGACCATATTCCTCTCTTCTCTCTTATTTCTTAACTCTGGGTGTTTTCAAAGAAGAGAATGATTCTCCCTCCTTTTCCCTCCTGTGCCCCACATTGTTCCTGGGGTCCTTCCCCCCGGCTTCTTTTTTTTTTTTTTTTTTGCTCTGAAGTCTCTCCCTCATCAGACTTGTACTAACATGACTGATAATTTGAGAACAAACTGTGAAGTGTACAAAGTTACACTGACACCCACACTCATCTGCTTTTTTTGCCTCATGCACCTTTCATGCCTTGTCTTTTCAATTGCAAGCAGCTGAGGTGCAAGGATTGCCATTTACTACTGTTAGAGCTGGTCAAAAAATGCATAACCATTTTGGAAAAATATGGTTTTAAACTATTGGTCAAAATGTCTCATTTCCCAACATTTTTAATCTGTTTTTTTTTAAAGCATAACATTTCCTCCCAAAATTTTGATATTTTTGAAGTTTTCAACTAGCAGCATTTACTATATGTTCATACAGTGTCTCGCACAATGGGACATAACTTGGCTGGCCTCTAGGCACTTCCAGAATATAAATGTTAAACAATAATAAGAAGAAATAATTAAGCATTGATAAAAGAAAAAAAATATTTATCTGGCATACTTTCTTAGTTTATATGTACATGGAAGGAGAGGCTCACTTTAAATTATACATAGCTACTAAACAGCTTCCTGCAATGGATGTAAAAGTTACCAACTGTCCTGTAGAACCACATGAGATTCCTTTTTGTAATCTCACACACACACACACACACACACACACACACCCCTACTTTAGAGTTTAGGAAATAAGTATTTCAGGGTCCATATAAATGATACATCGTTCTTCTAACTGTTCCTAATTTTCCCCCTTTTTTGCCCTTTGTGTGCTAAGTCATTCAAACATCCTGTAGATAAGGGAAGTGGTAAAACTACTGCAGACTTTCCAGTAACACATTCCAATCAAGGCTCTATGTCATCTCAGCCCTGTGCCCCAGTGCTGTCACTCTGAATGGCTCCTATTATGTTTCCTCTTGTTTCAGCTCTGTGAATAGTGCACACAGAATGTCTACTGTCAATCTCCCTGGACTATCTATACATCTTGGTATTGCTTTAACAACTTATTTTGTGTTCTTCCACAACTGTGATGATGTCACCATCATGAATTAGTCCTTCGTACTAAAATAGAGATAACTTCACCATGGGCTCACCAAAAAGTGTGTCACTAGTACATGCAATTAATTATGCATTAATTCATCAATAGGCTTAGAATCATAGAATATCAGGGTTGGAAAGGACCTCAGGAGGTCATCTAGTCCAATCCCTAACTAAATGATCCCAGGCTTTGTCAAGCCTGACTTTAAAAACTTCTAAGGAAGGAGATTCCACCACCTCCCTAAATAACGCATTCCAGTGTTTCACCACCCTCCTAGTGAAAAAGTTTTTCCTAATATCTAACCTAAACCTCCCCCCACTGCAACTTGAGACCATTACTCCTTGTTCTGTCATCAGCTACCACTGAGAACAGTCTAGAGCCATCCTCTTTGGAACCCCCTTTCAGGTAGTTAAAAGCAGCTATCAAATCCCTCCTCATTCTTCTCTTCCGCAGACTAAACAATCCCAGTTCCCTCAGCTTCTCCTCATAAGTCATGTGTTCCAGTCCCCTAATCATTTTTGTTGCCCTCCGCTGGATGTTTTCCAATTTTTCCACATCCTTCTTGTAGTGTGGGGCCCAAAACAGGACACAGTACTCCAGATGAGGCCTCACCAATGTCGAATAGAGGGGAACAATCACGTCCCTCGATCTGCCGGCAATGCCCCTACTTATACATCCCAAAATGCCATTGGCCTTCGTGGCAACAAGGGCACACTGCTGACTCATATCCAGCTTCTCGTCCACTGTAACCCCTAGGTCCTTGGGAAAGGGTTAGCACAGATGGAAAAACAGGCAGATAGATTCCATTATTTGACCTGCCAACTCATAGGAAGGCAGAAACTGTCAGTTAGTGCCATTCTCTATGAAATAGACAAATGAAGGACAAAGGTAATTTATCAAGGAACAGATTGTGGATGGCCCTTGTATTCTCACACAAAAGATGGAGGGGGAATTTACAACCCTGTGTACCCTCCCACACTTCTCCACCCCTCACATAGTCAGTGGTTGGCCACAAATACAGTCCTGTTTTCTTCAGTGCAAAACCTGTTAATGGCAATTGCTAGCAGCAATTGCCAACCCAAAAGGGGCAGAAAAAAAGTATGGCAGAGATAGCGCTACGTTCCCATACAGTTTCAGAGGAATGTGCATGCAAAACCTCCCTTAAGGGGTGTAGCAGAATACTTGAGAAACAATGGAAAAAACCTTTTAAAATACCATTGGGGTTGGGGGGGGGGGCTTATATGGCTATGCAAAGGTTTAACAGTGGCTGTGTTCCCTGAGGGAACATTGAAGATTCTCATTCAAATTATGAACAAATTCAGAGGTGAAAATGAACCTAGAGAAGTCTAAACTGGTGTAACTTGCACCTTCTCCAACATCCTCGGAACATAATGTTAAACCAACTTGTGCTCTCACCCACCTACTGACATTTAATGTACACATCACAGCTAAATTTAATCCAATGACATCTCACTGATTTATAAGAAGCTAGGTTGGGTCAGCCCTATGCCAAAGGGCTAGTGGAAGGTGTTTATTATACCATTGTAGACCTATGGAGTGAGTCTAAACTGTGTATTAAAACCTGCAGCAGCGAGTACCAGAGCCCAGGTCTATAGACTCAGGCTTGTGCTACAGCTATGTTGGTGTGGCACCTCAGGCTGGAGCTAAGGCTCTGCAGCCCACAGCTTCTCTACAGGCTCCAGAGCACAAACTCCAGCCTAAGCCTGAACTTTGATAAAGCTTTTAAAAGTGTAGCCATATGTTTAGTCCCACTACTGAATATGGCTCTCTGGGTTCCATGCATAGGCGTCGACTCTGTGGATGCTCTGGAGCTGGAGCACCCAGGGACAAAAAATAGTGGCTGCTCAGCACCCACTGCCAGCCCTGCCAATCAGCTTCTCCTCCTCCCTTCCAGTGCCTCCGACCTGCCTGTAATCAGCTGTTCAGCAGCATGAAGGAGGCACTGGGTGGGGGGGGAGGGGGTTACAAGAGGCACGGTGGGGAGAGGGGGGCAGAATGGGGGCAGGAAGAGGCATGGTGGGGAGGGTACAAGAAGAGGCAGGATGGGGGTGGGTGCTTGGGGGAAGGGATGGAGTGGCTGCAGAGTCTGGGGCAGAACCGGGGTCGAGTACCCCACGGGAACTCAGAAAACTGGCAACTCTGGTTCCATGATTCTTCACTTGGAATATCCTCATTCCAAGGTTCTACAAAAGGGAAAGGCAGCTTTTTGTACCTTTATTGAGAAACTCCTCAGTAAAAGTGTTTGATGGACCCCTCTGTGCCTCATAATTTTTTTCTGGAAACTAAACTGTATAATATTATGAAGTTTAAGATTAAAGTCTTGAAAAATGCATAATCATGTATCCAACATAAAATGTACCAAAGAGCAATTTATACTAGGGAAAAGATCCTTATTTGGACAATATAATACAGTAGTACAGCAGCCATATCATAGTAAACGCAATGCTACCGCTTTATCCATCTCCATTATAGAGATTTGATGAACCGCAATTGGACACTATGAAAATAAATTTCAGATCAGGAAGACAGTTTTTTAAACATTGGACCTCTGCTTGTTTATATTTGTTCCAAATAACTAGGGTAGATTGATCACTGGGAGAGCTGACTGATGTGAACCGACCTCTTTGTTTCTCTTTAGCTCTCAATCTAGCATCCATTAATTTAAAACCTAAAATACCTGTGTCCTAAAATGAGTTAACGGGATGTTGGTATGAAAAAATATACTCAATAGATGGATCATTCTTAAAAGTAATTAGTTTTTTCCTGCATGTGGAGTACTCAGAGCAACACTTGAATGCTATTCTTTTGATCCAGTGAGCTAGATGTTACAAATATTGTGGCATTTGTTATATCTTAAATAGTGGTATTAGTATGTGAATTCATGGTACCAGCCTGCTCCCATTAATTCAATGTCAAAACTCCCACTGACTTCAAAGGGGGCTGGATACAATCCTTCATCTGTGTCCAAAATTAGAGAAGCACACATTCCAAAGTGTATTATATTCTCAGTGAGCTAGAATTTGCATGGACATATTTGCAAATGTAGTTGAGAACATGGTAAGGGGGCATAAAAGAATGCAAAATTACAATTGTCAATTGCAAAAGTGTGCTTCAATATCAATTTATGCACCCAAATTTATTAGCCATCTGCTTTTTTTGTTGCTGTTGGTGGTGGTTTCTTCATTAAAGCACTGCAAGATGTGCACCAATATATGTTAAAACAATAATCATTAAAGGACAATCGCTACCTACCAGAAGATGCCTTGTCTCTCTTATTTTCTTTAAAAAAAAATCATAACTGTGATGTTCCATTTTAATTCTCTTGCAGGAGAACAAGTCTCCGGTCTCTGTCACTACCCTCCAAAGCAGCAGTGGAAAAGGAGCTCACAACCATGCAAGAGCCGGTTGGATACTGGGAGTGATGGAGGTGGACTATGCTACTCTACCCATCCCCTCAGACTCCTGGATATTGATGTGGACACAGAAACAATGAGACACAGGTGCCATACAATGGTGAAATAGGAGCCTACAACTTCATTATTCATAATTTGGGTAACCACCACAAACTACCTGAGCAGGCTTGTTCCAGTGCAAACCTCAACTGGCACCAATGACCCCAGTGTACTATAAACTTCAAGGTGGTGTGAAAGTCATGGTCCCACTACCCTCTCGGGCTTGTCAAGGGACCATGACTGCAAACTATAGTCCCAACCCACTGTTCCCCTACCTTTGGCATGGAGCAGAGAAGAGATAAGTGGAGCCACAAGTTGTGAGAGAGACAGAAGCAAATCATCTCACTATGTAATGCTGTGCCCAGAACCAATGCCCCAAAGCCCACTGGCTTACAGGGCCCTAAATACGACCCTTTCTAAGCACCATTTGCATTGGAACCTGCCAAAGTTGCGACATTTATAACAGACTCCAAAACCAGACCTCTTGGATGCCATGGGGAAGACGAAAATCCCACACAGCAGTTTGCCAGTTATTATATGGGAAAAATCCCTTCCAGACTTCAAAACCGGCAATCAGCACTGATATCACCAGAGATACAGAAACTAGAGTAAGGGTGAGAATGGTGGGCTGACACAAGGAGCTTGTAACAGTGGCCTGCCCGGGGCCATTGGTGCCAGCTGAGGTTTCCGTTTAAGGGTCAGGAGGCGCAGGGCTAGCCAGCCCTGTTGAATTAGCCCTGCCACACCTGTGCTAGATGTAGGACTTAAAAGGGAGGAAGCCCAGTAGTCAGTGGCTGGCTGTGGAGGACAGCAAGTTGGGCTGGGTGGTGGCTTGAGAACTTAGCCATAGGAGAAGAGCTAACATAGGCCAAGATCCATGGAGGCAGTCTTGGACCCAGCGTTCCATAAGAGGAACAGGAATCTGAAGAGGTGGCCAGGAGGGATGAACATTTCAAGCCTAGGGAGAGGTGACAGATTTTCAGTAATTTTGTTTGCAGTTTTGAGCTTTACTAAAAGGCACAGAGGAAAGCCCTGGGACCTGCTTCTCCCTGAAAGGAGAATGTGATTCTGTTATGTCATGTTCTGTTCTGTTTGATTTTGGAAGGACTTTGCTGATGGCCCAGAAGGGAGCTGGATGGATTGTGAAGAAGACAGTTGGGAGAAACCAGTTTGGAGGTCTGAGCAGTTAGAGTCCTGAAGGGGACTGAACTTTAAAGTGTGACCTGGCTCGAGTGCAGTCACCCAGAAGAAGATTGCTTCAGATCGTGCCAGGGAACAATCCCTGAAATGCGCCTGAGGGGGTGCTCCAGTAGTGGGTGTGTCCCATGACATATTGATATGAGAAGTGGGATCATGAGACTCCCCTCCCACCCATGAGGGATTTTGGGCAAAGAGACAGATGCCTTCTTCAGATGGGGAATACCCTTCTTCCCAGGCTGGTGTATGGAGGGAAGGATGGGTCTGGTGAAGCCTTTCTACTAAGGAAAGAAATGGAAGACATTCTCCTTCTGCAGATATTGCCACAAAAGACCCATCTTGGGGAAGAAAACAGAAGCAGGGACTAACAGCAGTACCACGCTCAACTAACAAGGGCTGCTATGGGGGCAGCAACACCCTATGAGGAGCCCACCATGGCTAACCCACTTAAGCAGCAAAGTCTTGCTTATCTTTGGTGATCTTCCTTCATAAATTGCTCTAGTGCAGTGGTTCCCAAACTTGTTCTGCTGCTTGTGCAGGGAAAGCCCCTGCCAGGCCGGGCCGGTTTGTTTACCTGCCGCGTCCGTAGGTTCGGCCAATCGCGGCTCCCGGTGGCCGTGGTTCACTGCTCCAGGCCAATGGGAGCTGTTGGAAATGGCGGCCAGTACGTCCCTCGGCCCGCTCCGCTTCCAGCAGCTCGCATTGGCCTGGAGCAGCCCTTTACCAAGGCTAGGCATTGTTTTTTTTCCTGAAACTGTGCAATTTGGGACTTAGCAAGACAGAAGAACACCATATGCTGCCCTCACAGCTGAAAATACAAGTTTTTCCACTGTCAGTATTCCCATGTGGAAGGGTGCAGTCTGGTCCATGCCATGTCCACCTGCTTGGGTTTGCTGAGTGAGTCTTTGCAGGTCAGTGCCTGGACTCAAGTCACTGCTTATTAAGTCAGCTGTTGATTAAGAGGCACAGCTCAATAAAAGTATCTAGATCCATGTGGGCAAGCACATATTTTCTTTCTTTGCGGAGACTGAGATGGAATTGGTGTAGTTGGGCCAGCTCATTCCAAGCTGTATCTGCTGCTTTTCATTGGAAATTGGTTACCCACATTGCAGCTGAACTTGAGGCCTGTCAGAGTCTCTTTAGGGCCACCTCCATGGTGTGAGCTTGGTCATTGAAAATTGTCACAAAGGCCCTTAGGAAGGGGTCCCAGCTGGCCAATATGGGGTGATCCTGGTTTAGCAGAGGGAACACCCATTCCAGGGTCTCATCTCCTAGAAGGTTTATGATCAGTCCCACCTTTGCCTGGTTTGTCTGGTTGACTTTGGGCTATAGCTGGAAACAGAGCCTGCATTGGTTCATGAAACCCTGAAACTTGCTATGAGTCCTGTCGTAGTGCTCTAATAAAGGTACCACGGTGGTCAGGTCCTGAAAGCAACATGGGCCGTGGGTCTCTGGGAAATGTTCCTGCTTACAGTCCTGTGATCTGTTCTCACAGGGTGCCCTCTGGCCGAGATGGGTTAGGGAGAGTCCAAAGCAGTAGTCACGGGTGGGTGGATGGTCGGGTAGCCAGGAGGTTGATCAGTATCAGAAGCAGCCCACGGCAATAGTTGAAGTTCTTGCACGGGTCAGAAGCCAGAAGATCCAATCGAAGGGACTGGATCAGTGACTGGGGAGGCAAGATTAGGTGAGGAGGCCAGGCAGGGTCAGGAGAGGCAGGAGGACAACAAGTTAGGGTTGCAAGGCAAGGCAGACTAGGCAGCAACCAGCAGGCAATGGTCTGTTGCTCAGACAGCTTCCTATTCTGGTTGGGGACTTTATATAGCCTGGGTACTCAATGTGAGTTCTGACTGTCTATCCGGTCATAGGTCTGGGGCATGGCTGCTAAGGCCTTTAGCACTAAGGCTCTTGCTCAAGAGCAGCTGTTCAGTACACCACCATGATGCAGTGGCTAAGGATGCCACCTAAAGACCCAGGAGGCCTGGTTCAATTCCAGAGTTCTGAGACTGACTCTGACAGGAAGCCTGGTCCTGCAGTTAGTGCACTAGCCTGAGACTAAGGAGACCTGAGATCACTGCCATCCACTACCATGGAGTTCCTGTGTGATCTTGCATAAGTAATGTAGACCTAGATTTTAAAAGGTATTTAGCTGTTGCTTTGCTCTTTGACTTCAGTTCATCCTTTGTAAAATGAGGATAACAGTACTTCTCTACTCTACTAGGGGGTGAAAGATTGAGGGGTACTTGGCTGCAATAATTAGAACTATGTAGTACCATAGATCAAAGCAGTCTCTATGACATCAGAACCAGACTCTTGATAATTTAGTCTTACTAGGCTGGGTAGTTACGCCAGGCTGATTCTCTCAATATTATAGAACACTGCTTTGCTGCCATCATCTATACCCAGAATGGCAGCATACCTCCACAGGCACAAGCAGAATCTATTTGTAACAATAGTAATTGCTTTATACAGATACCCCTGCAGCATGATTCCCTAGCTACATGGGAATGAGAGTAATTCCATTGAAATCAATTGAATTAGGCCACAGCAAAAATCAGGTCCATTGCATATAATCCTACACTAGCAAGAGCTGCAGGCTCCTAGGCAGGTCTCTGGTGGGAATTTTTGCCTAGCATCATCGCTGTAGATACTGCATACATTTTTGTCATTGTAAATTTTATCATCTTAGTTTAATTAATAAATATTTTACTGTTCCATACAGCTTGCTTTGAAATGTCAAGCATAACCTGTACTTTAGCAGGGTGATTGGTAACCTAAAAGTCTGGCAAAATGATTTGAGACTGCTCCAAAAATCTCCTGTTTAAGCAAAATTTATAGAATATTCATAATGCCACATTGTGGTAATTGTAATTTTATTTTCTCCAAAACAGGCAGTTTTCTAACAGAAAAGATAGCAAAGTAGAAAAGCATTCCAAGTTTAAAGGTTGGTGTTGCAGTGTATTCACCAACTGTAACAGGTTGGTCCAGACAAGAGCTAATAATAGTAATAATAAATAGTAATAAAAAAGTCATCAGTACTTGCTCACGACATATTAAGGCTCAAAGTACTATATTTGAAGTCATAATAAAACTACATCTTAGAAAGATCTTTGTACACATTTTAGGAATCACAGGCCAGTTATTATAATACCTACTTAACTGTTGCTTCTAATTTTGTTATGTTTTTAAAAGATAATTCGGCAAATAATTTCATCCTTCAGTGCCTAAATCCAGACCTTTATCCAGAGTTTACCACCTAAATAAAAGTGGAATGATTTTTCAAGATGCTGAGTTTCTTTAATTTAGGCACATAATTCTGGTTTTAGAAGCTTATCTTTAGGCACCTACATTTGAAACTGTTAGACTTAACAAATAAGACACATTTGACATCCAGATGTTCCTTTCTCCTGGAGAAACCCAGAAGAGGGTATAAAATTTCTATTCAGACTCTCAGGTTCACATCCAGAAGCATAACTTCAATTAACATGATTTCAGACTATGAAATTAAAACACAAAGCCAATACAAACATGATTTTTATGGACTGAAATTCCCACCATTATGCTTCAGTAAATGTTTGTTTAGTTTTCAAAATTGTCACTTGTAAAATGTAACCATGCATCCCTAGCTGTTCCCTACCACCCCACACTGGAACTCCTATGGGGTATCAAACAATTACAACCCATATTTAACGGGGACCGCATCTTGAAGGGCTCCCTCTTCTGGCCTTCGCACACACAACCTTGCCAAACTCATCATTCAAAATAAGTGCCCATGGACCAGGATATACAAACTCAAAGTGGCATCATAGATGCAAAACCTGCAGATCACTCCATATTTGATCTTTCAATACTTGTCCTCAAGGGAAACCTGCACAACACCTTCAAAAGGTAAGCCTGGGAATTTAAATTCATAACTCTTCTAGACACCAAAAGCCATGGATTTAACAAGGACACTGATTTTATGGCTCATTACACTTGGCAACACCACACTACCTGCTATCCTTAATTGCCAACTTCAAATCCTTTATGCATAACAATCTAACCCCTAATTGCTCACTTCATTTCAAGTGACCGCCTCCAACATGTTACCCTTTCTGCCTAACAATCTGTTCCAATTTGAATTTAGCCCAGACACTCTGCTTCCTTCCCCAGAGCTGAAGAAGCGATCTGTGTAGCTCAAAAGCTTGTACCTTCCACCAACAGAAGTTGGTCCAATAATAGATATTACCTCACCTACTTTGTCTCACTAATAAAATGCATGATGATTTTTTTATTTGGATTTTAGAATTCCTGTGCTTCCATTGATTTAAACAAAATGTATGTATTGCCTGGAACATCACTCTGATAGAATGATCATCATATATATTCAAACGGCAGGTGCCTCTTTTCTCTGTATACAATACCATCAATTTACTACGACTTGAAAGATGAAAGGCTACAGCTCTGTTAATTCATTTTCTATTTCCATATATGCAATGCATACTTTCAAATACTGAAATTAACTTTATCAGATGTCTGAACTTATTTGGAATCCATGGCTTGAATTTATACACGATGCCATTTCAACACCATGATTTTTGATTCGCCATTTCTTCAATATGCTGCCCCATTTATTTTTTTACAAGTAAGTTTACATTATTGTTGACTGAACAAAATATGCTCTAGGTTCCAGTTCAACAACATTGTCATTTTAAAGTCCCACCAGACAGGTTCTTGCTTGTACTATACGGTTTGTCAGGCTTGATTACTAGCTATGCGTCTTTACATGCTTTATGCTTCAATGAATATTTTTCGGATGACAATACCCAAGGTTAAACTCTTTATGGTTAGTGGGCAACTTTTGCCCAGAGTATCCGTTAGCTTTGGAGAATCTACCATTTAATATTTATTCATGTCAATTAGGGGTAGCCTTTAAATTCATGTTAAACGCAATTTTTTAGTTCTGCTTTACTTAGTGACTTAAAAAACAAATGTGCTGAAAAGTACCTAGGGACTTTATGAAAAAAAATTGTCAGTTTTCTGATGTTTCTATTTGTACTGTGCTTGTGAAAAATAAGTTTCTATCTAAAAATACATAATTTGGAAATAATTTTGCTTATTTATGGCCCCATTCAGTAATACCATAGTCTATGGGATTCCACAGCTCAGAAGCACTGTGTCTCATCCAAGCTTTAAAGATTCAGACCATCAGTTTATGCTTTCTGTGCTAGCTCTGGAATAAACTGTATACTTTACTATGCCTTTCCCATAACCTTATGTGGCAATAAGAGTTCTCTAATATACTTGGATGACAACAGGAGTTCTTCAACAACATTCCTCGATTCCTCTATCCCTAAAAATGGAACAGAATCGTATGTGAGAATGAAGTAGGGAGAGCTTTAGGGTAAAATCCTAATGGAGTTTTGCTGATGATTTAAATGAAGCCAGCATTTCACCCTTGAAACCCAATTCTGCCCTCAATTATACTCATATAGTTCCTATTGAAGTCAGAGGGAGTTCTTTGTCCATATATAAATTCAGAATCGGGCCCAACTCCTAGAAGGGTTGCCACCACCGAGACTCAGAAAAAACAGCCACTGGCCACCCCTCCACCAATAAAAACTAACCACTCGTCACCTTTCCAATCTCCTCCTACCCCACTATGAAAATGGGTCCCGGTGCTGACTACAGCTCATGATTACTAAAACATTTTAGAGAACCATTGTACACATTCTGTGTCTTTTTGTAGGGTTTTTTTTTTTCATTTTTCTTACCTTATCCTATAGGGCGCCACACTCCAGATTATGGTTGTGTGAACTGTACAGTGCTATAACATGTCCCCCGTGGATCCCCTGCCTCTCTTCCCTCCCTCCCTCCCTCCCCCCAGACATTAAATCTTTTAACCGTCAAGACAGTAAAACAACAACAACAAATTGGTCAACCAGGTTACCAATCAGGAAGCTCACAACCCTAATTCCCAGGCTTCATCTACACATTTTGAAATGCATTACTTGCACAATTTTAGAAAGATGAACCTGTTCTTGAAAAGGGGAGTTACTAGTTCACAAACAAATAGTGTAAAATGGTGGATCCTTCACTTTGGAAACTAGCCATGTTTCTCTTTAGTCTGTTTTTTTCATAAAGGGGCAGAGTTATGATCACAGCTCTACACCATGAAGCCTGATGCTGATATTCTATAGGTTTTACTGGTGGAGGACACCACTTAACATCAGTAGAAATTCTGTGTGCATAGAGAGCAGAATGTCAGAGAGACCCTCTGTGCAGATCCAATAACAGAATTTTGCCATAAGTATTTTGTTTCTTTAAAGAAAGGTGCCAAAATGGGAAACAGTTGCATCTGGCTATATAGTCAAATGTATACTTGGCTGCACACTTTCTGAGGTGGTTTTAGGTTGATGATTGATTTCAGATGCAGTGGGAACCCTAATTTCTCACAAGATTCTACCTATATTAACAACTTTATCAGGCTTTGAGTGGGAAAGGGGAACAGAATCATACCCTCCCCACAAACATCCTGTTAACTATTTTGTTGTTTGTTCACTACTGTGAATGAGTATAATCAGCTGTCTTGACAGACGAAAAAAATACAAAATTTTGTCATCAGTTACTGTTTTACAAATTATCTCCATTTCAGATTAGAGTAGTAAGATCTAAATTTACAGTAAGACAAATAGTGAGCTAGATAATTTGGTCCTTTTTAAATGACCAAAATAATTTCTAACACACAGCTTTTCAGCTCAAATGCTCCCTGGTGGGAATAAGTGAGCGGGATGAAAGACCATGATAGGGGATGTCATAAAAAACTCAACATTTTCCTCTCCTCAGTATTTGTGGTACAACACTACTTTCCAATTTTAAGTATTGTGAAATACGGTGGTTACTGTAGGTATTTCTAGCAGTGAATGCTGAGCTTAACTGACATTTACTGAAAAAGTTTGTTTATTAAAAATAATTTGTTAGATCAATTTCAAAGGTATCTTTTTATTTAACTGCTTATGAACCACTACCTCAACATATATTTTCTGCATAGTGATAATACATTCACACCTGAAAAGTACTATAGCAAATGCAAATAGTGCTAGGATATAGATATTCAGGCCTGTCTGTAAAGGCCTATACTCTAAGAATTTAGGTGTATTCTTATCACTTAGCTAGTATAGAGGTATAAAAGAAAGAATCAAAATCACTGTCTGCCGGTGTAAGGGCCTTCTCTTATTGTGATAGTCTGAGGCCCTGTGGTTCAGCTAAAGCCTTTGGCTAAGCAGCAGAGGCAGTCATAAACTGGGAAGCGACCGGTCACATCCTCACATTCCAAAATAGTCACATTGAAATAAGGTGTTATTGGGCTGTTAGGAATACAATCCTGTCCTGATAATGCCTATCACCTCCAGAGAAAGGGAAGTGCCTAGAAAATGTAAAAGGAAACTTAGTTTGATAGCAGTCTGTCTGGCAAGAACTCACTTAACAGCTGGGACGTGTAATCCTCACTTCTGTATTGTTTTGTCATTATAGTTCCCACTTTGCTATTGTTTGTCTGTATAATCTCTGTCTGGTTCTGTGATTGCTTCTGTCTGCTGTATAATTAATTTTGCTGGGTGTAAACTAATTAAGGTGGTGGGATATAATTGGTTACATAATCATGTTACAATATGTTAGGATTGGTTAGTTAAATTTCAGGAAAATGATTGGTTAAGGTATAGCTAAGCAGAACTCAAGTTTTACTATATAATCTGCAGTCAGTCAGGAAGTGTGGGGCGGGGGTGGGGGGAAATGGGAACAGGGAATGAGGGTGGGGAAATTGGAATCATGTTTGCTAAGGGCAGAAATGGGAACAGGGACACAAGTAAGGCTCTGTGGTGTCAGAGCTGGGAAGGGGGACACTAAGGAAGAAAACTGGAATCATGCTTGCTGGAAGTTCACCCCAACAAACATTGAATTGTTTGCACCTTTGGACTTCGGGTATTGTTGCTCTCTGTTCATGCGAGAAGGACCAGGCAAGTAAGTGGGTGAAGGAATAAGCCCCCTAACATCTTGGTGCTGGTGACTCGGATGCATCACATTGGATAGGTGAGTGGCAGCCTTTAAGTCCCCCTCCCCAACAGTCTGCGCAGCTGCTTGGAGGGGGTATCGCGAACTCTTGTGATGGTAGTTGTGGGTTCTGGCAAGCCAGGGTAAAGGATTTTTTGGATAAATGGATAAGGACGAACCAGGGCCCATACCAGGTGCAGGAGTCAACCTGGGATGAGATTAAAAAGGAAATGGAGGAAGTGTTAGGGGGCTTATTCCTTCACCCACTTACTTCCCTGGTCCTGGTCCCATCCACTCCTACATTTCTGTGATTCTAAATTAAAAAGGAAGAAGTGAAATAGTTTGGCCTAAGAGTTATCCATATTTTCTCATGTCCCATTCTTCCTGATGCACACGTAGCATAATGGCCTCCTTGTCTGGGGCTCCTTGGTGCTATGATTCTACAAATGATGTTTCACAATCCAAGAAGTCTAGAAGAGAGAGAAACCTCTTCCTCTGTTTTCACAATATGTAAACTAATTTATGGAGTAGGAGGGGAATTATCAAACCTGTTCAGCATTGGCCCTCACTCTGTTCCCACAGGAGTCAGGGATAACACTCCCAATGGTTTCAGTGGGAGCAAAGTTCAGCCACTGTACTGAATACTTTTGAAAAATCCCACCCTAGTTGCCTGAAGAAATAAATCCAGCCCAGAATCCCAGATCAGAGCACTCTCAGTGGGGATACTTGGATGCAGTTCTGGTTGTCTGCAGCTCAGCCCCACTTCTCACACTCAGATATCACAATGTACTGGGGATAGATTGATAGATTCAATAAAATGGCTACTTGCTTGCAAAATCACATTATATGTTAAGCTGAAGGCTTTTTTAAACTACTCAAACACAAAAGAATTCCCAAATCTGTAAACTTTCATATAAGGGAAGAAACAAAACAAAACCCAGACTAATTGTCTTGGGCTCAGGGGAGGGGGTGCAGGAAGTTTGGGAAGAAATTTCTGAAACTACATGTTTTCTCCATTTCTGAAATTGTGTACATCAAGAAATACCCCAGTGACAGAGTTACACAGAATAACAAAAAGCTTTGTAGTGGAAATTAACTGGGTTTAACTATAGGATTCCAACAAGCTCTCCTCAAACATCTAATGATTCAGCCTTGCTTTACATTACAGCATATTTATACAGTAAAGAAGATGGTAGCTGTTGAATACAGGTTAGAAATGAGAGTTAGAAGTATTGTGAACAAACCTATAAGCCTAAAACAAAAAAGCTTTAGGGGCAAAAGCCCTGAACATCAATCAAATAGTTGAATGATAGGAGAGTAGAAGTATAAGTAATAATACTGCAGTACTGATAAACAAGCTGATTACCTGTATTATCTCAAGGTCATCAATCCCTGTCTTTCATAGATAATTACTGACTTTTCCAAAGCCATGATCCTGAACTGCTCTCAGCATAACTTAATATTGTATTTACTTCTAGGGAGATTTTCAGATTCAGCTAAGCTACACAGTTGATTGCTATGCTAGCCTTTTAAACTTTCGACACCGGGATTCATAACCTCCTCTAGGCCATAAGTGAAAAGGAGTTTAGGACCCAATCCTCACAGGTATAAACACCTGGGCCTCAGTCCCTTGTGGGTTATTTGTCCAGATCACAAAAAGCACTACAAAAATGACAGACAGTCTTGTATTCAGACTCAAACAGTAGAGTGATTGAAGGCAAGAACCAGAGATGTAATTAAATTAAAACTTTGGATCTCAACATTGAATTTTGTGGAAACATTCGAACTTTGTGACTCATCTCATCTACAGTTAAATTACATGAGAAAAGTTTTGTGGCCCTGAAAAGATATGCTCTTGGAATTATTTTAGGGAAGTTCTATGGCCTGTGGTTTACAGGAAGTCAGACTAGATTATCACAATGGTCCTTTCTGGCCTGAGAATCTATGACGAACTTCACTGAAGCAATGCTCATTTTTTATGGCTGGAGACTGTGCTGGGTTATGGAAAAGAATGACTGGATGCCAAGGAATGTGAAATCCTTTTTATAACAGGTAGTTTTGGTCTTTTTTTCTCACTGTACACCTTATAACTGAGGAAAACCCTGACCCTTCTTCCCTTCACATCCTCAGTTTATTAAGTTTGATACATGAAAACTGGTAATGAATGATGAATGGTATTTTTCTTCAGAATCCTGATACAGAACACAAGTAGTTTAGACATCTGGATTAAATTCAGGTGAAAAATATGTGTTACACAGAAATAGGTATGGCCAAGGTGAGGCCCTGGGCGAGGATTGGGACTTAGCCTCAGGGATAATCAGCGAAAATCAGGAAATTTAATGTGGACACTCTTATTCAGAATTTTTAAAGTTGTCTGATTCATGACTCACAACCAGGCCTGTTGAGGAATAAAAGGGGAACCTGAGTCCGTAGGGCCCAGATTTGCAGAACTGGGAACTAATTCAGTACATTTAATTTCAAATGAAATTACTGGTTTCCTGCTCCAAACTACATTTCAAGCCAAAATTTCCACAGCTGTCCTCCTTTCCTACCTATGGACTTGTAGGTGTATGTCACCATTGGCCCAGTTTTCTGTCCCCCAAATATTTCTGGGCATAACCACTGTCACATAAACATCTAGACACAATGGCTGGACTAAAGCAATCTGGAGTGTTAGACCCACAACAACACAGGCCCTTCCATGGCTTGCACACCATGGCTCTGCCCCCCACTTGAAATCACAGTGGCAAAGCGGTCCCTCCTTGCCACCAGAAGAAGCAAAGCCAGTCACACGGAGTCCATTTTCCCCTCCAAGAAGCAGCAGCAGGGGTTTTCCCTCCTCTCCTTGCCCCAGAGAAGAAGAGAAGAGAAGAGAAGAGGATTCCTCAGCACTTACTCCAACAGTCAAAGTGTTTTTTTATTAAGAGGGCATAGAGAGGACCCAGACCCACTGCTCTGTTCTCTTCTTGCTGGTGTGGTTTTGAAGAGTGGCAGTGGAATTCTTCCAACAAGGAAGGAATAGTTTCACTCAGCTTGCTAATACTAAATGAAACTTGAATACTGACTTCCCCCCACATCGGTGAGGAAATAACTTTAATGCAGTTATTATTCATCATGTATATTGTATACTTTAAAGAAGGGTCCCAGAAGACTGTTCCCTGAAGAGGCTTAAAATCACAAGAGAGGGTAAACAGTTAATTGCCATGTACATCTACTTTTCATGCCTTGATTACTGGGCTGAATCCTAAAAAAACCCTGTTCTTTAGTACAGTATGTTGTTGCTTTTATGCATGAGCATTCAGGAGTTGTTGGTGTGTTTGCCATATAAAGATTCTCCAACTGGAAGAATGCTCCGGAAAAATATCAGCACTATAAAACTATCAAAACTCAAGGCATGTCAACACTTAAAATGCTACAACAGCATAGCAGTAGTGCTCCGGTGTCGATACTACCTACACCAGGTGGAGGGATTTTCCCATTGGCATAAAAACAACAAGGAGTCTGGTAGCACCTTGAAGACTAACAGATTTATTTGGGCATAAGCTTTCGTGGGTAAAAAACCCACTTCAGATGCATGGAGTGAAAATTACAGATGCAGGCATTATTATACTGACACATGAAAAGAAGGGCGTTACCTCACAAGTGGAAAACCAGTGTTGACAGGGTCAATTCAATCAGGGTGGATGTAATCTACTTCCAATAATAGATGAGGAGGTGTCAATTCCAGGAGAGGGAAAGTTGCTTTTGTAGTGAGCCAGCCACCCTGTTAGTCTTTAAGGTGCCACCAGACTCCTTGTTGTTTTTGTGGATACAGGCTAACACAGCTACCCCCTGATACTTGATCCCATTGGCATAGGTAATCTTGTCGTGAGGCAGTAGGTAGGTTGATGGAATTCTTCTATCGATCTACCATTGTCTCAATGGGAACTTAAGTCTGTTTACCTACAGTGGTCATGGGGTGTGGATTTTTAATACCCCTGAGCAACATTATGATGCTGATGTAATGTAGTATAGACCGGGCCTCAAGGAAATGAAATAGGGAAGATTTCAAAGCACCAATGGGGGTGAGGAAGGGAAAATACAGTGTTGAAGCTTGCCCTTCCAAAGTCAAAAGTAATTTATGAAGCATTTAATATTTGTATAAGACATTAGAGGTCAGATAGATTTCTGAAGAGGCAGAGTGTGACATTTAAAGTAAGGATGGAGAAACAAAGCAAATAAAGGTGCACTGCTTAGCAATTCTTCACAAGTAAAACATTTCTCCAAGCCTACTAAAGATGAAAAGGCTTGTATTTACTTCTCAGTGGAAAATTAAAGCAGGCTATGTATAAAATAAAGGAACAGTTGAGGTTTATTAACCAAAATCTAACTGTGGCAGTGGATGATTGGAAGATGCAAAAAAACAAGAGAAAAATAAACCATGACATGTACTACAAAGACTATTTTCTTTATCAGAGCACTTTTTTTATTTTGTTACAAAGACAAGCAAAACTTTGACAAATATTAAAAATAATTTTACTCAGTGTTGTTTGTGATAACCCTATGCAACCTGGAAGCTGAAATCTTTTTCCTTGCTAAAGTACTTTTTCTTTCACTTGCCCATCATGGATGATTTATCAGCATTGCTCATGAGACAGCTCTGTGGCTGCTGCTGCAGTTGATTTCATTTAGACCTTTAAAAATAAAATCATTGAACAATAAAAAAATAATAAAAGCTATATGGATTTTGCAAACAGATATATGAAATAAGCTAGCATAGGTCACAAAATTGATCCTAACAAACATGATGCTATCTTTTAAAAGATACTTAAACTCTACCCAGTGATTTAAATACAGTAGGCATACACAAATTCAGCATCATATGCAAACATAAGGCTTCTAGGAATATATTATGGTCTGAAGGTTCCATTATGTGCAAGTACATTTCTGGCACATAAGGCACATTTAGTAGTTTATATCCTGGAAATTGACATGCATCTGTTTTCAACATAAAGTACTTCAAAGTTTCAGAAAAGTTAATGAATTTCCCCCATAATGCCATGGCATTGAGTCATATTTTCACCAACAAAGAGTGCTAATTCAGATTTACTTAGGCTCCATTAACCACCAATGATCTACCCACTTTAGGTTATGTAAGGTAACAAATCTGGCTGCTGGCACGTGTTTTTTCTGCATGAAGCTCACTAGGGCTAAAGGACCATTTTTCTTTATTTCTGCATGTGAATGTGTGGTATGGAGAAGCTAGAGTTTATGATAATATTTTTCTTCGCTTCAGTTCCTCAAGGAACACTGTTACAGTCAGGTTTGGAAACAATAGCAACTGACTCTTTGTGGTCAAATAGAGAGATTAGTAGGACTAGCAATAGCAATCTACTGGTGAAAGCAGGGGAAGTTTGACTTTTTTAATAAACAAATAACCCTGAATGTCACCCAAACCCTTAGTGATCCATCACTGATTAAGGGCAATATGACTTTAGTCAAGTTTTTGTATTTTTATTTCCCTCTCCCCTCATTTACAAGCAAGAAATACTTTATGGAGATGCGGGACGACAAGCTTATTCAAATCACCCATGTAGAGTTCACTACTGTAATCTGAAATGCTGTCAGATTTCCTGAACATATTCCTGCCTCCCTCAGTGGATCCCTCCTGGTCATTACTGCTCTTCTAGTATGACCGTTGTAGGAAGCTTAGTCAAAGAACATATAAATTCTGGGGAGATTAGGTGAAAATAAAACAAAACATTCATTACACCCCAAAAGATTACTTTTACCTCCTTATTCAAGAAAGGGCTCCACCTTTTGTTTTTGATTAGAAAGCAAGCTATCACTCCTGGTACAGAAGTATGTGAGTAAGGCTGGCAGAACTGGGAACTTCACCAGAAGGGTTTCATCAAAACTTAGCATTTCAAAGGTGATTATTGATTCTAGGTGCCCAACTGAAGGCACTGCAAAGGAGCCTGATTTTCAGAAAATGCTGTGCACCTGCCCTCTGAAAATCAGGCCTCTTCAGGCCTCCAAATGGAAGCATCCAAAGTCACTAGTCACTTTTGAAAATTGAGGCCAAAGATTTTTGGGGAATTTAAAATTATGAGGCTAGAAAGAGCATTAATATTCCAGCTTCCGTAGCAATAGCACAAATAGAGACATAATATTAAAGATCAGTTTGTGCTTTTCCAGTGGTCATCGTATACTTTTCTGGGTTTTCATATGACCATTTAGTTCAGGTTAAGGAACTTTTTCAAGCCTTCACACACAGTATGTTTCCATCTGCTTCTTTAGGAACTTGGCTGACAACCTTTTTTATGACTTTGCTGATGATGTTCATTATCTCCTCAGAGCAGAGAGCTTGACCTTGCCATGAGAAGAACAACAGTGTAAATTTTGATTGGCACAGTACAGAGAGCGCAGGGAAAAAAGAAAAGAAACAAAACCTCTGATGAGTTTGACACCAATAAAATTATATAACTCTCTGATAAACAGCACCAGATGCACACAACATTCAGAATAGCTCGTGTCTTCTACTGAAAAAAACAGAACACGGATTTTTCTGATTCTATGAAAATATTTCAATTAGATCTAAAACCATGATGCCACCAGATTTTTCTCAAAGAAGGCATTAATGGATTTGGCTGATCCTTTCTTTGCACAAACTATGTATTATTTAACCTGGGGACCTCTTCCTCATCACCACCCCTTTTAATGTTTCTGAATATCCATATCTCTATGTATCAGAATTTGTATATATAACTCATTAATGCTTTGATAGTTATGTGTATAGATTCCCAGGCATCAAGACTGAAATATACTCTTATGTTTATTAAATCATCATTTAATTAGTTCTGTCATCTATGTTGGGAATGATTTTCTTTCTCCCTTTGAGTAATCCCATAGCCTAATGGACTCATCTCCTCCTTGATAATAATGATAAAGGGGAAATAGATGGATGATATTTGAGGCTGAATTTGAAAGACGGGACAATAAATTGCACCCTGTTTTCAATGGATATTAGTAAATTAGACCCTGGATTGCATACATAAACCAGGATATTGCACTCATTTCAATGCCTTCTTGAACATATTGTTATACTGGAAGGTGTTAATGGCTTCTGTCAAATGTGTCTTGGATCTACAGGCAATCAGAGTTAAACCTAAAAGGTGTGCTAGCCACCCATCATAGAATCATAGAAGATTAGAGTTGGAAGAGACCTCCGGAGGTCATCTAGTCCAACCTCCTGCTCAAAGCAGGACCAACACCAACTAAATCATCACAGCCAGGGCTTTGTCAAGCTGGGCCTTAAAAACCTCTAAGGATGGAGATTCTACCACCTCCCTAAGTAATCCATTCCAGTGCTTCACCACCTTCCTGGTGAAATAGTGTTTCCTAACATCCAACCTAGACCTCCCCCACTGCAACTTGAGACCATTGCTCCTTGTTTTCTCATCTGCCACCACTGAGAACAGCCGAGCTCCATCTGCTTTGGAACCCCCCTTCTCTTCTGCAGACTAAACAAGCTCAGTTCCCTCAGTCTCTCTTCGTAAGTCATGTGCCCCAGCCCCTGATAATTTTCGTTGCCCTCCGCTGAACTCTCTCCAATTTGTCCACATCCTTTCGGGGCGGGGGGGGGGGGGGCAGAACTGGACACAATACTGCAGATGTGGCCTCACCAGTGCCGAATAGAGGGGAATAATCACTTCCCTTGATCTGCTGGCAATGCTCCTACTAATGCAGCCCAATATGCCGTTAGCTTTCTTGGCAAAAAGGGCACTCATATCCAGCTGTCATGCACTGTAATCATTTAGGCTCTCAACCTATTTTCCATTGTGGGCTGTAATGTGTTATGTTAGCCGCATCCAATACTACCTGAATGGTCCTGAGGATGTCATGTGGGCCGCAGCTGTGGGCTGATTGGGCTGCAAGTGGCTTTCGGGCCACAAGTTGAGAACCACTGATTTAGGTTGAATGGAAGAATCAGTTAAGCTCCTTTTGGGTGTAAAATAGTTGGAGACAATAGAAGCCAATGCTCAAGGCACTAGGCCCCATACAAAGCTGCTCAGCAGCTAAGTCATGTGAACACAGGGGTTTTTCTGGGGACTGATTGTGAGCATTGGGACTGGGTCACACAGCTTCAACTAACCACTGTCCCAGCCCAGTATTTGTGTCAGAAGCAGAAAGCGATGAGAAAGCCACCAGAAAGTCAGAGAAGCAGTTGCGAGTACAGCCCTGAAAATCAGCAGAGACAAAGCTCTTTGGGGCACAAAACTGGGTAGAAAGTAGGGTGACCAGATCAGGACAGTCCCGATTTTTCACATTTGCTGTCTGGTCACCCTACTAGAAAGGCAGGTTTGGAAATTGTGAGCAAGGAAATTGTTTGTTCCTAAGTTGTTCATGGAAGCAGGAATGTATCTTCTTTGTAAATTAAACAAGACTGCACCAGACAAATACCTAACTATATCATCAATTTCTCATTTTAACAGAAACAACACAACAAGGCCCTGAATATTGGCTAGCCATTTGGGCTAGCAGTAGCAACAAACTAAATGTTAAATTTGTGAATGCGTGTGTAATTCTTGCAGTTAAAATTCAGGTGGGCAGTTTGGAAAATTCAGCCGTAGCTATCCAAAAGATGTTAGTGAAAAATCTTTTTTTGTAAAATGACAAAATCCTTTTCTAAGTGTTGTTCTCATTTTCACTGTTACTACTGAGTTTTGCCATTACATATCTAAATTCTCTATTCTGTTGTCTTCCCTTCTAGCTTCTTATCTGGAAGTGAAGTAATTATTTTCTGTTTATGATGACACAATCAACAGTCTAATGGAAAACCATATGTCATTATGGACCAGGCTTTCAAAATAGAGAAAACTGAAGCCTGTCTTTGTATGCACCTGAATACATCAGAACGGATTGAAAAATTGGGTTCTTTTTCCACAGAAAATTGACAAAATTAGACACTTAGTTTTGATTTTCAACAGAAATTCAAAAACTTAAAAAATTTGGCTGAAAACCAAAAAATTTAAATTTGGAAATGCTTCCATGGTGCCCCTTGGGAGTTGTGGTTCAGATTCCTCAAGCTCCCATTCTCCTGTATATGTTGAGCTTCCTGACTGGAGTACATTTCTCATGATACACCACTGTTTTTCCTCTTGGAAGCAGTGCATCATGGGAGTCCCTGACTATTGCACAAAACTGGAGATGCAGTCAGACTGGGGAGCCCAGCCCACAGAGACTAATAGAAACATAAGTCAACTGAACTATGACTTCCATGAGGCACTACAGCAGCATTTCCAAATCAAAATATTTCAGTGTTTGGGGCTGTTCAGTTTTTCAACAAAAAGCTGAAATTTTCAGCAGAAAGCAGACATTTTGTGAAAAATGTCTTTACTCAAAAACCTAATTTTGTGTGAAATAGTTTTAATGGAAAATCTCCCACTGGCTCTAGTGTAAACCCATATTTTCACATTGCTTAATTGCCCACAGTATGCAGAAGCTTCAGTGCACATGGAGTAAGTGCATTATTTTCCATGGGGACTTCAGGCTGAAAACTTTTCACAAGTTTGTTCCAGGATCAGGGGTTCTAAAATCCCAGAGTAGCCACAATAATAAGCAGGGGCAAGCAGAAGGGTGCCTTGCCTCTCAAGCAAATGAGGGGAGGGGTTTTGGCTTCAGAGCAATAGCCCCATCTACCTCCAGTCACTGCTTACCAACATGCTGCAAGTAAAACTCTAAAGCCCCTAACTGGTCCAACAGCCACACCAGCAGCCCTACTGCATCTTAACAACTTTCAGACACTGTCACCACTGACTGGGGCCTCTAGGCACTAATGTAATAAAGATAATAAATAATGATAATGTTTTTCTGAGCAGTAGTAGAGTTTTGGAGCCTCATAGGTCAGTTTCCCATTTGGAGAAGAAATCAGTGATTGAGTCAGGTCAGGTATTTGTTTCTCCGAGCAATAGTATATAACAAAAACATACACAAATCATGCTTTATGAAGCAGGAGTGGTTAAAAAAAAAAGAGTTCACAAACAATCCCCTTTGGAATAAACTTAAGCCTTGTCATCTCTGACCTGTTGCCTTTGTTTCTTCCAGGGACTCTCTCACATCCTCAGCCCACGCCTGACTGCTTACAGCTTAACACATTGACCGTGTCTACACTACAAAGTTTTGCTGGCATAATGACATCAGTTGGAAGTGTGTGTGGGGGGGGGGGGGGGGGGGGGAATCACCCCCCCCCCCATAGCTATTTCAGCAAACCCCTGGGTATAAACAGCTTATACTAGTAAATGATTTCTTTGTTGGTATAACTTATATTGTTCAGAGAGGGGATTAACTAAAGTAACTCGTTTTGCCAGTATTAGCTGTGTCTCCATTAGGCAATACTGGCAGAAAGAATACTGGCAAAGCCTTTGCAGTGGAGATAAATCCATAGTCTCTCCAGCCTCCAACCACTGTGTTTTGAACATGTGAAATCCTGCTAGGTCCTAACTCCTCTTTTTGGGGCTGTATGACCTCCAGAGCTGAGTCTGGGTCATTAATCTCAGAATATCCCTTCAAGACCACCAGGGGGTGCATTTACTGGCATTGCATTGTTAAGTCTTTCTATCGGGAGTTTCACCCTGGTGTGACTATATCAACTAATGGCCAAACCATTAGGTCCCTTTCATAACAATAATAATGTAGCTCTCCTAACAGCAGAGTTTAGTTTCTCTTCTGGAACAGCTCCATTCAGCCACCTGACTCCAAGGAAGCTAATCTGTCTGCTATTACGGTTTCATCTATCTGTTTTTTCTTGCCATGGCCCCCTCAGCTGCAACCTCCTAAATATAGATATACAAAGAGTTATCTCAAAAACAAATATGTAGAAACAGACAGAAATAATTTTAAAAACAACTTTCTTCCTATTTTTTGCTACACTCACTGCAACTTGTCTTTAATCAAACTGTAAGGTCTTTGAGACAGGGACTATCTAACTATGAGCTAGAATGCTCTAGCATGTTATACAACTGTACAGGGAGGTAAAGGTTAATACATCCCTTTCCCTATACTCATGCATGTCTAGGTAAAAGGGGGTTGGAGCTGGGGACTCGCTCTTCCCCTATACAATTATACTGCACATAGCACAATGAAGCCTTCATTCTGACTAGGGCCTTTGGGAAATATCACAATACAAATAACAATGTAAATCAACAAGCCCTAATCTTAAAAAAACCCACAGCTGTGGCAATCAGCAAACACAGTAATAATTATGCCAAATGTGCATAAGGTGAATGGATTCATATTCAAGCCTGATATGTTTGAAAATGTTCAGCATGAATGCCTTCATTTATGGACAATTGATTTTTTGTGACTTCCATATTTGATCATGCACCTTCTAAGATTTAAACAGAGTTACTTATTTTCAAAGTCTTGTTCCTGCCCTCTGGCATCCTATACTAAGGCATTCATTATAAGCATTGCTTTTAAAGAGGTCTTGCCAGGTTTCCTGATATAATGAACCCTATTTAAAGTACAGTGACAAAGGCAATAGTAATAAACAAAATTAACAATAAACTCTGAATACAAATGATTATAAAGAAGATTGAAAGTCACTGTAGGAATGGTTGGAACCTATTTATTATCCATTAAAAGCCTGACAGCAGCAAAAATGTTCCTTTCCTGACAATATCAATTAAGCAAACCTGCACCTAACTCAGTTAGAGAATCATAGAACGACAGAACTGGAAGGGACCTCGAGAGGTCATCTAGTCCAGTCCCCTGCACTCGTGGCAGGGCTAATTATAGAGACCATTCCTTACAGGTGTTTGTCTAACCTGCTCTTAAAAATCTCCAATGATGGAGATTCCACAACCCCCCTAGTCAGTTTATTCCAGTGCTTAACCACCCTGACAGGAAGTTTTTCCTAATGTCCCACCTAAACCTCCCTTGCTGAAATTTAAGCCCATTGCTTCTTGTCTTATCCTCAGAGGTTAAGAAAAACATTTTTTCTTCCTCCTTCTTGTAACAACCTTTTACACACTTGAAAACTGTTATCATATCCCTTCTCAGTCTTCTCTTTTCCATACTAAACAAACCCAATTTTTCAATCTTCCCTCATAGGTCATGTTTTCTAAATCTTTAATTATTTTTGTTGCTCTTCTCTGGACTCTCTCCAATTTGTCCACATCCTTCCTGAAATGTGGTGCCCAGAACTGGACACAATATTCCAGTTGAGGCCTAATCAGAGCAGAGTAGAGTGGAAGAATTACTTCTCGTGTCTTGCTTACAACACTCCTGCTAATACAGGGGTGGGCAAACTTTTTGGCCCGAGGACCACATATGGGTATGGAAATTGTATGGCGGGTCATGAATGCTCACGAAATTGGGGTTTGCGGGGCGGGAGGGCTCCAGCTGTGGGGGGTGGACTCTGGGGTGGGGCTGGGGATGAAGGAGGGTTTTCTGGGTTGGGACCAAGGGGTTTGGAGGGTGGGGACAGGGGGTTGGGGCATGGGAGGAGATCAGGGGACAGGCTCCAGGCAGTACTTACCTCAAGCAACTCTCAGAAACAATGGCATGTCCTCCCTCCAGCTCCTGCACAGGGGTGCAGTCAGAGGTTCCCGGCCAATGGGAGCTGCGGGGGCAGCACTTGGGGTGGGGGCAGCGTGCAGAGCTCCCTGGCTGCCCCTACATGTAGGAGCCGGAGCGAGGATGTGCCACTGCTTCCAGGAGCTATGCGGAGTGGGGCAAGACCCCAACACTGTTCCCCAGCTGGAGCGCCAGAGAGGGGGAAGCCGAGGACCCTGCTTCCCAGTGGGAATTCGAGGGCTGGATTAAAACATCTGGAGGGCTGGATGTGGCCCGAGGCTGTAGTTTGCCCAGCTCTGTGCTAATACATCCCAGAATGATGTTCACTTTGTTTACAACAGCGTTACACTGTTGACTCATATTTAGCTTGTGACAATTCTTCAACAAAAAAACTTCAAAAACAGACTCCAACGAGAGACTGCTGAATTGGAATTAATTTACAAACTGGATACAATTAACTTATGCTCGAATAAAAACTGGGAGTGGATGGGTCATTACACAAAGTAAAACTACTTCCCCATGTTTATTCCCCACCCAACCCCTGCTGTTCCTGTCAACTGCTGAAAATGGCCCACCTTGATTATCACTACAAAAGATTCCCCTCCCCCTGCTCTCCTGCTGGTAAGAGCTCACCTTACCTGATCACTCTCATTACAGTGTGTATGGTAACACCCATTGTTTCATGTTCTCTGTGTATATAAATCTCCCCACTGTATTTTCCACTGAATGCATTCGATGAAGTGAGCCGTAGCTCACAAAAGCTTATGCTCAAATAAATTTGTTAGTCTCTAAGGTGCCACAAGTCTTCCTTTTCTATTTCCAATTTTGTATGTGTGCAACTGATTGTTCCTTCCTAAGTGGAGTATTTTGCATTGTCCTTATTGAATTTCATCCTATTTACTTCAGACCATTTCTCCAGTTTGTCCAGATCATTATGAATTTTAATCCTATCCTCCAAAGCACTTGCAACCCCTCCCAGCTTGGTATCATCCACAAACTTTATAAGTGTACTCTGTATGCCATTATCTAAATCAATGATGAAGATATTGAACAGAACCAAACCCAGAACTGACCCCTGGGGACCCCACTCATTATGCCCTTCCAGCATGACTAGGAACCACTGATAGCTACTCTCTGGGAATGGTTTTCCAACCAGTTTTGCACTCACACTATAGTAGCTCCATCTAGGTTGTATTTCCCTAGTTTATTTATGAGAAAGTCATGTGGGACAGTATCAAAAGCTTTACTAAAATCAAGATATACCATGTCTACTGCTTGCCGCATATCCACAGACCTTGTTACCCTGACAGAGAAAGCTATCAGGTTGGTTTGACATGATTTGTTTTTGACAAATCTATGCTGACTGTTACTTATCACCTTATTTCTTCTAGATGTTTGCAAATTGATGGCTTAATTATTTGCTCCATAATCTTTCCAGGTACAGAAGTTAAGCTGACTGGTCTGTAAGTTCCTGGTTTGTCCTTATTTCCCTTTTTGTAGATTGGCAATATATTTGCCCTTTTCCAGTCTTCTGGAATCTCTTCCATCTTCTATGACTTCTCAAAGATAATTGCTAATGGCTCAGATATCTCCTCAGTCAGCTCCTTGAGTATTCTAGGATGCATTTAATCAGGCTCTGGTGAGCTACAGTTGCAGATATGAGTTCCTACATAGGGTTGTTCTTGCCTATGGGGAGTTGAGCTGCTGATGCTGGTCTGTTCCATGTGGCAGTGCTGAATCAATATCCTTGACGTTGAAACCACAAATGTAATACAGTAGGAGCATTCATTATCTTTGCTGTTGGCTCCACCATCATATTTTAGCTTCTGCTTTGAAAAATCATCATGCATTCTTCTCCACTAAATCTGAACTACTTTGTGTCACCCATAGTGCAAACTCCTGCCAAACTTTATATTAGTGATAAGTTCAGCATTACATATATGTCTGTATCAACATTGCCCAAACCCATCAGTCTAGAATTCCTGTACCCAAGCTATTTCACCAGTTAGGGACACTCAAATTTATATTACATTGAGTTCAGAGGACCTGTAGCTAAAGAATCTCATACCAAAAATGCATCTATTTTAACTGAAACAAGGTGGGGGAGGTAATATATTTTATTACACCAACTTCTATGGTGAAAGAGAGAAACTTTTGAGCTACACAGAGTTCTTCATATTTAACTTTATGTAATAAAATGCTATTTTTATTCAAATGAGCTATCATGATATTGTTAAAGACTTTAGATTATCTGTTTGGATGTTTCCTTACAGCAGTTACAGTATTAGACATTAACACCCTGCCCATAAACAGCTAAAATCATGGTTACTAAATAAGCATACACAGTGACATAAATGTCATCTAGAGATATGCATTAAAATGGTGATAACATTCTGAAAAGTGAGAATAAACAAAGCTCAGTGAAGAAGAGAGGGTTTTTTGTTTTGTTTTTTAAATGTCCTATGTGAATTAATTTTAATCCCTTTACCTAACACACCCAGGTGGCACACTGCAATGGTACTAACAAAACTGCATTTGGGTTTAAGCTACAGAAGTCTGGCCCTGGTGATGGACATTATCGGATTCTACTCCACCACCACCTTGGGAGAAGATGAGGGACCAAAGTTAACCATGATTGTTCCTGCCATTTGTGTAAATTAGGCAATGGAATCTGCTGGATTTGAGATATTGGAGGCTGCCCTAGGATGTCTGCCTCTAGTGGGTGGAGCTGGGAGCTGACGAGGAAAAAAGTTTTTCCTAATATCCAACCTAAACCTCCCCCACTGCAACTTGAGACCATTACTCCTTGTTCTGTCATCTGCTACCACTGAGAACAGTGGGTGCCCATGACAGTATGCATTCAGACTCAATCTGCACAAGACTGAAGATCACCCTCATCCCAAAGCAACTTGGGTGAGGGCCCGTGGTTTCTTGGTCCCAGAGTTCAGGTTTACTCCAAGAGCTGGTCACTTAGTCTAACCTCACTGGACATGAGATGTGAGGGTTTATCTTCTCCCTGCTCTCCCTTAACTATCCTAACTAACCAGCCAGATCTCCAGGCTGCTGTGTGGAAGGCAAAAACAAACAAACTTGACATAGTTCATGCTTGTCTGGTGGGAAAATCCCTTCCTGACCCTTTAAAAACGTAATCTGACTAACCCACAACAGAGCTAGAGATCCAGGCAGGCAATCACATGCAGGAAAGACAAAAAGGGTGTGTGTCATTCTCTGGTGGCCAAATGGCTGCTCTTTCTTAGGATGGGGCTTTTATTCACAGAAGGGACAGATGAGGAAGCCAACTGAATCCTGTTCAAACCTGGGCAAACATAATCCCACTTACACAGGCATACCCCCACTGAACCCATTGTAAATGGTGCAGCCCCTCATAGGACTGAGTCAGGAAACTTTGTAAAAGTTGCTAACAGATGATAAAAGCGCAGAGAAGATACTGTGAGAGCCTTTTTATGATAGAATTATTTTTCTTAATATATAAGGCTAGGCCTGAAATATGCATGTATTAAAGAATAATGAAGTCTGCAAGCTGAAATGGAGGCTAGGGTAAAAGGTGCACATATACTTATACATTGGATTCAAGGCTTTGTCATAAAAGTCATACATCCAGAATCTGGACTTGTTCGTGGGTTGTCCAGCCTAATTTTAGGATTGCTGAAGCCTCTTTCCATCACACATTCATTATTATGAGGATAGTTGGAAAATAAAGCTTATTATGTAAGGGGAAAGAATTTGGAATCCAATTTAAAATTCAGATACGCAGTTGGGGGTGGAACCCTTGCCTCTTGTACTATAGTCTACCAATGCTTCCGCCTGTGGTTAGAGGGCACTGTTGCTGTTCAAGATCCCGTTCTTTTGATAACATGTAAAACTGAAGAACTACCTACTTGTGGTCATTTAAGAGCTTACCAAAAAAATCTCACAAAAGTAAGTGTGTTAGCACTTCCAATTGGGCTATTCCAATTGGGCTATTACATGATAGCTATTTAAATCCCAACCAGGATTCCAACTGGAATTTATATCTTGAACTGTCCTGTGTTTACACGGTATGCAGATAAATGCTGCCCCTTTACATCCCAGAGATACTCTATTTCAATGTTTTTTCTGGTATATAGTGTATAGTAGAAATATATTTTTGTAGAATATATTGGGATCCTCACTAGATGAATATCAGTCATTTAAAATATCCTATTCCAAGAGAAGAAGCTTGGAATTATCTAAACTCATTGTTTAATAGAAGAGATAATAGCATATATCTTCCCAGTTTGACTTTGGCTGCATATTTATAATTTCTAGTATATTAAGTTTCACAGGAATTTAGTCCTAAAACTTGACCCAATCTAAATCCTCTTTAATCGGGTGAAAAAATTACTGCAGACTGTGAATTTTAAGTTAGATTTTGAAAACAATATAGGACCTTGTATTCAAAAAACAAAAACAAAACCCCAGCCAACCAGTCATGGGACACAAGTTAACTAACAAACCATGTTTCTGGAACTGTCGTACCATCATCAATGCTCCAGATGCATAAACAAGGAAAAGACCAGACAAAAAAATTATAGGAACTTCATCTTCCTTTAAAACACAAGGCATGAAACCAACGTCTGCCAGACAGAATAAAGAAAACAGGTAGGAAAATAGTAACAATCAAGCTTTTAAAAAAGGATTAAAAACAATGGGCTACATAGGTATCTCACTTATACTGACTTTAGTGGAATAACTCCTGATTTAGGCCTTAATCCTCAAAAGACTTCTGTAATATGTGTAAATTAGAAATCCATGGAAAAATTCATAGCATGTAAAGTTAAGCACTATTCCATAGGCTTTCACAGGAAAAAAAGTCTTTTAAAGTGATAAATGAGAAGCAGGCGCAATGGTGTGTAAGAAAAGCAAACTATAACTATAAACACTAAATATCCCCCAAACCAAATAATTTTAGAATAAGCACAGTTACCTAATCACTTTCAAAATGACTCTGAAAGATAGAACAAAGTTCTTTACGTGTTAGAATTTTGTTCAGACAACACATGCTGTGCATGTGTTAAAGACACACACACATATATATTTAAATACACTAGGGCAAATCTTTGCATTTGTGAGTTCTCAGTGAGCTTATGTCTATGGGGCAGTAAATAGTCAGTAAAGATTTCTGATGCTTTGGAAAATTATGCTTAGCACTTTTAATTGAAGGGCATTTGATTGTAAGCTTTTGAGAAGTGTGATTTTTCTTGTTTACACAGTTGTTTTGAATGTAATGTTAGACAGATCTCATGCCAGAAGAGTTCAAGTTCAAGGAATATTGTATTCTCACAGCTAGTATCCCAATTCATGACTTGTTATCTTTGTAATACAGACAAGAAGCATCCAGTGTGTTAGAAGATATGGACTTGCTTTTCAAATTACATCATCTTTTTTTCTTATTTTCACAGTGATACTCACAGTATGCTTTCTTGTATTCTTTTTAAGAACACTTAGCACTGATGTGTAGCACTTTACATTTTCAGAGTGCTATCAAAAACATTAACTGTAAAAACATTAATTCACAACATCGCTAAGGTAAGAATGTAAAATCCTCATTTTGCATGACCCAGAGGTTGTAAAATATAGAGATTAAACAGCCAAACAAATCGGAGACAGGGCTAGGATTAGAATGATTTCCATATGTGTCAGCCCCAAAACGAACCTGTACCTCCATTTTGTTATATTTGAAGATTTTCATCAAATTTTGATAATGTTGTCTGGATGGAGATAGTTAACAAAAGAAACAGAAAAAGTAATCTTAATTTGTGTTGGGGTATCCAGTTTGGATAGGAGAAAGCTAAGAAGATGGATTTTGCTATACCAACCCAGACCAACAAAAATACATGTACACAACAGAAACATAAGGTAAGGCCTGGATCTGAAAACCACGAGCTCTTTGAAGTACATAAAGAAAAGTACTCCTTTTTTTGCGAATACAGACTAACACGGCTGCTACTCTGAAACTTGAAGTACATAATAACTGAATAGAAACCTAGGAATCTATTGTCTCCCCATCAGCACAGTCTTCTTCATTTTTCAAGGGTGGGTCTTTGGCATTCTAACAGATCCTAAGTAATACAGATGAGTGGAGAGTTGCCATTGGATAGTAGTACTATAAAATATTATTGATCTTTGCAGTTGTAAAACAGGGATTGAGGATGCTCATGAAAATATATTCTTCTATGAGTGAACATGTTATTACTGGAGAAACAGTTCAGTAACAAATGTATATTCTTGCTTTGCTATTTTTTTTGTCTTTCATTTTTATAGTAATTTTATAAACATGGAAGAGTAAAGCTGGTACCTGAAATTTTACTATTGCTTCTTCCAGAAATGAAGAACTGAAAATGAATGTCTGATCGCAAGCATTTTTATGCACATCAGTATCATGGACGTGAGAAGATCTAAGTGGAAATAGGGATGGGGAGGTTGAGGGTGTTCAGCACTTTACATGACACACAAAAACCAAACAGCAGTATGCTAAGAGGTTGCAGTTTACTATGACCACGTGGATAAAACAATCTGAATTTCTGCATTAGATCTCAGTTAGACTATACTAAAGTTTAATGGGAGTTTTACACAGATTTCATTGAGAGTAAGTCTATCATTTAATTTGCAGTAGTAACTTCAGACCTACTTTTAAAAATACTAAATAAAATAATCTTTCTTCTTGCTTGCATAACATCTCCATGCATTTCTCACACCTTTTATTTTCATCACATTAAAACTAAAATGAACACTTTTAAGATTACCTACCAATTAGAGTACATTAAAGACATGTAAAAAATTTCCACAAATTTTGGTGGGAAAATAAAACAATTTGTATACATTCTACAGCTTCTCCAAAAGTCTCAGATGTACAATTTTACTGAAAGATATTTCTGAAATTTTTATTTAAGTGTGCATTGACATTTATTTAGCCTGTCCATTTGGGGTGGGGGGGGCGGGGAGGGCTATCATTTTGTTTTTAATTTACCAGGCATAAGGCTCTCCTTAAGGTTTATATGTATTGAGTTCCCTGGAGCTTCAAAATAATCATTCCTTCTGTCCCCACTACCAAAAGCTGGTAATTTGATATCTAGGTACTAGCCCCAATCATGTGAAAATATTTATGAACATATGGAGTGTTTTAATACTTTGGATTTTAAGAATGTCTTTGCAATCTGAGTGAATGGCACATTCAAGACTATAACACTATACAAGAGAATCATATCAGAAATGAATTCCATAAACTACTGCATGCTGTGAAGGCCAAGTGTTTGGTACTTATCAGGCTGAAAATACCATTGATTTGATTTAGACAAACTATGCAGTAAATTGTGATAGATGAATCGTAACTGCAGGCTATTATTGATTACACAATGTTACTCCTGCTTTCCATGGCAACAAAGGACAGGACATGACACCATCTGGGAAGCAAAAAGGAGCAACAATCTGGAATTTGAATAGAAGTTAAATGGCTGGTCTCCAGGCTTGCAGATTCATTTCTCTTCTCCTTCCAACCCAGGCAACAAGCAAAGGAGCCAGAATGACTTTCACTAAATGACCTCACAACATTTACAATTTCTTTTTTAGAAGAGAAAGAAAACTTTCTGAATGAGAAACACTCAACACTCACAGCCTCCTCCTCCTCTCACCTGAATGCAGGGTGGGTCTTCTCTTCCACAGCCTGGTAGCCGCTCAGCAGCTTCACCTTCTGCATCTGGGAGCTCCGAAAGCCTTGGCCCAGGGAGCACAGCCTCCCCCCCTCACTACCAGCATTTGCCTACCTCGACCAAGCAAATGTCTGCACCTAGATCATGGGGGAAAAAAATGTTTCCCACCTGCAACCTCACTTAGTATTGTGCTGGAGCGCAGTTTTGTCTCCTTTCACAGCAACAGCACAGTGTGGCCCCGTGGTGCCAGGCATACTATATCCACACACCACAGCAAACACCCAATACTTCTCCTCCTCAGTCCAAGTTTTATTGGAAAGAAATACCCGCAGGAAATACAAACCAGCACCCCAAATTCTGATCCCTAGACATCTGCAACCACCATTAAAGCATATAACAGATAAAGATTACCTATTCTAGTTCCTGCTGATCAACACACACCAGTGGACAGGAAGCACTCTCTCATCTATGTCCTCATCACACAAGAGCCACCTCCTCTACCTTGCCTGCATTATAATAGCCTGACTGGATGTTACTGCAAGTTGAAATCTAGGCTCAGGCTACTTACACTGTAGATAGAACACCACAAGACAAGGGTGGAGAGTGGGAATTATCTTATTCCAGTCCAGCCTCAAGTGCAATAAAGTCCACAGAATGACAAAATATGTGAAAGTTTGTTGAATAGGGAGAATCATAGTGAGCTGTGAAATATTTTTATGTCATAGATTCATAGAGTTTAAGGCCATAAGGGACCCTTCGATCATCTAGTTTGACCTCCTGCATTAACCCGTGCCATTACATTTCATCCAGTTCCCCCTGTAGTGAGCCCATAAGGGCATCCAGTCTGGATATGAAGCCCTCAAGAGATGGAGAATCCACGACTTCCCTTGGTAGTTTGTTCCAATTGTTAATCACCCTCACTGTTAAATAAATGTGTGTCTTATTTCCCATTTGTATTTGTCTGACTTCAGCTTCCAGCCATTGTGGTTTTTTTATGCCTTTTTCCACTTGATTAAAGAGCCCTTTCATGGCCTGTATTTTCTCCCCATGTTGTAATACATTAATGATTATTCTGAGATACAGCTAACTATAAATAGAGATATATCATTATTGTAATAGGTAGGTATATATACCCACACAAGTGGAAGAAAAATGTGATAGCCACTCTCTATAAACTGAAAAAAATAAATCTATTATTAAAAATGAAAATTCTAGCAAAAATATCTTCATTTTCAATATATTCAGATTTTCAGAATGAGAGTTAATATTTTATTTAACTACTGTTATGAAAACTTTGGTTCAGTAAGTCAATACTATATAGGCATGAAAGGCAATATAGTGCCTTATTTACATGTAAGTCCTATAAAAGCTTTTGATATATTAAGTACTGTATAAATACTGTATATTCCATAGTTCATAAATTAGAACAACATAAGTCATTCATTTTACTCACTAAACACTTTTTGACCAACACTATAAGTTAGCACTCTCTTCTGATGACCTGTCTTCCTAGACCCCTTATCCACCATCCCTGAACTTACCAGTTTTACATAGAGATATTACGAGAATAATTATCTTGCTGCATGGGACAAATTAGAAGTATGTTGATTAAATAAACTCTTTCTCTACCTTCTTTCAAGCCTTCCAACTGAAAATTAATTTCAATTGGAACTTAAGGGTTCATTTTCAACCAGACCTACTCGTAACCACATTCCTTTATAGTTCAGTATAGAAAACATTTTAAACAAAATGGAAGATAATTTTAACCAGTGGTCTCCCCTCAGCCTTTCTTGGTAGGAAAAATTAAATTCCATAAAAAATGGTAATAGTCTCTCTGATTAATCATAAATTGAGTTGTGTTGCTTCTTCATATTCCCTCATGCATGTGAAGAATTTAAAATGTAACAAAATGGCAATAATTGTACTGGACAAACTTCAGTTTAAGCAATTTCAGAGTCAAAGTATTCAAAATATTTATAACTGAAAATAAATAAATACCAATTCACTTTTATATTAAAATGATTATTATTAAAACTCTATTACTAGTACTGCTATTGATAGGAGAGATCTATGTTGTTATCTATCTTAGTTACTCATATGATCCCCAGTACAGTAGCATCTGAGCATGTCATAATCTTTAATTAATCTATCCTCATAACACCACTGTGAGGTAGGGAAATATTACTTGCCCCAGACCACACAAGAAGTCTGTTGTGGAGTACAGACTTGAACCCAAGTCTGCTAGGGCCCTAACCATTGAGTCATGTTATATATTACCTGAGTATTTTATAGCCATACAAAGCTTAATGTGCTGTCACATTATCAATTTTAACTAAGACTCGTCGATTTTAGCTGTTCCTGCTAGACAGAGAAAATCCTTATTTATTTGTCACATAGTCATTATGAGGATAAGTTCGTACTTCATGGCACTTTGAATATGAAAAGGACTGTTATTCCTGGGTAGTCTTACAGTTTGGATAATTATTTTAGATAAAATATATAAAAATGAAATGTTATCAGAGTTAACTTTTTATCTGTTTTTGAATTGTTCAGAAAGTGATCCTGATTTGTGCATGTTTGTGTGAATTAGTTTTTTGCACAAATGTTAGGGAATGGCTGTTTTTCATATACATGCAAATGAACGAGTATTCATTATTAGTTGTTAGTCATTTATGGTTCTGCTGTTTACATTTTTTTCATTCATCAAGTGAGGAAGTGGAATCAAAGCCACGTGATCTAACACATGCCACAAATAATGATCAGAAAACACTCAAGGTTAACAGTTTGCCAGCACCCAACACTGGAATTTGTTTCCATAAACAGTTTGATGAATATCCACAAATACATTCACAGTAATACCAGACAACAAGGGACAAAAATATGGTTGACTAAAAAGCCATTTAGAATCTGAAACAATGTTTGCAAACACAGTTTTACTGTTTTCAAACAGCTGTACTTTGCACAGAAAATGACAGCATTTGTATTATTGTTTACCCCATGACTTTGTCATCTTTGAATTGTAGTGGGGGTTGTTACTCAGCTCTTTCTGAAAAGCTCTGCATTCTATTACAATTCTATACATCATCCAGTGCCCCCTAGAATTCTCTAACTGAAATGTTAATTTCCTTGGTAAATTTTCACAAGGGCCAAAGAATTTACATAATTGAACTCTTTAAATCATCCAGATTACCTTCACTTAATTAGCAATTTTAATTACCTTACTTTCCAGCTTTTATAATGATCAACAATGACCTGTAGGGCTTTAGAGCAAATGTGCATGATGCATCGTGAGCAACATTTTTCTAGGGGGCTGAAAAATACTTTTATCACCCCCTAATACTAAACATTACAAACTTCTGCCCACCACAGTCACCACACAGAGGCTCAGCCTAAAGAATTTGGGTGTAGTTTAGCAAGATTATTCTTTGAGATACAATTCAGGCTTTCACTGTAAATGAAAAGTGTGTTTGTATGAGGGGCAGAGGAGATATTAAGGTTACACATACACCCCTCTTACCACTCTTTTTTTCACCCTAATTATTGGATTACATTTTTAAGGCTATTTTCACAAAGAAACGGGCTAAAATCTTATTTTGGCTTGAAACGAAAGCTTAGATGCAACTGCTTTGCATTACAACCATTTTAGAGGGGTGTGGGACTTTGAGTCCATGGGCTTCATAGTATCTGAAGAATCTCTCTGAGCAGCTCCACTTTCCTTGGAGCCCTCCCAGCCAAGCACTGATCATGTCAGACCCTGCTTATCTTAAAATTTGATGAGAGCACATTCCAAGGTTACTGATAAAAAACACACAATATTAATTGTAAAATATTTTTGATAAAGTATAACAGACTTGTTCTCTTAAGCAATCAAAATACAGGTAGTTAGGGCCATATCCTGTTCCCATTGAAGTAAATGCCTTTGGTTTTCAAAAGGCACAGGAAGGGTCCCTTAATGATGTAAACAATTTTCACTTTGCTGTACCAATATTCACCAGAAAAAAAAATATTTCACTCATTTCATATAATGAATGTATTTTCACGGAACTCTGATCAGTAACTTCCGCTTTGAAAATAAACACTCTGGCTTTGCAAGAATTTATTTATATAGTATACCAACAGAAGACCATTATCCTGTGACAACATTTTTATTTCAGTGACAGTTATCTTTGTTTGGAGACCTCAGTAAGCATTTTATTCCAGCCAGAAGTTCCTTCCTTCATTGCTTACTCATGTGAGTAGGCTTCACTCATGCAAATGGATCCATTGACTAAAACCTACTTGCACGAGTAAGCTTGTGCCAGGATCAGGCCCTGAATTTTATCATTTGTTGCATTTCCTCTTTAACTGTCCTATGCAGCTATACTTCAGAAAGGTGGATAGTGAACAATGTGAATTGCAGTCAAAAAAGGAAACAAAATGTCAGGATGTAGAAAGAATAGAATAGAAAATAATGAAACTATTATGATGGCATTACATAAATTGGGGTGCATATTCACCTAGAACATTATGTTCAGTTCTGGTTCTCTCATCTTAAAAAAGAAATAGCAGAAATAAAAGTAGCCCAGAGAGACCGCTAATGAAAATGATTGGAAGTCTGGAAAGACTTCACCATCAGCAATAACTGTTAAAATTAGGACAATTTATTTGCATTCGGTGCCTTTAAAATACCTAAAATAATTATCAATAAGATGATCATAAATTCAGGACTGCTCTCTCTTGTGATAAAAGAACAAGTGGACAGCCAATTAAAATGCAATAAATTTAAAATGGATACAAAGTTTTTTCAGTGCAATATAATCAATCTATGGAACTCATTAACACCAAATATTATTAAACTCAAGAGCCAAGAAGGGTTCAAAAGAAGATTAGCTATTTATATGGATGATGAGGGTATCCATAATTCCATTAGATGGGAAAAATTCCATTAGATGGGATGAAAAGTAGAGATAATAAATCCCATGCTCCAAGGAATAAAGCAACCTGTAACTGACTGTGATAAATTTAGTGATAAATAGTGATACTAGTAATAAACTTCCCTGATGGGTATATCATTCCAGAAAAGTCCATTACAGGAAATCTAGCAGCTTCCTCCTAAGTATACAGAATGGACTCACATCAGAAACCAGATACTGATTTAGATAGAATCTCTGATTTGATCCAGTATGGCAATTCCTATGATCCATAGAGGCTAGTGAAAGATTGGATATATAAAAATAATATATATTTTTAGAGAGTTCCCTTAATTTATTGAGACATGCAGCAGAACACTAAAACTGCAAGGAATGTGCTTTGAAAAAGCATCCAATGCCATGAATAAAATGAGCAACTGGAGAGTAGTTGGCAACATAAGCAAGATGGTTATTCGGAATCTAAAATATTCTTTGAAAAGGAAAAGAAAAAGGTTTAGTTTACTAAGGTTTACTGGTTGCAGTAGCCTAGTATGCAATAGTTTGTTCTGATGAAACCAAGAAACCTTTTTTTGTTGGATTGTTGGAAGCTAAAAAGGAAAAGCGAAGGAAAAAGCAGTGTCCTAATGAATATGCTTTTCTAGTTTTTGGATGAGCCATAAAAACGTAGATGGCTTCTAGATAAATAGGCTATTTATTTCTCAGCAACTGTCATGGGTGTTTGAATCCTTCAGCTCTTTCTTACATGCTCCGTGGGAGCAAATATATGCCAGTAACAGAAGATGAATAAAGACTGCCAATAATTAATTTTGTTTGTGCTATCTAATCTATCATTCCACTGCACTGTACCGTACCCTAAATTAAAGTATATGCTGTGTCATCTGTGCCTTTTGCATTATAGAAACTTTATGCTCCATGTGTAACAATGCGAGCTAACTAGTCTAGTGGTTTTCTATACATGATAGATGTGAACATTTGTGAATTTCTTTTAATCAACATTTATAAAAGGTTGACAGTAAACAAATCAATGACAAACACTAATTTAAAGTTTACAATGATTTTAATACAGTAAATTGCTGCTACTTTAATTAACCAGAATTTCTTCAGTGTAGCAACATGTCTTTTACACCTACTTTGAGTCATTACACAATATTTTTCTCCCAAAGTGACACAAACAGTCCCTGAACTTAATTTGGTGCTTCAAATTATGTAATAAATCTTTACCGTATTTATTTTTTTCTAATACAAAAGCTTCCACAACAGATTATTTTGTGTTTCTGGCTGCTGCAATGCCCATTGTAATATTTCACAGTAAATCAGTCTACTCAAAAGTGTTAGTTTTCTGCTCTCTATCTCAGATTATTCCCATTTGCCATAAACATTGTAAAGAGAATATTATAGTTTCTCCCTCCAAAAATCACAGCTGTGGTAGGGATGGGCACTAAACTGAAATGATTCCCTAATACCCAGAATACCAGCAGTAGGGCATGATCCAACTTCCATTAAAGTCAATAGACAGACACCTATTGATTTGACAGGTGTTGGACTAGGCCCATAGTTAGATTCAGATTAATATTGATTAATTCCCCATACCACAGGGACTAAAGGATTTTTTATATATATATATTTCTAACATACTTTTCTTAGCATTTGGACAGTCTTGAGACCTTTGAATTAGCTTCTTATTTTACTACAATTTAGGCTAGAGTATTTTTTTAGACTTATACAAAGTCTATACCTTGGACTTATACCTATCCAAAGTCCTAGCTGCCCCTAACACATATTACAATTACAAAAAGTACTAAACAGTGGTTTATTCTCTGACAACCAACTGCTTAGGCTTGTAGGTACTGAATGGGTTTTGATAATGATTACTACACTACAGTGAAAAGTGCTTGTATGGTATTGAAATAACTAATAACTATATAAACAGTTTCCCTCTTTTTTTTTTCACATGCTGTTTATTTTTATGCATTGAAAGTGAAGAAATAATACTGAGGAAAAGATTGTATTCCAGCATCAATCCATGCATGGTCCAGCTCTCCAAGAGGGAAAGCAATGCTTGATTATTACACAAGTTTCACCAAAGGCCCAGATTCAGCAAGGTACCTAAATATGTGCCTAACTGAAAGCACGGTGTCAGTAAAGCCAATGGGACTGCTCCCATGCTTAAGTTAGAACTCTGTAAAATCGAGAGCTCACTTTTGAAAACTGAATTCATAATTCTTTAGACTTTTTCTGGAAAATAAACAGCCTATATGTTCACCAACACAAGAATGCAAGTTAGTTGACAGTCAGAGTGTTGCAGATCCCAGCTAAATAAACAATCCAACAATAACCCAAGACATTGATGGTTACTTATTTCCAACCACAGTTTTACAGTACAAGAAAATGAACTAAATTCATATCTTTACAAGCAATGTTAGTAAAGAAGACACTGAGTCACTAATAACTATGAAAAGCTAGCACTTAATGACATCTTTTTCTTTGGTTACGTACCTTGTTAAAATAATTAGATTAATCGAAAAATCTAGAAACCAAAAATTCAACAGGCTTTGCACCCTTGTATGAATATTTTGCATGAAAAGATTGATACTTGGACTCCTGAGGAGTATACTAAGCAATAAGCTTGATATTTCTTTACACCTTCAGATACCTATCAGTGAAAGATATGATAGGCTTTTAACGACTTGAGTTTCAAGCCTATAATATGTTAAGCCCTGATGCATACAGTGGAATCAAATTGAATTAAGTGCATGAGCGAGTGCCACATTCTAGAGGAAAATACAAGGCAAAAGCAAGTCTGACACATTTTAGTTCTTCGGTAACCTTCTCACCCAAAGCACTCAGGGAATTGTAGTGATGATATAAGTAAGTCCATAGGAAGAATGGTTTTAATCACCCAGTGGGAAAATATTACGAATGATAGGTGTTAAAGGTGGAGTAACCATATCTCAGCATGTTACCAAATTTCACTGTACAAGGCTGTACGTGAAGTTCTACTAAAACAGGCTTCTGGAAATGAGAAAATTAAATGAACAAAGGACATGAGAATGAAGGGTAGTTTTATCTTTAAAAGAGTCCTGGGAATGTGACCTAGCAAACAGTGCACCAGCCCAAGGCATCATGGTAAAAGATGATGAAAACCAGACTTTCTAAAAAGGTGGATAAAGCCTAAATAATCTATTTTATTCATATTTTAAAGTGTTCTATTTTCAAATACACTATATGAGAGTTTTACAGCAATAAAATATTGCACAGCCATGTCCTGTTATTAAAGTGAAGCCTCCACTGTCATTTGAAAATTACTCCAGATTAACATACTTTAAACTATTGATATTCAAAATTTGTTAACGATAGCAAATTACTGCTGTCAGTGTCAATAATTATGGATTATAGCAAATAACTTAAAGAAATAGCATGATATAGTTCAGAATGAGTTTTTAAGGATAGTTTATCTTTTAGGTTTAGTCTGATGGACAATGCTATCTGGGTTATATTTTGTTTAAAAATGCACCTCTTCTGGAGAGAACATTTTAAATAATAGTGCCTGGTATTTAGCAAAAATAGTGAGCCCAATTCTGTGCCCATTGATTTCAATGGCAAACTCCTATCTTCTTAAAAATGGGATTGTGGCTGAGCTCCAACGTCTGCTGCTCCTTTGTTTCTTCTGCTAACTAATACTAATAATACTAATACTAATAATCAGTATTAGAGAGTCAAAGTGGGTGAGGTAATACCTTTTTACTGGACGAACTTCTGTTGGAGACACGCAACCTTTTGAGCCACTCAGAACTCTTCTTCAGGTCTTCAGCTGTGTGTGGCTCGAAAGCTTGTGTCTCTCACCAATAAAAGTTCATCCAGTAAAAGATATTACCTCAACCACGTTCTCTCTTTAATATCCTGAGACCGACATGGCTACAGCTACGTTGCATATAATAACCAGTATTCTGAGATCTGTTCTGGCATTCCTGAAGGTGCTAATGTACAACCATGCCAGTAAAAGAGAAAGCCACACTGAATTTTGTTCTTTTAGGGTTATTGTTTTTAAAATCTATCAAAGTTTTCAAACAAACAAACAAACACACACAACTAGTGAAGAAAAATCTCCCTCCCCAAACGTATTAGTAATGTCATGCAAGGTTTAGACTAGATGATCCAATAGAACTTGCTCACCAAGATTGTATATGATTCTGTACATCTTACAAGTTACCAGTACAAAAATACTAATTTGTTTTATGCAGATACATGAACTAATTTTGTTTTTACCATTAAAATATACATTTTTAAAAATCAAGAATTAAAATAAACTCAGATAATTCCTGCTTTATGTTCCTGTTCACGGTAAGAGTTTTAGAACACTCATTCACATTGTTTGGCATATGTTAGTCATATAGCTAATCACAAGATATTTCTGGTAACTGTACCATGTATGTTTCCTTAAAATCTTTCATTTTATACCAAACGCCACAGTTCAGAATGTGTCACACTCTCCTTTCCACAGAGAGATTGGATTCCTTCTTCCCCAACCCATTTTTCAGCATGCAAATAATGTCCTTATAATACCATCTTCTTAGGCAGAATCCTTGCTACCGCTCAAGAATTAAAAATAGAAAATTGAGACTGACAATAAAAGAATATGGCTTTTTTTTTTCAAGTATAGTTAACAGAGTTATAGGTCAAGATCAAAAAGAACAAGCTCTTTAACTGAAGCTCCTGGGTAACAAGTCACTTGACTTCATAAATATCAGCTAAACTCAAATAGCCTTTATTCTGTTTGAGCAACCCCGGCATTCCCAGAGGACACTGTCTTTCAATCTTCTGTTCTACATTCCTCCTCAGTCAATAAGGTCATTATCCACAGTACAGGCATCCCATCACTGTCTATGAGACATCTTCAATTTCAATACATTGCTCAAGCAGTGCAAATATAATATCAGCCCCTTGAAATGAAGCCAAAAAGATGCCAACTCTGCAGAGTTCACCAGAACTAAGGTGAAATCATATTTTTGTGTATAATCTTTCTATTGAATTAACAGTACAAATCAGCTATTTCAGTATTACAGCATCTCTTTATTACAGCATTATGGTACCAATACTATATGGTTAAAGCTGGAATTAATTAGAAGAGTCTAGACTGACAGAAGACAGATATTTCTTAATAACCTAAAACAATTGAAAAGTTAATGAGGCAACTCAAAAGGGCAAGCTGTCTCAGCACACTCAATTTTATTAACCAGGGCTGGACTTTCAATCCATAAAATAGCTCATGCGCAAATTGTTGGTATTCCACCTGACAGATAATTCTAACACAAGTAGTGTCATAGAATGGGCTAGTATGTACAGTTGCATGATACATAATGGCACATCAACTAAATCAAGTTTAAAATAAAAAAGACTAATTATGTGAAGTAAATTTATTTATTTTTGAAACCAAAGAGGAAGTGTAAAACATTAATATTTATTAAAGATATTAGGTCCATAAAAATTATCAGATTTGTGACAAATAGCGGCTCATAGCCTGGGAAGCAGAGTATTTGAACTGACCAGACTGATACAAGACAAGGATATTTCTGATAATATACAGGATTTTAAATATAATAGCCTCTCTCTAAAAAAGTGGAAGAATTAAATTCCCTAATGACAGTCTGTCCCAAAAAGCTGATTGATCATGAGAATAGGATACAGCTCCAGGGTTAGTGAAGAGAAAGATTTTGACAGAAATATGTCCTGTGAATTCAGATATTTTAACTTAACTGGAAATTATCCCTTCACACTAATGATCAGTTAAGATATATGGAAAACCCGGTAATATATGTATGATACCTAAAATACTAGGCTTGCTATAAGGATATTTGAAATATCTAACAATAAAAGAGCTGCTCACTCTTGTAAAGATTTCTTCTTGAGGCTGTCAGGTCTGTGACTCCAAATAATTCCCTTTCATGAACAGGCTGGCCTCCAAACAAATGTTTTATGGAGGACAACCTGTGTTAAGGGCTTATGGAATGAATCCTGAACACATTATTTAGTAGGTAAAACTCCCTTGGATTTTAGTTCAAGAAAAACTATAAGGCCCAGTCCTCCTCTTAGAGCTACTTTTGATGGAATCCTCTCTGGGCCACACATGATGAAGTTCAGCCACCTCCATGGCTTCATATCTTTCTCATGGCAGTGTCCAGGGATCTGCAATCTGGAAGAAATCAGGAGAGGTAGTACTAATGTGGGACATGCCCATCATCCCACTTTTACCAGCTCTGTATGAGATATCCACTCCGGCATTCATATAACTAGAGGTGTCTTGAAATCCTGAGAATAGTCTCCTCCCATCACTATAGTTCCACTAAAGATAAGCGATGTCTGACAGAAAGACTTGAGTGAATTGCAGGAGTGCCCTCAGGGCTAATGCAAAGGTATTGATGGCTCTTTACATCCTGTAAATCCAAGGCGATATGTGGGTTTGGGAACAGAAATACTCTGCTCTTACAAAAGTAACCCAGTCTAGATGGAAGAATTTGGAGGAAACTCTAGAACAAGAACTGTTCATACTACTCCTTCTCATTTGGGTTTTACTGTAGAAGGATATGATTTAGCCCTTGGCTTAGATATTAGGGGTTTGGTATTGCATCCAGTGACATCAATGGAAAAGATCCCATTGTCTTCAGTGGTGTGGCATCATGACTTATTAGGCCAATGATAGGGTAGGCAAATAAGGAAGCTTGCACAGAATAATAGATAAGCACATTTTAAAATAAATAAAGTTTACTTTGGAAGGAAAATTGACTCAGACATTTTACCTTATATATTGCTCAAAATGTAAAACAGGACCTTTAATTTTCATCTGGACAGTCATCAGCAAAGAGCAGGAGACATAGACATGGAGGTCTATTCAGTCATGATGGATCCCCATGGTCAAGTTTGTAGGATTCTTGACAAAAATGTGTAGGGTTTATACAGAATTTTATGCTTGCTACACTTTTGCGCTGACAGAATTGCACTATTCTGTCCTCCCCATTTACCATTCTATTCATTTAGGACAAATATAACCCACTTTAATAGATTTGTGTACATTGTATCTGAGGTACGCATGTCTCCAGTTTTAAAAGCATTATGGCTTAAGGGAATAACTAGCTATAACAAAATGATAGAGCTTTCTACAGAACTGATGTTACTGAAAGGCCCTGGGATGCTTTTAAGAAGAGTCTAACATAATTAGTGCACAGATAAACAGTTTTAGCTGAAAGATTTTAAGTAATTAAAATGATACTGTTAATGCAGCTTGAATTGCTGAACTCTAAATCTCTCTTACAAGTTAACAGAGCACAGTAATATCTAAATAGTTAATAGCATGATAATAGTTTAAAATGTTTAACTATTATCATGGGGGAGGTCTAGATTGGATATTAGGAAACACTATTTCACTAGGAGGGTGTTGAAGCACTGGAATGGGTTACTTAGAGAGGTGGTGGAATCTCCATCCTTAGAGGTTTTTAAGGCCTGGTTTGACAAAGCCCTGGCTGGGTTGATTTAGTTGGTGTTGGTGCTGCTTTGAGCAGGGGGTTGGAGTAGATGACCTCCTGAGGTCTCTTCCAACCTAATCTTCTATGATTCTTGCATATAAGGTGTGTTACTGAGGTATAAGTTATTTATGTAATTATTTTTCTTACCTCCTTATCCTTATCTTTCATTGTCCAACTGACAATCAGCTGTTAGTGGCAAAGAATCCATCTTGACTCGAGTTACCACTTTTTAAAATAGCTCCCCAACTGACACCTCACAGAGGGCAATATGCTGTTCCCACTGAAGACTGTGGTAAAATGGTCACTGATCTGCTGGAAGCAAAATTGATTTAAAATGCCCATAACACAAACAATTTGATCTTTCTTCTCAAAATCTGGCCTCTCTTCCTTCAAGCTCCTTAGAGATAATTAGAAAGTCCTTGGTTAACATTGTCTTATGTACCAGCTAACATATTTTTGAGCTGGTGAGGGAAGAAATGCAATCCAATTAGATATGACCCACTAAGAAAGGGAATATCTCCTCAGAGACAGATTCAGGAGCCTGCAGTCAGGGGAAGAATTTGGACCATTAGAATGAGCGGTAATGCAAAATGACACTAGTGCCATTTAGCCTTGTTTTTTCCCTATTGTATTACATTCTCTATTTTCCACATCTTGATATAAATGAGCTATAGATAATAGTGTGTTATCCCTCACATTATTACCAACATTATTTTTATAGGCAATTAACATTCTACGTAGAAATTTCTCAAATAAAGTGAAATACTATTCTATTCAAAGCACAGCTATGCCAAACTACTATCTCAGACGGGTCATTCTATTTACACATCAGGTCACTGTGGGGAGCAGAGGCTGCAGATATACATGCGCATCTGAATGTGTGTAGGGTACAGCTATCTAATGGAAAGGCTGAATATTAATGAGAATGTATCTAGGACTAATTTTTCTTTCACTACCCTGGCTCTGCATTAGATACAGAACTTAGTTTGTGTTTTTGGTCCCAGTTTTCAGCCTCTCCAAGACTCATAAAAGCTACCTAAAGAACTACTTCACCTTCAGAACAGCTATGTTCTTCTGAAAGAATGGAACCATTGTCAAAAAGGCAGGGACTCACAAGTGCAGTACACAGAAAATGAGGTCGCAGCACATTGTCAAAGTGCTCAAGACACTGTTCAAAAGACTATTCTCAGTCAATGTTGAAAACTGTAGAGCCAGTCAGTGTGGGAACCTCCTTTGCTGACAAACACTTTCAAGTACCTCTTGGTAGAGCTGCAGCAGTCCAACACCTACTTTCCTTTGCTCTTGTTGGTTATGCATTCCAGTTGTTTATCCCTTTCCCTCATCTTGTCTGACCACTCACTCTGTTTGCTGTGCAGGTTTAGATTTGCTCCATCATCAACCCAGTGTAAGGGTCCACCACTTCCAGGGTAAACAAAATTTCTATACAAAGTCTCTGTCCTTCTGAAGCCTCAAATAGCATAACTCTTAGTGAGTCTGGTATATTGATACAATTATACCAGAAATCTTCCAATCCTGAGTCTTTCTTTCTGGCTTGGTTTCTTTTATGTCTCCTTCTCACTAAACTGGCTCATATTTCCCTAGAGTCCTTTCCTATCCTACCTCCAGACTTCCTTTCTTCATCGGACTCTTAGTTTGGAGTCCCACTACTGGTCTTGTCTATCAGTCTCTCATTTCCACACTGGAGAGACTCCTCTATCAGCAGTTGCTGCCTTTTGAAGGTGTCTGAAGCAAAAGGGATTTTTTTAAAATTTTAAATAAATAGCCCTACCTTTCCCAGCAATCCTGGGCAGGCTACAGTTCTTATCAGCCTTACAATACATTGATTCTGGACAAGGAGCCGAGGTAGGCCAGATACCCCTTTTTTAAAGGACCATATCACCCTGTGACACTGTCATGTAAGCAAGATTCCCTTTCATGAATACAGAAAGCTGAAGGAAATTTCCCTACTCATTTCATTTTCTCACAGAAACAATCATCAGCTAACATAAGCCCATTCTTGAAACCTCAGTCTTACGGATGACCACATCTGGAACAATTCCCAGAGAGGATGAGTTTCATGCAATGGTAGCTCCCAACCAAAGTTCTGAAACCCTTGGTGCAAGTGGAAGAAATCTGGCCAACTGTCCTCAAATGAAATTTTCAGAGTAATCAACTAGAAGCCAAAAACATCTTGAATTTGGGAGGTAGAAACTAAAAAAAACTTTGTCCACCTTTTCCTTTTTTCAGCCTGTGACATGCAGATGAACCACTCCCAGAATGTCAACCTAATATAGTTTCCCAAATTAGTCTAGCTGCTGCTGTTGCTGCTTGGAGACATCTTCTACAGTATTGCCAATCCCAAATGCTCATAAAACATGACTCAAGACTCAAAACTCATGTGATTCACACAAGAAACAATTTTTTTTAAATAATACATTTGGGGTTTTCATATTATTTGTGGTTTTGAGCCCTTAAGGGTCATGTTTCCAAGCGTTCAACCATGAGGATTTAAAACAATTTATTTTTTGTAATGCAAACAGAGATTCTCACATGATCATGTGACTCCAGTAACTGGGACTTTACCAAAAAAATCCATAAATATTGCAAGACTTACAATAAACGTTTCAAGAATTGGCAGAACTGCTTCCATTTCCTGGGGTTCTGGGCTATAGGGTAACCACAAGAATGTCCTGGATACTAATGATCATGATGGTCCCTTCTGACCTTAAACTCTATGAGACACAAGGTGGGTGAGGCAATATCTTTTATTGGACCAACTTCTGTTGGCGAGAGAGACAACCTTTCAAACTCCCACAGAGCTCTTCTTCAGGTCTCTACTTCAGCTTGTCTCCCTCACCAACAAAAGTCAGTCCAATAAAATATATTACCTCACCCATCTTGTTTCTCTAATATCCTGGGACTGACATGGCTACAACACTGTGTACTGGATGTCCGTGTTCATCCAGAAGCTCTGCCCAGTTTGCTGACCTGTGCTGGGACAGATTGGCGCGCTCATTGCCTGAAGAAGTTAGGATAACCACAAACAGAGCAAAATGCAAATCTTAGTTCTTTGATTTAGTTTTACCAGAAATATAAATAAATGAATAAATAAATTAATCCAAATGAAGTGGGGAGAGAGAAACAAATATGAAATCTCCTAGAATAATTATGGAGAGTTAAGGTTGAAGAACACTTCTCAAATCGGGAATAACTGGCCGGGCAGCAGTATTTCACAAATTCAATATGAGGCAACAAGGTGATGCAGCTGAGAAAGAGGCAAATGTAATTCTGGGATATATTAACAGGCATGTCATATGTAAGACATGCGAGGTAATTGTTTTGCTCTACTCAGAACGGAGCAGGAGTACTGTGTACAGTTTCAGGCACCATATTTTAAGAAAGATGTGGACAAATTGGAGATAGAGTCCAGAGGACAGCAACAAATATGATAAAAGGCTTAGACAGTACTGGGAATGTTTAGTCTAGAGATGGGAAGATTGAAAGTTGGGGACATAATAAAAGTTTTCAAATATTGAGGAGATTGTTATAAAGAGGACATTGATTAATTGCTCTACATGCCCAGTGAGGGTAGGACAAAAAGTAATTGGCTTCATCAGCTGCTAGGGAGATTTAGACTAGACACTAGGAAAATATTCTAATTGCAGGGAGTCCCCAGTATACATCTCCCCCTTATCAATTGTTTCACATATCTGTCGCTCTTCAATAGGGGAATGTGTTCTGATTCACGTCAGTCCTGATCCGCATATCTGTCGTTTTCAGTAATTGGGGATGGAGCTGTGAAGTGAACGGTGGTATGACGAACAGTGGCCAGAGCATGTGTTTGTTGGACTATGTTTTAGTGACTTCTCTCCAGAATGATAGATTTGTGACTGCGAAACATATAAATAGACGATTCCTAGTAGGCCAAGATTTTTAAAATACATTATTTAAGGTCATTATCTCACATTGTTGCTATCTCAATTATCTTGGGGAGTTTCTGTACTAAACTTTTTTATTATTATAATTAATTTTTATGTAAGAACAGCCATATTGGGTCAGACCAATGGTCCATCCACCCTAATACCCTGTCTTCTGACAGTGGCCAAAGCCAGGTGCTTCAGAGGAAATGAACAGAACAGGGAATCATTGAGTGATCCATCCCCTGTCATCCACTCCCAGCTTCTGCCGAACAGATGCTAGGGACACTCAGAACATGGTGTTGCATTCCTGCCTATCCTGGCTAACAGCCATTGATGGACCTAACCTCCATTAACTTATCTAGTTCTTTTTTTTAACCCTGCTGTAATTTTGGCCTTCACAACATCCTTGGCAAAAAGTTCCACAGGTTGACTGTGCATTGTGTGAAGAAGTACTTCCTTTTGTTTGTTTTAAAACAATAATTCCATATTCAAACCAGGGTCAGAATAGTGTGCAGTAAATGAGTCCTAAGGCCACACATTGAACAATGAGGTTAAAACAGTGTTGAATAGCTGCTCATTCAGAGAGCACTGTCCACTCTGTGCCCTGAATGAGGCTGGATTCCTCAGAAAACAATAATATGTGTAATAATTAAAAATAATAATGTGTAACCACTAAAGACTGTATCATAATGTGTATTCACAAGACAGCCAAGTTAAGTTTGCACAAGAAAACTTAAATCTGGCACTTCTGAACTTGTGTGTTCTGGATTATGCAACCTTATTATTCTTTTAGTGTAGTTATGTGTATATAATATAAAAGTTTTTGAACAAGTGTGTAATATAAACAGACCTGCTGATGATTTCATGCTATGCTACTGGAAACTGTGTTTGAAGGTCAGTTATTACACAGCAGTGGGTAATTGGGTGACTACAGTAACTCTGCATTTATAGGTTTCAGCATAGCAGCTGTGTTAGTCTGTATCCGCAAAAAGAAAAGGAGTATTTGTGGCACCTTAGAGACTAAAATTTATTTGAGCATAAGCTTTCATGAGCTACAGCTCACTTCATCAGATGCATGCAGTGGAAAATCCAGTGGGGAGATTTTATATTCACAGAGAACATGAAACAATGGGTGTTACCATACACACTGTAACGAGAGTGATCAGGTAAGGTGCCATGTACATTGGCCAAACCGGACAGTCTCTACGTAAAAGAATAAATGGGCACAAATCAGATGTCAAGAATTCTAGCATTCAAAAACCTGTCGGAGAACACTTCAATCTCTCTGGTCACTCGATTACAGACCTAAAAGTCGCAATTCTTCAATAAAAAAACTTCAAAAACAGACTCCAACGAGAGACTGCTGAATTGGAATTCATTTGCAAACTGGATACAATTAACTTAGGCTTGAACAAAGACTGGGAATGAATGTGTCATTACACAAAGTAAAACTATTTCCCCAAGTTTATTTCCCCCTACCCTACTGTTCCTCACAGGTTCTTGTCAACTGCTGGAAATGACCCACCTTGATTATCACCACAAAAGGTGTTTGCTTATTTTTTCTCTCTCTCCTCTGCTGGTAATAGGTCACCTTACCTGATTACTCTCGTTACAGTGTGTATGGTAACACCCATTGTTTCATGTTCTCTGTGTATATAAAAATCACCCCACTGGATTTTCCACTGCATGCATCTGATGAAGTGAGCTGTAGCTCATGAAAGCTTATGCTCAAATATATTTGTTAGTCACTAAGGTGCCACAAGTACTCCTTTTCTTTCTGCATTTATAGATGTTTTCCTTTTTCATGGTGTTTCGTTTTGTATTTTAACAAAGGTTTTTGTGTGTATTTAATGACTCGTAAGGCACACAGATACTTTAATGATGAAAATTAGGGCTAATAAATTATTAAAATAATTGTGATTAATCATACTATTAAACAATAGAATACCATTTATTTAAATATTTTGGATGTTTCCTACATTTTCAAATATATTGATTTCAATTACAACACAGAATACAAAGTATAAGGTGCTCACTTTATATTTATTTTTGATTACAAATATTTGCACTGTAAAAGAACAAAATAAATAATATTTTTCAATTCACCTAATACAAGCTCCGTAGGGTAATCTCTTTAACATGAAAGTTGAACTTACAAATGTAGAATTATATACAAAACACTTTCATTCACAAATAAAACACTGTAAAATTTTAGAGCCTGCAAGTCCACTAAGTCCTACTTCTTGGTCAGCCAATCGCTCAGACAAACAAGTTTGTTTACATTTTCAGGAGATAATGCTGCCGGCTTCTTGTTTACAATGTCATCTGAAAGTGAGAACAGGCATTGGCATGGCAGTGTTGTAGCTGGTGTTGCAAGATATTTACGTGCCAGTTGTGCTAAAGATTCATATGTCCCTTCATCCTTCAACCACCATTCCAAAGGACATGCATCCATGCTGATGACTTGTTCTGACTGATAACAATCCAAAGCAGTGTGGACTGATGCATGGTCATTTTCATCATCTGAGTCAGATGCCACCAGCAGAAAGTTGATTTTCTTTTTTGGTGGTTTGGGTTCCATAGTTTCCACATCGGAGTGTTGCTCTTTTAAGACTTCTGAAAGCATGCTCCACACCTCATCCGGATCAGATTTTGGAAGGCACTTCAGATTCTTAAACCTTAGGTCGAGTGCTGTAGCTATCTCTAGAAATCTCACATTGGCACCTTCTTTGCGTTTTGTCAAATCTGCAGTGAAAGCGTTCTTAAAACGAACAACATGTGCTGTGTCAAGATGGCTATAATATGAAGTATATGGCAGAATGCAGGTAAAACAGAGCAGGGACATACTCCCCAAGGAGTTCAGTCACAAATTTAATTAACACTTTTTTTTTTAACGAATGTCATCAGCATGGAAGCATGTCCTCTGGAATGCTGGCTGAAGCATGAAGGGGCACACGAATATTGAGCATATCTGGCACATAAATACCTTGCAATGCCGGCTATAAAAGTGCCATGCAAATGCCTGTTCTCACTTTCTGGTGACATTGTAAATAAGAGGACAGCATTATCTTCTGTAAATGTAAACAAACTTGTTTGCCTTACCAATTGGCTGAACAAGAAGTAGGACTGAGTGGACTTGTAGACTCTGAAGTTTTACATTGTTTTGGTTCTGAATGCAGTTATGTAACAAAGAAAATCTACATTTGTAAGTTGCACTTTCATGACAAAGAGATTGCTCTACAGTACTTGTATGATGTGAATTGAAAAATACTATTTCTTCAGTTTATCATTTTTACAGTGCAAATGTTTGTAATAAAAATAATATACACTTTGATTGCAATTACAACACAGAATACAATATATATGAAAATATAGGAAAAACACTGAAAATATTTAATTCATTTCAATTGGTATTCCATTGCTTAACAGTGTGATTAATCACGATAATTTTTTATCACAATTAATTTTTTTGAGTTAATCGCGTGAGTTAACTATGATCAATCAACAGCCCTAGTAAAAGTCCTAAAGAGAGAGAGTTGAAGGTAATGTAATAGTACCTATAGCAGCTGCTGTTATAACAACTCCAACAATTCTGCCTCCTCCCCCAAAAAAAACCCAGCTGAAATTATCATCATCTTGAAATATTAATAGTGCAGTAAATATTGAAAGTAAACTTTAGTAGCTACTACAGTTTGCAGTACCCCACGTTTCCAAAGGATCAAGATAATTGGGCTTCTGAAAAAACAAACAATTTTCACACTTGTAAGAAGAGATTTTGTGGGGCTTTGGATTCTGGCAGCATGTAGGTAGCTACGTGTGTGGGTAGCTGTGTGTGTGGGTGCCTGCCATCTAAAAGCATAATGTCTATTGTTGCATTATTAGAAAGCTGCCATTATGCAGATCTGCGTACTATCATAGTTGCTGGTGCCTAAGTATAAAATTATATGCTCGCTGATTCCTCATCTTGGATGACTGTAGCAAGGAAGATCATAAATACCATAAGCTTAAATGAATTGTGTACAAAAAGCCTGATTTACCAAATCAGAAGGCTCTCTGTATATACTGTCAGAAATAAAAGAACAGCTTAAATGGTTCCTTCACCTTCTAATTACTCTGAAGGAGACTGCATTGAAAAACTCTTCACAAACACTTAGAAAAGCTACAAAATATTTTACTGTAATTTTAGAATACAGTTCAGATTTTTTTTTTAATAATTGGCAATTATTTATGAGGTCTATGTCTAAATAAAAGTTTTATGCTGTATGTTTCACTTTTTCTTCTGTTGTCCATTTAAACAACTTTCCTAAGTAATACTCTAACCTAATAAATATAGATAATGGACTAAATGTCACTCTCAGTTACAATGCTGCTAATCCAAAGTAATTCCACTAGCCTGAGTCACCTTGATTTTAATCTCTTCAGATTTAAGGGTTGCAATTTGCAGCAGCTGTGACTGTAGAGACAACTGCAACACAGAGAAATTTGACCCAGGGGTGGGACAGTTGAGACTGAGACTACCCTTCATCTAACTCCATTCGGGACTTCATAGTGTAATGAGTCCACTCACAGCTATGCATCCTCTGATGACCATGTTTGGTGTAGCACACAGAGCCCCCTCCTTCCCCATCAATGGGGGAGCACCATGACAGATTCTGTGCCTGGTAATTTGTCCAGTGACTCACTCAGTCTTTAGTACACCCCTTCTGTGGTCACAGTTGTCCAAACTAAAAATCCCCCAAAATGTCTTAACACAAAAGCAGAACCTTCTGTCCTCTCCATGGCTATTCCTCAGCCTCTTCTGTACTACTTTCCTGCCTGAACAGCTTTTCCAGTCTCTTCCCTGCTTCTTTTCAGGGTTTCTCCCAGCCGTCCCTGCCTGGAGAGCTTTTCCCCTGCTGACTCTCTGCTGTGCAGGAAACTGCTTGCTCCCTGCAGTCTCTATTGATATAGTGACAGTTTCCAGAACTTTTTCCCGTTTCACTAGAAGTTCATGCTTTGAGCTTCCTGCCGTTAGGGACCTCCCTCCATCTTTTTCCCCCGATGGGTTTTATCACTATATAAGCCTGGCTTCTTTTATACAGGAATCACCTGATTCCTGTCAGGTGGGGCCCATTCTGTAAGCAGGGTTGATTTAGCCCCAGGGTCTGTAGCTCACAAGTAAGCCACCCTGTAACAGGTGGAACCTCAACTACTCCACACGTCCCCAGATATACCCTGAATCAGTGCATTTTCTAAGATATTTAGCTCTGTACCTTCTGCCACCATTCCTGCTCACAGGCTAGGCTAAGCCAGTCACTACCAAGCTTCCAAGTAGAGCAGGTTCTGCAGGTTTTTTTTGTTTTATTAGATGGACTTGCTTTCACTAGAGGCCATGCAACTACAGCTGGAAACTGGGAAATAAATCTGACCCAATTAAGTTCCCAGATTTTTATTAGTTTTTCTAGATTTATACTAATTTAATCAAATAGCATTGTACCCATAGACTTTTGTGGCATAAATAAGGTCACAGACTATGAGGAAGATTTAACTGAAGTTATCTTCAACAATTGGTAAGGATTTTTGGCGGGGAAAGGCATTTATGGGTACATGATTAGACAAGTATGTACTTTTTTGTTGGGGCCCTCTTGCCCACCAAAACCTCAGCGTGACTCATCTCTCTGGTCCAATGCAGCCCATTTTACTGCCTACCAATAGTGCTGCTGGGACAGCTAGAGATGGCTGAGAGAGATGTAGGAGCCAGGGACTGAGTCTGCATAGGCTTGTGGTGGTGCAAGAAATTGGTAATTGACTTCTGGACAAGTCTAGCCAAGTGCGTGTTCTTGTATATGTTTATTACAGAATCATCAAGTTCAGGAATACTCAATCTACAGCCAAATACGCCTGGGCGGGGAACTCATCTGATTACAAAGAGAAAGCATCAGCAAAATGTCTCAGTAGATGGCAGTCTCTTCTTAGCCTGTATTAAACAAAGACATAAGCATGCTGCTAGGAGTAGTGTGACCAGACATCCTGATATTATTGACAGGTTTCAGAGTAACAGCCATGTTAGTCTGTATTTGCAAAAAGAAAAGGAGTACTTGTGGTACCTTAGAGACTAACCAATTTATTTGAGCATAAGCTTTCGTGAGCTACAGCTCACTTCATTGGATGCATACTGTGGAAAGTGTAGAAGATCTTTTTATACGCACAAAGCATGAAAAAATACCTCCCCCCACCCCACTCTCCTGCTGGTAATAGCTTATCTAAAGTGACCACTCTCCTTACAATGTGCATGATAATCAAGGTGGGCCATTTCCAGCACAAATCCAGGGTTTAACAAGAGCGTCGGGGGGGGGGGGGGGGGTAGGAAAAAACAAGGGGAAATAGGTTACCTTGCATAATGACTTAGCCACTCCCAGTCTCTATTCAAGCCTAAGTTAATTGTATCCAATTTGCAAATGAATTCCAATTCAACAGTTTCTCGCTGCAGTCTGGATTTGAAGTTTTTTTGTTGTAATATTGCAACTTTCATGTCTTTAATCGCGTGACCAGAGAGATTGAAGTGTTCTCCAACTGGTTTATGAATGTTATAATTCTTGATATCTGATTTGTGTCCATTTATTCTTTTACGTAGAGACTGTCCAGTTTGACCAATGTACATGGCAGAGGGGCATTGCGGCACATGATAGCATATACCACATTGGTGGATGTGCAGGTGAACGAGCCTCTGATAGTGTGGCTGACGTTATTAGGCCCTCTGATGGTGTCCCCTGAATAGATATGTGGGCACAGTTGGCAATGGGCTTTGTTGCAAGGATAGGTTCCTGGGTTAGTGGTTTTGTTGTGTGGTATATGGTTGCTGGTGAGTATTTGCTTCAGGTTGGGGGGCTGTCATCCTGAAGGATGACCCAACACTCTCACAAATCTTGGGAGACAGGCCAGTTCTTGCCTACAGACAGCCCCCCAGACGCTCTTGTTAAACCCTGAATTTGTGCTGGAAATGGCCCACCTTGATTATCATGCACATTGTAAGGAGAGTGGTCACTTTAGATAAGCTATTACCAGCAGGAGAGTGGGTTTGTGTGGGGGGGGTGGGGGTGAGAAAACCTGGATTTGTGCTGGAAATGGCCCAACTTGATTATCATACACATTGTAAGGAGAGTGATCACTTTAGATAAGCTATTACCAGCAGGAGATTGGGGTGGGGGGAGGTATTTTTTCATGCTTTGTGTGTATGAAAAGATCTTCTACACTTTCCACAGTATGCATCCGATGAAGTGAGCTGTAGGTCACGAAAGCTTATGCTCAAATAAATTGGTTAGTCTCTAAGGTGCCACAAGTACTCCTTTTCTTTTTGATATTATTGAGATCATCCTGAAATTAGCGGCTTTGTCTTATATATGCAACTATTACCTTCCCTGCCCCTCCTCACCTCTCCCCCCCCCAACAAAAACAAAAACAAAAACAACAAAAAAAGAAGTGTCCTGATTTTTCACACTTGCTATCTGGTAACCCTAGCTAGGAGGAATTGGAGGAATTGTTCTTTTCGTTTTCCCATCTTTCAGATGAGACTTAAAGATTAAATTCTTAACTTTTGAGTCTACTATAAATAAATAAATAAGCAAGCAAGCAGGAAGGGGGCAGGAAATCTTTTCCAAAAACAGGGGCATCAATCCCATGTTCTGTAGTTAATTACATTGTGCCCACTTAAGTCCCACTTGTAGTTTCAAAAGGTATGTTCTTTTTCACTTTCAGTCCTAAACAGTTGTGTATATTGTAGCTATGGACTGCTAAACCGTTGCTGCATTCCATTCAAAAGGAAACTGAATTTCATGGTGAGTGATTTCTATTCTGTATTTGTAAATAAACAGTGGGATGAAAGATGTTCTATAAAAGAAAATAGTTAATTGTTCTAGAAGTCTGCAATAGTCAATAGCTGTAACTTCTCTATAAAAAAAGACAACCTTATATTTAGCCCCAGGAATATCTTTTTTTGTATTCATTGTTTTAAATATGAGGAAAGAAAACATGATGCCCCTTTGTCTGCACTATGTTACATACCAGTACTTACCATGGTTGCCTGGCAACTTGGAGGAGGTATGTAGCAGACAGCAAGTTAGGCCTGAAAAAACACATTGGAATCTATAGTAACAGTGGCACCAACTTTAGGTGACAAATCACTGCCGCACTGTACATGTTATACTGGATAATCTTATTGCTCTTTTATTATTGTTTTCTTACATAACAAAAGTTAAGCAAGAGAATTACAATGTTCCTACAGGACTACATTTTAAATCATACATAATATGGAGCAAACTAAAATCAGTGGAGTATTCTGATTTACACCAGTGTAAATGAAAGCAGAATCTGGCCCTGTGACCGTTGGGGATGATGTAGAAGATGTCCTGTGCAAACACAAACACTTCCCAATTCCTCAGAGTTGTGGGCAGTTCTTCATAATTGAACTACCAGAGAAGCTGATGGGGGCCACAGTACAACAAATACCTGTGTCTGATTGGTCTTAAACAGGATAGAATACAATAGAGGCTCTTCTGACCACTCTAAAGTCTTCAATTTTGAGCTTTTATAAGACATCAAAATTGTACATTAAGAGGGTTCGCCTTCCAGCAAGAGGGGATGACTGCACATACTGTCTTTGAGAAAAACAGACAACGCTCAGTAAATCATGTACAGGAGTTAGGTTTAATCTAGTGTATATGACTTTCTCACATTTGGCAGAAAGTAACAGTACACAACATAAATTGTTAATAATTGAAGACTGCAAGGACATACAAATGGAGAGAATGAATTGTTTCATTGCTAATGAAACTCTTACGGGCCATTGTTTTTCATAGTTCAGGTTCTCCAGTCAAGAATTATATTCAGGAGTAACATGATTCAAATTGTGTATATATATGTGTATATATATATGTGTATGTATGTGTATATATATATATATATATATATATATATATATATATATATATATATATATATAAAGATCTTCTAGTGCCAAATTAATTTTGGTTCTAATCCCATTGGAGAGGGAGTGGACTTTAAGGTACAATTTTAAACTGAATGTCATTGATTCTAATGTCAGTTGAGGTCTTCAGGTTATTAGTCTGAATAATGTTCTTAGTTCAAGATGTAAATTCCTTTTACTGTTTGTCATAAATATAAAGGGAAGGGTAAACCCCTTTAAAATCCCTCCTGGCCAGAGGAAAAATACTCTCCCCTGTAAAGGGTTAAGAAGCTAAAGGTAACCTCGCTGGCACCTGACCAAAATGACCAATGAGGAGACAAGATACTTTCAAAAGCTGGGAGGAGGGAGAGAAACAAAGGGTCTGGGTCTGTCTGTATGCTGCTTTTGCCGGGGATAGACCAGGAATGGAGTCTTAGAACTTTAGTAAGTAATCTAGCTAGGTAAGTCTTAGATTATGATTTCTTTAAATGGCTGAGAAAGGAACTGTGCTGAATAGAATGACTATTCCTGTCTGTGTGTCTTTTTTGTAACTTAAGGTTTTGCCTAGAGGGATTCTCTATGTTTTGAATCTAATTACCCTGTAAGGTATCTACCATCCTGATTTTACAGAGGGGATTTCTTTACTTCTATTAAAAGTCTTCTTGTAAGAAAACTGAATGTTTTTTCATTGTTCTCAGATCCAAGGGTTTGGGTCTGTGGTCACCTATGCAAATTGGTGAGGATTTTTACCAAACCTTTCCCAGGAAGTGGGGTGCAAGGGTTGGGAGGATTTTGGGGGGAAAGACATGTCCAAACTATGTTTCCCAGTAAACCCAGTTAGAGTTTGGTGGTGGCAGTGGAGATCCAGGGACAAAGGATAAAATTAATTTGTACCTTGGGGAAGTTTTAACCTAAGCTGGTGAAAGTAAGCTTAGGAGGTTTTCATGCAGGTCCCCACATCTGTACCCTAGAGTTCAGAGTGGGGGAGGAACCTTGACACTGTTGTGTTCCCAAATTATCTCATAATATAATATATCATGTCAGAGACTGTGTATACCATACACTATATAAAGAGGTCTGGAATGTTTGATCCCTTGGATCTGATTATTTGGGAATGACATTTTAACCCTTTTTACCATCTGAAGGAAAAATTCCTGAAAAATTCATCCAGTTATTAAAATGTTATCAAGAACATCCATTCCTACTATGGCAAGTGATATAGGACCTATTCATTTGTAAGAAGATGGTTTTTCCCCATGGAGGTATTTGCAAATGATTTAAGCAATCTAAATAATACTTAGCATTTGCATAACACTTTACATCTTCAAAATGTTGTACAACCATGTAGTCTTATATTTTCATAAAGCATCCATTAATTATGGTGCCTTCATTTTTAGGTCTCTAGCTTGAGGCACATTTGGCCTGATGTTCAGGTTCCTTCAGCTCGCAATCAAGTCCAATATATGCCCCTATATGTATATTAAGTTGGGCAATGAGACAAGTCTTAGGGCCCGATCCTGGGCAGAGCTGCATCTGTGGTATGGGATTCAGAGGAGAGTTTCTTCATAACTCACCGACAAATCAGAAAAGATTTCTAAGTTAGCACAACACATTACGGGTCATCTTCTATCTGCAGTTACATCAACAGAACATATCCCGCTCTATGTTTATTATAGAAAAGAATATTGTAAAGCCACACAGATGGGGCTTCCACATCTATAAAATATGGATAACAATACCTACCTCACTGGTAAATTGCTTTGAGTTCCAAGGATGAAAATGCTAGGTGGTATTATCATTAAGAGCTAGATAATATTGCTATCAAGAACACACCCAAGAGATGAAAGCAAATTCCTCTACAATTTTGTCTTCAAGAATGCACACTCAAGAGATAATAATAATAAATAATAGCTAGCTCTTAATAATAATACCACTTAGCACTTTTCATCCATAGATCAAAGCAATTTACCAATGAAGTAGGTATTGTTATCCATATTTTACAAAGAGAAACACAAATTCTTCTCTCTCTCTTATGTGGCTACGTATCCAGAGCAACTCAACTAATATCAATAGATTAAATTCTTGCTTTAGTTACTTGTTTAAATCCCAAGTGACTTCAGTGAACCCAATGGCATTTCCCCATTACCTCAATTACAGTTCTGTAAATTTGGAATAACTCCTAAATGTACATTGCCTTGTGTAGTCATTTACATCAGTGCAAAGTGGAAGTAAAATGCTACCATTCTGATCTGGCCCTCTTTGCATTGGTGTAAGATAACTTAACTATACCATTTGTTTGAAAACAATTAATTAGATCCATTGATTTTAAGTTGCTCTAGATTTATGCCACCGTAATTAAGAACAGAATTTGGAGGGTGAGATAAACTTGGAGAAACTGAGGAAACATTGGAAAAAATGCAAAAATTTAGTAGAACTTTTAAACAAATTCACTTTGTGTTATCCACCCAGCTGTGTTTGCTTTTTATGACTGTTTTGGAAAACATGCTCACTAGTATGAATGTTCAAGAAAATTTTAAAATAAAATTACAGAATATTTATGGGAAGCAAATTTGCCATTAAGAACCTGTATCTAAAAGTTACACTTATGCCGATGAGAAACATACTGCAAAAGTTACATGGCCAATCAATACAGCTCAAGTTATGAATCACAGACACAAAATACTCAGAACAATATTCATATCAAACAGGTTGTGAGCAATCCACACACTGAAATATGTTCATATGAAACATTTATTGAACTATTTTAGACAATAAACAAAAGTGATAATTGTGATCTGTTCATGGACAATTCATGAACAGGAAAATGGCTAAGTTTGATGAATAAATTGTTAGCACTAGAAGTTTGCTCAGCTCTGGTAATCAGTACCTAGCAGGGGAATGAATTACATGAATTATATCATGGGAAGTATGCTCTTTATTTTATTTATTCATTCATTTTTATTTATTTATTTATCATTCTTTGGCTGAAGAAAGTAAAGCTTGCAATTAGTGCAAATAAAATGCTCATTTTGTATTTTTTAAATGCATTTCCTTCTATAAAATAGAAATAAACTTAGGAGGGAAAGATGTACTTTTATTCATTTCTTTTGAGAAGACGTCTTTCGGCTTTACCCTGTACAGCAATAAAAGAGCTCCGTGAAAAGCAATTAAAACCCCACATGTACAAACAAACATTCAAGGTGCCAATACTAGACACCTCTCCCCTTCTCTACATACAGTTGATCATCATGAGAATCCACTAATCAAGTGGCTACAGATAACATGTTCGAGAGAAAGCATCTCATCTTTTCTGAGGCAAGGTATGTGTGAGAAGAAAAAGAATTATAGTACCTCTACTTCTGGCACTCTTATTCTGTCTGTATTCTCAATCACAAATCATTATTTTCCATATAGCAGTTCAGAAATAATTGTATCATACAGGATAAACTGAAGGCTCAATATATAAATCCAAACTAGAGCATTTATATTTCTCTAAATAAAACTATGACAAATTGGCTAGGTTTAGGATAAAAGGCCTCTGTAAAGTTTTTTTTCAACAAAGTTTTCTATATTTCTACTGTCCATTATCTGTAAGACCCTCTTAGAATATTGAAAAAAAAATCCTTATCTGCTTTATCCTTATTTGTCAAACATTGATTTTGTTCTGAATTTTATATTGAGCTGAAATTAAAAAGAATACTGGTCACAGTTTTATATTGCACATTTTAAATAAGCATTTTACACTTAGCTGTTGTTTATAAGAAGTCTTTGGGGAAATATATTATAATACCCTATATTTTAACACCATCTTGCACAAGAAAAGGTCTGTTATTGTAGGGTTGCTTTTAATGGATAGGTTGATGGCATTGAAAAAAATGGCAGACAAACACTTAGAAATAAAACATATAAATACATGAACTTTACAGAGACATAACAACAAAGGAAGGTCTAATTTAAAGTTGACAGTTGCTCTTTTTGTTTCAAAACCTCCATTTACAATGGACCTGTAATAAATACAAAGGGAAGGGTAAACACCTTTAAATCCCTCCTGGCCACAGGAAAAACACTTTCACCTGTAAAGGGTTAAGAAGCTAAGGTAACCTCGCTGGCACCTGACCATGACGACCAATGAGGAGACAAGATACTTTCAAAGCTGGAGGGGAGGGGAACAAAGGGTCCTCTCTGTCTGTGTGATGCTTTTGCCGGGACCAGAGCAGGAATGCAGGTCAGAACTCCTGTAAAGAGTTAGTAAGCAATCTAGTTAGATATACATTAGATTCTGTTTTGTTTAAATGGCTGATAAAATAAGTTGTGCTGAATGGGATGTATATTCCTGTTTTTGTGTCTTTTTGTAACTTAAGGTTTTGCCTAGAGGGATTCTCTATGTTTTGAATCTGACTACCCTGTAAGGTATTTATCATCCTGATTTTACAGAGGTGATTCTTTTACTTTTTCTTTAATTAAAATTCTTCTTTTAAGAACCTGATTACTTTTTCATTGTTCTTAAGATCCAAGGGTTTGGGTCTGTGTTCACCTATGCAAATTGGTGAGGATTGTTATCAAGCCTTCCGCAGGAAAGGGGTCTAGGGTTTGGGGGGATATTTTCGGGGGAAGATGTCTCCAAGTGGGCTCTTCCCCTGCCTGTTTTTGTTAGACGCTTGGTGGTGGCAGCAAGAAGGTCCAAGGACAAAAGGTAAAAGTTTGTACCTTGGGGAAGTTTTAACCTAAGCTGGTAAGAATAAGCTTAGTGGGTCTTTCATGCAGGTCCCCACATCTGTACCCTAGAGTTCAGAGTGGGGAAGGAACCTTGACATGGTGGCAGAGCGGTGGAATTAATTTGAAATCATTTTGAGATCAATTTGAGATTTTTTGAACCAGAAGCACAGATTTTAAAAGGACATTTTTTTTTCCTTTGGGCTGCTTGGAAACAGGTTTTAAGCTGAAAGCAGTTAGAGGGTTTTTTTTTTTTTTTGTCTCCGCCTGAGGGCCAGAGCAGACACAAAAGGGATTTGTCTTTTGTGAGCTGGAGTTTTCTCTACCTAAAGGCAGGGTAGTTAACCTCCTGCAGGGAAATTCACAAGTTCTTCACAGACCTGAAGAGGTGGGTTTTATTTAGCGAAGAGCATCTAGAGGGTTTTTCTGTCTATTTGCCTGGAGACAAAGGTGTTAGGTTTTTTTTAAAAGGATTTTTCTTTAGGCTGACAATCACTATCAGAGAAAATAGGTATCCAATTACAGCACAACCTATTTTTGTTTTGACAAGCCAAGTTTTTTGTTTGTTTGTTTTAGTTCTAACTCTCGGGTGCACAGTTAGTTTAAAACAGAGAGGCAAACATGACAGAGCCCAAGGCAGAAACAGCCAAAGAGGCTGCCCACAGGAGAGCTATGGAGGCAAGGGAAAAAGAAATGGAGGAAAAGGAAAAGGAAAAGGAGAGGAAGCATGCTGAGGCAGAGAAGGAAAAAGAGAGGAAGCATGCCCTGGAGATGGAGAAGGCAAAGGCTGAGTGGAATCTACTGGATAACCCTAACCATCCTTCCCCAACAATCCACAAATGGGAGCGACTATGTCCACAGTATGATGAATCCAGTGATATTGCTGAATATTTTCTCACCTTTGAGAGACTGTGCACTCTCCATAAAATTCCTGAAGCTCACAAGTTGACCACATTGGTCGCAAAATTGACTGGAAGAGCTCTGGACATATTCAATAAGATGCCTATTGATGAGGCTTCTAACTATAATAAGTTCAAGGATTTGGTTTTAAAGCAAATTCAATTTACATCTGAAACGTACAGAGTAAAATTTTGAACCCTTAAGAGAGGGCCTGGACTAAGTAAAATGGTTTATCTAAACCAGATGAAGGATCTGTTAGATAAATGGTCCAAGGAAGGGGTGTCACTAGCTTTGAAGGAATGTGTGATTTGATAGCTCAGGAGCAATTCCTGAATATGTCCAAGGAGGAAATAAAACAGTGTTCATGGGATAAGGAAATGGACTCAGCAGAAAGTCTTGCTTCTTATGCTGATCGATACGAGCAGTCCCAGATCACCAGAGAGGCAGGGCAAGCCGGAACAAAACGGGTGCAGGGAGGAGAGAGGAACAACCCTGGTCGCAGTTGGAGCGGATACCAGAAGGGACACCCTCAGACCATACCCTACTACCGGGGGCAGCCCATGGCCCCAACTACACAACAAGGAATACTCCAGACACCTTATTGTCCTGCCACAGCGTTCTCCAGCAACCCACCTCGCCTCAGTGACCTGTCAGCTGGACGATGTTTTAAATGTAATGAGCTGGGGCATGTAAAGGCCAACTGCCCCAAGAACCCCAACAGATTACAATTCATTGCACCGGAATCACACCAGAGGTCCTCAGGCCCAAATACCACTCAGATACCCTCAGAGCGGAGGGAAACTATGAGTGTGGGCGGGAGGAAGGTCACCGAGTGGAGGGACACCAGAGCACAAGTGTCGGCTATCCATGCTTCCTTAGTGGACCCCAATTTAATCGACCCAGAGATCCAAGTGACAATTCAACCCTTCAAGTCCAACTCTTTCAATTTGCCTACAGCCAAGTTACCTGTCCAGGACAAGGGCTGGTCAGGAACGTGGACTTTTGCAGTCTATGATGATTGTCCCATCCCCATACTGTTGGGGGAAGACTTGGCCAATCATGTGAAGCTAGCCAAGAGGGTGGGAATGGTCACCCACAGCCAGGCTAAGCAAGCCGTCACGCCTAGATCTGTTCCGGAAACTTCTACCAGGATCCAGTCAGAGGTGATGGAACCAGACCCCATGCCAACATCTGCAACAGCAGTAGTGGATCCAGTCCCAGAGACCCAGACAGAGCCAGCCCCAGAACCGGTGGAACAACCAGCACCAGACCCATTGCCAGCACTGAATCCAGTACTTGCATCCCCAACACCAGAGGGCCCCACCGAACCTAAACCGGCAGCAGCCAATAACCCTACACAAGAGGCTCAGCCGGAGCCTGAACCCCAACATAGTGCACAAGCGGAGAACAGTTCACAGTCAATGGAAACAGCCCCATCCCATACATCACTTCCAGAGGGACCATGCCTAGGTCCACAATCCCATGAGGAACGGATGGCTCCAGCATCAAGGGAACAGTTCCAGACCAAGCAGGAAGCAGATGAAAGCCTCCAGAGAGCTTGGAGGGTGGCCCGGAGCAACCCACCGCCTCTCAGCTCTTCTAATCGATCCAGGTTTGTTGTAGAAAGAGGACTTTTATACAAGGAAACTCTTTCTGGTGGACACCAGGAAGACTGTCATCCTCAGAGACACTTGATAATTCCAGCTAAGTACTGGGTAAAGCTCTTGAGCTTAGCCCACGATCATCCTAGTGGCCATGCTGGGGTGAACAGGACCAAAGACCGTTTGGGGAGGTCATTCCACTGGGAGGGAATGGACAAGGATGTTTCTACCTATGTCCGGTCTTGTGAGGTATGCCAAAGAGTGGGAAAACCCCAAGACCAGGTCAAAGCCCCTCTCCAGGCACTCCCCATCATTGAAGTTCCATTTCAGCAAGTAGATGTGGATATTCTGGGTCCTTTTCCGACAAAGACACCCAGAGGAAAGCAGTACATACTGACCTTCATGGATTTTGCCACCCGATAGCCGGAAGCAGTAGCTCTAAGCAACACCAGGGCTAAAAGTGTGTGCCAGGCACTAGCAGACATTTTTGCCAGGGTAGTTTGGCCCTCCGACATCCTCACAGACGCAGGGACTAATTTCCTGGCAGGAACTACGGAAAGCCTTTGGGAAGCTCATGGGGTGAATCACTTGGATGCCACCCCTTACCATCATCAAACAAATGGCCTGGTGGAGAAATTTAATGGAACTTTGGGGGCCATGATATGTAAATTCATAAATGAGCACTCCAATGATTGGGACCTAGTGTTGCAGCAGTTGCTCTTTGCCTACAGAGCTGTAACACATCCCAGTTTAGGGTTTTTACCATTTGAACTTGTATATGGCCGTGAGGTTAAGGGGCCATTACAGTTGGTGAAGCAGCAATGGGAGGGGTTTACACCTTCTCCAGGAACTAACCTTCTGGACTTTGTAACCAACCTACAAAACACCCTCCGAACCTCTTTAGCCCTTGCTAAAGAAAACTTACAGGATGCTCAAAAAGAGCAAAAAGCCTGGTATGATAAACATGCCAGAGAGCGTTCCTTCAAAGTAGGGGACCAGGTCTTAAAGGCGCTCCAGGCCCATAAAATGGAAGCGTCGTGGGAAGGGCCATTCACGGACCAAGAGCGCCTGAGAGCTGTTAACTATCTCATAGCATTCCCCACCTCCAACCGAAAGCCTAAGGTGTACCATATTAATTCTCTAAAGCCCTTTTATTCCAGAGAATTAAAGATTTGTCAGTTTGCAGCCCAGGGAGGAGATGACGCTGAGTGGCCTGAAGGTGTCTACTACGAATGGAAAAGCTTTGGTGGCGTGGAAGAGGTGAACCTCTCCATGACCGTTGGGCATATGCAGCAACAGCAGATCAAGGAGCTGTGCACTAGCTACGAGCCGATGTTCTCAGTCATCCCAGGACTGACTGAACGGGCATACCACTCCATTGACACAGGTAATGCTCACCCAATTAAAGCCCAACCTTACTGGGTGTCTCCTCAAGCTAAAACTGCTATAGAACGGGAGATCCACGATATGCTACACATGGGGGTAATCCGCCCCTCTGGCACTGCAAGGGCATCTCCAGTGATTCTAGTTTCCAAACCAGATGGGGAGATACGTTTTTGTGTGGACTACTGTAAGCTAAATGCTGTAACTCGCCCAGACAACTATCCAGTGCCACGCACAGATGAACTATTAGAGAAACTGGGACGGGCCCAGTTCATCTCTATCTTGGACTTAACCAAGGGGTACTGGCAGGTACCGCTAGATGAATCCGCCAAGGAAAGGTCAGCCTTCACCACACATGTCGGGCTGTATGAATTTAATGTACTCCCTTTCGGGATGCGGAATGCACCTGCCACCTTCCAAAGACTTGTAGATTGTCTCCTAGCAGGATTGGGAGAATATGCAGTCGCCTACTTTGACGATGTGGCCATATTTTCGGATTCCTAGACAGAACACCTGGAACATCTACAAAAAGTCTTCGAGCGCATAAGGGAGGCAGGACTAACTGTTAAGGCTAAGAAGTGTCAATTAGGCCTCAACAGAGTGACTTACCTTGGACACCAGGTGGGTGAAGGAACTATCAACCCCCTACAGGCCAAAGTGGACGCTATCCAAAAGTGGGCTGTCCCCAAAGTCAAAGAAACAAGTCTAATCCTTCTTAGGCTTGGCCGGATATGACAGGCGATTTGTACCGCAATACAGCCAAATCACCACCCCAGGGACAGACCTAACCAAAAAGAAACAGCCAAATACCGTTCAGTGGACTGAAGAGTGTCAGAAGGCCTTTAACCAGCTTAAAGAGACACTAATGTCTGACCCTGTGCTAAGGGCCCCAGATTTTGACAAACTATTCCTAGTAACCACAGATGCGTCCAAGCATGGTGTGGGAACAATTTTAATGCAGGAAGGACTGGATCAAGAATTCCATCCTGTAGTGTTTCTCAGCAAGAAGCTGTCTGAGAGGGAAAGCAACTGGTCAGCAAGTGAAAAAGAATGTTACGCCATTGTCTATGCTCAGGAAAAGCTACGCCCATATATCTGGGGATGGCGTTTCCACTTGCAAACCGACCGTGCTGCGCTACAGTGGCTTCATACCGCCACGGGAAATAACAAAAAACTTATTTGGTAGAGTTTAGCTCTCCAAGATTTTGATTTCGACATCCAACACATCTCAGGAGCTTCTAACAAAGTGGCTGATGCACTCTCCCGTGAAAGTTTCCCAGAATCAACTTAATTAAAATTGCCCTTGAGATGTGGAAAATATTGTTAGTCTTTATATACTTGGTTGTATATTTAGAGGTGCACGTGTTTTATTAACTCTGTTTTCTCCTAGAGCCCCAGGAAGAAATCCCAGCCAGCATTTCACCCTATCTGTGATTTGGGGGGCGTGTCATAAATACAAAGGGAAGGGTAAGCACCTTTAAATCCCTCCTGGGCACAGGAAAAACCCTTTCACCTGTAAAGGGTTAAGAAGCTAAGGTAACCTCGCTGGCACCTGACCAAGATGACCAATGAGGAGACAAGATACTTTCAAAGCTGGAGGGAGTGGGAACAAAGGGTCCTCTCTCTATCTGTGTGATGCTTTTGCTGGGACCAGAGCAGGAATGCAGGTCAGAACTCCTGTAAAGAGTTAGTAAGCAATCTAGTTAGATATACGTTAGATTCTGTTTTGTTTAAATGGCTGATAAAATAAGTTGTGCTGAATGGAATGTATATTCCTGTTTTTGTGTCTTTTTGTAACTTAAGGTTTTGCCTAGAGGGATTCTCTATGTTTTGAATCTGACTACCCTGTAAGGTATTTATCATCCTGATTTTACAGAGGTGATTCTTTTACTTTTTCTTTAATTAAAATTCTTCTTTTAAGAACCTGATTACTTTTTCATTGTTCTTAAGATCCAAGGGTTTGGGTCTGTGTTCACCTATGCAAATTGGTGAGGATTTTTATCAAGCCTTCCGCAGGAAAGGGGTCTAGGGTTTGGGGGGATATTTGGGTGGGGGGGAAGAAGTCTCCAAGTGGGCTCTTCCCCTGCCTATTTTTGTTAGATGCTTGGTGGTGGCAGCAAAAAGGTTCAAGGACAAAAGGTAAAAGTTTGTACCTTGGGGAAGTTTTAACCTAAGCTGGTAAGAATAAGCTCAGGGGGTCTTTCATGCAGGTCCCCATCATCTGTACCCTAAAGCTCAGAGTAGGGAAGGAACCTTGACAGGACCTTTAACAAAATACACAAGTATCATCAGTGTTGTTAGGAGAGTACCTGGAAAGCCTTTTAGTAATGTGCTGCTGCAGAGCCAGAAGAACAATTGCCTGCATTTTGACCAGTACCTAAAAAGGGTGCAGACCAGAAAGGTGCTGTTCATTTCCTGAGTGATGCTGAGCTGTGTGGTCCTGAGCTCCTACAGAAATCAATGGACCTGAAGGCACTCATCACATCCCCGAGAGTGTTCACTATCTTACAGGATCAAACCCCGAGATTTTGTTCTTTCACTTCCATTGAAGTCAGTGGAGATTCTTCTCTAAATTAAATGAAAGCAGGAGTATGCCCATAGGTAGCAGATAATGGCCTTATAAGAATCATAAATATAAACGATGCAATAAAATAGATATGCTAATTATTATTTATTGTTTAAATTACAATAGTGAGTAGAAGCCCCTGTCATAAGCCAGCACACCCACAAAACAACAAGATGGTCCCTGCCCAAAAGAGCTGGCAGTCTAAACCATTTGACTATTAAAGTGGCCGGGAGACAGAAAAACAAACATGATTTTAGAATCTAGACTACCTTCTGTCATTAAATTATAACAACCAAAAGTTAGATCAAATTTTAGTACAACATAAAGTCCTGTAATGTCCCTATAAATGTGCTAATGCCTTACTGTTATTACGTATGCAGTCTCAGACAAGTATATATATTTTTTAAAAGTCTGTCAGATGTGCTGTGCATATGTATTTAAAGGGCCCCAGAATCCCCAAACACTCTGTACCATTTAGCTCATGTGAGATTTTTAAACAACATGATCTAATGTGACTACCCACTCAAAAAAGACCTATGCAGAATTACAATCTCATGGCTGTTTCTCCAAATCAGTTGTCAGGTAGAGCAGAGTAACAAGTAAAGTCAAGTACAAATGCAGTCTCATGAGCTTCCACTACTGAAATGGCCCCCTACATTCTTGGGTTTCTTCTAACCTATTTTTTACTGAGTCAGGTTTAAAATGCAACTAGCCTTCTATTCTTAATGACAACTGTGAATTCAGAGAATGGGGAGTTAATTACACATACACACAATTAAAATTAAGTTAATATTAGGGATTCTGATGAAATCAGCTAAAGGATAAGGGTTGGATGTGGGGCTCTTATTTTGAATGTTATTACAGTGATTGATAAACATAAATGTCAATGGTAGAAGAGAAGATTATCATATAACCAGTGGAAACAATTCTAGTTTACAACTAGCTTAGGTTAAGATACAGCAGAGCTTTCCACTAGAGCCAGTTATAAGCAGAGTGAATACCGGTTCAATCTGGCTTTAAACTTATCAGCCAGCAAAATTTTAACTGTGACCACTGTATGATGACTTTAATCTTTATAAATATCGGTTATATTTTTTGAGAAACCACCCAGAGCACAGGGTGGTGCTCAACTTAAGTCAAAGGAGATAAATTAAAATGAAAAACAAATATAAGCTGACACCATGTCCTTAACTCACACATTTGCAACAAATCTACAGTACCTACAGTACATAAGGTCACACACTATTTTCACATCCCTAAAATGTTTTGGCACAATGGGAAGAGATTGGGATTCACCAAGGGCAAGTCATGCCTGACTAATCTAATTGCCTTCTATGACGAGATAACTGGTTCTGTGGATGAAGGGAAAGCAGTGGACGTGGTGTTCCTTGACTTTAGCAAAGCTTTAGATACTGTCTCCCACAGTATACTTGTCAGCAAGTTAAGGAAGCATGGGCTGGATGAATGCACTATAAGATGGGTAGAAAATTGGCTAGATTGCCGGGCTCAACGGGTAGTGATCAATGGCTCAATGTCTAGTTGGGAGCCAGTATCAAGCGGAGTGCCCCAAGGGTCGGTCCTGGGGCCGGTTTTGTTCAATATCTTCATTAATGATCTGGAGGATGGTGTGGATTGCACCCTCAGCAAGTTTGCAGACGACACTAAACTGGGAGGAGCAGTAGATACACCGGAGGGTAGGGATAGGATACAGAGGGACCTAGAGAAATTGGAGGATTGGTCCAAAAGAAATCTGATGAGGTTCAACAAGGACAAGTGCAGAGTCCTGCACTTAGGACGGAAGAATCCAATGCAACGCTACAGACTAGGGACCGAATGGCTAGGCAGTAATTCTGCAGAAAAGGACCTAGGGGTTACAGTGGACGAGAAGCTGGATATGAGTCAACAGTGTGCCCTTGTAGCCAAGAAGGCCAATGGCATTTTGGGATGTATAAGTAGGGGCACTGCCAGCAGATCGAGGGACGTTCCCTCTATTCGACATTGGTGAGGCCTCATCTGGAGTACTGTGTCCAGTTTTGGGCCCCACACTACAAGAAGGATGTGGAAAAATTGAAGAGAGTCCAGCAGAGGGCAACAAAATGATTAGGGGACTGGAACACATGACTTACGAGGAGAGGCTGAGGGAACTGGGATTGTTTAGTCTACAGAAGAGAAGAATGAGGGGAGATTTGATAGCTGCTTTCAACTACCTGAAAGGGGGTTCCAAAGAGGATGGATCTAGACTATTCTCAGTGGTAGCGGATGACAGGACAAGGAATAATGGTCTCAAGTTGCAGTGGGGGAGATTTAGGTTGGATATTAGGAAAAACTTTTTCACTAGGAGGGTGGTAAAACACTGGAATGCGTTACCTAGGGAGGTGGTGGAATCTCCTTCCTTAGAAGTTTTTAAGGTCAGGCTTGACAAAGCCCTGGCTGGGATGATTTAATTGGGGATCGATCCTGCTTTGAGCAGGGGGTTGGACTAGATGACCTCCTGAGGTCCCTTCCAACCCTGATATTCTATGATTCTATGATGGGAATATCAAGTTAAACTGCATCAAATTCAAGCTCTTTCTACCTGCATTCAAGGACTTGCATAACTCAGCCTCAGCCTGTACCTCCCACTATATCTCCTTGTATGCCCCTACTACTCTGTGTCCAATTTCTGTTCTGCCAATGATACCTACATTAATATGTACATAGAGTTTATGGCCAGAAGGGACCATTAGATCATCTAGTCCAGGGGTTCCCAAACTTGGTTTGTGGCTTGTTCGGAGTAAGCCCCCGGCGGGCCACAACACGCTTTGTTTACCTGATCATCCTCAGGTACAGCCGCTCGCAGCTCCCAGTGGCCGTGGTTCACTGTTCCCAGCCAAAGGGAGCTGTGGGAAGCGGCGTCGGTTCCTCAGATAAAGAACTGATCACAGAACTAAAAATTAATGGCAGCATAGGTACAAGTGATCATGACTAGATCCAGTGTTTATAAATTTTTTTAAAAATGATGCTTTTAAAGAGCCAATTCCACAATGCCGAAAAAAATCATGAGCCAAATCATCTGTGAAGGATTTAATCAGTAAAATATGAATGATAATTGGGCTTTGTTTAAAACCACTTTATTAGATGCCCATAAAGCCACAATTGAGGGGGGAAGGCTTTATTTGTTAAACAAACAACCTGGTTTAGAGGGGAAGTGAAGACATCTATAATTTAAAACAAAATATTTTTATATACAAATGGAAGAAAGGGAACATTGATAGTAAAGAATATAAATCGGAAGCTAGAAGTTGTAGAAAATTGATAAGGGAAGCAAACGTACAAGGAGAAATCTATGACCAGCAGAGTAAGGGAAAATAAGGAGGAATTATAAGTATATTGGGAACAAAAAGAATACTAACAATGGTAGCTAGTCCATTATTAGATGGAAATGATAGAATTATCAATAATAATGCAGAAAAGGCAGAAGTGTTTAATAAACACTGTTCTGTATTTTGGAGGTGGGGAGGGAGAAGATGCTATAGTCCTAGCATATAACAACACTCTTCACATTCAACTAGTATCTCAGGAGGATGTTAAACAGCAGCTACTAAAGTTTGGTATTTTTAAATCACCAGGTCAGATAACTTGCATCCAAGAGTTTTAATAAAGCTGGCAGAATAGCATATGGACCATTAATGTTGATTTCAAAAGTCTTGGTACACTAAGGAAGTTCTAGAAGTCTGAAGGGAAGCTAATATTGTGCCAGTATTTAAAAAGAATGTATGGGATGGCCTGGTTAATTATAGGCCTGATTCTATATGTTGCAGTTCTCTCATTACATTTGTTGTAAAGTATTAATAATATTATAAGCCTAGCCAGGAAATGATCTTATTGGCCAGAAATGAAAAGTGATGGAACATCAAATTACCAGTGTTGGAAATAATTAAACCCCAAAAGAGCATCACTGTGCTCAATACAGACCACCAAACCCTTTGAACTCATTTTCCTGCCTTCCTGGAATTAGAGAAAAGCATAGGTGGATAGAAGTACATATTTATCACAGAAGAAAAGAGAAAAAAAATGGTAGCTGACACAACACGTAAGCAATTTTTGTACTAAAATGTGGCTATCAATCAGAAAATCAGTTGCTGTTGTTTGTATTTGAGTAGCATTCATTAGCCTGAGACCCATTTTGCTAGAGAGTATACAGATATATAATAAAAAGAAAGTCTCTGTCCTGAAATGTTTGCAATCTAAGTATAAGATGAGACCCAGTATGTGGAATACAGAAAGAGGAAGCACAAGGTAACAGTGAGATAATTGTGATCAATATGATAAGCAGTAGTCACAACACTCCCTGTTCCATAACAGGATATTTTCCTGAGGCATCAGGGCAAGGGCAGCTTTAAGGTGACATTTGAAGGAAAACAATGTGATGGTTTTGCAATTTTTAACTGGGAACACTTTACATACAGAAAGGGGTGGAATGGATACAAGACACTGTCAGATAAAAAAACGGTTCCCTGCAATCTACAAGGGAACCAGTAAGAAAAGCAATTTAATGTTACCATGTTATCGGAGGAATACTCCTAGAGTTACCATCACAATAAAATGGGCCATGCATATTTCATCAGGTTTACCAACTGATATGGCTTTTGAGCTGAGTCCCAGATAACCTCCAAACCCTTTATCTAGAGATGATTTTATGGCATGAATAGAGAACATGCCATAAAATGGAAAGATCAGATGAAGGAAGCTTATTGGAAAGCCAGAAAACTGCAGCTCATTGTAAGAGCAGCTATGACACGAAAGCACATAGCACTGTGATTGGATCAGAAAAGGGAGAGGTGGGCAAATTAATCTAGCTGAGAAAGGTATAACATGATGTGGCTGGTAGTTGAAGTTTAGACAAGTTCAGACTGGAAATAAAGTGCACAATGTTAAGATTTACAATTTTTAACGATTAGGACAATTTACCAAGGGTCATGATGGATTGTTCACCAGCGGCAATCTTAAAATCAAGATTGGATTTTTTTCCTAAAACATATGCTAGGGAAACTATTTTAGGGAAGTTGTATGGCCTGCATTATACAATAAGTCAGACTAGATTTATCTCAGTGGTCCTTCCTGGCCTTCGAAAACATGAAAGATTTACGAGCTGTAAGATCTTACTAGTGTAATAAGATCTAGAGGAAGAGGAAAAGGATATGGGCCAGATTACAATGGAAAAGATAGAGGAGGCAAAGGGCCAATAAAATATTCATTGTCTGTACCAATTGCCAACCTTTGGTTCAGCCACAACAGAAAAAGGAGCAGTGAGAGTTAGATAAGCCAAGAGAAACTAATAATTATTCACTGCAAAAAGAAAAAAGAGTCCAAAACAATCAGAGAAGGAGGAAGGAGGATGATGGTCATTTATTAAATACTATAGAAACTTTAATCCCACACAGTGAACTTGTAGCCAAGAATAAAAGATAGTGTATATTTAGGATATAGAGGTGAAATGTATGTATTAATTAACCCATGGCCTAGAGGTTGAGGTCTGTAAGATTTCAGCTTAGCTATATTAGGCCTCAGGCCTAAGGAGGGTTGACATAACTAGGTGACCCAGGAATAACCCTGTACCAGTAGAGTTACAAGATTACTGTAAAGAATGTGCCAATGGGTGTTGTCAAAAATGTACCTATCTACACCGCAAGATACCGGACTGTAACATCATGAGAAATTCTGCTGTAATCACAAGTACCACAGGAACTTGTTTACATATATGCATAACGAGAATAAGGGGAATAAAGGGGATAGCCAGTGAGAAATGGGGAACCCCTAAATTAGTGGGGTATGAAATTATGAATAAGGAACAAGGAGTTGGAACCCTAATGCACATGTATGAGCCTTAGTGGATGCAAGCATGACTCAGAATAAAAAGTGTTGGCCAGCCTGTATGTGGAGGGAAGAAACGTATGGGGAAATGCCAGGATGACAACAACAGGTGATAATGAAAATGATGATGAGAAGAATAATAACTGACACTGCCAGTCATAGGGCTAAACACTTTGCACTATCTGCTAGTATATTTTAGTATTTGTCGGATTGTTTATTTACCTAGTGAATTAGTTAATAAAGTAACTTGCAGTAAACTGGAATTGTTTCTTGTCTGCTCCTAGGGTCTCTTAATGCTAACAATATCCCTGATACTGTGGCCCTCAGGAGACAGACTGCATTGGTTAGAGTCAAAGAGCTTAATCAATATGCCCATCTATAAATAAGACTACACAAGTCTGCAAATTCAGTTTGTCAACCACATCTTTGAGTGCTGAAAATGCTTGTGGGCACCCAGTACAAAACAAAAGGGGTGAATATTTGGGCCCCATTAAAATCAATGGAAATTTTTCCATTGACTTCAGTGAACCAGAATTTCACACAAGAAGTGATGATCCAGGTCTAAGAGTTTATAATGAACTCTGAATTTGTGACTGAAATGAACCTTCTAGTCAACTAGCAACAAGACAAAATACTGAGGAAGCTGAAGTTTAAAATAACTAAAGTGACCATAGAAGCAGACAGATGAAACCACCTCAGAAGTTCCGTCTATCACCGTTTGGATCTCCAGCCTGTACAAAGGGATCTCCAGCCTGTACATTACATCACAAATGCTACCTATGCAAATGAAACATTAAATTATCCCATATTCTGTATAATGACTGAACCAAGATCCCTCTGTCTCCATTTCTGTATTCCAATAAAAGAACACTGAAAGACTGGTTAAATAATATTCACCCAGCTTTTGGTAAAGAACTTTGTAATGTGCAATTATTAAAGAAAATAGAAAAATTGGTTTAAGATGTATCTTAGTTGCACTTTTTCCACTGAATGCATCTGATGAAGTGAGCTGTAGCTCACAAAAGCTTATGCTCAAATAAATTTGTTAGTCTCTAAGGTGCCACAAGTACTCCTTTTCTTTTTGCGAATACAGACTAACACGGCTGCTACTCTGAAACTTAAAGGAATGTGATCCCATCTCTTATGAAGGGCATTCAGTTGCTTATAATCAAGAGGTTAAAAAAAACTAAATAGAAAAATATCGACCTTTCACAAAAGAAGTTGGATTTCAGGAGTGTAAACTGCTTTTTGTTTTTCCTAAGGAAAAGAAAGCTTGAAGATTCTGTATTGCTCTACACTTAAAATTTAGGCTGACGTAGCTGTGTTGGTCAAGGATGTGAAAATTACATGTTCCTGAACAATGTAGCTATGCCGACCTAACCACCAATGTGGGTTGTGTCACAATTCTATCGACAGAAAAATTATTTTGTTGACCTAGCTCTCATCATTCATGGATATGATGTTCCTACACTGATGGAAGAACCCCTTCCATCAGTGAAGGTTCCATACCCGCTATCTCAAAGGCTCCCAGGAAAGTTAACAAACATTTTGCACTCTGATCTGATTCTTGATTGTTCACAGGTTGACATTCAACATGCATTTTAGAGCACTGCTGTTGAAAGCAGAAAAGTAAATATTTTTGATCCAGAGTCAAAAAGTGATACCAAAATCATGCAAACTGTTTTTTTAAAGTTAAAAAGCAAAAAGTTAAGTGAATAAAACAAGTCAAGCTATAGGATTGTTCTGATTTTACCTTTGTCCTGTGCCTGAGAAGCAAAGGTGCAAAGAGTTACAGTGCAGACATTTTTAAAAAAATTGTTTTGCAGCAAAACAGATGTGACTGAAATCCACACAATCAGCTAAAAAAATCTAAATAACCAGAAAGTAGGTCATAATTAACAATTCAGATTGATATAAATAGTTAACATTCATATACCACTTTACATTTTCAAAGGGCTATACAAATATTAACTAATGTATCCTCACAAGACCAATGCCATGTAGGTATGCACTAGAGGTAGGGTTGCCACCTCTGAAGTACAAAAATAGGGGACATCCCTGTGCTGGGGAAAGGGAGCACAGAAATGAGGAGAGGACGAGGAGTGAGTTCCTGGGAGGGGGAGTCAGGCCCCACTCAGCAAAAACAGCCACCTCCATGGTGAGAAGCAGGGTGCTGTGGAACTGCTGCCTTGAGCTCCTTTTGGTGTCCTGATAGGCTTTTTGGTCAGGTAGGAAGCGGCAGCTGCTGATGCTTCACTGCTCCTCCTGGGGATCTCTGGAGCATCCAGGAGAGAGGAGAAGCAGAAATACCATGGAGGAGGAGGAAGATGACAGGACCACCCAGCCTGAGAGGTGACTCAACTGATAAAGAAAACGGGACTTCTAATGTTCCAGAAATATTTACAGATTTCCTAGGATAGCTACCTCAAAAAAAAAGGGATAATCCTTGGAAAACCTGGACCAGTGGAAACCCTAACTATAGGTACATTATTCCCATTTACAGATGGTAAAACTGAGTCTCTAGGAGGCTTATTGAGTTGGCTTATTGAGTTGCTCTAAAATGCACAGTGACTCCAGAAATCATCCTTCAGCTTCTGGATGGACTGAAGTTGTGGACTTCATCTCTGGGCCAGAGCCCAAATAATCTGTAGGGGCTCAAGATTTCATTAGACCTCTGTGACTTCAGAGCCTGTTTTGTCCAAGAATGTCATAGATTTGGTGCTGGAGAAGTAGATAGGGCCATATTTTGGCCTGATGGTAGACCTCAATTTTCCCCAAGATTTTTCCTCACATTGTTAGTCTTATTCAACTACTTTTCAGCACCAAACTTCAACTTTGCTAATGCACGTCCTTGGCCAACTGGTAGGAACTGCTCTGCAAATGAGGCTTCTGTTTCCCAGAGAATGAACATAATTGCTTCTACAAAGCACTGAGTATTCACCAGATCAGGAACTGTGAAAGCACGAACCAGTTTTCCAAACATGAGTCACTCACAAAGCAATCAAATAATCAACTTGGCTGAGTGACCAAGCTAAATGACATGACTTCTGAAGCAAGCCATAAAGAAAAGAATTTATAAACACAGTGATCCGTATTAAATCTCAGTCAATGGTGTCATGAACATGATAAAATCAGAAATATCTAGCTGTGGCTGGAAGCTCTTTCCACACAAGAGACTGGAGATCAACTGGCTTCCCTTCATGGGCTCGATGTGGTTTGGAATAAATATAGTCAACCCTTGAGACTGCCTTCCATAGGGCACCAGACGCATCTCCATCTGATTAAAGAACACAACTTTTCTCAGTCAGAATGCCTCAGACAGAAGATGTCTGCTGTGAAATGAGACTCTGGGCCCCAGGGGACACAGAAAAAATCTTAGAAAAAAAACTGCAGCTGATCACATTGGTTATATAAATTGAAGCCTACACTAACTGTGGAATACATTTTCTGAAACAACCCTTCAGAGAAATTCCTTGGCATCCTTTGCACCCTGTTGTCTCAGCTTATTAAAGCCCTGACCCTGCAATTCACTGGATGCAGGTACACACCTGTGTTTATGCTGAATCAGTTGCGGGATTAGAGCCTAAATCTGTTACATAGGGATCAAAGGTCAACAACAGCATCAGGATTTAAAGGCAAAAATTAAATGCAAGCAAATTTATAATAACTAATCCTTGGCCAATGCCAGTATTGATACTGACTTCAGCATTAGAGAAAATCACAGGACTAGCTCCTAGCAATAGACGAGATATTACATGTCACAGCAGTTAAGCATGTTAAAAATAATACAAATATTTAAAATGTGCCTAAGATAATTCAAAACTACTTTCTAGGCATTGGACATTAATAATTTTTGAAGGAAAAAGCCTAGTGGTATCTATAGGTAAACACAGTATATGAATGTTTAATTACAAATTATCATTATTTTCAAACAATGAGAAGGACATTTCTACACCATTCTAAACATTTCTATACCAATTCCACACCATGTAATTATGCCTCACATTTTAGTCACTAACAGCACGAACTAAAGAAATGGCATTACAAATTAAATGTCTGCTTTTGGAGATAAAAAAAGAATTCCTTGTATACAAAGATCAGCATTATTCTAGATAACACATCTCCTATTGTAACATAATCATAGCAGCATAAACCATGTAGAATACCAAATTCTCTTCTTCTAAAGATCTTAAGGCTTTTTCAGCTATGATCTCTTTCTTCAAAAGCTGAATTTCCAATGTGATCTTGAAATTTGTTAGGACTAGCAGCTCTATACTCAAGATATGCTTGTTTGTGTTCAGGAAAACTCATAACACTCTTACCATAACACTCTGTCGTCTGTAAGCCTACCAAGCTCTTTAAACCCAGTCAAGCTCAAGTGAAGTTAACAAAAAAAGGAAGAAAAGAGTAAAAAAACACGAAGAAGAAATTATTTGAAGCTGCCCCCTTATTTTATGCAGTCTAAAGCCTATTTCTGTCACTTCCAACTTGCTAGGAAACTTTGGCTTAGTCTGCACTACAGAGCCTATTGTCATATCTATGCTGCCATAGCCTCCTAGTGTAGATGCAGCATACACAAAAGAAGAAGGAGTTTTTCTGTCAGTGTAAGCAGCAGTTCTCAACCAGGGGTCTGCAGGCGTCCGTGAACCCCTTCAGGGGAACCATGGAGCCCCGCCACTGAAACCCAGTCCCTGAGTGGGGCTGAAGCCATGAGTGGCGCAGGGCTGAAGCACTGAGCCCTGGCATCCTCCCCGCAACCCTGTAGGGCTAAATCCCTGAGCCCTGGCTCCCCTCATGGGGTTGAAGCCGGGAGTGGTGTGGGGCTGAAACCCCAAGCCCCAGTGCCCCCCCGCAAGGCTGAAGCGCGGAGCAGCATGGGGCTGAAATCATGAGCTCCCCCACCCCCCTGAAACTGGGAACAGGGGCAGTGGCTGAAACCCTGACACAGGCAGAAACCTTGAGCCTATGGGCAGTGTTGAGGGGGCACAAGGGTGTTGCCCTCCGCAAACTCCAGTGCCTTACCTAGCGTGGGGCAGTCCTGGGGGGAAGCTCCACCCCACCACCTCCTCCTCCTATCCCCCAGCCCCCCTCAAACCCCGCTCTCTGGCCACATCCTAGGCAGGAAGCCAGAGCCAGGCAGTGTGGGGCAGCTGCTCCTCTGGCTGTTGGTGCCATGGAGTGGGCATCCATGGCATTCCCTCCATCTGCTGCTGGTGCTCAGGACTGTGGTTGCTCCTCAGCTCCCAGTCCCCTTTGACTGCTCACGCAGAGCCCTTGCAGAGTAACACTAGCACACAGCCCCATACAGGTGGGTGGCCGGCTGAGGTGAATCAGTGGGTGGAGGTGGCACTGCCTCCCTGGACCCCACTCTGCAGAGCTGGCCAGAGCCCCGCCAGCCCTTCCCCCCACCCAAAAAAATATAAGTCAAACTATGCCTATGCCCAAGGGTTCCCCTGGCCTAGAGCCCTGAACCTCCCTTCTCCATCCCCGCTGGGCCCTGGAGTTTTTCTAGCATGTTGAGGGGGGCCTCAAAGAAAAAGGCTGAGAACCTATGATGTAAGGAATACCCAGAATTACATTAACACTCTTCTGTCAGCATAGCAAAATCTACACTGGGGGGGCTGTCGCTAAAGGGGTGGATTTTACACACCCCTGACCGGCACAACTATGCCAGTATAAGTTCTTAGTATAGACAAAGGCTTTGTCTGTTCTTCAGGATGTTGACCTGGCCACAGTAATCCTTGCATTTGACACCTCCAGGCTGGATTACTGTAAATTATTCTGCGGCTGAATGTGAAGGCAATCCACAGGCTCCAGCTGGTACACAATACAGCTGCCTGCCTTCTCCAAGGCTCAGGCTGCCATGAGCCTGTCAACACCTGTGCCTCAAGTCCTTCTACCAACTCCCAGTCAGCTTCTGATGTCTCTTTAAAGCCTGGGTCCTAATTTTCAAAGCAATTAATGGATCAGGCACCACAATATGAATACCCTCTTCTATTTTCAAGCCTCTCTCACCCTTCACCCCCCCGAAAACCCTTACCCAAGCAGAGTTTTGACAACAAAAAAAGAGATGTTCCAGAGATTCCATGAAGTCCATTAGGGACTTGGTTATTGACACCAAGATGCTCAGGTACTACATGGGCAGCACGAGAAGATCCATAGATAGATAGAAGTTACAAATCTAATAATAATTCAGAGTCTTCTTGTTTCCAAAATAAACATATCATGGGAATGCACAAAGGGCTTCAGAATGGCACTGCATAATTCTTTTTTTACCAGTCTGTCAATAAATTATTGTGAAACTTCCTGTATATTAAGTTATATGATTTTTCCATCAGGGCCTTAAGAGGTGCTTTGGTACCACGCAATTACCTAACAATTACTATGTTGAGTTGAATCAAGTATTATTTTGTCACCATTAAGCAGCAGTGTGTTAGCAAGAAACAGATACTAGGCAAGAAGAAGAAATAAAAGACCAGTGGGGATGGACCTTTGCCTGTGATGTATTCATCTTTCAGCTAGAACTGTGTAAAATGTTTCAATGAAATCTCAAGCAAGGCAAACTTGCAGCAAGGGAGAGTCTGAGGATTTCCCAGTTCTCATGCAGTCCCACACAAAGGTTTTTTTTGAGTGTCTCTGTGGCCCAGGATCACTCACATGCATCTGCAGTAGGAGCAGGACTGTTTTTTTTCCCCTACTGCTCCAGTGGAGGAAGAGGAGAATATCCTTGACAGGGCTGGAGCAGGAGTGAGCCTTGTTGACGTGCTCCCCTTATCTTTGGAGAGGAACCAGACAGTCTGAAAGTTTTGCACAAGCAAGTTATCTGTACCTACCCTAATAGAGAACATCAAAGGTAAATTGAGGCAAGTTTCAGAGCTCAAAACTCCAAGAAAGCTTAGACCTCAGAAGGGACCCAATCAAAATGCTATTTTACGTTCCCTAAAAGGTTTTGTATATCTCTAAGTCTCATTGATAAAATACCATGCAATACTGTTGATGATACAGCCAAGGCAGCTATAACACTATGGCCTATGTCAAATAACCTTAAAAATCGCTGATATAAATGTTGTACGTTTTGTTTTCCACTCAAAATTTTAAAACAAGTGAGATTTGAGACTAATAATGGTGATGGCTATCTGGTCAAAAATTGACATCTTTAGAGCTGGTTGTGAATTTTTCAACAGAACAATTTTTTGTTGAAAAATATGAATTTTAGAGAGGGGAGGGAGAGAGAGAACACCCAGAATAGTCAGTAGCCTTCTGATTATGGTACTCACTTTGGATCTGGGTTAAGTCCTTCTCTGTCTTATTTGGAGAAAGAACTTGAACCCAGGTCTCTCACATCCCAGATGAGTGCTCTAACCTATTTTGGGGTGTGGTCTCTCTCTTTTAAAAAAAAATACTTTGTAAGGTCTCAGGTTTGTTCTGATATGAGACAGAAAAAGTTTTTGAACTCTTGAAAATATTCACAAGATGGGAAAACCATTTCCTGCCTAGACTTGGACAAAACAGAAATGCTATATTTGACACATAAACGAGTCTCAACCCAGATTTAGTAATATAATTGTGTTTGTTTATATTGGAAATGTAAATATAAACTTTAGTATTTTCCTTTTTGTTTATATACGAAGGATTAAAGTTCTTTGTGAGACCATTAAATCTCCAATAAAGCAAACAGGGTGCTGCTTTGGTGTCTCCAGCACACAGAATATCACAAAAAGTAATAAAACTTCCAGTACCAAAATGGCTGCCATCGGCAGTAGGTTCAGAAGTATGGAAATGTGTGTATAGGAGAGGAGGTTGGGCTAGCAATACTGTTGAGAGGTTAGAAATAGCACCTGAACCCCAACAGTGGACATGAGAACTGCAGTGAGTAAAGAAAACTTGTGAAGGTGACTGCTCAGCATATCTTTGTGGCTCTGCTGACAACTGAGGTAAAACAGAGGCAGGCCACATAGCCCAGGTGCTTATTTCACCTCAGGTACTTGCTTCTGTAGCTCTAGGGACAATGATCAGCTCCAAACAGCATACAAGAAGATGCTTACTCAGTGCTAATGTAGACACTGAACGGCTCTAGTTTCCACTACTTTGCTGGGGGATGATGCATACACAAACTGTTTAATTATGCCATCCCTTCCTCTGCTGAAATGGTGCAGTCTCCATCACATGGAGTTCATGTGGAGGAGCTCCCACAGAGAGAGCGAGAGAGAGTGAGAGAGCGCGCGTGGATGCTGTTGCTTGAGCATAAAGCCTGATACACTTTTGTTTGTTTACTGGGATGTCCAGTCATTGCATTCCTTCTGTGCTTAAAATTTTGAGGGGATGGTATGGACCTTTATTTTCAAATACCATTAATAATTCAGTCATGATGAGAAGGGCTTCTTAACATTTCAGCTTTTAAATACAGTGATAGATTTTATGGCCAGATGGGGCCATTATGATCATCTAGTTTGTCCCCCTACATTGAACCTCACCTAGTAATTTTTGCATCAAGCCCTTAATTTCTGTTTGAGTTACAGCATATTTTTCAGAAAGACATCCAGTCTTAATTTAAAGACAAAGTGATGGAGAATCGAACACATCACACAGTAAATTGTTCCAATGTTTAAATACCCTCACTATTAAAAATTTGCACCTTATGTCTAATCTGAATTTATCTCATTTCAGCTTCCAGCCATTGGAACTCATTATGACTCGTTCTGTTAGATTAAAGAGCTGTCTACTACCTGAAATCTCTTTCCCACATCAGTAGTTTTAGAGGATCAAGTCACCTCTAAACCACAAGTCTTTCAATGAGAGCTGGGTTAAGTCAAAGGGTACACTTTTTTCCATTTAAAATGCACTTTTGATATTTTCCTATATTCTCCACTTGCTCCATGTCATCTCTCTTTAAGACAGATGCAAAATAAATCAATAAATCAGCAGATCTCAATACTGATCATGATACAGTGACTTTGCTCTGTCACTTTGCTACAGCTTCACTGACTCCCATCCTTGGAACAATTTCAGGCTCCTAGCTCTCTGTCTGCAGTGACTTTCAGAGGGTTTTATCTTTAAATTGGCTCTTTGCTTCGAGCCAAGTCAGCCATTTCACACTTTCACATAATAGGCAATTGGCAGTGGGTACATGATCCTAAGTGTCCTGTAGACACTATTTGGCATCTCTGGCAAAAAGGAATGGGCAAAGTGTTCAGACTTGGGTGTCTAATATTAAGCATTTACAGCCAGATTCAGCTAACTGTACATGGACGTAGGTGCCTAACTTAAGTCACCAAAGTTTAGATATTTGGGTCTAAACATATATCTCATTCAAGTGTGTTCTGTATATTTCGCTTGGACATCCTAGATAAGAAATGCTACTGTAGAAAACACCTTATAAATGTTTATAGATAGAGAGTAAGAAAAAGCATGGATTGCAGGAAAGGAGTATGTAATAAAACTCAACTATTTTTATCATTAAACCAGTAGCACAAGCTTTTAAAATGCATATATCAATTCACAAGAGAACCAAAACAATAAATCCTAAAATACCAATTCACATCTTTAACTACCGTAGTTTGATTATTCAGCTACTGTGTTCAATAAATTGAACTATTAAAAGAAAGAAAATCTTTTCCTGAGGATTTTTTTTAAATGAAAATGAATTCATGGCAGTAGAGCTATATATGGAGAAAAGTTATTACCTTAACAAGGACTTTAGGGAAAAATGTAAAACATTTATCACCATCTCCTCTGTAACCTGAAGGAACATTAACAGCAGCTCTACATCCTTTGATTTTTAATGGGATCAGACAAAAATCTAAGCGCAAACCTCCCCTACCAGATGCCCATTCTTGTTTAAAGAATGTGCATTTGCAGACAAAGTTGTATGCATTCAAGATTATTTTTCAAGCAAAAAGTAATAGCAAGATAGAAGACAGAAGATAAGTGCTTGTGACATTTTTAGTGCAACTATGCTTATTAAAGCCATGTTAATTTTCTTACTATAACTTTCACTATAATAAATATTTTAAAACAAAAAAGCCTGTATTAAAGCAACATTAGAGTTGCATAGTTAAGTACTCAAAAATCAGGAACCGCAAAAGTTAAGGAAAAACCAACAATCTTCACTCTATCTATTAGTACAAGTGCATTAGGACAAATTTAATTATATTATATGATACACTACTTTTAAAATACAATGTAAAACAATATTTTTCTACATCTTTAGGTATACATGTGTATCTCAGAAACATGTGACCATAAAAATAACAACTTGGGTAATGTATGTGAGTAAGTGGCAGAATTAAGGTTGAATATTCATCACTAAATTTTCACATTTCCTATCTTTTGAATGCTTAACCATGTAGTATTACTGTTCCATTAAGAGAGGCATTTTGGACTTAATTTCCTCATCTTTAAAGGGAAAAAAGCAAGTTCCCATTTGCATACTGTCAGGCAATAGGTAGCTGGAGCTTACACAAACCTATCAAATGTCAGAACAAAGGCACCAGAGGATCAATAGGTAACAAGTACAAAGCTGGTAAAAAGTGGGAATTTTGAAAAATGTTCATGATAAATGTGTCCTTTTTTGGTCTAAACATTTTGAAATTTGACTTTTTTTTTAAACCAGCCCTATTTATGTCTTTTGTTAATATAGGTTAAATATGATGTCTATCCGTATTCTTATGACTGCACAGTTTAAACAACAAATTTTAGACAGTAGAAGTTCCCTGGAGCCTTTGACCAGCCCTTTTGTCCCAGCACAATGGAGGAAGAAGTGCTAGTGTTGGAATTATTTTTCCAACTCAAAGACCCTGATCCAAAGACCACTAAAGACAATGGAAAGACTCCCATTGACCATAAGGGTAGTTAAAGCTCTGGAATAGACTTCCAAGTGAGGTTGTGAAATCCCCAGCATTGGAGGTTTTAAGAACAAGCTAGACAAACATCAGCCAGGGATGGTCTAGGTCAGGGATCAGCAACCTTCGGCATATGGCCCATCAGGGTAATCCACTGGCGGGCCACAGGGCATTTTGTTTACATTGACCCTCCGCAGGCACGACCCTCTGCAGCCCCCAGTGGCCTCAGTTCGCCATTCCTGGCCAATGGGAGCTGCAGGAAGTGGCGGGCAGTAGGGACGTCAATGTAAACAAAATGCCCCGCAGTCCGCCAGCGGATTACCCTGATGGGCTCCGTGCCGAAGGTTGCCGACCCCTAATCTAGGTTTACTTGCTCCTGTCTCAGCACAGGGGACTGGACTTGATATCTTCTCGAGGTCCTTTCCATGATATTTCTATCATTTTATGACCATGCTGGTCTTTGGATCAGAACCTAACATTTTCAGCATCTTAAATCAATCTGAGGCTTTAAAGATGAAATCCTGGCTCCATGGATGTCAAAGGCAAAACTCACCTTGATTTCAGCATATGCAAGATTTCACAGAACCTTTCAAACTGTTTACACTACATCAAGGATGCTTGGACAGCAAAAAGTTTTCCAAGAAATCACAATATACAGGGCGAATGAGGACTGGAGAGTTGTCCAGGAGCTCCCTCTTTTCAAAAGTATGCACTTCCCTACCTGCTTTCTCCTGCACACTGCAGCGAGCTTTACGACTGCAAACCCAATCTGAGGAAAACAAACTGCTCTTTAAACTGTACATTCTCAGTATCCAAATTCTAAGTGTTCCTGGCTGTGTTAAATCAAAGCAAATGTTTGCTAAGTGAAAGCTTTAATGGGGGCCATGATTATGCCAATTTTCAGCTAACTTCAGCTCTTTTTCGTTTGGTTGTTGTGTTCTCTTTTTTTTGAGCCAAAGCCCGGTGAAGGAAAGTTAGGTTTGAATTTTATAAAGCAGAGGTGCAAGGAAAATGTTTTTCACTCTCCCATACCTCAAAAGTAGATGAAAGGTTCTTGTTCAAATTTTAAAAGAAAATTAAAATAAACTCTAATTCCACCCCACCAAAGCTAAATGTTTTAGAAACTGCTAGGCATGGGATAATGGTGAGGAAAGATTAAAATGCAAAATGTTTGCAGCAACTACAAGAATAACCTCTATAAACATTTTCCACTCAAGGCATTACATATACATTTATTTATGAGGTGTAAACAGTGGCCAACATTTTATCACTGGGAATTGAATTGTATAACATGCACTTCTAGTGAATCCAGAGAGTCAGAATGCAATTTCTTTTAGCACACAAAAATTATCCCTTTATATGAGTGGCTAAGTTTCCCCCATAGGTAGCTCTCCTATCATATTTCATAAGCAACTTCGGCAAGAGGAATATAATAAAATATAGCTGAGTGGTTTAGCCCATCTGAACCATGTTCACACCTACACACTATATAAAGTCAAGGAGTACTTGTGGCACCTTAGAGACTAACCAGTTTATTTGAGCATGAGCTTTCGTGAGCTACAGCTCACTTCATCGGACGCATAGCATATCGTGGAAACTGCAGAAGACATTATATACACACAGAGACCATGAAACAAAACTTCCTCCCACCCCACTCTCCTGCTGGTAACAGCTTATCTAAAGTGATCATCAAGTAGAGCCATTTCCAGCACACACACACATACAAACTCACTCTCCTGCTGGTAGCAGCAGCAGGAGAGTGAGTTTGTATGTGTGTGTGGGGAGGGGGGGAAGGGTGAGAAAACCTGGATTTGTGCTGGAAATGGCTCTACTTGATGATCACTTTAGATAAGCTGTTGCCAGCGGGGGAGTGGGGTGGGAGGAAGTTTTGTTTCATGGTCTCTGTGTGTATATAATGTCTTCTGCAGTTTCCACGATATGCTATGCATCCGATGAAGTGAGCTGTAGCTCACGAAAGCTCATGCTCAAATAAACTGGTTAGTCTCTAAGGTGCCACAAGTACTCCTTTTCTTTTTACGAATACAGACTAACACGGCTGTTACTCTGAAACCTATATAAAGTCAGAGAGAGTTGCAAGTATCCTTAGGGCACAGTATACATTTATTATAAAGAATTGTTAAAAACAAAACAAACTAACCCCCCACCAAAAAAACAACACCAACCCACAAGTTTAATTAAGCTAAGCTTATGTTTTTAATTTCCTTCCAGTCAAATAATAATTACAGAGCAGTCAACAAACATTTAACTCAACAACTCGACTGACAGGATCTTGTAGGCAAAATCATGGAGTCCAAAATATTTAGCCCATCAAACAATAAGAGACTAGCTAAGCATCTTGTAATATTGTAAGCTTGCTTCTGATTGGCTTCCAGATCTATTCTCTAAAGTTGATGGAGTCATAACCAGACTGTAAATAGTTATCTCAATGGCATAATCAGGAAACTATTCAACCACAGCAAATCCAGAAGGGACAAGGTAACAAACAACCTTAAGTGCCCTGTAATAATACTATGCAATAATTCTTTTTAGTGTTGATGGTCCCAAATTAAAGTAAACTGATTTTTAAAGAGACATTCACTTTTTCTTCCTTTCCCCTCCCCCAGGTATTATTGGGCAGAGTTCAGGTTGATTGTTCATGTTCATTAAACGTGAATTTTCATACTTTATAACACAACAGGATTTTTTTTAAGCTTAATCTTCTCTCCATTTGAGGGGGGGAGGGCATGGGAGGGCTGTGAATTTTTGGCTGTCATATTCATATAGCTTATACTTTCTGTGAACATTTGTGAGAAATTTACTGGAATATTACCAATGAAAAGTGAATTTGGATTTCACATTCTGCAATCAGTTGCACCAGAATCCTGATGTGATTCATCCAGTCTGAGAGCAGAACGTATCCTAGGTGACCAATAAAAATGAAGCAACACACTTCAGCTCTTGAACAAAGTAGAAGGTAAACCATTCATGGAAAAAAGTCGTCAAACTGTTTTAAATGACTATATTTTTGAAATAGTCATCTGTTTGTGGGCACCTAGTAAACAGAAACACAGGAGGATCAACTATTTGTATGAATTATTAGCTCAGCTCTAATTGTAACATAACAATACATGCTACAAGGTCTAAAATGGAAGAGTTACACTTATTAATTTACATTATTAGATCAATTTGCACAAATTGGATATTGTCAGAATTAAAGCTGGTGTGGAAAGTATTCTTCGTTTTCACCCATTGACTGTACAGAAGTTAAAAGACTTAGTTCTGTGAAAAATTTTATAAGACTACTGTGGGTTAAATCAAGTTACCTTACATAAGATTCACTTAGTCAAAAATTCCATTTACTTCAATGATTATGTGTGTGCAAGAGAAAGAGAATTATTATGCATGATCGTGCAGTGCAGTATGAAGATTTTACTGGCATGAGTTTGGGATGGCACATTGCAAGTCTTGAGTGAAGCTAAATCGGTATTCCTAGATAAGTAACCAGATCCTGCCACTTTATGGCTAGCGGTGCAGACACACCACTGCATTCTCTTACTTTAAGGGAAGAAATCATGAAAAACAATCTTTCAGTGTAAATTTTCACACTAAAATCTGTCTGGCAGGTTTGTAATTTTAACTGTCCCTCTCAAAGAGGTGCACTAACTTGTACAAGACAGCAGCAAGCACTCCTGAATTCTGTGATCCCAAATCTCCCTTGCTGGAAGATTAAGCCCAGTACTTCTTGTCCTGTCTTCAATGCACATGGAGACCAATAGACCACAGTCCTCTTTACAACAGCCCTTAAAATATTTAAAGACTATCAGGTTCCCTCTACAGTCTTCTTTTAGCAAGACTAAACGTGTCCAGGTGTGTGTTTGGTGTTTTTTGGGGTTTTTTTTTTTGACCTTTCCACATAGGTCAGCTTTTCTAAACCCCTTATCATTTTTGTTGCTCTCCTCTGGACTCTCTCCAATTTAACCCCATCTTTCATAAAGTGTGGATCCCAGAATTGGACCCAGTACTCCAGCTGAGGCCTCACTAGTGCCAAGTAGAATGGGACAATTACCTCCTGTGGCTTATATACAGCACTCCTGTTAACACCGCCCCCCAAAAATATTAACCTTTTTTGCAGCTGTGTAATATTGATGGTTCATATTCAAATTGTGATCCAATATAACTTCCAGATCTTTTTCAGCAGTATTACCCCTTATCTAGTTATTCCCAATTTGGCAGCTGAACACTTGATTTTTCCTGCCTAAGACCAATTCTCCAATTTGTCAAGCTCATTTGAATTCTGAATCAGCCCTCCAAAGTTCTTGCAAACCCTCCCAGCTTGCTGTCATCTGCAAATTATGAGCATAATCTCCACTGCATTATCCAAGTCATTAATGAAAATACTGAATAGTACCAGACCCAAGAGAGACCCCTGCAGGATCCCATGAGAGGTGTCCTCTCAGTTTGACAATGAATCATTGATAAGTACTCTGAGTCCGGAGGAATGGGGGGGGGGGGCGATGTTTTTGTTTTTTGGGGTTTTTTTGCAATAAGAGCTAACTACACTGATATATCAAAACTTTTGGGACAGGGACTGTTGCAAATAGTTCCAGTTAACTGTTGGAAATATAATTATGGTCAACCAGAATCCTGAAGTTGGTCTCCCAGAATATCAAATATGAATAGAGGGCTAAGACTTGACTTGATCAGATAAGGTCCAGGATGTATGTGGGTGGAATGAAAAAAAGTGTATACAAATTTGTCAGACCCATGGACACTGTGATAACAACATGGGACAATCGGGTAGGAAGTGTGGCCCAGTCACTTCCCATTTGGGTGCTCTCCACTTACTGCTCCTTCTATATTTGTTTCTAATGGTGTCTATAAAGTTATAAGAATGCACAATGTAAGATTGTATGTATGAATAATGCAGACAACCACTTTAATGTACTTATATTATTCTCACGCATATTGATTTTCCTATGATTTCAATTATTTGTCTGTATTAAGGAAAGCTCAAAGTTTCTGTGTGTGCTTCACTAATTTCATCTTCTTAATTAACTCTAGTTAGCCATGTAAAATAAAGAACCTATTATTTCTAACCAGTGCATGTTGCACACCAATAAATAATTTTAGAAATGCAATATTGATCAGGCTATAAGTTGATACACTGTGAGCCTAGGAAAGGGCTGTGGCAATGGCTAAGATGGGGCAAGGTAGGAAGTGGTCCACTGATGCAGCCAACAGTCTGGTTAGGCAGGCCTTGACTGCTTATTCAAGGGTCCTTGGACCAGAGAGGGAGGGCTTGGGTTTCCCTACTGGTTCACTGAAGAAGGTGGATTGGAGACCCTCTGATAAGGACTACAGAATCCCCTGGTAAGGACTATTTATTCCGGAGTCAGATCAAAGACCCAATGTGAGGGCTACAAACTATTGTCTGCTGGACTATTGGTTTACCTGGGAAGGGGTGGGACTGTAAGTAACTCAGCCAGTGGGCTAAGTTTCAAGAAGACCACCACAGGACCAGAGAAGGAAGGCCAAAAATAATTTGAATAACAGCTAGCCAAGGGGTGTGCAATGGCTGCCGTATGAGGAGAGATTAATAAGACTTGGACTTTTCAGCTTGGAAAAGAGACGACTAAGAGGGAATATGATCAAGGTCTATAAAATTATGACTGGCATGGAGAAAGTAAATAAGGAAACGTTATTTACTCTTTCTCATAACACAAGAAGTAGGGGACACCAAATGAAATTAATAGGCAGCAGGTTTGAAACAAATGAAAAAGTATTTCTTCACACAACACAGAGTCAACCTGTGGAACTCCTTGCCAGAGGATGTTGTGAAGGCCAAGACCATCACAGAGTTCAAAAAAGAACTAGATAAATTCATGGAGGATACATCCATCAGTGGCTATTAGCCAGGGTGGGCAGGGATGATGTCCCTAGCCTCTGTTTGCCAGAAGCTGGGAATGGACGACAAAGATGGATCACTTGATGATTACCTGTTCTGTTCATTCCCTGTGAAGCATCTGGCTTTGGCCACTGTTGGAAGACAGGATACTGGGCTAGATGCACTTTTGGTCTGACCCAGTATGGCCATTCTTATGATCTGATTTTTCCTATTAAAATATTCTATTCCGCAGATCTCCCCACAGTGTTTCAGGAGACAGGAACGTGGTGGAACAGCCTAGCAACTTCATAGTCATTCTCAAACCACAGAGCCTCCCGGGACACAATAATAAACTGTCACATCAGTATTGGAACATACGGACATCTATTACTGTTAGGCAGGTAAATTACTGTTAGGCAGGGTTGTGATTATTAAAGTGCTGGGCTGCTTGTTAAGGAAATAACAAATGCATTTCATAAGTAATCTAAAGTAAGAATTTCTCCAAACAAATAATGAATAAGCTTTCTGACTAGCATGCCAAGTAGGAATCTATAGCTGCTTCCTAACCAATAATATTTTACAGTTCATATCTAAAGGATTGATAGCCTGATCCTGCCAAACTTTACTTGTATGAGACTGCATGTGTGAGAAAGTATTGATCACAGGAGTAAGGATTGGAAAAATCAGTACCCTGGCCTAATCTCAGAATGTACAGATTCTATTTAAATAAGAAAAAGCATTTTTGCTATGAATATTTCATCGTTACTCTTCCAAACTGCTCTACAAAAAGTACTGGTTAGAAACACCCACTATCCATTTTCCCCCATTGCTAATGAAAACAAACCCTGCATTCAGAGCTATTTTTACTGCAAAGATTTGCATAATGTGCTCTGACTCAGATTTCTGCAGAAGAAATACCTTTTCCTTCTTTAAAAATGTCTACTTTGAAAGCTAAGCATTGAGAGAATTTGATAACCATTTTAAAAGAGCCTTGCTTGTTTATTCTTCCTAGATGGCATGAATTAACAGAAGTGGCATAGCTCTTCATCCTGCTACATCAGTCCAAGGTATATTTAAACAACAACCCCCATATAAAAATAATTATAATGTAGAATTAAAAGAAAACAGGTTTAAATATGGATATATTTAATAAATTTTATATTATGAATTATTTTCACAATAAAGGCTCCAGTCAGGTGAAGATATTGGATTCCCTTGCTGTGGTTTGTGGAACTCTTTTTAGGATTTTGCAGGGTTTCTCTACAGCTATATAAATGTTTTCTAGAAACCACCATGCATGCGTCAGCTGAAGGCTGATATTGGTTTTATGTCAGATAATCTTCTGTGCATACTGGTATTTGTTATGTGAAGTATTTTTCTTTTAAACATACAGGACATTGACAATGGTTGAAGAATATGAAGGTCAAATATTTTTACAGGTTCAATTTTAAATTACCACAGGCCTCCTAACTGATTCTTTGGATGTTTAAAAATATGATGGTAAAATAGGTGCAATAAATCAAATGCAAAGCTTGTAAAACAGTCTGGAATTTGTGTCATTGTGAACACATTTGTTCCCTCTTCCATTGGGCAGGGAGGGCCAGGGCTCAGAGGTGGCATTAATCATTCCCTTTTTCAGAGGTGCCTCGCTGGTTGATTCTTATTCACATGATTAGGGTTTAACTGATAATCATATGTGGGGCGGGGAAGGATTTTTTCTCTAGATCAGATTGGCAGTGACCTTGGTTGTTGTTTTTTTCCCCCCTTCCTCTGCACCATCTCAACCCTTGCTGCTGTTTCCCTAGGCTTCTTCCTATTCAGCCATCTGCTGGCTTTCTTCTCTACCACCCCTCTGGGAATACCCCTTCCCTCAGAGTCAGAATTCTAGGGATTCCATGGATTTCCTCCTTCTCTCCTCCCTGGGCCCAAAGAACGGCTGTAGACTGCAACACTGCAGAACTCTACTCTCACTTTCTGGCTTTAAACAAGGCCCCACCTACTCCTGCCCAGATGGGCTCCATCTTCAATTAGTGCTTGTCAGTCAAGCCTCAGTCTCCCCTCAGGTGTAGCCTATCAGGTGAATTAGCTCCTTCTGACCCACCTTAACCCCTTCAGGAGTGGTGTCGGGTAAACACCTCCATCACATCTCTGTATTTGGCACTGGCATTGCATTTGTATTCTGGTCTTGGAATATATGCATCTATAAAAGTGAGAAAGTATATTTTTTTCAACTTTGCATAAATCCAGAACAAAGGAATGGCTTCTGCCCAAATATTTCTCACCCACAAAATCTATCTTTCAACAGAGCCCAAGCATGGGAAATTGCAGCCAGAATGACGAAGTTTTCGGAAAGTCCAGAGCATGTAAAAACAGGGATTAAACCAAACAGTTTTGCCTCTTATATATTGATCCCTAGTAAGAAATCATTAAAATAAGATAAGGATGCACAAATAAATAATAATATCTAGAGTTATAGTTGATGTCACCTACACAGAGTCATTTTGGCGAAATATATCTGAATGCAAAAGGAAAATAAAAAGAATATGTCAGACACTTCATTGACGAGTTGAACCATGTTTTTTCTTAAGTCTGTCTTTTCATGAAAGTCAGTATAAAATAGACAAGTTTTAACAATAACATTTGTCCCAATTCTGGGACGAGTTGTGTCTGTGTACTTCAATCACAACCACTTATGTCTTGTTAAATTATATTGTTTTAGAAGTTTGAAAATGCTTATTAAGTAACAGCCTGCCCACTACAATCATTTAAAAGAAAAAAAAAAGTATGCATGCCCTTCCCTAAAACCTAGTTATTTACCTGCTTTCTCCAGTATATCCAAACAGAAGGACATTCAAATAATTCTGAGATGTACAGAGGTGGCTTACAAGGAACCTATTCATATTTTCAAACGAAATGACATGCAAATACAAACAAATAGCTATTCATCTACAGAATGGCCTGGAATAGATTTAGAAAGCTATTTAAATAAGGCATTTGATTTTTTTAAATTAAACAAAATTTTGCATAATATTAATGCCAAAATAAATTAGTTCATGTTTGTCTTGAAGATTTCTAACGAAACTGATGACAGTTTCTGAAAACTTCTCTTTCACAAACTTTGTCAAATGTAGTGGCAATATAACAATAGAGGCAAAAAAGTATTCCTGATACATCTCCTGATTATTCATAAAATAATTTCTATAAGATGATAGCCTGAGGATTCAAATATATCAGGAGATATAGTTGGATTCATCAAACAAAAAAATAAAGAGGCCACAGGAATTGAGACAAACAATAAAAAAATTGTGTTGTGTTAATTAGATTTGAACAAAACACAGAATAAATGGAGGGATGGCCAATAAAATATTTGATTGATTTTCCTGTTATAACTAGGATAAAGACTTTCATTAGAGAGTGGACCATCAAGGAGACGTGCTTATGGCAACTTATGTTGCTAAACAGAGAGGCTGCTAAGATTTTTATGAGTTGAAAATTTTTTCAGGGCTTCTGGCTTCATTCCTGGACAAAAAGAGCCTGGAGGTCAAGAATTCATGGAGCACTGCAGCCAAGTGTGAGTCCAGTATCAATGGAAGAAATATTCTATCAATTAACAGGTGGAAGAGGATATTTGGACATCTAGCCAGCATGGTTATTTGGACATTTAATCACATTAAGAATGGAAGGACTGTAAGGGTACAGACTGATTTAATACATTCAATATTGCAAGATATAGTAGAAGAGACAAATTCCTTGAATTGCTTTCCTCTCCCTAAAAGCATTACCTCAGTCTTGCCTGAGTTCAGCTTTACCCAGATTTCTTCATTCAAGTATGTGCACCAAAGCCCTAAGAAAGCTGTGTGATTGTTTGGTGTACAGGAGATCTGGAGCTGGTTTTCATAGATGATCTGGCCAGTTTTTCTATGTTATCTCACGAGTGCTTCTGATGGCTCATACAGATACAGAATAATATAGAAGGAAGGACTGAGCCTTGTGGAACTCTGAAGATGGAGGAATGCACTCTATCCGATAGGAAGGAGCTGAGCTGTTTTGGGGAGGGGGGACTATGTTCCTAAAGATATCTCCACTGACATCATTGATAACCAGAAGGAAAGCACTAGTATACAAATGCCAGGTTGCTACGATGCTTCTTACAGAACAGTGTTGTACAATACTGGTGCGCTGAAGGTTGCAATGGATAAACAGAGTAACTTAACCCCAGAAATAATAGACTTTCTGTGTTTAAAAAAGTCTACAGCTGTAAACACTTCCATTTGGCCAATAATGGAAACCTGTTCATGCAACACAACTATAAATACAACCGTCTAACTAGGATCAAGATGGATTGGAATAATCAAAATGCGGAAAATAGAAGAGCTGCACTTTACTTTTTGACATACCAATCAATACATTACAACAATGAACTGTTCATTCCTGTCAGTAATATTAAGATCCACATAGTATTGTGTTCTTGGTGTGTGCATGAAAGTCTTATCGAGCTCAATGAGGATTATGCTTGGGGATCAAGGACAGTATATGGCTCTAAGAAATTCTGAGAGAAGACTGTAAAGAATTAGCGAGAAATCCATAACCCTTTACTCTACAATGATTATTAATGTCCCTATCATTTATTATTAAATATAGACTATGGTGGAGGACACCAGTACTAAACCCTAAACTAGACTTATTAGTTGTGTTACAGTAAGGTCCAGAGTGTTAAAAGTGCTGTCCAGGCACAGTGAAATACATAGTATTTGTTTCAAAGAGCTCACAATATGAGAAGATAAACAACAGACATAGGGTAAATGAGAAGAATGAAACATATAATCAGTCCTTTTGTTTCTATTCTGTTTAAGTCAGTATCAATTAACCTTCACTGCCCTCCACCTATCCATTACTAATTAGTTTACTACTTGTAGATGTTGGGAATAGAAGTTTATCTTGAGAAGAGAACTGTACTATTTTATATTCAACTGTTGTCTAATATGATTTGGCTAGTTAGCTAAATATTTTTTAAATTGGTACTACTGATTGGTCTTTAGAGTACAACCAAAGAATCTTATTCTACAACATATTTAAAATGCCTTGTTTTTTATAAATTTTAGGAAGTTCTTAGTGTACATTTTAATTGTCTATAGTAAATTGCTCCTGATTCTGAATGCATCTTTTTTGGAAAAATAAAATCTCAAACTAAGTAAAGAGATGATGAATGACTGAATGAGATTTTGTATCACTGAGTTTTCTGCCTTTGTAATCGAACAGATTACTCTAAATGGAAAATACAGTAGAACCTCAGTGTTACGAACACAGAGTTATGAACTGACAGGTCATCCACACACCTCATTTGGAATCGGAAGTACACAATGAGGAAGCAGCAGACACCCGCCCCCCCCCCCCAAAAAAAAAAGCAAATGAAGTACAGTACTGTGTTAAACGTAAACTACTAAAAAAATAAAGGGAAAGTTTAAAAAAAAAAGATTTGACAAGCTAAGGAAACTGATTCCAGGTTTGTTTCATTTAAATTAAGATGGTTAAAAGTATCATTTTTCTTCTTCATAGTAAAGTTTCAAAGCTGTATTAAGTCAATGTTCAGTTCTAAATTTTTGAAAGAACAACCAAAATGTTTTGTTCGGAGTTACAATCATTTCAGAGTTTCAAACAGCATCCATTCCCGAGGTCTTCATAACTCTGAGGTTCTACTGTACAATTGTGGAAAAAGACAATGAAAAATTGGACTCTAATGTTGTTAAGAGCCCTCTAACCAGTGGTGAGCTGGAGCCGGTTCGCACCAGTTCGCTAGAACCAGTTGTGGGACAACCGGTTCTAAAAGGTCTTCTAAATTTAACCGGACAAAAGTGGCGCCTTAGGTGCTGACTCCATGGGTGCTCCAGCCCTGGAGCACCCAAGGGGAAAATCTGGTGGGTGCAGAGCACCCACTGGCAGCTCCCGGCCCCAGCTCACCTCCGCTTCCTCCCCTGAAGGCGCCGCCCGGCTCTGCTTCTCCGCCCCCGCAGGCTTCCCGCGAATCAGCTGTTCATGCGGGAAGGTGGGGCAGGCTGAGAAGCAGGCCGCGGCTTCCCGCTCAGGCCCAGGCAGGCGGAGATGAGCTGGGGCGGGGGGGCACGAGGAGGGCCGCCCGCGCTGCAGCAGGTAACCTGGGGGGGGGGGGGGCAGCAGGGGAACCTCTCCCCACCCCAGCTCACCTCCGCCACCCTCGGCCTGAGCAGAAAGCCACTGCCTACTTCTCAGTCCTCCCAGGCTTCCCGCCTAACAGCTGATTTGCGGGAAGCTGGGGGAGGGGACGGAGAAGCAGAGCGGGACAGCGCGTTCAGCGGAGGAGGCAGAGCAGAGGTGAGGTGATCTGGGGCTGGGTGCGTGGTGGGGAGCTGCCGGTGGGTGCTCTGCACCCACCAAATTTTCCCCGTGGGTGCTCCAGCCCTGGAGCACCCAGGGAGTCGGCGCCTAAGGTGCCACCTTTGTTGTGATCAGTGCGGGAGTGGCCGCTCCCCCTGCTCCCCCTTAGCTATGCTCCCCCACTCTTAGGAGACAGAGGGACCTGCCAGATGCTTCCTGGGAGCTGCCCCAGGTAAGCACCTCCGGGATTCCCCACCTCGCCCCCCAGCAGGTGCCTCTGGCTCTTAGGGGTGGGCACCCACTACGGTGGCTCACAAGACCCTCCTGCCCGGTTCTGGGGGCAGTCAGGGGACAGGGGAGGGGGGTGGATGGGGCAGGGGTCCTGGGGGGGGGGGCATCAAGGAACACAGGGGGGTTGGATGGGGCAGGAGTCCCCGGGGGGTGGGGGTGGGCAACGACCCCCTCGTGGGGTGAGGAGGGAACCCGTTGTTAAGATTTTGGCAGCTCATCACTGCCTCTAACTACTATAAGCATATAATCTACACCTGAAAATGAACAAATGGCCATGACAAGTGGTGCACCCTTGAAGATTCCTGATTCTGGAATTGGACAATGACTGGTTTGCCCCAGTTCAATTTAGCCTCAGAATTGTTCTAAATTGTGTCAGCTGTAATGGCCTCTGAAAAGCCAGACATAAAAAAATAATTAAAAATAAATTTACAAAAATTATCACTTTTCAATTTTTTTTTTCTACTTTGTGCTTCTGAGTCAAATATTATGGACTTTGACCTGAACAAAAAAAAGAAACAAAATGAACCTGAAAAAAATAATAGAAGTGGGGTTTCATTTTCAATATCCTAAAAAGAAATCTCCAATACTGCTGTATCCATTTAATTTACTGTGCAAATACATCACAATTATGTTTTCCAATTCTTATTTAACAGTGATGGTGATATTTTCTAGCTACAATACCTAATTCTTCTTCTCCTCATCAAGACATGTTACCAATGTTTTAAAATAAAGAGCAGCAGATGAATGAAGGAATATGAGGCATTTAAAGCACTGATGGACTCCCATCAGTATAGCTAGCACAATCTAACTGTAAAACTCTAGAACAGACAATAAGATATAGCCTTTCCTAACCATCCACAGCTAAAACTCGAATCATCTCATGTCGTGATTATGGCAACATTCTTCTCTCTGCCCTTGACACATGTAATCTTCTCCTTCTGATATCCATTCAGCATGCTGCTTCAAAGATCATTTTCCTAGCCCATTGCTTTGACTATGTCACCCCACTCTTTGCATCCCACCACTGAGTCCCTCTTCTCTATTATATCAAACATAAGCGAGTTGTTTTCGCTTTCGAGGCCCTTCTCTAAACCCTACCTATCCCCCCTCTTTCAGTACTGAAAGGTCAGCTCCCGCCTCCGATCACTCAATGAGACCAGCCTCTACTGAACACTTGTTAAATTTTCAAACAAACACCTTTGTGCTTTCTGCCATGCTGTCCCTCACACTTGATAGGAGCTTCCCATAAACATTAACAAAGCTACCTCACTATCCTCCTTCAAAACCCTCCTTGTTTCATTGTACTCCCTGCCCATCTGTGTATATCCGTCTATTGAGTTATGTCTTAAGCTTACACTGAAAGCTCTTTGGAGCAAGGACTGCCTTTTTTGTTCAGTGGTCATACAGCACGAAAAAACAAAACAAAAAACAGAGTTTTGGTAGACAACTGGGGCTCCTAGGTGCTAGAATACAAATACATAATAAAATAATAAATAAAATATAATAAATTAACAACAACAACAACAACAACATGGCACTTTCAAAGCTGGTCAAGTTGAAGTCTAGTAGGGAGACTTATATGTTTGTTTTAACATCCTTGATTATATGGCCATATCAAGACTGAGCAATTACAGCATCACTACAAATAAGAATTCACCATATCTATTTCTATAACAAATTATCTAAAAATGTTTTTGCCAAAAAGTCCTTTCCTTCCATTTTGAAAGGGTCAAGCAAGTAGTTGAAATTAATTGGTGTGGCCATGGATAGTCAGCTACAGAGATGAGTAAAAAAAAACCTGACTTGTTTTTAAGAGGCTGAATGATATCTGGATCTGCTCTCACATACTTATCTATCTAAAAATGAGGCTGCTTAAGATATTTTCACTCTTTTACTATGCCAGAGAAAGCTCAATAAATACGTCAACAACTTTGCTACCAACTGATACTGGATCAAGCTGAACATTAAGCAGATGGAACATATTAGTAATAAAAATGTTTACCAGCTAGTCATTCAAGGATCCCTGTTAAATCCAGCCATGATGAATGTTTATCTTGGCTGGGGATGTGGATCAAAAGCCCTTTTTTCAGTAATGTAGGTAATCTTCTAACAAAGAGAAAAAATCAAGTTAAAAATTCACTGAGTAAAAATACCCTTGTGCAAGGATTTAGTGACTGTACAATAATTTGTGTCATAATTCAAGTTAAGTGTGTTCTGAGTATTGGTACTTACAATGAGGAAGTACAACTGTTCCAAAAAAAGTGTTGTTGTTATTGTTTTTAAATCCAACCTCTTTAACTCAAAGGGAAATTATTTTAATCTGCACGGTAACAGCTCCGGTAATTTTCCTGAGTGGGGTGAGTAGTACTAGCCTAACCTGCAGAGCCTTTTGCTCCTGCACATCCAGATCAAAGATCAGAGACAAAAAGGAGGGAAGGTCTTATTCCCCCTTCAATTTCTATTCAAGTTCATAGGCTAGGCCATAATCCACTCCTATATCCTGCTATGAACAGAGCAGAGGTTTGGAGGGGCGGGGGGACTCATTTTAAAGATGTTCTGCAAAGCAGAGAGAAATTTTACAAATATATATTTTTACTTTACTGCTGTCCTTTATAAATGTAGAGTGATGCCCTCAAAACTTCTATTGGTAATATAAGCTATTCTTTTTTTAAAAAAACATTTTACATATTAGGAACATCAGGTCCTCACTTCTTCTTGGCAAGATCTTTGGACAACCTGACATCACATGAAGCTTCATGCAGAATGGCAGTTTTTCCTTCTCTACCATGAGGCAGGAATGAGGAGCCACATTCTCCTCCTTTCAGTATTGGTGGAGGTAGAACTACAGCACAAGATACAGCCTCACTGACATCAATCAGCACTTCCTCGAGCATTCTTGCCAAGTTACTAAAAGCTAAGGGAAGGAAGATCAGATTCTGACGCACTCAATGAAAAAAGAAAAGAAAAAAAAAGAAAAGCTTCTAAAAATATACTTTGAAACAGAATACATCTCTAATAGAGAAGCAATAAAGCACTTAAACAATCCTTTGCATTTCACCATTAAAGAAAAACATTCTTTTTACTAAAAGCCAATCAGTGCAGATTTTCTGTGGAACCTGTGACCTTATTGGGTGTACTCCTTCACCGCATTCCCTCCTTTTGTTTGTTATCCCCTTGTTAAGTGTTGTCTAAGGTCCAATCCTGCAAATACCTTACTCACATGAATAACATCACTGTTGTAAAAACAGGGTAATAAACTAGAAACTCTTGGTAACAAACCTACCATTTTTTATGCTTCCTGACAGATATCAGCTTAGCTATATAACTTTGGTGACTGATTACTGAGACCCCAAGCCTGCAATCTGCTTCATAAGCACAGACTCTTGTGTCCACGCAGAGCCCATTGCTTCAGTGGGGTTCTGTATGGGTGTAAGGATCTATCGGTGCAAAGCAGTTTGCAGAGTCAAGGCTTCAATTACAACACCTCCTTCTTGAGCATTCCTATCTAAGTTATCCTATAGCCCCACAGTCATATATTAAAAAGGAGGGGGTGATACCAATATGTAACAATTAAATAACATTTGTTCATCACTACCAGCTTCACCTGCCTTTAAATCATCCTTGCATTGTATTCTATTTTTACACTGAATACATGCATAACAGATTAAATAGATAGTCTGACAAACTAGGTATAATTAGGGACAAACTTGATTCTGAAATATTTTGTTATTCCTCTGCTTAAAATAACATTTTACTCCACATACACTATATTCTGTCACCTTTTTAAACTTCATTAGATTGCCAAACCCATTAGGTAGTGGAGCTAAAGAAACAGCAACTGAGTTGCATGATGTTGTACCACATGGTGCCATCTGTTGAATGATTTTGTTACACATATTATTAGACAGTTGATTCTGACACGAAGTGGAAGTCATTCTGGCACTCATCCAAACTTTAACAGGGACTTTTACCTTCCAGACAGCAGTGAGTGCTGTTAGCAAGAAGCAACCTGCTGGAGACCCTCATAATTTAGACACATAATATTGCGTAGTCACTCATAGAAAGTGAAAATCCTAAGGCTATTTATTTCCCAATGAAAGGCAGAACACAGATGACAAATGAAGGCGGTTGCATGAAGAACTCTTACAAAGTCCTCCTTAACTTTCACACAGAAATTATATATGTTACAGTAGGACAGTGAAAAGGAAATGAGTGTCATCATATAGATCTATATCAGTGCATTAGGGATGTTATTCAGAAATGACACAAAAATATATATGGCACTCAAAAAGGATTTTTCTTCATTTTCACATTTTTACTTATAATGTTGCACTTGCTGACATTTTCTCTGTACACAATACATAAAATACAAAAACTGAAGAAACACAATTACTGGATTAAAAGATTATTTTGCTTCTTCATCTTAATAATATTACACTTACAATTTCCATTTTAGAAGTAAGGGACAATGTTCTTTTCTTTGTTTGCTCTGCTGTATTAATTGTACATTAGTCTGCTCAGGAAAAGAGACTTTCATTTCTGCATTTTCATGTTAAAATGCATTACTTTTTATGTAGCATTACTCTAATGGGCATATTTCCCCTGAATTAAGAAATAAAAATAAAGGATTAAAACACTTGCAGGATCCTAACTTGCCTTGAACCACAGTGGAATGGCTACTGATACTAATGGGACTTCAGTGTATAGTTCTGGCACAGGCTATTACCCAAAATACATATCAACGGCCTGATCCTGGAGATCATGGTGAAGGAGGACCGACAACTAATGACAATGCAACAAAATGAGAAAATAAAACCCAGAGTCCAAGTTTCAAGGTTCAGCCAGCGATATCAGGAGTCTGTGAAGACTCCTCCTGACCGATGCTGCTACTTCCCTACATGTAGGAGGACAGGGAGGCTAATGGGACTGATGTTTAAGACGGGTACTATAATTAATTTGTACTCACATGAGAAATCCCATTGCCTGGAGTCAATGACATAAGAAAACATCACTCCTGCAAGTAGGGGTTTGCAGAGCTCTTTCTAAGTCTATGAGCTCCTTGAGGCAGAGACTGCGTCTTCCTCTGTGTTTCGTGTGACATAAGCACTCTGTCTGCACTTATCAACGAGCCAGTAACCAAATAATTTCTTACACAAAAACCTACACAGCATTATCTGATATGGAACCTAATAAGGGCAGCACAAAGATAAATATAAGAATAGTTCACATTGGCTCTCAAACTATAGGCAGAATCTTCACTATACAATATGTGTAGGAAGGAAGCTACAGCATTTTACAGAGACTTCACTAAGATAGCCTAGATCATTATATTGTTGTAAAATTCCTACACAGCTGGACATAGAAAAAAATTGAGCTCTCATCCACTACACTTTCTGTGGCGTTCACTGCCACCTCCATGTGTGTAAATGAGATAAACACAGCTGTCTCTTCACTGCCTTTTCTGCATCTCTAAATGAGATAAATACCACAGTCAAAGACTGCTGTACACAAATGAACAGCTCAGGGTTTTTTTAAACTCAGGATTAGCAATTGCACCGGATCATCTACAGAAGAAATGTGCCTGTTATCATATATTTTGTGCTCGTAAAAGGCTTTTCCTAAAATAAATTCTTAAACACCATCAAAACTCCCATAACACACACTATTTATGGCATCCCAGATAGGATTTTCTTAGACCACTCTGTGACCAGAATACATAACAAGCCACAGAAAGTTTATAAGAAATAGGTTTGCTTCCTCACATTCAGGAACGGAGAATGCATCAGTTATATACACATATACATAAGTCTGTCAAAAATAACTTATTCTAGTTCATGCTCATAGGTCATGGCATCAATTTTACCAAAATGGGGTGTGGGGGGACAAAACAGAAACAAAAAACAAAACAAAAAACCCATACCCTTTTTGAAAGTATCTACTAGATTCAGATATTTAGACAATGATTAAAGATACTTAAAATATCCCTTTCCTGAACCTGAAACTTTAGATCACAGACCAGAAAGTTGCATTAATTAATTCTGAGATGATGACCAGATAATTGCCATAGTAGCATTCTTAGGAATGTAATAAAATCCACAGAGAACTGTAGCTACTGCAGAATTATAAAACGTCAAATGTTACAGCCAACTACATGCTACAAAAAGAAGTAGCAGCAACATGTCTGCAAGAGAACAAGATTCTGGCTGGAGTGTATTTAACAGGTAACATGGTTGGCAAGTGCTGACCAGACCCTCACCTGTTAGTATTACAGCCCTTAGAATTGCTCTCAAAATAAAGTAATCTGGGGAACAGCTCAATCCATGCATAGCTCGCACTCAAGCCCTTTCTGTGCCTGTCTCTCCACGGTCCACTCCTTCTCCCCTTTTACTTCTGTCTCTACCATCAGAAGCACTGGTCCCATTGGTTCCCTGCCTACCAAAACCCTATTCCTCCTTTGGCTAGAGTGAAAGTGGGATCAGTGTAACATCATGGCAATAGCCCTGCCATGGTTCAGGGCTAGCTGAACCTTTGACCCCTCCCTATTCTCTCTGAGGGCAACCGCCTCAGTTGTTATGCCTCATGACTTCACCTGTTCTGGGATGGAATCCCGCAATTCTCCCACATTTAAGCCAGGCACCCTGTGTACCAACCGCAATTGCTCAGCATGGCCAACTAGATTCAGCTGCCCTGGAAGACTTACCTTCAGGAGCTTTTGATCAGTAGGTGAATACAAGGACCCAAAACAGCTTTTTCAAAACAAAGCATTGTTTAAAACAAATCTCAGCAGTAAGAACATAGCATAAGATGAGAAAAGGGTTTTAAAAACAATAAAAGGTCTACATGCATATTTGTCTTATATCAAGCTTAGGTAGGTCTAGCTTATATAGACACGCATCACCTCTGGGGACTGGGATTCAGTCACCCTCCCAGCAGTGTCTTCCTCTCTCTTTCTTGTGCTTCAGAAGCTGTGTTTTTATCCACCCTCAAGGTTCCTGCCCCAATTTCTCACATGGATTTCCCCTCCCCTGTGCCAAATCAAGGTGTTGAACTCAACATGGTCAGAAGTAGAACTTCACAGTGAATGATACCTGCATTGCCTATAAAGTGTTGGAGCTATCAAAAGCGATTGTCTGCTTCCTGCCTACCTGCAGATAACTCCAGCAGGAGTTAATCCCTCCTAATCATATAGCAAACAACATAACAATCAAACAAACAAATGGGCACACAATAATATTCATATGATAGTACACATCCTTCACTCTGATTAACCTATATGAAAAATTCTTAGTGGGCTTGAAAGGGGGTGGGAGAATTACGTTCTCTCCCCTGGCCCTGACATTTCCTAAGCCTTGACTATGCTACAAATGTTCTTCTGGCATAGCTATACCAGTATAGCTGTAGTGGCAGAGCGTATGCTGACAAAAGGAGTTTCTCTGCCAGCATAGTAATACCACCTACTAGAATGACATTAGCTATGCTGAGGGAAATACATTTCTGTCAGCATAGTTGATATCACAGTTTCAAGGTAACTGCACCTGTGCGAATTACTACTCTGGGAATGCCCATTCGGGTCTCAGGTCTCTGGATTCCACCTTACCATGGGCAGGGACCCATGGCCTTCCTCTCTCCATACCCGGGGTTTAGGCTGCAGTCTCCTGCAGTGACTGCAATTCTCCACAACAAGCCAGTCTGCCTAAAGGCCAACACCCATGTTTTGCTTTCTTTCTGAGGACACTGACAAAAGATTTATCATTGACTAACCAGTTCTTTCTCAGCAGAGTACATTTATTCAGGAATATGAAGCATACAGAGAAACCATATAAAAAACAATAACAGATTTAAACACACACTATACATACCAGAAATCACCGGAGTCATTTAACCTCAGTCTGCATATCCCCAAGTTCTCTTTTTGTCTCGTCTCCCCTTTGGGACTACCCTAAGTCACCCAGGACGTGGTGCTTCTCTGGAGCCAGTGGTGGGCAACATGCTGGCCGCTGCTTCCCGCAGCTCCCCTTGGCCAGGAACAGTGAACCACACCTACCAGGAGCTGTGGGCGGCCATGCAAATGTAAACAAACTGTTTCACGGCCTGCCAGCGGATTACCCTGACAGACCACGTGCAACCCATGGGCTGCAGGTTACAAACCACTGTCTGGAGCTGTTTACAACCTCAGGGACTGCAACAACCTCCCCTCACATTTTCTTTAGCTCCTGGAGGACCTGTGGTTACTCTCCCCATGAAGCTGAATACAATCTCTGGTGCTCCCCAGGGTCTCCCAGGGTTGTGAGGCATGTTGCTGTCATCAGCCCTTAGTGGATCATCTCCTTGACTCCACCAGCCCCTAGCTACACAAGCATTGCCTTCCAGGCCTCCACAGGTATTATTCTCTTGGGACATGTTAGTGACAGGCACACACCAACCTCTGAGTTCTCTGAACATCCCTCTGGAGTGCCCAGCCCTGTTCCACTGAGCACTCTCATAACTCACAGCTCCTCTGTTCCTAAAGGAACAGTACACACCAGCATATGATTCAACTCAGGATCACCACCAATCTGCTTAACACAGATCTATTTATATTGAATACAAAAATAAGTTTATGATAGTAAGAAAGAATATTGGAAACAAAGGGTTAATTATAAAACAAAATCATAGCCCATTTCAAGAGTCTAAACTTAACTCACAAGACACTTTCCTGTTTCCTACAGGAAAGCTTACCCCCATTTCTTTATCCTGCATTTTCAGTCAGGATAGCTGAGATCCCCCTTCCATAAGGTCAAGCCCACTAATAGCTTGTCCTCACAGACTAAAGGATGCCAGAGTGTCTCTCTGAAGCCCCCCGCCCCCCGCAAAGATATTCTAGACTAGACCTTTGATTTTCACCTGAAAACAGGATCCCCCCCGCTGTTTACATCTTCCTGTTAATTTTCTTTTGAAGTCTACACAAGCGTTTCATTAGCTTCTTACTCTGTATGTTAGTAGACTTCTATTGTGAGACCCACAATACACAAAGGTCTACCAGGGAAATAAGTGTCTCCTACCCCTTGTCTGGACAAGTTTGTCTCAAAGCATGTTGCCTTTGAATGATCTGCCTTTAACTGCAAGGCCTAAAGAACATAATTTTCAGCATATATACATAACTTCTTACATACTTTCTGTACATACATCTTGCTATGATTTTGGTGACCAGTGTGACACAGGCTTTCATTAGAGACATTCTTTTGGTGAACCCAGGGGATCCCTGTACACTTATGGACCCTTGTGTCCTCCTCCAGTGGGCATCAAGAGGTCCTTTGGTCACACAAACTGTGACTCACAATGTGTGACTCACAATAAAACATTCATAAACTTGACACACCACAGACTCCAAAGATACTGCATGGGGTTGCAATATCTACCACAGTTGCATCTACTCAGGAGGCTTTGCCAGCATAGCTCTGTCAGCTAGGGGGTGTTGTTTTTTCATACTCCTGACCAACATAGCTATGCTGACAATCCTTTGTGCAGACCTGTATAGACCTGGCCTCACTCAGTCATGTCCTAAACTGGAGCCCTAAATGGACACTAATGCCTAATTGGGTCCTTGAAGTGAGGTGGGAGGGAGGGTGTTAATGTGCAACTGAATCCCTCCAAAATATTTTGGGTCATTGCACCAGTTTTTCAGCTATTTTCATCCCCTTCATTTTTCAGATGGAGAGCATGAACTGTCTACAGATATTTCAGCAGGCTATTTTGTGGTAGGTTCACAATTATCATTCTCTTCTCTTGCTTTCCCATCTCTTTCTTTTCTTATTCTCATACAAAAATACTGACAGATTTCAGGCTTGCTTTTCATCTTAAGCATAATGGGCAAATGGCAGTGTATTTGTGAACTTTTCCAAGCAAGTCTAGAGGGGTTTGTGAATCAGCATTCAAATCTCTGATGAACAGCTTTCAGTAGTGCTAAGAGGTGCTTTAATACCTTAAATTTCCAAAATGCAAAATAGAAGGTGTTCTATAAAAAGGCTTACGAAATCTCAGTCTTTAAGATGCATATCAGTTACTATAAATTCAACTTCTTGCAACATTTTTAACATGCATTATCAAATCAACAAAGTTCCACATCAGCCCCCTGCCTTTCCCTTTCAGAATCCCTCATTTCATTAGCTGTATACAAAGAATCTTGGATAATTTATCAGAAATATTGTTATTAATATTTTGCACTTACAGAGAGCTTTCCATCCATAGATTTCAAAATGCATTGCAAAGGAGGGCAAGCTTTATTTATCCCCATTTGATTGATCAGGTAACTAAAATAGAAACAGGTTAAGTTCATGCTCAATAAGAGCGGATATCAAGAAGCAGCCATTTACAGTGCACAACAACAAGCTTATTGATCCTGTAACACCCAGTAACTATGTTACATATTCTTTAGCGCTACTCTACTGGCACTTCGTCAATTCACTATTTTTACAGGTACACAGACATACAGCATTCCTGTAACAAGTCAGTAAAGGAGAGAATAGAAACCATGTTATCTAATATTACCTCCTTGCTCAACCATCAAGATTATCTCCTACCCTGAAAGATGTTTTACAAGTGGATTTTTGTTAATCACTGTAGAACAGAGAAATGGTACTACTGAAGTTTAAAGGCCCATATAAGATAAGTTTGGTGATCTCAGTTCACTTTCTAGTGTACAGGAGCCTAATCTTGCAAAGTCCCCACCCCCGCCAACACACACAGTGCACACTATTTCTATTTTCTTCAATGGGAGAATTTTCAGGATTGGTCTGTAGGGACCAACTTAAATCAAATTATTGTTTCAATAGAAATTTTCCCACCATCTCTAAGTGCAATCATGTACTGAATGAGGAGATATAACAACAGCATGTTTTGTCTATCACGAGAAGCTAAAATATACTGGGAACCAACTTTATCAGGGAACCTTACTTACAGTAAGTAAATAGTAGCAATCACATCAGGAATATGTTAGCTCACAGTGTAGGGTCAAAGTGTAGGACCAAATTTTCACTTCAAAAGGAAGTTATAAAAATACCCCAAACTGAAGAAACAGTCATTTCAGGGCACTTCATTACTGAGCACCCAAGATGTGTAAAATCCTGCTTCTACTTTCCTCACAAAATTCTCTAATTCATGACAGAGATAAGTATTTTCCTTTATTATAACCATGCTAAAAATATCTTCATAAATAACCATGCTTAATGTACTGTACAGATGAAATACAGCATCAGCATATCTGCATAGTAGTATAAAAAGTTCTGTAACCATTATGTATTTCCAGTGTATATTCATAAGAAAAAAATACATATAGGGTTTTCTGAGAACAGATACAAATATTAATACCCCCCTCCACACACACACTTTGATAGTTCATATTTATTAATATGACACTTCAGTAATGGGCTGGTGAATAATGCATATCTTTAAATGCTTTCTTTCCAGTGGGATATTTAAATGTAGATGAAAGAAAAGAGTTCCTAAGATGCCTGAATATTGCTTTTTAAATTATAGGCAACTCTAGACAGACCTCAGATATAAACACAAGATGGCATATGTAGAATATAACCTTCAAAAAGAAAGTCCATAAGGGTCATTACTATTATGAAGGCCTAATACATTCATAAATACAAACATTATCAGTGACACTAAGTAACAGGCAAAACACACAAGTACTTGTCTGAAATATACTTGAGAGTGGGAAAGCCATTCCTTGTAGTTGCTCACTACAATGAGCCTTTAAATCATAAAGAATGTTCCAGTGCCCACTCCTCAAGGAACAAACTATCTGTTAATGGACAGATTCTGCTTCACGTTTAGGGAAATCCTGGGCCCCTGTGACATCAATCGCAAAACTCCCATTGACTTCAGTGGACCAGAATTTCACAATTTGTATCATCCCTTCTTGATAGGGTTCAATTGTTCATTGATTTCATTGCCAGCTCTTAGCATTCAAAAATCATGAATTAGTCCCTTCCAAAACCATGAGATGGCCTTAATAAAACAAAAAAGGTTTTGAAAAAAATCTGCTACCAAAATCTGCTACCAAATACTGCACATTTCACAGGAAAACCAATATACTTAGCAAGTATGCAACTTAACTTGTCAAAGCTACAAGAATGGGGAGAAGAGGGCTCCAGAAAGAGAAGAGCACAAAAGAACAAGTTAAAGAAAAAGCATAAAACACATAGTGTATCTATAACAATTTATTACCAAGCAGAGAAGATCACAGTGAAAAGGCAACAATTATCAATTGTTTGAAAGTAAAAACTAAATCAATTGTTTGTTCTTGAGGGGGTGGGCCAGGGAGAGACACTATCCACGCTGGGGGCTCTACCAATATCATTAGGATGAGGATGATGATGATGGTGGCAAAAACAGGCATCCTATTTTTGCCATACCCAAAGTAGTGACTGCGTTGTATGGAGACAGAAACAGAGCATACACACCACAAACGTAATCTCTCTATAACTGGCACGTCAAGGATATGCTTGTGTATTATCCCCTCATTTATAAACTGAAAAGATTTACCACGCCAAACACAAGACTATTGGTAAACACAGCTTGGTGCACTGAGTGAGATGTATGTTGTGGGGAATACTTTCCCAGGACCACAAAGCCCCCTCCCCTTTTTAATTTATAAACAAATGTTCAATTTCCCTTCCCTTTATTAAATAAACAGATAGCTAACGGGAGAAATCTAACTGCTCCCGCAAACTGTGAATTACTTCACCAAAGAACACAACAAACAATCCAAAGGAACAAGTGACTCTTCTATATTAACTTCATACTTTATGTTCATGTACTCGGAGTTTGAGCTTATAAAGAGGGTGAGGGTGGGAGAAGGGGTTGAAGAAGTTGAGGGAAGGGCCTGGCTGAGGTAGGAGGGGGCAACAAGGGGAAAGAAATTAGTGAGGTAGGGGGTGGAAGAAGGCAGGGGACATGGGGAGTGGGGCAAGCAGGGGCATGGGGAGAGGGAGGAAGTAGGAGGTGATAGGGAAGACAGATATCACTGTCCATGTAGCTAAACAGCCTGTGTTGGTCTTCTCCTCTGCTCTGTTAGTCCATAGGGGGTACAACTACATTGCTCTGCTTCTGTGCAGCTTTCCATGATATCTTGCAGGGAGGAGAGCCATCTCTCACACTTCCAGCACGTGGGATGTCAAGCTGCTAGGCTTTGGGGACCCCCAGAAATAAGGCATCAGAGCTCAAGCTACCTGCTCCTCCATGCTGCACAGCACCCCCTAGAGCCCTGGCTTGCCACTTCTTAACCAAATACAGAAATGTGGGGCCAAAGTCACGTATCAGTAATCAGTCCCCTAATGGAGATGTCTATTTAAAATTGTCATTGCTCCTCTGTGGATGACAGGGTTTTAATATAACTTTATTCCATAGACTATAGTCTTCATGTAAAGACTTCTGATAATCACTTCTAATTTTAGTATTTTAAAACAGTGTTAATTCATTTGTATGAAGATTTTAGCATTTAATTTTCTCAGGCAAGAAGATGGTGGGGGGGGGGGTGGCTTAGGTTTTGCTTTAAAATATAATATGCCAGTATAAAAGGGGGCAGACAGCATTTTTACTTTAGAAATGAGACAAGTCTTATGTAAGTTGCTAGTCTTCAGATTCATATTTCAATTGAAATGACAACATTGATCAAATAATTCAATATAAATCTGCAAAACAAATCGATAGGATTTCCAAGTTTACCTATAAAATGCTAATTAACTGACACCGTGACAAATAGTTGAAAGTGTATCATTTTGTTTGCAGTCAAATCAATATATTTTAGGCTATTACACAGCTGAAGTGCTCTCAATATAATTAGAGCTAAATTACCTGTAAATTAATGCATTTAGCTCATGAATATGAAATCATTTGGTGAAAAATTTTAAGGTAGTTAATTCTTTAATTTAATGTTAACAAAGAATTAATCGGAAATGGCAAACCAGATCTACTCATCTTACAGCCAAATTCAATAGTTAGGTACATACACATGGCTATCAATAACCTCAATGAGCAAACAAAAATTTTGAGAGAAAATATTTTTATATCTGTTTCTCAGACTAAGAATAATGGACCTCTTATTAGTATAGGACCAAATTCCTCTTTCTGAAGTTTAACCCAGTACACAGAAGATTAGAACTTTTATAACAAATCCATCATCTTGTATTATTGTGGAAAAGGATTATAGAGAAGCATGCTGTACAATATGTATTCAAATTTTGTGTGCAAAATATGTATTTTTAAACTTTCCCATGGAAAAGGTGCTGTATTTAAACCCTTTCATGAAGATCACACCCCTAGCTGACATAGTTATGCCAGGAAAGTCCAAGCGTATGCTGGCAAAAGGCATTCTTCTGCTTAAACCACCTCCCTGAACCACATTAGCTATGCTGACAAGAGCACTCTTCTGTTCATAGAGTTGCGTTTTGACCCCGGTTTTGCCAGCATAGCTATGTCAGCTAGGGGGTGTGATTTTTTTCCCCACACTCCTTGCCAATATAGATATACCAGCAAAACTTGTGCAGCATAGGCCAACGCCCAGATAATTATTTACTTGTCTTTTTTTCTGAAAAGCGTTCCAGCACAATTGTCTCTGGATAAACTCAAGAATGACTGCGACCAAAACAAAGCAGGACGTTATTTCCCACCCCCCCAATGAGAACACAAATTTTTTTGGTGAGAATATAGGATGACATCCTCAACTAGTGTAGATTAGCATAGCTACATTAACTTCAATGGAGTGACATTGCTTTATACCAGTTGAAGCCCCGTTTCATAGTTTCTAAAGCTTGGACTGTTTCACTGACCATCTACAAAATTTCCTACTAGTTGTTAGATATGGTTTTGAGTTTAAAAGATTAAACCTGACTCCTGAGTTTTCCTCTAGGCTTTGCCACAGATTTTCTGTGTAATGTCAGGTTTAGGCAAAAATTCAAAACTTGGGTGCCCAAAGATAATCAACTAAAGTCATGTATTGGCACTAAAATAAGTAGCCAAATTTTCAAAACTTCTGAACACGTGCAGTCCTCAATGAAATTAGGATGGGCAGTAAATAAATGTAAAATGAATTAATCTTTTTCTTAACCCCAGGTCTGTTTAGACTTTTCTGTCTCCAGATATTTAGTGTTGAAGGGCTTGTGTTAAAGGGCTGTGTTTAAGGGAGATGTAATATATCCTGGAAGAAGGACAAAACTCTCATGCAGTGAGCACAGAATAAAAGTCTATATTTTATTTCAGGTGGTACTTGCAGTCTTATTTATTAGATTTTAGCAGAGTTATCAAAATGTTCCTTTATGGAAGGTTATAAAAAAATTGCTTTCAGTATAATTCTTTGTAATTGCATTTGCTGTGGCATACTGGGTTATAACAGTGAATAACTTTACCTGTGAATGCTCATTATAAAATAATTTAGATAATCTGGACAGTAAAAGTGTAACACCAACAGACCTGGGTCATTGGGATCAAACCTTGGATCTCTGAAGGTTAGTGTAGGAGCCTCTACTGCATGAGATAAAAGCCACATTCCTTTTAGACAAGGCTGTTGCAGGCTCACCAATCTCTAGGTGGCCTATCTGCCCCTAGAATGAGACAGAGCACCATTCCAAGCAATACCAAGCAGGCATGGGTTACATAAGCATTTTCAAATTTTGCTGCCTATAGTTAGACACTTCAGTCCATATTTAGACACCTAAATAAGTATCCTGATTATCAGAAGATTTTAACAGGAATCATAAATGCTTTGCATCTCTGAAAACCAGACCACTTTAAGTGACTCATTTTAGGAAGCCAAATTTTAAATTTTTGACTTGTTTCCATACAAAGAAAATTCTTGGCAGGGAAAGGAGGAATTGTTTTTGGTTTGTTGGCATTTTAGGAAATTCTGTTCCTAATACTGTATTTGTTTACACCAGTGGGCTTTAAAGTGAGTGCAATATTACATATGTCAGGATTTGGGGGCTGACTGAGGGAGCTCTCACAAGAAAATACATGCAGGTGAAATCTTTGCTGGCTCTGCCTGAAGTGTCCCTGGTAGGCCACATGACGCTTGCAGGGCAATGAGCCATAGCTGCTGCTGGAAGCACCAGAGTGCACAGCCATGCATGAATGTGGCAGAGCCCTGGAACAGGTTCAGTACATCAGAGCTGGGTACCAGCAACCTCACTGCAACCACAGTGCAGGAAGGGAGAGTTAATGTAGGTGAGAACCCAGGGAAAGCCCCCTCTATCAAAGGATGGAGGCAGGGGTCCGCTGCTAGAGCCTGCCGGGGTGTGAGGGCGCTGCAAAGCCTGCTGGCTGAAAGTACGGAGCATGCCCTGGTGAAGGTCTGAACAGTGGGAAAGTAGCAAGTCAAAGAGTAGCATTTTTGAGTGTGCAATTAAGGTTGAATTTTGAAACTGTAATTGGCATGCCTAGACTGGAAGTGCTCAGTGGAAGTTCAAAGAACGAAGGCAGGCCAAAAGGAGAAAGGCTGGGCCAGAGGTTAGAGAGATACCCTGGGCCACGGGAGGTCTTATTTCAGTTCTCTGTTCCACCAGACTTCCTGTGGGCAAGTCACTTTTGCCTCTTTGTGACTCAGTATCCTTTCCATAAAATGAGGTAACAGCACTTCATTACTTCACTGGAGTTTTGTGGGTGGTAACACAAAGCGATCGGTAGGTACCCGAAAGTATAAAAGGGGCCACATAAGTGATAAGAAAAAAATGGGATTTTTTTAATCCAATGAAGTTTGGATTCTGATGTATGATTTTGGAACTCTTGGGTTGGAGATACTGAATTAAATTTACACTTAAAATTCCCATCCACTTTAAGGCCCATTGACCTGAAACTCCAGATACACTGTGTCAGCAAGCAATTCTCTTGGCAATATATAAAATCAACTTTTATGTAATGCTCTTTTGTTTCTTATGACTTTTGTAGAGCCCAGCAATGTTCAATTCTGTTGTTTCATCAACATTTGTTTTCAGTTTTTGAGAGAGGTAAATAGTGGTGTCGCCCAGGGGTCTGTACTGGGACCAGTCCTATTCAACATATTGATAAATGATCTGGAAAAAGTGATAAAGTGTGAGGTGGCAAAATTTGCAGATGATAAAAACCTACTTAAGACAGTTAAGTCCAAAGCAGACTGTGAAGAGTTACAAAATTGGGTGATTGGGCAACAAAATGGCAGATGAAATTCAATGTTGATAAATGCAAAGTAATGCACATTGGAAAACATAATTCCAACTATATATATAAAATGATGGGGTCTGGGAATGGGCGACAGGGGTGGATCACTTGATGATTACCTGTTCTGTTCATTCCCTCCGAAGCACCTGGCATTGGCCACTGTTGGAAGACAGGATACTGGGCTAGATGGACCTTTGGTCTGACCCAGTATGACTGTTCTTATGTTCTTGTGCATGTTTTTTGCACTATGTTACTTTCTTTTTAACGGACAGCTTCACATTTATTAACATAAGCACATCTACCTAACATAACATATTGGATTTTCTTAACATAATTAGTATTTTCATGTACTTCAATGGGCCAAAATTTGGATGAAAAAAAAAATCACTAAAAACTGAATAGCAGCTTTTGTAAAACCTGGGAATTTTTCAGCAACAATCAGTAAACACTGAAAACATAGGACCTTTAATGATCATATTCCTTATCTGCTATGTTATTTTACTAACATTTTATTGCAAGTGGAATTGCACAAAGCTATTCCCTATTATAACTGAACAGGGTTATTTGAAGGGGAAAAAAAGTTTTTTTTTTAATTTTTTTTCCTGCCATATAATTGCTGTTACAACTGTTGAACATCATATTGTTTTGGGATGGATTACATTATGTTTGTCTGTTCTCTAGGAATATTCCAGAGATAATTTTTTCCATTGTTTGTTTCCCACAAAAATACTGTATCACCTCAGAACTTTCTTGCCATCTACCATATTTGGTACATTTTACAAGGGAATCGATCTTTTGGTTTGAGGAAATCAAAGAGGGTTATATTCCTTTTCACAAGTTGCTGAAGTAGGAGAAGCAGTTTCTCCTAATACGCCACAATTAATAATTCCAGGAATGTTCTGTTCAACTTCTGTGACTAATATTTTGTTTTGGTAATTAATTTAATCTGAATATGTCTCTGATGAGCTTGTCTAGCAACCATTTTGGGAATCTGGTAATTGAATTTCTTACTATATATGCTGTATTTATTCTACTGGTGTGCCTGTGAAATGCATTTTTAACCATTGTGTCTACTAAGCTTACTGTAACTGATGGCTTGATAGAGATGGATATGCTGGTATCAAATTGAAGGCAATGCCTTTAATACTATCTACTCTATAATTACAGATTGGGCACTCAGCTCTGTATTAAGGTGTTCACTTTATTTGTGGGCCTATATGCATCTAAACTGTTACTGATCTTCTCCAAACCCATTGGAAGAGCATGGGAGTGAGATCTTGAGCAACTAAAATATTCCAATATTCTCATGGCTATTTTCTTTTTTGACCACACAAAAGAATACACCTTTATGACAGCATAACTTAAAATAACACCGACCACGTGACTGGCAACCATTCAGTAGCAATTATGTTTGTAGATATTTTAACACTTTAATAGACACATAGGGACAAATCCAACTCCCCCTGAAGTCAACAGAAGCCTTTCCATTACATTCTTTCAGTAGGAATTGTATTGGATCCACAGACAGGTAGTCTGTCCCATTTTAGTAAGCACTGGAAGTAGAACTAAGGCCCAGATCCTCTGGTTTAAAAAATTGGTATAGCTGCAGTTGAGGATCTGGCCCAAGAACACTTGTTGTCTAATTGTGGCTCTTCAAATGATTCCCTCTATCACCCTTCATAAGTATGAAGTGCTGGAAATTTTGAAAGTGCCGACTGTTTTTGGGTGTCAACTTGAGACACTTGCAGCCTGATTTTCAGAGGTGTGGGACATCTGCATTTCCCACAGATATCTAAAAATCAGCTAAATTGGCTAAATTTGGGCACTCCACATCAGTGGCCATATTGAACATTTTTACCCTAACTTTTCTGTCAATGTTTATTTGTAAAATGAAGATAATATTTGCCTCAAAGAAGAGTTGTGGAGATTAATTAGTTAGTGTTTTAAAGTGATTTGAAGATGCAAAGTGTTTAGTATCATTATTTTTCAAATATGAATATGGTATTGGGGTAACAAACTAAATATATGTACAAGAAACTGGAAGGAAGAAAGTTAGAAGAAAAATTACCCAGTAAGTTTTGCTGTGGGAACCCAATTGTCTAAACAGAGGGAAAAGACTTCTTTTTTGAAGGTGATTTTCATTGTGATGTCAGTAAAGATTAGAGCTAGCTAAAATTATGAATTTTTGGTTCACAGGAAATTGTCATTTTGAAATTTGGTTTTGGTCTGATTTGAACCAAAAGTATTTTTTTTTTTCAAAAGTTCCAATGAACATAAGATCCAAAAATAATTTCTTGGAAGCACCAAAACATGGTGTTGCTGAAATGAAATATGTTCCCCAGATTCCCTGAAGCTGCTCAATAAAATTGGCATGACTCATCTGAGTCTCGCCATGGCTGTCCAGTGGTGGGCAGAACTAAAACTGACATTAATCATGACAGCAGCTGCCAGGGCTTCCAGAGGCAGGGACTCCAGGGCTTCCAAACTTCTGGGCCAGTTGGCCCCCTGACTCCCAGAGCCTGGGGAGTCAGCTGCCTCAAGAATCCAGTTCACCAGCAGGGAACCTGGAAGCCCTGAGAACTCCAGCTCACGTTGGTGCTCTAAGGGCTTCCAGGCTTCCTGTTGTTGTTGGCACTGGGATCTTGGAAGTCCTGGGAGTACGTGCTTTATCTGGGTATCCCAGAGATGCCAGTGTCTCACTTCCCTGCAGCAGAGAAAGGAGCCGAGCCCCAGTTGGAAGCAAAGTTCCAGGGATGCAGGGAGCCTGGAAGCCCTAGTGTCCCTGGCCCTGAAACAGTCCGCCAGGCGGGGCTGCGGACCCTGGAAGCCTGGGCTCCCCAGCAGCCAACTGATCGAGGGAAAAGGCAGGCTTCCAATGGGACTTTACCTGTGATTCAATGAAAATCAATCAACTGAAGTGTTTTCATGAAACATTTCATGTCTGAGAAAATAATTGTTTTCTGACAACAAAAATATTTAATTGTGAAAATTTCCGACCAGCGCGAGTAGAGATTATGAATCTAAAACCATCTGACATTATATCAGTCAAAGTGAAGGGGATCATGGTATTGGTACCAATTAGTGATTTAATTCCCTTTCATTATAGGTGCCTCAAAGTAAATAGTAATAGAACATCCTGCTCCTATATAAAAGCCAATGCAAATTGAAGCATACAAAATGAAAAGCAAAAAATTTGTGGTGAAAAGCAAAAATATATTTTCAAATCAAGAGAAATTGAACCTGTGCAATTTTTTATTCTCCTGGCATTATCTTTTAAAATAAATAAATAAAAAGCACCTACATTTTGTTAAAATCTTACCTTACTTTCTTTTACTTCTCTAAAATAGACTTTTAGCCCTCTTCATGAATTTTGGGCATCACCCACCCCATCCAGCATAGTACAGTATAAAAAATTTATCTTTTTACATATCTGACTGCTACTGCAACAGTATGCAATATCTTTGAGGATCATACTGTGTTAAGTTTATGTATTACTGTGGGCCAGGGATTGTATACAACTCTGGGGGTGAAGGTTTATCACAACTCATCCAGGAAGCAAAAACTGCGTCTGCTTAAGGTGAAACACCACTGGAGAGGTGCCATTCTTCAGGGGAGTTATGTATATACTGGTTCAAATCTGGGTTTTTCCAGAGACCAAGAGACAAATAAAAAAAGGGGGATTTTGGCATAAAAAAAGCTGTGTTTAAACTGACTCGGTGCCTTCTTTCTGATCCAGCAAATGGACAGGACCTTCTGTCCAAGGGGGTTCCCCAATCCTTGTGGAAGGGTTGGAAAGACTTTGGCCTACTGGGGCCCCATAAGATCAATGGATGACCCGTGGTACACTTTTAGTGATTATGCATGTTTTGTCTGTAATGCTGTTACCTTATGAATAATTGTGCTTGCTTAGAAAGAGCTGCATGGTAACTTGTATCTGCTGGCAATGCAGAGCCCTCAAAGAGAAAAAGCACAGATGCTGGCCTTTAGGCTAGCTGGCTTGCTAGAGGTGTCACAGTGTTTGGCAGGCCTATGCAGCCTTAAACCCCCTGGTAAGAAGAGAGTGGGACAAGGGTCCCTGCCTAGAGACAAGTGATGGCTTGAGAGCTAACTGGGATCTCATGGAGTGGACCACCTGTGGTGAGGGGTGTTCTGGTGGAGCTACCCTGAAACTCAGACTTTAAGGTCAGAACGAACCATCATGGTCATCTAGTCTAACCCCCTGCATTTTGCAGGTCACAGAACATGTGAAACTGTGACAATACATATTCTCTCTTTCAGGGCAAAATTATGGAGCTTCATCCACTTACATCACAGCTGATATTAGCCCCCTCCTCGATGAAAAAGATGTTTTGGGACACATTTCCAAAACAGCCTCTATATCTCTGCCTGCAACTATGTGTACATAGTCATGTGTAGGCAATCTGCAGGAACAATTAGCATTTCCACCGGCAACCAAGGTATGTCAAAGTTCTATATACATCTGCAAAACCTACCTGGAGATCAAATAAATAAATAAATAAATCCCATTCCAGCTCCAAGTGATAAAGATGTAAAACTCAAAACCTGGCCCCCAGAAAACATCTTGATCATTAGATAATTATACATCTGCAATTATTTCTAATGTACATTCTTCATCTAATGCCTTGGTTATTTTATAATTTACTTGCTTCCCCAGACTCTTAATTAAAATATGTGAGAGTATTTCTTCTCTGCTACAACCATTTTTCAGTAAAATGGAAGAGTTTTCAACAGAACCATATCAGATTAGTTCACATATACACAATATTTATTAACTACTCTGAAGAAGTTTTAGTCACACATTAGCCACCCATTCAATTCACAAAAATAGGCAGTCATTTTTTAATGACACTGCATGTGCATTTACATAGAGTTGAGAAGTCACAGCACAACAGGCTATAGGACAACTAAACTAGAACTTTCAAAAACTTGGTTACTCTGATTTGTTAGCCAAAGACCAATAAATGCTATCATGTAATTTAAACATTGAAAGTAGGATGGAATCTTTCCCTTGGACCAGCCTATGTGGTTCATTTTGTAATGTTCAAAAATGTAAGGGCTTGATTTATCTGGAGCAGAGGGCCAGCACTAAACATATTCAACACTTATATCCTACTTAAGTCCTCAATATAATTTGCTTTGGTGATTTCAGTCTTCCCTTCTCAGAACAGGGCCTAAGTTGGACTTTAGAACTGCATAGGCCTTTTGCTGGGAAGAATTTCACTCTAAACAAAAGCTATAGCATTGACCTTGAATAGAAGCAAGTATCTAAAGAGTAGTGAAAATAGTACCTTTCTGCAGTACAGTGGAAGAATATTCTGCAGATGGGAAGGATAGTAGGCTTTTTTCCATGGATCATATTATTGTTAGCTTCTCCTCAGAAATAATAATTTCTGTTTTGAAGAGCCCTTGATGCCTCATGGAAAACTTTGCAAAAACATACCTTTTCAAAACAATTATTTCTATTAGATATCAAATATAACCAATTTAACTGTTCTCTCTTTTTTAAAAAATCACCATTAGGTACATGTGCAACGCAACTGTATTATTGTAATAAACAAAGGAGAGAAATATGGCATATTTTATATTGAAATATATTTTATACATAAGTGGAATCATCCTTAATAGGTTGGGGTTTTTTTATATTTTCCCTGAGGCATCAGTAAGTATTCAAAGACTTTCATTTAAGTTCCTGGCCACTAAAATTGGCTTTCTGGGGGGGGCAGAGGGGGGAGGGAGAAGAGATTAAATTTTGAAAACGTGTCAGGCCTGTAGCGTTAAGGCACAAAAGCACAACAGTGTCCACTAGGTCTAGTACATTGAGCCAGTGAAGAATTATGGCAATTATTTCTGATCTGGAGGCTCTTACGCAGTTACTGTAACATCTGTCTTGCACCTTTCACATTTTTAAATGTCTAATTAGGATGTCTATTCCTATGGCTTTATTAGAAGCTTCTGAAAGGGCCTTCTTTTTTGCACATAATAAAGGAAGCTGCTGGCAGGGTTTTTTTTCTGTGAGGGAAGCTAACTTTTGGCATCACTCCCCACCATCCAAAATACCCCTAATTTTATGAGTTTCAGAGCATAACGCAAAACCTGTCCATGGTTTCCTAGTATTTGAAAAAAGGAGAGAATCATGAGGGTGGTTAATGGTTGAAAAAAGGAGGTTTGTTTCAATCATCAATTTGTCGGGTTTGCTGTTTGGGGATCAGATGTGATGGAATTACTGAAGTTTAGTTATAATATTTAGGAATTTATTCTGCTTAACCAGTTTGCTGTTGAGCTCCAGACGTATTGAGCTCAGTAGGATCCCAAGCTTGAGAGACCCACTGCCTAGTAAAGCTGCTTGTCCTTGTTTCTTGAAACAGGTCGCTGCTCATCTGTTGATCCGGATGACTGCTGTGAAATCCTCTTAGAGGATCTGTATTGATTTCCTCTTATCGATGGATTAGAAAAATGTGAGTCTTGTGAAAGACAGCTGTCATCTCTTTATAGTGTATGTTTTTAAAAACTAGTGTCTCTACCAGGTGATTCCAGCTGCAGTAAGTAATAGCCCACAAATGCCTCCCAGCTATTAGGTATTGAGGTCAAGATATGACTCTCCCTTTGGTCATGCTGCTTCTCTTCATTATAGCAACTAAGAACAACATTCTCCATATAGCATCTAAGAGCTATCTTGATTTTGACCTGCACTGGGTGGTGTAGGTGCAACTACAAATCATTATGTGTCATGGGTCAATTGTTCGATGAGTAATTAAAGTCCATTAATTCTGAATACTGAAGACATATATATATCATAGCACAATTTTCTGAAGCCTTCTCGATCCATCGCTGACTTGGCCCTTTCAGTAGCTGACCTCTCATTAATTAATTGGCTATACACCATCTACTCATCTTCTTGCTGATTGTTGCTAGTTTGATGACCTACCACCATTCTTTCCACGATAACTTCCTCAAGGTTTTTTCCATCTCTACACCGGATGTAACCAAAGTACATAAATTTGCAGCTCTTGATTTCCAAGAGTAGAGTCCGTTCCTTTCCAATAATATTTCTAATATAAGGTGTTCATCTTCTTTTCCATCTAGGAAATATGCACAAGTCTTTCCCAGCACCACATCTCAAAGGTTTCAATTTTGTCTGCCACATTAGTTTCCCAAGATTCACATCCATAAGTCACTGTGGAAAAAATTAAGCTTTTCACCAGTCAAACCTTCATACCTTTTAAAATGCAACCTTTCCCCCCCTCACACTTTTGTGTGCCCGAGCCGACTGAGCCATCCCTGCTCTTCTTCCGATTTCTTTGGAGGAGATTTCTTAGTTGGATATGTATGATCCCAGATAATTAAATCCATCTACTATCTCTACAGCTTGACCATTAATCATGTCTGCTTGCATCCTGTTATTATTGATAGTGTCAACATACTTGCATTTCATCATTACCACATTCAGGAATAATTCATATTCCTCATTATATGCTTTTACAGACTCCACCATTCATTGAATTGCATCAGTGGTTTCAGCAAAAGAGCATTGTAGCATCGGCATATCTAAGGTTGGTTAAGAAGTCTCCACCAATAGAAATCCCAAGTCCTTCCAATTTACTAAAATCTTCCCAGAGTTGTCTCTCAATAAATTATATATACATGTTGGAGACTTTGTGACAGAATGCAGAACTTTGGAATAAAATGTAAACTATCGTTGTTGGAGCCACCAAAGCACACATTCCAAAAAGTCAGCATCTAAGCATCAGACATGGTTTAAGGAGAAAGCGTTTGAGGTAGAAAAAAAAAGACGCAGTGAAAGAGAATGGCTTAAAGAGAGAATACAAGGAAATAAGCAGACAGATTCAAAGGCAGACAGATTCAAAGCAGATGAGACAAGAGTGAATACATCAGGGCAAAATTCAAGGAACTTGAGAATTATAAATAGAATAATAATACAAAAGGTATATGCACAGCAGTCAGACTTCTTACTAAAAGTTTTCCCTACAACTGAGCATAATAAAACACTATGATGGAAGAGTCCTCACTGAAGGTGATATCAAACACTGGTGGAAAGATTACTGTGCTAATCTGTATGCCTCAAAAGAAAAGTACAGAGCTGAAGCTATTAATCCTGTGACAGGAAGTGGTTTGTGCTGTTATGAAAATGAAGCATGGGAAATCATGACGCATAGATAACGTAGCAACAGAACTGCTAAAAGCAATTAATGATGGGGTATGGATCTCGTGGAAAATTTGCAACAATGTATGGATGACTAGAAATTGACTGGATACTGAATGGAATCTTCTGCCCTTATCAAAGAAAAAGGAAATGCCAGGTAAGTGCTCTACCTAATTAAGGATATTATTAAGCAAATGATAGAAACAATACTACCACCCCCAACAAATTGGTTTCAGAGAGGGACAAGACACTTGTAATCAAATCAAGAATATCTATTATACCACTGAAAAATGCAGGGAGTATAATCGTGCATTGATTATGTGTTTCATTGAGTACTCCAAGTGTCTGATATCATCTCTGGAGGACACTGGCAGAAATGCGGATCATAAAGCATCTCGTTGAGCTCCTCGTAGGTATCTACTGTCAACAACAGACCATGGTGCAAACAGCAGCAGGTGACAGCTAATGATTTTCCATTGGGTGAGGTGTGAAAGAGTGCATTCTGTTTCCCAGTCTGTTCAACATGTATGCAGAATTGTTCAATAACTGATGGAATTACATATACTACTCTGTGCATGAGACAAACTTAATACGTCCTTTCATTTAAAGGATGTGAGGTTTGCTCTATTGTTACCTGTGCTCTCTCATCAGACATTGTGTGTTATAGGAGTTCTAGGGAGCTTATTTTGAAGAGAGTAAACAGGAGAATTCAGCCCAGTTTATAAGACACGCAAACACTGCAGAGAGAAATCTTTGCCTTGTCTTTTCCCATCAATGGTGGGCTGGGATAGTGTCATATATTAATAGCATCTAGTTAGAGTGTGACATTATGTGCCTTTTGTCTTGCAAGTCACCTTAATTACTAGAATATCTAGGTGGGAGTTTCAGATAGGAACACAATTTAGTGTTTAAGCATCTGGTTTGAAATACCTAAACTCCCTGGAAACAAAGATTTCAAATCACTGCAGTGCAGACTCAGATTTCAGGCTTTGAAGGTGCTATGTAAGTAAAGGCTTTGATATAAACACTATGCAATTTACTCTGTGGAGATCATTAGATAAAACTTAGAAATGTTCAATCTGCTGTATATGGATACCAAAAATCCAGTGATACTTTCCATAAGAAAAATCGGAGTTAGCCAAACCGTCCACGCCAAATTTTGTGCAGTGGGCCAGTTGTTTGCCAACCTCATCCCAGTTGAGGACACAAGTCAGTTGTATTGTATGCATATAGTTTGCTAAATGTTTTAGAATCCTTTGGAATTAAAGATGTTTGTAAAATGAGAGGATGAAGAGGAATATAGAGGATTATAAACCTAAATTCTTCAGGACGTAAACCAACCACTAACTAACTGATGGGGATTAGGAATAAACTTCCTCTTAAAGTAGGTTATTCTGTAATTGTCTACTACCAAATTCTTAGAGCTCTGAACATTTGGTACTGGCCACCGTCAAGATAAGATATTGGACAACTAGTGTGATCCTGTATGTCACTGCCTATGTATGTGTTTATTCCTACATCTCTAGGATGATTAAAGAAAACATACTTTTAGTCTGCAAACAAAAGGACTTCATTTTTGTTTCTATTCATAATTTCTGTGCTCCTATGGGAATAAAATATTTGACTATTTGGGGGGCATGAGATGGCAAAGTAATGATCATGAAAAAGGTATGCTCTCACAGTCAAAGTGCTTAGCATTCTTGGACATAAACAGGTTACAGCCCTTTAGATAAAAAACACATTTATGTTTACTTACTTACGTCTTTAACATTTATTATAATGGCAATTTAGAGAATATGAGGTTTAGAAAGTTGTTCCAATTACTTAGCCTTGTCTGTAGCAGGTATGCGGTATGAAAGCAAGCAAATATCTTAGCTTTGGACATATCTAAACATTACATTGTTTGAAGTTATATGTTTATGAAATTTACAGAACTGGTATAATGCAGCCAACATTTGCAATAATTCTGGTTACACATTAATCGAACATAGCAAATAACATTATGAAAAACTGACAGATGTTCTTGAACAAAGCAAGAAAACTAAAATATATGTGAATTAAACATGCTAATAACAGTAATACTGAAAATATTTAGACCAAATAAAATTTGAATTCTGAACCTTGCGTAATAGCATCCATATGTAATGCAAGTTTTGTCTTAGTAACTATCTTTGAATGTTGAAACCTATCACACTGACATTGTACGGCTAGTTGTATTTTGCTAGACTTTAACAATGTGTCTACATATTAATCCATCTCCACACACTTAAAAACAATCACCTTCCTTGCACACACACATAACACTACCCCTACGCACAAATCCAAAAGTGGCCTTTACAAACTTATCAGTTTTTCCAAGGATGATAATAGTCATCTCACTATCTGCAGTAGTCCTTTGCATTAAACTATGTGAAATACCTGGAATACTTCAAGTACTGAGAATAAATATAATATACATATACATATTCATCACAGAAACATAGGGCTGGAAGGAAAATGAAGAGGTCATCAGGTTCAGGCCCCAATATTGAGGCTGGACCAAGTGTACCTGGCCCATTCCTAACAGGTGTTTGTCTAACCCATTCATAAAATTTTCCAGGGATGGAGCCTCCACAATCACCCTTGGAATCCGATGCCAGCGCTTAGTTATCCTTATAGTTAGAAAGCTTTTCCTAATATCTAACCTAAATCTCCCTTGCTGCAGATCATTAACCCTGGGGAATTCTGTGTCACTACATGTATGCAGAATTCATGGTCCCCACAGATTTCTTTGCTTCCTTGCAGAAAAATGACTTTCTGATGGGGAAGCAAACGGAAGCCAAAAGAATGGTCACGTGCCCCTCCCAAACAGTGTGCGTGCATCATTTTGGGCTCCCGGAGTAGCTAGCAGAGGGGAAATTGCCCCGGGGAGGGGGGGCGGGGGCAGTGCTTAGGTTCACCCTGGCAGGTGGCTTCTACCCTGCACCAGGCTCATCTGCTAATTCTAGCTTGGCTGGGGGCAATAAGGGATGGGAATTCCTCTTTCTCTGCAAGGAGCAGTCAGGGCTGGGGCCCGAAAAGTCCCCCGGGTGCAGGAAGCTCCACACCCCCCCCCCATTATCCACGCCCCCTTGCTGCCCCCATCACTCCTCAGCCGCGGAGGGAAGTGTCAGTGTATGAGGAGCTGCTCCCCCATCCGCCCAACTCCAGTGCATCCAGAATCACCACCCTGTGCTGAGCCTGACCCCCACCCCCTGCACCCATAACCCCTCAAAACCACACTCCCCCTGCATCCAGAACCCCACCACTGAGCTCCCCACACCCAAACCCCATAACTGAGCCTCACCCCCTGCATCTGGACTCCCCACCCCTGAACCCAGACCACCACTCCCCTCTGAGTGCCCTGCACTCGAACTCCCATCACAACATGCCCTACTTCCCCGGCGTCTGGACCACCCTGACAATCCCCCTGCACCCTGACCCCTACCCCAATGAGCCTCAAACAGCTTCATCCAGACCCCCAGCCCTCTAAGCACTTCCACCAAGACTTCCTTGATGAGCCCCAACCACCGTCACCTGGACCCCTGCAGAGTCCCATTGCTCCTTCACCCAGAACCCCTGAGTGAGCCCTCCTGTGCATCCAGATACCTCACACACACACACACACACACCTGGGCCCCCCACTGAGCTGTTTGCACCCAGATTGCCCCACCAAGAACCCTCTCACCTCACACCTGGATCCCCCACACTAAGCCACTTCACGCTTGAATCCTGCCGGCTGAGCCTGCCTGTACATACCTGGTGCCTGCTGTGGTGCAGCAGGGCCCCGGTGTTTCAGGGGCCCTGCCCTTGTGCTGTTAGGGTCGGGGCAGCCTCACTGCTGAGTCTGTGTCAGAGGTGTGGGGGTTGCAGCCAATGGCCTGTGCTCCCCACTGCCATGCTGAATCCTCCAAATTTATTTATTGACAACATTTGCAGAATTTTTATTTTTGGTGCACAATTCCCTCAGGAGTAGCAGATAAAGCAGATTAGTTCTTGTCCTACCTTCTTCGGAGCTGCAGAACAATTGATCACCATCCTCTTTATATCAGAACTTAAACATCTTTGAGGACTTATGTCCCTGATCAGACTTCTTTGTTCAAAACTACACAGTCCTGTGAGACCTCACCCATCCTCCATGAGTTTTCAAAGATAATTGCTAACGGTTCCGAGATTGCTTCAGCTAGTTCCTTAAGTACCCTAGCATGAATTTCATCAGGCCCTGCTTACTTGAATACATTTAACTTCTTTAAATATTCTTTAGCCAAAATAGGGAAAGAACAGGTTAAAGACAGAGATAGGTGATCTGTACTGAGTTTACTGAGCAAAGACACTCGACACAGATGAACAGTCAACGTAAAAATGCCATGTACTATGTAAAATACAAGTGCAAGCTCAGCCAACTCTAATGGACACAATTCCCCCCCCCCCCCCCCCCCCGACCGCTTTTATGTTGAGATGAGAGTGGAGGAGGAAAGGAGAGATTCAGTTTTGCAGATTATAAGTTTCTCACAATCAAAAACATTCTTGGTTTTCCTAATATAGAACCAAAATGTATGTCAATAATCAGATGAGTTCTGAAGGGTGAAAAAGCAGGAAGTAGACTCTGCGGAGACGGGGTTCAGTAACAAAAAGAAACGTTAATTAGTTAGGTCTTCAATAAGCAATTTCATCCCCAGAAGACCTGTATGATTTTTTGTCAGAACTGAAGAGACAGAGACAATGCTCAAAAAGACTGCACAAAACAGTGACTGTGAAAGCAGCAGGCTGCAGCTCCCTTTTCTCTGCTCAATCTGACCCCTGTAGGTAACCCCATAGAGAGATTAATAGGGTGATCGTGTAGGTGTGGGGGCAGTTTTTCTGGAAATGACAATTAGTCATAATGAATGGAAATATCAAAAAGGTTGTGAAAAGCAATTGAGTGAGGGTTTTACAAGCATCTGGAGGGCGTAACTCCTCTCGGTCTTTTCTCAATAATTTAAGCTCTGTTTTGCGGTCAAGTTCAATGATTTCCAAAGTGAAATTCAATATCAGACCTCTCCCTTCCTATACAATATTTTATGAAGATGACAGGGATCATTTTTAAATTAATCATTTAACTATAAATAATGAGGATACAGGTGTATGCATTATATTATAGACTAACGTAAAAATTATCATCTAAATTGTGGCCACAAAATATGAAAGTGTGCACACAAAAATTAACACATCCAGAACAGCTAACAGCACTTACAAATAGCTACCACACCTACAATATTTTGATTGTATGTGCATTTACTTGGTTTGCATGCATAATTGCTGTTTTATGACCAATTACTTGTTTGTGAATGCAGATATTTTGCAGGTAGAATTTATATGTTGGCATTTGAAAATGTCAGAAACTGAAGATTAGATAGTTCGCAAATATTTGAGGCAATATGGTAAGCAAAGAACCTTCAGAAACAAGTACCACTGTGCTTTGCCCTGGATTTTCATTTACATGCACTGTAAAGCAACTCTACTCTGCCACAGCGCTGTAAAAGGGAATAAGGCCCATTATTTTAATTGTTAAGGAATATTTTCCTATTAAAGTAAAGGAGAGGTATTAAAATATTCAGCTGTGATATACATAAATGTTCAGTTCTAGCTAGGCACACAGCTAGAAGAAATCAAAGTACAAGGTACTATACCTGGTTTTGAGGATTATTAAGAAGTACACATTTCTAAATTGCTGAAATTAGAAATGATGTAGAGGTTAATAATGATCAAAAAGTACTATGATGGTTGTTTAGTGACCTATATGTAATAATCTGATGGTGTCAGTCTAGATAGAATTTTTTTCAGATAATAAAAGCTACCACTATTGGTACTACTGGAAACTGAATCACCCTTTCACCCTGAGGCTCTGAGCCCCTGCCCCAGAAAACTTACAATTTAATATGTCATCCTAAGAAAAGAGGAACAGACAGACAGGCTCATGCTACCACATAAGAGCCTGTATGTGGGTGGGGAGGGGAAGTGTTTTGTTTTTTTACAGAGAGAGATGTTTTTCGTGAAAGCAGAATGTGAACAACTCTACACTAGCCCAATAATCTCATCTGGCAAACCACCACTGTAACGCACAGAGCAGACAATTAAGTCATCTATGCATCCATACAGCATGGGTCTGTGCCCACATCAAATCTTGTAAGCTATGCAGTGCTTGAATGCAAACTGCAGGAAGTGAGGCTGACGATTCAGCAAGTGGCACTTTTCCCCCTACATGAGTACTCAATCAAAGCCTTGACCTGGTGGCAGGGAGAACTTTACTGCTTTAAGAAGGCCAAATGTAGACAGATTTTTAAACCCTAACCACTAATGATTATCTCTTGTGCCACTTTAAAAAGAAATATGTCAGGACTGTTAACACTGGTGTCCTGGCCAAATACCATGATGGGTAATTACAACATGTAAACCTAAAATTGCTGCTCTAGTTTTACCAGGAGATGTTATTCTTCACTTCCTTTTCTAAAAACTGACCTGTAGTGTGGTGCTAGAATTCAGTGGTACAGTCAATTCCAAGGGGGACTGAATTTCAGAAGTTTTATAGAGAGTTGGCATACTTCTTCCAAGCATAAGAAAACCAATTCAAGTCAGACTTTATTCAGATTAGCCAGCCCTTTATCTTGGGGCATCTACAAAATTCAGTTCCTGCTCACCAGATTTTACTAACTACTGAATTCTGGGGGCTCATTCTTATGAGACAGTAAGTTACCTGTATTGAATATAAAAATGCTGTTGTCAGGAAAGTTTGTGAAGAGATACAAATCCCACTCAAATGGTTTAATGGATCCGAAAGAGCACTTCAAGGAAAGTATGATGTGGATGGGCCACTTTAATCTATCAATGCCTGACAGAAGAGCGCTCTTAGTTTTTTGTCTTGATTGTAGCTAAAATAAAGAAACTTGGATTTCTCCATTTCCTGCATGCCCATATTTCTTCTTTTCAATTCTCTCATACAGATACTTTGTTAGCTAAATGTGCCATCCATCCATGCTAATTTCAAAAGTAAATATGTTCATATTAGTTCTGTTTTAAACAGACCCCTTTGAATGTGTTGGATGGATCCTCGGCATTTCCCTTCCTTCCCCCCTCCCCCCTCCCAGTTCTGCACAGAGAGAGGATCTTTTGAAGAGAACTATTTAACACTGTGGAATTCTCTCTTCAGTGCAGAAGAGCGCCCACAGATCCAGCAGAATTGTAAAGCTCCACGGCTTTATATCTATGTATCTTTTTTTGAACCATTTATCTAAAATCATAGGCAAAGGGGACATGCAAATACAGTAAAGCAGTTGACATTCGAATATTCATACTTGGCTCTTATATAGTATTTGTTTCCATTTATAGAAATGTGCTTTACAGTGGTAAGTTACATCAACCCCATTTAACAGGTGAGGAAACTAAGGCCCAAATAGGTAAAAATGACTTGCTCAAGCTGACACAGTGTCACAACCAGGACATGGGCAGTCTGACCTAGTGGTCATAGCAGGTGTTAGGCAGAACCGGGAGACCAGGAGATCAGAGTCCAAGACTGATCAGAGGGAAAACCAAGAATTAGATGTCAGGAGACAGACGGGGTCAGATTACCAGAAGATCAGCAGCTGGCACAGGCATCAAAGGGGAAGAACTCTAAGGCAAAGAGAACCCAGTTGCATGGACAACTTCCTGTTCCTGTGCTGGGTTTATATAGAAGCTGTGAACCAATCAGGAACCCCAGCATTTGGCCAATTGCAGTCCAAGACTGGGGTCCTCTGGTGGAGTTCAGCTTCTGTTCCAACAATAGTTAGCCAGTGCCTGGATAGTAGCCTGGTGCTTACTAGCATTAAGGAGCCCTGAGGAGCAGTGTTTGAGATCTATTTTCCCTGACACACAGTTAATGACAACCTTAAAATTTAATGATGACCATTGTGTATCTGTAAGAAGACTCAAAAACTCGCACTGCTAGGCTGTTAACTAATACAACCAGTCTATGTCAACTAAAAAGAAAGGGGGTTGAAAGGTCAGTTCTAAATGCCTTCTTCCTCATCTCTCTTTAGCCATATTCACATGTCCTGTGCACAAATGAAAACAGAAAAGTATCCTCTCTGAGGCAAAAATAAATAAATCAAAGCTATACTCTGGCTACACAGTCTGAAAGTGAAGCATTAAAAAAAAAGAACAGAAGTGAAAAATTTCTAAGATTTCAGAGGAATGCAGGATTACAGAAGAGCACAGCTCAGAATGGGCTGGTACACATTCATTAAGAAAAGTAAGCTTCTGTTATAATGATGGAGAAAACCTGTAAAATGTAAACCAAGTGTAAATCCGGGATGTCTGCCCGAGTCTGCAGAGAGCCTGGGACAATAAACTTTGAGAGGAGTGATGCCCCATTCATTTTAATGTGATGTTAACTCAGATGTCCAGTGATGATAATTTAACTGTCAACATTGTTACATGTTTACAGTGCTGTTGTAACGCATTGCTCCCAGGATATTAGAGGGAAAAGATGGGTGAGGTAATATATTTTATTGGACTCAATTCTATTAGTGAAAGAGACAAGCTTTCAAACTTACATAGAGCTCTTCTTTGGGTCTGAGAAATGTACTGAGTGTCACAGCTAAATATAATGTGGAACAGATTGTTAAACGGAAGAAATTAACTCTTATTTCATTCCTCATCCATGAAAAGAAAAGAAGGGTCACAGATCCACAACTGACTGGATGACATTTCATTTTGTTTCCATAGATGGGTGGCATTTGGGAGATTTCCCCACTTATTTCGTTTACCCAAATCAAGAAAGAGCCAACACAATGGAGCCTAGCAGAGCCCATGTGCATACTCAAGCCCCAGTGAGGAGGGAGATAAGCTCAGGGTGCCCAGTGGAACTCAAGAGAGCACACACAATCATATTTCAGACATCTGCACAATCTACCATGAGTGGTGTCTCATTTGGCCACTCCTGGACATTATTTTGTTAACAGTAACTTCTGTTTCCTCAGGACAATTCTGAAAGACATATTAAAAAAAAAATACTGTGTGTGTAATAATCCTAGTAATTCTTGAAGGACCTTTGGTGAGGATGTGGAGCCTCTGCCAAGCTAGCTTCATATAACTGCATTTCTTTTCATTAAGCTTGCTTTTGACAATATTATCATTCTGATAACATCCTGGATAGGAGGGCACTATTACAAGTACTAGTAAGCTTGGCACACCATAAGGAAGTTGTACGTGACTTGTATATTCACAGATTTTAAGCCTAGAAGGCACCATTATAATCATCCAGTGTGACCTCCTGCATAATATAGGCTACAAAATTTCACCCCATAATTCCTAGCTGCTGTTTGAGCTTGAAGATATCTTTTACAATGACCTCCATTTCTGATGTAAACATTTTCAAGTGATAAACGAATCCTCCATTACCCTGGGTAAGTGTTTCCAATGGCTAATTACCCTCACCCATTAAAAGTACATTTCTGTTCTGGATATTTTTAGCTTTAACTTCTAGGCATTTGTTATGCTTTTGTCTGCTAGATTAAAATGGTCTGTTACTATAAGATACTCCTTATGCAGGTACTTACAGACCCGGGACAAGACACCTCTTAACCTTCTCTTGGATAAGCATAAGCATCTGAACTATGAGGCAGATTTTCCAGACTGAAAAAAACATTCTTCTAGCAGTCTTTGAACCCTTTCTGATTTTTCAACATCCGTTTTAAAATGTGGACTCCAGAAACTAGACACACCAGTCCTGTATACAGAGGAAATACTACTTGTGATGCTGGACGGCCAGGTGCGAGCTCTTGCCCAGGCTGCAGGCAAAAACTAAGAACTGACAAACTCATAGCTGGAGACCAGAGCATGTCACCTGAATGTTAGTTTTGCTCAAAATAGGTATTAGTCTGAGAAGAATGTATTTAGAATCTATGAAATGCTTGAATCGCTGCATGCATTAATCTCACTTGCAATCCCTGTATTCATTGTTATAAAAAAATATATAAGTTTTGCTTTATAACTTTGAAAATATTTGCTCTGAACTTGTGAATTCAGGCAGGGGAATTGCCCCACCCCAGCCCATCCAGTCCTATCAAAATCAGATGGGTCATCAAGGATCATCACAATACAAAGGATTGGTTAACAACCCTCGAACACCTGGGAAATGCTACCTGCAAGAAAGTGTGGGTCTGAAAGCAGAATGAAGGAAATAAACAGGAAAATTTTCCATATTTTTGACTCTGACCACTGAAGGGCCAGAGACTCTAAACTGAAGCCAGAGATCCACAGGGGCTGCTTCCTGGGTCTATCCTGAAAGATACTTGGAATAGACGGATCACTACAACTCTGTCACTCTTAGGATTTAGATGGCAACTCATTTGTATGGATATATTTGCTTGCTTTAACCTGTAAATAACTCTCTTATTCCTTTTTCCTAGTTAATAAATCTTTAGATAGGTTATTACAGGATTGGCTACAGATTTTGTCTTTGGTGTAAGATCTAGACACCTATGCCTGTCATGTGCCAGCTGACCTGGGCTCATGGGATTTAGGCTGCGGGGCTGTTTCATTGCTGTGTAGGGATCTGGGCTCGGGCTGCAGCCCAAGATCTGGGACCGTCCCACCTTGCAGTGTCCTAGAGCCTGGGCTCCAGTCCAACCCTACAGAGCCCCACAAGCCCAAGTTGGCTGGCACAGGCCAACCGCACATGTCTAGTTGCTGTATAGACACGCCCCTAGTGTCCAAACCTACTCTGATTGACTTCAATGAAAAAACTCTCTGTGACTTTAGACCTCAAAGAGGCTTATTGTAATCTCTACAGAGTTGTCTATTCTTTGTTTGGACTGAGGCTAAATAATAAGTCTAATTATTAGAGCTCCGAAAATGTCAATGTTTCAGCAAAAAATAGCAAACTGAAAATTTCAATTTGGAAATGCCACCATGATGCCTCATAGGAGTTGCAGTTTTGGTGCTTCATGGACCTGTTCTCATCTGTAGACCAGGCTCTCTGGCTGGACTACAACCCCAGTAATCCATCATTGTCTTCCCTCTTGGTGAGCCACTGCAGTGTTTCATGAGATTTCCATAGCTACAGTGTATTTTGGGTGATAAAATCCATTTGAGAGTCTCTCCGTTAGAGGAGAATTGGGGTTTGAGGCACTGACATTACCACTCCTATAAGGCATTGTGGTGGCATATCTAAATCAAAACGTCCAATTTTCAGCTTTAAAAAAAAAAAAAAAAAAAAAAACAGTTTACAGTTTTTCAGCAAAAAGCCAAACTTTTCCCAGAAAACAATCTCCTTTTATGAAAAATGTTGTATAGTTGAAAACCCAATTTTCTGTTTAAAAAAACAGCTCTGATGGAAAATTTTCAAACACCCCTTACTAATTACTTTGTGTGATTTCATAAACCTTAAAGAGACTTTGGAAATTTGAAATATATCAGCTATCACTGCTGTTTAAAGAAGATGCCTGTATGTCTCACTCAGTTTGGTTTAGAGCTTGTCAAAAATATTGAAATTCAAAATTTGGATGAATTTTTTCACCTCAAGTGGGACAAAATGTTGACAAAAAGTTTGTCTCGTTTTCTAGGCAGCACTGGTTAGTCTGTAAGTGTAGCAATATGGCCAGATAAAACTGGAAAGCATAATACGGACCCCACATGTCTGTCATGCATTCAGAATTCTCTGTGGAGTCATGCCAAACGGCTTGTGGAGCGGGGGTGGGACATGGAAAGAAGGGTCTGACTGAAGGAGTGGGCCCCAAGAAGAAGAGTGTACTCTGTTTCTGCTAGTACTATAGATACAGTAGTGCCTTACAACTTTTTGTTTGTATTTTACACATTTATGATAAATATACAATATATTTATACAACAGATTTAGGGAAGAACAGAGGGGCCTCTGTTGACACACCCATCTCACTAGTGTTCTGCTCCTCTCAGCTCCAGCCAGAGGGGTAGTTTGTTTGTGGGGGGTGGCTCCATTCTTGGAAGCTTGCACTTCCCTTAAGTTGTAGCCCAACCCATGAATTGACAGAGAGGCTACTTGAGGCCTCTTGCCCTGGAGGTGGGGGGGGATCCTGGCCAATTCAGGTCTATTGAGATGGTGAACAACAGGGTCCAGCTGTGGTTTCACTCTGGGAAATTCATTCTCAGTTGCTCCCAGGAGGTTCCAGCTGAGGCCATTCCTCTGCTCCTAAGTGCTAGTTTCCCTTCCTGGCCCATATAGGATGTTATTTATTCTCTTCAATAATGTTTTCATTACCCTGGGCCAAATCCTGAAGTTCTCGCTCAGGAGAAAAAAACATTTATCAAAATGGCAGATTTCTCAAGAAAGAACATATTAAAAATGTAATATGTTCCTCAGGACTTGCCAAATCCTTTTAGAATATGTGTGAGATCTCTTTCCCCCCTCATTATGCTCTAATTGCTCACAACCCAACAAAAATGTGTGTCTGCTATTTGTTAATCTTTTCCTTAAATTAAAAATTACTTTTTTAAGAGGGTAAACTTTGGAAATGAATTCAAAGCAGATGGAGAAGATAACAGGAGAGCAACACCAATAGTCATCAGGTGAACACAGCAGCAGACTATTTATTTATTTCAGTTTTAATTGCTGTTTAAGAAAAGAATCTCTCTATTCCTTTACTTCTGGCTCCTCGTTGGCTACACCTCCGATGCTGCCAAGCAACATTGTGAATCTCCATTGTCTGCTTCCAAATCCTGCACAGATGTTTTTTGCCTCATGACCACTTGCTGTTGTCACTAGGCTGGCTAGTACCTGTAGTGCTGCCCACTGCTTGTCTTATCCTTTTGGCTTTAATGCCTACTGCTTGTCTGTTTGGCTGCTGCTGTCGCCTGCCCTGATGACACTGGATCCCAAATGGATGCTTGCTGCTATCTGCGTACTCTTGCTTGACTTGCCCTGGTTCTTTAAAGCTTTGTGTGATGCCCTTAGAAATTCATGTTTGGTTGCCTCTGCCTGCTGCTTACCAATTCTTTCACAGCTACGTTACCTGCAGTGGTTTTGATGATGTATTACCTGGCCTGTGGTGCTGTAGCGCAAATGCTTGGTTGCTTCTATGCAGTCCCAGTTCTGAAGCTGGCCAAGAAACTTTTCGGTCTGTCTTTTGTAGAGTGACTCCAGTACATAGAATCACAGAAATGCCAGGCTGGAAAGACCTGGAGAAGTTATCAATTCCAACCCCGTGCACTGTGCAGGACCAAGTAAACCTAGACCATCCCTGACAGGTGTTTGTGCAATCTTGTTTTAAAAAGCTTCCGTTGATGGGGACTCCATGATCTCCCTTGGAACCCTATTCCAGAGCTCAACTACCCTATAGATAGAAAGTTTCTCCTAATATATAACTCACATAGCCTGATTTCTTATTCTATTTAGCTTAAGTACAGTAGCAAAGGTAACACAAGTCCCCTAAAACACTAGAAGTGGGGGTTTCAAAAGGGTTCAGCTTCTATTAAAGTCAATGGAAGTTTTTAAACACCTCGACAGGAGCAGAGTGAAGCCAATGCAGAGCACTTTTGAAAATCTCTCTGTAGATATGAAAGCACTTATAAAACCAAGCCAAGCCAAGCCAAACCAAACCAAACTTGTGGCCTACTTAACTCTAAAGAATGGCTTCAAGTTTTAGGGTCAGATTTTAAAGGTATTTAGGTATTTAAGTCAGTGGGAGTTAGGTGCCTAAGCACTGTTGAAAATCCCAGTAGGCATCTATTTCCATTTTTAGTCACCTAAATACCTTTTAAAAATCTGGCCCTTAGTATATTAATGCTCATTCACTTGCTAACTGCTCTGCCTTCCATACTTCTTATTCTCAGCATAACGTACAAAACCAACAATCAATTGAGCTTCCTTATATTTGGATTCACAACCATGTGCAAAAAACCAACCCATTCCATCTCACTCAGTGACCTTCAATTTGTAAACTATTAAAATACAATTCTTCTCTCTTTCACGTCAAACAATCCTAATTACATTCGCTCTTCATATGCAAATTCTGCTATTCCTATTAACACCAAGATCTGCATATCTGAAGATATGTATGTTGGTTGTCTTTATTTTCATAAGTTTGATTTCTGGTTTTATCATTTAGCCTAACCAAACTTTTTCATAGCTCCAGACTATGTTCAGTTGGGTTGGTTCTTATTTTAATCCATGTTTATCATTTAAACATACCTAAATACAATACGAAGTTTCTTTTTTTTATTATTATTATTATTTTCACTTGTCTTTTTCCCAGTTAAAGCAACAGAAAGCAAAATATTTCTATAGAAAATGCTACCAGAACAGTAAACCATGTGTCGCTGCGTATAAATAATTTGGCAATTCTTAGAAAAGTTGCATCCTATGCTTATATTTACAGGGGGACCCTTGGGATACAGCCTAACTGCAATGACTACATTTGAAAGGTTAGTATTATGTCATATTAAGTTGCTAAGTATATGACACCTTAATGGTTCCCTGCTTGCAGGCGTTATCAATAATAGTAATCTAACTGCCAACACTAATTCAAAGAGGCTAGAATTATGTCATACCAAACTGCTCAGTTTACGACATCAGTGTAAGTGCTGTATGAATACTGAAATACCAGTGTAAGTGATGCTGAAAAGCTCCCAGGAAAGCTCATACTCATCTTGCTTTTCTCAAAACTTCGGAAATGTGTTGTGCGTGTTACTGCTTTTCGCTGCTTCAGCAACACATGGTGGGGAGCGGAGAAGTGATAGAATATTTAACAGTCTTCCCAAGACCCTGAAAGTACTTGCTCCCTTCATAAAAAGGCTCTTCTCCAAGAACCTGGAAAACAAGATCTCTCTATTGAGAAACACCGGCAAATGAAACTACAGGGACATTCTGAGCACTTCTTTAGAAATAAAGAAACCTTGTGAATTTGGAAACATGTAAAGTATGTATTGTATCTCTTTGCCTTTTAATATTCTATGGCACTGGTTCTCAACCTTTCTTTTTATTTCCAGACCCTTAATACATTTGGAATGGAGGTGTGGACCCCTTTGGAAATCTGTTTCTTCTATACACCTCTACCCTGATATAATGCGGTCCTCGGGAGCCAAAAAATCTTACCGAGTTATAGGTGAAACCACATTAAATCGAACTTGCTTTGGCCTCTAGCATTTCCATTATTAATAGTCACTTCCCACTCCCTGACTGACCCCTCAAAACCCCCGAGCCATCCAACCCCCCCCACTCCTTGACCCCTGACTACCCCCTCCAGAGACCCCCCCGTCCCTAACCACCCCTCCCAAGACCCCACCCCCTATCTAAGCCCCCCTGCTACTTGTCCCCTGACCACCACCTCATCCCTAATCACCCCCAGGACCCCACCCCCTACCCAACCCCCCGCTCCCTGTCCCCTGACTGCCCCAACCCCTATCCACACCCCCACCCCGACAGGCCCCCGGGACTCCCACGCCCTATCCAACGCCCCTGTTCCCCGTCCCCTGACCGCCCCGCCACCAGAACCTCCGAACCATCCAACCCCCCCTGCTCCGTGGCTGCCCCCCGAGACCCTCTGCCCCTTATCCAACCCCTCCGCCCCGGACCGGCCCCCTTAACAGGCCGCTCAGAGCAGCGTGTCGGAGCCAGACATGCTGACGCACTGATCTGCTGGAGCGCGCAGCCCCACGCCCCAGAGCACTGCTTTACCGCGTTATATCTGAATTTGTGTTATATCGGGTAGCGTTATATCGGAGTAGAGGTGTATATAGTTGAGTTCTGTTCAGTCAGTTTTCAGTCTAAGTCTTTCACGGACCCCTTAGACATAGTCTGAGGACCCCCAGGGGTCTGCGGACCACAGATTGAGAACCACTTCTCTGTATTCTTCATTATCATTAATTAGATTACAGGTTTTACAGGCTTCAAACCTGTAGAATTGACCATATGTATTTACATTTAGTATGACTAAAACATGTAGGCCTATGTAAATTCTGTATAAATCAGAAATTCTAAATTTTGAGGGGAAAATGGTGAACAAGAACGTAAGATTTTAATAGAAAAAAAGTAGACTAGTCTCTAAGAATTGAAAGTGGAGCTCATTTGACGCTAATTGCTTCAAATACAAGGATGAACACTGTTGTCAATGGGAAATGAACAGAAATAGGAGAAAAAGCAGTAATCTTTTTGTTATTTTAAGCTACCAGGCTCTGTTTTTATGCAGTATTGTTTTAAATTACCCTGATATACTACCCTTTTGGTCACAAGACACTTGGCTGAACAGATTAATTTTCAAAAGGCACTCTAACTGGGCTTTCACATGGAATGTACGCAATTGGGTGTGACCATACAAGCATCTGTAATTGCCAGGAGCAAACATTTAACACTTGATTTAAAGAGACTAAGACCCACATGTGCATTTAGGTCACTTGTGCATACATAAGTGATTGAAATTGCTTCACCATAACACACAGGGATCAGGTAAAAATTCCAACACTTGGGCACAGTAGTAGTTCTCACTGGTCAAGTGAGTGTGCATGTCATCTGGTATGTGCGCAAGTGAAGGCTCAATTTCTCCAATAAAGCATGTCTGTTGCAAGTGAATTCTGCTCTAAGAAAATGCTACATAGACTGCAGCCCCAGTGTTCCTTCTGCCAGAGCAAAGTACTTGTGATGCATCCAGATCAAACCATGCTCTAAATAAGCCTTTGCAAAAACAATGTAAAAAGAACCAAACGTTCCTCCCAAAAGCTCAATTTTTTCCCCTTTTAGAAATATGTATCACATAGGGTTGCCAGGCATCCGGTTTTTGATTGCAACACCCGGTCGAGAAGGCTCTAGTCAGCACTACTGACTGGCCACTAAAAGTCTGGTTGGTGGCGCAGCAGGTCTAAAACAGGCTCCCTGCCTGCCTTGTCTCCATGCAGCTCCCGGACGTGGCTGGCACGTCCGGCTCCTAGGCGCATGGGCAGCCACTAGGGCTCCGTGTGCTGCCCCCATCCCAAGCACCAGCTCTGTAGCTCCTATTGGCCAAGAACTGCAGCCAATGGGAGCTGTGGGGGTGGCGCCTGTGGGTGGGGGCAACGTGCAGAGCCCCCTGGCCTCTCTGCCTAGGAGCTGGACATGCCAGCCACTTCTGGGAGACTCCTGAGGTAAGCACTGCCTGGGGGGAACCTGCACCCCGAACCTCCTCCCACACCCGAACCCCCTGCCCCAGATTGGAACTCCCTCCCACACTCTAACTCCTTCCCAGATCCCACACCCCTCACTACTTCCTGCACCCCAACACTCTGCCTCACCCCTGAGCCCCCTCCCACATCCAAACTCCCTCCCGGAGCCAGCACCCTGCACCCCCTCCTGCACCCCAACCCCATGCCCCAACCCCGAGCCACCTCCTGTACCCCAACCCCCTGCCCCAGCACTTGGCCCCCTCCTGTACCCCAAATCCCTCATCCCCAGCCCCACCCCAGAGCGCACACACTCAGACGGAGCCCATACCCCCGCCCGCACTCCAAACCCCTTGGCCCCAGCCCCACCCCAGAGCTTAAGCCCTAACACCCTCCCACATCCCAACCCCCTGCCCCATCCCAGAGCCCCCTCCCGCATCCTGAACCCCTCATTTCTGGCCCCACCCCAGAACCCTCACCCCCTCCTGCATCCCATTCCCCTGCCCGAGTCTGGTGAAAGTGGAATAGAGCAAGCGACAGAGGGAGGGGGATGAAGTGAGTGGGCGCGGGACCTCTGAGAAGGGTCAGGGGTCAGGGCAAGGGTTTTCAGGTTTGTGCGATTAGAAAGTTGGCAACCCTAGTATCACACGCTGCATGAAATAAATGAGAAACCAAGAACATATTGGCAAAGTAAACCATTGCTCATGATCTCATCAGCAGAATAGCCAAAGCTACAATGCAGAAGAAATGCACACTGTCATGTCAGTCATAATACATCCCTCTGTGGCCTGTGTAAAAGGGCACACTGGAGGCTCAGTGAGGGCTTTGCAATAGCAGAGCTCCAACAGGCTCAGGATTCTTCAGCTGAATAATTAACTGCTTCAGATTAGCTGGTACAGGAGGCACCACACTGTGTGGCTCATAATACATCGCCAGTCTGCCTCATCTGATACTGTGTGCTAGTTACAGTTTGAAGGGACACTCCAGAGCATGCCATTATTGTGCTTTCAAAGGGAAACCCAGAACTTGCATGGCAACATAGAAGCGAGCAACACAGTTCCAAGCTGATCTCAGAGCATGCATCGTAGGTAGGAAACAAGACATTCCCTCTTTCTCAATCCGAAAGTAATCACCATCATTAAGAGTGCGAGCCTCAGTACACCTTACTAGGATGTTTCTGAAGCACAGAAAGACAATCCTCATCTTTAACCCAGACTGTGACCTTAAACTATACCAGAAAGCAGAAGGGAGACAAGGCTCAGTCAGTAAATAGAAGCAAACAATTACATAAGCTGCTTTGGAGCACTTCTGCAGATATACTGGAGTTGAAGAAAACGAACACAGTTCCAAGAGAGGCGCGTAAGCATTCTTCCAGGGAGGAAGGATAGTCTTGAGGGTGAGTCACAGAACTTGCAGGAGACCTGGGTACTATCTATCTAATATATATATATATTTTGCTTTATAGAGCCAGCTGTTCAGCTGGTCTAAACAAGTGTAGTCCAATTAAACTCAAAGGAGCTAGACTGATTTACACCACATGAGGATTTGGCCCACATTTAATCTATCGTGTATCTAAGTACTGCCCAAAATAAACATAAACATGTATTTTTCTCTCTCTAGTGTTCTAGGGCAAAGGGCTGTATGCAGGATTTTTTTCTCCAAAGGATAATCAGTTTGGGAGAAGGAAATATGTCATTTGGCTGTGCTATAGACTTCCTGTGTGACTTTGTAAGCCATTTGCAAACATCTTCATTTCTACTAATGTACTTGTTATTCATAAAAAATTCACTGAATATTTAGTGAACAATTATCAACACAGAGGTTGTTTTGCAAAAGCTGTTCGCTTTAACTATGCTATTCTTGGAATGTGAGTAGTCACCTACATCATTATTACAGCTACATGATTTGTGATGGAAACTTTTTAAAGCAATGAATAAAGAAACCTGACAAGCAACATAGAGAACAGCAAACTTCCAGCAAGAATTTCCAGATAGTGACTTATGCTAATAGTTTTGAAACTTCTGGGATTTGCAAACTTTTCCACAAATATCTGACAATAGTTCTAGCAGGTCCATTATTTGGTATACTAGCAAATACAAATTTCTTTGACATATGAATCTTTGACCAAAGATTCATTTTTAGAATTGTTGTATTCCACATTTTATAAAATTATTTGAAAATTAAACATATTCAGATAAGACACTGTACTGTGACAATAAAAAAAGTGGTCTCTATAACTGGCTTATTTTAAACTTATTTAACTCTGCACACTGAAAACAAAATTTATGTTTACCTATGTAGAATATTGTAATCACTAGATAATTCACACAAACATTGTTTGATCGTTATATGCAACAAGTAAGATTATAAAAAGTCAATAGTGTGGTCAAATAATTCTGCTAATAAGTAGAAATCACTTTCAAACACCACTGATGATCAATAACAATCCAAAAAACTCCAAATATTTCTAAAAATCCTGTGTTAACATTGACAGTTTAATTTTTATTCAACAAGTTTATTTTATTATGAGGTACATTTTTTTAAATCTAAAAATACAAGATTTATTTGATATCAAAAGCCCCTTCTAATGAACCCTAAACAGGCTAAGTTAATGAGGATGCCTATTGTTTATCAATTTGCAATTTTTCCTTGTGTGGCTTTTAATGTTATCTTGACAATCAAGTTTATAGCCCCATTCATCATATTAATGGCCTTTCCTGATACGGAGTAAGTGAAAATGGAGATTCTGCGCCACTGCACAGTGCCTCAACATTACTCTACCGATTAAGACAGAACACTCAGGATTTTATGTACAGTTATTGTCAGTTCCTTTGGTTACATCTGGTGTCAAAGACCCTCTGCCAATTTCAGAGACTGTCTGCTCTAGGATTTTTTTTTAATCAGTAATTCCTATCGGTTGCTGCTCCAGTAATCGTAGCTCAACAGGAACCTGTTGCATAGGCAGTGCTTAGGAATTTTTAATCACTGTTGTCTAACCTTGCTCATAGCAGGATTACACGGAGTGGTTAAAAATGCCTCAGCAGTGGTTGTTCCACAGCTTCTAAAAATGTGACTTCCACCGGATTGGCACTGTTGGGAATTACTGCTTCAAAGAATCCTAGCGTAGAGTTGAATCATGCATTGCCCTCTATCTTGCGAGCTCCAGTACTGTGCTTATATATGCAGTCATAATAGCATATATAATTTTATGGCTCCATGCCATGACATATCCAGGTTTTGAATCATTCTTTTAGAAGATTGTTCTATGGTTCAAGTATTTTGCTACCTGCTAAAATATCAGTAGCTTAGACTAATGTAAAGCTTATCATTTACTTCTGGAAGGTAAGTTTGACTCTCCTAATAATGTTCTTTTAAAGCCCTTTGTTTACTTTTCCTCTTCATTGTCTTATCTGTCCATACAAACACTCATATTACACCCATCAATACAGAATCTGAGAGCTTCTACTGTCAGCTAAACTTACAGGTAGTTTATGGCTGACTTTGCTCTTAGAAAATTGGCATTTTTAGGCTACTAGCTAAATGAATGCTTAGAACATATAGACAGTATTGCTTAACAATCTTCAGAGAACTAAGTGCCTCTAAACCTATTGAAGGAATTAACAGAATTAAATATACAGTGCAGCGGCTGAAGAAGTATACCTTGGAATGGATGGACTATGAACGTAAAACCGTTTTTCATAAAAGAGAAAGATGTAAATTGATGTGATATTAAGGATGAGATTTTAAATCTGCTAAGTCAGGAGGTAGTAGCAAGTTATGGTTCTCATGGCAACTATAATTCAACCAATCCCCTTTTGCCTCTGTGGTATTTGTTTATACCAGTGGAATCTTTGTTGAGCTTTAACACAAAAAGGAAGCTTACAAGAAGTGGAAACTTGGTCAGATGACTAGGGAGTATAAAAATATTGCTCGAGCATTCAGGGGTGTAATCAGGAAGGCCAAAATACAACTGGAGTTGCAGCTAGCAAGGGATGTGAAGGGTAACAAGAAGGGTTTCTACAGGTATGATAGCAACAAGAAAAGGTCAGGGAAAGTGTGGGACCCTTAATGAATGGGGGAGGTAACCTAGTGACAGACGATGTGGAAAAAGCTGAAGTACTCAATGCTTTTTTTGTCTCTGTCTTCACGGACAAGCTCAGCTCCCACACTGCTGTCCTGGGCAACACAGTATGGGGAGGAGGTGAGCCGCCCTCAGTGGTGAAAGAACAGGTTAAGGACTATTTAGAAACTGCATCGAGGGTGCTGAGGGAATTGGCTGATGTGATTGGAGAGCCATTGGCCATTATCTTTGAAAACTCGTGGTGATCGGGGGAAATCAAGGACGACTGGAAAAAGGCAAATATAGTGCCCATCTTTAAAAAAGGGAAGAAGGAGAACCCGAGGAACTATAGACCGGTCAGCCTAACCTCAGTCCCTGGAAAAATCATGGAGCAGGTCCTCAGGAAACCATTTTGAAGCATTTGGAGGAGAGGAAGGTGATCAGGAACAGTCAACATGGATTCACCAAGAGCAAATCATGCCTGACCAACTTGATTGCCTTCTATGATGAGATAACTGACTCTGTGGATATGGGGAAAGCAGTGGACATGATATATCTTGACTTTAGCAAAGCTTTTGATACGGTCTCCCACAGTATTCTTGCCAGCAAGTTGAAAAAGTATGGACTGGATGAATGGACTATAAGGTGGACAGAAAGCTGGCTAGATTGAATGGTCTGAAATTGCTGAGTTCTTCTCTCTGTTTTTGAAAGTTTATCTCCATTTTCAGCCTTCAGACCTTTACTATAACTACTGTGGGCAAGAAAAGGTTCATTTTAAAAATCAGGAAAAATAAATTCAACAAGGCTATTTTTTTGACTTTGGAGTTCCCTACACTAATAACCAATTGCAAGTCAATACATGCCAAAATTATATATTTAATTAACTGAGCAAGACATGCACAATAACGATGGGTGAGCTGACAGATCGGAGTCTTTTTTTATATATGTCCCACGGTATATAAATATAGGTGTTTTTCACTTGTACTTTTGTAGGTATTTAAATAGCATGGTCCAGTTATGGGCTAGTGGTATCTGAAATCATATAGGAAAAATTCACACAGAATCAGATTCAGGAGAGGATAAAGATTACACCCTATCTGATTTAAACTATGTTAGGTGACGCCTTTTCAGAGGAGACTTCCCTGGCAATTCAACTTTGAAAGAGGAAAGTTAAAGACAATAGGGCTAGAAAATGGATAGAGCAGAAGAAATACTTCCTTGTTGAGTGGATCAAGAATGACTTGGGCTGGAAGAGAATTAGACGAGGAAAGAAGAATATGGAAAGTTGTGTTTTATTTTTTGCTCTGTCACAGACTCCATGTGTGCTCTTGGCCAAGGTGACTCATTCAATCTCCAGGGGCATCTACCCTAGGAAAATATATACCCATAATACACCATTAGCACAACTCCAGTGTTCACAGCAGCAGAAGGTACAGTGTAGATAGGGCGTAGGAGAATTTACCATAGCCCTCTAACCCTGCTCAGAGCACTGTGCGTGTCTATCCTTGTCTTTGCAGCTAAAAAGGTGCATTTTTCTTCGAAGGGTAACTAACATGTGTGAATTATTCCAGCGTAAAAACACAGTGGAGACAAGGCACTTTTTTTTTTAAACCACAAGGCAAACTTGCGGAGGGTATAAACCTGACCTCAGCAAAGTTATCTTGTGGTAAAACTAAAGTGCCTTGTCTTCACTGTATTTTGACCTTGGGATAGCTCATACATTAGTTACCCCAAGATTAAAACACACCTTTCTTAGCAGTGAAGACAAGGCCTCCGTCTCCTCATCTTGAACATGGGAGTAACACCACCCACCGACTTCACAGGACTGTCGTAAAGAATGCTATCATAAATATAAAGTGAAGGGTAACCACCTTTAAATCCCTCCTGGCCAGAGGCAGAACCCTTTCACCTGTAAAGGGTTAAGAAGCTAAGATAACCTCGCTGGCACCTGACCAAAATGACCAATGAGGAGACAAGATACTTTCAAAGCTGGAGGCGGGGGAACAAAGGGTCTGTCTGTCTGTGTGATGCTTTTGCCGGGAACAGATCAGGAATGCAGCTCAGAACTCCTGTAAAAAGTTAGTAAGTAATCTAGCTAGAAATGCGTTAGATTTCCTTTTGTTTAATAGCTGGTAAAATAGGCTGTGCTGGATGGAATGTATATTTCTGTTTTTGAGTCTTTTTGTAACTTCAGGTTTTGCCTAGAGGGATTCTCTATGTTTTGACTCTGATTACCCTGTAGGTAAGGTATTTAACATCCTGATTTTACAGAGGTGATTCTTTTACTTTTTCTTTAATTAAAAGTCTTCTTTTAAAATCCTGATTGCTTTTTCATTGTTCTTAAGATCCAAAGGTTTGGGTCTGTGTCCACCTGTACAAATTGGTGAGGATTTTTATCAAGCCTTCCCCAGGAAAAGGGGTGTAGGGCTTAGGGGGATATTTGGGGGGGGGGGAAAGACGTCTCCAAGTGAGCTCTTTCCCTGTTCTTAGTTTAACACGCTTGGTGGTGGCAGCATAGGGTTCAAGGACAAGGCAAAGTTTGTACCTTGAGGAAGTTTTTACCCTAACCTGGAAAGAATAATCTTAGGGGGTCTTTCATGCAGGTCCCCACATCTGTACCCTAGAGTTCAGAGTGGGGAAGGAACCTTGACACATGCATTCATGTTCCTAAAGCACAGTGAGATCCCATGATGGAAGGGGTTATTTACATTCAGAGAACTACTGGTGCTCAGTTACTTCAAGATAAATAGAGCCTAAAGCCTGGTCTACACCTGAAACTGCATTTCTCAAACTCTGTGTTTGCTTACAAAACCAGTGTAGACAGGATTCAGCATACTGTGCAGAAAAGAGCACACAGCTCAACAACACGAGCAAACTGTTACATCTTACCTGAACTGAGCACTGGTGACTAGAGAGGGAAACAGAGTGGGCAGTGCTTAGGGGCTTACGCGCATTCCACTGATGAAAATCGTAAGAGCTCTGCAGCAGCCATATTTTAGGATTTCAGCTACTCAGGATGCCAACCAAGAAGAGAGGCTCACTTGATTGTGATCAAGTGCTGGACTCAGAAATAACTGAGATGAGGGGCAACTTTGAGGGCCCATCATTAATGAGCCCACTTCCAAAAGTTCTAAGGCAAAGTTTCACTAACAGCCAGCGGCCTCATGCAGTGTGTTAGGAATAGCATTTTTGTCAGTACACAAGCCTGCCAGGCCTCCTTCCCTCATCTTCTTTCAATTGATTGGATTGTAAGAATAACAAAGTAACCACGCTCAAAGGCCCTACTGGGTGCTCTGCTGTGCTTTCATTAGGACGAAATGAACGGAACAACTGAGCACTCAGTTTGTATGTTTTTGAATACCTGATGATTATCTATGGGCAATTAGAGACCACTATGCAGTCAACTCTGACATTATCCCTAACAAAATGTAAATGAAACTGCCCTCCTCTTATTCTCCCTCACATACTGTAATCTCAAACTGGCTGCTTCCCAAAAGCATTTTCTAGACAGAAGGAAAAGCAGGCACATGTGTTTGCAGTTACCATCGCTACTGCTCCTTGGTCAGCCAAAAGGTGATGCACATATTAAGTGCAGTTGTATTTCCTATTATTTTATTTGAGTAGTATAGATTAAACATATTGCTTACTTTAGTACCCCCACATCCCATTGAATTTTACATGCACAGTCCAGATGTACAGGGGAAATTTTAGCCAAACAGCTCCTATTAAAACCATGGTAGCCAAGTGGCTGAACACCAGGCAACTCTGAATATATACATGACAGGTTACTACAGTCATATTACTTTGTCTTTCCATGCAATGACTAAACAACAAAATAAGCTACAAAAGATATTGACTTCCAAATCAGTTCAACATCTAGTTTTGAGCTTTCAGTTTAATCAACAGCCCCTTCTACAAATGTTCCATCCAGTCTGAAATTTAGGGAGAATGTTTATGGAGGCGAGCACAAGCTGAGTTTAGTTATTCTGCAAACTATATCCAAGAAGAGCTATAGGATTTAGCTGTGTCCAGCAGCCTGAATAAGAAATTCCTTTTATTCTCAGTGTAGCCAAGTCCACTCTTTGCTTTACTGGGAGGGACACAGCAGAAACCATCTAACTAGGTCACATGTCACAAGAGGAAAAGCAAACTTCCATATTACAGCCATTCTGATATATGCAAAGCTCCATTGGATCTGCAACACAACAGTTTACATTATATTTTGGGTTTTTTTTTCCAAAAAAACCCCAAAGCTTTATAAAACATACAGCTGAGTGCTGCCAGTGTGCTTAGCACGGAACAGTATAAAGAGCAAGACAGGGGTCTTGCCTCAAATTACAGAGACTGGACTCATAATAAATCAGTGGACCAGAGAAGATCCAATCTCACAGCAAAGATTTCATCCCCCTAGAAAAACAGTTTGCATTTTTGGTGGATTATAAGGGCTATGAATCTGTGAAGTACAGTATACCTAGTATATAAACTTGGGGTTTTCTCTAACAATTATATCAATAGTGTAAGTGGTTGGAAAATTAAAACATTTTTTCAGGAAAATTATGTAAAATGTGACCAAATTTTGAGAAAAATGTTGTTCAACAAGCTCTAATCAATGCTCCTTTTAAAAAAATGTATGAACACCCTTATTCCCAGTGCCTCATTCAAGTACCTGCGTTGGAAGCTGCAGGACTATGCTGGGGGAAGGGGCAGAATGGAGAGAAATCAGCCCCCCTCCCCTCCGAGAACCAAAGCAAAATGCAAGCCACTTTACAGAGGCTACTTATTTCAATGTTTGAAGTGCTTTGTGGCCCTTTTCAAGGGGACAGAGGAATCCTTGTAACCACATATCATGCATGCCAGCCTGTCTGGACCCCACTGCCATCTTCACTTTGTGTACTGACAAAGGAAACCATCATATCAGAGCCATCTTTGTGGCCTCCTTAAATGCTGCCCTTCCACTGAACATCAGAACTCCATCATTTCCACTGCCACAAGGAAGCAGGGCAAAACTAACATCCTATTCCTTTTAGGCCTTTAAGACACTGACCTGCATTGAGTGTTGTGCAGAGCCATTGCACCCACAGGGCATGTGCAGATACTTCTACCTTGAAGGGATGCTGCTAGCTACAGCTACAGCTAGCAATGACCATGTCTCATCCCTGGCTACTTGAAGTGGGGAACACTGCTAGTAGTTCTAATCTTACACAAGGTAAGTACAAAGGCTGGGCCTTTGATCAGCCCTTGTATAGAGGCGTTGGGAAGACTCCTTCTGTCCTCTCATATACTGGCCCAGTGGCTAATCATATTCTGATCCATAAAAAAATAACAGCATGTTCTTATTATAAACACCATACACACAATGCTGTATTATACATTTCTGAAGTGTAAACTTGATGACTCATCTCCAAGATTCTGTGGTACGATATATATATAGTCACTGTCATTAGTTTATTGTCCCAGCCACACAGAAAGAAAGAAGATACAAAGGTTTAATTAGGCTGCAGCTTTATTAACTCATTTGGGTACTATCTGACAATAAATCATACAGTGCAGGTCTATTCTTTCCTTGATCATTTCCACCTATTTAGGAGAGGGACTATCAGCCCTTCTCCCCTGTCCTAGCCCCTGGTTGGGATCCCACCATCATCTTCATATGGGGGTTAAGCAGAGCTGGGGGAAAGAGGGTTGTCTCCCTGCTGTACCAGACATTAGAAACCAGCCTTCCTCAGCTTCCTTACAGGATGACTTCTCCTAAATCCAATTCCAATTCTACTTTATCAGGGAACTTGACCTCCTAAGGATCGAGTACCTGCTTTGGACTCCGGCCACCTGCTAAGTTGTAGCAACTTGAACCTTACCTCCTGATCTACTCAACTAGGTCCCTCCGATGCTGTGGGGAAGGTGACAAAAACCCATGCCACCCAGCCAATCTGGCAGTGAGGGAAAAATTCTTTCCCAGTCCCCAAACAAGTGACTAGTGCAATGGCCACAGCAGGCCATAAAACCCAGCCCTGTTCTGATCCCTGTTCTGATGGGTCGGAGGGTGGGGACTGCTCTTCTGGGGTAAAAGGGGGCTTTGTCTGGTTGGAACACAGTATAAAGACCCGCTCCCCCCCAGGTAGCCACTGGTCAGTGGCCCATTTGAGCCACTTCCAGTCCACTGCTGACTCAGGTGATAACCCACCCCACCGGTCCTTCCCATCTTAACTCAAAGGAGGGGGAAACCCTTGAAGGAGTCCTGACCCCTTTTCTTCCTATTGGTCAGACTAAGTCCTCCTTCAGTCAAGACTAAAGGAAATGTATTTCTACCAATGCCAGTACATCCTCTTACAGTATTCACATCAAATTTGTCTTATTCTTCCTTATCTGTATCTCATATTTTCTAAAACAGCTATTGTATTAGACTAATAACAATACTGCATTTTTAGTGAGAATAATATTAATCCAGGGTAATCACTGTATGTATGGTAATACCAAAAAGATATAAAACTTGGGGAAATAATTAACTTCATAGAGAACAAGCTCTTTTTTTCCATTTTATCCTTCGGTGAACATAAAAATGGATTTTATAGGTGACAAATGTGCTTCTAAGTAAAATCGTGTTAAAGGATGTATAAGTAGGGGCATAGCGAGCAGATCGAGGGACGTGATCGTTCCCCTCTATTCGACACTGGTGAGGCCTCATCTGGAGTACTGTGTCCAGTTTTGGGCCCCACACTACAAGAAGGATGTGGATAAATTGGAGAGAGTCCAGCGAAGGGCAACAAAAATGATTAGGGGTCTAGAGCACATGACTTATGAGGAGAGGCTGAGGGAGCTGGGATTGTTTAGTCTGTAGAAGAGAAGAATGAGGGGGGATTTGATAGCTGCTTTCAACTACCTGAAAGGGGGTTCCAAAGAGGATGGCTCTAGACTGTTCTCAATGGTAGCAGATGACAGAACAAGGAGTAATGGTCTCAAGCTGCAATGGGGGAGGTTTAGATTGGATATTAGGAAAAACTTTTTCACTAAGAGGGTGGTGAAACACTGGAATGCGTTACCTAGGGAGGTGGTAGAATCTCCTTCCTTAGAGGTTTTTAAGGTCAGGCTTGACAAAGCCCTGGCTGGGATGATTTAACTGGGAATTGGTCCTGCTTCGAGCAGGGGGTTGGACTAGATGACCTTCTGGGGTCCCTTCCAACCCTGATATTCTATGATCTTGTCTGCAAACTAAGTTATTGAGATGCATATTTTATCCACAATTTTATTGCTGAGGATGAACAATCGTCTTATGCAATTGTATCAAGTAAATGTTTTTCCTCTGGAGAGGAAGAAGACAGGAAAAATATTTTTACTAGATGGTTTTCTTTCCTTGAAAGGGATGCACAACAGTGCAGTAGCTAACACCTGGGAATGCTAGTTTTGAAAGAGTTCTCACCATTCTAGTCCTAAAATTGAGGGAGGCAGAACAAATTACAATCAGAATGTAAGTGCACACTTCAAGCTGAATTAATTTGTATGTTATTCAGTCAATAGATTGCAGGTGGTAACAAACCATACATCAGAAATTTTGCTCTGGAATTTCCTGTTGTTGAGAATCCAAACTTCATGTCCATATTTCTTCTGTCTCACTTAACAATGAGGGTTTCCATCTCAGTCTTTAATTCATTATTATGGTTTATGTATGTAGTTATAAAGCCTTCAGTGCTCCTCGGCAATACACTAAATAATATACAAGATGGCAGGGCTGTTTTAAGTAACTCTGCTCTGCAATAGTCTTCTTTTGTACCACACAAACGTGTTCGTTTCTCACACTGAAAAAGGTAGTCTTGCACTTAAATTACATTCTAGCCTTGTAATGGTGCACGACTGACACCGGGCAAGCAAAAAGTATTCCAATCCTGGTCCATGCCAATGAAATTACTAAACAGATTTTCAATGTTCTTACTCCTCCCATCCAAACAAACAAACACACACAACTGCAAATTGATTTGGATTGATTCTGAACTACAGCATTTGACTGTAGAATCTCTTGGAGAAGAGGCTTCACTACTCTTATAGCACCATCTACTGCCCAATGTGGGCAGAAGCATCGGTGACACTCAAAAGGAGCAGGATGTTGGTGCTCCTGAACAGGGGTAGTTGGAATATGGAAGCCACCATGGAAACATAGGATGGGAGAAGAGCAAATGAGAATTATTCAGTCTTTTAAGACTTGAAAATAAAGCATGTATATTGTGAGCACCTATTTTATATTTTTGGTTCTGAATGCAAAATGTCACAGTGATTAACAATTGATGATTATCCAATTTCAAACCATGCTCCACTGTGGTTTATGTTTTGTTTTAACTTACTTAGAATCAAAACAAAAACAAAAAAACCATTTGTTTCCCCAGCAGGCTTTTCTATCTATACTTGCCATTTCTGTCACCTTTGATTAAGGACTTCATTAGAATAATACTGTAGGAGCTGTAGAAATGCCACCCAAAGACAGTGAAGTATTTCCTATGCAGTTTCACTAAACAGAAAATGAATGAAGTGTGTGTGGGGGGGGAAGTACGGTAAATTCAGTTCAGCTTGAACTGATGGCAAACTAGGGACTACAAATGGTTTTGGAATAAATTCTCCTGCTGGGTAATAACATGAATTTCACTAAATATATAGAACACTTTTAGAAAACAGCTTCCACATCATCCATAGGTTTGATACAAATTTACCTTCCAAAACAAGATAAATTTTCACAGTACAATCATTTCTTCCTTATAACATAATTAGGTGCAATACTATGACATCAGGATTCACAAGTAGTTGCCAAAAACAGCTGTTCACAGTATTGATGCCTGGAAAATACACAGTACTGAAGGACTCCAAAAGTAACCATTGGAACAGTTTTTCAGTTACATGAATCTTATGGACTAACTGAACAGGTTATGTATGTACCATATAGTGTATTTGCTTAGTCACATTGTATGGTACATATTATATTTTATTGTTCATTACATTCTAAATTAAACATAATCCGCCTTGGTTCATTTCAAGCTTTTTTCACATATACTACAATCCTATAGTGAAACTAGCATTCAGTACTGAGGAAACCACAATGCCTTGTATTTCAAGGTGTGTTGACGTTTGCACGTTATCTTTCAGTGTATTAATTTCTATGACAACAGCTGTTATTCTCTCCCTGTTAGTTACAATACTAGTTCACATCTGGAATCCCATCACTTCGTTCTCAGAGAATTTAGATCTCAGGGAGACATCAGTTCAAGCATTACAACTCAGGAACAAAGGACCATTTACCAGGGACACACTCGGAAAAGGGGAAACTGAGGGACAGAAAGCAATCAATTTAAGTGGATTTGGTCCCAAAAAAAGCAGTTAGTTGAACATTATATGAAAATGACATGATACTTTGTTTCCAAATTTCACTTAGCCTTTTAACAAGGAACACTATTGGATGAGAAAGGGAACAGCGTGAAAAAATGCTGCCGAAAAGAACAAGGAAAGGACATGGTTTCTAAATAAAAGTCATTTTTAAAATGGCTCCTTTTAACAGCCTTAGTGCTACAAAGCTACTGTGCCTTGACTTCCAATTTTGGTACATTAAATCCTCTGTCTAATCACCTCATTATTTAATAACACCATTCTACTCAAAAGACTTGGCTTTCTGACAATGGCATATGAATGAGGGTGAAGCATACATGAATAAAATATGAAACCAAATCTAAGGAGATCCAAGATGAAATGTGTATTTGTAACCAAGTTTTAAAAGTTTATAGTGAAAGAACATTGCTTCCTAGGTACTGTTTTCTATAGCACTGGAATTTCATATGATTAACACACCTTTCCTCAAATTGATCAGATAACGTCGTTGTATATATAAGACAATTATTATCTAATAAATAGAAAACAAGACTAATACATTCACCTAGCAAGGCAATTTGAGTCTTCCTAGATAAAACAATAGGATTACACAAGGGTTAAGTCTGAATCTTGAGTTATATTATATAGGAATGAAGCAACTTAACTCAAGTAAAGATTTCTTCAATTTTTTTCTTCTTACATTTTTCAGTGCTAAACAAAATAGTAAGAAGACAGGAGGTTAGTTGGGCTAAACAACAACTAAAAAAAATGACTCTTCGACTGTGAAGTTGAATTTAGATGCTATGTCCTATTATGCAGAGCTTGCAGTCTATATAAACCAGACAAAATGTAGTCAGTGCACAGTGAAAATCTCAAAGGGAATAGACAATATGTTATTTCTGATCCTTATTAACTCAATTTTGATATGTGCATCACAGGACAAATGAATGTTTTGAAGGGATGTGAAGAGCTGGTAGTGGCTTGATGGAATGGAACTAGGAGGGAACTCCAGGAACATAAACATTGGAATTTCCCACCTTTCTTCAAGCAGTCTATATTCATAATAGAGTGTCCAAATACAACCTTTCCCAGGTTTGGATATTTATCACTGGCTCACAAAACTGAGTATAAGCCTTCTACCTATTATTAGATTTTCCCTATAGAATCTCCTCTGTCCCTGTAATAGTTCCTTTTCTGCCAGAGGGACATTCCACATCCCCTAATATCTTCTGGTTGGAGCTAACAAGATCCATCTGCCATCATAAGTCAGTAGCAATTACCGCCTTTAGATGCTATCACTTGAGGACTTGGAGGTGGGGGATATAGGGCATGCACCAACTCTCCAGTGAGAGGGCTTTCCAGTAGGTTTAAAGGGGAGGGGGGTGACAAAAGTCCATAAGCAAGCATAAAAAAAGGTAAATTTAACAAAGGGTTGGATGTTGTGTAATTTTCCATGTCTTCCCACATCCTGGTCATGACAGCCTGTGACGCTCTGTACCTTGCGGGGGAACACCCTGCACCCCCACGTTCATCCTTATAATATGATTGAGTGGTATCCAATGCAAAGTTTGTCATCTTGGGTGTCTTCAGAAGGCTCATGTTGCAGAGTTTTGTTGTTATAGGAATGTTATAATAGTTGTTATAGTAATGTTCTAGGTTGTGATTTCATGTCTTTAGTTATGAGGCTGAAAATGTGTCCTCATGGCTTAAAACAAACCCAGGCAAAAACTCTCAAAGAGCAGAGGGGCAGTTCACACCTCATCGGGGAATGTATGGGACAAACCCACCTCAGGCTCACAGGAACAAAGGACACTGGCCTAGGCAGCAACAAAGGAGCAGTTGGACTCTCGAGTGAGTCACCCCCGTTACTTTTGTCAGTTTGGCATACAATGAGGTAACGCTCACCTGACTCTGAAAGGGGGCAGGGCAAACCAAGAGGGAAGAAAGAACATAATAAAAGGGAGAGACATTTGCCATGCTCTTCCTCTCTCTTCCACCTCCATCTACAGACACCACCACCAACCGACTGAAGTACTGATCAAAGGGGAGAGCCTGGCTGAAGGGTAACCAGCCAGCCTGTGGTGAGAAGCATCTAAGTTTGTAAGGGCACTGAAAGTGTTAAGATCAGCTTAGAATGCATTTCACTTTTATTTCATTTGACCAAATCTGACTTGTTATGCTTTGACTTATAATCACTTAAAATCTATCCATGTAGTTAATAAATCAGTTTATTCTACCTGAAGCAGTGCGTTTGGTTTGAAGCATGCCAGAGACTCCTCTTGGGAAAACAGGCCTGGTACATATCAATTTTTTTTGTTAAATTGACCAACCTGGGCATAATTGGGCACTGCAAGAGCTTCCTAGGGTTGTGTCTGGGACCAGAGATATTGGCTAGTGTCATTCGCTTGCATAATCCAAGGATCAGCTTACATGCCAGAGGCTATGTGTGAACAGCCCAGGAGTGGGGGTTCTCACAGCAGAGCAGGGTAAGGCTGGCTCCCAGAGTCAAGGATTGGAGTGACTCAGCAGATCACCCATCTGGATAACACCAGAGGAACATCACACAGCCCCAAAGGGGTCAGTACTGGGTCCAGTATTATTCAATATTTTCATTAATAATTTGTATAATGGAGTGGAGAGTATGCTTACAAAATTTGGCAATGATAGAGCCCTACCAAATTCATGGTCATGAAAAACACATCACAGACTCTGAAATCTGGTCTTGTGTGTGCTTTTATCCTATATTATACAGATTTCACAAGGGAGACCAGCGTTTCTGAAATGTGGGGTCCTGATCCAAAAAGCAATTGCCAGGAGAAGCAAGATTATTATGTTGGGGTCAGTGTATTGCCACCTTTACTTCTGTGCTGCTTTCAGAGCTGGGCAGCCAGAGAGCAGCGGCTGATGGTCTGAAGGCAGCGCTCCACCAGCAGCAGCGCAGAAGTAAGGGTGGCAATATCACCTCCATGCCATCCTTACTTCTGTGCTGTTACCTTCAGAGCTGGACAGCCAGAGAGTGGTGGCTGCTGACTGAGGGCCCAGCTCTGCAGGCAGGAGCACAGAACTAAAGGTTGCAGTACTGTACCATGCCATCCTTACTTCTGTGCTGCTGCTGGCAGCGGCTTTCCTTCAGAGCTGGGCTCCCAGCCAGTGCTCTCCAACTGCCCAGCTCTGAAGGTAGCGCCATCACCAGCAGCAGTGCAGAAATAAGGGTAGCAGTATCGCAACCCACCTTACAATAACCTTGTGCCCCCCCCCACCCCTTTTGGGGTCAGGAGGCCTACCATTTCAATGCCATGAGATTTAAATAGCTGAAATCATGAAATTTAAGATTTTTAAAATCCTATGACCGTGAAATTGACCATAATGGACCATGAATTTGGTAGGGCCCTAGCAACGATACCAGGTTTTAAGGATTAAAATTCAAAATGACCTTGACAAACTGCAGAATTAGTCTGAAATCAACAACATAAAGTTCAATAAAAAGAAGTTCAAAATACTTCGCCAGTTAGGAAGGGAAAAAAAAAAAATCAAATGCACAACTACAAAATGGGGAATAACTGGCTAGGTGGTAATGATCCTGAAAGGATCTCGTGGCTGTAGTGGATCATAACTGAATACTGTTCATGTGCAGGCACACTGTTTTCTAGTACAGAAAAAAAAAATCTTTGGGAGGGGCCTGGAGGTGTATTTCTCTAAAAAATTGTATTTCTAATGTTTTTTTCAAACCCTGGCAGGGGGCACACAGGGTTTATCTTCCTCTAGCATAAGCAGTGGGTCCAGTCACCAAACACCATCAATCCTTTGGAGGGCCAGAGCCATTTGCATAGAGACCCAGTGCTTTACTTTTTCTCCTGGCTGCCCACAGTTTTCCCTTGGCATTCTTCTCAGCAACTGGGCACCACTACCCTCTGCTCCCTCCTGGTACTGATGGCAATGAGAGCAGGACCAGGATAAAGAGTGCACTTTGCATGTTTTTCAAGGATGACAGAGTTTCTGCAGCACAGTGAATTCCCTATGAGTGGTTTGTGATGGATTGGACCCCCCCCTTTTCGGGGTGTCACCTGATGTGCTGGGGTCCCACTGTTCCACCAGCCTGGGCTTCCTCACCCTGCCCTTGCTATGCCAGGCTCTCAATCCTTTTCTAGCACACACACAGGTAAGGCCACACCAAGCTGCAGACACAGACTGAAATCAGCTCTGTGTGAGAGGATTCAGCTCGGGGATTTACCCAGCACTCATGTGCACACCTCCTTTGGGGTGTTGTCATAAATATAAAGGGAAGGGTAACCACCTTTAAATCCCTCCTGGCCAGAGAAAAAACCCTTTCACCTGTAAAGGGTTAAAAAGCTAAGATAACCTCGCTAGTACCTGACCAAAATGACCAATGAGGAGACAAATTACTTTCAAAGCTGGAGGGGAGGGGGAAACAAACGGTCCTCTGTCTGTGTGATGCTTTTGCTGGGACCAGAGCAGGTATGCAGGTCAGAACTCCTGTAAAGAGTTAGTAAGCAATCTAGTTAGATATGCGTTAGATTCTGTTTTGTTTAAATGGCTGATAAAATAAGTTGTGCTGAATGGGATGTATATTCCTGTTTTTGTGTCTTTTTGTAACTTAAGGTTTTGCCTAGAGGGATTCTGTGTGCTTTGAATCTGATTACCCTGTAAGGTATTTACCATCCTGATTTTACAGAGGTGATTCTTTTACTTTTTCTTTAATTAAAATTCTTCTTTTAAGAACCTGATTACTTTTCCTTGTTCTTAAGATCCAAGGGTTTCGGTCTGTGTTCACCTATGCAAATTGGTGAGGATTTTTATCAAGCCTTCCCCAGGAAAGGGGGTGTAGTGCTTGGGGGGGATATTTTGGGAGGGAGATGTTTCCAAGTGGGCACTTCCCCTGTTCTTTGTGTAGCACTTTGGTGGTGGCAGCTTTTAACCTAAACTGGTAAGAATAAGTTTAGGGGGGTCTTTCATGCAGGACCCCACATCTGTACCCTAGAGTTCAGAGTGGGGAAGGAACCTTGACAGGTGTAAACCCAAAATAATATTGTCTTGTGCTGTATAGAGAGATCTGTACTGCACAAGCTCATAAACCTGTCCCCCTCCCTTAATGTGGAGGGAGATATGCACACTTCCCTCTCCCCTGCCCCCCATATGAATTGCACAAACTGGGTTTTTGAATAAAAAAAACAAGTTTATTAACTACAAAAGGTAAATTTTAAGTAATTATATGGGATAGCAACCAGAACCAAGCAGATTACTGAGCAAACAAAACAAAACATGCAACCTAAGCTTAATTCATTGAAGAAACAGGTTACAAATAGTAATTTTTCACCCTAAATGTTGTTTTAGGCAGGTTGCAGAGTTTCTGTAGCCTAGCGTTCTATTTATTTCTCTTCACAGGCTAGACCCCGTCTCAGCCTGGACTCAGCACTTGCCCTTTTCCAGCTTAGTTCCTTTGTTTCTTCTGGTGCTTTCCACAGTCTTCCTTCTTGGGCGGGGAAGCAATGGAGAAGAGCTTTGATTAATGCTGGGAAGTGAGTCAAATAGGATTTGCATAAGGTGGGAATCCTTTGTTTCCCGTGGAAAAATACCAGGAGTGTCCAAGGTGGTACTCCATACCAGGTGACATTAGCACATGACCTTGCAGGGTTAAAGCAACCATGAGACAAGGTTTATTTGTAACATTCACAGGAAGGAACTCCAGGAAGACTAGAGATCAGGATCTTCAAAGACGCATTGTCTTTCTTAATGGCTTATCCAGGCTGATTGCATGTCTGGTGGGCGTTTCCCAGCTGTAACCACAACTGTAATTGTTATATAGTCAATATTCTTAACTTCAGATACAGAAATGATACATGTATACAAATAAAATAATCCAGTGTTTCCCAAACTTGGGATGCCACTTGTGTGGGGAAAAAGCCCCTGGCGGGCCCGGCCGGTTTGTTTACCTGCCATGTCCGCAGGTTCGGCCAATCGCGGGTCTCACTGGCCGTGGTTCGCTGTGCCTGGCGAATGGGGGCTGATGGAAGCTGCGGACAGTATGTCTCTCGGCCGTGCCACTTCCCGCAGCCCCCACTGGCCAGGGAACAGTGAACCGCGGCCAGTGGGAGCTGCGATCGGCCAAACCTGCGCACGTGGCAGGTAAACAAACCGGCCGGGCCCACCAGGGGCTTTCCCTGCACAAGCAGTGTCCCAAGTTTGGGAAACACTGGAATAATCATATTCAGTAAAACATAACCTTTCTAATGATACCCATCTTGCATAAAACATATCTTAGTTATGCCATATTTATATGATATTTCTATGAAGAATATGGGATATAGCATCACAAGGTTGTGTCTGAGTCATCAAGAATTCCCTTACAGTCCAGAGAGACAGGTAAATATCTAGAATTTAGCTCCTGAGAAGCATGTTTCTGCTTAGGGTACATATCTTCTCCCAGTGTAAACTCAGTGGCAGCAATAGTTAAACAATGATGCATAGGAACCTTTCTGATGCATGAGCCAGAAAAGAATTATGCTCCTTCTCCCAGAGGTGAATCAGCTCTGCTAAAGTAACAGTAGTAAATGTTTTTGTCACTATAATAAGCAAGTATGACTGATTAAACCCAAAGGATAGTCTGCTGAGTATGAAAGTGCTATTGTTTTATATACTCATTATCCAGGATAGAACTGCACTTGAAGGAAACAAGGGGTCAAGAATATCTCAACAGTTAAACTTCCATTTATGTCCTGAAGTGAACTGATGGGTCCATGTAAGCTGTGGATGTGTGTTTATGGTTCCTTCAGTTGCACAGTAAGGTTAAATATTTCAATTCCCATCCATTTTTTTTTCAACATCAGTATATTGCTTCAGTTCTTTATGAAATAAAGTGGTTTACAATTATGTTACGCAAAGTATCCAGTACTTGCACTGTCTTCAAATATTCTCCATATCCCTGCACCTAGATATTGCTGAAATAATCCAAACAATCTATCATTTAGACCTCTGTGTGCTACAGCCTCTCATAATTCACAGCTGTCTTTGAACAACGTGTTAATTTCTCCACTCATCCTCTATAGCACCCTTCCTGCTGCTGTTAATCAGACCATTTTGTTTTCTATTTTAAATCTGCTATGAAACCTCCCTCTACACCCCCAATGCATATGGTATGGTATTCTTTACTGCAACGTTCCTTACTGAATTTACAGCATTATTTATTATTACATATATTGTGACATTTATCAGTGAAAGGGAACAAAGCTCACTTCCCCTTCTCCACAGGTTAAATGGCCAAAGAGGAATCAAGGTGTATTTCATAGAGTATATAGGAAATCAAGTGACTAGCTTCCCAGAGCATAAAGGAGAACAACTTAAAAAGTGGCAAGATTCAAGCTTAGCCAGATCTCTGGTGGTAGTAAAGAGCTTTGTGCTGAGAGCCTGCCATTGGCCTATGTATACTCAAACATAGGTCATTTCAGTGCCCCAATAAAATGCACTTGATGAGAAGATGACATGACATAGTTTAGATATTATCAGCATATTAATGGCGCTATCACCCATAGAATCTCCTTATCCCCCATAGGCTTCATGTTGAACAGGAGAGACTACAAAATTGAGCCCCATGAGATTCAACAGGCAAGTGTCTTCAAAGAGGAGGAGAAACTGCTCATCACAACCCTCTGGAATCTGAGAGAAGACAGTGAAGCCATCTTAACAGGACTATCCCCATCTGCTAGATCCTCTAGGTGGGTCATGATCAATAGTATATCCAAGGCCACCAGAAATGTAACATCTACTTCATTAGGCTACTAGAATTGGCCCATGATCCATTGGCTAGAATTGGCCCAGTTGGCCACAGAGTTGGCCTGCTTATAACCATGAACACCTTAACAACCACAGAGCAAAATCCTTCTGTTTCACACTTCGGATCTCATTGTCAGTGTTGATTTCTACTGTGTATTCTGCACTTATGGGCAGAGATTTTCAAAGCTCAGTGAGGGATTTAGCCCCACAACTCCCATTGAAATAAGGAGGAGTTGTGGGCTAAATCCTCTAGCCATCCATGAAATCTCAACCATTCTGTATATAGAATTCCCACTAGCAACACTAGGAAATCAAAGAAATGCAGATTATGCATTAGATGATGTCATTGTGCATGAGTGTGCTGCAGCCTGGAAAAACAAATAAGAAGTTTGCTAAGATGCCCTCCGTACAAATAACTGTCCTGGTGCACTTTTCAATAAAGAAAAACAAATCTTAATATCTAATTCTTGGGGCATACATCATTTCTACAGATCTTGAAATACAAATAACCATGCATCTATTTTTGGAAACAGTTAAAGAAGTTGAAGGGCATATAAATGTTTGGTGTATTACACATGCAGTAGGTTACAACCTTTTCATTTTTCTACTTTGGTTTTAGAAATCCAAGTTAACAGAACATACAGTTTACACATGCTACCTTTTACATACAGCTCAGGCTTGCAACAAAATTAGAGAAAACAGAAGCAATTTACTCTGACTTGCTCATAAAAAAATATAACTAATTGCCCCTTTTGCACACTACCAATTTAACATCTTCAAAAGGTCTATCTTTAAGTTCACCTCTCTTCCCACCCTACATCTCATATGCGCACACTCATGCACAGCCTCCTCGTTGGGCCTAACAATTTATTTCTATATTGCAGCATACAACGTTAGTGTAAAAGAGAACACCCCCTCCAACACACACACAAACTCACTCTCTCCTCCCTCCACCGCCCCCGGCTCTGAATGAGTACCCTCCTGAAATATATTCAGATCAAGAAGTACTGATGTGCAACAGCTCAGTAGAGATTCAAATCTTAAATGTAAACCAAAACAAGAAGGTATGAAAAAACAAAGCCATAAAGTACATTCAGCTTTTTCTAACATCTGTTCTGGTCAAACATAATGATTTCTTTCTTTTTAAAAATCTTGCTTGTTAGTTTGAACTGGGTGCATTTTTCTTGTAAATATTTAGTTCACCAGTATGTTTATTTCAGCTGTGAACATTTTTCTCTCTGAAAGGAGGTGGCCATTGTGGGGGTGATGGGAGGGTGGATTGAACTAATCTCCAATGCAAGTGCGAACAAAGGCTCTCCTTTCATATGGGAAGCAAACCATATATTGGTCAAAACTCACCATATTTGCTAGGCCCTGCCCATCGTGAATTGGTAGTCACAGCAGGAGACTTACTCTGGATTACTTCTGTTTGGGTTTAAATTTTGGAACCTTTGCTAATTAAGTAATTTAATGAAGTGTGCTACAAAGCTAATATGCCTTGTAATAAATCTCTGACCTTTCCCATAGAACACTGCTGCATATTTATTATTTTAGTGTATCTTATGGCAGAATCCCTTTTTTAAATTTGAATTAATTTCATCCCTCACCCGCCCCAAAAATAGCACAATAAACTGTCACAGACTGCATGGGCCAAATATCCCTATTTAGAGGGAATCCTCCATGTCTATATTGTTAGGGGGAAAAATTCTTTCATTTCCGTCTCTTGTAGTCTACAAATCAAATTTCTACCTTTTTTTTTTTTTTTTTTTGGGGGGGGGGGGGGGGGGGTTATACTAGAGCTGGCTGGTGAAGATAATACAATATTTCAAATTTTCTACAAAATTCAATCATTGACCAAAATACAAAAATTGAAATTTGATTTTTTTTTAGCCAGCTCTTATCTATACATTTTTAAAAAAAGTGTCTGTAGTATCTAGGTGTTAAATACATTAATAAGATTATGAAGTCACACAATTTTTAGAAGTTTTTAAGGTCAGGCTTGACAAAGCCCTGGCTGGGATGATTTAATTGGGGATTGGTCCTGCTTTAAGCAGGGGATTGGACTAGATGACCTCCTGAGGTCCCTTCCAACCCTGATATTCTATGATTCTATGACACTGTCCAGAAAAAATAAGTGTGTAGCTACCTTGGCTCATGTAGCTACCATGTTCAGCAAGGCTAACAATTTCTCAGCTGAAGATTAAGCCCAAAGTTGCAGCCTCAAGTTGTTTACAAGTGCCAGACTATAGCCGACCTCTCTGTCTGTTCACAAAGGTTAGGAGGAAAGGCAGAATGAATGTTTCTTCTCCCTGAACATCTGCCTTCCCGACCATCAAGCACAACAGGGTCTACTCACAAATTACAGTCCCTGTACTGTATGACTGATCACATCTAGCAATATTAGCTACCACAGAAAGGGAGGGTTAGGGAAGATTGGGGGGCTGTGTCCCTGCCTCACCCATCCACTGACTAGTTTAGCTCGAAAGCCATAGAGGGGCACACATGCTGCATCCCAAAAGGGTAAAGCACTGGCTGATCTTTTCCGTGCACCACGGAGATGCAGGAAGTATTGTGCCTCCCTGAGGTATGTTAACTCTTGGAGCTCCCATTGGAGTGGTTCAGCTTCACACAAGTCTAGCATCTCCTTTCAGGCACAATTGAGCTTGAAATTAGACCAATAATGACAGACAAATGATGACTGACACTGGGGAAGAGGGAGACAACAGGAAAGGGAAAACTTGTCAAGATCGAATGTCGCAATTTCAGATGTTTCCTTCTTGCATGTGCAATTTGGATATTTGTTTTTTCTTTTGTCTAATATAATCATTGGTGACAGAGGCCATGTATTGCACTAGAGTAGAGATCAGTGATAGAAGGCCAGCCAAAAGAAGTGAATGTTAGAAATGGTTTAAAGGAGGAGAGGGGTGGCTCCTGGCAAACAGGAGAAGGAGGAGGGTTACAAAGAAGAAGGTTACAAAGGAATAGTCAGGCAAGAGCAGTGAGTTGAGCAAGCATAACGCATGAATAGGGAAGCAGGAGAAGATTAAATCTGAAATGCAGGCTGCACCAGAGCTATTTAAAGATCTGGAGGTGAGGATGATGATTGATACTTGAAGTTAAGATCTGCAGGAATGAATGGAGCCAGTAAAGTGTCTTGAGGAGGGGAGAGAAAAATGGATGAAGTAGTAGAAGGAGGTGATGATTTTACCAGCAGCTTTGTGTCTGTTGATTAAAGCAGATTTTTTCCCCCCTCCTAGGGGATTTACAGTTAAAAATGTGTAAAGGAAATTGAAAAGAAGTTGCATTTGCAGGCATTAAAATTAATAGCTCCAAACCGGACATCTTTCAGATGCATTATTACATGTTTTAAACACATTCAACATATTTGCAAAAAGTTTTAATGAACAGACTTTATTCAGTAAAACTGTGACTTTTCAAAATAGAAATCATAAGTAATGTAAATGGAAAAACTGCAATGGAAAAGCCAGATTTACAACCATTTCATTTTACTAGCTGCAAACCCTTCTTATCAATTGTATTCTTTCAGTTAAACCAGCTGGTGCAGTATCTCAATAGAAAAAAAAAAACTAGAACTCTAGGTTATGCTAAATTTGTGTTGAAACTATTATATGTCTTGCATGATGAAATCCCCAGGAGGTACTTGGATATCAAGTGCTTAAAAATGCTTGGCTAGCAGCTGAGAGCTGTTATAAGAAAGAAGGGCATTTTTTTTAAAAAAAGGGGAAAGCCATACAAAATGGAAACATTTGGAGATATAAAGGGAAACTGTTACTTACCAGTTTATAAAATCTGGATTGGAAGAGATTTCAGTGACAATAGGGATTTTTCATCCTTTTTTAAGATCAGGGGTTGCAAAGGGAAATGATTCTCCAAAAAAATAAGAAAAAAAAACAAAAAACAAAACCCCCCAAAACAAAAAAAAACAAACAAACAAACTATAAAATGCTTTATTCAGTACACAAGAAGTACATATGTTTAACATATTTCTATTTATCCCAACATGGTATAAAGCAGCACCATATGAAATTCTTCATGGAAAAATATTTATTTTGACAGGAGCACTTTCAGATCATTTTAAAGGCTCATTTCAAATGCTATATTCTGCTGCCACCTTCTATGTTTCACAAGTGCCAGAAAGGGACTGAGAGACTCATTTTGCAAACATATTGCTTTGGAATGACCTGGCCATCAAACAGGGACTAAAACTGACCAAACACAGCAGTATTGATGCCAAGTTGTACAGAGTGACACTGACTGTAAGGGGACATCAGATAGTAGAATTTTGATATGGGATCTAAACTCATTTATTTAATGGCCCAAATAAAGGTATTTAGGCACCTAAAGATGCAGAAAGGTGTCTATTGGGATTTTCTGAAGCCCCTAGGTAGGACTCCACAAAACTCCCACCAAACCCTGTAGCACCTAAACTCACTTGGCACCTGTTTTTCACCATAAAAGTTCCGTATGTGCTTAAGTTTCTGCCTCTGAGCACATATGCACTGCTGCCTCCCTTGTCTGGACACCTATCTCCTGCCTGAGCCCCAGATCCACCAACCATGGGAAGAAAGGCATCCAGCCACCTAAATTGCATGCACTGGTCTGATCTAGTAGGTGCCCCTCTCAGCTCACCTACCAGATTCAGTCACATTCAAAATCAGGAAGAGAAGGAAGAACAAGTTTTGGTGCCCTTGGCTAACTTAGAACTTTTAGGCAGCAGTTAGAGAACTCTCTGAGAGGAGGTAGACCTCTGTTCATATCCTCCCACCTCTCAAGAGAGTTCTCTAACCACTGGGCTAAAAGTTATAAGGTGGACCTTTGCTGCCACCACCACTTCCTCTGCTCGTGTTGTGTGGAGTGAAGCAGCCACCTAACTCATTCCCTATAAGAAGCGGCTTAGACGCGTAAGCTGCCTAACTTGAGGCATCTGTTTCCAAGTTGGGGATCGCTGGCCCCTAAGTCCAGGTTGCTGGGAGCTGCCTATCTCCAAGAGAGATCAGGGCTTAGCACACACCCCCCTCTGGTCAGCATCTCCCATTGGCTAGTTTAGGCACCTCCCTGCCTTGTGTGTTTGCTTGTGTGGATCACATTCTTAGGCCCCTGTCTCTCCCCATTCACTGTACAGAGAGTCTAAGTGCCTAAGCTGGCTCTGGGAATCACAGTCTTGCTCCTGGATTTTCTGTACATCTAAAAGTTGGACATTGTGACACACAGCACTGCAATGCTTAAGTCCCTTTGTGGATACCACCTTAGGTACCTATTCACATCTTTAGGCACCTAAATACTTGTAAAAGCTGGGCTTTAGAATGTGATCTATGAGCTGGATCCATGTGACCATGCAGATTCCCAGTGATTTCAGAAGAACTCTCCATGTGTCTGCTCCAGCAGAAGACATTGCATCCTTAGGCCTCAACCATGAAAATAAATCAGAGTAAAACAGATTAATCCATATGTTTGGTTTACTTTTGAAGGAATGTGTGGGATAATTACAGATTTAAAATTCAACTTTAAACTGTACACAAAAGTACATGCACTAACACAGGCCTCAGCTCTCCTGTGACTGTACTCCTCCCCCTCTCACTTCCCAGAGCTCTTCCCACTCACAGACTCTCAACCCCCCCACTCATCCCTTATCTACCCCAAACCCCTGCAGGCTCCAGTAGCTGCCCTCTACCTCCAGCCTTCCCCCCGTCTCTTGAAGGGGACTGGGCTGAGCTCATCCATCAGCTCCCCATTCCTACACTATTGGAGGGTGAGATTGCTGCTGCCCAGCTCAGAAATGGGGCTGACTTGGTTGTGCTGTGCCTGGTCCATTCAGAACGCGCAGATACACACACCTACTTTAGTCAGCTGCTACCACAGCCCACAGCACAAGTGGCACAGTGGCCTCTAGCAGACCACGGGTAAACTAGAGGAAGCTCAGGCAAAATTCCAGAGCTGCCTGTGTTTTATTGCAAGATCACAAGAGCCCCTCAATACCCTGACACAGCCATATCACAAGCCTTTTCAATGCTGCCATTGTGGCACCATAGTGCACAATAGGACGACTCACATCATGCCTCCATTGTGATGCTGTAGGGCGGGGTTTTCAAACCCACCCAGCAGTGGCCCAACTGTGCTCCTATTGAAATCAAGAGTACATCACCAATTGTTGTCAGCTATGAGCAAAACCAGGTCAGTGCTGAGCATTTTGAAAACGTCACCCATGGTCAATGGGACTGTTCTTTCGGTTAAACTTAAACACATCTTAACAAGAATACCTGGCTCTTATATGGCACTTTTCATCAGTAGACCTCAAAGTGCTTTACAAAGGCGATCAATATCATTATCCCCATTTTACAGATGCAGAAGCTGAGGCATAGATTGGTGAATGACTTACCCAGCAAGCCAGTGGTAGAGCCAGCAATAGAATCCAGACCTTGTGAGTCCCATTTGAGTGTAGGATTCACAAGGCCACACTGCCTCTCTAATGTGATTTCTTGGATTCAGTCCCTAGTTCAAAACATGCTACAAAAGCCCACAGAGAAGACTCATGCTAGAAACATGTATGTCATTTGGATGATAAATATAGTACTGCCAGTCCTCTCCACAGAGCTTTTCTTTGGAGCAGAGAATGAAGTGTTTGATAAAAGGCTCCCAGTTTCACTATAAAAATTTCTGTTACATCCACCAGATAGTCTTTGATCATAGGAGGTCACAAAAGTTGATGAATTTAATCTCCTAATCCCTCAAGGAAGTAAGGTAGTATCACTATCCCAACTTTAAGATGAGGAAGTGCGGTTCCGATTGGTTAAGTGACTTAGTTTGGGAAGTCTGTAGGAAAGTTAAGAAAGGAGATTTGGATTCCTAACTCCCAGTTCTGTGCTTTAATTACAAACCAATTTTCCTCTTGTTATGCTTATATAGTGCTATTCAATTAGTCAGTACTCTCTAATAATAGTTAAGGTCATATTTGTGACATTTTTATTCATTCTGACTTTTTCTTCTATTCATTAAGCTGCTTCTTTCTTTACAAGTAGACATTTTACTTCACATTTGTTTATAGAAAATGAAAGTCTACAATTAGAGGACTTATCATTAAAAGTTCCCAGCAACAACTCATTGTTGTAGGTTCTATAGTCTAAAACAATGATATTGATTATAAAGCTTTACCATCAATTCCAGACAAGGAGCAAATATGCTCTCTGGATCTCAGGTAAGAGGAGATGGTTCAGCATTAACAGATGTGCTCCCCTTCCTCCCCCCTGCACTGTGACACAACATTCTCTTTTTTATCACTTTCATCCATCTCTCACCTGCCATTTGAATGCAGGAGTTTGTTCAGACATAATTGAAAAAGAACTGTAAACTCACTCTGAGTCTGAAATACATTGTCACTGTCAAGTGAAACACAAGAGGAACAAATAGCCTGTTCTGCTTTTTCATGACATGTATCTGACATATCTTATGTGTGATACCAGAGGCAAATATACTATGTTTTGAACCACAGTAGGTCCTCCTTTAGGACTGCTCATAAAACATGTCTTATCTCATTGCTTGCAGTTGGATTAGAGTATTGTGCTAATGTGCATTAATATCTGAAGAAACATCCCTAGGAATATGGATGTTATTTTTACTGATCCACTGTGCTTTGAAAATCATGCCCTATTTTTCCTTGTGTATCTTTCTACCTGGCTGCAAGAAAATGCCAAGGGGATGCAGGTAAAAACTTTGCCTCCAGACATTTATTAAATATCAAAGAGAACTGTATTTTACATGGGCTAGGACTTTCTCATGGAGACTTCATCTTTCACATTTACACTAATAATATGGCTTATTCCTAGAGCAAGGAATGCTAATTAGTGAAAAATTCACTGATAGGCATTCAGAAGCAGCAAAAGTAATGATATTGGGTATATACCTGAACAGTGAAAATGAGACTGTACTACAGAAATGAGACTACTGAAAATCCTGCATTAATGGGAAAAATAAATAATTGGGAAATAAAATAGTGACAGAGTAATACATTAAATCTTTTAGAGTTGGTCAAATAATGGAAAAAAAAAACATTTGTGATTTTTTTTGCTACTGTTCATGGGATCATGTTATTTATTATTTTCAAATATTCTGCTGACTCCTGGGAATTTATGAAAACCTTGTGAATCAATAAAATGTCTCAAATTCTTACCAGAATTACATTATTCGTTATGCACTGCCCATTATTTGCTGTTCATAATTTGTTATTGCTTTGTTAAGAAACTGCAGTTATCCAACCAAGAAGAAAAGACAATACCATATGACCAATCATATACCATGAAGAACAACTAGTAAATAGCTGCAGTGAAAAAACCTTGGGCTCTTTGTGAGCAAAGAATCTGAAGAATATTCATCTAACTCATTCAGCAAATGAGTATAAACACCAAATACATTTGCAGTCAATGGGACAGATTTGTGAACCAAAAGCTAAATACTCTTAGGGTGAAATACTGACTGTACTGAATTGATAGAGTTTTATAGATTCATAGATATTAAGGTCAGAAGGGACCATTATGATCATCTAGTCTGACTTCCTGCACAATGCAGGCCACAGAATCTCTCCCACCCACTCCTGTGATAAACCTCTCACCTATGTCTGAGCTACTGAAGTCCTCAAATCATGGTTTAAAGACTTCAAGGAGCAGAGAGTCCTCCAGTAAGCGACCCGTGCTCCATGCTACAGAGGAAGGCGAAAAACCTCCAGGGCCTCTTCCAATCTGCCCTGGAGGAAAATTCTTTCCCGACCCCAAATATGGCAATCAGCTGAACCCTGAGCATGTGGGTAAGATTCACCAGCCAGATACCCAGGAAAGAATTCTCTATAGTAACTCAGATCCCACCCCATCTAACATCCCATCACAGGCCATTGGGCCTATTTACCATGAATATTTAAAGATCAATTAATTGCCAAAATCATATTATCTCATCATTTACCCTAGGCCAGAATTCCATTACTAATCTTATTTCTGATTCAGACAGTTCTAAGATATTTCCAGTCCTTCACTCATTAGACCAGATTTTCATACATTTACACTGAGGAACGCCTTACTGACCTCATGAAGTCAAGTACTATGGAACAGGAGGATAGGTGGAAGAATATGACCCTAAATGTCTATGACTTTCCTCTCACCTTTAGTCATATTTTTGGAGGAATATTTGTATTTCACAGAAGTTGACTTCCAGAGTCTTTCAGAATGAGACATTTTACAAGATAGGCTAACAAACAAAACCCAAGAGACTAAATTGCAAGTCTGCATTACACCATATAAATATATTTGTTTCAATTGTTTTTGTGCATAATATATTCCTTCTCTTTCTGTATTACTTCCGTACATGTGTCTATGCAAAACTAAAATCAAACTTAAAAAAAAAAAATAGGAAAAAAAATCTCCTGGCTAAACATTTTGCTGCTGAATTATTAAAATTTACTTTGCAATAAAAGCACACTCAGTTTTAAGAAAGTTAATGGCTAATAGTATCAGGGTGGAGTTTTATTATTATTAATTATTATTATTACACTGTAAATAAGATTAGAATCCTTAAGACTTCTATGCAACACTAATCCAGTCAGTTGTTTCTAACTCTTAAAATATGTATTAAACCAAATCAACAAAAGAATGGCTATAATTTCATCTCCCTCCTACCAGCTCCACCTACCATTGCCAGAATATTAAGATGGACAAAAATTGTCCCCAAACCTTTTCTTAGAAAGTGGGGATTTTAGATCCAGAAGTGTCCATTGTGACATAATGTGCTATAATGAACCGGCTATGTTTGGAGTCCTTTTACATAGGTCAGTTCTCCTGGTTGTTCCTACTAGCTGCAGGTCAAAGGTCTGATCCAAAGCCCACTGCACTCAATGGAAAGATTTCCACTGACTGGGTTTGGATCTGGCCCCAAATCCTGCTTCCTTTCTACTGTATGAGTAATCCCACTGATGTTAATGGCACTGCCCAGATGCACAAGGGATATAGGATTCAGTTCTGTCTGTTTATTTTTAAAGCAATACATTTCTAATAGAAACGGCAACTGCAAACCTAAATAAGTAATGAGCTATATATAAACTATATATTTGCACTCACAAATATACATACTGAATTTAAGTAAATCAGTGTGGTGTGTTATTGTCCATTATGACTCATGAGTCACGAATCCAATTCACAGCTTATCATTTCCCATTAAATTAGTGCTTTCCATATGGTATCTCCAACGCAAAGCCTACAACCTACTTACTGTGTTAAAAAAAAAAAAAGTACATCAAGAACACACTGTACTGAGATTTAAAATATGTCTCTTACGATCAAAGTATTCTACTATAGTGCAAGCCTCATACTATTTCAAGAATGTAATGCAATTTCTTTTCTTTTTTGGTACTTTATTTTTAGTCTATAGCTATTACAAGTCAGTATGTTATTTCTTTATGCTACTACATTAGATTTCTAATATAAGACAAAAGCAATTACAATAGCTGGGGGAAAGTGTTGTAGTATAATGTCATATTGTACTTGCATTACATAAGGAAGCTATTAAACCAAACCATATTTATCATTGTTCTATAAACGCATTAACACATCATGTCTACTGTATCTAGCACCAGTCTTGCATTTGGACACATGCATAGGTGACTCCCATTAGTTTCAATGGTAATCGGGTACACCTGCATGTGAAATCTGGTCTTTAGTGATGACAGCAATGGATGTATCTCAGTTGCATTTTTTAATAGAAATTGCATTGTGAATTTGTTCAAAATCCCATTTCTTCAAAATGCAGCAAATTCTGACAAATGGAAAATATTTTTCTGACATCATGATTTTTATATTTGGGAAAGGTTATTCAACATGTTTATGCAAAATAATATTGAATCAGGCTCTCAGTATTAATTAAAAATATATATACACTGAATGGACAATTTAAAAAGTTTTAGGGGGTTTAGTTAGGTTAGTTATATACCTGGTCCTGCAGTCCTTACTCAGGTAAAACCCCAGTGAAGTCAATGAGAGTTTTGCTGAGTGAACTAGATGCCTTTGTTAGGCCTTATTAGCAATGAGTGGCAGCAATAGTTTCACAGGGGTTCACACAGCTTCGAGGACTTTTGATCTGACCAAATTGCATCAGATTGTTACTCCTGATTCTAGAAGGAGTAGATTGAGAGCTCTTTGCAGTGAATGGGACTAGACCTAAGAATTTTGGATCAACAAAACACAACACAGGGCACTTCCACTGGTCCTAAAAGTCCTTTTTGGCTGTAACAGAGATTTGTAGTGGTGTTTTAGCAATTCATGGACTGAGGCTGAGCAGGTTTCATTCCTTAGGCACTTCCAATTACCTGCCTAATTGCTTCATTTGGTGTAACTGGATAGATAACTGCACTGGCAGTGTGGAGCAGAGGTTGATTTGGGGCTACCCATCTGTCTATGGTTTGGCTGTAGCAGTACATTAGTTCATCAACACTTTGATCTTTGGAGTTGGTGGTTTTCCCCTCAGGGAATTTACACAGTATAATAGAGCTTTCCTCACCAGAATAAGCAATTTGTTTAGAAAACAAGTTAAGTGTGTTCTGAAATGTGGAGAGTGGGGGAAAAAAAAAAAAAAGATTAAACACACACACACACACACAAAACCCTACACTGTTTCATTTTCATCATTTCTTGGCAGTGGTGTGCTGTCAGAAAAGCACTGAACAACATCTAAACCAATAAGTAATGAAGAGTTACACCAGTCAGCACTAACGGAGGTACAAGTTACATAAATCAATACAGATAATAGAATCTGTATTCCAGTAGTAGGCTTCTCTATTTGCAATACATATTTTTTCATATTAGTAACCAATAAGTGTGTCATCAAATTCAACTGGTTTTTGTCAATATTTTTCAGTATGCTGTAGATAAATCCAAATGCTTTATGTACTAGGTGAAAAGGGACCACTTACTGTTTTATGCCTTTTTTTAGCTCATAATACATACTTCTACAATAAAACCACTGTATACCAGAAAGTAATAATATACAATAATTTTAGGAAAAAAATATGTCATTCCAAGTGTTAGAGAAAATTAGCAGAGAAGCCAAGAATCAAACTTACTTTCTTACACTTTTAAGTAGGATGCTCAACTTCCCTGCCATTCCAGTAAGCTTCAGTCTGAACCTGGGGAAGGGTGGAGGGCAATGTGGGGATCTACTCATCTTTTATGGGCATTGTATTCACTTTATAACAAAATTTAACGGAAATGTGCAGAAAATTAATCAAATGAGACCAATTAAATAGTGCTGTGTCAGTGAAGTGAAGCTATTCAATGTATAACATGAACTTTGCTGCAGAATAAAAGGAAAAAGCAGCTACAGAATCATAGAAATAAAAAGTGATTGTCCCATCTAATTTAAAATATTCCAAACACTGGAGTTTCCACCATTTTATTGGAAGATATTTACACAGCTGATAGATTTTACTTTCAGGAATTTTTCCCCTTTTCAATTTCATCCTCCATTATGCCCCATTTTTACCATCCTAAATAATTCCTGTCCTCTGATTGTGCACTCTTCAAATATGTTTAGGACTTAAGTGTGTCCTCCTTAGTTGCTGCTGAACTATGCTATACATGTTTACCTCTTTTAATCTTTTCTCATAAACCAACCTCATATCATTTCTGTTGCTTTTCCCTGAAGTCTCTTCAATTTGTCAACATCAGTCTGGTAATTAAGGTGCTCAGTATTCCAGAAAAAGTCATGTCAGAACTGTGTTAAAAGAGATCACTACCTCCCAGCTTCACGACCTGATACCCCAATGTTTGTAACACAAATGGCATTAGTCTTTTTTGCTGCAGTATATCATTTTAAACTCATTTCTAATTTTCTGCTCACTATCAACCTTAAGTCTTCTTTGGCATTACCGTTTCTAGATTTCCCTTTTCTGTCATGTATTTGTTTTGTATTAGCTTGCATTTTCCCCAAGCTGAATCACAACTTTTCATTTTTCATGTGTCTAGTTTTCCCAGTTTCAGTTAAATGAGTGCTCTGCTAATTGGTTTCATTAGTAATTTTACTAAATTCACACAAATAAAAGGAATAACTCCAAATTAATACCACATCATTGATTTGCATATATGGCAGCGGTTGTGTATAATGTGCAATGTGTGAACCCCCACGTGAAGAAACAAAGGGCATGTACTGTTACATGGCTTAGCTCTGTGCTCCTTTGCATTCATGGTTTTGTAGACGTCTTGTGTTCTATCCATCTAAAAATGAGAGGAGGGTTTATGACAATAGCTGGTGAGGTGTGGGCAGAGCTCTTTGTTGTGCTTTGCCATATAACTTCAGGGGGCCTTGTTGAATAATTTCAGTCTAATATGCCACACAAGACAAGGGCATTGGCCCAGTCTGTCCACTCTGAAGCACATCTTTTTCAAGATGTTTCAAAAACTAATCATCCCCTACTGATTTAATAACTTAAACAACTGCTGGGGTGAATGATCAGCCATTATAAACTTTGGAACTCAATGTAGTTGCACTGACCAAAAAGGTACTTTTGTTTGAAATCAATTGTAATTCAGCATTAATTGCGCACTAGTTAATGGAAACATGAAAGAACACTCTAATGAAGACTTAAACCAGTGCTGTAATGGAGATTTTAAATTACATGGTATAGGTGGTGATTAACCAACCCTTACCTAACACTGAATTACTATGAGCAGTCAGATTTAAAATTTAGGGCAAGGTATGGCACTGCTACCAGAAGAATTCATGTAACCTCCTATCAGTGACAACGTTTCAAATCCATGCAAATTTCAGATACAATTACCGCATTAACTAAAAAGTCATTATCTAAGTAATGCTATACATTATGTCTCCTAGGGAGATTACATAATAATGTGCATACATGATCTCTTCCTTCAAACAAATCTCTCGGTAAGCATGTAAACACTTGCTCAGGCAATAATATAAATTGTGCTTATATAGCTTTGAAGAGGTACTATGAAGATAGAGATTGAAACAGTGAGAAAAAACCCAGACTGTTAAAGGAACAAATATATCATTATTATGGACAGCGGCCATGGCAAATTATGAGTGATAGTTTGCTTAAGAAAATAAAATAGAAAAATGGCAATTAATTGATACTAATTAATAGCAGAAAACTAAAGTGAAAGAAAATATAATGGAAGTGAAGCAGTCAGCAAAGACACACACATGAGAGAGAGAGGGGAAAAAAAGAAAACTGGAGCTGCAGTAATTTCTGTCATTCATAACTTGCCATAATTATGTACTCTGTAAAACTGCTGTCGTAATTTGAAATGCTTCCCTCCTGATCTAATCGACAGACTAATGTAATGACTTGACTAAGAACCAGGAATGTAGATCTTGCCATTATGTCAGATTTGCTTGGATTTTAATGCAATAGTCCCTCAGGAAGACTCATGATTTAATTAAAAACATTGTGTTTCAGTGACCAGCGCACCACCTGCAGCATCACTTAGTGTGTGAATCTTGATTCCCTGGAGTGAATTGCCGCTGACCTTTTTGATTTCCATTTAGCAATCACTTTATAGATACAATTACAACCTTTTTATACTTAGCACTTAAACGTACTTTTGTAGCCTTGGCTCTTGAAGCTTTATGTTTTTCAAGAACAGCATCTAAAAAGCCTAATGACTTTTCCCCTCAAAATACTGAGGCTAAAATATATATAAATATTGGAGATCACAATCACGAATTATTTAGAAACTGATTCATTTCAAGGAATATAAATATTTCTGAAGAGGGCTATACAAAGCAGCTTACATTAGATAGAACGGCAGCTGTTTCCAAGAAATGATCATTAATGTAACAGAACATTGTACAGTGGAATTAACGATACAATACTTTCTCTTCCAGGTTAGATAATCAGTAAGGTGCTTTGTCCCTATTCCTTGTAACGTTCAGAAAACAAGTTGAGGAGTTGAATAGAGGCCCCATCTAGGCAACACACCAGATTCCAGTCTGTGAAAATGTGGCAATATGGGAATGTTACATAGTGTCTCATTATAAATAGGTGCCTTTTGAAAAATAGTGTAACACTTTCTCTTGCAAAGCAATGATTCTATCATCCCTGATCACAGAATGGATATGTAAAAGGGTCTTGTTCCTGATTGCTACTAGTTGCGTCAAGCTCCTAGAGCTCCAGAACAAGTAGAGAGCTCTCCTGTTCAAAGTGGATTCTCCTTCTTCTTCTAGTCTTGGGCCTATTTAGCTGCCCTTTCAAATTGCTGAATTTCATGTCAGCCAAGAGGCTTTTTCAGGTCATATAGTTCCTTTGCAATTAATCTCTGGTTTGCTAGTATCAGGGAACATCTCATTACCTGTCCCTAGTGCATACTCAGTGCCTTCTTTGATGTCATGTCATTTAATGGCAGCTGGGTTGCACAGACAAGGAATCTGTGATTCCTCCCTCAGAAAAGAGACATGAGTGAGTTTACACACAACAGTTTAAACCAAGGATGGAAATAACTCCTTGGCACAGTATGCAGCCTGCGTGTATGTATAACCAAGGATGCCCACAGAGCTTCTATCATGGTGCCATTTATAATCAAATTTTCATCCACCATCACATTGGATGTGCCTGTAAAAATATTTGCATACATTTGACCAGGCAAGACCATAATTTTCCTGTGCTCAGAATAATCATAGAATATCAGGGATGGAAGGGACCTCTGGAGATCATCTAGTCCAACCCCCTGCTCAAAGCAGGACCGATCCCCAATTAAATCATCCCAGCCAGGGCTTTGTCAAGCCTGACCGTAAAAACTTCTATGGAAGGAGATTCCAACACCTCACTAGGTAATGCATTCCAGTGTTTCACCACCCTCCGAGTGAAACAGTTTTTCCTAATATCCAACCTAAATCTCCCCCACTGCAACTTGAGACCATTACTCCTTATTCTGTCATCTGCTGCCACTGAGAACAGTCTAGAGCCATCCTCTTTGGAACCCCCTTTCAAGTAGTTGAAAACAGCTATCAAATCCCCCCTCATTCTTCTCTTCCATAAACATCCCCAGTTCCCTCAGCCTCTCCTCATAACTCATGTGTTCCAGTCCCCTAATCATTTTTGTTGCCCTCCACTGGACTCTTCCCAATTTTTCCACATCCTTCTTGTAGTGTGGGGCCCAAAACTGGACACAGTACTCCAGATGAGGCCTCACCAGCATTGAATAGAGGGGAACGATCACGTCCCTTGATCTGCCGGCAATGCCCCTACTTATACATCCCAAAATACCATTGGCCTTCTTGGCAACAAGGGCACACTGTTGACTCATATCCAGCTTCTCGTCCACTGTAACCCCTAGGTCCTTTTCTGCAGAACTGCTGCCTAGCCATTCAGTCCCTAGTCTGTAGCGGTGCATTGGATTCTTCCATCCTAAGTGCAGGACTCTGCACTTGTCCTTGTTGAACCTCATCAGATTTCTTTTGGCCCAATCCTCCAACTTGTCTAGGTCCCTCTGTATCCTATCCCTCCCTCCAGCATATCTACCTCTCCTCCCAGTTTAGTGTCATATATATACGTGCACAATTACCCAGACTGCAAACACAAATGTGTCATTCTGTGTAACTTCTGGGGTTCAGGGAGCATGGCCCATTTAAATCTTTATCTTGAGGGCAAGGAAGTGCTGATTGTTACAGGAAGAGAAAGTGCTGTTTTAGAGAGGAAAGCAGGGTGTGGAGAGAGGGCAAGTGAAAAGGTGTGGCTGTCTGGAGCTCCAGACAAAAGGGCTACAGGAAGCAGGCTCTCACATCATGAAGCAGCTGAGAATCTGCCCAAACCTGCAGAGATAAAGTAGCTGACCAGAGATGCCCCAGGACAGGAACAGCACTGTGCTAGGCAGGAATCACCCAAGAAGGACAAACCAGAGCTGGACACAGTATCACTGCTGCCCAGAGCTGTATAAGGCTGTGGTTACTGGGGTTTGTGCTCTTGCATTGGGAATAAGGAAGGAGGCTGTTAGCTAGTTAAGTGGGGAGGTTGGTGGTGTGTGTAGGATTGCAGCGAGTGGCAGAAGAGAGCAACAGAAGGGTTTGTTGGGGGAAGCTTACTGGTGCCCAAGACTCACTGCCAGACTGGAACTTTGCCCAGGATTCATGAACTCCGAGTATAAACGCATTGCTCGGTGTCTGCCCTTTTAGACCGTGGTACCACTAGGCCTATGAGGCTAAATGTTGAATGTATGCCTGTTTTACTGCTCCCCCTATATTTCCCCACTATTTTTTTTCCATTCATGTGTGAATAAATATTTTGCTTTCCTATATTCATTGTACTCTTCTGATGTGTGTTCACTCTGGGCGGGGGGGTTGGGACAGGTGCCCCCATGGCAGAAGTGCGGTTTCCCTGCTGCATTCCTGTGCACACCTTTTCTTGGTCAGAGCTTCTGGAGAGCAGATTCCATCTTGGCCACAAGGGAGCTAAAATTACACTGCATGCACCATGATGTGTACCTTTTCCACCCATGGCTGATCATTTGTCCCTTAACTGGTTGGATCAAATATTTTAGGCTCCTCATTATTGATGCAAATACCAAAGAAAAGTAAAAAAAAAACAAAAAAAACCCCTTTAATTAAATGCTTCCAATTACATTTTAAATTACCAGGGTCAGATACACCACTGCTTGCTGGCTTTGTGCCACTCCAGCAGCAGCTGTATACCCAATTTAACTGGCCAGGTATGCCAGGTTTATGAGTGAATTGTATCACCAGAGCAGCACAAAGCAGGTGGTGCATACAGATGAATCTGGCCCTTAGTTCCTTAAACATCATTTTCCAGGTGAAGCTTTTGTTCTTTTTGGGTTTTGGTCAAACAGAACAATAGTTCTTTTTGTGTGGAACTCAAGTGCAGGCTCTTATTCTGAAAGAACAGGCACAAGGGCCAGAAAAGCTCAGAAAAACAAGCAGAAGAATTTTCAAAGTTGATTTCTCTCACCCAAGTGAATCAATCTCCATCAAAGAGTAATCAGGGTAGCCTATTTGTCCTTTACTCTCGGACAAACTGTTTTTCTTTGCTTCTTATAAAGCCCACAACATACTGGGTAAAAGATGTGGAATAATTAAACACCACAGTGTTGGAATGGAAGCAATACATCTTTTTGGAGGAGCTCCTGCCAAATTTCACATTTAAAACACAAAAAAAAAAAAAAAAAAAAAACAAACTACAAGTTAAGGAGGAGTTACTGGAATGTAATCTTATTTTTTCCCCTCTTCATTTCAACTGTTCTTCAGCTAGCAGACTCTGTGGTCAGACACCGAACATTAACAATGGGCCCCAGGGGGAAAACTGCAATAAGGGTTTAGAAGGGTTGGCAGGTGTAAGCACTAGATAGTTCAGATCAGTTGGTGTGACATTATAGAACAGACACCAGCTTTGCACTGGAACCACTCAAGAAGCTTCCCTGCCTTTGCAGGGTCTCCTCAAGGGCTTGTCACAGTCTGAGACCTTTTGGTTCTAGGAGTGTTGTGAATGCACTTTCCAGGCAAAAGCTGGGGACACATATTGACCCAAATGGGCTGGGAAGGGGTATGGAGGTGGTTATGCATGGCCCTCCCCGTCTTCTGGATCAACTCATACAGTGGTCCTAACACAGAGAAGCATGTTGCATCGCTTGAGCTCCCTAATGGTGCAATGCAGCTCCTCACTACCCCAACACGGGGCTATGTTTAAATGATATGGCTGAGTCCTAAGCAAATATTTGCTTACACCTGAACTTTAGTAAGACTAGATCATGCTACGTAGCACAATTCTCAGTCTTGTGAATCTTTCAGTTGAGGTACCAAAATATTCAGTCTCAAAAATTGTGTGATTTCACAGATATGCAACCTTTTCTGCAGAGCCCAAGGGAAATGACAACTTCATTAGAATAATTCGTTCCACCAACGCACTGTGAGGATCTGATCATATACAACATCACCACCATGACCTTCTTTTCCAAATACAGAGGTGACTGCCGGGGTGAACTGGTTCAGCTCTGATAAAAAATTTCCCAGACCTTGACGCAAAACTCAAGATGGAACTCTTATTGATTCAAATGTTTTCAGCTAATCTTAAAGCAACTGATTACTTTTGTGTATATTCACACTTCTTTGTTCTGACTGGAAATAGAAGTGCTAAAATACCACAAGTAAGATTGCTGGACTGCAATAGAAAAAAGGATTACCTGAAATTTCACAGTAATTCCTCTTCTGATGAAATTTCCTGGTCAGTTTTACAATCTCAAGTTCTATATAAGCATTTTGGGTGCTTTTTTCAGCCAAAGTCAGCCTTCAAACCTTCTGAAGTTTACCTATATAACTAGAACTTTCCACTTTCAGGAGAATCTTCTTCAGATATCCTTATTAAGAGGCATTGCTCCCTTATTGCAGACCAGTCACTAAAACATAAGGGCATCACAAACTGAAGCATTTGAACAGTGGTATATCAACAGCAGATTATATCTTACACTACTTCTCTACCTGATTCAGATCAAACAAACTTCCCTTACCTGTCCTGGCTGCAGATTTAAAAAAATTATACAACACAGGGCTAGATTATTGATAGTACATTCCTTTTCATGTAAATTCATGAAGTCATTTAGGCATTGCTGGCTGAGGATCAAACCCACAGCAAACACACTTGCTACATATTGTACCTGGTGTCTTGGCTACATTTATGCCCATCTGTCAGGATGGCATGCTGCCTGGTCTAAAGTTGGTTAGACCTTTTCAGTAAGGTACAGGTGCCAGACTGCAGTGGGTTTGTTGAGTAGCCTTTGTAAACCTGCACATACCCTCTCCTCTATGGGAAGTCCTTCCTTTATGCCAGAATTGAAGCACTAGCACTGTATCCTTCCTCACAATTGAACACACCTGTTGATACTTCTACAATGTGTGGGGGGGGGGGACCAAAAAACTGTGGAAGAGAGGCACTTTTGGCTGCCAAGAAGGCAGGTGCAGTAACAGCAGGTATCTGATAACTCAGGAAGATAACTGGGTGTTAAAATGCTTCTAATATGGATGTGCATTATTCCTTTTAGAACTCTGTCCAAAGGCAATCAACATTTCTGTCAGTGACAGTGACTCAAGCTGACAGACTTTTAGATTTTGTGATGATAGGTGTGATAGAAAACAGGTACAGTTACAGAGCAACTCTCAGGCTACGTCTACAGTACAAGCTAGAGATGTGATTCCCTTGTTCATGTACAGGTGTTCACACTTGCTCTAATCAATTAGCAGTGTAGCCACAATAGCCTGGGTAGTGGCAGGGGAGGCACAGCCTAGTCATGCCAAGTACAGACCCTTAACTTTTAGTGTAGACATAGCCTAAGACTGGCTATATAGGGAAAATAAGCTACATAAGTGTCCTTTTCTCACTGCTATAATGCAAAAAATGAAGTTATAAACAGATTCTGTCAAACCTTTAGATCTCCAGTTTAACAGATTGAAAGATTTTCAAGGCCAGATTGTGTGGAGCCATTCGGTGAATTTTGCCACTGACTTCAGTGGGGACAGAATTTCATCCCTTATCACAGTGGTAGGTGCTTACCCATGCAAGCAGTCTGCTTGAAACCCATAGGACTATTTGAGTGAATGAGTGCCTGCCACCATGGGAAGGGTGCCACAGTTTGACTCTTGGAACTGAAATGTACATCTCTTTGGAAACTGGATTTTCTTGGTTTTTTTTTTTATTTGTTACTCAGCTCTGGCAGGATCTTTTCTTAAAAAAACAAAAACAAAAAACAGTATGTTGGAATAAAGTTCACATTCCTTACAGAGATTCACAACATGAAGTTATGTTCAATTAAAGGTTTTTTCAGTGTCCTTTTGCAGTTAAAATGTAGCTGTCTCTAAATAAATGAATAATATGCACCCTTTGAGAATCTCTTTTCAATTATTATCTCTTGCTTGGTCAACATCTAGGACAGTTTCACAATTGGCTGAGGTTCTCCCTCTATACTAAGAAATCACGATGGGAGGGGTCAAAAGTGATTGGCTGGTACAATGGTTATTTACTTTTCTGGAGTGATGATCTAATTTCAACTGATTTTTCTTCTCCTTTAAAAATTGTATATATGAAAATAAATGTAAAAACCTGTTTTCTCCCTCCTCTCTCCACCCTCAGCATAAGTGTTTTATAAGAAGTTGATATAAATCAGTCTCACCTTTGATATCATAAGGTTGTGATTTTCAAAAGATCCTTTTCAGAGTAACAGCCGTGTTAGTCTGTATTCGCAAAAAGAAAAGGAGGACTTGTGGCATCTTAGAGACTAACCAATTTATTTGAGCATAAGCTTTCGTGAGCTACAGCTCACTTCATCGGATGCTCACATAAATTGGTTAGTCTCTAAGGTGCCACAAGTACTCCTTTTCTTTTTTCAAAAGATCCTATGAGAGTTAGGCTCCCACCCACATTAAAAACTGTCTTCCCATTGAACTTCAGTGGGATTTGAGTGCATAACTGCCTTAGGCTCCTTTGAAAATCCCAGCCTAACAGTGAGTGCACTGTCATTGGCTGATTGAATGCCAAGGACCTGATTGCAACATTTAAGGCACCAGTCTGTACTGAGGCTGGTGTAGAGGTGCATAATCCAGAGAAAGTTGGGGAAGAGGCTGTGCCTCAGAATGCCTCCCCAAATCGGCCAAACATGCAGGAATAATACATAGCCTGCACCATCCTTTAGGGTGATGTAATGGGTTCCTTCTTCTATGGTTAGCATACACATGCACAGGGGACAGGGACATGGCCCCAATTCTTCCCTATCCCTTTGGAGAGACTTGCACTCTCAGGGTTGCATGGGAGGTACAGTAGTTGTTACACTACTCTGAATGCAGAGAAGGACATTGTCCTAGCCCTGGTACGTAGTGTGCAGGAAAAGGAAGGCTACTTGTGTCTTCTCTGTGTGTACATGGCCCCCAGTTCTGCACTATTAAATCTTTGCCAGTCACATCGATGAGTGTAGGGTCAACATCATGCTGGGTTCTGGGGCAACCAAATGTATATCCTTCAGGGACATGAGTGAACAGATTTATAGCATAAGAAATGCAGTTGATGGTATATATTCATTCTATAATGACACCAAAATTATTCAGTTGGCTTTACTGCCAAAATTTTAAAGTGCCAGGCTCAAACAATTCTGGGCTGTAGAAGTACTTTTGAGCAGAGCAGAACAAAGATGTTGGCAAGGGCCAAAAATAAAATGTTGAAAATGTCACTTCCAATATATCACACAGTTTATAAATTAAACTCCATATTATTAGGCTAACAGTAAAACTGCTCAAGAGCTGCTGCTGCAGTTCCTATAACAGCCTGTGCCCTTGGAGGGTATGTGGTCAACGTTTTGTGCTAGGGTTCTAACCCACTAATGGGATTTGTATGTGTGAGCCTGTGAAAGTCCTGATCCTGGGGGGGAAAGTTCAGAATAGAAAAAATAAAACAGTCAGGTGCTGATCGTTTGAAAACAGGCTGTAACTCTGGATCCAAGCTGAGAGTAAAGCTGGGAAAGAGGGTGGTACTTCCTTAGTCTGACACAGCAAAGAATAATTGCTATTTAGTGTGCCCGATTCCCTAGCTCACTGGTATAAAAGGCTAACCTTTGTACACCAAGTCAGATTCTGCACTTAGCCTTTTTTGTTATTTCCCGAGAACCACGCAAACCAGTGCCTCTGCCTGTAATCCTCTGAAATCATCTCCTGAGTACACACTGCATATCTATGTTTTAGCCAGATAACTTCTTCAAAACTGCCATTTTTAAACTTATTTCAGAATGACCTCTTTACTTACAGCTAGATAAATGTTCTAGCAGATTTTTTTTTTCTGAAGAAGCATAGCTATCATCCCATGGACATTAGGCATATCCTAACTGATTATTGATCTTGGATATCTCAAGAAAGATAACACACAGAGTTTTCCTTTCTATGGATACACCTATGCTGCAAAAAAGTGCTAATTTAACTAGGGTGAGCTAATTCACAGTAGCTGATTTGGTGATAATAGTAGTTAAGCCTTGGCAATTTAGCTTTTAACTCAGGTTAGCAGTTTGAGTTCAGCCCAAAGCTGCTAAAGTCTAAGGTTACATATGTGCTTAGATCTTTGTGGACTATGGCCTTAATGTAAAGGTGCAGGGCTGGGGGTATGGTATATTTTATCCACCATGATAAAGACTGGAGCATTTTAAGTAGAGGAAATAAGCCTGAAGGAGGTTTAGATAAACTGGTAGGTGACTTTTTAAAAATCAATATGAACATCAAAAAATAAAAGGGAGAATAATATAAGGTTCATTGCTAGGTATTACAGGGAGTACAGTTGAGGATACAAAAGTAAAGAAGAATGTGGAAAGGAGTGATGACAATCTTGTAAAAGGATAAAACAGAAACTTTCAAAGTGAGTGAAAGGATCATCGAATCATTCGGGAGCCAGCTTATAACCTGGTTCAGTTATCTGCTCTGTCACAGATTTCCCTTGTAACCTTTGGCTAATCTTTCTGTTCCTCAGTTCCACATCTATAAAATTGGATTGTCTTGTTTCCCAGCTGTTGTGAGGATTAATATATCAACGATTGTGAGGTGCTCAGATACTGTAGCAATAGGGCCATAAAAGTACCTAAGATAGATAGAGGAATCCACACAATCATAAAAAAAATCAGAAAGTAAAAATACATTAAATGAATGCAAATAAAGATTCTATATTAAAATGTCATTACAATCATAAGGAGCTAACAATGAGCAAGAAAAAATGAGGCAACAGAAAGGAAAGAATGGTCATATAGGGGAAGCAAATATTGCTTCCTAAATCATTCCTCTTCCTTCATATTTATAAAAAGAAGAAGAAGAAGGTAACATCCCAGAGGATCAGATAGAATTTCCTGCAGGGAGAGGGAGGAACAAAATGTTAAAGGCTTTATCATTGCATTAGAGCAGATAATTAGGCAATTAGAATGATTAAAAGTTGACAAAGCACCAGACCCAGATGAATTACAACCCACAATCCTGACAAAAGTAGTAAGGGAAAGAGAAAAGCCTCCGGTGAAGAACTGTTGATACCTCTCGAAAGACAAGCTAGCTACTGTTGTGTCTGTGTTTCTATGCAAAGTCTACAGCCCATGTAATTTGAAGTGTGGTGGCTTGGAGGAGGGGGTGAAGAAGACCTCTATGGGAGAAGGGGGGAAATTGTCCCTGGGGAAGATTCTGAAAACACCTGCTCTTTGATGCAATGTGGCTCATTCCAAAGGCAATGCTTTTGTTCTTCAAAAGCAGTTTTCTAAGTGCCAGAGAGAGGTCATCTCTGGCAGGGATGATTTAGTTGAGCCCAGAGGTGAGGTGACCTCCATCAAAGGCAGGAAAATCATCCAAAGTGTTTCTTCTGTTTGCTGGCAGAATTTTAACAGGAGGAAGGGAGAGTGCTGGAGACCCTGAGAGTCCTCTTCTCCCAGCACATAACTGAAGCAATTGTTTGGCTAGTGTATTCTGATCCTGTTTACTTGTATAAAACCTATTTTACAATAGCTGTATTTACCACACAGGGGCATTATGAATCTCCAGGTAAAGTTTCCACCAGCCTAATGTAGGACATGAAGCCCTCACTGGTGGAAAGTCTTCACAGCAGGGTTGCATGAGCCATTCCCTGATGTCTCAGAGTCAGCCAGTACTGCTTCAATATAGCAGAGGAGGAGACAAGACTTGGGTGCCTGATGGATGGGCTGATTCAGCATGTTCCCTGCTCAGGCTTCATTAGTATGTTCATAGGCAGCTTGAGCTGCAGATTAAACTGCTTTCCTCTGGCAGAGACCCAGAAGAAGGCTGGAAGTGGAAACACCACATGCCTCCATTTAGGGATGTATTATTATAATAGCACTTTGAGGTGCCAATCAGGTTTGGAGACCAGTTTTGATGAATGCTCCACAAATGTACATTAAAACACAATCCTAGCCCTGATGAGTCACAGCTTGTCATAAATATAAAGGGAAGGGTAAACACCTTTAAAATCCCTCCTGGCCAGAGGAAAAACCCTTTCACCTGTAAAGGGTTAAGAAGCTAGGATAACCTCGCTGGTACCTGACCAAAATGACTAATGAGGAGACAAGATATTTTCAAAGCTATGGGGGAAAAAACAAAGGTTCTCTCTGTCTGTGTGAGGCTTTTGCCGGGAACAGAAAAGAAATGGAGTCTTAGAACTTAGTAAATAATCTAGCTAGATATGCGTTAGATTCTGTTTTGTTTAAATGGCTGATAAAATAAGCTGTGCTGAATGGAATGTATATTCCTGTTTTTGTGTCTTTTTGTAACTTAAGGTTTTGCCTAGAGGGATTCTCTGTGTTTTGGATCTGATTACCCTGTAAGGTATTTACCATCCTGATTTTACAGAGGTGATTCTTTTACTTTTTTTCTTCAATTAAAATTCTTCTTTTAAGAACCTGATTGCTTTTTCATTGTTCTTAAGATCCAAAGGTTTGGGTCTGTGTTCACCTATGCAAATTGATGAGGATTTTTACCTTCCCCAGGAAAGAGGGTGTAGGGTTTAGGGAGGATTTTGGGGGGGAAAGACGTTTCCAAGAGGGCTCTTTCCCTATTATACATTTGTTAGACACTTGGTGGTGGCAGCAAAAAAGTCCAAGGGCAAAAGGTAAAATAGTTTGTACCTTGGGGAAGTTTAACCTAAGCTGGTAAAAATTAGCTTAGGGGGTTTTTCATGCAGGTCCCCACATCTGTACCCTAGAGTTCAGAGTAGGGAAGGAACCTTGACACAACTGCTATATACATTCAAAGTATTGTTGTTGTTAATATTATCTTTCTTTATTTAGGTTCAAGGACATGTTTCATATTTTACCCAGAGCTAATTTTCCAACTTACGATATCCTGTTCCCTGTCAGGCAAAAACAGGGCCCTGAGATGCCAACAGTGGGGTGGGGGAATCAGGCTAAGAGCTCCTGCTCCTTCCAGTGGGAGTGGAAGGAGAAGGGAGGGTTCAAAAGTTAGTCATTTCCTCTTTGCCAGTTTATGCTACCAAAGGAGATAAGATTAGTCCATGAGTTGCAAACTTTGCATGGGCTCAGAGACCCCAGGAAGTTGGAGTACGAGCAGTCCTTTTCTTATGGCCCTGACACATACAAGATTTTAGTAATCCAAAAGCAGGATATTATGAGGAACGAGCTGAAACACAGGGTCAGCATTAAGATGCTTTCTTTTTACCTTGTAAGGGGTTTAGAGGGTATAATTTCAGATAGTTAAATCGGCCATGGACAAAAAATTGTGTGTATGTTTGGGAAGGAGGGTATTCAGCCAGTGCAGAAAACAGAGTGAGCTGACGTATTTGCATGGGGTTACATGGCCTGTGCAGTTCCATGAAAATAAATCTTAAGAAGTGTGAGGATTAATAAACCTCTTTGAAACCAATGTGAATAAGCAGGAGGGAAATTAGGGATAGAGCCACTAATTTGGTTTTGAAGGTGAAGATAATGTGATAATAGTGGGTTAGTTTTCTCAAGGTTTATGGGCAGGCCCTGACTAATATTATTGCCTCACCATGGCCCTTAACAGGCTGTTTCCTTACTCACCCACCTTCACTTTTATTGTTTACTTGTAGGTTCCCTTAAACTCTGATTTTCATCTATGCCCTCTTCCCCCCCCCCCTTTTTTTTTTTGCTATAGAGAGGCTTCAGAGTAGCAGCCATGTTTGTCTGTATTCGCAAAAAGAAAAGGAGTACTTGTGGCACCTTAGAGACTAACCAATTTATTTGAACATAAGCTTTCGTGAGCTACAGCTCCCTTCATCGGATGCATAAAAGTGGAAAATGCAGTGAGGATGTTTTTATACACACAGATCATGGGAGTGGCTAAGTCATTATGCAAGGTAACCTATTTCCCCTTGTTTTTTCCTACTCCTCCCCTTTTCCTCAGACATTCTTGTTAAACACTAGATTTGTGCTGAAATGACCCACCTTGATTATCATACACATTGTAAGGAGAGTGATCACTTTAGATAAGCTATTACCAGCAGGAGAGTGGGGTGGGGGGAGAGAAAACCTGGATTTGTGCTGGAAATGGTCCACCTTGATTATCATACACGTTGTAAGGAGAGTGATCACTTTAGATAAGCTGTTACCAGCAGGAGAGTGGGGTGGGGGGATAGAAAACCTTTTGAAGTGATAATCACCCATTTTTTCATGATCTGTGTGTATAAAAACATCCTCACTGCATTTTCCACTTTTATGCATCCGATGAAGTGAGCTGTAGCTCACGAAAGCTTATGCTCAAATAAATTGGTTAGTCTCTAAGGTGCCACAAGTACTCCTTTTCTTTTTATAGAGAGGCTGTTTTCCTTCCAATCTTTCCTCTCTAGGGCTAACAATATGGCACTGTTACAACTGCAAAAGGATTGGACACATAGCTTCCCAGATGGCTTTTGTTAACTCTCAATACTGCTAATGACTCAATTGTTGGGTTTCTTGTGTTTTTCTGGTTCTTTTGATGATAAGAGTAAGTATTGGCCGGGTAGTCAAAACATTACTCTAGTACATGGGAGACCCAGGTTCAATTCCCTACTCTGCCCAAGACTTCCTGTGTGAGCTTGGCCAAGTCAGTCTGATTTCAAAGGGAGTTAGGTGCCTAAATACCTTTGAAGATGTGTGCTTTAACCTGTTTGTGCCTCTGTTCCCCATCTGTAACAAGGGACATCACAGGGATGTTGCAAGGATAAGTACATTAAAGATTGTGAGAAGCTCAGCTACTATGAGTAAGTACTATAAGTACCATACATAGGACACACATTGGAAAAATAGCCTATTTGCTAGTAACTGGTGAGCTCACAGTTTCTAGTGTCCATGGATCAGCTAGCATATATTTTATAGGAATAGTGCATCCAGTAACCTCCATCAGAGACCAAATACCAGTAGGTCAAATCAATGGATTTATCTTGTCTTTATCAGGAAAGGGAGCAAAAAAAGCAAGGTCACTTTCCAAAATCAGGCTTCCCACAAAACATGGCTGATGTTGATGAAGACCAGAAAAATCATGTAGATGACCTATTGAACCTCTGGTGAAAGTTATTAGGTTTCTCGCATTGCTCTCAGCAAGTATGCATGACAGAGTGGAAAAAACGTCTAAGCCCTGTCTACCCTATGGCTTTCACCTTTGCTACCACTGCACTATTGCTGAAAACCGAGCACTAAATTTGCTAGTATAAAGAGGCCTTGTTGCAGGGAATGTGATCGGTAAGTTGAGCAAAGACCCTGAATAACATTTTATCAGAAGCAGCACATACGTAGCTATTTCAGTTGCTGCAGCAAGTCAGATGCATAGAATGAAAAAAAAGAACTAAAAACAAATTCCAACTAATAAAAAAAAGAGACTTTTTTAGTTGACTTTGAAGTTTCCATGCCAATTGCCTGTAGCAATAGAGAATTATTATATTCCCAGTGAAACATTATTATCAGGTGGATTCTTAACACAAAGACTCCTCAAGCCCTGAAGGCAATAAAATGGGAAATCTCAGAAATGCTGTATGAAGAGATGGCTATAAACTTCATTTCTTCTTGTGGAAGAAAAGAGAAAAATCTAGGTAAATCAGATATTTTTTTAACATCCATGTTTGATATTTCTGCTAACAGATACTCATTTTCATATTTTCCACACTCGCACCCTGCTCTTGTAATCAAATGAAAAACTATCTGTGCTATTTACCTAGTCCCTTTGCCCAGCCTGTGAGCCCTGCAAATGAAAGGCCAAATTCTACCTTTCTTATTAAATAGCTTTTAGTCATATGAGGAATCTCATTGAATGCACTCCATGTGAGTAAGGCCTGCAGAATAAAAATGTCCTTTCTATCTTCAGATATGATCCTGCAAGCCATCTGCACACAGAATCCATATGCTAGATGATGGAGTTTTGCTTACTGAGGGCTTGTTTTCATTTTAGGCTGAAGGGCTCAATCTTGCTCTTCAGGGCAGGAGCCAAGTCTTTAATCCATCTGTAGAGTGTCATGCACACTGTATAAATGATAGATAATGACCATAATTGTATGCAGCTGCATTAGGTTTAACTAGTTTATTCAAAAGAGGCTGCAGTCTGTTGTGATTACACAACCAATTGTAGTTAACTCCAGGAGCATTCACTGGTGCACAGGTGGGGAGAATAGATCCTTCACATTGACTACAAAATGAGCTTTCTGAATAACCTCTGTCCAGCCAGGAGGATTGCTAGGAACAGGTATGCTGTTTTCTCAACCTTAAACTAAATTTAATAGAAAAAGAACCAATGTACAATTGCTAGAGTGGAATGAGAGAGCAAGCTCTTGGCAAAAATGAGCTTTCGAGGTCTATTTTCTGTAAAGTAACTGGCAGGCTACCAAGCAAACAGTGCTTCTATATTCAACAATTTCTTGAACTAATTTATCAAGGAGCTATGTAATATATTGTAGGCACAATGCTACACAATTCCCATTTTCTATTTTAGGATAACCATCCCCTTCTAAAAAGAAAAGGAGTACTTGTGGTACCTTAGAGACTAACCAATTTATTTGAGCATGAGCTTTCGTGAGCTACAGCTCACTTCATCGGATCCCCTTCTAACCGACTCTGGGTGTTTAGATTAAATACAAAATTGATCCAGTGTTAAAGCTTCCCAGGTAAAAATCACAAAACAATAGAAAAGCAAAATTAAAACTACTATTCTCTACCAGCAATGTTAACTTAGCCAGATCTCATTCATCCTTATAGATGCATGACAGGAACAGTCCCACCTTCTTCACTGCCCCAGGGAGACTTATTAAGAATAATAAGGCCAAATTAATCCTACATGTGGTAAAACCCACAGGAAGGCACTCTGGGGGTAGAAATCTTTGAGGATCCCTTCACAGGTATCTCTGCTACATCAACCTGTCGCAGGGCTTACCTCTAACAGAGAAGGTCCTAGGATGCACCCTTAAACCTTGTGGATCTCCAGGGAATTGTGGACTACCAAGGATTCCCAAGGCTACTGCGGTTACTGAGCCTTCCCCATTTCTTCCATGGCATATCCTACCTCCATACACTCTCCTGCAAGGACTCAGCCTATGTGGGTCCAGAAGAAGGGTGGAGGTGGGTGAGACTGCCTTTCATGTGGGAAGGATGGAACCCACATGCACAGATATTTGAGGGGGGAGGAAATTATCTGAGCCATAATGTAGGAGGTTTTTTGCATCCCACAAACCTTAGGCTCTTATGAAGGACCAGATACAGTCTGCCTCTTAAAGTATGTCTACATTGTACACTCCTTAATGGCAGCATGTAGAGTATGTACACTGCACACACACCCCTAGCATGTGCATAAATAGCAGTATATACAGTGAGGCACTGCTTAGATGACTAAAGATACATCTGAACCCTTAGGGTATGTGCCCTACATGGCTCTCTACACACCCAAGCAATGCCTTCCTCCTCTACACTGCTATTTTTAGCATGTAGTGTCCTGCTGCAGGAGTCTTTCCCTGCTACGGGGAAGGGTCCCAGCAGTGGGGAAAGGCTCTGGCAAGGGCAGGCAGCGGGATATGGCTCTGGCAGTTTCCTACTGCCTTAGACTTTCTCTGCTACCTCCTCCCCCCCATGCCAGAGCCTTTCACTGCCACGTGTAGCGACACATATCCCACATGCTGCCGCCAGCAGGATGCAGTGTAGATATACCACTAATGTGTTGGAGTCAGAAAGTATGGTCTTTTGTGGGGTTTTTTTTTTTTGGATTAGATTAATAGACTCATAGAGTTTAAGACCAGAAGGGATCATCAGAACATGTAGTCTGATGTCCTATATATAATAGGCTATTGAAATTCATCCAGTTATCCCTGTATTGAACCCAATAACTTGTTAGACTATGCTTTTCTAGAAGATATGCATTTGAGTCTTTATCTGAAAACACCAAGTGATGGAGAATCCACCAAGTCCCTTGGTAATTTGTTCCAATGGTTAATCACCCTCACTATCAAAAATACGACCCTAATTTCTAATTTGAATTTGTCTGGCTTTAGCTTTCAGCCATTTGTTCTTGTAACACCTTTCTCTGCTGGATTAAAGAGCCCTTTAATACCCAGTATTTTCTCCCTGTGAAGGTCCTGACACACTGTAATCAAGTCACCTCTCAGTCTTCTTTCTGATTACCTAAACAGATTGAGGTCTTTAAGTCACTCACTGAAAGGCATTTTTTCCAGCCCTTGAGTCATTTTTGTGGCTTTTTTCTGTACCTCCTCCAGTTCTTCAACATCCTTTTAAAATCTGGACCCCAGAACTGTACACACTATTCTAATACTGATCTCACCAATGCTGTATAAAAAAGTAAAAATCCTTACTCCTACTCATTACACCTCTGTTCATACATTCAAGGATTGCATTAGTACTTTCTGCCACAGCACCATTCTGGAGCTCATGTTGAGTTTCTTGTCCATTATGACCCCTAAATCCTTTTGAGAATCACTGCCAGGGTACAGTCCCTCATTCTATAGGTTTGGTCTGCATTCCTCGTTCCTATATGAAATGCAAAGTTACACATCTATTACAACACATGTTGTTTGAATCAGTCCAGTTTACCAAGCAATCCTGTTCGCTCTTGGCAGTCAGAAGACTTCTATACCACTCTCTGATTGTCCTTCACTGTGGTAACATATCCAACTAGCTAAGCCAGCATAGCACAAGGTACCTAGAACAGGTCTGAGGATCTACTCCATTATGAAAACTGTCAGCCTGAAAAGTGAATGCTTTGGAAAAGATGTGCACAGATACCACTGTGATGGCTGTGCTAGGACTACATTAGATCAAATAAACCTGATTGCACGAAACCAGGGTTAAAATGTTAACTCTTTTGTAACTTTAACTATTGACGGACATGAGTAACTTATGTTATACTACATGTTAATGTCAGCAGGCTCACTTTATCTGTCCACCTAATTTATATACTGGCCAAAATTTTATCTGATGTAATTAAGCAGACCTTTGTTGTTCACCACCCACAGAAAACTTTTTTTTGTTAACTTTTCCCTTTTTGGACGAGCATCACAAAAATAGTGTCATCAAACCATAAACTGCTTCAAAAGAAGTCGGTAGCATCACTGAAATAAAATGTGGGTCCACCTTTACAGCTGTAAGTCATGGACCTCTGAAAACACCGTGATCAGCAGTTCTACTGACAAGCGACCACCGTCAGCAACATTATGCAATTTGAGAGCCGGAAGAAACAAAAACTGGCCTCAATGACTAAATTTATTCCCAAAACTCAGGAAAAAAACAGTAACATTTCATTAGTATAATTAAGCGGTAAATATTGAACATAATTGTTTCAAAACCACCTAACCATAGCCTGCATGCCAATTAACTTTGGGGCATAGAGAAAAGTCATTTAATGGGGAGAGGGAAAAAAAGCCATTTATAACTAAGCAACTGGCCATTAACATCAATTATCACCACTGTAATCCAAGGATTTAATTTATGACTATGTTAAAACTGATCCCAAGAATATTCACCTTTGAAAAATTGTGGCTTTTAAAGGAATTTGCTCAACAGATAATTTTGTCATTTACTGAGCATGCACAGTTGTGTTTTAGAAAAATGAGTAGGTATTTCAGCCGGATAATAAGGTACCAGGAAATCTATTTTTATTATTGTTGTTATTATTTTTTTACAGTTGTCTTTCCCTTACTGCTTTAATGTCAACTACTTGGAATAGTAAAAGTAGTATCATTATGTTCTATTTGTAACTCCTCTCCCAACAGACTTAGGAAATATGCCCATTTACTGGCATGTCACTTCTGAGGGTATAGGTGTGTACATGACATTTTGCTTTATTTATGCTAAGAGACTGTAGGTTAGCATAGCCTTCAGTTTGGTTGGGACACAAGAGTATGTTCTGGAATCTATCAGCACAGGTAAAACTTCAATAAGTAGCCTTACTCCCAACAATCCAGTTAACTCCCATTGACTCTGGGACAGTTTCTTTGTTAAACCTCTTTGCTGGATCTTTAATGAAGTTTAAAGTTTTAGTTGCATTTGCATCAGGAATTTTAAGAGGGGTTCCCACCATTGGTCTACCTCTAGCCGGTGTAGGAATAGTGGGAGTGCTAGTGCAGACAGGTGTTCTTACCGCCAGGTCACCAAACCCGGATCAGGGAATAGGCTGTCATACACTCGCTAATTGTAGATGATGAATCTTGGTGTCTTGTATTGCCCTGGTCAACACTATGGACTAGAGGCTATTGTACTCTGTCTCCCTCCAAAACAGTTTGTGCTCTTACCAGCTGAAATAGACTGACATCACCTTTTACAACATTCCTTACTAGTTGAGTGGCTTTTGACAAGTTTACTTCCCTTATAAAGCGTTAAAGGACTATTCCAGCAGATCAGATCAGTAAGAGCTTTGGTAGAGAAGCAGGCTTATTACAGGCAGCGTAAGAGGGCCAACCGTGACAGCTAGCAACCTGTAGTGTTGACAGGATTTTGTTTTGTTTTTTTGTTCTGTTTTAAATCTGCACCCTCTATTCAGATACAGAGTAGAAAATGCCATGTCTGTGTTAAAGGTCGCTTAGTTTATGAGTGTGTACATTGTCAGGAATTCATAAGCAGAAAGAGGTCCGCTCACAAGGTGCTTCTCAAAGTTTGGGTGCCGAATCTTAGTAGGAAAGGCGAGTTTGTCAGTACACATTTAGACCAGGTTCCAAAATCAGTGTATACTATGTACTGTAATGTATGCTTACATCTAGCAATTCTACCACACTACTCTTCCTCCACTGGGTTCCAAATTACCGTCTAGCACATTTGGACATTCATAGGGCACACTGGATATATAAGTACCAATTAGCTATGTTTTGATTAAAGAGATGCATTTTAATTAACTTCATTAGTTTTAATTTTTTAAGTAAAACTTATAAAATGGTGTTGTACTAAGATAAGAACTTTGGCAACAATATGCAGAGTTCTAGATTCCAATTCTGACAAAAATAAACTCTCCCTTTGTGTAGAATTACAATGTACTAGTGGTGTCCATACACTGTGGGCCTGATTTTCAAAGGTGCCGAGTAGTGCTCATGTCTCCTGTGGCCTTCAACTTGAGCTGTGGGCACTCACCACTTCTAAAAGAACAGACTTTATAAAGACTTAGGGCCAGATTCTGAAAGATACTAAGGCATCTAAGGAAGCAGATGCCAAGTAGGATTTTCAAATGGGAGTTAGGCACCCAGGTGCACCTAAATACCTTTTAAAATATGGCCCTTAGAAACAGAGATTCAAGAAAAAAGAAAAGGAGGACCTGTGGCACCTTAGAGACTAACAAATTTATTTGAGCATAAGCTTTCGTGAGCTACAGCTCGCTTCATCGGATGCATTCAGTGGAAAATACAGTGAGGAGATTGATATACACATGAGAACATGAAACAACGGATGTTGCCATACACACTGTAATGAGAGTGATCAGGTAAGGTGAGCTATTACCAGCAGGAGAGCGGGGGGTGGGAGGGAAACCTTTTGTAGTGATGGTCAAGGTGGGCCATTTCCAGCAGTTGACAAGAACGTCTGAGGAACGGTGGGGGAGGGTGGAAGGCAATAAACATGGAGAAATAGTTTTACTTTGTGTAATGACCCATCCACTCTCATTCTTTATTCAAGCCTAAGTTAATGGTGTCCAGTTTGCAAATTAATTCCAATTCAGCAGTCTCTCATTGGAGTCTGTTTTTGAAGTTTTTTTGTTGAAGAATTGCCACTTTTAGGTCTGTAATTGAGTGACCAGAGAGATTGAAGTATTCTCAGACTGGTTTTTGAATGTTATAATTCTTGTCGTCTGATTTGTGTCCATTGATTCTTTTACGTAGAGACTGTCCAGTTTAGCCAACGTACATGGCAGAGGGGCATTGCTGGCACATGATGGCATATATCACATTGGTAGATGTACAGGTGAACGAGCCTCTGATAGTGTGGCTGATGTGATTAGGCTCTATGATGGTGTCCCCTGAATAGATATGTGGACACAGTTGGCAACAGGCTTTGTTGCAAGGATAGGTTCCTGGGTTAGTGGTTCTGTTGTGTGGTTGCTGGCAAGTATTTGCTTCAGGTTGGGAGGCTGTCTGTAAGCAAGGACTGGCCTGTCTTCCAAGATTTGTGAGAGTGATGGGTCGTCCTTCAGGATAGGTTGTAGATCCTTGATAATGCATTGGAGAGGTTTTAGTTGGGGGCTGAAGGTGATGGCTAGTGGTGTTTTGTTATTTTCTTTGTTGGGCCTGTCCTGTAGTAGGTGACTTCTGGGTACTCTTCTGGCTCTGTCAATCTGTTTCTTCACTTCAGCGGGTGGGTATTGTAGCTGTAAGAATTCTTGATAGAGATCTTGTAGGTGTTTGTCTCTGTCTGAGGGGTTGGAGCAAATGCGGTTGTATCGTAGAGCTTGGCTGTAGACAATGGATCATGTGGTGTGGTCTGGATGAAAGCTGGAGGCATGTAGGTAGGGACAGCGGTCAGTAGGTTTCTGGTATAGGGTGGTGGTTATGTGACCAACGGTTATTAGCACGGTAGTGTCCAGGAAGTAGATCTCTTGCGTGGACTGGTCCAAGCTGAGGTTGATGGTGGGATGGAAATTGTTGAAATCATGGTGGAATTCCTCAAGGGCTTCTTTTCCATGGGTCCAGATGATGAAGATGTCATCAGTGTAGCGCAAGTAGAGTAGGAGCATTAGGGGACGAGAGCTGAGGAAGTGTTGTTCTAAATCAGCCATAAAAATGTTGGCATACTGTGGGGCCATGCGGGTACCCATAGCAGTGCCGCTGATTTGAAGGTATACATTGTCCCCAAATGTGAAATGAGATTCAAGAGTAGTTTTCCCCCTGCCCCTCCCCACAGAAATCTCACTGTTATCACCTCATTAAGCTCAGGCTTCATTACAATCCAAATAAAAAATTAAAAGTAATTAGATATAACCTAATTTTAAAAAACACAAACCCTCCATCTTCCTTGTCTTGACTGGTTAGACCACTTGAAAGACATTTTGGTAATCAGTGTATCAGTGCTTTATCAACTTGACAGTTCATCTTTTTGTTTTCAGCTACAATCAACAGGTACAACAGTAATGTTTCAGTTATTAAACACAACCATGTTTAATATAGTGTGCTAACAAGGTAAGGAGCTTGTGAGAGGGGGCAGGGGGCATTATTTTGTCTTTGGCAAACTGGAAGCTGACTTCTCCTTTTCCTTGTACAAGTATTTAGGGAAAGAGAATGAGGCAGTGCTGGAGCAGGCCAACCAGGGTTCTCAGCAGAAAATTCTGAAGAAAACATCTGGGAGCAAGGAAGACTCCATGCCCAGTCACTGTGGCACTAAGATGGTAACCCAGATGGAAGAGGAGGGAATGTACTGATTTTGTTTTCTAGTTCTGTAAAACAATATCTGTTTGTATTCTGTTATTGTAACTACTGCATTTCAAGAGCCTCAGGTAATAAAACCCTTAAGGAAGAACATAGCTAACTTCCTGGACTGTTTAGATTTGAATATTAAACAGCTGACCTAATCTATCAGCTCAAACAGCTGTTCTGTTAGGTAGTCACTCTGGAGTACTTTTACTTCATTTATGAGAAATATAATAAACAGCATAATTCTATTCTCCTTTGAGGAGCTTTGAATGTCTGTTGCTAACCGAGCTCATTCCATCTGCTTAAGTGCCAGAATCGTTGGGGTTTTTTTTTTGCCTTTGTTTAAAAATACTGCTATAAAAATACAATAAAGCTGTTTGTTTGTTTATGGATAAATGGTGTGCGTGAATTATTTGTGATATAGTATGTAGTATTTTAAAGATGTGCTTTATTAAAATGCACTTGAATTCTTTTCTGCTGATATGTTTTTGAGATCAATTCATTAAACTGTTGTTTTGCTGTGATTTTGTTAGTCACTTTAAATCTGTTAGAATGGATGCCTTGTGTCTATGCTTTGTATCTCCCCTCTCCCACATCCCTTCTATATCTTTGGCAGTGAAGTAAAGTTGTGTTGGTTGTCCAATGAAAAAAATCCAGACATCTGCCTCAGCCTCAACACAAGATTTGGCAACAGCTACTACCACCGAATTTTATAATGATAAAAAAAAACCCTGCTTCTGTGTCACCATCCATCCAAGAACTTTAACTTCATTTATATTTGAAATATCATTCTGTCTCCTAACACCCTTCTGGGGAAAATGTATATCATCATCTTACAGATGAGAAAACTGATGCACAGGGAGATTACAGTCAACATTTTCAACAGTTACCACCGTTTTGTTGCCTCTGTATTTAGAGGCCCAGCCTGAGACAGGCAGGGCTTGATTTTTAGACGTGGTAAGCACCTTCTACTGCACACAAAATAAATGGTAGCTGAAGGTGCTCAGCACCTCTGAAAATCAGGATGTAAGCATCTCAAGCTGATCATCCAAAAGTTGAGGCATGCAAACTCAGTGGCAATTTTTGAATGTGCTACCCCAAGTGACACCCAGAGGCTCAGAGGTTTTGGCCAAAAGAAATCTGAGGTTCAACAAGGACAAATGCAGAGTCCTACACTTAGGACAGAAGACTCCCATGCACTGCTACAGGCTGGGGACCAACTGGATAAGCAGCAGTTCTGCAGAAGAGGACCTGGGGATGACAGTGGACGAGAAGCTGGATATGAGTCAGCAGTGTGCCCTTGTTGCCAAGAAGGCTAATGGCATATTGGGCTGCATTAGTAGGTGCATTACTAGCAGATCGAGGGAAATTATTAGACCCTCTATTCAGTACTGGTGAGGCCACATCTGGAGTATTGTGTCCAGTTTTGGGCCCCTCACTCCAGAAAGGAAGTGGACAAATTGAGGAGAGTCCAACGGAGAGCAACAAAGATGATTCGGGGGCTGAGGCACATGACTTATGAGGAGATGCTGAGGGAACTGGACTTATTTAGTCTGCAGAAGAGAAGAGTAAGAGGTATTTGATAGCAGCCTTCAACTACCTGAAGGGGGGAGGGGGGTATTCTAAAGAGGATGGAGCTACGCTGGTCTCAGTGGTGACAGATGACAGAACAAGGAGCAATGGTCTCAAGTTGCAGTGTGGGAGGTGTAGGCTGGATATTAGGAAACACTATTTCACTAGGAGGGTGGTGAAGCACTGGAATGGGTTACCTAGGGAGGTGGTAACCATCCTTAAAGGTTTTTAAGGCCCAGCTTGACAAAGCCTTGGTTGGGATGATTAGATGGGGTTGGGCCTGCTTTGAGCAGGGGGTTGGACTAGATGTCCTCCTGAGGTCTCTTTCAACCCTAATCTTCTATGATTGTTAAATCTGTGGCAGAGCTGGGCATAGTACCCTCGTCTCCTGAATCCCTGTTCTGTGCTTTCACAGCACGATCATATAGTTCCTGATTCAGTCTGAAGCTGATACAGCCTATCTCACATCTCAGCATGCAATGCTCAGCCTTGATCAGAGATATCACATGCTGGGACCTGTGATCTTTGCTGACTGCTCCTCCATATTAAAATGAGGGCAGCTATAATGTACTTCATCTTATTCAAACCTTAGTCTCCTAAGAAACTGCCAATACAGCCCATAGCTGGTCAAAGATCTGGCACCTTGACAACACAGCAGAAGAAATACATGGGCATGCTGATACCACCCAGAAATGGGGAAGGTGTATTTACATCCTCCCTCTGAATATATCATCACTGGAAGCAAGGAGTAAGAGAGATCAAAAGAGAAGCAGTGGCACAGATATACTGATCTTCCATCTGATTCTTGGTAACTCAAAGAAAAATTATTCGCACAATCAGCAGGAAGTGAGAAAAGTAAGAGAAGTGAGTGACACAGCTTTGAGGCCTTCAGATATGAGAAAGAGAGGTTTGCACAGGATGACACAATCATTTGGTTAGTACAGATTTTTGTGTTTTTATCCTGAAGGATACAGGAAAAGGACAATGAGATGGACTGAATGTAGGCTACCTGAACCTGGTTTATTGACATAAGACACAAAATAAAAGTTAGTCCTGGGTATGGCTGCCAACTTTCTAATCGCACAAAACCACACACTCTTGCCCTGCCCCTTCTCCAAGGCCCCACCCCCACTCACTCCATCACCCCTCCCTTTGTCACTCGCTCTCCCGCACCTTCACTCACTTTCACCGGGCTGGGGCAGGGGATTGGAGCATGGGGGGGGGGGGGGAGGGCTCCGGCTGGGAGTACAGGCTCTGCAGTGGGGCTGAGGATGAGGGACTTAGGGTGCAGGAGCAGGCTCCAGACTGGGACAGCAGGTTGGTATGCAGGAGGAGGTGTGGCCTCTGGCTGGGGATGTGGGCTGTGGGGTGGGGCTGGGGATGAGGGATTTGGGGTGCAGGAGGGGGCTCAAGCCTGGGTCAGGGGATTGGGGCATGAGGGGGGTATGAAGGCTCTGGCTGGGAGTGCAGGATTTGCAGTGGGGCTGGTGATGAGGGGCTTAGGGTGTAGGAGGGGGCTCTAGGCTGGGACAGAGGGTTGGGGTGCAGGATGGGGTGTAGCTCTGGCTGGGGGTGTGGGCTGTGGGGTGGGGCTGGGGATGAGGGATTTGGGGTGCAGGAGGGGGCTCAGGCCTGGGTCAGGGGTTTGGGGTGTGGGAGGGGGTGCAAGTGCAGGCTCCACGAGTGAGTTAGGGTGCAGGAGGGGGTTCCAACCTGGGGCAGAGGTTTGGGGTGCAGGCTCTGGCCATGCAGCGCATATCTCAGGTGGCTTCTGGTCAGTGGCACAGCAGGGTTAATGTAGGATCCCTGCCAGCCCTGGCTCTGCGCGGCTCCCAGAAGTGGCCGGCGTGTCCCTCTGGCTCCTAGGTGGAGAGGCTAGGAGGCTCTGTGTGCTGCCTATGCCCACGCCCACAAGTGCTGCCCCCACAGCTCACATTCACCGTGGTTCCAGGCCAATGGGAGCTGCATAGCTGGTGCTCGGGGCAGGGGCAGCACGCGGAGCCACTATAGCTACCCCTGCATCTAGGAGCACGACAACTGCTACTGGCTGGAAAATGCGTTGGTTGCAGTTTGTGCCACTACAGCAGCCACTTCTGGGAGCTGTGCGGAACCAAGGCATTCAGGGAGCCTGCCTTAGCCCTGCTGTACTGCCAACAGGACTTTAATAGCCCAGTCAGCTATGCTGACCAGAGCCACCAGGGTCCCTTTTTGACCGGGCGTTCCAGTCAAAAACTGGACACCTAGCGACCCTAGTCTTGGGACTTCTATTTTTCCCTCTGAGTCTGCTCTCTGCAGCTCTTCCCTGCCTTTGCAGGCCACTGTCTGCCCTAGCTGAGCGGAGTCTTTTCTTGCTCCCACAGAGTAAGCTCTCCATGACCCTCAGCCTTTTTGATCTGGCTTCCAGACCTACATGCTCCTCCCCAGTTTGAAAGAGCCGCTTATTTACCACAGCTTTTCTACTGTCCCTGCCACAGCTTCCTCTGCTTGTTTCTCCCTGAACGTTCCTCCCCACTAGGGTTGCCAATTTTAATTGGATGTAATTGGATGAGATTTCATCACATGACATAATCTTTAATTCAAGATTAAACTTTAATTCCTGGAGACTCCAGGCCAATCCTGGAGGGTTGGCAACACCACTCCCCACTTTCTACTGCTCTTGTGGGAGAATCAGCTGATCCCTACTCAGGTGGACCTACTTAGTAACTAGGGTTTATAGCTAGCCACAGGCCCCTAGTTCTTAAAGGGGTAAGCCATCTTGTTACAAATTACAAGACTATTCATCTTGCACATTCCTCAACAGATACAGGACTCTAAGAATACTTTTTGATCTGAATAATCAAACTGAGCATGTAAATTCTATAGTCATTTGGGTTTAAAGCAAATTAATATTAATAGAGCAATCAATCATGTGTATGTGCTATGTGTCACTGGATAACATAAAGACATTTCCTGTATACAGATATTGGGAAACTGCCAACCTCAGAGTGACTAGGATTTTATTTCCTTTATATAACTAGCAGCTAAATAAAGATGTGAGGTAAAGCAATAGAAACATCTAACATTGCCAATTTTGAAAATAATCATTAAGATCCTGATTCTAACTAAGCATTGACTTCAGTGGGCTTTAGATTATGCCCTACACTCATAGGCCAATGGCTTTCAAAAGTGACTCATGGATGGTTCTATTTTTGCGTGGTCAACTTAAGATTCCCCAAAGTGTGCTGATTTTTCATAGAAAATGAACTTCCCTGTTAAAAGCTGGGCCCTTTAAAATATCTCAAATTGGGTTCCCATAAATTGAGGCACCCAAAATTACTTGTCCTCCCCTTAAAGCCAGGACAGAGGTACAACTTATAAAAGAGCCATGGTGCATACAGAACAGAAAGCTTGCACAGAGCCTAAAATATTGTTACATTTACAAATGATTTTGGCCTTTTTTTTTCTTACAAACAAGTAAGACATGATAAGTCTTAACTGGAAAATCTCTCATCATCTTTGAATATTACTACTAGACTTTCTGTATAACCAAGGGCTCTGCAGCCTAATAACTTTTGGGAGAAACACCTAGAGTGAAATCCTGGTCCTAGTAAGAAATGGGAGTTTGGCCACTGACTTCAGTGGAGCCAGGATTTCACCCCGATGAATAGTTATGAATAGCGATAGGACTGCTCTTAGTTTACGTGGCTTTGATAACAGAGAAATTCACTGAACCTAACTTTTGTTGTTACATTTAAGTTGCAACTGCCCTGTCATAAATATAAAGGGAAGGGTAAACCCCTGTAAAATCCCTCCTGGCCAGAGGAAATCTCCTCTCACCTGTAAAGGGTTAAGAAGCTAAAGGTAACCTCGCTGGCACCTGACCAAAATGACCAATGAGGAGACAAGATAATTTCAAAAGCTGGGAGGAGGGAGAGAAACAAAGGGTATGTGTGTCTGTCTATATTTTGTCTTTGCCGGGGATAGACCAGGAATGAAGCCTTAGAACTTTTAGTAAGTAATCTAGCTAGGTACGTGTTAGATTATGATTTCTTTAAATGGCTGAGAAAAGAATTGTGCTGAATAGAATAACTATTTCTGTCTGTGTATCTTTTTTGTAACTTAAGGTTTTGCCTAGAGGGGTTCTCTATGTTTTGAATCTAATTACCCTGTAAAGTATTTACCATCCTGATTTTACAGGGGGGATTTTTTTTATTTCTATTTACTTCTATTTCTATTAAAAGTCTTCTTGTAAGAAAACTGAATGCTTTTTCATTGTTCTCAGAGCCAAGGGTTTGGGTCTGTGGTCACCTATGCAAATTGGTGAGGCTTTTTACCCAACATTTCCCTGGAAAGGGGGGGTGCAAGTGTTGGGAGGATTGTTCATTGTTCTTAAGATCCAAGGGTCTGGGTCTGTAGTCACCCAGGCAAATTGGTGAGGCTTTTTACCAAACCTTGTCCAGGAAGTGGGGTGCAAGGTTTTGGGAAGTATTTTGGGGGGAAAGACGTGTCCAAACAGCTCTTCCCCAGTAACCAGTATTTGTTTGGTGGTGGTAGCGGCCAATCCAAGGACAAAGGGTGGAATATTTTGTACCTTGGGGAAGTTTTGACCTAAGCTGGTAAAGATAAGCTTAGGAGGTTTTTTTCATGCAGGTCCCCACATCTGTACCCTAGAGTTCAGAGTGGGGGAGGAACCTTGACATGGTGGCAGAGTGGTGGGATTAACCTGAAATCATTTTGAGATCCAGTTGAGATTTTTTTTTGAACTAGAAATACAGATTTTAAAAAAGGAGATTTTTTTTTCTTTCCTTTGGAAAGGAAGTCCAGAAGCAGCTGAAACTGAAAGCAGCTTGTTTTTTTCTCTGCTTTGTGGCCAAGCAGAGACAAAAGGGGATTATCTTTGTGAATTGCAGGTTTTCTTTGCCTGGAGGCAGGGTACTTAACTCCTGCAGGGAAATTCACAGTCTTCCAACCCAGAGTTTTTTTTTTTCCCTAAAAGTAAATAGAAGGGGGGGTGTTCTACCCATTTGCCTGGAGACAAAAGTGGCAAGGGTTTTTTTTTTTTGGATTTTGATTTTTTACAAGGAGCACAAGTTTAAAAAGGAAACTTGGTTTTTCTTTGGGCTGGGTAAACAGGTTTCAAAGTAGCTGGAAGTTTTTGCTTTGATTTGGGCCCAGAGCAGAGACAAGGGAATTGTCTTTTTTTTTTTTTTTTTTTTTTTTTTTTTTTTTTGTAGGCTGACAATCACTATCAGAGAATAGGTATTCTATTCCAGCACAGCAAAATTTTACAGCCAAGTTTTTTTTTTGTTTATTTCTAAACCTCGGGTGTAAAGTTAGTTAAAAACAGAGAGGTTAGAATGACAAAATCTGCGGCTCGACTACGGCTGGAATTAGCCAGATTTCAGGCTGAGGAAAGACAAAGGGAACATGAAAGACAGATAGAACTCATGCGGCTGAAGAAGGAGGAGAAGGAACAAGAAAGGGAGGCAGCGAAAGAGGCAGCGAAAGAGGCAGAACAACACCAAGCGGCTGCTCACAGGAGAGCTATGGAAGCAAGGGACAAAGAACTGGAGGAGAAGGAAAAAGAGAGGAAGTATGTGGAGGAGATAGAGAAGATAAAGGCTCAGGAGAATATCCCAACAAACCCTAGCTATCCTTCTCCAAGTACCACTTCCCATCCCAGAAAGTTCCCCACCTACAAAGCAGGCGATGATACTGAGGCCTTCCTAGAAAACTTCGAAAGGGCCTGCCTTGGGTACAACATCTCTACTGACCAATACATGGTAGAGCTGAGGCCGCAGCTCAGTGGACCCTTAGCTGAGGTGGCAGCTGAAATGCCTAAAGAACACATGAACAAGTATGAACTGTTTAAATCCAAGGCGAGAGTCAGAATGGGGATAACACCCGAGCAGTCTCGTCGGAGGTTCAGAGCCCTAAGGTGGAAACCAGATGTGTCATTTACCCGACATGCCTACCACATTGTGAAGCATTGGGAGGCCTGGATATCCGGAGCAAGTGTTGAATCTCCAGTAAATTTGCCCTTCCTAATGCAAATGGAACAATTCTTAGAGGGTGTTCCTGAGGAAATAGAAAGATACATCCTAGATGGGAAGCCCAAAACTGTAATCGAGGCAGGAGAGATTGGAGCCAGATGGGTGGAGGTGGCAGAGAAGAAGAAAACTGGTCGCAGTTGGAGCGGAGACCAGAAGGGACAACCCCAGACCACACCCTATTACCGGGGGCCGCCCAAAGCCCCACCTACCTCCCAAAGAACCCTCCAGACCCCTTATCGTCCCTCCACCCCGTTCTCCAGCAACCCTCCTCGCCCCAGTGACCAGTCAGCTGGACGATGTTTTAAATGTAACGAGCTGGGGCATGTAAAGGCCAACTGCCCCAAGAACCCCAACAGATTACAGTTCATTGCACCGGAATCGCACCAGAGGTCCACAGGCCCAGATACCTCCCAGATACCCTTGGAGCGGAGGGAAACTGTGAGTGTGGGCGGGAAGAAGGTCACCGCGTGGAGGGACACCGGAGCACAAGTGTCAGCTATCCATGCTTCCTTAGTGGACCCCAATTTAATCAACCCAGAGATCCAAGTGACGATTCAACCCTTCAAGTCCAACTCTTTCGATTTGCCTACAGCCAAGTTGCCTGTCCAGTACAAGGGCTGGTCCGGAACGTGGACTTTTGCAGTCTATGATGATTATCCCATCCCCATGCTGTTGGGGGAAGACTTGGCCAATCATGTGAAGCAGGCCAAGAGGGTGGGAACGGTCACCCGCAGCCAGGCTAACCAAGCCGTGAGGCCTAGCTCTGTTCCGGAAACTTCTATCAGGACCCGGTCAGAGGTGATGGATCCGGACCCCAGACCAATGTCTGCAACAGCAGTAGTGGATCCAGTCCCAGAGACCCAGACGGAACCAGTCCCAGAACCGGAACCAGCCGAACAACCAACACCAGACCCATTGCCAGCACTGAATCCAGTACTTGCAACCTCAACACCAGAGGGCCCCACCGACCCTGAACCGACAGCAGCCGATAACCCGACACAAGAGGCTCAGCCGGAGCCTGAATCCCAACATAGTTCACCAGCGGAGAGCGGTTCACAGTCAACAGAAACAGCCCCATCCCCTATATCGCTTCCAGAGGGACCAAGCCTAGGTCCACAATCCAATAAGGAACTGATGTCTCCAGCATCAAGGGAACAGTTCCAGACCGAACAGGAAGCAGATGAAAGCCTCCAGAGAGCTTGGACGGCGGCACGGAGCCACCCACCGCCTCTCAGCTCTTCTAATCGATCCAGGTTTGTTGTAGAAAGAGGACTTTTATACAAGGAAACTCTTTCTGGTGGACACCAGGAAGACTGGCATCCTCAGAGACAGTTGGTAGTTCCAACTAAATACCGGGCCAAGCTCTTGAGCTTAGCCCATGATCACCCTAGTGGCCATGCTGGGGTGAACAGGACCAAAGACCGTTTGGGGGGGTCATTCCACTGGGAGGGAATGGGCAAGGATGTTTCTACCTATGTCCAGTCTTGTGAGGTGTGCCAAAGAGTGGGAAAGCCCCAAGACCAGGTCAAAGCCCCTCTCCAGCCACTCCCCATCATTGAAGTTCCATTTCAGCGAGTAGCTGTGGATATTCTGGGTCCTTTTCCGAAAAAGACACCCAGAGGAAAGCAGTACATACTGACTTTCATGGATTTTGCCACCCGATGGCCGGAAGCAGTAGCTCTAAGCAACACCAGGGCTAAAAGTGTGTGCCAGGCACTAGCAGACATTTTTGCCAGGGTAGGTTGGCCCTCCGACATCCTCACAGATGCAGGGACTAATTTCCTGGCAGGAACTATGAAAAACCTTTGGGAAGCTCATGGGGTAAATCACTTGGTTGCCACTCCTTACCACCATCAAACAAATGGCATGGTGGAGAAGTTTAATGGAACTTTGGGGGCCATGATACGTAAATTCGTAAATGAGCACTCCAATGATTGGGACCTAGTGTTGCAGCAGTTGCTCTTTGCCTACAGAGCTGTACCACACCCCAGTTTAGGGTTTTCCCCATTTGAACTTGTATATGGCCGTGAGGTTAAGGGGCCATTGCAGTTGGTGAAGCAGCAATGGGAGGGATTTACACCTTCTCCAGGAACTAACATTCTGGACTTTGTAACCAACCTACAAAACACCCTCCGAACCTCTTTAGCCCTTGCTAAAGAAAACTTACAGGATGCTCAAAAAGAGCAAAAAGCCTGGTATGATAAACATGCCAGAGAGCGTTCCTTCAAAGTAGGGGACCAGGTCATGGTCTTAAAGGCGCTCCAGGCCCATAAAATGGAAGCATCGTGGGAAGGGCCATTCACGGTCCAGGAGCGCCTGGGAGCTGTTAATTATCTCATAGCATTCCCCACCTCCAACCGAAAGCCTAAGGTGTACCATATTAATTCTCTAAAGCCCTTTTATTCCAGAGAATTAAAGGTTTGTCAGTTTACAGCCCAGGGAGGAGACGACGCTGAGTGGCCTGAAGGTGTCTACTACGAAGGGAAATGTGCTGGTGGTGTGGAAGAGGTGAACCTCTCCATGACCCTTGGGCGTATGCAGCGACAGCAGATCCAGGAGCTGTGCACTAGCTACGCGCCAACGTTCTCAGCCACCCCAGGACTGACTGAACGGGCATACCACTCCATTGACACAGGTAATGCTCGCCCAATTAGAGTCCAACCTTACCGGGTGTCTCCTCAAGCTAAAACTGCTATAGAACGGGAGATCCGGGATATGTTACAGATGGGTGTAATCCGCCCCTCTGAAAGTGCATGGGCATCTCCAGTGGTTCTAGTTCCCAAACCAGATGGGGAAATACGTTTTTGCGTGGACTACCGTAAGCTAAATGCTGTAACTCGCCCAGACAACTATCCAATGCCACGCACAGATGAACTATTAGAGAAACTGGGACGGGCCCAGTTCATCTCTACCTTGGACTTAACCAAGGGGTACTGGCAGGTACCGCTAGATGAATCTGCCAAGGAAAGGTCAGCCTTCACCACACATCTCGGGCTGTATGAATTTAATGTACTCCCTTTCGGGCTGCGAAATGCACCCGCCACCTTCCAAAGACTTGTAGATGGTCTCCTAGCAGGATTAGGAGAATATGCAGTCGCCTACCTTGACGATGTGGCCATATTTTCGGATTCCTGGGCAGACCACCTGGAACATCTACAAAAAGTCCTTGAGCGCATAAGGGAGGCAGGACTAACTGTTAAGGCTAAGAAGTGTCAAATAGGCCTAAACAGAGTGACTTACCTTGGACACCAGGTGGGTCAAGGAACTATCAGCCCCCTACAGGCCAAAGTGGATGCTATCCAAAAGTGGCCTGTCCCAAAGTCAAAGAAACAGGTTCAATCCTTCTTAGGCTTGGCCGGTTATTACAGACGATTTGTACCGCACTACAGCCAAATCGCCGCCCCACTGACAGACCTAACCAAAAAGAAACAGCCAAATGCGGTTCAGTGGACCGAAAAGTGTCAGAAGGCCTTTAACAAGCTTAAAGCGACACTCATGTCTGACCCTGTACTAAGGGCCCCAGACTTTGACAAACCGTTCCTAGTAACCACAGATGCGTCCGAGCGTGGTGTGGGAGCAGTTTTAATGCAGAAAGGACCTGATCAAGAATTCCACCCTGTAGTGTTTCTCAGCAAAAAACTGTCTGAGAGGGAAAGCCACTGGTCAGTCACTGAAAAAGAATGTTACGCCATTGTCTACGCTCTGGAAAAGCTACGCCCATATGTTTGGGGACGGCGTTTCCACCTGCAAACCGACCATGCTGCACTGAAGTGGCTTCACACGGTCAAAGAAAATAGCAAAAAACTTCTTCGGTGGAGTTTAGCTCTCCAAGATTTTGATTTTGACATCCAACACATCTCAGGAGCTTCTAACAAAGTGGCTGATGCACTCTCCCGTGAAAGTTTCCCAGAATCAACTGGTTAAAATCGTCCTTGAGATGTAGAAAATATTGTTAGTCTTTATGTACTTGGTAGTATATTTAGAGATGCATGTGTCTTATTAACTCTGTTTTTCCTAGAGCTCCAGGAAGAAATCCCAGCCAGTGTTTCACCCTAGCTGAGATTTGGGGGGCGTGTCATAAATATAAAGGGAAGGGTAAACCCCTGTAAAATCCCTCCTGGCCAGAGGAAATCTCCTCTCACCTGTAAAGGGTTAAGAAGCTAAAGGTAACCTCGCTGGCACCTGACCAAAATGACCAATGAGGAGACAAGATAATTTCAAAAGCTGGGAGGAGGGAGAGAAACAAAGGGTATGTGTGTCTGTCTATATTTTGTCTTTGCCGGGGATAGACCAGGAATGAAGCCTTAGAACTTTTAGTAAGTAATCTAGCTAGGTACGTGTTAGATTATGATTTCTTTAAATGGCTGAGAAAAGAATTGTGCTGAATAGAATAACTATTTCTGTCTGTGTATCTTTTTTGTAACTTAAGGTTTTGCCTAGAGGGGTTCTCTATGTTTTGAATCTAATTACCCTGTAAAGTATTTACCATCCTGATTTTACAGGGGGGATTTTTTTTATTTCTATTTACTTCTATTTCTATTAAAAGTCTTCTTGTAAGAAAACTGAATGCTTTTTCATTGTTCTCAGAGCCAAGGGTTTGGGTCTGTGGTCACCTATGCAAATTGGTGAGGCTTTTTACCCAACATTTCCCTGGAAAGGGGGGGTGCAAGTGTTGGGAGGATTGTTCATTGTTCTTAAGATCCAAGGGTCTGGGTCTGTAGTCACCCAGGCAAATTGGTGAGGCTTTTTACCAAACCTTGTCCAGGAAGTGGGGTGCAAGGTTTTGGGAAGTATTTTGGGGGGAAAGACGTGTCCAAACAGCTCTTCCCCAGTAACCAGTATTTGTTTGGTGGTGGTAGCGGCCAATCCAAGGACAAAGGGTGGAATATTTTGTACCTTGGGGAAGTTTTGACCTAAGCTGGTAAAGATAAGCTTAGGAGGTTTTTTTCATGCAGGTCCCCACATCTGTACCCTAGAGTTCAGAGTGGGGGAGGAACCTTGACATGCCCATTTTCACTCCTCAATTGCTCATGTGTTTTATGAAGAAAAATTAAAAATGAGCTAAATTAGGAAAATTAAATTAGAATAAAAAAATCCAATTATCTAGCCAAATCATATCCGCCCAGTCAGACTTCAGTTGTTTGCCAAGACCATTATTGTTAGTAAAATTACTGTGTGTATTTGTGTGGCTGTCATAGTTGCACCTTGATGAAGTCTAGAAAATTACACTAATGAGCCTCGTAGTGATTTATGAAAACAGCCTGGAAGGTTATTTAGTTATTTGCTCATAAACAACTCCTCACTCCACTTGTTTTACAGATCACAAGAGCTCTTCCAATGTTTATTCAAAATAATTCACATTCCAAAACTGCTAATATTTGCCAAAGTAATTGAATTAAAATGACAGTATTTTGACTTCCCACCTGTCTTGCCCCTTACCCAAGAGTATAGTGGGAACTTCAGAAGTGCTGGAGCAGTCAATCACATATCTATGACATTTCCTCTCTAGATCTGATTACGAAAGAGCTTTAAAATTTCAGCTTCCTTCACATTTTGTCTTTTATCCAGCCGGTCAAAGTGGTGCCTATCTCCAAACTATTGTGATCCTGCTATCTTGTATGGTTGCGTAAAACATCCCTGAACTAGTGGTGAGCTGGAGCCGGTTCGCAATGGTTCACGTGAACCGGTTGTTAAATTTTGAAGCCTGTTTAGAACCGGTTGTTAAAGGAGTAGGCAAACTCCAGCCCGCGGGCTACATCCAGCCCGCAGGAGCATCCTGTCCGGCCCGCCTGAGCTCCCAGCTGGGGAGGCTCCCTTGGCTAAGAATCCCTTTTTACTTTTTACTCACCTGGCAGCGCTCCGGGTCTTCAGCAGCACTTCGGCGGTGGGTCCTTCAGTGCCGCCAAAAACCTGGAGCAAGTGAAGGACCCGCCGCAGAAGACCCGGAGCGATTGAAGGAACCAGTTCTTCAGATTTTGGCAGCTCATCACTGCCCTTAACTTTAGAAATATTGCATGGCGGAGCTGAAGCATGAAGGATTTATTGCTAAACCAGAGAGGCTTGAATTAAAATTTTCTTTGGCATTAAATTCAAGTAAAACTATTTCCTTTTTGCTATAGGTTAACCATAAGCCACAACATTATTTAAACACCTAATTTAATTTTGCATAATTCTGTGTGTAATTATTTCAAAAACAATTACATGGTAGTTTAAAATACCTAAAGGAACTTACAGTCATTGTTTTGCAATCTTTATCACAAACAGCATATATTTTAAGCAAGCTGTATTGCAACTTTACTGGAATATGAAACAGACCATGATTATTTGCAATGCAACATATAACATGAAACTGAGACCAAACCCAACACATCAGGAATTAGTCTACCTTTGTAATTGATTGCATTTGAAAAGTCATTTACATGGATAAACAGCAAGCTGCTCATGTTAAAACTGTTATAAGATTTGCTGGGAATACCATGGAGGTAATGTTCTTATCTCCTAATAAGGAGAGAGCACTTCATATTGCTCTGCACTGATACCTCTGGCCAATTCAGGAATAATATTGACAGGCTTTGGAGGAAGTCACATCTTTCCTTCCTCAGTTGAATGGGTGTTTGTCACAGTCCAGGATCATTTACAGGAAAGTAAAGCTAAAAGGATGGTGCTGGGGAAGAAATTGGGTTTGTAACAGAGAACATCCTGGGGAAAAGACTTATAGGGAAGAAATTTTAGGAGATTTTAGGGTTGCCAACTTTGTAATATTTAAAAACCGGACACTCCAGCAGGAGTGCCAGAACCACCCCTGCCCCTGCCCCTGAGGCCCTGCTCCCAAGGCCCCCCACCTATTCACTCCTCTTCCACTCTCCCCCCGTCACTTGCTGTTCTTCCCCTTCTCCTTTCCCCTACCTCTCCTTCCCCCCTCACCCCCCCAGGTCAGGAGGGACTTGCCAGAGGAGCCAGGGCTAGGAGCTGCAGCCACCTGATGCAGGTAGGAGGTGGCCCTGACTGAGTAGGGGTTGGCGCAGGTGATGACCCAGGTCCTCCCACCTCCCCTGCCCACAATATCCAGACTTTGGGTGTCTGGTCAGTCGATCTGACCTGACACTATCTGGTCCCTTTTTCGACCGGACTTGGTACCAGGCCACCCTAGCAGAACTGCACATTAGGAAGATCACACTACATTCACGATACTGTATTACATACAATCTTATGCAATCTAATTAATTAAAACAGTGGAAATAAGATAAAAATATTCTCTAGCTGAAAATAATCTTTTCATGATGCCCCAAACAGGTATGTGATTCTGGATTAATCTAAAATAACCTGTTCTTCATTCTTGAAGACATTACATAACAACAGCTATGGTGACAGGTTTCAGAGTAGCAGCCGTGTTAGTCTGTATTCGCAAAAAGAAAAGGAGTACTTGTGGCACCTTAGAGACTATGCATCCGGATGAATGCATCCGATGAAGTGAGCTGTAGCTCATGAAAGCTTATGCTCAAATAAACTGGTTAGTCTCTAAGGTGCCAGAAGTACTCCTTTTCTTTTTTTAATAGCTATAGTGACTTCATAAGGCATTACCTGGGAACCACACATATTTGATATGGTGTGGTGAGAGTCCCTGCAAATTCTGAGGGCAGGCTAGAAGAAATCAAGATATGTTGCCTCTTGATCGAAGCAAGCTATCCCTTCATTTTGCTGGAACCATTAGTCAGATAAGGCCTCACTTCTGAGTGGATTCTTACAGCTACAATTCATGCTCAAACTTTGATTTGCATTCTTGCTATAAAAGTTAATATTTTTACCATGTCAAATAACCAATATGGATTCACATTTAATATTAAAAGCATTGCAGTTCATAATGCATATGTAGAAGGCTTTATTACAAATATTAATGTCTCATATTTAGTATCTTTTATATTAGGATAATGATATATGACTTATTAATATAATTATGATTCCTTTTTTGTTAATAGCTTCATTGGAAATTTGTTTAATCTACACATTTTTAGTACATTCTGAATCGCCATTAGTCAGAAATGTAGGATGGCTTTTTATCCCTTTTTTTGTCTCACATTTGCAAGATAAGTATCTTGCTTCTATCATTGCAAGAGATACTAAAAATATTTGTAACTGTTGATTCTCAGCAAAAATGTCATGACTGTGGCCCATAAATGAATGACTTATTTCTAAATCTATGGCTGGTTACCGGCTAAACATAACAGATAAAATATTAAGATAGTAGATAGGTGTTATGTGAGTGAAACTTACTATTTATAGTTTGGTGTATACACTTCCTACAAAATATGTTGAACACATACCTCTACACGGCCATAGCTGAGTCAGTCAATTGGAAAGAGGTAGGAGATCTGTTCAAAACTGAATTTGGAATAAGTATCCATTAAAGGATCCTAAAATTTCAGTCAGCTCCTAAAATCCTATGGAAATACCTGTGACTTCCACATGAATATCAAATTAATTCTTTATGGTCAGTGCTGATAAAATGAATGTCAAAAAAATTAATGATGAGATATTTAAACTGAAGTGCTACTGTGAAGTCCATCTAGCATAAACTTTAGCATACAGACAACTGTCACTTATTGCACAAACTGCATGTAGAACACCAACTGCCTAGTAACATGTGATCAGAGTAACAAACAGAGAATTAGATGGTTATCTTCCATTATACTTAATTGGAGGTGCAAACCTACTGCATTAACAGAACATGCTGCTGTTGGAAGTCTAACAGTGCATGATGCTGAATATAACTACATAGGACTAAGCCCAATTACCTGAATGATTTTTGTTTTCAGTTCCAATATATTTTTCTTAATAATCTAAAGGTTAATCCAGAAGAAGCACAAGCAGCTATATTGGACTAGAGGATCAGATATTACTGTGTAATAAATGGGAGAGTACTGTTACTTACTACATCTACAGTTCGTTGTGGCTATATAAGCTAGAGGGATAGCTCACGGATATTAATGTACTCAAAGACTGTAACTCACTTCTTGGAATGGCTGGCATGGTCAAGAATTGCAAATACAGTAATTAGCAGTGAGTTCACAGATCTTCATAGTGCAGTTAAGAGTCATGCGCCTCAAGGCCATTGTTTCTTCAACTTGAGGGAGGAAAATTGGAAGGAAAGCATCAGTGATTTTTCTCTACAGCAGAGCTGTGCTCTGAAAATCTTTAATCAGTGCTGCAAGAATAGTGTCTGCCCCAGTATAAGACGTTGTAGTAATTTGTGCCAGAAAGCCATATTGTATAGAAGGAAAAAAATATTGCATTTGTAAGAGCACATTTAATCAATTTAGCTTTCCAAATCTAATTATATGAGTATTCAGTCATCCACACTCCCATTGAAATCATACTGATCTTTACTGTGCCTTATAAGCACAAGACACCATTGTGTATTTTCTTTTCGATTTAAATTTTGCCATTGGTTGTAGCAGTACATAACTGTGCCATTCTGTGCTGGGGCAACTAGAATTTTCCACATCTATATAGTGGCACAGTTTGACACCTATGGAGTCACATAAAATAAAAACTGCATAATTTCTCACTGCCACAGAAATCTGCTGGCTGGCTGTACTTTAGGAAAACAACAAAGAAAGGAAATGCAAAAACTTAAGTTAACACACCTGTATCATTTATGTATTGTTATTGTTTGTTGGACAAGTTTGCAAGGCATTTAACATACACAAAAGGAAACAAGGACCCTGCCATGAGAACCTCACGACCTAGTTAGAATTTAATAACCTGGAAAGTTCCTGTTAAAAATAGAGAAATAAAAAAATTGTTAAATATTCTAGGAATCTAAATTACTTAGTAAAATAGAAAAATAAGGAAATGCAAAAAATTAGTTTTCAGTGTCAAAATGAACTCAGACTGATTATACATTGTGGATCAAAGTCCTGTTTACATTATTTATTCATTGATGGCAATTGGCCTGATTCTCTTCCACCTTGCATTTTATGTAGTGATTTACACCTGTGCAAAGTGGTTGGAAGACACTACCATTCTGATCTGGTAGCTCTGTACACTCGCTTTGCACTCAAGTACATGATTACACAGGGTGAAATGCACTACAGAAAAGGCTTAAAGAGATGACCTGAGCAATGGAAGTAGGACTGAGCCCATGAAGAGCCCCATCCTGTAGTCACTGGTAAAATTTTCAACAGTGCCTAAGTGGCTTAGGAGTCAAAGTCCCATTTTCAAAACTGATTTAGGTACTTACGGCTAGCTCCACAAAGGGACTTAGGCACTTAAATACCACTTCAGATGCTAAAGTCCAACATTTGTGCTTCACCGAAATTCTCCAAAGCCCAGTCAGCTGTTGCCTAACTCTGTAGGCACCTACATTTCCTCCACTGGAGGTGCGCAAAACTCCCTAAGTCCTGATGCCACCAAGCTGCTCAATGCCCTACCGGGTGCCTACGCCTAGCAGGATTCTCAAATTAGGATTCCCCACCTATCTTGCCTGCAGGGCCCAATTTGACAGGCATTACCAGAGCATTCATACTAGATCAGGCCTTGAGCAAACCAGGGTGACCAGAGCAGGAGGCTGGCTGGGTAGATAAGAATACCCAGTGGTTAGAGCAGTGGCTTTCAACCTTTCCAGACTACTGTACCCTTTCAGGAGTAAGATTTGTCTTGCGTACCCCCAGGTTTCACCTCTCTTAAAAACTACTTGCTTACAAAATCAGACATAAAAATACAAAAGTGTCACAGCACACGATTACTGAAAAATGGCTTACTTTCTCATTTTTAACATATAATTGTAAAATAAATCAATTGGAATATAAATATTATACTTACATTTCAGTGTATAGTATATAGAAAAGTATAAACAAGACATTGTCTGTATGACATTTTAGTTTGTACTCGCTTTGCTAGTGCTTTTTTTGTAGTCTGTTGTAAAACTAGGCAAATATCTAGATGAGTTGATGTACCCCCTGGAAGATCTCTGCATACCCCCAGAGGTACACATACCCCTGATTGAGAACCACTGTGTTAGAGCACTCACTGGGGGTGGAGGGACCTATTTTTCAAATCCACACTCTGCCAGATTTTGATCAGGGGCTTGAACTGGATCTTCCACATCCCAAGTGAGTGTCCTAACCTCTGGCTATTGATTATAATGGGGTTCCTCCCTCCCTTTCTCCCCCTCTGTCCTCTCCCTGCTTTGAGAAAAGGCTAACCTGGCTTAGACATCTAACTTCAAGAGAAAAGGAGTACTTGTGGCACCTTAGAGACTAACAAATTTATTTGAGCATAAGCTTTCGTGAGCTACAGCTCACTTCATCAGATGCATTACTTGCATCCGATGAAGTGAGCTGTAGCTCACGAAAGCTTATGCTCAAATAAATTTGTTAGTCTCTAAGGTGCCACAAGTACTCCTTTTCTTTTTGCGAATACAGACTAACATGGCTGCTACTCTGAAACTTCAAGAGAGAGTTCACAGTTGTAAATCCTCAGTGAGGTGCCTCACTACCATTGAGGGGTTGGTTCCACTTGGTTGGCTCCCCAATCAGTTTGCTGTCTTCTGTGAATCTGATTCTCAGATGCATAATTCTCCCCATGCATTGTTAGGGACCCTGGGTGCTTTAGAAAATGTGACCCATTCATCCAAACTTGAATTGATCTGATGATCTATTGAGGCCGGGGGCGAGGGGGCTGATTACAGTCTGCGGAACTGAGTAAACAGTTTTTTTCAATTGTTTTAATTGTTTGATAGTTAAATATATATGCAAATATGCCAAGTGGCCTAGTCTTAACTTTGCTATTGGATTCTCAGCTTTTAAATTTCCTGACTATTTGGAATATGTTTGAGATCTGCCCTAAATCCAATCAGCTAACTAAATGTCAACATAGGTCACATTACCCTGATCACATATGTGTGTCTAAAAAAGGGATAGGTTACAGAGTAGCAGCCGTGTTAGTCTGCATCCGTAAAAAGAAAAGGAGTACTTGTGGCACCTTAGAGACTAACAAATTTGGATACAATCATTCAGTAAAAATAAGTGTGTGCACAATAGCAACTTTAAATGCAAAATAGCACTACCGGCGTTTAGGGGTGTTTTCAGACTACCAAAATTAAACCTTATCTGTCAATGAAATAATTGCCAAGCTATATTTCCTAAAGTCAAATCTGGGAGTTTTATGAATACAATGGGTGTTAACCTGTTCAACTTCTATCAAAAAACAATTTGGAGAAAATTTATTAGGAAAAAAAAGTCAATTCCAAACACATGCTTTGTATACCTAGCAGACCAAGTCTTAGCCCATAGCAAAGTTTTATGTGCAAGTTATAAACTCCTGAAAATAATGTCAATTTTGGTAGATCCTTAACTATGGCAGAATTGCTAGTAGGCACTGTTACAATAGTATTATGCTATTCAGAATGGACCCTATGTGAGTCTATGCCTAAATCTTTATGTCTTTGTGAGTTACTATGGAATTAGGAGAATTAGGAGAGTAAAATAATTAATTACATTTAGCGACTCAATTAAATGAAGGGATTTAAAAATTTTGTCGTCACTCATTTCCCTGCATATTTAAACTATGAATAAAAAAAGCAAGGCTGTCAGACTGACAATATATCCCTCCTCTTGACATCTGTCTTCAAAATTTATGTCTTCCTGTCAGTGTAAAGATCTAATTTATTGACTTTGCAATTTAATGGAATTCAGGAAAATCTTTTTAGCTAGGTAAAGGGTGTTTGGGAGCATTACATAATATTTTCTTGCTTGTTTTTATGAAAGATCCAAGTTAGATGTCTAAAACTGTGTTCTGAGCCGTAAGGCAACAATATTTTTTTTCCAACATGCAAGAGGTGGAATCTTCAAAACATTAGCAAAGAAGAAAATACAATACATGGCTAGAATTTAGATTTTATTTTTACAGGACAAAAATTCACCTAATAGGGAAGATGAACAAAAAAATATGTAGAACTTCTATATCAGCTATTTACCATGAGTATAAAAAGATAGACAAGATAATCCAGTACTAAATCTTACTTCAACTATGTAGAAGCAAGGCTGATGCTTCTTTGAATCATTTTGCCTTTGCTCCTCATTCCCTTCATTTCAAAACATAGCTTCCACGGGCAAAATTTTGCAAGTCCTGTTATAGAACTTGACTTCTTGGTTTGGAAAGGAAAAACAGAGTGCACATAATCTGATTAGTTTCTTTTAAATTGGACGTGCAACATATCTGGGACCTTTTCAGACCTGAGAGATCATTTCAAGGTCCAATCCTGCTCTCACTATAGTCATAAAGTCAATGAGGATATAATTATCAAAACTGTAATGCAGATACATCTAATCATACCTGTGATCATACCTGTGTTCTGTCTTTCACTTTCTCTCTAGGTAACTTAGAGAGACTGGACCAATAATAGGTATAAGTTATTTCTGAGTATCCACTTGTGGAGTAGGTTAACTATTTCAGCAATAAAGAACAGTATTTCAGTGTGCAAGTTTTCCTCCTCTGGGTTTTTTTCTTCAGGTTTTAGAGTTCTTGCTTACAGCAAAAGAAACATCAAAAAAGAAACAGTTCTACATAACTAGAAACTGGTGGGGTAGGGGGACATCATCGTGGAGTATACCTAGTGTTGAACAATTGTGTGTAGTGATCTACCATCTGAAAGGCCTTTCCTCTATTCTGATTAGTCAGTAGTTGTTTTCTTAGAGTTTCCTGTATTCACTATGAGAACTTGACTGGGCCTACACTCCCCAGCATGTCATCCCTGTGCAAACAAGAAGTTAATTCCCTGTTTGCTGTAAACCAGTTTGGGCCTCTATACCCAACCCTGGGATGCAACCCAGGGATGCAACCCTGAAGTCATTTAGTAAAAGACTGCATTTATGTGTAGAGAAATTCTTGAGTATATGAACTTGACCTTCAAAGGTCTAGCTCATACAATAAGGAAACTGTGCATAACCTTAGGGGAAAGCTGATCTTTTTTTAAAGAGGATATTTCTTTATTCTAGCAGACCTAGAAGCATAAGAAATGTTAGGAAGAGAAGTCCATCTGGACCAACAACTGCTACCTTGTTGGTCAATCTTAATTCAGTTTCTTACCTCACATTTCTCTCATGCAGAAACAATGTAAGTGTCTATTGAACAGAATCGTTTATACTCTTTACTTAATTTTCCTTCCCTGGTAACTTGTTACAGATATTTATTAGCCTGCCCTGTCATTTTGTAGGGATACACATGAAAAATCCTCACTCCGATTTTAACCTAGTCCTCACTGGACTTCAATGGAAGTTTGTATAAAGAAGGGCTAGTACGACTCTTAGCCCCCCAATTTTTAGAATATGTCACCTACTCTATTCCAGGTAAAAAACATACCATTATAATGGAGACAATCTGGGCTAGAGGATATGATAGTGGGCTAGGAATCTTGAGTTCTACTCCTATCTCTGACATTCACCTGCTTTGTCTCCTTAGACAAGTTTCTGTGCCTCTGTTTCCTTTTCACTCTAGGTCTGTCTGATTTACTTAGATTGTAAGCTTTTTGGAGCAGGGACTGTCTCCCATTATGTGTTTGTAGAGTGCCTAGCACAATGGGACTCCAACCTTGGTTGGGGCCTCTAGGTGCTCCTGAAATACAAATAAAAATATCCACCTATGTCTCCCTTTGAAAATTATTTTATGGTAAAACAGCCCCAGCTTCTCTAACTTTCCTCATAGTTCAGATTCCTTGTACCTACTATCCTTCTTTTTTGTCCTGTGCTGGACTCCAGCCAAGACAATACTATTTTCCCTGTGCTATGGTTATCAATATCACATTGCATGTTCTAGAAGAGGTTTTACAAGGGGTGGCTGTGTACATCAACAGTGTCCTCTGATTTACTTCATATTCTCTCTGTCTTCTAAAACATCCTTGCATCTTGGTGTTGACCTTTTTAAATGCTTCTTTGCTCTGGGCTGATAGCTTCAATTTATTTCCTCAGTAACCCCCAACTCGTTTCCTAGCTCAGTATATGGGATGATTGTTCTATTTAGCAAGTATTTCCTAAATTGGTTTTGTGTTCCTAAATTAATTATTTTATATTTTTCTAATCAAATTCCGTTTATTTTAACTGAGTCATGTAATTGATCCAAATCCTTTTGAATATGACTGCATTGATCCTCATTACTTTCTGTGCTTTCAGTTCTAGTATCCTGCGCAAATTTGGAGATCTTTGTTTACAAACTCTCACCCACATCATTTTTATGTAGTTGTATATAATCAAGAAGAACAGAGGTTTTAATACTGACCCTGAGGATGCTCTATCTGTCCATTCTCTTTGTATCCTACTCTTAAACTAGTTTTCTATCCAGCAGTCTGTTTTGTCTTCATGATGATTTCCCTTAGCCACGCATCTCTTATGTGGTACCTTGTCAAATGCCTGTAAGTAGACTACATCCACTGCATTTCCCTTATTTATCATGGCAGTAACGTCTTCAAAGAATTCCAGCAGGTTAGTTAAGCATGACCTCCCCTGCCTGAATCTATGCTGGTTATCCTTAATCAAACTGATTTTCAAGGTGTTCTTTCACACTTTCTTTATGGTAATTTCATTTTCCCTACAAACCTTGTTAAACTCACTGATCTATAGTTTCTTGTTTTGTCTTTACTCTTTTTTTTTTAATCATGGAGATTTGTTTGCCTTTTTCAATCCTCCAGACTCACTTCTGAGTTGGATCTCTTTTTAATAATGTCAGTGCACAGTTCTCTGGAGTCTTCACTAGGTCTGGTTAAAAAATTGATATAAAAACTGTTTTTTGATGGTAAATTAGGGTTTTCTACTTAAACGTGTTATGGGGTTTTGAGGTTTGGGGTTTTTTTTTGTTTGGTTTTGTTTTTGCAAAAAGTATCTGCTTTCCACTAAAAATATTGAATTTTCATCAAAAAACAACTGAAAACCAAATTGTTTTTTGTTTTTGTCTAAATTACCCATTTGGTGACCAGCTGTGTTCCTCACTCATACTAGATACTTAAACACCAACAACTGCTCACAATTCCTTCTTCCACCTGTGGCTGGCCAGGATACTATGTACCATCCTGAGATGTGGACTAATCTATGCATTCATGACCTCTAGCCTCAATTATTGCAAAACGCTATGCCTGGAAATGGAAACACATGCACTGATGCAGCTAAGCAATATAGGACACTGCCAATACATTGTCCCTGTGCTTCGGGCACTATAATTAGTCCTTATTGAATAACAGATTAAGTTCAAGGTCCTGGACTTGATATTCAAAGCCCCCAATGAGGTGGGGCTGGTTATCTCAACCATACAGGAAGATGTGGTGTTTAAGATTTATGACGATAGCTGCATTCATGAGCAATGAGATTAAGTGGGAGCAGAGCTCAGAACTCAGGTGATAGTGGGCCACAACCATGGAACTCCCTTCCACAGAGGATGAGAGTGACTGCAATTCTGTCTCTCATTCTCGCAAATAAAAAGCTGCCTTTGTCACCATGGTAACTGAACAACTTACAATAAATATATGCACAGCCAAATGCGTTGTTTATATGTAGATCTAGATTCTTTCTCCTCTCCAGTGTCTTTGTGATGTCAGCAGAGCTGTGGAAGAGGGTTTGCTGGCTATGTCAAACCTAGCCCTAGAACTTAAAACACTTTGTCTAGGTCCAAAATAGAGAAAACAAGCAAAACAACCCCCCCCCATATAATATCACAGTATTCTTTGTAAGCTTACAATACTGTTAAAGTAGGTTGTATATGAAGGACTAAACATGCTGGTAGCCATGGGCCCAATCCTGAAAGATACTGATCAGCTCCTGAAAAGATAAGCCATTAATTTAATCAGGCACTAAAGGACTCTGTGCCTCTCAGGAGCAGACCCTGAAATAGTAGGTTGCCTTATGTCACATCTGAACAATCAATAGGTTTTGATTTCCTGAATTTTTCAAGTAGGTTCATTATACTAAATAGAAGCGAAACTACAGGCATGTCTACACTTAAAACGCTACAGCGGTGCAGCCGCACCACTGCAGCTCTGCCACTGGGGCACTTCCGTGCAGACACTACCTGTGCCAATGAGAGGAATTCTCCTGCCAGTGTAGGTAATCCATCTCCCCGAGAGGTGGCGTTAGGTTGATGGAAGAAATCTTCTATCAACCTAGCACTGTCTATACGGAGAGCTAGTTCAGTATAGCTATGTTTCTGAGGGGTGTGAATTTTTCACATCCCTGAGAGATGTAGTTATACTGACGTAAATTCCTAGTGTAGACCAGGCCTAGGCAGAAAGAGGAAATGACTGATATTTGAAGACTACGCCAGCAGCATAACAATATAAAATGTCGCAATTTATCAACAAAAGCCATTTAAACAAGTTTCTTTGAAGAAATGGAGTTGTATTAATTAAAAAGAAAATGGGTGCATTGTACCATGTTAGCTTTCTATGAGACTGGTTGAAGTATACCTTATAAAGTGTTTTCTTATGCTTAGCTCACGAAAGCTTATACTCAAATAAATTGGTTAGTCTCTAAGGTGCCACAAGTACTCCTTTTCTTTTTGCGAATACAGACTAACACGGCTGCTACTCTGAAACCAATCTAAAAACAGGCGAGCTTTATACATAGTCACAGAACTGCCCAATTAATTTTGATGTCACCCTGAATCCCACATTAAATACTTGCTACCCAAAATTCATAATTACTTTCAAGTAAATACAGAGTATTTGTAAATTAAATCTGGGATTTGATGATGACATGTTCATAAAGTTTTGCTAACTTTAATAAATATTTTAAACAAACAACCTGACCCAAAATAATTTTAAGGGTTTAGATTAAGCTAATCAAGTAAAGAAAAATCAGTGCAAGTTGAAATTCCACCTTTCATTTGTTTCACTGTGAGTAGGAATTGCAGTAAAGCAGGTATGTAATATCTTGTTCAGCTCTAACCCTCTTCCGGCCATATTGCCCCAAGCTTGCCCATATTGCCCCAAATCTTGTCAGATTTCACAATCTAAGCAAGATTGATTCTGGTAAGTATTTGGATAGGAGACAACTTCACCCCCTAAATATAACCTCTCAGGAAAGACTTGGGTTCCTTTTGAAAAGAAGCAAAATGAGCAAACTCGGCTGCTTTGTTTGAAGTCGTCAGGGTCTCCCTAATTATTAGGGTGCCCAGATAACAAGTGTGAAAAATTGGGACAGAGGGTGGTGCGGTAGTAATAGGTGCCTATATAAGAAAAAGCCCCAAATATTGGGACTGTCCCTATAAAATTGGGACATCTGGTCATCCTACTAATGATCATGAGGTTTTGGTTTCTGCTGGCTGATGCTAGTGTTACCCGCACATGTTGGTTATATTTGCAAAGAGAGTGCTGTTCAAATGGGCATTGTTTACAGACATTGCTAAAGCTGGAGTGGGATTGGGGGGAGGGTGGGTAGCCATGTTATATCAAACCTAAATGCACATATGAGGAGCAAACTTCCAGGCAGCAATAGAAGCAGTTCTCTCTCTCTTTCTCTCTTTGTGTTTTAGGCTGTCTCCCATCATTGTACTATCCGAGCACTTTCCATGTAAAATCAATAGCAATACCCAAGTTCCAAGTGAAGTTCATGGAATTTCTTGCATTTCTCTCTGTTCAGAGTAAAGCTCTCTTTAGAGCAAGTTTTTTTTTTAAACTTGTGTTAGTTTACTCTTAGGTGTTTGTGTTTTGGGTTTGTTTTTATGGGTTGATAGGGTTTTGGGGGTTGAAGGAAGTTTCAGTATTGTGTCCTTCTTATAGTGGAAATGCCTTTGTACAGAGGAAGGTTTTGCGGTGCTTCCTAAAGATGGTCAGTCTCTGGATTCATGTAGCCTCTGGAGTTCGTTTAGTAGCCAAAAATGACACTTAGTCCCCAGCTCTCACATGCTTTGTCCTGGGTTTTGTGATCTGTGTTGTCCCAGAAGAGTACAAATGTTTTGGTTGTTCTGGGTCAAATTTTGGTCTTTAATATCACTAGGGCTTAATCCATTTATAGCTTTGAAGATTAGGACAAAAGCCTTTAACTGACCTTGGAAGATGGCTGAGAGCTTGTGGAGAGAACCAGAGCTGCCATGTCACTGAAAGGGAAAGGATTACCTTTAAAACTAATATCTTTTCCTCATCTCTCTGCCATACAACTATGGTTGTCCTATAACATCCTGTCTCTTCCATCTATTTGTCTACCTATCTTATCATACAGCACCCAGTGCTGTTCTGAGTGCATACAGATCCACCTTTAAAAGACTTATGAAGGAACTTTGCTACTACTATAGATGATTGAATGTATTTAGCCTGTGTTATATTTATTTTAGAAATCTATTACCGGATGGTGAAATTCACCCCTGTGCAAAGGGACCACACAAGGTTGATGCACTAATTGCATCCCACTTAATCCATCAAAACACAGTTTAAGGGGGATGTGAGTGCTATATAGTCCTCGTGCTCACCACTGTACAGGCACAAATTTCATCCAAACTGTGTACACAATTTGGGCCCATTGTGCAATGTGGTGTACACCACCAGCCAGCTACTAACACAACTCAGTGGGAGCTGACTTCAGTGGGAGAGGAGATCACTTAGCACCTGGCATGAGGCACTCAGCTATTTTCAGAAACCAGCTCTGTACATTTATTTTGTGAGCTGCGCCTCAGAAAAAAACACAACCTCATGGGAGAGACAGTAGCATATCGTGGTTATTCCGGTGGTTACAATGCAAAATTGTTACTGCACATAGAAAAGCAAACTATCACAACCAGCATGACTGGACTGAAAACTAGATAGAGAGACAGTAGATAATGGAATGGGCCCAAATGGCCATTTGTAATGAAATGCGTATTTTTTAAAAGTACCATCAGCAACACTGACTACAGCATCATGATCGTTGTAAATTATATGACAGGCATTAGGGAATACTTCATTTGTATTGTTAGGAACTAATGCTAACATCCACAGTGGAGTTGTTTAGATGCCTGTGAAATAAAGGATTTATCTCAAGAAACTGAACCATGCTGTGGTCTCTGTTGAACGCAGAAGTGATCACAGGGTGAAATTCACCCAGGTGCAGAGACACAAGACCTGGGCACCATGTAAGTCTCACCTTTGCCCTACATAAGGTTTAAGAAGTGCCTAGCTCTTGTGTTGAACCTCTGCACAGCAGTGTGCAAAAGAGCTCTCAGTAGTATTCCCCTGCGCTTTTCTCCAGCTGGGAGCTGAATATCAACAAATCACACTGTAGCATTACAAAAAATGTTTCTAACTCTTTTATTTGAGCAAGAAAGGAATTATGCAGTGATTGAAACAATGCAGTATAAGCCCCAGGGAAAGACAGTTTTAAAGAGACAGGAAAAGGAAAGAAAGAAAGAAAGAAAGAAAGAAAGAAAGAAAGAAAGAAAGAAAGAAAGAAAGAAAGAAAGAAAGAAAGAAAGAAAGAAAGAAAAGTTCATTTTGAAGATTTGCTTGTGCTATTCTCCAGGGTTCTCCCAAGATGAAATTCACCTCTTTTCAGAAGGCCAGCACAAGACCTATGCATCACTTCAGCCATCAAAATAGAGCTTAAATGGGATTTACATGGTTCATAGACTATGTGCTGGCCCTCTGCACAGGGGTGAATTTTAGCCTACTATCATACATCACTGTGCCCCTGCAGTATTCTACACCGCCGTTTGGATCTGCACTGCAGTGTCACAAGGGTGCTCAAACTTTTAATCTTCACACTTAGAGTACAGGAAAACAGATATTTTTGACTGCATAGGAGCAGTATTAAAGGCTGTATATATGTGGTTTACCGTCAGTACATTAGCGTTCAAAGAGATTGTGTTGGCAGTAGCATGTAAGTGATCAGCAAGGTGCTATTTTGGGGGAAAGTTACAGTGTTAACCATTTTTATTAAAGCTTTTCAATGAATACAAATAGCAGTAAAGAATCCTAGAAAAGAATACCGGAATAATATATAAGGAATGCTATGCTGGGAATTACATCCAGTGTACTGACACAGTGAAATGATTTGAAGTAAATGTACTGTCAAATAGAGAGGCAGTGTGTGGCAGTGGATAGGGTCAGGGCTGGCACTAGGTGTTTTGTCATCCAGGATGAAAAATGTTTCTGGTGGCCCCCAAAAGATTGAATATACAAACCCCAAACCTAGATTTGGCATCTTGTCTCCCCACCATCCTGATTTGGTTCCACCAGAAGTTGGCATCAAGGATGATCATCCTGATCATCAGCCCTTAAGGACGACTGTGAATAGGGTACTGATCTGGGGGCAAGGCAAGGAGACTTGGGTTCTTTTCCCCAACTCTTACTATGTGACCTTTGGGGGGAAAATACTTCACCTCTCTGTACATCTGTTTCCCCTCCCAATTTGTATGTGTCTTATCCAGTTAGATTATAAGATTTTTCTTCCTCTGTGTTTTGCACAGTACTCAGTATAATGAGGATCCATTCCTATTTGGGGCTCTAGCCATTACCCTACCACAAAAAATAAATATGAATTTTCCTGTACAGCACCTCATACTTATGGTCCTGTAAAAATAATAAAAAGTGACAAATTATTATAATTAACGTAATAGAAAAGAAAAAAATCAAGGGGAAAAAGACTCCTGTAAAAAAAAAAAAGAAAAGCAGTATCTGACTGAATGTCCCAGTGCACAATGTAGTGATGTATTCCATTTTATATCTCTTTATCTAATGCTATCAGAGAGTGAGCCGATAAAGTCTAAGAATGATTTCCAAAGGTTTTTACATTTGTCTGTGCTGTCCTGCAAGCTGAATGCTAGACCTTCATGTGACACAGTTTCTGTCACTGCAATAGTCCATTTCTTCATCATGGGCAGTGCTTTATCATTCCAGTGTCAAAGAGTGATTAGTTTTTTAATTGATTGTGTTCCCACGGGATAGATCCTTCTGCACTGTGCTTTTCTTTAGCTATTACCTAGATATGTGCAGTGTCACTCAGTAAACATAAAGATGTGACCGGGGCGAGTAAGTCCTTTATAACACTTCTGTTCTATAGAACTGTCTCTGAAAGTGTATGTACTCTATGGCAAGGCTTTCACTTTCAAACAAATTCAACTCTGGGGTTACACTGATCAAGTCTATGACATTTTCCACTGAAGTCAAGGGAATTACACCTGTCAGGAACTTGGCCCATGAGTGACAAAGATTTTTGTATTATATACACCACCAGAAAATATTGTCATGTTATTATTGTATTAACAATATGGGTTATTATTTGCTTAGGGCCTGATCCAATGCTCACTGACATCAATAGGGGGGTTCCTTCCATTGGTTTCACTGGGCATTGAATCTAGCTCTTTTAATCACTGAAAACTTGTCTAATGTTATGCAAGGCAGAGATGACTTAATTGTGTCTGGCCCTCATGCAGTTCCACAGTGGAGGGAATAAGATGCCTCCCTAACTCATGGGGCCCATGTAAAAATTACAACCTCTTTGCTCCCCAAGTGCAGGGGCTGCCACAAAATTGCTCAATCCCCATAGAAGCAAGTTGTTAGTTGTAAGCAGGGTTGGGCAGGGAGTAAGCAAAGCCATAGCTCCACTAGCTTCATCCACCAGCCAGCAAAGCTGTCTCGCCATGGGGGCATGTGCTTGCTGCACCTCTTAAAGTAGAGGAGTTGGGAAGCTCTCCTTGTATTTCCTCGAGGTAGTGAGGCACTGTGCCATCTCCTACAATAGGTCGTTCCTCACAGGAATAAATACAACCCAAAATAAAGACAATCTCTGCCCACCAGAACCAGATAGAGAAAACAGAACAGAATTCCAACGGAAGAAATAATGTAGAGTATTTGTTGTTTGCTTTCTCTTAGTCCTGGGCCTGGACAAAGCTACTTAATAGGCATCCAATACAGTCTACATGAAGCGTGAATTGGCTTAGTTTCAAATTGCATCTTGCACTGCTTTATAATTTTTGCTCTGTAATTGCTATTCTGTTCCTGAGTATGTCATGTTCAGATCTCTTTCTTTAGTGTGACTTTATATATGGGGGGAAATGGGATGCTTTGATGTTTAAATAAAACAAAGAAAATGGGTTTATACTAGGAAACTGTATGAGGTTTGGATCTTACAGAACAATTAGCTAAAGGTACCTCACATTTAACAAAAGGTGAATGGCTATTATGTATTGTATCCATTCTCTTTACTGCTCAAAAGTAAATGTAAATTAGGCACAAATGACAAGAGGTTCTGGGGAGCCAAGCATCTGCAGTTTCCACGGAAGTCAATGGGACCTGCAGGTACTTGACAACTCTGAAAATAATGCAAAAATTAAGATTCATATAAACCTAGGATCTTGTAATAAAGATTGTTCCCACCACCCTTCCCGGTGCATTGGACTTTACTCTAAAACTTGCTTCTTTACTACAATGAGCTCAGCAGAAGCCTTATACTATGCACATGTTCTGTTATTCAGTAAACAGATTTACCCTCCCATCAGATACTTGGTTACAAAAGGATTGTGCTGCAGGCCGAATGAGTATGACTTGAGTCGCGATGTATCACAAATGTATTCCATCCACAAGTCTGTTTCTTTGTTAAATAAAAGAGACAAGGTGGGTGAGGTAACATTATTTATTGGACCAACTTTTTCAGGTCTTCTTCAGACACTGAGATACAGTACTAGTAAAGTGAAAGTTATAAAGAGCGTAAGAAGGTGAGACAGGAGGAGAAGTCTCTGAACTCTTGGGGCCTGATCTTTCAGTCCTTACTCAACGCCCAATCCCTCTGAAACCAGGGAGAGTGTTGTCTGAGCAAGGCTTGAAGAGCCAGGTTTGTGAGGGGTTGTAATGACTCATTTTCCTGTCAGTTAAATTGGAACCAACCCAAATAGGTTACACCAAAGTTCCTGAGAGGAGAATCTAGCCCTTCATCCTTACTTGAAATACTGGATTAGTTCCAGTTTTCAGCAGAAGAAACTCAGACATATAACAGTAAAATGACTAGCTATTATTGATTCAAATTAGTGCGTCTATATGCAGAAAGAACTGATCAGATAGGTATTCGTGATAAACTTTAAAACTGAATTCACTTTGACAAAATGATTCCTAAACTTTCTTTTTAATGTAATATTAGTCATCTCAAATCCATTACCAAGTGGTAAAGAAACTACACCAACTGTCTGACCCTCATCTTCCAGGAACATTAATTTAAAAAAAAAAAAAAAGACCTGTTCCTGGGCTCCTGCAATACAAGTAAACCTATTTTCCCAGTAGAAATAGCACAGCACTTTATCTTATGTTCATACCACATTCCTTTCTCTTCCAACTGCAGCCTAAGAAATACCTCTTTAAACCAGCAACTTATTTCTTTAGAAACTATTTTAAAGTAACTTTAGACTATTTTTATGTATTTCAAAAGAGACAAAATGCATATATTTTGCTGAGTATAAATCAAATGGGAAAGTTTAGTTTGGTTAGAAGTACCTCAGATAGTAATTGAAATGTTCAGGCAACATCGCCTTTTATTCTTCTTTCCTACTGTAACATTTCATTGAACTAATTTTGTAATTGGAACTGTAAAAGAAATAAAATGATTAATCCTTTTTGTTCTGTAATCCTTTTCTGTAGTGTAATTCCCTCAAAATGTAAAGCTTCAAGATAAAATACTGTCATGGAGCTCAAAATGACAATTGTAAGTTGGCCTCTCCACTCTACAGTACCTATTATTATTTTGATGATTACTATTTATTATCATCATGTTGTTACAAAGGAAATCTTAACAGCCTGATAACACAACGTCTAAGGCTGGATCCTCAGCTGGTATAAAGCAACATAACTCCATTGATTGGATTGCAAGATGCTATCATATTTTTTATTATATTTACTGTTTATAGGTGCATACAGAATACTAGGGGCTAGATGCTCAGCTGTCTTAAACCATAAAATATAAAAACCAGGGCAACCTCATATTCCAAAGTATTATCTGATGCACTGTTTTTAAAAGAAAAGACTCTGGAGCCTCTCAAGAGTTGACAGAAAGAACTAGATTGTCATGGCAACGTGAGTTGTAGAAATCCTTCTTTCCTGTTTGCACAGATCATCTCCATTTGATCAGTCTGTTTACTAAATGTTACTAAAGAAAGCAATTAAAGGTTAATCTCTCCTCAAAAGCAAATAAATTAAATGCTAGAGAAATGGAGCAGAGAGGATACACTTAAGGCTGGTCAACAGATTTCAAATATAATGGATCTTTAATGTAAATGAAGCTTCTGTGGCTATTTGCATAATATCAAATACTAATATTATGCAAGAGTTAGGGCTCTATTCATAAATATTTGACTTGCTACTATGTTCTCATTTTGATATGAGTTTTCTACATGGATGGAGGGTGCAATAATGGCCATTGAGTTCCCTGGGCTTTGGATCAGGTTCCAACTACTCAGGATTCATCCTTTAGCAAAATTAAACTATAAAGCACAGTACCAAAATCAAAGCCAAATTTGGCTAGCTGTGAAAAGAGGCAAGGATTTCAACCACAGGCTTGGAGATTCTTTTCAAATTAACAACCTTGTGGATCTGCAAAAGGCTTAACAAGATCTTAACAAGGCTTAAAATTTATGCTTGTTTTACAGCCTCTTTTAAATAGGTTCATAGGTAAGCAAGAGAAACCGAGCTGAACAAAGTTCACTCATCTCTATACTTTTGTGTTGCCACCTTTGCTTTCCTAAAATCTACTAGCATCGCATTCCTCCCATTGGAGCCACTGCAAACAATGAGTCAAGGTGAATACTCTAGATATTCATGTGCTTAGATAAAGGAAATCAATTTCATTTCACAAGAGATATGTCTACAAATGTGTAAGGTCACTTACTATAACATCAGCAGCTGCTCAATGGTACTAGAATTCTAAAAGTGAATTATACAGTAGCATTGTCTCCAAACGCTCAGTCTGACTCAATTCCTGTATTATATTATAAGAAAGATCAGAAGGATACTTCCTGTTTCCCTTTCTCAAGCATATCCTTACCCTCACCACTTTGTTTCCTCTTCTTTTCTTATTGTTTGTTACAGTTACTTGTTTTGTTCTCTTTCAGGATCCATGTGTACTAGTATGTTTCTACAGTGCCTAGAAATACAGTGCCCTGATCTTATGTGGTTCTTGGGAGCACTATATTCTCATTGCAACTACGTACAAAATGTCAATAATTACATTAAAAAACCCCACTATGATACATCTATATCTAAACCTTATTTAGATTGTAAAGTCAAGCACTCAAAAGCAGGAAAATGTCAGTTAAGGTTGCCAGTGTCAACTCTCTTTCTCTCAGCATGAGAGCTGGGGAGCTCCTTTCCAAACTGGTGCCCCCAGAGGTGGGAGTGGGTCACTGGAATCATATGTTGTGTATTTGTGATAGTTTTGTGGAGCCTGGCCCAGCTCCTTTTCCCAACTTCTGGAGATTTGGTCTGCTGCTGGGGTTCCCAATAAAATGTGTGCTGCCACGGCTTTGGTAAACCAGGCATTAGATTAGAATTTTATATTCGGTTATTATTTTGGTTTGCTGCCAAAATGATGCTGACAACACATGTGAAAGGAGGGAAATTATTATTTTCAAAAGTTTACATCACTTCTATATTTGATCAGAAGCTCATGGAAAAAAGAAAAGGCACATCTCTGGCCCCAGGAGACACTGCCACATTTCAAAGGCTTGATGCCAACAATGGAGGTGTTTAAGTTTAAAAAAAAAAAAGGCAATCTAACTACAGGTGTCACTATCAGCCCACTCTATAATAAAAACCAAAGATGACTTTCATAGAAAAATATGCAAAAGTTTGCATTTTGCAACTTTTCAGTAAAAAAATCTTACTTTGAAATTGCAAATAAAGTAAAAGGGAAGGGCTGCAAAATTCCATTTTAAAATGGTGACAATATTTTATGCAACTGTTTGCAAAACAAAAGCTGTGGGCTTTGCAAAGCATTATTCATCATGCTCAGCACTGTATGAGCTGCAATTTAGCAAACAATTTTTTCCAGAATACCCCTGTACAAAAGAGACATGATTGTGGAGCATGATCCTGTACTTCAGTATTCCTGGGATACTGTAGAAGAGACATAAAACATTTCAAGACTAAAATGATGGTAGCATTTTCTGCAAATTGTCCACAATAATTTCCTAAAGGAGGGGAGGGGAGAAGCAGCAAACCAGAAGTTGAGTAGAATTCTATATCTATATCTGTATATTGGATAAATTGTTCAAGAACAGATTATCTTCGTAAATATATGAGCCTATTAATGCTGCCAAGATCAATGGCCCAGATTTACTGCAAGTTCATGCTGTTTTACACCAGTGTAAACTCTGACAGAGGGCCCCAGTGACTGAAAGTTCAGCTGAGGAAAAGGGTGTTGCATCACAAAGTCTCAGCCTTATTCAGAGACCTAATCATTCACCAAGGGCCCCATCCAGCTACTGTTGAAATCAACAGAAAAACTCCTATTGAAATCAATTGCAGTAGTATTGGGCCCTCAAAATTATAATAAGTTATTTTGCTTTAGTAAATAATGTCTCTAAATGTTAAGTTATATAAAGATGGAAATAGCTATTGGATAGCTAATTGGTCATTAAAAATGCATAATTTAATAACTGCAAAGCTGTAACAAATTGCAATGAATTTTTATACCTGAAATTAAAGCATTACTAAAATTGCAAGAAAGCATGGGGGGTTTTTTTGTTTATTTTTGCTTATCTTTCACGGAAAGTGAACTATTGACAGTACCCTGATTAATCAAGAGGCATCTGGTTAATCATCAGAAATATGAGACTAATTAAATTTTGCTCTACTTTTTAACTGAATGGGCCCTCCAGTTAAAAATGATGGGAAACTGTTGTGGTTTACAGTTTTTTAATTGCATAGAATCTTGGAGAAAAATATGTGTGCTCTGAAGAATGGTATGACTCTTTAATGACCATACAATGTAGTATTTCTCTTGTAAGAGGTCTCCGTGCATGTGTGTTTCTTCTTTTACAATTAAATTCCTAAATGTAGAGAAGTGATAAAAATTGCCTTTGTATATCAGCATAACACTGGCACTAATCCAAGTAGTTTGTTTAAGCATTAATTAATGTTTATAACCAAGCTAATGTGGATTTTCTTAAATATGTAAGAAATGTTGTGTGGTTTACTTGAATCTTTAATCCAGCTAGGATAAAGATGTCTGAAGATAAAGCAATATCTCACAGCTTTTCTCAGGTACTGAAGGCATTTGTCCGTAGTTCAAAAGTTACTGCTTGATCAAAATGGTGTAAAGCAGAGGTTCTTAAACTGTGGTCCATGGACAACCAGTGTTCCGCAAGCTCCATGCAGGTGGTCCGCAGATAGTTCCCTCTTAGGTGCGCGCCTGGGCAGCCGCACATGAGAGAATGAAGGGCCACCCACCTAATTAGTGGAGCCGTGCAGGCGTGGCTCCACTAATTAGGTGCCTGGACCCTGGAGAAGACGCACATGTAAAGTGAAGTGGTGGCCTTGGGAGTGGGGAAGAGGGTAGGTGGGAGGGAGCAGTGGGGTAAGAAGAGGAGGTGGAAGGAATATGGGATGTGCAGGGCTACAGCGGCCAGAGAAAGAAGTGGTTTTCCCCAGCTCCAGGGCTGCGGCTGCTGGGGAGAGACAGCCCTCCTTCCCAGCCTCAGCTCTGTGACTGCTGTGGTGGGGGAGAGACCCCCCTCTTTCCCAGTCCCAGCTCAGGGGCTGCTGTGGCGGAGGAGAGAGGGAGAGACCCCCCTCCTTCACAGCCCCAGCTCGGGGGCTGCCGCAGCAGGGGAAAGAGGACACATCCATTGCATTAGAAAGGTAAGACTACTGATATTAAAATATGAGTTGTGTGCTTTTATTTGTAAAGCAAAAAAAGTTTATTACTATTAAGGGTTTTTTTATATAGCGCTTTTATCCAAAATGCTTTACAATAGTTAGCTAACAGTACAAACAACATTTGGAAAGATCATTAAGTGGTCCGCAGAGACCCTCAGCAATTTTCAAGTGGTCCGTGCAAAAAAATAAGTTTGAGATCCACTGGAAAGGAAACTGCAGCTGATGTAGAAAAGTAAAGTATCTCAGTAAAAAAAGTGTTTCATACCTCCATATGGGGCACTTCCATATCACTCATTCTTTGTTCATTGCAAAAATGGGGAAAAAAAACTTCTTAACACTATAATCTTAATTTTGCAGCCATGTGGATGTGATTCCAGAAGGGCCGTAATCTTATTGCAATTACACTAGTATACCTTTATAGTAAAGCCACTCAACTACACTACAGGCTTTGTCTAAACTTAAAAGTTTTGCTGCTTTAACTATGTTAGCATAATTAAAGTGGCAAATGCCATCTTGTATAGACACAATTATAATGGCGTAAAAGTGCTTATACCTAACTCTGAGTCAGCCAATCAAAATAAGATGTACTGATATAACTGCATCTACACTAGGGCTTTTACAGGCATAAAGATGTCGGCAAAACAAATCACACCCCTACCAATCTAGTTTTTAAGCATAGACCAGGCTTCAGGAACCAGAGACATGAAGATCCCAGTTACTTCATGGCTTTGAACTCACAGTAAGATCTGAATTTACAGTACCACACCTTATGCAGTCGATTACTCTGAAACAAGGTATTAATGTGAAGGTCAAATGATGGTGTACAAAAGACTAACTTGTAAATTTTCAAATTAATAGTCAATAAGGGTTCTCAGTCACTTCCCAAAGAGGACCCTCAGTACAACAATTAGTTAATTTGTTGATTTCTGTTCCTTGAGATTTACACACTTGTATTCAGTGGGATTAAAGTTTCAATTTCAAATGTATCTGGATCCTAATTTCCTTAAGCTTCTTTGAAAATCCCAGCCCAAATAAATATGTTATTACACTACTATAGAACCAGTACAAATGAGATCAAGAATTGGGCCCCGAATTTATATAGGAGGAACACTTAGCAGAAAAACAAAACAAAAAAAACCACACGATACTCTCAAGCTCTAGCCTAAATCATATATATGTACGAAAGGGCATAAATGTGTAAGTGCAAAAGTAAGCAACTGAAACTAGCCCAGAGACTATTTCCTGGGCTTACAGTCTATCTCAGAAGGTGCCGTATGCCCTCAACACCCATTTTGATTTTAGTGAGCCCTGAAGTCATTGTACACTTCACATGACTGGGTTCTTGTACACTATCGTCAGGGCCTCATATTAGCAAACTACTGTATCTTCTTTTGGACCATCTTTAATAGGAGGGTTAAAACTAGAAGGTGGCTATGTTCTTGGGATCTCCGATGAACTCATATAATTTCTACAGCGTAGTTTTCTCAGACTTTACCTAATATTTTTACTCTAGTGTAAACACAGAAACATGGGTCTTTCCTAATGTAAAGGCGTATTTTTAAAATGACGAGATAATTTATTAAAAGTGAATACACTGGTACATTAGGACAGCATATTTTAATCCTTGGGACAGAACTGCTTGCTCATTTTTGTTTCTTGTTAGGCCATTTCCACTTCGGACTGAGCAGAAAACGGATTGTCCATTGAGTAGTTATCACTCACTTCTGAACATCCAATACTTGGCTCTGGTCCTAAGTGCAAAAATTTTAAAAAAACCAACCCAAAACCTCTTTAACTCATTTTCTCCTTGCTGGTTTGAGCTTCCTCTGGAGGAGACAGGAGCCTTTCTAGGGACACCATCTTCACAGTTTGAGAAACATTGCTCTGGAGATAGAGAAAATACATTACTTTAAGAGAGAAATGCTCTCAACTCAATATACTGAGCAGGCCTTAAATGTAGTGGAAACTTATAGGTATTGTAGTCATAGTAATTATTTGACAAAGTGACCACAGCAAACAGAGAGTACATAAAATGCAGGGTTGCTTTTTTAAAACAAGATCTTAAAGTGTAGATGTGTGAGTGCTTTCCCAGACTGGATATGATTTAAACTCAGAAACCTCTTTCCTTCTCTTTGATTAATATGAATTATACCACTGAGGTTATAATATAAAATAAAACTTGTTTATGAACATTCTGTTTGAGACAATTAAGTGGAAATAAAAGAGAAAGTATTCCAAAGTGATCTGAAAAAGGACAGTAACTGATCTTGAAAATATTTGAAAACGTGTATTGTACCTAATATAAAATATTCCATCAATGCATTCCCTTATGTTGTCTTCTATAAACGTAGCTACAGATGCCGAAGAATAAAGATTCCGCCAGTAGAGATTATTTTAACCTTCTAGCCTGAAGAAATTTTAATCTCACAGTAATTTAAATCTTCTGCTTTACTTTCCTATTAGTAGATGTTTCTCATCTTTTTTAAAGAGAGAGTGGGAGAGAGAGAGAGAGGGGGCAACGCTACTGTGTTTTTGCAAGATTCAGAGAAACTAACAGACTCCTGGAGGTTTTTGGCTGAGATGTAGCCTATCAAAATGAACAAATGACTTTGATAAACAAGCCACTTTCCCCTACAGAGCTGAGTACTGCTGTTGTTTGCCTTGTGAAGCATTCTTTTCTCCGGTAGTTTTTGAAGGAGTGATATTTTTAAACGACTCCATGTCTGTCTCTCTATAGCATATAAAAGGAGAAAAACTTTACCTGTTTTCCAAAATACTCACATCCATCAGTATAACATAATGGTAGCAACTGAACAGAAGTCATAGCAATGCCTCTTAAGTCTACTTACTACATTAAGGGGTAATGTGCGCATTTTTTTACCTACATTCAGTCCTTGCTTTTTACCCTTGAAAAGTTGTAGCCAATTGTACAGCAGCAGCAGAGGGTCTGAATTTCATTTCATAATGCTACTGTTAAAGAGCAATGCAGAAGGCAGAACAGCTTTCATTTACAGCTGGATAAAGGGAAAACTACGTGCAAGGCAACACCTACAGAAAAATGCAGCACTTTGGAGCTTTGCATATCAAACCCAAGAGAATCCCTATTACAATGAACAGCAAATTAATTCACCGCCATTGGACAGCTAAAATAAAGAGTTCCTGGGATCTATTCATTACGATTTTATGGGCTTCTGGAAGCAAAGGCTGTTCACGTTACTAAGCAATGAATCCTCTCGCTCTTTTTACTCTGTAAATCTAATTTCAGCCTTAGGTTTATCTTTTACTAAATATAGATACCTGTGCGCAACTGCCTAGGGACCTTAATGGGAAAGAATTATGTCAAATACCCCTGCTGGTTCCTCTTCTACCTGTTGTTTGGCTTCAATATTAAGGCAGGTTGCAGCCTTTAAGTGGGTGCGTTCCTGCTCCATATTAAACCAGGTATAATTATATTCTGCAGCGCAGCATCAGAGGTAGTGCCCAAATGTGCCCGGCCAAGCTCTTTGTATGTAAGCAAACCACGGCGGATCAGCGCTGGATAACCAGGCTCCAGCCTCCAGCTTTTCATATGTGCTGTCAGCTTTGCAAAAAAAAAACAAAAACAAAAAAAACAACCACTTAAATGTCAAACGCCAGGACCAACTACAGTGTTTGTTATAAATGAGGAGCGGGCCCTCCAAGAAAGCCGAGACAATAGTAGCATTGATTGCAACTCGCCCCATCCACACCCGAGGCCCGGCCAGGGGACAGATGATTGGCCTTGCTACGGTGGGGTGGGCTGTGGCAGGGGCAGAGTTGGGAATAGCCATTGGGTGTCAGTTCCTGACCTAGCCTACCCCTCCCTTCCCCTGGCCCCGATCTTCTGGACCTGGCGGCGCTGCTGGACCCAGGCAGCTGTTACCACCCCTGCCTCCTGGCCCCAGCGCGACGTGCCAGCGGATCCGGCTTCATGTCATTCTTCCCCAAACCCACCCAATCCAGAGGCGGGGGCTGAAGTGCCAGGCACGCGTGAGGGTTATTAAACAGCCGCAGGGCAGTGCAAAGCGTGGGTTAATTGGGGAAGGATCAGGAACAGAAAAGGGGGAAAACAAATAGCCCCTGCCAACCTGGGGGAAACAATCAACGGGCAGAAAGGGGGTGGGCAGGTGGGGGCTGGGGACGCCCGACTTCTGGACAGGTGATTAGACATACAAGATTTTTTTTGCTCGCCTGGGACTGGAGTGCACCATGTGTAATGCACCAAGGACAACCCCCGCTTAAGGAGCTGCCCTTTCACCACCACTACCAAATCAATCCGATGTTTGTGCTTCTCTGTTCTTTATTCCCAACTGGTAAAAGGAGATCGGAGATAGCCTAGTGACCCGATGTTGCCCCAGGATTTGGGCTGAGGCAGGGTCCTCGGGGGGTTAGGGACCAGACGTGTCTTATTGCTGCTCCGCCGGTTCCTTTGCCCAGCCCAAGTGGGTCAGAATTAGATACACACCTACTGCCTCGCACCCCTCTCAGAACCGCTGCCTGCGGACCAAAGCTACCCCAGGAACATACTAAAAAAGGGCACTCTGCAATGCCGCCCAGTGTAGACAGTGACCCCCAGCACGACGGGCCCAAAGGAGAGAGCAGGACAGGGAACGAGGAACTAAAACTCCTCCTCAGTGTGGAGTTTGGCGTTTCGCTTTCTTTCTCTATTTTCAGTCACCCGCCCCTCCAAAAAAAAGAAAAAAAAAGAAAAGAAAAGAAAAACAACTTGGGGAGCAGCAGAAGGAGGCAGAAAATGGGAGGAAAATAAGATGGAATCACCTATTTATTTTTAAGAAACATTTTGAAAATTTGGGAGGGGGAAGAGACCCTGCCCCCACCTCCCAGGCGCTGTGCAGATTACAAAATAAATCGACCCCCCCCCCCCCCCCCCCCAGGACAGGCTGCATCTAGAGAAAACAGCTGAGAGCAGGTGAATAGGAAACAGGGACAGGTGCCTTGCTGTGAGCAGCCTTCCTCCCGCCCAGAGCAGCACTTAAAAGGACCCGGCTGAGGAGAGGAAAAGTGAATAATGGGGAAGTTGTTGTCTCCAGACATGAGGCAAGTGTTGGGGCTGAGGCCAGCCCTGAACTTGTGAAACCTAGTTCTGCACCCCTTCACCTAACTCCTTTGCAGGCGAAAGCCAAGCTGCTCGGGTGGGGAACGCTGTGCGGTTTAGGCGCTGGGCATCAACGCGCTCCCTTCACCCCCGCAGGGGAGAGGAGAGGAGGGAGGTAAAAAGAGAAGCCGGACCCAGCTTCCCTTCTTTCCGCTACTTCCCCAGCTAGGCCACTCCTGGCAACTTACAAGAGACGAAGTCCGACTATAGGGAAAGCGGGGGCGACTCCCCCCAGCCAGCCGCTCGCCCAGCCGCGGGAGCAGGGAGGCAGATCGCGGTGTCGGGAGTGGGAAGGTGTATTTAAATCCAGGGAAGGGAGGGGAGAGACAAACTTGTCCGCCCAGGTGCTGCCCATAGCAGGCTGGTAAGTACCGCACCGCCGTGAGCAGCGGGGAACTGTTTGCAAACTCCCCTCCGCATCCTGTGCGCACAGCTCCTCTCGGAGCATCACAGCGGGCACAGAGCAGCTGGGGTCCGGCTCCTGCTCGCCGCTTTCCCCCGGATGCTTGTCAGGAGCCATCGGGCGGGCTCTGAACCCAAAGCCCGGAGAAGTCCACATGGGAGAGAGAGGATAAGGGAAGGGGGGGGGGGGGAATAGCTTGGGAAGCCGAATGCCTGCAATTGCGTTGAACAGAAATCAGTGATGGGGAACTCGCCGGCGGCGAGCGGAGAGTTGGGATAAAATAATCGCCCCGATCCCCAGCCAGCTCCTTCCTGAGCACAAATACAGACCCTGATTGCAAGAAACCCAGATCTTACCCTGAGCTGCAGTGAGGAGCCCCGCGCAGAAAAACAGCAGAGACTTGAATTTCCTCCACGCAGTCATGTCTGCAGTTATTCCACACACCCACACACAGCCCCAGCGGCTCTTCTCGGCTGTGACCGTCTCCTCCGAGGAGCAGTGGGACTAAGGACAGTGCCAAATAATCACCAAAGGGCAAAGAGAGGAAGAGGGGGAAGATCCAGGTCCCGAGAGCAGCGCAGCATTCGACGCCTCCTGCAGGACTGGTCGCTCGGCTCGCTTCGCTCTTCTCATAGCATCAAGTCCTGAGCCACTGCAGGGCGAGGATGCTTAGAGCCCGGAGAGCCTGGCTGCTGGCTGGCCGGTCCAAGGGGGAGGAACACCAAGCAGAGACCCAGGCAGAGAGGCATCGAGAGAAGCAGGGAGGCAAGGGAGAAGAGGCAGCAGGAGGAGAGCGATCCAGCGAGTGTGAGAAAGAGGAGGAGGAGGAGGAGGAGAGAGGGAGGGATCGAGAGCGCAGCAGACGGGCTGCTAGCGACACAAGGAGCTGCTGCTACTGCTGCTGGACTCAACCATCACTTCCCACAGAGAGGGGAAGAAGACTGGCTGGAGCTGCACAGCCAGCGCACACCAACCCAAGTGGGCAGCCTCCTGGCTGCAACGTGCACGCACCCACACTCGCCCGGCAGCCTCCCCGCTCAAGAACCAGGCGCCTTTGCCATAGCATCGGGGCCACTCTGTCTCAGGCGCTCACACGCGGAGGGGACAGCAAGGCGCGGCAACTCCAGCTGCACTTGAAGAGTCCCATGAAGGCAAAGACTTCCCTCCTACACCCTGTTGGCTCCTACTTGCTGACAGTGTCCCTGGCCTTCGCTGTACGCAATTAGCTCGCACAGATGCCAAGAGAAGGGCGAACAATGCCCTGCGTTGCACAACACATGGTTACGAAATGTACCACCCTGTTTGAATGGGGTCCTGCTCAGAGATCAATCTTCCCAGGTGCCTCTTCCACGCTCCCTTGCTAGGGCGCCTCCGCGATTTGTAATCGCTGTGCAGAGTTTCCAAGACTGGGGAGGGGAAGAGGAGGAGGAAATCCCTGGCCGCTCTAGCCCCAAGCTAGTTTTGGAAAAGGAAGAATTTCTGACCTGTTATGTGCTCCAATAGTTCATTCCAAATTCTTCAATCAGAACAAATCGATCTTCTTAGGGGGACTGAAAGAGCCGAAGTCTCCTTGAGAAACGGTGCCCTGTCTTTGCACTGCTATTCCTAATGACTTGTGTCACCAAGAAGGATTTCTGCCATTAAAAAACGTGTCTAAAATCCAGACACGCCAGGCTAGTACTCAGAAAGGGCTTCTCTTAGCCTTGACCCTAAAACAAAAGGAGGCAGTTCAGAAAGGCTGATGAAAATAAAACGTAAGCGTATTTATATGCTGTCGTGTTACCAGGGTTAGGATATATGGGTGCTTCCCCCCATCCCTCACCTAGTCTCTTTGCACCTAGTCTCTTTTTACAATTAAGAAAATATCTTTAAAATAAGAGAGCCTCAAGTCTTGGTTTAGATCCAATAGGAATTAAAACACTATAGCCACTAATACTACACACTGTGCCTAACTACATAATTAGTGCTTGCTGTTACCTATATCAGTAATTAAAATATTACAAAGGATCATAGGAAAGAAACGACACACGTGGAGAGAGGTACTTTCAAGGTTGTAATTATTCACTTACGATGAGCTTTCTTGGTAAAATATGCAACGTTGTTTTCTCATTGTAAGTTGCGGTAAGGTGGCGAATGGGTATTGAACGGGGGAGGCTGACTTTGTAATAAGCTTGTATTTATGTATTAATGTTGTTGCGTTTCTCACCCAAAAAATCTCAGGGCAATGAAAATCTGCAGGAAAAGACGTGACATTACTGCCATCTCGTGGTGAGTCTTTCTTGTGATGGCTTCATATTTTTTGACATTTTCCCACCTGTTTCTGAATTCTACCCCCAAAATGACTGCACTCCTAGGATGCATATGTGAGGAACTGAATACTTTATAATAAAGATATATTCTGGTCTGTATTTGAAACTCACCTCTAAGATGAATTTTTATATTCATGACAAGAAGAAGATTCTAAAAGTGGCTAGAATCAGGCAACATGTAGGCAGGCACTGTGAGAACTTCCCGACACTGACTTCCTCTACTAATGCACTTCACTACTAGCATATGCAATTCACCTGCCCACCATCGTATTTATTGTGCAGATCACTCATTGTGATGGACTGTGCCAAATTCTGAAGTCAGTGTGTGAGCTGTAGAAATGTTCACCAAGCTTAAAATTGGGATTGCTGGTTCCTAACCCCCACTAGTTCTGGGCCCAGATTTCCTAAAAAAAGAAGTTTCTTCTAGAAACCCATTGAACTTTTTGCCCTAGATTTTGATCTTTTCAGTGATGGGTAGGTTAAAGCACACTATGGAAATGTCTGTGCAGGATAGGGTAGTGCCAGGTAGATTTACACCCAAACTTGTGATGCACTACTGTTCCTATAGACATGCCCTTAAAAATCAAACATTAAGTAGTACTGAGAATCTTATTTAAATCAGCAAAAGTAAGGTACATGGAAGGTAACTGTATTATTGATTAAATCAGCAGTTCTCAAACTATAGATCTGGACCTCAAAGTGGGCCATGACCCCATCTTAATGGGGTTGCCAGGGCTGACTTAGACTTGCTGGGGCTGAAGCTAAATGAGGGCTTTAGCCCTGGGCATCGGGACTCAGATTACAGGCCCCTGACTGAGACTGAAGCCACTGGGCTTTGGCCTCCCCATACCTGGGGCTTAAGCTGGCTCGGGCTTTCGTCGTCCTCCCCCTCTCCCCCAGGGTCATTTAGTAATTTTTATTGTTGAAAGGGGGTCGTGATGCAATGAAGGTTGAGAACCCCTGGATTAAATATTATTGGTATTTATATAGCACTTTCAGCCATAGATATCAGGCCTGGTCTACACTGGGGCAGGGGAGGGGGGGAATCGATCTAAGATACACAACTTCAGTTACGAGAATAGCGTAGCTGAAGTTGACGTATCTTAGATCGACTTAGAATCACTTACTTCGCGTCCTTGTGGTGCGGGATCGACAGCCACCACTCCCCCGTCGACTCCGCTTCCGCCTCTCACCCTGGTGGAGTTTCGGAGTCGATGGCAGAGCAATTGGGGATTGATTTATCACGTCTACACTAGATGTGATAAATCAATCCCCGATAGATCGATCACTACCCGCCGATCTGGCGGGTAGTGTGGACGTGGCCTAAGAGTTCTTTACAAAGGGAGGTAAGTAAATAGCTGTGGTGCTCCCTGGGTATAGATAGGGTTATGAGGAACCTTACCTCTACTTGCACTTAACAAGGAAGGAGCCTTGTTTGTGCCAGCTATGGAATACCACCCTTAAACCACCAGCTTTCAGCAGCACAAGCACTGCCTCCTGGCTTACACAGACCTTGCTCTCTGCACAGGTAGCGATAAGCACAATGAATACTCAGAGTATTCCTTGAAGTGTCCAGCTCTTTATCCACTGAACACTCACAGCATTACCAGGCCTGCTAGTCCCAAAAGAACAGTACACACCAGCTTGTAAGATTCAACTCAGGACCAGCACTTTGCTTAATACCACAGCACCGAGAAATATTTCTAGTGAAAACAAAAATATGTTTATTATCAAATACTGGAGATTCAGGTGGTAGTGAGTGAGGATGGTGGAAACAAATGGTTATATATAAAGCAAAATCATAATACACTTTCTAGAGACTAAACTTAACTAACAGGTTAACCTCCTGGCTAAAGAAGTTTATCTCACCTAAAGTTCTCTTCAGTGTTTTCAGTCAAGGTTGGCTGAGACCCTGCTTTCATGAATGAAAATGCACTGTCCATTTACTTCCTAGTTCTATGCAGACAGAATAATGCTCATGGCTTGTTTTTGTTCCCCCCACCCCAATGTGCTCCTTTCCTGTTGATTTCATATCTCTTCATTGACATTTGACTTTGTATGTTGTCAAGGTTCCTTCCCCACTCTGAACTCTAGGGTACAGATGTGGGGACCTGCATGAAACCCCCCCTAAGCTTATTTTTACCAGCTTATGTTAAAACTTCCCCAAGGTACAAACTATTTTACCTTTTCCCCTGGTCTTTATTGCTGCCACCACCAAGCGTCTCAACAAATATATAACAGGGAAAGAGCCCGCTTGGAAATGTCTTTCCCCCCAAAATCCTCCCAAACCCTACACCCTCTTTCCTGGGGAAGGCTTGATAAAAATCCTCACCAATTTGCATAGGTGAACACAGACCCAAACCCTTGGATCCTAAGAACAAGAAAAAAGCAATCAGGTTCTTAAAAGAAGAATTTTAATAGAAGAAAAAAAGTAAAAGAATCACCCCTGTAAAATCAGGATGGTAAATACCTTACAGGGTAATCAGATTCAAAACATAGAGATTCGCTCTAGGCAAAACCTTAAGTTACAAAAAGACACAAAAACAGGAATCTACGTTCCACTCAGCACAGCCATTTAAACAAAACAGAATCTAATGCATATCTAACTAGATTGCTTATTAGCTCTTTACAGGAGTTTTGACCTGCATTCCTGCTCTGGTCCCGGCAAAAGCAACACACAGACAGAGAGAACCTTTGTTTCTCCCCCCTCCAACTTTGAAAGTATCTTGTCTCCTCATTGGTCATTTTGGTCAGGTGCCAGCGAGGTTATCCTAGCTTCTTAACCCTTTACAGGTGAAAGGGTTTTTCCTCTGGCCAGGAGGGATTTAAAGGTGTTTACCTTCCCTTTATATTTATGACATATGTAAATGGCCATCCATCATGTTAGCTTAGAGTGCTTAATTTACATCCAACAGAGATACACATTTCTTGTCTTACTCTGGTTCCTCCAGACAGAGGTATGTCACCTTTTAGTGACCTGCTTTTAACTTGCATACTTAAGAATGTAAATTTCTGATACAGATATATAACTCCTTACACAGTACCTGTACATATATATCATAATGATATTGATGACCAGTGTGACACTCGCTTTCATTGGAGACTTCATATGACATTCTTTGGTCAACCAGAATAAACATACCAGAATCAAGAGACAACTTTACCACTTTGCACCTCCTTGTCAGTTGTAGTAAGAGGTTTTTTGGGGATCAAAGGAGCATTATTCCTACTTGAAAGATGAGAAAAAATAAGTCAGAAAGTAGATGAGTGGCTTGTTCATGGTTATATAGCAAGTCAGTAGCAGAGTTATGAACAGAACCCAGTTCTTTAATTATCAGGCTGTGATGGGGCATCTGCCCCACACTAGCCCATAAAGGTTAACAGAACCCCAGGGAGGCTGTGCAACAGGCAGCCAGTTGGAGAGGACCCTAGGGAGGCTGTGTAGGAGACGGCCAATTGGAGAGGGCTATGAGGAGCAGCTAATCAGGGCCAGGTGGGCCCATATAAGAAGAGCCACAGGGTAGAGCAGGTCAGTCACTCCCTGAAGCTTGGGGAGGGAGGAGTACTGGCTGCCTTGCAGACAGAAGGCAGTTAGCACCTTGGATACAGCAGTGCTGGGCAGGATCAGGGGAGCGAGGGTGAGCTCCCAGTCATCTGCTGACATGCTGGGGCCCTGAGACAAGGGTGGAGAAGGTGCTGGGGCTACATAGAAGTGGCCCAGGGAAGTAGACTGTGGGGTTAGAGGGGATGCAGCACGTGGCTGCCATCTACATGGTCCCTGGGCCAGGACCCAGAGTAGTGGGCAAGCCCGGGTCCCCTTGCCACCCCCATTTGCCACTGAGGAAGTGGCTGGACAATGGACTATTGTTCCCTCAGAAGGGGGGAGAACAGACTGTGACACAGCTGGAGGGCTGTATCCCGAAGAGGACGCCGTGGTCCTTGCGGTGACATGGGTCCTGGAGCAGAAGTGATGGTGGCGAGATGTCACCAGCAAAGGGCACACTGGTGAACTAAGCTAATTCCCAGGGCAGCCAGCAGGAAGGGCCACAGCGGTGAGTCGAACCCTGTCACATAGGCATCTGCCTTATCCACTGGGATACAATGACTCTTATTTTTTCTTTCATTTGCTCCTTGTGCCTGAACAGTTCTAAAGTCATGAATAAGGTCTGTGGTCTTTTCACGTACAATAAGGGAATCTAAATGAAAACAAAGTACTCTTCCAAGCTCTCTTCACTTTAGAAGCCAGAATGAGATGCTGCTCATAGTAGATGATGCAGATGTTCAGAACACTATAATTTGTGCTTTCTGAGCTCTACTGGCCTCCTTGGGGATGGCTTAGCTTGGCTTGGCTCAGTCACAGTAGGCTTTTCTGGTTTCTTCAAATCTGGAGTCCTTGCTGAGCTCTATTAAGCTCTTTGAGCTTGGCTTCTTTTGAGGGGAAAAAAAATAAGTGGTGACCCATGTGCCACCATCCCCTCTTTGCAACAGAATGAGACATCATTCACAGGTAACTGTGCAGATCTTCATTACCTGTGTGATAGCAGTGAAATAGTTAAAAATATTGATGTTTAAAATATGATTGGGCATCTGAGTTAACACCTCACTGAGATGAATGTGACAGTTCAAACCTCTAAAAGCTACTGTTTCAGGGTCTCTTCTGACGTCACTATGATCTCTGATGTCACAGATCCTAGCAAGGACTCCTTCCTGGACATCCATTAGAATTGCTGTGAGAGGAATCCAAGCCTCTGTTCTCTGGATTCCCAGGGTTTTTACAAGCTCCTGGAGTCTGAATGGAGCCCAGCTTCAGTCTTGGGGTCCCTAGGCACACTCTTAGGGCACAGACCTTCTATTTGGCACACTATCCGCACCCCACCCAGTGTTAGTGTAATGCCAACAGACCCCAGTTGTTTGCAGGCAGGATTGAACTGGGGACCTCTGGAGCTTAGGGCGTTAGCTTCCACCCAATGAGCTAAAAGCCAACTGGCTGTTAACTAAGGCTGTAGAGCAGACTCATTTTATCTCTCTCTTTAGGTGGTCTCGGTGCCACAAGATGGGACAGAACACCACATCCTGAAGGTGTGTAGGTTACATTAGGACTTGCTCTTTAACTGCCTAGCCCAGTTGGCTGCAGCACTGACCCTTCAGGCTCCCCAATACTTGAACACACCACTCTCCCAAAACTCCACCCCCAAAGGATGTGAAACTTCTGGTTTACTGTTTAACTGCCTCAGGGGCATGCAGCTACTGTGAATCAGTCAACACACATGTGTGCGCATGCACACACACACTCTGAAACAAAACAGTAAGACTTCTGAAACCCACTGTTCATCACTAGTGTGTTGGGAGCCCTTTGGGGGATCATCTGTGTTCTCTCAGTCACTCAGGCAGGGTCCTCCACCTCATTGCTTACCCTGCTCTAATAGAAGACTCCCTTAGCTTAATCAGGTGCATAATGGCTCTATCCCTCATTCCCCACCATGAATCCCTTTGTAGACCCCTGCTGGGGGTCACCTGCTTCTTCTGTTTTGACTTTTGATAATTTTTCATTACTTTGACTAGCTGATCCTCGAGTGCTGATCATTCACCATTGTTTCTGTCAGGCCAGGAACATGACACAGCCCTGCTATCTCAAGGGGGATCCACACACATATAGGCTTTCCACAACACAGTCATTTCATAATACAATTTCATAAAATCCAAAATTCAGAAGTTGTACAGACAGAATCTCCAACTGGTCACACTAATTACTTTTGAATGATTATACTAAACTGCTCAAGATAGTTAAGACCAAAGCAGACTGTGAAGAACTTCAAAAAGATCTCACAAAACTAAGTGATTGGGCAACAAAATGGCAAATGAAATTTAATGAGGATAAATATAAAGTAATGCACACTGGAAAAAATAACCCCAACTATACATACAATATGATGGGGGCTAATTTAGCTACAACTAATCAGGAGAAAGATCTTGGAGTCATCGTGGATAGTTCTCTGAAAGCATCCACGCAGTGTGCAGCGGCAGTCAAAAAAGCAAATGGGATGTTAGGAATCATTAAAAAAGGGATAGAGAATAAGATGGAGAATATCTTATTGCCCTTATATAAATCCATGGTATGCCCACATCTTGAATACTGCATACAGATGTGGTCCCCCCATCTCCAAAAAGATATACTGGCATTAGAAAAAGTTCAGAAAAAGGCAACTAAAATGATTAGGGGTTTGGAACAGGTCCCATATGAGGAGAGATTAAAGAGGCTAGGATTTTTCAGTTTGGAAAAGAGGAGACTAAGGGGGGAATACGACAGAGGTATATAAAATCAAGAGTGGTGTGGAGAAAGTGAATAAGGAAAAGTTATTTACTTGTTCCCATAATATAAGAACTAGGGGCCACCAAATGAAATTAACGGGCAGCAGGTTTAACACAAATAAAAGGAAGTTCTTCACTCAGCGCACAGTCAGCCGGTGGAACTCCTTGCCTGAGGAGGTTGTGAAGGCTAGGACTATAACAGGGTTTAAAAGAGAACTAGATAAATTCATGGAGGTTAAGTCCATTAATGGCTATTAGCCAGGATGGGTAAGGAATGGTGTCCGTAGCCTCTGTTTGTCAGAGGGTGGAGATAGAGGTCAGGAGAGAGATCACTTGATCATTACCTGTTAGGTTCACTCCCTCTGGGGCATCTGGCATTGGCCACTGTTGGTAGACAGGATACTGAGCTGGATGAATCTCTCGTCTGACCCAGTATAGCCATTCTTATGTTCTTAATGCCCACACCTACGTCAGACTGGCAGTGACCTTGGGTTTTTCTTCATCTTCCTCTGCCGTGTGTGGGTGTGGATCACTTGCCAGGATTACCTGGGTCTATCTCACTTAATCATTTCCCTACCATTGCACTGGTTAACCTCGGTCCCTCCAATTCTTTGCTTGTGGCACATAAGAGTCTAATCTCCTGTGGGCTGTAATATTTTGATCTAATTTTGGTTGTTGGGTTTAGTGTGCAGGTGCTGGATGGTGCTGGTGGCCTGTGATGTACAGGAGGTCAGACTACATGAGCTGGTGGTCCCTTTTGGCCTTAAACTCTTTGACTCTGAATTCAAATCCAGCTTGCTCATTTCTATATTGCTTGACACTAAAGTATCTAAGCACATTAATTACAGAAAATTGTCTAATCTATTGTTTTTCTAAAGCATCTCTCACCTTAGAATCAAAACACTGAGCAAATTTATGAGTTTTAAAAGAGGCAATATTTCTTCTATTCTCCACATAGAGACTCTGTGTGTGTGTGCATGTGTGTGTGTGAGAACACAGTTTTTACCAATCTGTGTAGTTTAAAGGTGACCTGCAGAGCATTCATTTTTTATTAAGGGGTTTCTGTTTTTACATTCTTTATGGTATATAAAGAAAACCTTTTATGTTTGTTTTTGTCTTGTTTTAAATCCCCTGCATGTTAAATGGTAGGAACGTCAAGTCTGGTGTCCTCCGTTGTTTTGGGAAACTTTCCTGGGAGTTTAAAAGGAGTTTATTGTTAACTCTCTCACCCTTAACTGAAAGTAATAACTTCTTCACAGAGACATATATGGGAAGGAATACGACAGGAAAATTTGGGAGAAAACAATAGGAATGAATACTTACCAGCTGGATGAGAAGGAGATGCAGCAAGCAACAGCCAGTTGCAAAATTGGTTATTTTAGGGCTGCAGTTTTCAAAGGAATGCCAGGAAAAAAATTCCTATACGAAGGCAAGACTACATTGTGGAGATTAGGTGGGGCTGAGGAAGTCAGAAAAGACACATCTGTAACTTACAGACTATCACTATATCACAACATACTTTGTCTCAAATATTCATTAGGCATTGAAATTAAATAGGTGTCAGCAAACAGAGTTTTAAACACTCTGCATAAACATCTATTTTCCTCTCAATGGCTCAGCTTTCAGTCTCGATGTTTCATAAGTTTAATTAGTCACCACTGGATAGACAAGTCCTAACCTTCTAGTATAAACAACAATCTCCCCTTAATCTCCCCCATTAAACTATATTCTAAAGAATCAAAAATGAAGCCTGCCAAACTTATACTTTCCAGGTCTTGGAAATATATGCTGCAGTGACCAGGACCCATTTCAGCTTTCTTTGGTGGTTGCATTCTACCCCAAATAAAAAGAGTAAGTTTAACCTGAAAGAGACAAAAGTTAAGTGCTTGTCTCAGAGGAGGGCTTAGATGAGACAAAAAAAATTATTCTTTGCTACTGTGTCAGTCTGAATGTTCAGGAATAGCAATAAGCTCAGCGTGACCCCAAGCTTTTAGAACCCCTTTATTATCTGTGGTCTCATATAATTGATGGCTGGAAAGGTCCAGATATTGGACAGTTCTTCAAAAATATTTCCCTGCCTACAAACATCACTGGGTGTGTCATAAATATAAAAGGAAGGGTAACCACAGTGCTATAAAATCCCTCCTGGCCAGAGGCAACATCCTGTTACCTGTAAAGGGTTAAGAAGCTCAGCTAACCTGGCTGGCACCTGACCCAAAGGACCAATAAGGGGACAAGATACTTTCAAATCTTGGGGTTGGGGGGGAGGGGAGGAAGGCTTTTGTTTTGTGCTCTTTGTTTACGCGGTTGTTCTTCCTTGGGACTGAGAGAGGCCAGACAGAAATCCATCTTCTCCAACCCATCCTAATCCAAGTCTCCAATATTGTAACCAGTATAGGTAAGCCAGGCAAGGCGGATTAGTTTATCTTTTGTTTTATGTGAATTTTCCCTGTGTTAAGAGGGAAGTTTATTCCTTTTTCCTGTAACTTTAAGGTTTTGCCCAGAGGGGGATCCTCTGTGTTTTGAATCTGAATACCCTGTAAAGTATTTTCCATCCTGATTTACAGAGATGATTTTTACCTTTCTTTTTTTAAATAAAACCCTTCTTTTAAGAACCTGACTGATTTTTCCACTGTTCCAAGATCCAGGTGTTTGGGTCTTTGATGATTTTGTAACCAATTGGTCAGGATATTATTCTCAAGCCTCTCCAGGAAAGGGGGTGTGTAGAGCTTGGGGGCAGATTTTGGGGGGAAGAGGTCTCCAAGTGGTCTCTTTCCCTGTTCTTTGTTTAAAACGCTTGGTGGTGGCAGCATACTGTTCAAGGACAAGGCAAAGTTTGTACCTTGGGGAAGTTTTTAACCTAAGCTGGTAAGAATAAGCTTAGGGGGTCTTCATACAGGTCCCCACATCTGTACCCTAGAGTTCAGAGTGGGGAAGGAATCCTGATGGGGTGGACTACTGGGGCAGCCCTAAAAAGAGTATATTATAGTAGTCAAGACAAGAAGGGAACTGTTTCATTAGAAAGGAATGGCTGAAGTCTCCTGGCCAGAGGTTGATGGTGTACCCCTAGTGGTAGATGGGAATCTAGGAGCAATGATGGTACCAATAAGACTTCCAGGCTATGAATAATGTTGTGAAATTCATTTATGCAACTTCAATAGATATTGCAGATATAATCTCCACCACCCTTTCAAATGCTTCTGCCTAGCAATAAGCCTTGTTTTTAATTTGTCTGTGTTAAATCAGAGACAGTTCATTTTAATCCAGATTCCTGAGACACATAGGCACTGGGAGCCTAAAATGACTGGAAGTCTTTCTTATTGACTTCAGGGGTCTTTGGCTCAGGGCCTGGTAATAAGACTAGAATTTGGGTTGGATGAAATGATAGCATAAAGTTGAGTATCAACAAAATAATGGACACAGTGTAGCTCCCAAACATCTCACAATCATCTCTAATGGCCTCATACCAATATTGAGCAGGAGGAACCTGTAGGGCCCCCAGATGTGAGGTCCTTTGGAAAGAATGAGCATGTGCCTGGCATTACCCTATGCTTTCTCCCAAAGAAAAAGGTGTGAATGCACAAAAGAATCATTCCATGATACTACTCCTGCAATAACCCACAGACAAGTCAACAATATTTCAGAGATCTAAAAGACTCCACATCTGTCACTACAGGAAGATAATCAACCACTGATATCAGTATGATTTCATTTCCGTACTCAAGTATTCACCTTACAGGTAGGGAACAAAGAAATATGTGAAACCCAAGTGTTCTTGGGCCTCGCCTATCGCCACAAGCTCAATTATCTTCATGAAAATTGGGATGGTAGTAATTGGCATGTTTAATATAATCCAAAGATCCCTTTTCAGCAACAGCCTAACTGCTGCTTGTTTAAGTAAGGCTGGCAACTTTGCCTCCTGAAGGGGCATATTCATGAACTTAATCAATAATGGTTTTCAGCGTCTCTCTGCATGTTTTAAATCAGCCATGAATTCTTAATTTGGAAGGACTGCAATATTATGGGATCATATGCTTCTCTTAATTCACCAAGCAATGCGGAACACGAGTAACAGCCTCCATTATTGTATCACCTTTGTTATCTGCTGCATCATGGAGGTAGTGCCTGGTAGCAGACTGCCAGGGAGAATAGGCAGCAGTTCTAAGAGAAGCCAAGGGTCCACAAGCTAGTTCCCATAGATTATGGTCTATTCACACTCCTCACGCAGGCACAGCTCATGTAATTGCCATGCTGCCGTTGGCTGGATCTCCCCAGCCAGCCACTAAGTCACAACTCCTCTACTGCTGTAAAAACCTGGGGGAAGTTACTGGTACTGAGGGCAGCAGTGACCCACGATGCTTGTGTAATTTAGATTCCTTAAGAGGGAAATTTGCCACAGAGAGTGCCTGTTCCTCAAATTCTTTCTTCCCATGGTCTCACACTTCCAAATAAGCTCCTGAATTGCAGGTATGTTATAGCTACAGGGGAGATGTTGCCACGTAGCTACCTTTTCTTACACTGCTCTGAGAGCAGAACATGCCACATATGTTATTGTTTCTCCAAAGTCTCCCCTCAACCTTCTCTCTCATGGAGCTGAACCCTGATCTGTGGAGTTATAGGGGAAGATAATGACATAGTCATTTTTCCAGTAGCTCCCTTTCTGATCAAATTAGGTCCCAACAGCACCATGCAGAGAAGACCATGCATGTCCCATAGGGCTTAAGTCTCCATCTTTTGAATCTTCTGTACCATCTTGGTATAATCCAGTGAGTAAATGACAGAATGAATAATTAACTTATGACTTGTCAAGAGAAAAGCATTCCTGTTGTTTGTTAGTTTAATGCAGAAGTATAACTATATATATATTTGCTTCCTAAAGAAATGACCCAAAAACTACTCCGGCCCTAGGCTTGGCATTTTGGGGATTTCATTCCAAGACATTAGAGAAGCAAACATTCAAAAAAAAAGGGGGGGGGGAACACTAGGTGTGTTAATTAGCATATATTCCATTGCTCTTCCCAGGCATCTCTGTTTCAGCCTGCATCACAGTTTTTTGAGGATGCTGTGAAGTAGGTCAAAGATCACTAGATCCTTGACACACTGCACCACATCCTCACAGCACCATGGTAGAGTTTGAAAAGGCATCACTTGAAAGCATTACTGCATGGAACTGAACTGATATATCATAAGGCTCCTTCTCACTGCTTAGAATGTACTGGGTCAATTCATGCTAATCAGAAACAGCTTTCAAAATTATGGTCTATTCACACTCCTCACGCAGGCACAGCTCATGTAATTGCCATGCTGCCGTTGGCTGGCCTTAATCTGTACAGACGTAAATAAAAGGACATGTGACATGATGCGTCAGAACACTTTCTTCAAAACCACTGTGCTCTGTCATTGTGATTGCCCATCTCTTTGGCATATAGATTCTTTACAGCAGGAAGAGCGATTTTACATGTAATTCATAAAAAGTTCAGTAGGCTGTTCTGATGTATCACATGTAATACAAATCCACAGAATGGTGGATTAATGATGCAAATGAGGTTGCAATCTAGAGTAGTTATTAAACATGCATGGTGGGGAACATTTACAGGTATATGGAGCCTCTCACGCACAAGCCTGCATGTGGAGCTGCCCTACCCAATGGTAGTTACAGGAGGCATTGTGCGGAGTACAGCTGCTGCACTACCCCAGTAGTAAGATCCATTTTGTGCTCCCTCCACTGCTGGACTGCTATCCTGTGCACAGCAAAGGACAGGTAGGGCCATGGCTGCTATTCCTTCTCAGTTGTGTAGTATTATAGGGGTTCTAGTGGGGAACACAGGGACAGCAGTTGTGCCTGGTCCCTGGTGCAGTGTTGATAGAGAGAAAGCTCCTTGTAGCACCCTTTCTTGCACACCCATGGAAGGGCCGGCCCTTAATATCTGTAACTTGCTGGTTTAAAATTTTTTTACTATTCCCTAGTATAAACTACAGATGAATGGTGAAGTTCTGCCCTGTTGTCATGCTGGCGTTTTGGTTGAGGTTTGCAGGGCAAACAAGAATATGTAATACAAGGTCAGCACTGAATTGATTAATTATACTTAAAGCTTACGGGAAAGATTTTCAAAGGCACAAATGGGAGTTAGTAACTCGGCTCCCATTAACTTTCAATTAGTGTTGGGCACCTAACTGCCCATTTGTGCTTTCGAAAATCTTCCCCTACAACAGCAAGCAGTTGAATCATAAAGAATAAAGTCACAAAAAATTGGAACGGCCTATTGTTTCCTGACTATTAAAATGATGCCCCTTTGAAGAAAAAAGGGCTCAAGAGAGAGAAGGAAAAATCAATGGCTCTCTGCTCACTATGGGCTCTTTACACTCCTTGACGCACATGTGGAGTCTGCATTAATGTTAGAAGGAGTTACTCACACAATAAAGGGATGTGGAATTTATAATATATTCTCACTGTTGCTTAGATCAAGTCTCTGTGTGGATCAGGCTGTGGGTGGGGTTTCCGTATTTGAGTGACTGGAAAATATGGTCCGTATTTTACACATACTGAGTTAAATCTTGTATTTCTTATTAAGGGCTCCAGTAGGAATTTATCTGAGATAAGGACTGCAACATTTAGCTTATAGTACTAAAATCACATAAAGAAGTTAGGCCAAGGGTCTGTGCTTAAGTCTTTTATCTCTACCATGGGCTGAGTTTGGGCTGTTTAACACAGAATGACTTCTGGGACATTTCTTTAGCAGGCAAGATTATATCATAATAATTGTTATTAGCTATATAAGAGGCTTAAACAAAGTTTTGCTGAAGTTGTGATGCATATGTGATAGATATGAAGACACATCCAACATTCTATATGTAATATAATAGATCCCCATTTCACATTGTTTATTCTTGAACACTTTAATCACAACATACACACAGCCCAGCAATACGATTTGCTTGACCATTATATTGTATCATAGTTTGTAAAAGCAATTTCTATGGTATTGTGTACTGCGCTATATAATGTGAAAAGTATTTGAAATTTACATTAGTAATTTTATGTCTTTACTCTTTGATTATTAAATGAAGATTATTTATAATGCATCTGGCACAGACGACAAAGTGACATACAGTCTTACACCTTTACAGTTATTCCCATCCTGAAGAAAATAAGTATGTTTGTTTAAGGGAACTCATTTTTATTCAAGGGAATTCACTCTGAGTGGCAGATCTATAGGCACTCTACAGCATAAAAACAGCTAGGACCATAGGTGGATGAGTGGAATCCATTCATGGAACTATTTAATCATAGTATTTTCATGAGTTCCACAAATCTATGTAATTTCCTCAAGTCCTGTTTTTATGTCCACTTTAGTAGAAAGATATGCAAATATTGTATTCATGAAGTCCAGTAGTTCCCTATAGTTTACACATCAAAGCAGCCTCATGAACATAGATTATTCCAGCTATAATTGGCAGTTACTTATGCTTACAATATTAGTTTGAGATGCACCTGTTTAGGATGACAGCATGTCTTCAAAGTTTAGCAGAAACTGCTTTTTTTTTTAAATAAAATCCTTACTATCTGTGATTATATGAATTTGGTGATCTGTACTTTTCCCAGCATAGCAAAATGCAAATATATCATGTTTTCAGTGCAGGATTTGATCTGCCTTACAAACGCACAATTTGTTTCAATTACCAGGGACACAGTTCAACCAATGGCAGAATTTCTGTCTGAGGAGAGAATTTGTTCTTTATAGCAATCTTTTCTTCAGTCCTTACATGTGGATAACTTCTAACAAGAGTTATGCACACGAGGTCTTCTATAGGAGAAGAGATCTCTTAAAATTCATGTTTCACAATGTCATTATTATGGGCTTCAACATGCACTCAGTTATGTGCTTGCAATTCCTATGGACTTCAGTACATATCCATGAGAATTCTGTGTGGAGATCAAAGGCAGATGACCCTTAGGAATATAGTTTCTGCTGGTGAAGATGGGTCCAAATACTTTGAAATCAATGGAGTTGTGCCCATTTACTCCTTCAGAGAATTTGGCCCTTAGTATTCTTAGCTAGATCATGATAGGAAAGCACCTAAACCTTTAAACATGTTATTTTCCCCATGCTCCCAAGAAAAGTCTACATCCAGTATAAAATATTTTTTGTTGAAAGATTTGCCCATATGATCAATCAAAGGACCAGATTGTTAGCTGGTTTACACTGACATAGGTCCACTGCCTTCAAAGAAGCTAGGCTGACCTAATATATGTCTTAGAATACATATGCCAGATTGCAGGCTGCAACAATGTCTCAGTCAGTTACAATGGATTTATAACAGAAATGTTCATTGTACCACTGACATTTGATCACCTCCCCATAAAATCTTTCATGGCACCAATCATGGCCCTCTGTTACTTAATAGAAAACAATTCCATTATATTTGGACCTGTCTGCTCTTGAACAAAGTTATCAGGACTCCATTCCTGCAAACACTTAAATACATGTTTATCTTGATTGATGTGAATAGTCCCACTGAAGACACCCGAGTAAAGGGAATAAAATATTTGCAGGAACGAAGCCTAAGAGCACTGGCATTTTAAAGTAAAGCGTTTGTTTACATAAGGAAATTGTCCAGCACAGTTATTCTGGAATAACTATTTTGCTATAGCTATTCCAGAATAACTCCCCAATGTCGCACTTTATTTAAAAAAAGAAAAGATTTTGTTTCAGAATAATGGATCCATTTTGGAAGATAAAGCCCTAGAAAATTAGTTATCTGCATAAAAGGGCTACAATCTTCAGTGTGGCTAAACCCGCATCAGAGTCTTTGTCTCTTTTAACTGGAATTTCTAAGAGCAGGGAGGAAGAAAGAAAGACTCGGTTGGTTTAATTACATATTTAAGTGTTTCCCACAATGTCATCATATTTCTTTTGATTTATTTAATGGTTCACATAGATGTAACCTGTGCTAACAGAGTGACTCTGTCTCCCCTTCTAGTGGCTAGATCATGTACATGTACAGAGGTTTCTGAGATTCTACTGTCTCTGAGCTAATGGATCTTTAATTCAAGCACTAGACTATAAGCTCATGCTTGTACATCCAGAGGTTGAGGGCTCCTTCCAGAATCCTGCAGATTATCTATTATCCACAGAAAACCTGACTAGAGGCACCATTTCATATAGCAAGATAAGAATCCTCCTGCCTTTGCTTTCACCTTCTGCAGTTTTACTCTATTGATTTCATGGAATTACTCCAGATTTACACTGACATAAACGAGAACTGAATCAGGCTCTCTGAGTCTGTATTCTGGTTCCTTATCTAGTATTTCATTAAACACACTGCAGCTTGAAGCTTTTTTTTTCTAGGTTATAATGTCAGACCATAATATTAAGTTATAATGTCAGGCCATGGCTTTCTAGGGACAGTTTGAAAGCTCATTGCTTATTCCTTTTATTAAATGTGTTTACTCCTATTCTCCTTTGCTAGGTACAGTATGAAGATGTCAATCTGAACTTTGGGATCTTACCTTAAACTGAACCTATTTGATGTATAGTACATAGTTTTTTTATTTGTTTGTTTTGCATACACAGAGGCATAATAACTGAAAATTATGGAAAAAGCCACTCTAACATGAAATCACAATTATTTTGAATAAGTTACCTATGCAAATTACGTAAGTATTTTTCTTACAGGTGCAGGATTGCTATACTTTGTTTAGCAATTACGGTTGGGTTTTTTTGTTGTTGTTTTTTTTCCTTAAATCATGGGCTCCTGTTTGATCAAACTATAAATCTATTCCTAACACTCTGCTGCCATTGAAATAACAAATTCAGAACTATTACTCTATTACTGTGTAAGGTATACATTTCTCATTTATATTCTTGGTGACATTACAGTTAAGGTTGCTACTGTGACTAATGCCACCCTTAAACAAAACACATAACAGGAACACAGTACTGATAATAGCCTAAGAAATACAAATTATGGAAATGGCAAGTTAAGGTGGGCTGACTCAGGTGTCACTGAATTTGGGAAAGGTACCTGCCCAGTGGGGCTCATAAGCTACACAGGAGCAGGTACTTCTATGTATTCTACTCTGCTGTGGAATTTGAAGCTGTGCTGGGTGAGACTTATTCTGTCAGCATCCCTGTTCCCTTCCTGCACTTTCTTCTGCCTCCTATTTTTGGCTGACCTTGCGAGGTTTCGTACTCAACTTGATGGCCTTTCTCTGTTGCCTGTCTGTTTGTATCAGGATAACTTTTGAATGCTACATCCAATCAGTTCAGAAGTTTCAGGGAATGTTGCAGGAATCAAGGAGCAGAATGTATTGATTTTGGTGAAAATCAGAAAACCAGAAGTGGGAAATGGAAGGCACACAGAGCCCTTGGCATCAGGATAGCAGATTCAGCAACTTCAACCAGCTTTTTGTAATTGTGTCTAGATCAAAGAACCAGTTGTTGGCAGCCATTAACAACTTCCAGTATAACAACCCCCCTGCCCAACTCAGCTCTGCACACCATCTCAATAGAGTGTAAGATGTTGACACTCTGAATGACTTATGTATCAAGCCAAAAGAAAATAAATAATCATGGTGTGAGGGAACAGGAGGCAGGACAGAAGTGGGAAATGGGAGCGAGAGGGGAATGGGGAATAATTGGAAGGGGGAACCAGGAGGACACAGAGCCCATGGCATGGGAAATGTGGTGTATACAGAGTCCCTGATATGAAAGGGGAGGGGAAAGTGGGGACTTTGGGTCAGACCTTAACTGTGAAATGGAACATAACCTTAAACATATGGAACATAACCTAAAAGTCGCAATTCTCCACCAAAAAAACTTCAAAAATAGACTCCAACGAGAAACTGCAGAACTGGAATTAATTTGCAAACTGAACACCATTAAATTAGGCTTGAATAAAGACTGGGAGTGGATGGGTCATTACACAAAGTAAAAAATATTTCCCCATGCAATTTCCCCCACTACTGTTACTCACACCTTCTTGTCAACTGTTTGAAATGGGCCATCCTGATTATCACTACAAAAGGTTTTTTTCCTCCTGCTGATAATAGCCCACCTTAATTAATTGGTTTTGTTACAGTTGGTATGGCAACACCCATTTTTTCATGTTCTCTGTAAATATATATATCTTCCTACTGTATTTTCCACTGCATGCATCTGATGAAGTGGGTTTTAGCCCACGAAAGCTTATGCCCAAATATATTTGTTAGTCTCTAAGGTGCCACAAGTACTCATCATTTTTTTTTTAACCTTAACAATGACACCTAGAGAACAAGCAATCTATAGAACTAGTTATCATTTTAAAGCAGAAACAGACATTTGTTTGTATATGAAAAGAAGAATTGGTTAATTGGTGTTAATCTCAATCTGGTGTATTTAAAATGTGATTTTTAAACAGGGAAAATATGCCAGTGAAGGATGTATAAACCAAATTCAACCAAAATATTAATTGGCTCTTTAATATTAATATGAGACACTATTAATCAATTGCTCTTTTAGTTAGATTCTGTCATGGTGATTGTGCACCACAAAAGATGACAAATGCACAGTCGGCAAATCAGACCCTTGGTCTCTGAATTACTTCTATTTGGAAATGTTGAAGAAAGTGGCTTGATTTATTAAGTTTTTTAGTCCTAGTAAATTGCCATTAAAAACATCTAAGCAAGTGCAGCACTTTTAGAGGTGGATTAAACTAAACTATTAAATAAACTATAGTTTCAATATACCACATCTTTATATTCTCAATAAGAACTCTGCAGGATTGTTTGCCTTTTCTTTCAAAAGATTCATGTATATGGTTGTTTTGTTTTTTTGATTTTGTTTTGTTTTTTTCATTCTGTCCCTAGAGTAAACTGTAGTGCAATGATTTCTGAAACATCATATCCAGTACTACAGCATTTTGTATGGAAAGGCATATGAAAATGTGGTGCTAGTCACACTCTAAATTCTCTCTCTGGAAAGCCATATAACATTAAAGGGAATTTTATGTCTAGCTGCAGCAAAGGGTTGTGTAACCTTGAGAAACACTGAATCTAGTCTTTCTTGGCTGCTCTGGGGCTTCCGAGTGTCTTTTGCTTCAAAGGTGTTTGTTTCCTGACACCCAAAGGAAAGTTTAGATGAGAGAGAATCATGTCAACATTGTTTATCTTGTTCAGGATCATTCTTGAATGAACTAAAATGTGAAGAACACTTGTGTGTCATGAAGCATGCAACCTTTCCAGTCACACTTTGCAATGTTATCAGGATAATAATTTAATTTCCCTAAAAAGCAGTCCCCTGGTTCTTTCTCTTTCCATCTTTCTTTCATTTAAAATTGCACCTGACAGAGAGAGTGAGCTGAGGTATCAGATTATAAGTGTCTCATCTCAGTTACTTGCTCAAAACATTTTCTTTTCAACCATCTCCTATTATGATGAAGATATGCTGCATGGTGACTATATTGGGCAACACAGAAAAATTACATTAGAGAAAATGTATATAGATACAAAGAGGAAGGAGACTTGGAATAGCTCAAGGAGGGAGGGGAAGCCAGTGACCCTACGAAAGAGAAAGGATGGCCTTGGCATTAGGGCTGTAGTCTCAGATTTGGGAGACCTGGGTTCAATTCCCTGCTTTGCTACAGCCAGCTCTTACTTCTTGAGGTGGTTCTTCTACCTCAGAGTAAAGACACAGAATGGGGAAGTTCATACAACTTCTGGTGTAAAAGGGCTATAAGACAGCATTGAATCTAGCTCTGTTTCTTTCATTCTCCTGAATGAAGAAGCAGCATTGGAAACTGAAACACTCAGTCCATACAAAAGACAAAATGTGGGTAGCTGTGTTATGAGGTTCCCCACACTGTCACTCAACCTTGATTTGAAAGTAATAGGAGAGAAAGTAATTTAGTCTCTACGTTCATTCAATCCTTGGCTTGTCTTCTCTTCTAGCAATGCTCACAACCAAGCAAAAAGTAAAAGGAAGTGGCTATGGCAAATAAAAACTTGGCTTCTAATTTTTCAAATTTGTAGCTGGTCAAAATTTTCTGAGTAGTAATTATTTTGATGCTCAAAAGGGTTGATTTTTTTTCACACAAAAGAATAAAAAAGGAGGGCAAAGGTTTTGCAAAACATTTCATGAAAATGTTTCCCATTTTTCCCCCCAGATCTAGTCAAAATGTTTGCAAATAATTTCCCTCATGTTTCATCTGTCTCCAGTCTTGATGAGTGCTTGACCAGATAATGTTTGGGTAATTACAGTCATTCATTGTTACTGTTTTAGAAAATTTTATTGCTTATGATTTTTCTCAGCATTGTCCATTCAATATCACTAACCTGATATAGAGAGAAGTAGTATTCTTTTACATTTAATTTATGTTTATATCCTTGTGACATGGGATCTGGATATCTACAGATTTTACTGTATTATCCTCTCCACTCAGAAGTTTTATTTCAATAGTCTATTGACTTTTAAGCACGGTACGGTATTACTCCCCTGTCTCTATTGATCTAATCTGTCCGCCCTGTATCGTTTATACCCAGGCATTTCAGTCTTCCATTCATTATTTTCATCCCACCATGTTTCAGAAATGCCTATAATGTCTAAGTCCTCTTTCGTTGCTTTGTATTTTAGTTCACCTCTTTTTGCTTTTAAATTTCTTGCACTGGTATATAGACATTTATAGCTTTTATTCTTCACAGTAAGTGTTTCAGCAATAGCTAATAGGAACTGGAATATCAAGAAGAATGCACTGACAAAGGAAAAATATTGAATTTTTGGCCCTGTTCTCCAATGCATTCTACATGGTGAAGTCATTTGCACCTGTGTAAAATGACTGCATCGGGAATGCAATATGTCCAAAATAGGACTGGCAGCATTTTACATTTGCTTTGCTCTGGTGTAAATGACAGTAGAAATCAGGCCACATAACAAATAATGCTGGCTATAAATGGCTAGGTAATGTTCCATCTTCCATTGGAGCAATAAATTAGAGCCCAATTTTGCAAGCCTGCTTTTGACTTCAGCCGCAGTTCAACACACAGAGGCCCTGAGAATGCAAAGCATTTGGACCACTGGGAAAAATGAAAAAAAGAACCTTTAATTGGTCAAAACATTGGTAATTTTGGTTATTTTTCTGTCCTATTAAAAATATCACATTATTTAACTTGCAAAATCCCTCAATGACCAAAACGATTGCAAATATTTTCTGCATAAACCTGAGCCAAATAAGATCATTAGCACTGCAGCTTAAATGACTTAATATAGAAAATGGAGGATTCATAAAAATTCTGTTAACATGGGGACATCTTGCTTGAGGCTCATCAGCTTTACTACTGAGGATAGGTGCTCTTATTATTCAGCCACATTTGGTAAAGATTTTTCAAAGTTTCAGTATTTAGCAAAAGATTAAACCCTACTTCCATATGTTAAGATAGTAAAAATATGCACAACTGTCATTTTTATTATATTTACCCTTTGGGGCTGGTAAAGTAATATTATTGTTAATTTCCTTATAGTTAGTAGGCTAAAAAAAATCTTTGGATCAAAAAGCTTAAGTCTTCATTTGTCTTTGTTTGATTTTATGACTCAACTCATGTGTAGTCCTGATTTACTAGAAAGTTTTGTCATTTAAATATGACTGAGGAAAGCAAATAACTGCATCACTCTACTTAATATCTTGTTTCAGAGTAACAGCCGTGTTAGTCTGTATTCGCAAAAAGAAAAGGAGGACTTGTGGCACCTTAGAGACTAACCAATTTATTTGAGCATGAGCTTTCGTGAGCTACAGCTCACTTCATCGGATGCATACTGTTTCACATGCAGTTTCCACAGTATGCATCCGATGAAGTGAGCTATAGCTTTCAGAAGGAAAATGTGTTGGGTTGGACAAAAATGGAAATTTTTTGATAATTTCAGTGAATCAAAATAAAGTAAAAATAATTTTTGTCATGAGATTTTTGTGGAATCTGGAATGCTTGTTTCAATTTTGAGCCTTTAGCCCTTTTGATTTTTAAAAAATAAATTAAATGAAATCTCAAAATGAAAAGTTGTTCTGAACAAAAAAAATCAAAACATTTTATTGAAAAATGTGGAAATAAAATGTTTTGATTTTTTTTTTAGATTTTTGATATTTTTCCCTAAACAATTCAACAACACCAACATAAATTTGTAAAACATCTTGGGTGTTGCTGAACTCCTTTATTTCTTTTTCTGTGAGAAAAACAGTTTGGTTGAAAAAATGCCATTTCTTGTAGGCTTACTTAGACTTATCTCACTTCAGTTCTGAATCTGGTCCAGAGTCCCCAGTGCCGAGTGTATTGTTAATGAAATGGAGAGCAGCTGTACCCAGCTGTGCCTGAAACTAGAGGTGCTGGAGGTGCTACTGCACCCTCTGGCTTGAAGTAGCAATAATAAACACTGAATACGTGGTTTCCATCATCAGCACCCCCACTATAAAAACAGTTTCAGTACCCCGGCTGTAACTTCATAAAATAAATCTTAGGAGAAATCAATCAAATTAGTGAGAAAATGAGCATCTTTACTTTTCATTTTCTCGCTTGTCTCTCAAGTGAGTTTCACTAGTATTGACAGAACTGATGATACTGCATTTGCAGTCCAGGGACTTACTCTCAGGGGCCTCCCTTAGTCAATGTGTGCAATCATGGACATGTTTGAAACTTAGCCTTTGTTGATTAAATCTGGTTTACCATTAAGTTCATTATTTTGGAGTTTCTTTGAATTGTGCAGGAGTAATTAACATAGGATACTGGTATTTGCTGTCTGTCTTGGTAATGGGACAGCCAAAAAATATGCTAACTCATGTAGTTAATCAACAAACTTTAAAATGTAGAGAAGGTTTTTGGCTCTGAAGATTCAGAATCCAAGCCCCTGCTTTCCATTTTCTGGAACACTGGTCCAAGAAACACCCATTAAAAGGCAACTGCTGATGCTTGTTCCATGCAACTGGTCATCTTGTGCAGAGCCATGAACAGAGTCCTTTTATGACCTATCTGGTGCAGAAAGGTTGTGACAAATCTTTTTTTCCTCTACTGACTAGTGTCTCTACATTGTGATTCTTGCATATTCCAAATATCTGACAGAGCAGGGAGAAACTCATTCTTAAAGCAGAGCTCTTTATATGCCTTAAGACATACACAAGCACAAACTGTGATGTGATTTTTATATTAGAAAACATTAAACTGGAATTGTCTTATGTCCTTCCAAAGTGTGAAATAAAATGATGTTAATGGGTACACTAGTAAGATTCTGCTTAGTTTGGTTGAAGAAAACTTGTGCTTTCTAAATTCTATTTCTAATATTCATTTTTCCACCCATAAAATCATTCCCTTCATTAGATTAAAACTGAGCCTCTAAGCGTACTTCTACACTGCGATAAAAGATCTGCAGCCTGGCTATGGCTGGCCTGGATCAGTTGATTTGGGCTCGCAGGGCTTGGGCAGCAGGTCTATAAAATTGCAGGGCAGATGTTCGGGCTCAGGCTGGAGACTGGGCTCTGAGATTCTCTTCACTTGCAGGGTTTCAGAGTCCAGGCTCCAGCCCAAGTTCAAACATCTACATCACAATTTTTAGCTCCACAATCTGAGCCTTGGGAGCCCAAGTCACCTGACCTGGGCTCTGAGACTCAGTCCTGGGGGCATTTTATCACAGTGTAGACATACCCTAAGCTTGTGTAGCATGGATGCACATTCACATCTTGCTAATGCCTATCGTCTAAAGCACCTTTCTGGGACAACTTGGCCATCTAAAAACTGGCAAATAGATGGACAGGTGAAAAGACATATTAAGAAAAAAAAATTAATCTATGCACAAAAAAACCCTTGCACCTTTAATATTGTGCTACTGTTAATTGTGAATGTTGAATGACCTAAAGTGGCACTAGAAAGAGCTAGGCAGTTTAACGTTTTTTTGCATCAGGATTAGTGAAGGCATTCTGATATATTAAAAAAATATAGCATATGATGTGGCTCTGCCAGAAAACAGCTTGTATCTTCTGGCCGCAGCAATTGTCCATATGTTTGACATCCTCCATGTAACCCAGTCATATATCATTAATTGTAATTCCATGCCAAGGCCATTGGCAAGCACCGTGGACAGTGACAACAATTACTGCCTCCTAAAAGTCTTTGACAAACTACAGAGAAATTTCCATCTGCCCCTATAATCTAAAAAAGGTATAGAGCTCATGGAATACAATGATTCCGTGCTTTAAAAATGAAGGCTGCCTAGCTCTGGGTGAGAAAAGATGCTTCACAGACAGGCAGTAGAAAGGATGAAGAAGATGTCTGTTTAGAACCTGACAACTATTTTTCTACGATGAACAGTATTTCTATTAATATTTCAAACTTGCTGTATTAATTTGTAATATTCTCTAGAGAAATGTTTGGTACCTATGCTAAGAACCATTAATAATAGATAAGGAAAGACGAAACAAAATTCAATTTTCTAGCCCACTTATTCCAATACTAACCAGCACTCACCTATTCCCCATGTCCTACCTCTTTGCCTGATCCTCATCTAACTCATTTGCAAATCCTTGTGCTTGATTCCTGCCTTTGATGATATTCCATTGAATAAGGGGTGACGTGAAAATTTAGCACCACTAGGAACACACTGAAAGTGTCTGTGTAAACAGGAAATAAAGACAGTCTTGCATTCACCATGACTACAGTGTCCTGGATCTCTGAAATCTCTACATGGTGTGAAAGTGGGATCAAATAAAGACTTAATGGATCATAGAACAACCTTACAAAAAGGGAAAAGGAAAACAGATAAGCAAGCCCACCAATCCACCCAGAACAACCAAAAAGCTACAGACAGTCATAAATCTTTATGAAACAATATTAGTTGGCTTCTGGCACTCTTACCATAAACCAAGGTCTGTGGAAGAAATCCAGACTGATTATCCCTACATCAGTACAACAGGAAATGCCTGACAGACTGCATGAGGACTCCATGGCATTGCAAATTATGGGAGAGAGATAAACAGTCTGTTGGTGGCCTGGATCTAGCAAACAACTACATTTGAGAGTTGAGAAATGTGATATATGTGCTCACATGAGAACCAACCTATTGGAACCATTACTAACATCTGCTCTATCAAATGGGCCACGGCAGAAAGTTGGGACTGATCTTCTCTATTTGGATAATACAACCTATCTTTTGATTGATATTGCAGTGTTGCTCAAAACAACATCAAATGCAGTTGTGGAGAGAAGAAGACTCATCTTTTGGGATTCCAGAGCAAATAATCTGACAATGGTTCTCAGTTTTCTTCTCAGATCTTTGTAGACACTTATGTTTTCATTCATTTCACATCCAGCCTACAGTTCCCAAAGAACTGGGGAAGCAGAACATGTAGTAAAGAAAATAACACAATTTTCTAAATCCTCAGGTCGTCACCTTGTTCTGTTGACCTATTGGTCACCACTTCTAGCAAATGGATTCAGCCCTGTGGAACCACTGATGGGATTGCAAATCTCAACTTCCTTCCCAGTCATGCTTTCCAAAGTAGCTGTTTATTGGCCTGATTTACCAAGACTACAGAAGAAGGAATATCAATATAAAACCCAGCAGAAGAGGGACTTTGCTAGGCACCATACAGTCTAATTTTCAAGTACTGCAATCCAGGAGATCATTTTCATGTGAGAGATTCTCAAGAAAAGGGGACAGTGCCGGGGTGCCAGGGTCACCTTGTTGCAGCACAAGGAATCAGGGTCAACTTGTTGCAGCACAAGGTGGATCTCCAATACACCTGGATCCCTACCCTGAGATTAAAGTTTTGAACACCACAGCTGTCTGCACAGAAATGCAAGCATAGTCCTCCAGATCCTCTCCCTGTGAGGAGATATCCAGATACAGATAGCCTATTACATTCCCGGAGGATTATGGCGGATCTTGAGAATTCAAGAAAGTCAGAAAATTAGTAGCCAAAGGCTTAAAAGGGCATAATAAATCTCTGACACAAAGCTGAAGTTTCATGCCATTTATTCCATCCTTCACAGAGCTGTTTATTTTGTTGTGTGTTGCTGTTTCATTCCTGTTATAAACTTAAAAGATTTGAATATGGTGACTAGTGTGGTCCACAGTTGCTTGGACCACAGAATGGATTTTAGAAAAGATGGGATAGAGGGGGTGTTTATATGAACTTTCTATAACCTAAAAATGGGTTGTGTGCAGTTGAAGTTCAAATGCACTCACACTGGGTCAGTATTGATATCTGAGGTAATCAGTGAAGCTCCATTAACTTGAATTATATCAATTACTATCAGCTGATTCACCTGAGGTATGCTAACTTGAACTAGCTGAGGATTTGACCCATTACTGCCAAACTTGTTTTCCAGTTGGGATGTGGGTCAGTCCCAGACACTGTAATAGCTAAGTGTTACCATGAGTGTTCTCATTTCACAATTCTAGATTTGTTTAATCTTTGTGAATTGAACTTGCCATTAAGAGAAAAACAAATGTGAGGCATAAAGTTCTAGCATGATTGTAAGTCTGTATAAATTCAATGCTAATTGCAGTAAAACTGATTACTGACCCAACTAGGACTGTAAGTTACAAGAATTAAACAGAAGGCTGTCAAGTGGCATAAGATTAACAAGTCCATTACTTTGCTAGCCCATTCTTTACCTTTTATGCTAAAGAAAAACAAAACTCTCTTCTGTTTAATTTTGTTCACATATTGTATTAAATCCAACAAATGTGTTTCTGTACTTTTATTGAGTGGCTGAGGGTTGACATATGACATATCCCTGGGAAAAGCAAATCAACAATTATTTAAGGATGTATTTAATTTGAATAATACAAAACACACTGGTTGAGACTGTATGATTCAGGGGATTGGAAATGGGACATACAGATTTTCACAGGTAGGTGCTGATCTGGCCTACATAGGTCATCTGATATATTTGTCATAATGGCATCTGAACACTGAGATGCTGTGTTGCAATATCACCCGAATTCCCCCACTGCAGTATCTGTTGTACAAAACTCAAGTTCTCCAATGTGTTTACAATCTAAATTCAAAATTTGGGTCTTTCCCTGGTCAGAAGGGAAGGGTGTATTATACTTTTCTTAAATTGTATTATTTATAGTGAAGTCATCTGTTTTCTATTTTGTCCAGAAGGCGGCAAGATTCAAGGTAATTCCAACCTCTCATGGAAGGCAGTTCCTAAGTTAGGCACCAACAATACTGTCTCTTGCTCTCATGACTCACCCTTCTATACAGAAGTTCATAATTCCTTTACAACTGGAGGAGTGGAGCTCTTGAAGAGAGTCAGAAAGGCTTTTGTCCATAAAGTAAACTGGACCCCGACAACTAAGGGTTTTGAAGATTAGAATTAGAACCTAGAGTATGATCCAATATTCAATGAGGAGCCAATGTAGTTGTCTGAGCAGTGGGGTGATGATAACATACTGACATGTGATGTTTAGCAGGCTGATTAATTTTGATCAGCTGGACATGTGCAGGGGTATCATGTCATTCCCAGTACAGAATACTGAAAGTGTGGAGTCTGAAAGCCATGAATGTGTGTAACACCAATGCAAAGTCTGCATCTGACAGATTGTGACTGAACCTGCTGGCAACTCATAGAAGGGAAGAAGGCACTTCTGCCAGATTTGGGAATAGCAGTGAAGGATCTTGGTGAAACTTGAGGCTGTGAACTCTTGATGATCACACAGCAGAGCTCATGTTTGAGGGCAATGTCATGATTTTCGATAGTTCTTCAGACTGTTTCTCTCTTCCTTCTCACCTTATTTGTCTTGGCTAGGTTTAGTTGCAACCAGCTGCTCTTCATTCAGAAGCTGATCTCCTGTCGGTATTGAGACAGATGGGAAGGGAACTTTTAAGATTTGATGTGAAGAATGAAAAGAGTTGAAAGTCAGTTACCTATTGTTTGTATCTCAGATCTCCCTGTCGTAGGCTAGCCTGTCATAGAAATATAGGGCTGGAAGGGACCTTGAGAGGTCATCTAGTCCAGCCTCCTATACTTAGGGAGGACCTAACCTAGACCCTACTTGATAGGTTTTTGTCTAACCTTTTTAAAATCCTTCCATGATGGAGGATTCCACAACCTCCCCTGGAAGCCTATTACAGATCTTAACGATCCCTATAGTTAGAAAGTTTTTTTTTCCTAATATTTAACCTAAATCTCCCTTGCTGCAGATTAAGCCCATTAATACTTGTCCCGCTTTCAGCGGACATGGAGAACAATTGATCACCATCCTATTTATAATATCCCTTTGTCTGAGGCAGACAGATTAAGCGACTTGCCAAGGGCCACACGGGGAGTAAGGGAAGATGTAAGAAGTGAATACAGATCTTCCAAATCCCTGTCAGTGCATTGACCATCAGGCAACAGCCCCTGTGTTTTAAGATATGTAAAAAAAATAATCAAAGAATATGTATGCTGCCTAGGGTACTGGCACAAAGTATCGTCAACTGACAAAACTTGCTGTACCCAGTGCATTTTTTTGTATTCTTTAAGGCAGTGTTTCCCAAACTTGGGACGCCGCTTGTGGCGCAGGCCGAGGGACGTACTGGCCGCCATTTCCCACATCTCCCATTGGCTGGGCACAGCAAACCGCGGCCAGTGGTAGCCACGATCGGCCAAACCTGCGGACGCGGCAGGTAAACAAACTGGCTGGGCCCGCCAGGGGCTTTCCCTCAACAAGGGGTGTCCCAAGTTTGGGAAACACTGCTTTAAGTCATTAGAGTGAATCTAGTGCAATTTGTAGAAAAAATCATTGGTGAAATCTTTCTTTTCTCTGACTGCTGAATGTTAACCCCTTACTGTTTTTCATAGATTATAAGGTCAGCAGGGACCATTGTGATCATCTAGTATGACCTCCTGTATTACACAGGCCATAGAACTTCCCCAAAATAATTCATAGAGCATATCTTTTAGGGGGAAAAAATCCAGTCTTGACTTAAATTGTCAGTGATGGAGAATCCACCAGGACCCTTGGTAATTGTTCCAATGATTAATTACTCTCACTGTTTAAAAACATACACCTTATTTCCAATCTAAATGTCTCTAATTTCAACTTCCAGACATTGGATCGTGTTATACCTTTCTCTGCTAAAGAGCCCATTATTAAATATTTTTCCCCATGTAGATATGTATAGACTGTAATCAAGTCAGCCCTTAACCTTCTCTTTGTTAAGCTAAATCAATTGACCTTCTTGCGTCTATCACTATATGCCATGTTTTCTAACCCTTTAAGCATTCTTGGGGCTTTTCTCCAAACCCTCTCCAATTTATCAACATCCTTCTTGAATTGTGGGCACCAGAACTAGACACGGTATTCAGTCACACCAGTGCTAAATACAGAGGTAAAATAACCTCTCTACTCCTACTTGAGATTCCCCTGTTGATGCATTTAAGGATCATATTTGCTCTTTTGGCCACAGTATTGCACTGTGTTCAGCTAGTATTCCACCATGATCCCTGAAGCTTTACCAGAGACACTGCTTCCCAGGATGGAGTTCCCCCCAGCACGACAGTATGGCCTGCATTCTTTGTTACTAGATGTATAAACATTTACATTTAATCATATTAAAACAGTGTTTGCTTGCACCCAGTTTACCAGGACATTCAGATTGCTGGACTCTTCATTATTTACCACTCCCCCAATTTGTGTCATCTGCAAACTTTAACAGTAATGATTTTATGATTTCTTCCATGTCATTAGTAAAAATGTTAGACAGTGTAGCCATAAGAACTGAACCCTGTGGACCCCAGAGGAAACATGCCTGTTCAATGGTGATTCCCCATTTACAGTTACATTTTGAGACCTATTAGTTGGCCAGTTTTTAATCCATTTAATGTGCACCATGTTAATTTTATATCATTCTAGTTTTTTAATCAAATTACCATGCGGCACCAAGACAAGCACCTTACAGAGGACAAATTATATTACATCAACACTATTACCTTTATCAGCCAAACTTGTAAACTCATGAAAAAAAAGGTATCAAGTTAGTCTGACGGGATCTATTTTCCATAAAGCCATGTTGATCCGCATTAATTACATTACCCTCCTTTAGTTCATTATTAATCAAATCCTGTATCACCTGTTCCATTATCTTGCCTGGGATCTTGAGCCCATAACAGCTCCTTAACCCCTCTTGCCTGGAGTGGGGTTAGTATGTCCAATCACACACACCACTAGTGGATTTATATATGTCACTGAGAGCATGAGAGAGAGGCTAGAGAACTCCACAAGTGAGTGCTCCAGATGGGGAGATGCATTTACTCATCACAAACTTTTGGGGTCATTCAGAGTGGAATGATCTGATCTAATTCGGTGTATTTCTCCTCTTCCATGTCAAGACTTTCTGCTGCATCAGTGGCATGCTATGGTCCATTGTGATGAACAAGCTGAGAGATCCAACAGTAGAAATATGAGAATTTGTCCATTGTTCATAGCAAGCCTTTTGAAAATTTGAAATTGTCCACTAGCACTATGTGTGTGCAAAATCTTGATCTCAACCCTATTTGACAATGAGCTTTATTATGTGAAAGTAGTTCCGTTTGTATGATGTGGTGGATTATACACAAAATCATAGCAAAGAAAGAAAGAAAACAATCATATACAAAAGGCCCCTGTGTGATCTACCTGTTTATTTATTATTCCAGTTTTGTTTACTAGAGATTACATTTATTTTCACTTTCAGGATTTCATTTGCTTGCATTTCAGAGATGTATGGAATAATTTGATATGTAATATTGACAATAACAAAATACACTGGCCAAACTCTGGACCTGAGAGTTACGAACACCAGGGTTACGAACTGACCAGTCAACCACACATTTCATTTGGAACTGGAAGCACACAGTCAGGCAGCAGAAGAAGAAAGAAAGAAAGAACAGTACTATGTTAAACGTAAACTACTTAAAAAAAAAAAAAAAAAAAGGAAATCAGCATTTTTCTTCTGCATAGTAAAGTTTCAAAGCTGTATTAAGTCACTGTTCAGTTGTAAACTTTTGAAAGAACAATCATAACATAACATAACCTCCATTCCTGAGATGTTTGTAACTCTCAGGTTCAAGTGTATTTGGAAGAGGATACCTTAAAAGTATCAGATTTATATGTAGATGGTCAATATTCAGCCTTTGCAGACCTACAAATTGAGAGTAAATTAGAAAGGACAAAAAAAGTGAAGTTAAGAAATTGATTTCCATGACTACTAAGATTTTCATTTCCATGTCCAGAACTATAACTGTAGGACTGTGTGCTTAAAAAAATAAGAAACATGCAATGTTACACTTGTATAGTGTGCCACCTTCCATCCAAAAAAAGCTAAAACTCCAGCAAGCTTTTCAGTCTGTTTAGGAAAGATGTTTTACAGATGCACATGTAACCCTTGCTGGTTATGCCTAATCCTAGGCATAACTAACAGTGTGAACCAAAGGCTCTAAACAAGAGTAGGCCTAGGGCTTGTCTACACTGGCAAGTTTTGTCACCAAAAACTGCCTTTTGGTGACAAAACAGTGATAGCGTACACATGTCAAAGGGACTTTTGTTGAAAAAAATGCCAGTTTTGGTGACAAAAAACTTCCACCCCTGCAAGAGACTTTTGTCTTTTCCCCTCCCTTTATTTTCGACAAACCGCCAGTGTATACACCACGCCTTTTTTCCCCGATTGTACTGGCCTCCAGAAAGTGTTCCACAATTCCCATGCTGCCGCTCTGGTCATTGGTTTGAATTCCGCTGCCCTGTAGCCAACCCACCCCTCCCCCTTGCAAGCCCCGGGAATTTTAAATCTCATTTCGGGCTTGCTGGCTTCCCAGGTTAGCCTATCGCACCAAACGCGCTCCCGCTTGGACTACCGCTAAGCTGTCGGATCTGATCAGTGTATGGGGAGAGGAGTCTGTTCAGTCACAGCTGCAAGTGACCCATAGGAATCAGGACACATATGGTCAAATTTCTCAAGGCTTGTGTGAAAAGGGCTATGATCGGGACACGCAGCAGTGCAGAGTGAAGATAAAGGAGCTGAGGCAGGCATACCATAAGGTGCGGGAGGCGAACCATCGCTCCGGTGATGAACCTAAGACCTGCCATTTCTATAAGGAGCTGAATGCTATCCTTGGTGGTGACCCCATCTCCATTGTCGATTGCCTCGTGGATACTTCGGAGGCAGCAGAAAGAGGGGGTAACCCAGAAGCTGAAATTCTGGATGAAGAAGTGGAGCTAGAAGAGGATGTGGAGTTTCCAGCGGGGTCACCCAGTGGGGCAGGCAGCCAGGAACTTTTCTCCACTCCAGAAGTGCTCTACAGGGAGCAGAAAGCAGATGAGATGCTGGATAAGTTCCTGTGGCTTGTGCGGGGAATTGAAAAGTGGGAGGCAGGTATTGTTTTCTGAGAGCTGGACATTGCCCTGTGCAGCTAATCTGCACGGTCAAGCAGGGTGTCAATGGACATCTAGACCTGCAAGGAATCCTCCAGAGAGAGGCTCTGGAAAGTTTTCAAGAAGTACTTGTTAATCCTCTGCCACAGATTCCAAGGGATTGCAGCCTTATTAGTTCCCCCATTGTAAGAAACTGTACCATGCCATTTAGCAATCACTGGAGGTGGGACCAAAGCGGCACATAGCTGAGCTCATACAGACCAGGGTGAAAGCGGGAAGCATGCAGAAGCTTCACCCCTGCCAACCGGCTTCGGCAGATAAGGAAGAAGCCAAGACGCAGCAAAGAAGACAAGTTCAGGGAGGTGCTAGAGCGTGATGGGAGACAGACCCAGGAACGGAAAGAGTGCTGGGAAGCCGAAAGTCAGGACAGAAAAGAGAATGCTGCTTTTGCTAGGCAAGCGACAGAGACGATGATAAATGTTATGGAGGATCAGACAGAGATGCTCAATTCTTTGATACAGCTGCAGACTGAGCAGATCCATGGGTCGAGCGCCACTGCAGCAGATGTACAATTCTTTGCCAACCCCACCCCCCTCTATGGCCACACATTCCTTTTCACTCCACAGCACTCCTGAGTTTCCCCATCACTCCACCCCCCTCACACAGCTTGCACAATGATAGCTGGAGCTACAGTTGTGGGGGTTTACTCTTTTTAACAATAAATAAAGGCTAAGGTATTTAATGGTACAGTGTTTTTATTCTGTGTTC